>NC_073235.2:60870833-62104166 GCF_029281585.2 Gorilla gorilla gorilla | reverse complement strand
GACAGAGTTTCACTCTTGCCACCACACCCAGTTAACAGCTATATTTTATTTATTTACTTACTTATTTTTGTGACAGAGTCTCACTCTTGTCTCCCTGGCTGGAATGCAGTGGCTCAATCTTGGCACACTGCAACCTCTGCCTCCTGGGTTCAAGCAACTCCTTCAGCCTCCCGAGTAGCTGGGATTACAGGTGCCTGGCTAATTTTTGTATTTTTAGTAGAAATAGGGCTTCACCATGTTGGCCAGGCTGGTCTGTTTGGCTGGGCTGGTCTCAAACTCCTGACCTTGTAATCTACCCACCTGGGCTTCCCAAAGTGTTGGGATTACAGGTGTGAGCCACCACACCCGCCTGTAATTATTTCTTGAGTTTTTGATCAGTATTTCCCCCAAGAGTGAAATTATAATGGACAGTAAAGACATTGACACATTCCCAGGGATTTCTCATAAAATATAAGTTTTCTGAAATATTTGTACTAATAACATGTTATCTATATAATCTTAACCTAGGAAAAGCTAAATATATCTTTTGATTTGACACTGTTCCCATGCAATTCTTATGAGAGTAACATATCAAGTAAACCCAATTCTTTCCAGCAGCTCTTTTTTTATGAGGTGAAAGAATAAGTCAGCCAGGCGTAGTGGCTCACGCCTGTAGTCCTAGCACTTTGGGAGGCTGAGGTGGGTGGATCACAAGATCAGGAGTTCAAGACCAGCCTGGCCAATATGGTGAAACCCTGTCTCTACTAAAAATACAAAAACGAGCTGGGCATGGTGGCAGGCGCCTGTAGTACCAGCTACTCAGGAGGCTGAGGCAGGAGAATCGCTTGAACCCGGGAGGCAGAGATTGCAGTGAACGGAGATCGTGCCACTGCATCCAGCCTAGGTGACAGAGCGAGACTCCATCTCAGAAAAAAAAAAAAAAAAGAATAGGTCTATGTGGTCTTATTGAGGCACTCTGGGAAATCTCAAAGATAGTTTAGTGTATTTAGTGTATTGTGAAAGTTTTATTTTTCTGTATTTAGGATCTGATTGGGGGAATGCAAATAGAGAGTTGTTAGGATATTTGGGGTTTGATTGAGATAGAGTCGTGGCTGCCTGAGAAACAAGCTTTGGTTACTTACTTAATCAAAGTAACAATAAACATACACATAGAAGGGAAAACCTGGCTGGAGGAGGTGGCTCACTCCTGTAATCCCATCACTTTGGGAGGCCAAGGCGGGCAGATCACCTGAGGGTGTGGTGGCACATGCCTGAAATCCCAGTTACTTGGGATGCTGAGGCAGGAGAATCACTTGAACCTGGAAGGCGAAGGTCGCAGTGAGCTGACATCACATCACTGCACTCCAGCAAGACTCCACCAAAAAAAAATTTTAAAAAGGTAAGACCTTACCTGTTTCATACCTGAGGAGGAAGCTATTCATTTTTGTTTCTTTAGATGATCAAGGACATAATGAACTCAAGCACAGAAAATTATTCTGTTAGGATACAGAATTTCTGCTATTTAGGCACTTTACACAGAAGGTATAGAATAGCCTTCCACATTGAAGATGAAGGAATTAACTAGTATTCTAAGGAAGCAAGTCCATCAATGTTGAGTGAAATTTTCTAAAATTTAAAATGTTTCAAACATTTTAAATACTCAAATTTGCAAGAAAAAAACAATCCCATCAAAAAGTGGGCTAAGGACATGAGTAGACAATTCTCAAAAGAAGATAAACAAGTGGCCAAGAAACATGAAAAAATGCTCAACATCACTATTGATCAGGGAAATGCAAATCAAAACCACAATGCAATACCACCTTACTCATGCAAGAATGGCCATAATCAAAAAGCCAAAAAATAATAGATGTTGGCATGGATGCGGTGAACAGTGAACACTTCTACACTGTTGGTAGGAATGTAAACTAGTACAACCACTATGGAAAACAGTGTGGAGATCCCTTAAAGAACTAAAAGTAGAACAACCATTTGATCCAGCAATCCCACTTCTGAGTATCTGCCCAGAGGAAAAGAAGTCATTATATGAAAAAGATATGAATTAATGGCATTTGCAGCAACTTGGATAAGATTGGAGACTATTATTCTAAGTGAAGTAACCCAGGAATGGAAAACCAAACATCGTATGTTCTCACTCATAAGTGGGAGCTAAGTTATGATACGAGGATGCAAAGGCATAAGAATGACACAGTGGACTTTGGGGATTCAGGGGGAAAAGGTAGGAAGTGGGGCTGAGGGATAAAAGATTACAAATTGTATGCAGTGTATACTGCTCAGGTGTTGGGTGCACCAAAATCTCACAGATCACCACTCATGTAACCAAACCTCACCTGTTCCCCAATGCTCTATGGAAATAAAAAATTAAAAAATAGAAAAAAATAAATAAATGGAGAAAAAACAAATAAAATGTTTGGTAGCTTCTTTTCTATGTTAGCTGTTATAAATCAAGACAAATTTACTTTCTAGGTTAGGTCCTTCATTGTCTTTTATATTCTTGAACAAACTTCAGGGCCGTGCTTCTAACAGGATCTGTGGTGTCACACATATTTTTATAAAAATACTAAAATTTGCTAAAATGCAGTATATTAATCATTGTTGTCTTCAAATGAAACAGTAAATAAGCACTTAAAATAGTTCTGAGTCTTAATTTCCAATATGGTAAACATCAAGACTTACAACCTATGTACAATGAAAACTCTTTTGGAGTCTTCAACAAGTCCTAAGAGTGTAAAGAGGCCAGGAGACCAAAATGCACAAGAATCCGTTCTTTAGGACAATACTACTCCTTTTCCTTTAAAATAAATGCACATACCAAGCTGTGATTCCATGTCATTGTTGCTCCTGGTATAGTCTGTTAAAAGAAAGACTTCAGCCAAATTTATTTAAGTGTTTAATTGAGCAAAGAACAATTCACGAATCAAGCAGCCTCCCAAGCCAGAGTAAGCTCAGAGACTCCAGCGTAGCCAAGTGGTGGAAGAAGATTTATGGACAGAAAAAGGAAGTGACATACAGAAAACATAAGTGAGGTACAGAAATAGCTGGATTGGTTACAGCTTGGTATTTGCCTTAGTTAAACACAGTTGGAACAGTTGGCCACATTTGATATGCCAAAACTGGGTGACTGGCACAAGAGTGGGCTATGGACTGTTAGTACCTCTGCTTGTTAGATATAGTTCAGAATGTACAGAGAAACCTCTAGGTTGAATTTAAAATATGTAAAGAGGCAGCTTTAGGCTAAACTTACATAACAGATTTCAATGAATCATATTAATTGTAACTTTTAGTTGAAGTGACTAATTTCTGTTTTACAGAGAAAAGTTGGAGGTGAATAATTGAGAACTGTGTCATATACCAGCATTTTAGCAGACTAGTAGAATTCATGAGCACACACAACACCACTTTTTACAGCACGCATACCTCTTTTTCGCCTCTTAAAGTGGCAAAAATTGACATTTCCACTAACATGACCTAAAACAGCTTGTCATTAGTATATAAAAACAAGAAACAAAAGTGTATGTTTCGCCTGTAATCCCAGCACTTTGGGAGGCCGAGGTGGGCAGATCACCTGAGGTCAGGAGTTTGAGACCAGCCTGACCAACATGGAGAAACCCCATCTCTACTAAAAATACAAAATTAGCCAGGTGTGGTGGTGCATGCCTGTGATCCCAGCTACTCAGGAGGCTGAGGCAGGAGAATCGCTTGAACCCAGGAGGCGGAGGTTGCAGTGAGCCGAGGTCATGCCATTGCACTCCAGCCTGGGCAACAAGAGCAAAACTCCGTTTAAAAAAAAAAAAAGTGTATGTTTAAAAGGATGCATAGTAATCAATGTTTCAGTATTTTGCTTAGAAGTTATTACGCATTGAATAATTATTTAATATCAGTCCAAGGTTTTAGGCTACCTAAAGATTTGAAAATTATCTTCAAGCTGCCATGCTGCAAAATATACTTACTGTTGAAATAAAAATTTGTTGGGCCATGCCCGGTGGCTTGGGCCTGTAATCTCAGCACTTTGGGAGGCTAAGGCAGGCAAACAGCTTGAGCTTAGGAGTTTGAGACCAGCCTGGGCAACATGGTGAAGCCCTGTCTCTACAAAAACTACAAAAAATTCACTGGGTATGTTGGCACGTGCCTGTAGTCCCAGCCGCTTGGGAGACTGAGCTGGGAGGATCCCTGGAGCCTGTGAGGCGGAGGCTGCAGCAAGCCATAATCACGCCACTGCACTCCATCCTGGGCAACTAAGCAAGATAACATGTCAAGAAAAAAAAAAACTGTCAAAATAATGACTCAACTTACTTGAACATGGGAATTTATCTGTTTCATGTTGTAAACTTTAAGGATTAATGCTAGCTTGTCCGATTGGTTAAAGCCATAAATTTTTTAAATTAGAATTTATTAAATTAGTCCCGTTTGCCAAAGATTTACCTTTCTTTTGTAAACTTGGGTTCTTAAGATTAAAAACTAAAATACTTAGTTTTTCTAATTACTTTTTTTTTTTTTTTTTTTTTTTGAGACGGAGTCTCGCTCTGTTGCCCAGGCTGGAGCACGGTGGCGCGATCTCAGCTCACTGCAAGCTCCGCCTCCCGGGTTCATGCCATTCTCCTGCCTTAGCCTCCGGAGTAGCTGGGACTGCAGGCTCCCACTACCACGCCTGGCTAATTTTTTTGTATTTTTAGTAGAGACGGGGTTTCACCGTGTTAGCCAGGATGGTCTCGATCCCCTGACCACAAGGTAGGCCGCCTGCCTCGGCCTCCCAAAGTGCTGGGATTACAGGCGTGAGCCACCGCGCCCGGCCTACTTTTTGTTTTTTAATGCACATGCAGAATATTAGAAGTTCAGTGTTTTTATTGTCTGAGAATTTAGTTCAAAGAGAATTGAAAGGCCTGGAAATGGATAGTGGTGGAGGTTGCACAGTGTTGTGAATGAACTTAATGCCAGCTAATTGTACACTTAAAAATGGTTAAAGTATGTGCCCGATCTCTAATTTCTAAAGCAAAGCAGGGACAGGCCTGGTTAGTACTTGGATAGGAGAATGTAGGCTTTTTAAAAAACTGGCAAAAATGGCAAATTTTATATTACAGTAGTCCCTGCCTTGTCCCTGAGGAGATACGTTCCAAGACACTCAGTGGATGCTGCCTAACCCCCAGTGGATGACTATGTTTTGTCAATCTAATAGCTAGACAACTATTAGGTGACTAACAGGCAGGTAGCGTTTATAGAGTGGATATGCTGGACAAAGGGATGATTTGTGTCCCAGGCAGGATTGAGGGGGAAGGCATGAAATTTCATCATGCCACTCAAAATGGCACACAATTTAAAACTTGTGAATTGTTGATTCCTAAAATTTTCTTTTTAATATTTTTGGACGTTGGCCAACTGCTCGTAACTGAAGCCTCACAGTGAAAATGTGGATAAGTGGGGACTACTGGTATGTGTATTTTACCACAAAAAGCAACCCCCAAAACAAAAAGGATAGTGAAAGGGACGGATAACTTGGTATGATGCCCTAGATAGGACATAATCTTTTTTTTTCCCTTTGTTAAAGTCTTCCATAATTTTTCCTCGCAGGAACATTATCCTAAGAGGGGTAAGATTTCAACTGATGGAATACATAGAAGTACATTCCAGATTCTACAAAGATAAAATACAGAGATTTGCTCAAAGTTTGCATGATCACTGAGGAAAATAATGATAGATTTAAAGGTGGAAATATAGATTTTGGACATACTCTTTGTTCTCTGATGGTACAGATTAGCATATCATATGTTTTATTAAGTGAACATGTATTTTCTTTTTATTACTTTAGTTTTCATATGGAGTTGGGGGCTTAAATTTTTGTTTTCCCTTAGCAGTAGAGTAAGCCCATTTGGCATGAGTTTTGGCCAAACTGCATCACAAATCTTAAGGCTTTGCTTCATCATTTATTTGCTAAGTATCTTCTCCAGGCAAGGAACTCAGTGTTGGGGTGAGAGGGAATAAAGAGATGAATAAGATACTTTATCAATTTATCTAATTCTGTTTAGCAAATATTTCAAAACTTAACAGGGTAAAACATATTTGTTATTGGAGTTTCTGTAGTTCAGGAATCTCATAGTGGCTTAGTTAGGTGGTTTTGGCTTAAGATCTCTCAAGAGGTGGCTGTCACGCTATCAGTTGGGGCAGCAGTCATTGCAAGGCTCAACTGGGGCTAGAAGACCTGCTTCCAAGCTCATATAGTTCTTGGCATGCCTTTTTTCCTTGTCCCTGTTCTGTTGGTGGGAGGACTTAGTTCTTGATCACATGGTCATTTCCATGGTGCTGTGTCTGACATGGCAGCTTGCTTCCACCAAAGTGAGTGGGTGAGAGTTGAGAGAGAGACAGAGTCTCTTTTTAGAATGAGAATGTTGTGAAAGAGGAAAGAAGATAATTTGAACATAGAGCAACTTGAAAAAGAACAAGCAGTTTAAAAGATCTGTTAAAGTCATGATATTGGGCCAGGTGCAGTGGCTCACGCCTGTAATCCCAGCACTGGGAAGCTGAGGCAGGAGAATGGCTTGAGCCTAGGAGTTCAAGACCAGCGTAGGCAATATAGCAAGACCCTGTCTCTAAAAATAAATATATAAATAATTAAAATTCATGATACTGAATATTTACAGACTTAACATGATCCCAGAATTACTTAGTAAATCTATGGAAGAAACTTCTATTCCAGACACGTTGTATGTAATTTATTGATATGCAGTATATCTATATGAAATATTCATATTAACAGATGGGTTTATTTCTTTTTTTTTCTTTTTTTTTGTTTTTTTGTTTGTTTGAGACAGGTCTCACTCTGTTGCCCAGGCTGGAGTTTGATGGTGCACCCATGACTCACTGCAGCCTCAACCTCCCAGGCTCAACAGATCCTCACGCCTCAACCTCTTGAGTAGCTGAGAATACAGGCACCCACCATCCTGCCTGGCTAATTTTAAAAATTTTTATAGAGATAGCGTCTTGCCTTGCTGCCCAGCCTCGTCTCGAGCTTGAATGTAGCTGCTTTGCTTAGCTTAAAGGGCCATGTTAGAATCAATTATTTTAAAGAAAGAGTTTAAAGTAAATTCCTAACTAGGATCACAAAATATGATAGAATATTTTTTAAAAAGCATTACTTAAAGTACTGTGATTTTTGCTGGAAAATGAATCTGGACATTTGGTGATTTCTGGTTTTTGTTTTTTGAGTTTTGGGCCACCCATAGTAGGAGTGGAATCAAATTTCTAGAAAAGTTATCAGTAAAATTTAAATATGTTTTCATGAAAACAATCAAGGAAAAAATATTGGAATGGCAAGGTCCTCCCTTTGAGTATTTTTAAGGTTGTATGAACTGCAATTTCCTTCTTTTTATATTTTAGATTATTTTCTTAAAATTAAATTACTGTATATGCCATTCAATACTTTGACTTTCCCCACTTAGCTGTTATCTTAAAGTGTTCCTTCTGTTTTCCTTATCCTACCTTTGTTACCATAGAAACAGAAGTAGACTGGGGAACTAGCAAGAAACCCAGCAACTGAAATGAATGAGATAACTCCTCACCTGTAGTTGCCATGTCCCATTACAACTCCTGTTTTAATGGAAGTAAGTGTGTAATGGAAGCCTGTTGATCAGAAAAAAAAGTCTGGAACTTAATTTTCATTTGCTTCAGAGTTGTTCATTTGCCTAGAAAGCTTTTAGGAAAGAGCTTTTTTAATAGTTGGAAAAGAACTGTTCATTTCTGTGTAATGGTTATACTTTTAAATGTTTATAATGTGATTTTTATTCATAGGTAGTAACATCTACAAAAGTTTTAGGCAATGAGATTTGATATTATTTCATGTCAGCCCACTGTGGACAACATGTTTTCACAGATACTACTTAAGTGAACCTAGAAACAGAGATGTAGATCTTATACTCTGATAAGAATGCTTTAAAATACTATTAAATGTAAGCATATTTAATGTTATATGTTTATCAACTCAAGAAATGTTTAAAAAATAAAATTTTAAATGTAAAAATGATTTTTAAAGGCTAGTTAGAAGCCTTTTAAAAGTGCTGTTTTACACTTTTTATTTTCCTCTTGAAACGTAAATAAATCTGATAAAGTCCAGATTGTAAATAGAAGAACTACTAGAGATTGCTAAAAATTTGCTTCTTTCCATTCTACCATGCCCACCCCCATTTTTGCAATTAGGGAATAGCACACCTTTTTGGAATTATTTTGCTTTAGGACCCTGAGTTAAAGTGTCTTTTCACTGATTGTTGCCTTAAAGTTTTTAAATTCTTATATCCAATCTATTTATTTATTTATTTATTTATTTATTTTGAGTCGGAGTTTTGTTCTTTCTCCCAGGCTGGAGTGAAGTGGCACGATCTTGGCTCACTGCAACCTCCACCCCCTGGGTTCAAGCAATTCTCCTACCTCAGCCTCTCTAGTAGCTGGGATTATAGGCGCCCACTACCACGCCTGGCTAATTTTTTGTATTTTTAGTAGAGACGGGGGTTTCACCATGCTGGCCAGGCTGGCCTTGAAGTCTTGACCTCAGGTGATCCACCCACCTTGGCCTCCCAAAGTGCTAGGATTACAGGCGTGAGCCACTGCACCTGGCCTATTTTTGAGGCATTTTTACTTTTTTTTTTTTTTTTTGAGTGGAAGATTAACAATAGCCAGTTCTTGCTGGTTTTTTTTTTTTTTTTTTTTTTTTTGAGATGGAGTCTTGCTCTTGTTGCCCAGGCTGGAGTACAGTGGCATGATCTTGGCTCACTGCAGCCTCTGCCTCCCAGGTTCAAGCAATTCTCCTGCCTTAGCCTCCCAAGTAGCTGCGGTTACAGGTGCCTGCCAGCATGCCTGGCTAATTTTTGTATTTTTAGTAGAGATGGGGTTTCACCACATTGGCCAGGCTGGTCTCAAACTCCTGATCTCAAATGATCTGCCTGCCTCGGCCTGCCAAAGTGCTGGGATCACAGGCGTGAACCATCGGGCCCAGCCTTGCTGGGTATCCTTAAATCTGGTTGACTTAAAGGTTTGGGAAATTCTTCTTAGACTACATTATTTTAGACTCCTGTCTTATATATTGATGGTCTTAGAACTATTTTGTGTTTCCAATCAGTAAAAATGTTTTGGAGCATGGATCACCAGCATATGTATATTTGTTTATGGATTATATACATTTACTAATATTCTAGTATTTTGTGTCAGATATACACCAATAAATATAAATGAAATAGGATGAGATAAAGATTATATAAACAGTGTCTTAAGATATTTTGCTAATTGTGAATGCTTTATATTCTTATTAGCAGTTTCTCAAAGTGAATTAGAAACTAAGGCGATTGTTAACAATAATAAATACTGTAACTCAAATAGTTTCTTCTTAAATTTATAGTTATTTTTTTGGCTGAGATCATCATTTTTTCCTCACAGTGTGGCTGATAACTAGCAGCAAAAGCATCAGCTTTGGCACTTCGTGTTATTTCTTGTGATTCTGTTAACTAGTATTATGTTTAATCTATGTTTTTTTTTGGAAGGAATCTTTTTAAAGCCCCCTCATTTTTTATGAAAGTTGGCTTAGAATGGTATAATTTATAAATCTACTTCATTGTAGACCCATAAATTATGATTCTGAGCAGTGTGAGTAAGGATACCACTGTGAGCTCCTCTACAATGTGGAATTCACACTCTTCCTGCCAGGTAGCTTGCCATAAAAAGCCTAATATTCAATCCTATGAGTGGCAGCAGTCTTCATCCATGTGTTAAATATTAGTAGTTAGCAAATTTTTCTCATTCTCTTAATAAAAGTTAGATTCTTTATGATTTCTTCCCACATTTTAAAAGATCATCTTGAATATCCTACTTTTGAAGAAATTTGTTTAATTCTGGCATCTGCATGTAGACCTTAGATGCCATATTTTCTTTCTCGTCCTTACTGCTTCAGCCTGCCTTTAGTCTTTTTGCTTATGTATATCTCCCTAAGGTAGAGTGGCTGACTATATAAAATGTGTTCCCAGTATTTGAGGAAATAATTTCATACTACAATTTTAATTTTACTTACATTTTGTTTTTTTTTTAGAGATGCATGGCGAGTATTCTCTATGGAATATATGATTTATTTGTAAATAAAGTCAAAAAGAGCCACAAAGCTAAGCAGTGGTTCTCACCTCAGGGGCTGCTTATTCACCTAGGGAGCATTTTCAGTGTGTTGTATGTTTTGGTTTGTCATAATGACTAAACCGAGCTATTGACATTGAGTCTGCAGGGCCAGCAGTGCTAAACATCTGCAAAGTTTGGGATGGACCCTCCCCAGTGAAGAATTGTCTTCATTGGGGAAATAATGGACTATGGTCATATTTAAGAGGGGTGTGTGTGTGTGTGTGTGTGTGTGTGTGTGTGTGTGTGTGTGTGTGTGTGTGTGTGTGTGTAGATCTTACTCTGTTGCCTAGGCTGGAGTGCAGTGACCAATCATAGCCCACTGCAGCCTCCAACTCCTGGGCTCAAGTGATTCTCTCACCTTGGCCTCCCAAAGTGTTGAGATTACAGGCATGAACCACTACACCCAGCCTATTTTGGAGTTATTGTTGGTTGAGATGATTCACTATTAATTCATAAATATATCTTATATTGTAGATTAAAATGAAGGCTCATTTAAATATGGTTATATAATGGTAAGGTGTTGTCACATTTTGTTTCATTTGGCAAGCAGGGGTTTTTTTTTTTTTCTTTTGATCCAGGGTCTTGGTCTGTCACCCAGGCTAAGTGCAATGGTACAATCGCTGAAGTGCAGTGGTACAATCGTAGCTCACTGCAGCCTCAAACTCTAGACTCAAGCTACCCTTCTGCCTTAGCCTCCAGCTATCCTTCTGCCTTAGCCTCCCGAGTAGCTGGGACTACAGACACATGCCACCGTGTTCGGCTAATTTGTGTAATTTTTAGTAGAGACTGGGTCTCAACTATGTTGCCCAGGCTGATCTTAACACTCCAGGGCTCAAGCGGTACGCTCACACTGGCCTCCCAAAGTGTTGGTATTACAGGCATTACCCACTGCTCCTGGCCTTTTTTTGTTATTTTTTGTTTTTGCTCTTGATATATTGTATACAATTCATTGCAGCATTGAGCAACTACTATTGGTAATTCATTTTGCTAGGTGCTGGAACTACAGAGATGAATAACGCGGTTACTTTTCTTTCTGTTCGCAGACTAGTAGGGGAAAACAGTCATGTAAATAATTACTATATAGTATGATAAGTACATCTGGAGAATTAGATTTAATGTAAAAGGTAGCTCTGAGGGGGGTAAGGTTTTAGGGAGAATTTCACCAGATTGTTAAACTTTGAGGGCAAGGACTGCATCTTAAGAGTTACATATTTACAACACAGCACTGGGCCTTAAACTTGGTAATTTAGTCAGTAAATATTAGCTGGTTAAAAAGTTTAGATTTCAGTGAATTTTTGATGAGTGAATTGAAGTATGTCCAGATGTAAAAAGTGGGAAAGGCCAGGCAGGCTTAAAGTTCAGGTATTGCAGGAAGTGCTAGCAAATAACATTGGAAGGTGAGGTTTAGATAGGCAATTAAGAAAGTTGCGTCGAGCGTGGTGGCTCATGCCTGTAATCCCAGCACTTTGGGAGGCTGAGGTGGGCAGATCACGAGGTCAGGAGATCGAGACCGTCCTGGCTAACACGGTGAAACCCCATCTCTACTAAAAATACAAAAAAAATTAGCCAGGCGTGGTGGCAGGCGCCTGTAGTCCCAGCTACTCAGGAGGCTGAGGCAGGAGAATGGCGTGAACCCGGGAGGTGGAGCTTGCAGTGAGCCGAGATTGCGCCACTGCACTCCAGCCTGGGGTACAGAGCGATACTCCGTCTCAAAAAAAAAAAAAAAAAAAAGTTGCAGGTGATAGGATATTATTAAAGCTTTTTTCCCCCATTTTTACATTAAGTTGTTAAAAAGGGGAAGAGACATGATTAGGTTTAGTGAAGTTTAGGTTTTAGGAAGGTATGTCTATTGGCATTCTGGAAGATGTACTCGAGGGAGGAGAGAAATGTTATTTCTTAGGTAGTGAACTCTTCAGACTTGTAAGATCTTGTAGGATCAAACTGTAAGTGGAAAATCTAAATTTTAGCTTTTATACATCAATTTATTTTTTAGTTTTAGAGTTTATATTATGCAAGCCTAAGTATATTCTATATGGAATAATTTTAATTTTTCAATATGTTTTTAGTTATTCTTTAGTTTTTAAAAAATGTTTTATATTATTTTTAAGTAGGGACAGGATCTCATTTTGTTGCTCAGGTTGTTCTTGAACTCCTAGTCTCAAGCAGTCCTCCTGCCTCAGCCTCCCAAAGTGCTAGGATTTAAGTCTTTTAATGTTCAAGATAAATAATTCATTTATATCAGTATATACAGAACAAAGGTAATAATTATTGGTCTTCCTTAAATTTTTTTTTCTTCAGTAAGAAACTTAGAAGCCTGAAGTTGATAAACTGGTTCAACTGAAAATTGGTAACACTTTTAAGGTAGCTTGGTAGCAAGGTTAGTAGTAATTTATAAGAAAAATTCTGAATTCTGTGTAGATTATTTATTTATTTTTGTTCAGCAGGTTTGTATATATAGCCTAGCACTTTCCCTACAAAAAATCAAAACAAAACTGTTTGGGTCACAAAATAAAACAGACATTTTCAAGGGTTAAGTAATAACTTTTAGTCTTGAGATCCTCGCAAATTCTTTTTTGCTGTGTCAGATGTAAAAAATTATAATTGTAATATCATTACCACAATGTATAGATTATCAATAAATTAATAGTAAATAGCAATGGGTTCTTAGGTTTAACGCAAAATTTTAAAGTTAAAGCTGATGTTGTAAAATAGTGTAAAAACAATAATCTTCTAAGCACATATAAAATGACTGACTTGTACATTCAGATTCTGAGTATGAAATCTGCCTTACTCATACTTAAAGTTTCTGAGTTAGCAATGTAAAGGTGACTTTTGCCAAAAATTTGGCATAAGTAGACATGTAAAGAAAAAAATCATTTATTTAAGCCAATAAAGTTGAAAAGATTAGCTTTAAGTAAGCATTTAGGCAGCAAGCAGGTCACAGCTGACAAGCCTTCTAATAAGAGAGGAAACTGAAAAACTTGAAAGCAGTTTGGCTGGCGCCATTTAGCATAGGGACAAAGTCCTAGTCATTGAATGAAGGCATCACTATATTACAGTTATAAAACTAACACGTAGGAAATACCTAACTGGTTTTATTAAATAATTCTGGGTATCAGAAATAGACAATTAAGGAGAAAGTAGAAGTCTGTTAACCATTATATTTAGAATATTTCTAGTATGAATACTTAACATATTTAAAAATAGCTTTTAACCATTATTTGCAAAATGTACAGCAACAGACTTCTTATCCAATCCAGTTGGATTTGATAGCTATTCATTTAATCAAAAAGGTCAAAACAGGAAATCATAAAAAATACATATGCATATAAATGTAAACATTTAATACAGTTTTCACATTCATTTGCCATATTTTTTTATGTGTCTGTTGAGGGCCAGACAATATTTTATCTGTGAAGATGGATCCCCTAATTGTAAATCATTGTGTTTTTTGCAACTATATCCCTAAAATAGAAGTTTCCTATCACATTCTTTGAAGTGGAGCAAGCCACTTTACTCTTACAGCCAATTGTCTTCTTGTCTTCTTGACTTCTCTACCTGCACACTGACGAGGCATCTTAAATTTAACATGTTCAGTGTCAAAAGTTTGACTTTACCACTCCAAGTCTATCCCTGTAACAGTCTTCCCCATCTTAGTGACAACTCATTCTTATTGCACATACCAAGAAAACGCTATTTTATTAGTCTGCTCTTGCACTGTTTTAAAGAAATACTTGAGACTGGGTAATTATAAGAAAAGAGGTTTAAGTGGCTCATGGTTCTGCAGGCTGTACAGGAAGTATAGTGGCATCTGCCGCAGGGGAGGTTTCAGGAAGCTCCCAATCATGACAGCAGGCGAAGGGGGAGAAGGCACATCACATGGTGAAAAGCAGGAGCAAGCGAGAGAGGGCCAGGTTCTATACACTTTTAAATGACTAGATCTCCCAAGAACTCACTATTGCAAGAACAATACCAAGTGTATGGTTCTAAGCCATTCATGAGAAGTCCACCCCTATGATCCAATCACCTCCCACCAGGCTCCACTTTTAATACTGGAGATTACATTTCAGCATGAGATTTGGTGAGGACACAGATCTAAACCATGTCCTGTCATCCTTGACTCCTTTCTTGTCTACATTCTTGACAATTCTTTTCTGTATCTTAACTCCTCTCATATCCCACTTACAAGGCGTCAACAAATTGTGTTGACTACTTTGAAAATATATTTGAATTCTCACCACTTTTCATCACCTTCAGTGTTCTATGGCCCAGGTTACAATCATTTCTTGGATATTTGTAGTAGCCTTCTAAATGGCTTCTGCTTCTACTCCCAAGAGTCTATTATCAACATAGCAATCAAAGTGATCCTCCTAAAACTTAAATCAGGCTGGGCACAGTGGCTTACGCCTGTAATCCCAGCACTTTGGGAGGCCGAGTGGGGAGGATCATGAGGTCAAGAGATGGAGACCATCTTGGCCAACATGGTGAAACCGCGTCTCTGCTAAAAATACAAAAATTAGCCCGGTGTGGTGGCGCATGCTTGTAGTCCCAGCTACTCGGGAGGCTAAGGCAGGAGAATCGCTTGAACCTGGGACATGGAGGATGCAGTGAGTCGAGATCATGCTGCTGCATTCCAGCCTGGCAATAAAGCAAGACTCCGTCTCAAAAAAAAAAACCCTAAATCAGATTACATCCCTCCTGTGTTCACACCCCACCATGACTTTACAATGATCTTACAGTGCAAGAGTCTTTACAAGACCCTACACTACATGATCTTCCTCGCAGCATTTTACCTCTCTCCTATTTCTTAATACATTTCTTCTTCTTCACTCTGGGCCAGCTACACTAACCTTCTTGTTGTTTCTTGTATACTTATCAGACACATTCTTCCCTCAAGCTATTTGTATTTGCTATTCCTTCAAATAACCTTATGACTTGTTCTTAACATCTTTCAAACCATTGCTCAAATGTACACTTCCACATGACTCTTTACCTTAACACTAACAAAAATAAACCGTCTGCCCTGTACTCTCTCTTTTTCTGCTTTATTTCCACCCCATATATTTATGGCCTTCAAATATGCTATAAATGTTTTTTTATTTATATTTTTGTTATCTGTCTCTCCCCATGAAGAAGGCAAGAATTTTTTTTTCTTTTTGTTCACAAATGAGTAGCATCTAGACAATATCTGGTACACAGTAGGCACTACATACGTTTTTATGGAATGAATGAATGCCATTGTACTATAATAATTGATTTACTTATGTTTGTTCCACTTGACTGTAAGCTTCTTGATTGGCAAGTGCTGTGACTCCTGCAGTCTGTTTCATAAGTGGTAAACATACATGACTTGCGTGATGTTTGCTCAATTTATGAAAGAATATACTTCATAGCTGGATGTGGTGGCTCACACCTGTAATCCCAGCACTTTGGGAGGCTGAGGCAGGCAGATCACCTGAGCTCAGGAGCTCTAGATCAGCCTGGCCAACGTGGCGAAACCCTGTCTCTACTAAAAATACAAAAATTAGCTGGGTGTGGTGGCTGGCACCTGTAATCCCAGCTACTTGGGAGGCTTAGGCAGAAGAATCACTTGAACCTGGGAGGCAGAGGTTGCAGTGAGCTGAGATCGTGCCATTGTACTCCAGCCTGGGCAACAAGAGTGAGACTCCATCTCAACAAAAAAAAAAATAGAAAAGAAAAAAGAATATATTTCATATTTTTTACAGGTAAAATAACACAAATATGCATTGGAATTTTTTTTACTTATATGTATAAGTATTTTGTATTGCTATGTATTCTACATAATTATACACATTATTTTTTGTTGAGTTAGCTTTCAAAATCCTTATAAAACTGTAGGCAATTCATAAACAAAATAGGCAAATTGAAAAATTCTCTTGGGTTGATATTTAGTCATTTACTTAACTATTGATTATTATAAGCATTTAAGTGTTCCCAGTGTATATTTTTATAGGTAACGCTTCAGTGAATATCTTAGGAAGTCTTTAATTCAGTAACCTGGAGATACATTGTGTTAGAAGAAATGTGTTAAATTTCATATTAATAAAAGAGCCAATAGATTTTTGTTGTGAAAAGATTTATTTTAAATAATATGAACACCCAGGCCCAGTGGCTTACACCTGTAATCCCAGCACTTTGGGAGGCTGAGGTGGGCTGATCACTGGAGTCCAGGAGTTCAAGACCAGCCTGGGCAACATAGTGGGACCCCATCTCTTAAAAAAATGCAAAAATTATTTAGACGTTGTAGTGCTGGCCTGTTGTCCCAGCTACTCCGGAGGCTGAGCTTGAACCTGGGAGGCTGAAGCTGCAGTGAGCCGTGATCACACACTGCACTCCAGCCTGAGCTACAGAGTCTCAAAAAAAAAGTATGTGAACTTACCCAGTGCATTTATGTTTTCTGTTGGCTACTTATTTGTATTACGAAATGATATATTCTTACCGGAGAAACTCAAATCTGTCCATTCATAAAGTAAATATATTCCCTTTGGCCCTGCTGATTGCAATTTCCAGAATTACTTTAAAATGGTTTGCTGTACATTCTGTCAGACCTTTTTAATATGCACATGAATATATATACTTATTTTTTAAAATCTAATTAAATATGCATTCTGCAGTTTGATTATATGTTCTACCTATGTCACAGAAGTCTGCCATGTGAATATATATAAATACGTTTTCTTTAAAAGGATTATACAGTGATGTGTAAGCATTTTTTTTATTATACTTTAAGTTCTAGGGTACATGTGCACAACGTGCAGGTTTGTTACATATGTACACATGTGCCATGTTAGTGTGCTGCACCCATTAACTTGTAATTTACATTAGGTATATCTCCTAATGCTATCCCTCCCCCCTCCCCCCACCCCACGACAGGCCCTAGTGTGTGATGTTCCTGACTCTGTGTCCAAATGTTCTCATTGTTCAATTCGCACCTGTGAGTGAGAACATGCGGTGTTTGGTTTTCTGTCCTTGTGATAGTTTGCTCAGAATGATGGTTTCCAGCTTCATCCATATCCCTACAAAGGACATGAACTCATCCTTTTTTATGGCTGCATAGTATTCCATGGTGTATATGTGCCACATTTTCTTTATCCAGTCTATCATTGATGGACATTTGGGTTGTTTCCAATTCTTTGCTATTGTGAATAGTGCCGCAATAAACATACGTGTGCATGTGTCTTTATAGCAGCATGATTTATAATCCTTTGGGTGTATACCCAGTAATGGGACAGCTGGGTCAAATGGTATTTCTAGTTCTAGATCCTTGAGGAATCACCACACTGTCTTCCACAATGGTTGAACTAGTTTACAGTCCCACCAACAGTGTAAAAGTGTTCCTATTTCTCCACATCCTCTCCAGCGCCTGTTGTTTCCTGACTTTTTAATGATCGCCATTCTAACTGGCATGAGATGGTATCTCATTGTGGTTTTGATTTGCATTTCTCTGATGGCCAGTGATGATGAGCATTTTTTCATGTGTCTGTTGGCTGCAGAAATGTCTTCTTTTGAGAAGTGTCTGTTCGTATCCTTTGTCCACTTTTTGATGGGGTTGTTTGATTTTTTTTTTCTTGTAAATTTAAGTTATTTGTAGATTCTGGATATTAGCCCTTTGTCAGATGGGTAGATCATAAAAATTTTCTCCCATTCTGTAGGTTGCCTGTTCACTCTGATGGTAGTTTCTTTTACTGTGCAGAAGCTCTTTAGTTTAATTAGATCCCATTTGTCAATTTTGGCTTTTGTTGCCATTGCTTTTGGTGTTTTAGTCATGAAGTCTTTGCCCATGCCTATGTCCTGAATGGTATTGTCTAGGTTTTCTTCTAGGATTTTTATGATTTTAGGTCTGACATTTAAGTCTTTAATCCATCTTGAATTAATTTTTGTATAAGGTGTGAGGAAGGGATCCAGTTTCAGCTTTCTGCATATGGCTAGCCAGTTTTCCCAACACCATTTATTAAATAGGGAATCCTTTCCCCATTTGTTGTTTTTGTCAGGTTTGTCAAAGATCAGATGGTTGTAGATGTGTGGTATTATTTCTGAGGCCTCTGTTCTGTTCCATTGTTCTCTATGTCTGTTTTGGTTACTGTAGCCATGCTGTTTTGGTTACTGTAGCCTTGCAGTATAGTTTGAAGTCAGATAGTGTGATGCCTCCAGCTTTGTTCTTTTGGCTTAGGATTGTCTTGGCAATGCGAACTCTTTTTTGGTTCCATATGAACTTTAAAGTAGTTTTTTCCAGTTCTCTGAAGAAAGTCATTGGTAGCTTGATGGGGATGGTATTGAATCTATAAATTACCTTGGGCAGTATGGCCATTTTCACGATATTGGTTCTTCCTATCCATGAGCATGGAATGTTCTTCCATTTGTTTGTGTCATCTTTTATTTCCTTGATCAGTGGTTTGTAGTTCTCCTTGAAGAGGTCCTTCACATCCCTTGTAAGTTGGATTCCTAGGTATTTTATTCTCTTTGAAGCAATTGTGAATGGGAGTTCACTCATGATTTGGCTGTTTCTCTATTATTGGTATATAGGAATGCTTGTGATTTTTGCACATTGATTTTATATCCTGAGACTTTGCTGAAGTTGCTTATCAGCTTAAGGAGATTTTGGGCTGAGACGATGGGGTTTTCTAAATAAAAAATCATGTCATCTGCAAACAGGGACAATTTGACTTCCCCTTTTCCTTATTGAATACCCTTTATTTCTTTCTCCTGCCTGATTGCCCTGGCCAGAACTTCCAACACTATGTTGAATAGGAGTGGTGAGAGAGGGCATCCCTGCCTTGTGCCAGTTTTCAAAGGGAATGCTTCCAGTTTTTGCCCATTCGGTATGATATTGGCTGTGGGTTTGTCATAAATATCTCTTATTATTTTGAGATACATCCCATCAATACCTAATTTATTGAGAGGTTTTAGCATGAAGGGCTGTTAAATTTTGTTGAAGGCCTTTTCTGCATCTATTGATAAAATCATGTGGTTTTTGTCTTTGGTTCTGTTTATATGGTGGATTACATTTATTGATTTGTGTATGTTGAACCAGCCTTGCATCCCAGGGATGAAGCCAACGTGATCGTGTTGGATAAGCTTTTGCTGCTGGATTCGGTTTGCCAGTATTTTATTGAGGATTTTTGCATCGATGTTCATCAGGGATATTGGTCTAAAATTACCTTTTTTTTGTTGTGTCTCTGCCAGGCTTTGGTATCAGGATGATGTTGGCATTAAAATGAGTTAGGGAGGATTCCCTCTTTTTCCATTGATTGGAATAGTTTCAGAAGGAATGGTACCAGGTCCTCTTTGTACCTCTGGTAGAATTCGGTTGTGAATCCGCCTGGTCCTGGACTTGTTTTCGTTGGTAGGCTATTAATTATTGCCTCAATTTCAGAGCTTGTTATTGATCTATTCAGGGATTCAACTTCTTCCTGGTTTAGTCTTGGGAGGGTGTATGTGTCCAGGAATTTATCCATTTCTTCTAGATTTTCTTGTTTATTTGCCTAGAGGTGTTTATAGTATTCTCTGATGGTAGTTTGTATTTCTGTGGGATCGGTGGTGATACCCCCTTTGTCATTTTTTATTGCGTCTATTTGATTCTTCTCTCTTTTCTTCTTTATTAGTCTTGCTAGTGATCTATCAGTTTTGTTGATGTTTTCAAAAAACCAGCTGCTGGATTCATTGATTTTTTGAAGGTTTTTTTTGTGTCTCTGTCTCCTTCAGTTCTGCTCTGATCTTAGTTATTTGTTGTCTTCTGCTAGCTTTTGAATTTGTTTGCTGTTGCTTATGTAGTTCTTTTAATTGTGACGTTAGGGTGTCAATTTTAGATCTTTCCTGCTTTCTCATGGGCATTTAGTGCTATAAATTTCCCTCTACACACTGGTTTAAATGTGTCCCAGAGGTGGTGGTATGTTGTGTCTTTTTTCTCATTGGTTTCAAAGAACATCTTTATTTCTGCCTTCATTTCGTTATGTACCCAGTAGTCATTGAGGAGCAGGTTGTTTGGTTTCCATGTAGTTAAGCGGTTTTGAGTGAGTTTCTTAATCCTGATTCCGAGTTTGATTGCACTGTGGTCCTAGAGACAGTTGTTAAAATTTCTGTTCTTTTACATTTGCTGAGGAGTGCTTTACTTCCAACTGTGTGGTCAATTTTGGAATAAGTGCTATGTGTTGCTGAGAAGAATGTATATTCTGTTGATTTGGGGTGGAGAGTTCTGTAGATGTCTATTAGGTCTGCTTGGTGCAGAGCTGAGTTCAATTCCTGGATATCCTTGTTAACTTTTTGTCTCGTTGATCTGTCTAATGTAAGCATTTTTAAATCATTCCTTTGTTGAGGGACATTTTGTTTGTCTCTCATTTTGGGAAACATTGGGTTATACAGAAGTATTTTCTGTTCTGCATTATGGATCTCCAAAAAGGGCAAAGGGTGTGCACAATTTTCTGAACTTATTTTACCATAGAACTTTTCTTTTTTTCATGAACTGTGAATTTTTCAAAGAGTGTATTGTATCACTGATCCTCCATTAAAAGTATTTGAAGCTCTTGTCAATCTTCTTGTTTTACTTATAAAATTAAGAGTTAGTAGAAAATTGAAACCACAGTCTGTTTCTTGACTCTGTTGTTCAGTGTTGTTCCTTTTGCTTTGAATTTTTGTCTTCATTTAGTACTCTTTCCTGAATTCAAATAAGAAAGCTAAGCACTAGAGTTTTTATAAGGGAAAAGAACAGTTTTCATGTGTTCATACTAGGGAAAGTTAAAGTTTCTATGTCTTTAGGTTTTTCTTTTTGTCAGCAGGTGATATCTTGGTAGGTAATTAATGACAAGTGAAAACAAGTGAGGTTTCAGACAGTTTGATGTAGCTTTCTTTAAATTACTTAAGTCCTCTAACATAAATGAAGCAGTTCTCATGTTGAATAATTCTTTTAATTACTTTAAGAATAGCTTGAAAAGCAGTATTATAAGTTTCAGTGTGTTTAGTAAGTTTCTTAGCTATTTCTTTAGCCTTTCTCCTCATTAAGGTACCTACTTTTATTTCTTGTGGTGTATAAAAGGACTTTGGTCAATCTAAACTGAAGCAGATATGTTTTAAGATAGAGAGATTCTTGAGTCTTGTCACATAATTGTTATTATTTTTCATCTTTCCCTAGGCTGTCAGGTTTCTCTAATCTTAGGGCACATTTAAAGTATTTTTCCTCCCTAACTGAACATTTGCTTGGATCAAGCAGATCATTTTGTGTAGTGAAAACAATCATTGGACCAAGAACTGGTATCCTCTTTTAGTTCTTTGTTTTTCAAATTTATTTAAAGAAATCAAAATAGTTTTTTTCTGATTATAAAGGTAATGCATACTTACAGAAAGTGTAACTAATGCAGAAAGAATTTTTTAAAGACAGTTAAATCACTTAAAATTCTACTATTTGGAGCTAACCTCTTTAACGTGGTAAATGCTCTTCCCTATACATATACACACACATTTATAAAAATAAGGTCATACTCTACTGGTTTGTAATTTTCCTTTTTAATCAATAATATGTTTTGGAACATGTTATTTTTTAAGTAAATTTGTTTTAGAGATAGGATCTCACTCTGTCACCTAGGATGGAGTGCAGTGGTGCCATCATGGCTCACTGCAGCCTTGACCCCCGGGGTTCAAGTGATCCTCCTGCCTCAGCCTTCCGAGTAGCTGGGACTAGAGGCATGCACCACTGCACCCAACTAATTTTTAAAATTTTTTGGAGAAATGAGGGTCTCACTGTGTTGCCTAGGCTGCTCTTGAACTCCTGGGCTCAAGTAGTCTTCCAACCTTGTTCTCCCAAAGGGCTGAGAATACAGGTGTGAGCCACCATGCCTGGCCACACTTTCCTTTTTTTTTTTTTTTTTTTTGAGACACAGTCTCACTCTGTAGCCCAGGCTGGAGTGCAGTGGCGTGATCTCGGCTCACCGCAACCTCTGCCTCCTGGGTTCAAGCGATTTTCCTGCCTCAGCCTCCCAAGTAGCTGGGATTACAGGCTTTCGCCACCATGCCCGGCTAATTTTTTCTATTTTTAGTAGAGACGGGGTTTCACCATGTTAGCCAGGCTGGTCTCGAACTCCCGACCTCGTGATCCACCTGCCTCAGCCTCCCAAAGTCCTAGGATTACAGGTGTGAGCCACCATGCCCGGCCAAAACTTTTATACTTGTTACTGAACTGCCTTTCAGAGTGGTGGTATCAATTTACACTCACTCTAAAACTACCAATTCTGGGTTCTTTTTTTTTTTTTTTTAAACCTTTGATAATCTGATTGGTGCATAATGATAACTCAAATTTGTTCAAATTTGCATTTCTCTGCAAGATTTAGTTTATTTTCATGTATCGGTCACCTTTATTTCTTTCTTATTTATTTGTTCGTTTTTATTTTTTGTAAAGACGGGGTCTCACTTGTTGACCAGACTGATCTCTTTTATTTTTTTCTGTAAATTATCTGTCAACATCTTTTGACCACATTGATGTTATGTTGTTAGAGCTTTCCATATATTTATCTGTGTAATCCTCACAAGAATTCTTTTAGGTGGGTATATTTGTTCTACTTACAGTTGAGGAAACTGAGATGTGACTCAGTAACTTGCCCAAGATTACATAGCTAGTGTATAGTAAATCTAGAAATTAAATTCAGATTTCCCTTACTGATTCTTAGTAAGAGCAGCTAGGTTTAGTTGACCTTTTAAATAACATTGTGGAGCTAATTTATATTCTTAGTAATGTTGTGAAGCTGTTTGTTTCTCAGAAATTATTTAAGTTGCTAAATCTTAAAGGAAAGATATTTTACTAATGTATGTGAATTTTGGTCCTAGCATTTTAGGCTGCTGTTTGTAGAATTGAGCTTTCTGTCCTCCAAACTTCATGTAGTCTAAAATGAATGAAGGAAAACATATAGATTCTTAGATTTTTCTAAGAATGTATTTTTGGAGATTTCATATTCAATCATGTTAAAATTTTTATCTTTTGAAAATGCTATTCTTGAGTACATACTAGTATCACTTCAAGAGTTTATAATCATGTTAATGAAGTACATATAATCATGCTTTTTGTGGATTTTGACCTATTATTCCAATTTCTAGTCTGCCAACATTGTTTTGACTCTTCAAATTTTAGAAGTGAGTGATCTAGGGTCTCCATTCCTCACTTTACAGATTAGGAATCTTAGAGAGGTTCAGTAATTAAGTAGTGGCAAATACTGTGGTCCAACCTTAAAAGCAGTTGTAATTTCATTTGGATCATTTGGGTGTTGACTTGTTTGGAGGCAAAGGTTTGTTAAGCCTTCTCAACTTAATGAATTCCTCCATTTACCTTTATATCCCTAATGTTATAACTCTGTATAACTCTGTGTCTAGAATATGGTAAGCCCTTGATACATGCCTGTTGAATTGACTTCACTTCTATTTTTTATCCAGTATATTTTAACCTCTTTCGGGCTATCTACTCTCCCTTTCTGCATGGTTTTTTTTCTTTGGGAGGCAGAGTGTTGCTCTGTCGCCCAGGCTGGAGTAACCCTGGTATGAATGAGGGAAGGTCCAAAAGGGTCCTGAGCGTAGAAGCATAGGACTCCCTGTGGAGTCACTCTCCATTTCCTGTTCCCCCAACTCCCATTACCCACTATCCTACTTTCTCTCTCTATGGATTTGCCTACGGTGGACATTGCATGTAAGTGGAATTATACAATATATGGTTTTTTGTGACTGGCTTCTGTCATGTAACATAATGCTTTCCAAGTTCATCCTTGTTGCAGCATGTATTACAACTTCATTTTATTTTCTTTTTTCTTTCTTTTCTTTTCTTTTTTTTTTTTGAGATGGAGTCTTGCTGTGTTACCCAGGCTGGAATGCAGTGGTAGGATCTCGGCTCACTGCAGCCTCCACCTCCTGGATTCAAGCGATTCTTCTGCCTCAGCTTCCTGAGTAGCTGGGATTACAGGCGCGTGCCACCATGCCTGGCTAATTTTTGTATTTTTAATAGAGATGGGGTTAGGCTGATCTCGAACTTTTGACCTCGTGATCCACCTGCCTCAGCCTCCCAAAGTGCCAGGATTACAGGCGTGAGCCACCGCGCCCAGCCTTCATTTCATTTTCTTACCAAATAATATTTCATTGTATGAGTGTGTCATATTTTGTTTATCCATTTATTATTTGATGAACACTTGAATAATTATGAATAATGCTGCTGTGAACATTCATGTACAAAACCTACATACATGTAGGTTTTTTTATGGACATATGTTTGTAGTTCTCTTGTGTATATAACTAGGAATGGAATTGCTGGGTGACATAATTCTGTTTAACTTACTGAGGAGCTGCCAAAATGTTTTCTAAAGTGGCTGCAATGTTTTGCAATCCCACTGGCATTGTGTAAGGGTTCCAGTTTCCTCACATCCTTACAAACACTTATTAGGTTTTTTTTGTTTTGTTTTGTTTGTTTGTTTGTTTTTTAGCTATTCTGGTGAGTGTGAAGTGCCATCTCATTGTGGTTTTGATTTGCATTTCTCTGATGACTAATGATATTGAGCATCTTTTCTTATGCTTATTGGCCATTTGTGTATCTTCTTTTGATAAAATGTCTATTCAAACCCTTTGCCCCTTTTAAAATTGTGCTGTGTGTGTGTGTGTGTGTGTGTGTGTGTGTGTCAGTCTCTCCATCTGTCAAGAGTCTGGGTCTCACTGTGTCATCCTGGGTAGAGTGCAGTGGCGCATCATGGCTCACTGTAGGCTCAACCTCCCAGGCTCTAGGGATCCTCCCCCTCAGCCACCCGAGTAGCTAGGACTATGGGCACATGCCAACACACCCAGCCAATTTTTATATTTTTTTGTAGATAAGGGATTTTGCCATGTTGCCCAGGCTGGTCTTGAACTCTTGGGCTCAAGCGATCTACCTACCTTGTCCTCCCAAAGTGCTAGGATTATGGATGTGAGCCACCTGTGCCTGGCTGTGTTGTTTTTAATTATTGAGTAGTTATAAGAGTTTTTTAAAAATATATTTTGGATACAACTGTCTTCAGATATATGATATACAAATATTTTCTCCCATTCTGTAAGTTGTCTTTTCACTTTCTTAATAGTGTCCTTTGAAGGACAAAAGTCCATGTTATCTATTTTTCCTTTGATTGCTTGTGCTTTTGATGCCATATCTAAGTAAACATTGCCTAATCCAAGGTCAAGAAGATTTACACCTTTATTTTCTTCCAGGAATTTTACGTGTTTAGCTCTTATGTTTGGGTCATTGATTCATTCTTAGTTCCTTTTTGTGTATGGTGTGAGGTAGGGGTCCAGTTTCCTTCTCTTACATGTGGATATTCAGTTGTTCCAGCACCTTTTGTTGAAAAGATATTCTTTCCCCATTGAATTGTTTTGGCACCCTTGTCAAATATCATTTGACTATACATGTAAGCAAGGGTTTGTTTCTTGAATCTCAATTCTATTCTGTTGATCTAAAGGTCTAGCATTAAGCCATGCTACTCTGCTTTGATTACTGTAGCTTTGCAGTAAATTGAAATCAGAAAGTGTGAGCCTTCCAACTTTATTCTTCCTTTTCAAGATTATTTTGGCAATTCTGGCCAAAATAATCCAAAATTTAACTTTTCATGCTATTTTATCTGAAATTACTTTCTTCAAGGTCGCTTATAATCTTTGGCCCAATTCAGTTATACCCCACCCCTAATTTTTTAGTCCTTTTTCAGTTTTCTAGAAAACTATCTCCTTTCCCACTTTCTGGTCCTCTTTTTGATATTTTGCCCTCATAATATTTCTTTTTATTTTCCAGCAGGTAGTGAGCACTTCTCATGTTCTAAGCACCCTGTTAATCTCTGGAAAAGAAAATTCCAATTAAACACAATCCTCATTCTCATGTTGCTTAGGTTAAATAATATTAAGAGAGAGGCAGGTACATTCATGCTAATCTCTGTGTTTCATAAAGGAGAATCTGATTTTTGTTTTTGTTTTGGTTTTGGTAATGGATGTTGGCTTAAGTCTTTTTAAACTTGAACATAATAGTTTAAAAGCGTTGTACTTATGTTAAAATAATTGTAAAATATAAAAGCAAGCACTATCTATATGGAAAAATTCAATACAAATGAATTGCAAGAACAGCAAAAATCTAGCTCTAAAAAGTGTTACAAACATGCCTATGCATAATAATAATAAAATATATGAGTAGTTTAATATATCTTCTGTTTATTGTTCACTTTCACTTATTTATTGATTTATCCAAAATAAGTGTATTGAGTATTGTGTGTGCTTTTCCAAAAACAAATTCTCCAATTATTCAGCACCAACTTTGTCTCAACAATTTAATTCCATTCTGACAGTAACTGTTCAAAGTTATTGTAGACCCCACAGTTTAAGGTCTCAGTCCCATAATACTGTCCCCACTTCAGATGCCAGCCACCAATAGGGTCTCTCAGTTACTCACAGTTCTGACAGGCTGAAACTAATCAGAGGTTCCCACAACCCCCTTCAGTTTCAGTTATTTGCTAGAATGACTCATTGAGCTCAGGAAAGTGCTGTACTTAACAGTTTATTGTAACAGATAACAAATGAGCATCCAGTTGGTAAGGTATATAAGGCAATGTGTAATAGGATCCTGAGCACAGGAGCCTCTGTCCCCTTGGAGTCAGGGTGTGCTACCCTCTCAGCACATGGATCTGTTTACCAACTTGGAAACTCTACAAATCCCATAATTTAGTGGTTTTTATGGGGGTTTAATTACATAGGCATGCTTGATGAAAACTGGTGCTGTGGTTTGAATGTCCCTTCCAAAAATCATGTTGAAACTTGATGTTGCCATTGTAACAGTATTAAGAGGTGCAGCCTTGAAGATATGATTAGGCCACAAGGGCTCCACCCTTATGAAGGGATTAATGCACTTACCTGGGAAGTGGGTTTGTTATCTTGGGAGTAGGCTCCTGATCAAGAGATGGATTTGACAGATATCCTCTCTTTATCTTGGGCACTCCCTTGCCCTTCCATCCTGTTATGATGGAGCATGGAGGCCGTCACAAGATGCCAGTGCCATGCTCTTGGACTTCCCAGCCTCCAGAACTGTGAGCAAAATAAACTGCTATTATTTATAAACTACCCATTCTGTGCCATTCTGTTATAGCAGCAGAATAGGGACTAAGACAATTGGCCATTAGCAATTGAACTCAGTGTTCAGCCCCTTTCCCCTCTCTGGATGTCAGGGAGTAGGACTGAAAGCTCTAACTCCCTAATCATGTGGTTGGTTTTTCTGCAGAGCAGACCCATGATGATGCTGTCTAGCTCTCCCCACCCCATAAGTCATCTGTTTAGCATAAGAGACAGTAAATTCCAGGGTTTTTAGGCTTCAGTACCAGTAACTAGGGGTAAAGATCAAATATTTATTACTACACCACAGCATCTACTATATATTATAGGGAAGAAAAAAATATCTTTCTTTCTACACATCCTAGATTCATGGCTAAGCTTCCCGCACATGCTGTTTCTCAGATTTCTTTAGCTTAAAATATTCAGTATGTCACAGTGTCATGTTTTTTGGGAGAGCATTTCCTGAACCCCATCAGTATCAGACATAATCCTGGCTTTTATGAAATTTGAAGACAGAAAAATTGATAAAAAGAAAATCCTGGCTGAGCGTGGTGGCTCATGCCTATAATCCCAGCACTTTGGTAGGCCAAGGCGGGCGGTTCACTTGCAGTCAGGAGTTCAAGACCAGCCTGGTCAACATGGCAAAACTTCGTCTCTATTAAAAATACAAAAATTAGCCAGGCATGGTGGCAGGCACCTGTAACCCCAGCTACTTGAGAGTCTGAGGCAGGAAAATCTCTTGAACCCAGGAGGAGGAGGTTGCAGTGAGCTGAGATTGTGCCACTGCACTCCAGCCTGGGCAGCAGAGTGAGTCTCCATCTCAAAAAAACAAAAAAAGAAAATGCTAACAATAGGGGATAAATTATTCAATGATAAAGATATGCGCAGCATCTTATGGAATATTAGGATTACCACACTTACCCAACCTGCAGGGAGTGCGATGAAGTACAACTAGAGTTGGAAGGGAGAGGTCAGAGGTTAAAAAGTATTTCTGGAGAAGGTTGCTTTTTGCTTGACAAGTGGAAATAAGACAGAGACAGAGAAAGGGTGAAAAATGTGCTGGGATATAAATGGCAGGAAAAGGTCAGTCAAGGTGAGGTCACTATCTTCTCAGGGTGATATATAGGAAAGATTTTCTAATTGAGTATTACTTACACTTTTTATATCCTGTCTTCTTCTATATTGTGAAATCTCATTAAGAATACTGTAAGGAGGCCGGGCGCAGTGGCTCACGCCTGTAATCCCAGCACTTTGGGAGGCCGAGGCGGGCGGATCACGAGGTCGGGAGTTCGAGACCAGCCTGGCCAACAGTGAAACCTTGTCTCTACTAAAAATACAAAAATTAGCCAGGCATGGTGGTGTGCGCCTGTAGTCCCAACTACTCGGGAGGCTGAGGCAAGGGAATCTCTTGCACCCGGGAGGTGGAGATTGCAGTGAGCTGAAATTGCGCCACTGCACTCCAGCCTGGGCCACAGAGCGAGACTCTTGTCTCCAAAAAAAAAAAAAAAAAAAAAACTTTAATGAAATTCTGTTTTCTAAGGTGATATTGGTTTCTAAATAAGAACATTCTAAGTTTTAAGTTTTAAACCATAGATAAGAATCTTTATTCTCCTTACACTGGTATTGTACCTCAGAGGAAGGTGAGGCATAGATAATATATACAACTTAGTTTAACACATGTATATTGAAAACGTACTATGTATCAGAGACTGTGCACAGACTTATTTCATCGTGGATTTTTTTTTTGTATTTTAATCTATTGACCTGGCTTACTTGAATTAAGGTAGACAACAATAAAAATGATCTCACAGGTGAATTAACTGCTGAAAATGACCTAATTTTCATTTATGTACTTTTTTTTTTTATGAGACAGGCTCTTGCTCTGTCACCCAGGCTGGAGTGCACTGGGGTGGTCATAGCTCACTGCTGTCTCAAACTCCTGGTCTCAAGCATTCCTATCACCTCAGCCTCCTAAGGTGCTGGGATTACAGGTGTGTGCTACGGCATCTGGCTACATTTTTGAAACACTATGACAAGAAAAAAGTTAGAAAAGTGAAATCATTTTTGAATTTTGAATCTAAAAAGTACATTTTTAAAGTTTAAATATCTTTTATTATATGTTACTTTGTAAAATCCTAAATCTACCAACTTTTTAAAAAATGCAAATATTATATTTGTATCTTTTTATACTTTTTCTGCTTAATATTAGAAAACTTGCTGGGGAGTTGGGTAATTATAGAAGTTTAGCATTAAATTTGTTTCTTATTTTTATTAAAAATTTTTTGCCTGTCTTGCCTAGATATAAGAAAAGGAAGAACAGAATCTGCACCTGTTGCAAAAGTTGATATTCTTTGAATTGCTCCCCAAAGAATCATTGTTTCATCTTGAATAGCTCATGTCATAATTTTTTCAGAGACTGTGGGTAGCCATTGTCTTTGATTAATTCTATCTTTTATGCTTGTTTAGTTCACTAGCAGTTTGAGAACAATAATCTATTTTTCATTTAAATCTTTTTTGGTTGTTTTGAGAACAGCGCTGAGTGGTGTAAATATGTAATGCTTATGTTTCATTTATAATAGAGATATATGTTGAAATTGTAAGTCAAGGCACAATTTGTTATGGAATGGATCACATCTATTAACTTATTTAGTAAATGCTGCCAGTGCATCAATAAGTAGAAAAAAAAGATCATTTCAAGTAATCTAGTGTCACGAAAACCCTAATATGAGGGAAAACTTGTAAATAGTATAATAAAACTCATGTACTAAGATAGTAGTGAATTAAAATTTATACCTAATCAAATTTAGATATTCAGGTGATTAAGTTTGACAACTTTTCATGACCTTGTCCTCTTCTCCCCGTATTATTGTTGTAAATTCAGCTCTTAAGAATCACAATTAGGAAACTCAGAAGTGTTATTTTCACTTTAGCTACTAATTGAATGTGATTAATTAGTTTGAGCACGTATCAGTGTCTTCTATTCCCATAACTTTAAAGAAACATATTGCCCGTTCAGTCCAGAGTAATTCAGGCACTATCAATCCAGGCAACCATCTTAGCTAACACTGTTGAAAGAGAATAAAACTAGTATTACTTTTAAAGTTCCAAAATAAAAGAGCTTTTTTTTTTTTTAACTTTTCAGTCTGCATGAACTCCTTTCTCATGAATGAGAACTTAAGAACTCATTTAAATAATTTATGGTTAAATTACATATAAGTACAAATTTAATCATTTTCAGCAGTTGATTCATCTGATAATTTTTTTGTTGCATGCCTTAATCCAATCATGATGAAAAAATTACATGCTTTTTCTTTTTCAAGCTATAATCTATTGATTTTCATAGTTTTTGTTGAAAGGCTGCATGCTGCTTTAATATCTACCTTTTTCTGATTATTTGACAATTTCAAGTTTTTGTTGAATGTTAACAATATGATTTTCTATGGACATCAGCTGTTCATTAGCTATGCAATACATCTGATGGGTGAGGAGGAAGAGAATTCACCAGAGACAGACCAAGAAATGGAGAATGACTGCTTAATTGATATGTTGTTTCTTTTGGGAATGATAAAATGTTCCGGAATTAGATAGTGATTATGGTTCCACAACATTGTGAATGTACTAAAACCACTGAATTGTGCACTTTCCAGAGATTAAAATGGTGAGTTTTATCTCAAAAAAATTTATTGTGATTTTTATGTTTATTTATTTTTAGTTTTTTGAGACGGAATCCCACTCTTTCCCCAGGCTGGAGTGCAGTGGCACAATCTTGGCTCACGGCAACCTCCGCCTCCCAGGTTCAAGTGATTCTCCTGCCTCAGCCTCCCGAGTAGCTGGGACTACAGGTGCGTGCCACCATGCCCAGCTAATTTTTGTATTTTTAGTAGAGATGGGGTTTCATCATGTTGGTCAGGATGGTCTCGATCTCTTGACCTCGTGATCTGCCCGCTGCAGCCTCCCGAAGTACTATGATTACAGGCATGAGCCACCACGCCCAGCCTGATTTTTAAATTGTAATATTTTAGGGAGGAATACCTGAAACATGTGGAATACTGCTACTCTGGATATTGCAAACTCATCCTGGAATTAAAATAATGTGCAACATTCTCAAACCCTCTTATTTTAGCTAAAATGCCCAAGCAATATGCCATTGACGAACTCTGAAAGATGTTAAAGAAATAGTCCTACAAAACACATTGAATTTATTGCTGGAGTATCTTTGACAATTCAGTAGAATGATTTACCTCAGGTCTCAGTAACAAAAACTGCTTCTTTCAAGAAAATGATTTATTTTTACCTTATGAATACTGTAAGTGATATAAACAAAAGCTGTATATGACAGCCATTTCTTCTCTGCACTGATGAACAGGAAACTAAAAGCCATGTATTTATAGGTTCCCCCCAGTAACAAACGTTACAGAGTCTTGTTGAATGAATTTTTTTCTTTTTTTCTTTGAGCCTGTTGCCCAGGCTGGAGTGCAGTGGTGTGATCTAGGCTCACTGCAACCTCTGCTTCCCGGGTTCAAGCGATTCTCCTGCGTCGGCTTCCTGAGTAGCTGGGACTACAGGTGCACACCACCATGCCTGGCTAATTTTTGTATTTTTAGTAGAAACAAGGTCTCATCATGTTGGCCAGGATGGTCTGAAACTCCTGACCTCAGGTGATCACTCGCCTCAGCTTCCCAAAGTGCTGGGATTATAGGTGTGAGCCACCACGCCCGGCCCCTGAATGCATTTTTAATTCCACCCTTATTCTTAACCTCATCTTATCTTTCTTTCTCCATTTCCTTAGTTTGCATTTAACCTGTATATTATGTACCTTAGTATATAACCTCTCACATCTTATTTTAGAACAGTAAAGGATATAAAATTACAAAAGGTTTAAAAGGATCTTATAATTAGAGCGGGAAAAGTTAAAAATGCAAATGTGTGTTTGAGTAACTTATCTATATTAATTTACACAAATATGTAATTAGTAGTCTTTATAACTTTCAAATTCTTAACTTTTTTAAGGAGGCAAGAGAACAAGTGGCAAATAGTTAAATAAGCAAAGGGAAGGGAACTCTGGAGATGATGAAAATTTATGTAAATGATTGATATGTGAATGGCCTCCTGTTGTAAGGTGGTGAATTATAGAATTCAGGGATACTGAAAATTCAAAAACGGAAATGGGTCAATACTGCAAAGGGAGAAGGGGAAGCGCAGTGGAGATGTTTTCTTAAATTGCTGGCTTTGCTTTTTGTCTAAGGTTGATTCAGTCTAAATCTAACTGTGATTAATCAAATCAAAGGCTGTACATGACGTTTTTACACTATGCAACTGCATGTATATAGCTTAGAAGGACATTGCTGTCACATCATAAGATATGTTAACATTGCCAGGCGCGGTGGGTCACACCTGTAATCCCAGCACTTTGGGAGGCTGAGGCAGGTGGATAACCTGAGGTCAGGAGTTCGAAACCAGCCTGACCAACATGGAGAAACCCCATCTCTACTAAAAATACAAAATTAGCCAGACGTGGTGGTGCATGCCTGTAATCTCAACTGCTCGGGAGGCTGAGGCAGGAGAATCGCTTGAACTTGGGAGGCGGAGGTTGCTGTGAGCCCAGATCGAGCCATTGCACTCCAGCCTGGGCAACAAGAGCGAAACTCCTTCTGAAAAACAAAAAAGTCAACATTGCTTTATGTAATATTTTTAACATGGCAGCCTATTACCAAATAGTATTGTTTCTAAATGATTTTCTAATTATCTATTTGTTGTATTTCCCTTCATGATTTTCAATATAGTTTCCATATAATCCTTCCATTAGTTTCATGTCTTATATTTATTACCTTTGTATTTCCAGCAGCAAGGACAGATACAAGCTTTCTTTCTTTTTCTTTTTTTTTTTTTCCTTTTTTTTTTTTTTTTTGAGACGGGAGTCTCACTCTGTTGCCCAGGCTGGAATGCAGTGGCACAATCTCAGCTTGCTGCAAACTCGCCCTCCCGGATTCAAGCGATTCTCTTGCCTCAGCCTCCGAAGTAGCTGGGACTACGGGCGCGCGCAACAACACCTGGCTAATTTTTGTGTTTTTTGTAAAGACAAGGTTTCACCATATTGGTCAGGCTGGTCTTGAACTCCTGACCTCGTGATCCCCCCGCCTTGGCCACCCAAAGTGCTGGGATTACAGGTGTGAGCCACCACGCCTGGCCTTAAGCATTTATTAGATGCTTAGTAATCACTGATTTTGCTTCTGCAATTTTTGCCATCATTTTTTCTCTCTCTAGATCATCTCATCAGCATATGTGTTATACTGTCTCCCATTTTAATACAAAAATAACTTTGAAGACTCCACTCCCCCTCTAGGTATAGTACCATTTCTTTACCACCCTTCAGAGCAATACTCCGTCAGAGTTGTCCATATATGCTGCTTTCATATCCTCATCTCACTTTCTCTGCTTTTTACTGTATTCATTCTTTTGTCCTTACCACTTCACTGACAACATTCTTGTCACGGACACCAGTGAAATTTGTCTTGAGGCCGGCATGGTGGCTTATGCCTGTAATCCCAGCACTTTGGGAGGCCAAGGCAGGCGGATCATCTGAGGTCAGGAGTTTGAGACCAGCCTGGCCAACATGGTGAAACCCTGTCTCTACTAAAATTACAAAAATTAGCTGATTGTGGTGGCGCACACCTCTAATCCCAGCTACTCGGGAGGCTGAGGTGGGAGAATCACTCGAACCCATGAGGTGAAGGTTGCAGTGAGCCAAGATCGTACCACTTCACTCCAGCCTGGGTGACAGAGTGAGACTCTGCCTCAAAAAATAAAGTAATTTGTCTTGCTAAATCCAGTGGTCATTTCTCAGTTCTCATGTTGTTTTCCCGGCAGCATTTGTCACAGTTTGTCATGTTGTCTTTCCTGAAACTCTTTACTTGAGTACTTAACTTTGTCAAGATCACACTCTTGGTTCCTTACTACTACTACCACTACCACCACCAGCAATCCTATTCCTATCCCATTGTTCTTTATCTCAAAATTTGGCAATGTCATTTACCCAGTTGATCTGACCAAAACCTTGGAATCATCCTTAATTATTCTGTTTTTTTTTCTTGTTTAGTCATCAGCAATCAAATATCAAAAATAATCACTTTTTTCACCACCAATATGGCTACCGTGATAGTCTTCTTATTTCTACCTGAGTTACTACAGTTACTCAACTGGTCACTGTGTTTTGATTCTCCTTTCTCTCCCATATCCCCAAGATCATTCCATATACAGTGGCTAGAGTGTTGTTGTTTTTTAAAATCAAATCACATCATTCACTTAGTCATAACATCCCATATGGCTTTCAGCACATGTAGAATAACATCTAGAGTATTTACTGTTGCTTTCCAGGCCCTCTGTGATCTCTGCCTTGCTCTCCTACCCCCTTTCTTACTCTGCGCTAGCCCTGGGCATTCTTGTCATTTTTTGAAAACACCAGGCCTTCTCAACTCAGGGCCTTGGCACTTCTGTTCGATCTGGAGTGTTCCTTTTTACTTCATTCTCAGGGTAATTATCTTCTCAGAGATACCTCCTTGCCGTCATTTCATCTCTTTACCCTTCAGTGTAGTACTTATCACTATAAGAAGGATAGTTTGCAAAAATGATTTTGTAGGTCTCTACTGCTAAAATGTAAATTCTATGAAGCGGAGACTTTGTCTTGTTCAGTGCTATACTCCCAGGTCTAACACAGTACCTGCCACATAGAAATCATTTGATAAATATTTACTGAATGAACAAAAGAATTATTCGATTCATGTCTTAATGAGTGAATCAGAGAATGTTAAAATTGGCTTGTGATTCATATTCTGATTTTTACACTTGTGATTTTATTGTGGTAAAATATACATAACATTAAATTTACCATTTTAGCCATTTTAAAGTGTATTCAGTGGCATTAAGTATATTCATTCATATTGTTGTACAACCATTACTTTTTTTCATCTTCCAAATCCGAAACTCTGTACCCATTAAATAAGAACTTCCACTCCTCCTTCCCCTAGTCCCTGGCAATTATCATTTTACTTTCTGTCTCTATGAATTTGACTATTCTAGGTACCACATATGTGTAGAATCATATTGTATTTGTCCTTTTGTGACTGGCTTATTTTACTTAGCATATAATGTCTTTAAGGTTCATCCATGTTGTTGCTGTTAAATATTTTTAAGTGGCATTTTTTCACCAAGTACTATAAATTAATTGTATGTATGCCTTACACTCCTCTTTCATCTGTGACCCTCAAAAAATGTTATAAACATAATTAACTAAACTTCACAATATCCCTTGTGAAGTCGATAATTATGGTTTTGCAAACTGAAGAAATACTGATAGATTGCGTAAGGTACATAATGAATATATGCCAAAATTCTGAGTAAGGACCAGGATTATGTAGTCCCTGTTGAAAACATTAGACCAAATTTTTTGTTTGTGATGAAATTATTCTATGTTCTAGGAAAAACCAAGAGCAGTAATCATTTAATTTCTCTAAATATTCATAGCAATGTTCTTTGAATAAAAACAGTAAAATACAAATTTTCTGAAACTTTGTATTTATTAGTAATGATAACTTTAGTTATTTGACCTAACTAAATATTTCTTTGACCGCTGTATTATTAGATTGCATGATTATTTTTCCAGTCTTCACAGCCATAGTCTGAAATTGATTTTTGAAGGTGTGGGTTGGAATAGCATCATGTCTGTTCTTTAGCTATGGTGCTTGAAAACTTTATGAAACTGTTACCTTATGTTTGTCTTGATTGCTGGCTTATTTGAGTGATTTTTTTAAAAAAAGCAATCTTGCGAGGGTCAAATTATCTGTCAATTTGGCATTTGTGGACAGGACCAAAATGGACTCTAATTTTGGTATAAAAAACTAAAAATTTCTATAATCAGGCAATGTGCTTTAACTTAATTCCTAAAGGTTTAACCCAAAGCTCACTGTGGGTTGCTACAATTTGCACTGAATTCCCTAAAAACTTGTAGTTAGATAAATAAAAGTGTATATAACTAAAACAACGCATAATTTTTCTCAAATGAAACTTCATTGTATTACTTCACCCAAGTGATTGGTTCACTTTTGGATATTGTGTATATACATTAACCTCAAGAATGTTTCAATAGCAGTTGGCAGTGCTACTACCTCCTTCCTCTACTGGAAGCCCATTTATGGCTCTAAAATGGAAACTTAAGAGGGAATGAGTAAAGATGTTGCGAAGTGCTAACCAGTGTTGAAAGAATAGAGTGGTAAAGTGTGGAAAAACAGGCAGCTTGTGTGTGTGTGTGTTTTTTAAATTTACCAAGTCTAATAGCCAGTTATGGTTTGTTTCCATGGTTTTTTATCACAAGCAGAACAATGAAGTTGTCATCTCAGGTCTCGCTAAACTTCATGTAATAAGGCTTTTGTTAGCTGTCTGAAAATTTTGTGATTCAACCTATGGGAATTATACCTTTTTTTAGAGAAGTTTCAGTCACACAGAACAATAAAGATAAGTGATGCAAATGAAGAATGTAATGCATTTTGATGGAATGCCAGTTTTTCCAGAAAGGATGGTGTAATTATTGATACCTCTTAGTAATTTATGGAAATGTAAATTTAGTTTTAGTCATAATAGTACATGAGAAAACAAAGTAAAGCAATTCTGCCCAGCTGACCAAAGTAAAGCAAATTGAAGCTTTTAAATACCAAGCCATAATGATGCAACCTGAAGAGGTTTAAAACTCAGTTCTCCAAAATCCAAGATTCGTTTCTTAAGCTCTATTATACATTAAAGATTCTATGGTAAAATAAACCTGTTTCCCCAAACATACACTTGAAAGACATTTGAAGATATAAGAATTCCTCTCCTCCCAATTTGGAGCAGTTTTATTGAAATGTACATGTCCTACCAAATAGAATTGAGGTTTTCTTTTTCTAGTTATAAAAAAATGGAGAAAATAATTTTTCAAATATTTAGGAACACCATTTACAGTTCAGTCCAGCTATGGTTTCTGAAATACATAGTAGTACCATCTGATATGGTAGCCATAAGCCACATGTGGCTATTTACATTTGAGTAATTAAAACTAAATAATATTTAAAAGTTGGTTCCTTAGTAACACCAGCCATATTACAAGTGCTCAGTAACCACATTTGGTTATAGGCTACTGTCTTAGTCTATTTTGTGTTGCTATAAAGGAATACTTAAAGCTGTGTAGTTTATAAAGAAAAGAGGTTTATTAAGCTAACAGTTCTTCAGGCTGTACAAGAGGCATGGTGCTGTCATCAGCTCAGCTTCTGGTGAGGGCTGCATCAAAATATGGTGGAGAAGGTCAAAGGGGAAGCTGGCATGGGTGAGAGGGACCAAACCCAAAGGTGTCTTGGCTTTATAACAACTCATTCTCACAGGAACTAATCCATTCCCTAGAGAACCAATCAAGTCTTCGAGCAAGAACTCACTCATTACTACCAGAACAGCACCAGGCCATTCATGAGGGATCCACCCCCATGACCCAAACACCCTACCTTATGTCCCACTTTCCTGCAATATCACACTGGGGATAAAATTTCAACATGAGATTTGGTGGATACAAACAAACCATATCCAAATCATAGCAGGTATATATTGGACAGCATAGACACTGAACATTCCCATCATTGCAGAAAGTTCTGTTGCACAACACTGGATAGATCACATTGTCACCAGTTTCCCAGTATATAGTTTTCTATTATTTTCAAGTATCCTCCCCTCCTGCCAAAAAAGTATTGCTTATATCCTAAGTCTGTGATTTTTTTTTCCATACTGAATAATAATCTTCAAATTTAAGAAGTCAGTATTTGAAATGATTAGCAAGTTAGGGTTTTAGCCGGGTGCGGTGGCTCATGCCTGTAATCTCAGCACTTTGGGAGGCCAAGGCAGGTGGATCATGAGGTCAGGAGTTCGAGACCAGCTTTGGCCAAGATGGTGAAATCCCGTCTCCACTAAAAGTACAAAAATTAGCTGGGCGTGGTGGTGGGCGCCTGTAGTCCTAGCTACTCAGGAGGCTGAGGCAGAGATCGCACCGCTGCACTCTAGCCTGGGTGACAGAGCAAGACTCTGTCTCGAAAAAAAAAAAAAGTTGTTTTATAAACCTTAAAAATAAATGCCAAAATATGTACAGTTGACACTTTAAAAAGAGAATGACAGTCCTTAACTTCTCCATGTCCATGGTCCATAATCCAAGATAACAACACTGATACAGTCTACAAATAGCACATGATTTGTGAGATTATTTTTCACATGTAAATTTTGAAAATAATTTTTTTATTGTATAACCATACCTTGAAAAGAGCATAGAGCACACACAAAATCAAACTGATATATAAATGAATGATTAAATATTTTGTGATGATTACAGACAAATTTCAGGATTAATCAGCATTACTTCTGTGTTAAGATTGAGCAAAGTGAGAAAAAGCAGATAGGTATTCTATTCATTTATTTCATTGACTCTTTATTGAAGTAGGTATGGATAAATATCTTTAGTTTGTAGGTATGTAGTATAGTCAAGGAAAGGTTAAGACATGAGTATGTTAAAATAGAGTACATAAAGAAAGACTTTGTTATGGGGCAGAGCATGAGGAAAAATAAAGATAGTACATGCTGATTGCTGAAAAAATACTCATAGGATTGCATATCATGACTTAAAATTCTTTTCCCACATTGGTAGGTAGGTAACATTTGTAGATGTTTTCTGGGGGTTAATATTATTGAGATTTTTGTCTGTGCATATTTACTAAAACAGTGACTTGTAGAGAAATAGCATATAACCAATACATTAGTTGAATTATGTTTTCATAAAATGTAACATTACTTTTTATATGTGTAATTTGAATACATTTGTTAGCTTTGAAATGATTTGAAAGAATTACCTTTTGCTTGTAAAAGCCACTTAGAATTTTTATGAGCAGCTTTAAGATTAGTCTGGCTTTATCCTCTAGTGTCATTTTAATTTCACATATTTTTTTCCTCATGCAATTGCAAGTACCTAGTAAGTCATGTATAAAAATTGCTACCATGAGGAAGGAATGCCTTTACTAGTTTTTTATCCTATGAGCTTTAGTGCGTTAAGTAAACTGTATATATATATATATATTTTTTTTTTTTTTTTTTTTGAGACGGAGTCTCGCTCTGTCGCCCAGGCTGGAGTGCAGTGGTGCGATCTCGGCTCACTGCAAGCTCCGCCTCCCGGGTTCACGCCATTCTCCTGCCTCAGCCTCCCGCGTAGCTGGGACTACAGGCGCCCGCCACCACGCCCGGCTAATTTTTTGTATTTTTTAGTAGAGATGGGGTTTCACTGTGTTAGCCAGGATGGTCTCGATCTCCTGACCTCGTGATCCGCCCGCCTCGGCCTCCCAAAGTGCTGGGATTACAGGCGTGAGCCACCGCGCCCGGCCGTAAACTGTATATTTTTAACTGTAGATCTATCCTTAACTTATAATTTTTCCAAAAAATCAAAAGTAAAATGGAATTTATCTTTTATTCAGATATGCATAGTTAGAATGTGACTATTTACAATAGTTTTAATACCTGTTTTGTATCACAGGGTTTTATAGAAGTAGTTTTTTCCTTCACAAGACTTCTTGTATTGACTCTGTTACCATCAAAAGACTATTTTTGCATTGATTAAACTTGAGAGCTTAATGTTAGGCAAGTAGGTCCTTGAAAACAGTTTTTTGGATACAGAGAGAGTAATGTGTTTTATCTACGTGGCCACCTTCTTTTTTTTTTTAGACAGGGTTACTCCTTCACCCAAGATAGAGTGCAGTAGTACGATCAGAGCTCACTGCAGCCTTGACCTCCTTGGGCTCAGGTGATCCTCCTACCTCAGCCTCATGAGTAGCTGGGCAGGACTACAGGCGTGTGCCACCATGTCTTGCCATTTTTTCTATTTTTTGTAGAGATAGGGTTTCACCATGTTGCCCAGGCTGGTTTTGAACTCATGGGCTCAAGCAATCTGCTTGCCTCAGCCTCCCAAAGTGCTGGGATTACAGGCGTGAACCACCCGCGCCTGGCCTATGTAGCTACCTTCTGATCTAATTTGGTATGATGGGGTAGAGAAGGTTAGTTTAGAGAGAATGTTTCCTGTCTTATCTTCTTTTACCCATCTTAACACTTTTACCCCTCTAAAACTGTTCAACATGTTTTCCTCTTTGGAAATCTTTCTTCATGTGCCTTTATTCATTGTATTTTCTATGTCTCTACTTCTTGAACTTAAACAAAACAAAAAGCCCTGCAATTCCACTTCTCTTATTTCCCATGGGCCCTACTTATAGGTCTCTGCCAAATTATGCTGGCTGTTCTGTTTTTTTCTTCATATTCCCTTGGTGAACTTGCCCACAGTCTTGGCTTGAACTGTACTTTTATATAACTGATTTTCAAATCTTGAACTCTTCTAAATTTCTACCTGCTGGAGCCGGGCACGGTGGCTCACGCCTGTAATCCCAGCACTTTGGGAGGCCGAGGTAGGCGGATCACCTGAGGTCAGGAGTTCAAGACCAGCCTGATCAACATGGAGAAACCCCGTCTCTACTAAAAACACAAAAAAAATTAGCCAGGCATGGTGGCGCATGCCTGTAATCCCAGCTACTTGGAAGGCTGAGGCGGGAGAATTGCTTGAACCTGGGAGGTGGAGGTTGCGGTGAGCTGAGATAGCGCCATTGCACTCCAGCCTGGGCAACAAGAGCAAAATTCCATCTCAAAAAATAAATAAATAAATAAATTTCTACCTGCTGGTGGGAAGCGTCTTCATTTGAATGGCCTATGGTGACACTGGCCTGTCCTATTGTTCTAAACAAAAGTCACCCCACCCTGCCACTTCAGATTTCTTTCATTATGTGAGTGAGAATCTTTGAAGTAATCTTTCACTCTTTTGCTATCCTTGTTCCTAATACTTAGTTTAGCATGAAGCCTTCTGGTTTCACCATTTAAGATTTGGGTTTCCCATTCCCTCTGCATTTCCTCCTCTTCATTATCCAGACCCTCATTATCGTACACCTTTAATTCACTACCCCCGCTTTCCCATCAACCCCTGCCTTGCTTTTTTTTTTAAGTTTCCCAAATGCTTCTTGCAGTGACTTAAAAACGTATACCAAGTTGTTATGGCATATTTTCTTTAAATAGATAGTAATTCTTGAAGAGTTTTTATTTAAACTTTCTTTTGGATCCTTTGTAGCTCTTGACATAATGCTGGATGCAGTAGGAACTTGATAAATACTTGTTCACTCATTCATTCAGCAGCTAATTAGCTATTGGGTTCCAGGTACTAAACTTGTGCTCCAGTGATCTTCCTTCATGGAGTTAAAGCTAACAGCAGCCTCTGGTGGTAAAGGAAGGCCTCTCTAAGGAGGTGGTGTTTGTTATGAGACCCGACTGAAGTGAGAAAACCAGTCCTGTGAAGATATGGAGAACAATTGCTCCAGGCAGAGGGAAGAGCAAGTGTCAAGGCCCTGAAGTGGAACAAATTTGATATGTTTGGGGATTATCAAAAGGGTGATTGTGACTGGAACGTGGTAGAAGCAGGAAATGCAGTCAGGGCACCAGGTAACAGAGGGCCTAAGAGGTCATGATAATAAGTATTGTGGGTTTTATTCTAAGAGCTGCTAAAGCCATTGTACAGTTTTGAGTAAGGGAATGATGTGATCTGATTAACTTGCTTTAAGAACAGAGGTAGGTACTTGAGACCGGGAGTTTGAGACCAGCCTGGGCAACATGGTGAGACCCTGTATCTCAAAAAAAAAAAAAAAATTAATTAGCCAGGTGTAGTGACACACACCTGTAGTCCCCAGCTACTCAGGAGGCTGAGGCAGGAAAAAAAAAAAAAAAAAAAAAAGAATAGAAGTAGGGAGGCTATAATGGTAATATAGGAGAGCCAGTAATCATGAAGTAGTAAGGTAAAATTAAGGATAGAGTGACTAAGAGTAGTTGGTAGGACGGACTAGGTGAAAGGTCTGAGGTAAAAGAGAAACCAGGAAAAATTCAGTTCTTTGTGCTTAGACAAGTCATGTATCATTTCTAAATTCTGTTTTCCTGGAGTCTATAATAAGGAATATCTCTTTCCTGCCCCTTTGAAGGAATCGTTATGAGGATCAGATAAAATAATACATGAAAGCCCATTATGAACCTTAAAATGCCATAACCATGTGTTACTTTTTGATACTAAACATTTAAGGGCTTATCTCAAATTAGACCTTGTTAATAAAGAAATTTCCAGGCTAGGTCCGGTGGCTCATGCCTGTAATCCCAGCACTTTGGGAGGTCAAAGTCGGTGGATCACTTGGGACCAGGAGTTTGAGAACAGGCTGGCCAACATAGCGAAACACTGTCTCTACAAAAAATACAAAAAGTTAGCTGGGTGTGGTGGTGCACACTTGTAGTCCCATCTGCACAGGAGGCTGAGGCACAAAAATCGCTTGAACCCAAGAGGCAGAGGTTGCAGTGAGCCACGATCGCGCCACTGCACTCCAGCCTGGGTGAGAGTGAGACCCTGTCTCGAAAAAACAACAAAAAATTCCAAAAATTAAGATTTCACAGGGATAAACTTGAAGCCATTTATAGTTTAGGAAATAGTTTTTTCCTCTTCTAAATTCTTCCCAGTGATATTTTCAATCTTTTGATAATTTTGTCACTATTGATAAATATTAGCATGTGGTAATGTCTCCAGTATTAAGTAGATGACATTTTGGTTCTAATCTGTACTGATAATCATAGACAGAAAAGTATTTATAAATAATACCTAATTGTCTTCAGTTTGTGACGTATTTAAGACATTGTTTTTCTCTTCTGAGTACGTAATTTGAAGAGAAATAAAACTTGTAACCCAAATGTCCTACAGCTTGTTTTTTAATATGTTATGTTCACCCTAGGGTGTTGGTGATTATAAACAAAAACATGATCTGCCATACTATAATAAATAATGATCTATAAATAAACTCCAGTCCTTTTATGCTTATTTTTGTCATACTGATTATATGGACCCTGATACCGTAGGTTAATTTCGATATGACTTACAGCATCAAGAAAGACACAAATTTTAAACAAACTTTTTAGTTTCTGAAATTTCTTAAGTATGCTTCAGCTGATTGCTAATTCTTGTTTTCCTGTTGCAGGTTTCCCAACAGTGATGTCACAAGATTGACCACATTGATCACAGTAAGACCAAAATGATAGTTAAGCTTTTAAGGAAGTTTGGTTTTCTCTGAGAATGAGAATTGACTTAGAAAACATATATAATTTGAAATTATTATTTCTTTTGCTAGCCAGTTGAATGTTAACATTTTAAATGAATCATATCTTATACTTCTAGCTAGTTATTTAAATACTTTTAAAATATTACTTTAAAGGATTTAAAAAACATTTAAAATGAAAATTACTTTCAATTTACAACTGAAATTACAGGCCTAAATATACTAAATTATTTCAGTGTGAGTTAAATTCTGAACATCATCTTTTTTGAGTTTTTATTTTTACCAGAAAATGACAGAAAGGTTAAGGTGATTCCACATTAGGAAATATATATAAAAGTAAATTACTTGAGATTGTAATGAATTATTAAGGAAAGATTATGAAAATGTAGCCTTGGTAGGCTGGGCGCGGTGGCTCACGCCTGTAATCCCAGCACTTTGGGAGGCCGAGGTGGGTGGATCACCTGAGGTTAGGAGTTCGAGACTAGCCTGGCCAACATGGTAAAACCCCGTCTCTACTAAAAATACAAAAATAGCTGGGCATAGTGGCACACACCTGTAATCCCAGCTACTCAGGAGGCCGAAGCAGGAGAATCACTTGAACCCAGGAGGTGGAGGTTGCAGTGAGCTGAGATTGTGCCACTGCCCTCCAACCTGGGCAATAGAGAGACTCCATCTCTAAAAAAAAAAAAAAAAAAAAAATACACAGACACACACACACACACACACACACACACACACACACACACACACACACACACCACATACACCACATACCACATATATATAGCCTTGGTAGAGTTTTTAGGCATCTTGCTTAAATTTTTTATTGATATTTATAGGATTTGTAGAGTCTTCCAGATATGGAGAGTTTTTTGATAAAAGGATGGTTCTCTTAAGTAACTGATACTTTTTAATTTTATTTTAAGTGTTAATTTCTGTTGTGTGTAAGGACATATATTACCTAAAGAAAAACTTTTCCAGGGCCTTTATCCACATTAGAAAATTCTAAGTGATAAAATCTGAATTACAATCATGAACTTTATATCATTTTTGAAAAATTCTCTTAAATAACAGATAAATTTCTACTAAATTATTTACTCCGTGATCCTGCTTCTTCAACTGTTTTAATTTAACTCATTAAATCCAGAAGCATTAATTATTAGAAGTATAAATTCACATATCAATAATGTTTGTGTTTATGTTCAATCTTTTTTTTTTTGAAAACTGGTGCATTTGTTAAGTTTAACAGTTTGCAGAGACTAGAGAGAAATTTTATCTATTTTTAAAGGCTTTATCATCATAATTTTGTCTGCTAATGCTTATAGCATATTTTATTCATTTTCTTGAGGCAGCATTTTAGCTTTCTTTGATTTGTAGCTCTTTCCTTGTTTATTTTTTCTTAATTAGAACTTTATTGCCCTAACTGAATATTTTATAATAAAATATTGACGTATTTCTATAGAAACCTTCTGTTTAGCATCTAGTGCTTTACAATCAAGGAAGTTAACATTAGCATTAAATGAAACCTTTTTTAAAATTTAAAAATGCTGACTCCCACAGCTTATTTTTATTTAAATTTTTTTTTCCCACAGTTTATTTTTAGGGTAACATTAAGAGACTAATTAATTGCAACTGATCTAAATCCAAGAATTTCAAGAAGAGAGGTGATATTTAATATTATTAGATGTTAAATATCGGTTAAAGAGTAAGAAGTGTTCATTTGAGAGGTTCATAAGTGACTGATATTAGAAACCTTAAGTTTGTTATGACACTGTTGTGAGGCTTTTGCTGGCCCTTTGAGTTAAGAAAAGAGGGTAGATTTCAACATTGATTCAGGTTCAGAGTGCTAGTGAGAGAGTAGTTCAAATATATGTTTACCATGTGGCTGGAATAAAATGAGGCCAGGAAAGGGCTGATTTATCCAAAGGAAGTAGAGAGGTCAGGAGACTAGTCATAGATACATAAACTGGTATAATGAGATGACATAGTAAGAACTAAAGGTAAAATGTTATGGTTAGAGAAGGAGATTATATTATGGGTTGTTTCAGAGCTGAAGTGTAGTAGCTATTTATATATTATGTAATATATACTTTATATATGTTTTAATCAAAATTTTCAGAAGTCAGGAGAATTGCTATTTTTTTCTTTGATGTCACAATCCATATAAATGTCAAAACCTTTTAACTGATCTCCCTTCTTCCTGGCCATTATCAATTCCACTGAAACTTGTACACAACTCCCAGTTTGATCTGATTAAAGCATTGCCGGTTCCTTTTATTTCTCTACTTGAAAACGTGTGGTGGCTTCTCATTTCCTATGTGATCAAATCCAGACCTTCTAACTTGGTATTTAAGATCCTTCCTCAGTTTGTCTTCAGCATATTTTCTTTTCTTTCATTCTTTTCTTTTTCTTTTTTGAGACAGAGTCTCACTCTGTTGCCCAGGCTGGAGTGCCGTGGTGCAATCTTGGCTCACTGCAGCCTCTGCCTCCTGGGTTCGGGTGATTCTCCTGCCTCAGCCTTCCAAGTAGCTGGGATTACAAGCAGGTGCCACCAGGCCCAGCTAATTTTTAGTAGAGACAGGGTTTTATCATGTTGGCCAGGCTGGCCTCGAACTCCTGACCTCAAGTGATCTACCCGCCTTGGCCTCTCAAAGTGCAGGGATTATAGGAGTGAACAACTGTGCCCAGGCTGTCTTCAGCATATTTTCTATTATTCAAGAATAAGAACTGTACACTCTACCTAATGTGGACTACATTCCCTACCTTGGATATACGTTTTGGCTCCACACTTACATTCATGCTATTCCCTTTACCTAGAATATTGTTTTTCTTTTCACACTTAAAAAAATTTCTTCTGGTGAAATCAAACTGTCTCTCTAATACCATATCCACATATAATCATCTCCCTGAGGTTTTCCCTAATCATCCTTGTTCTCTGTTCCTAATAATTTGGTAATGCTTAATTTTGATTACTCCAGGGTTACTGATAACATAATTGTATTTAGGGTACTTATTTTAATACACATCTTACTATACTCAGCAAATGTTTGTTGGCAATCATAATAAACCAGAAAGTGCTAAATCAATTAGTATCTTTAGTGTTCTTATATTAAAATTGAAATAAGGATATTAATACATTAATATAATTTAGCCACAGGAAGCATGGTGGATAGAAAAGAGCTTAGATTTTAGAACCTATAGAGTTCAAGTACTAACATCACTGTGTACTAGCGATGTGACTTCTAGCAAGTCAGCCTCTTTGTGCCTCAGTATCTTCACCTATAAAGCGATGCATTATTTGAATTTAAAAGGATTATGAAATTTAAATTCAATTTTTATTAGCTTTCCTCCCTCTTCCTGATAGAATTTTATGGCTTACTCCTTTACAGATGACACCAATGGGCATGAAATCTACTATAAAGTTCAGTGATATATCCTAAACATTCAAATTTACCTTACTTACAAATTGTGGCCATTTTGTCTGTTTTAATAAATAGATTTCTACATTATGTATATTAGTGATAACTTTATTGACTTTCAGCAAGTTTCAGCAAGGAGGCCAGTTGGACCTATTAATATAATGTTCTTTTATTTGAGGAAAAGGGAGTCAGACAACTAGAATGGCAACATCTTAAAAAACCAAAATGAACTATAGAATAGTTTAGAGTACTCTGCATTCCCCTTAGGTAATGGGCAAGAAAACCAAGGTCTAGAGAGTTTGTGGGAAAGTAGTGCACATAATAGTTAAGGACATGGACTTGGGGTTAGAAAAACCTTTGTTTTAGTTTGTGTTCTGCTACTTCTGTAGCTGATGTGATCATGAGTCAGTTTCTTAGTCTAAGACCCAATTTTTTCTTTTCTAGAGTAGGGATAATATTATTATGTCTGGAATATTAAATGAAACATTGCTCATAAAGCACTTAGCACAAAAGATGGCACATACTACATTTTTCTTACCCTCATCATACTCATCAATATCTGTAAAGTTACTTGTCTAAAATTACATGATTTGAGAACTTGGACTAACCTGACTTTGCTTTATCCTGTTAGAATTTTTACTGTTCTGTTTCGTGATCAGTTCTTACTTGATTAAAGATGTCTAAATAGCATTTATAGAAAGTATAATAAAATAATTCAGAGGTTATTTTCTTAAATCTCCCTTAATCCTCTGTCTTCTCTGAGCGTATTTTTGCAGTTGCATTTACATGCAGTCTTGTTTATATGTAATTTCATTATTATAGTGGCTATATTTTATCTTCAGATATTCTTATTTAATATTTTACTGTATATTTAATAATCTGTCCTAAGGCAACTTTTTTTTTTTTTGAGTCTGAATCTCACTGTCACCCAGGCTGGAGTGCAGTGGTGTAGTCTTGGCCCACTGCCAGGTCCACCTCCCAGGTTCACACTATTCTCCTGCCTCAGCCTCCTGAGTAGGTGGGACTACAGGTTCCTGCCACCACGCCCAGCTAATTTTTTGTATTTTTAGTAGAGACGGGGTTTCACCATGTTAGCCAGGATGGTTTCGATCTCCTGACTTCATGATCCGCCCACCTCGGCCTCCCAAAGTGCTGGGATTACAGGCGTGAGCCACCGTGCCCGGCCGGCAACCTTTTAAATAAAGTGGCTTTTTCTGTTTTTATTAAAATTTCTTGGCTGGGCACAGTGGCTCTCACTCCTGTAATACCAGCACTTTGGGAGCCCAACAGGGGGGATTGCTTGAGCCCTGGAGTTAAAGACCAACCTGGGCAATATAGTGAGACTTTGTCTCTACAAAATAATAAACAAAATCAGCTAGGCATGGTGGCTCAAGCCTGTAGTCCCAGCTACTCGGGAAGCTGAGGTGGGAGGATTGCTTGAGTCCAGGAGTTCAAGGCTGCATTAAGCCAAGATTGTACCATTGTACTCCAGCCTAGGCTACAGAGGAAGACCTTGCCTCAAAAAAATTTTTTTTCCATTTTTCTCCTTGGTAATTTTATTATGAATATTACTTAAATTTTGTAGAGATACATCTCTCCCAATAGTAATACTTAATAATTGAGATGTAGAAGGAATTGCTGTATAACTTTATAGTGTACATACTGTCAGAAATACTGGTGTTAGCTAGTAAATTTAAAATGTCAGGTACCTACCACAGAGAAGATATAACCAAGTATGGCAATGATTGACAGTAGTCCCTAATACTGGTTTTCCCCCTCTTCTAATTTTTTTTCTGGTATATCACTACCTAGAATAAAAACATCATTTCCCCAGTCTCCCTTGCAGCTAGGTATAGTAATCTGACTAAATTTTGGCAAGAGATATATAGGCAGAAGTAGTGTGTGCAGCTTTCAGGATGTATCCTTAAAGGAATGGGTGCACATCCTCTTTTTCGCCCCTTCCTCCTTGCTGGCTGAATTGTGAGCATAATTGGACTGTGAGTGGAAACCCTATACTGAGAATGGGTAAAGCAGCAGTAAGAAAGAAAATCCTTACTAACATGATGTTACACTGTACCTACTGGCCTGCCTATCCCTGGACTTCTTTGACATGACAGAGATAAAATTCTGTGTTGTATGAGCCATTCACTTTTGGGCTTTCTGTCACTCCTGGCCAAAACTAATCCTGATACACCAAGCTAGCTTGACGAAGAATGTTTATGCCATTGTGGCCGGACGCGGTGGCTCACGCCTGTTTTAATCCCAGCACTTTGGGAGGCTGAGGTGGGTGGATCAGGCAGAGGTGGGCAGATCACTTGTCTGGAGTTTTGAGACCAGCTTGGCCAACATGGCAAAACCCCATCTATACTAAAAATACAAAAATTCGCCAGGCGTGGTGGCACATGCCTGTAGTTCCAGCTACTCAGGAGGCTGAGGCAGGAGAATTGCTTGAACTCGGGAGGCGGAGGTTGCAGTGAGCTGAGATTGCACCACTGCACTCCAGCCTGGGCTACACAGCAAGACTCTGTATCAAAAAAAAAAAAAAAGAAAGAAAAAAGTTTATGCCAGTGTGAAAATGTCTTTTTTTTTTTTTAAACATCTCACTTGTTTTATTTGAACTCTACTATCTCCATGGTTTAAGTCAAGCTTGTCCAACCTGTGGCTTGTGGGCCACATGCAGCCCAGGACAGCTATCAGTGCATCCTAACACAAATTTGGAAACTTTATCAAAACATTATGAGATTTTTTTTGTGATTTTTGTTTTTTAGCTCATCAGCTATCGTTAGTGTTACTGTATTTTATGTGTGGTTCAACACAATCCCTCTTCATCCAGTGTAGCCCAGGGAAGCCAAAAGATGAGACAGCCCTGGAAGTTTTAGGAGGAGAATGGAAAGGGAAATGATTCATTCTGTCTAGCACAGGGGATCAAGAAACGTTTGCAGAGGAGTGAGACACGTGGTCTAGACTTTGAAGTATAATATAGAAGAGAATCTAGAAAGAGGAAATAGGCATATAGACTTGAAAGAACATACGTTCAGAGACATGTAAATGTTTTAGTTTTAGTTGTTTGTTTGTTTGTTTGTTTGTTTTTGAGACAGAGTCTCGCTCTGTTGCCCAGGCTGGAGTGCAGTGGTGCAATCTCGGCTCACTGCAGCCTCTGCCTCCCAGGTTCAAGCAGTTCTCCTGCCTCAGCCTCCTGAGTAGCTGGGGTTTCAGGCACATGCCACCATGCCTGGCTAATTTTTGTATTTTTAGTAGAGATGAGGTTTCGCCATGTTGCTTAGGCTGGTCTCGAACGCTTGACCTCAACTAATCTGCCTGCCTCTGCCTCCCATAAGTGCTGGGATTACAGGCGTGAGCCACCGCGCCCGGCCTTAGTTTAATGTTGTTGAAATATAACATTTGAGGAAGTAAATGAGCCTAATGGTCAGCTCTTATAGGAATTTATAAACTAAAAACTTTGGTAAGTGCTAGATACCTAGTGATGAGTTATTTTAATGTAAATTTAATATTATTTATTGCTTTTCCATTAAATTTTAGTGGGGTTTTTTTTTGTTATGTTTTTATTTTTAGAAACAGGGTCTTGCTCAGTCACCCAGGCTGGACTACAGTGGCACAATCATAGCTCACTGGAACCTCAAACTCCTGGCCTCAAGCAATCCTTCCACCTAGGCCTCCCAAAGCATGGAAGTTACAGGTGTGAGCCACTGTACTTGACTATCATTAAATATTTTTAATAAATATATTTTGATACATGTGTTGAGGAATGAAGAACAAAGCTAATATTTATTTATCCACTGATTTTTTAAGATGCTAGGTACTTATTTGAACCTTTAACAATTTTAAAAGATATATCACTACATTTTACAGATGCCCAAACTGAGACTTGGAAAGGTCAAATATCTTTCCTAGTGTGTTGTAAGTGATAGTTAAGTCATTATCTGAAAAGTGCAAAAAATAGTCATTTCTAGAACAAGTTTACTATGTACTATCTGACCTTTATTTTTCACTTTTCTAATACCAAAAGTAGAGTTATAGTCAATTTTAAAATATCTTTAGTAGAATATAATAACAGTGATAAACCTGGAAGTGAAAATCTTTTTAAGAATTTCCATATTTTATAGCAAGTGACAAATCTAAAGGTGTTAAAATTTTAAAATGTAGTACAGTAACGTTATAAAATACGTCCTAAACGTTTTGTTTTCTAGAGTCTGAATATTTTGAACAGTATCTTCAAAATTAGTATGTAGCAGCCATTTCAGTTACTTCATGTAAATCTATTTCCCATTGCTATTCCTAAATGTATATTTGGATGAAAGAAACCCTCTCTTTACCTCTACTGCATTTTCTCAGAAGTTGTACTGTTTTAACATTTAACAATTAATGGAGCTAAAAGCATGCATGATGTTCTCTGTATGAGTGGCTGCATATATAAATAACACCATGCTGCACAGATATAAGTTTAGCTTCTTTTGAACAAGTCAAAATGTGTAATGTTACACAATCCCTTGATTTAAAGATAGATTCTGATTTATCAGAAAATTCTAAATGAGCTACTGTTTAATAAATCTGTCTTAAAAAAAGAAACTTTTACAGATCTAGGAATAATTATGGAAACATCAGAGAATATAAAATAAAAACCAGTTTTCTGCTGTGGTTTGATATTTTCCTATTGTAATCAGCAGTGTCTAGCATATAGACTAGGTAAATATTTCCTGAATTAAGGTGACTTGAAATTTAATCTGGCTAGTAAATTGTTTTCTTCTACTCACACTTTGTAGAACACCAATGCACACTTCTGCTGTGAGATATAAGAAATGTTAGTCAGGGAGTGGATAAAATATAACTGTAGTCTGCAGAAACTAGGGATGAGAAAATGGGTGTTGTACACTGAGTTATGGGTTTATGATATTTGACCTTTGTTCTTTTTATATAAATATACACAGAAAAAACCATGGAGGAGAAAGAATTTTGACAAAAATGGAAAAATTTTTTTGTTGTATAGCATCAAAAGTTTGCGAGTCATGAATGTTAAAAAAAAAGTTTAACTAATACAAATATTCCTGAAGCTGTCCTTATGTGAATGCATTTTTAAATGCATTTTTAAAACATTACATCAATAGCTACATTTGCATCAGAATGTAAGATAGTATGTGTAAACTTTACAACATGCAAAGTATGCTGTTTATTTTGCAAATAGCACATCTAATGCTTGCAATTTTATTCTCTGATTTTCTTTCTCCTCAAAAGAAACTCCTCAACTTTTGTTCATAAAATTTACGATTTTTGTCTCCTCACTCCCCTTACCACTGAATATTTCCTGTGTGTCTTTTTTTCTAAACTCTAGTAGCTTTATATTTTCAGTGTCATCTTTATGGAAAGGAAATTTCAGAAAACGTAGACACTTGGCACTAAACTCAAATGTCACAGTTCATTTCAAATGTTACCTCCTCCATAAAACCTTTGGATCCTTTTCAGTTGGAATTAATCTCCCTATCATTTCTGCCTTTCAGATTTGTTATTTCTGTTATAGCAATTTACTTCAACACAGGGGTACATGGACCTCAGTGTGCAAATATATTCTCCACAGGGAGAAAGAGGGCTAAAATTTCAGTGTTAATATAAAATAAATCAGTATGAGCATATTCTTAGATCGTGTGGTATGCCATGCCTGCCTTACAACCAGTTACTACCATGTATTTTCAGGGCTATGATTATGTTTAATTATGTTAGTCTAATGAGAAAAGAACAAAAATAGATTTAATATTGTAAATGGTTCACTTGTATTAAGTGAAAGCCTGATGACATCAGAGTGAACTAAAAGTTTTGCAGTCATTTGAGTAGAAACAAATGATATTAAACCATTTAGGGCATACTAGATGTATTAGTCCATTTTCACGCTGCTGATTACCCGAGACTGGGCAATTTACAAAAGAAAGAGGTTTATTGGACTTACAGTTCCACGTGGCTGGGGAGACCTCACTCACAATCATGGTGAAGGAGTCACGTGTCACATGGATGGTGGCAGGCAGAGAGAGAAAGCTTGTGCAAGGAAACTCCCGTTTTTAAAACCATCAGATCTCATGAGACTCATTCACTATCACAAGAACATCGCACGAAGGACCCGCCCCCATAATTCAGTCACCTCCCACTGGGTTCCTCCCATGACGTGGGAATTGTGTGAGGTACAATTCAAGAAGAGATTTGGACAGGGACACAGCCAAACCACATCACTAGACTATAGGCATGTAAAACCAAAATGTAACTGAAAAATAATGGAGAAATAGCAGTCAGTACCATTTTTATGTTGACTATAATGATTCATTTTCACAAAAACATTGTATGATACTAACTTGAAATGTGTTATTCATAGCTTTTATGTGCATATTTGGAAATTGTTTTGGTATTGTATTTGAAATAAGATCTGGAAGCAAGAGGAATAGTTTATCCTTATCCGTAGTTGTGTTTTTCTATATTTCAGTAACAATATAATAAGTCAGTCGGTGGAGGGTGTTTCACAAAACCTTTTTTCTGTCTTCATAAGGGGTTTATACATAGCTTAAGTTTCAGAAACGTTACAGAGTCCTTAGATCCTTATGTGATGATTGTGTGTTCAGTTGTTTTACCTATTAGACTGTAAACTCCTTATAATCTAGTAAAGCATAGATTATATTTTATTCATCCTTGCAGTTTCATTAGAGTCTGTCTCAGTACTTTTTCCTAGTAGTGACCCAGTAAATATCTATGCAACAAACTTGGCTTTGCTGGTGTGCAAAGTGTAACATAAGGAAAATTAGTGACATTTTTTGCCTTTTAGTGTGTAACTGGAATGTATAGTGTAGAAAACAGAGATAGTATATATTTTAACAACTTGAAATTCATAGGTGTTAATAGATTCCTCTTTTTGAAATTAAATATCTCCTAGGATTTTGATCACTTACAGTGTTGTATGCACTACCTTAATTAGATAATCAGTTTTTGTCTTTTTCTTAGCTGAGATCTGTAGAGTGGCGACAGAGAATGAATGATTTCCTGGCAGGGTAGAACTGAGCAAGGAGATGTAACCAGAGTGCTTCAGGGAACAAGACATTGCATCATTGCAAAAATGTAGCTTTTTATATTAGAGCAGATTGAAAACACTGGTTCATCAGGGAAGTGGAGAGGCAGGAGAAGGGACTGGGAAGTGATATGGGAAGGTACTAAAGATAACATCTTCCACCTTTGGGCTATTGCCTAAAGTTACAGTGCCTAGACAACATTCCTTTTAACTTCAGTGGAAATAAAACTGGCATAAATTAAAATCCTCTTGAATAATATAGCAAGTACATTTTACTTTTCAGATTCTGTTATGATAGGTTTTTGTATAATGTTGCCACAGCAGAATTCAGCTGTCTTGCTAACTTTTTCAGTGTCTTATTTCCTACCTAAATTGAATGACCTATTCCTGAATTTCAAAGCCATTTAAATGTAGCCTTGTCCCTATCTACATAAATTAATTTCCCTCTGTTTTCCAACACACATTCTTTTATAGTCAAAGCACTCCTTTAGCCACAAATATACTGACGATTTTGTCGGAATGTTTTTTTCCACATATTTCCTTTTCTCGAAGTGCCACTACCTCTCCTTACCCAATGCCAATCCATTCTTCAAAGAGGTCTTGTAGTCTTTAGTGATAAATGTGACCTTCATTAAGTTCCCTTTCTGCCCAACATTTGATCTTTATCTGTAGCTCCCCAGACCTCTCTTTTAAATTGCAGAACCTCCATTTGCAGCTCTCTATATAGGATTGGTACCTGGTTATCCCACAGACATGTAATTCAACCTGTTCAAACTTGAACTCATTTTCTTCTAATTTTCCAGAAACCTTCTCCTCTTTATATATTCCCTGTATTAGTCAATGATATCAACATCTACTTAGCCACTCAAGGTAGAAATATTAGTTATCTTCAGCTTCTTCACAAATTCACATCTAAGCTGGTATCAAATCCTATTGATTCTCTATATGCATTGTAACAATAAGAGCTAATGTTAGTGGAGTGCTCACTGTGCGCCAGGTACTAATCTAAACATTTGACCTGTAGTAAATTAATCCTCTTAACTCTAAGAATTAGACACCATTATTATCACTGTTTTACATAAGAAAGAAATTATGTACTTGCTAACAAAAGTATGTACCTCCCCTATGAGGCTATCCAGCCAAAGGAAAAAAAAAACTAAATATGATCAAGCCTAATTTACAGGAAATAAAAAGGAGAGAAGGACACGTTAAATTACACCAGGGGGACAGAGTCAGGAAAATCCAGACTGTGGAAAACTCTAAAAGGAAAAGGACCTAGTTTCTTTAGCTAAAAATAATAAGGAAGGAAAAAGAAAAGATTGGCTAGAGCATTTAGAGATTAAAAGAGACTTGAGTCACATCAGCCAGATCCAATATATGGATTTTATTTGAGTCCAGATTCAAACAAACAGGCAATTTAAAAATATAAGACAAAGAAATGTGTACATCGACTGAGTGTTTGATATGAAAGAATTGTTGGCCAGGCGCGGTGGCGCATGCCTGTAATCCCAGCACTTTGGGAGGCCAAGGCAGGTGGATCATGAGGTCAAGGGATCAAGACCAGCCTGGCCAACATGGCAAAACCTCGTCTCTACTAAAAATACAAAAATTAGCTGGGTGTGGTGGCGTGTGCCTGTAGTTGCAGCTACTCAGGAGGCTAAGGCAGGAGAATCACTTGAACCCAGGAGGCAGAGGTTGCAATGAGCCGAGATCACACCACTGCACTCCAGCCTGGCAAAAGAGCGAGACTCCATCTCAAAAAAAAAAAAAAAAAAAAAAAAAAAAGAATTGTTAAGATTTTAGGTATGATAATAATGTGGGGCTATTTGTTTATATAAAAAGCATAAGTCCATACCACAAAAGGATAAGCATCTCAGAGGCAAAGCTTGAGAGAGAAAAAAAAAGTATATTCATTATCACTTATTTTACTCAGTGTCTCTGATAATAAAGGATTTGCTAAAGTAGGTGATAGAACATTTAGCCTAATAGCATTATCATACCTAAAATAAATTTTTATTATTTTACCAATTCATACTTCTGCAAACAAAAAGATTATTATTGTATCATACCTCCTCAATAGTCAGTGTTTGTTTCACAGAAATATGGGAAATTCAAGGAAATAAGAACTAAAATTTTTAGAACCTCTATAAAATGATAATGATAATAATAAGTAATAGTCAACATTTCAGTGATTAATATGTGCCAGGCACCCTGTCATGAGTTTATAGCTTTAATTTATTTCATCCTCTGAACAACTTTGTGAGGGGGAGGTATCATTATTATTCTTACTTTACAGGTGGGAAAACTGAGCTATGGGAAGTTAAGGAATTTTCCCAGAGTTACATGGCAATCAGTGAAGTTTAGGATTCAAACCCAGGCATTTGACATGGAGCCTGTGTCTTTATTGTTATGCTGCACTTCTTCTCTTTTTACTATGATATTAGGTGCTTTTAATATTAATCTTATTTATTTCATTTTCCTGGGAAGGTCTTAATTTCTGTTTTATTTTCAAAATATAGTTTTGCTGGATGTATTATAGAATTCTTGGTTAATAGTTCTTTGGATTTTTTTATTTTTAAGCACTTCAGATTTGCTTTTCTACTGCCTTCTTGCCTTTATGCTTTCAGATGACAAATCAGCTATTAATCTTACTCATACTTCTTTATTTTTATTTTTATTTTTAAAGACAGGATCTTACTCTGTTGCCTGGGCTGGATTGCAGTGGTATGATCATAGCTCATGGCAGCCATGAACTCCTGGGTTCAAGCAATCCTACCACCTCAGCCTCTTGAATAGCTAGGACTACAGGCATGTACCGGCACACCTGGCTTATTAATCTTATTGAAGATTCCTTGTACATAAGAACATAACAAGTTGCCTTTCTCTTGCTGCCTTCAAGATTTTCTCTGTGGCTTTCAATAGCTGATTATAATGTGTCTTTGTGTGGATCTCTTTGAATTTATCTTACTTGAAGTTCATTTAGCTTGTGGATATGGATATGTAGATTCATGTCTTTCTTCAAATTTGGGAAGTTTCCATCCACTATTTTTTCAAACATTGTTTCTACTCCTTTCTCTCTGTCTTCTCCTTTTGGCATATCCATAATGCATATTGGTCCACTTAATGGTGTCTTACAGGTTCCATAGGCTCTGCTCACTTTTGTTCATTCTGTTTTCTTCCTGTTCCTTAGACTGAATAATCTCAGTTGACCTATCTTCAAGTTTACTGGTTCTTTTCTTCTGCCTACTCATATCTGCTGTTAATCCCTCTAGTGAATTTTTCATTTTAGCTATCATAACTTTTAGCTCCGTAATTTCTATTTGGTTCCTTTTTAAAATTTCTGTTTCTTTATTGATATTCTCATTTTGTTCATACATTGTTTTTCTGGTTTCCTTTCATTCTTTTGTCTATGGTTTCCTTTTGCTCTTTGAGCATATTTTAGGTAGGGAATTTGTTGCTAGTAAACCTGCCTGCAAGAAATGCCCTAATGGGAGATCTTCAGGCTGAAATGAAAGGAACCTGGACAGTAACTTAAAGGCATATGAAGAAAAAAAGAACTCCAGTAAAGGTTACTACTCAGATAAATAGGAAGGGAACATAGCACTTTGAAGGAAAGAACTAAAAGCCAGTATGACTGGAGTACAGAGAGCAAGGATTGCGGTTTGAGATAAGCAACCAGAAAATACAGGACATAGTAGACCATAATGAGAACTTCTGTTTGTTTAATAACAAGGACTTTTGGCTGGCCGCAGTGGCTCACACCTGTAATCACAGCACTTTGGGAGGCTGAGGTGGGCAGATCGCCTGAGGTCAGGAGTTTGAGACCAGCCTGGCCAACATGGTGAAACCCCGTCTCTACTAAAAATACAAAAAATTAGCCAGGGATGGTGGTGGGCACCTGAAATCCCAGCTACTCGGGAGTCTAAGGCAGGAGAATCACTTGACACAAGAGACAGAGGTTGCAGTGAGCTGAGATCATGCCACTACACTCCAGCCTGGGCAACAGAGCGAGACTCCATCTTAAAACAATAATAATAATAATAATAATAATAATAATAATAATAATAATAATAAGGGCTTTTGTTTGTTTACCCTAGAGCAATAGGAAATGTTTGAAGTGTGTTTAAATTATCAACAACCCGATTTTAATTGAGGCTTATAGAAGTTAAATAACTCTGTCAAGGTCATACAGTGATTAAGCAGTAAAACAAAGGTCATAATCGAGGAATGTTTGGATCTAACATCTGTATCACCCCATTTCTTAGAAATACAAATCTAGGAAATATGTAAAAAATTTAAAGGCTGAAGTTTCTGTGACCTGACGTTATTATTATTTCAGCGGATGAATGCCTACTATGTTGAGAGATGTGATTTTACCCTTTGCAAATGTAGTCATATTTACATTAATTTTGTTAGCTCTGCTTGTGACTTGTTGCTTCTCAGTAAACAGGTGAACCACAGTTTTCAACAGTGAACATTAGAATAAAGATACGTTTGATCTATTCTTACGATTTCTTCTACTTTTCAGTTCCTGCTCTCTAAGGGAGAACTAACAATGAAGGTACTTATATACCAGATAGTTTCCAAGTATCGTTTTGTCTTAGACTTAGTGAAATTAAGTAACTGCTCCTAGTTGACATAACTAGTACTGGTTGTAACTAAGATTCAAATTCATATTTCACTAACTGAAGACCATGCTGTTTTTACTACAATACTCTCAAAGAATATAAAACTAACTTGTGTTCAAGAGACCTTAGTATGGATATTTAGAAATAGAAAACATCATCCTCAGTGCATACTTGCTAGTTGATTGAATGACAGAAACAGGATTATGAAAGAAAAGAATTCTAGAATCAGCTAGTGTGTGCCCTGAGGTGATCTTATGAGACATTCTTCAACCCACTTATATACTGCCAATCTCTCTCATTTAATTATCTTTATTTTTGTGTACCTCAGTTGTAGTATTGATATTCAGTAAGGAAAGAGACATGAAGAAAGCTATCAGATGGAAAGTTGTTTGGTCTCAAAGATTCTGCCTGACAGCACATTCCTAGGTAGGAATTTTTAGCCATTTATTCATTTAGTCATTATATTGTATGCTTCACATACTGTCACTCATTCACTCATTTATTCATTCTACAAATAATTTATGGAGTGCTGCTTGTGTGTTTCCACTGTCTAGATATTGGGGTTACTGTGGTCAATAAGATGAAGTTTCTTCTGTCATTAAGTTTACTTTCTACTGGGAAGAAGTAAACAAATATATAAGTAAAATATTCTCAATTATTGATAAGAGCTCCAAACAGGGATGGAGGAAGGAAAATGTGATAGCATATACAGGTAGTCAGGTAGAATTGAGGGCAACATACATATAACAGTCAGGGAAGGTCTCCCTGATGAGGTAACACTTGTGTTGAGAAATGAATCACCAGAAAGAGCCAGGTGTCGCGTTGTGAAAATCAGAGGTTATAGTGATCACAGTGCCAGTGAGGCTGGAATGTAGTGATCTGTGGGAGTAAAGGTAGGCAGATATCATTTAAAAAGAAAGTTTAAGCTTCTTTCTAATGTGAAGAGAAGCCACTGGAAGATGTTCATTTGATTTTAGTTTTTTAAATTAAATACAGACAGGGTCTCAGTATGTTGCTGAGGCTGGTCTTGAACTCCTGGGCTCAAGCAGTCCTCTTATCTCAGCCTTTGACTCCAAGTGCTGGGATTACAGGCATGAGCCACCGTGGCTAGCCTGGAAGATTTTTTTGGTTGGTTGATTTTAATAATTCCTGTCCACAACCATGTTTAATTTGAGACTGTTTCATATTCAGCTTTTCTCCTAGTGGAGATTTTTATGGAGGACACTAGTACATAAATGGTATTAAAGCATTATTATAAATTCTTTATGCTGTGTATAAATTTATATTTTTGGTTGCATTCTTCTGTGTTGCCCCTAAATTATTTGCCCTTGCTGGCATATTTAAGAAACTTCCATTATCTTGAAGAGAAATTCATGGTTATGATTTATTCCTTGATTTAATAAGCATTATGTTCTTTTTGAGTTACTTACTAAATTTATAAAAGTAGAAAATGCACTGTTCTTCTTTTCTTCATTAGGAGCTTATCTTCTACTGGAGAGACAGACACATAAACTGGTCATTATAGCTGTGGTAGATGGCACAGTAGAGGTGTATGTTTAATGTTTTTTGACTATAGAAAGCATGATATGATCCTTATGGGTGGGAAAGGCCACATCAAAAATATTCACTCTATGGAGATTTCCGCCCCCTGCGTTTTGAAGCAGAGTATAGGTATCACTATTTGAACAGTGATGCTGATGCTGCAAAAAATATGTAAAAACAGTTTATGTTTTCCAACTTTATAGGAAAATAAAGTAGTATCTGTCTTAAGACACATGAAAAAGTTGAATTCTCTTGGAAGTAGAGAGTGAAAAAGCGTTATGTTGCATTTTGTTACTGTTGTCCTCTTCCCCTTCCTTTTTCCCTCATCACTTTTCTTTTGTATTTGTAAGTTTACATAAGGTGAGAAGATAAAATGTTAAAAGTTTTGAAGGCAGGCTTCGTAGCAAATTTTGCCACTATGTTTTTTGAGTATTGGACCGTATGATTATAAACAAAGGGATTGATTTATCTCTGATCATGTGATAATGTCCTCTGTTGGTCCTCAACTGGGTGCCTAGATCTTTCCCCAATTCAAAACCCTAGGTATAGATATACAATGCTTTTTTGCCATAATATTAAGCAGACACTTTCATAAGTAAGACACACCAGAGTGGTACATGAGAATGCCTGTACAACTGGAATGGGCAACATGACCTTAGAGAAAATGATGTGATTTTTAAGTGTGTTTGCCAAGAAGCAGGAGGAAGGCTTTTAGAAAGTTAAATCTAGGCAGATTCCTAAAACGAAAATGCAGTTACAAATAAATGCAGAGTACCACATGCAAGGATTAAATCAAAAAAGACTGTGGTGTTGTGCAAATATTTCATATATAGAGTGAGTATTAAAAGAAATGATAAAAACAGCAGACATAGCAGAATTTCAAGTGAAGATCAGAAGCCTTTCTATAAAATTGACCTTTAAAGTTAATTGCACATACAGGAGTTCGAGACCAGCCTGGGCAACATGGTGAAAGCCCTGTTTCTACTAAAAATACAAAAATTAGCCAGACGTGGTGGTGCGTACCTGTAGTCTCAGCAACCAGAGAGGCTGAGGTGGGAGGATCCCTTGAACCCAGGAGACAGAGGTTGCGGTGAGCCAAGATCGGGCCACTGCACTGCAGCCTGAGCAACAGAGTGAGACTCCTCCTAAACAAACAAACAAACAAAAAAGTTAATTGCACATAGTATTTACTCATGAAACCAGCCTCTTCCTACAGAAGACAATTTCTAACATAGAAAGGATTTCATGAGACTGAGGAAGAGGACAATAGGCTCCTAAAAAAGATGGTAGATTAACATACACACTTACTTCAGCTAACTGTTGAAGCCCCATTAATTATATAGGAAAAAAAAGATTTTTAAAAAGGCATAAGCAAAGAAACAGGAGAAAAATGAATACCAACAAAATTCTGGAAGCTGGAGAGCAATAGATAAATAGTAACTGATTTATCAGATTGAGAGAACCGAATAACTGAATTATCAGATGACAGTGAAGAAAGCCTAGAAAAAACAGTTTACACATTTGAAACTCCGAAAGGCTCAGCAATTAGCAGTTCTGTGTATCTCTAGAATGGGCAGGAGGGGAGAAGAAGGTTATAGTTGTAGGTACAGGCGAAGCTCTACATATAAAAACTATATGAAAATGGGAAATGTTTATTAAACATTCATTAAACATACAAAGTCTGTTCAACTAGTTAGATTCCTCAGTCTCCTCCACTTAACACAGACAGGTAACAGTGCCTCATTTATCCCTTTATCCAGAAGAAGACTGAAAGTCAGACCTTTGGGGATGTACAGTTCAATCACATTGGTGTACGGTCATCACCACCATCCATCTCCAGAATTCTTTTCATCTTTCAAAACTAAAATTCTATGCACATTAAACAATAATGCCTCATGGCCACTTTCCCCTGGCCATTGGTGACCCACCATTTTACTTCCTGTCTCTATGATTTTGACTACTGTAAGTACCTCGTATATGTGAGATCATACAGTATTTGTCTTTTTGTTACTGGATTGTTTCACTTAGTATCATGTCCTTGAAGTTTCATGCATGTTGTAGCATGTGCCAGAATGTCCTTTCGTTTTAAGGCTGAATGATACTCCTGTGAGTGTGTGTATGCCATATTTTATTTACTCATTCATCTGTGGATGGACTCTTGGGTTGCTTTTGCCTCTTCACTATCGTGATATCGACATTTTAAAGTGATATTTTTATTTTGTTTATTAAACATAGATTAAATTTTGCTGTACCACATTTAAATATTAAAGATTGCTTTCGTTTGCTGATGTTTGAAGTTCTTTCAATGTCAACAAATAAACTGGTTTGTTTTTGTAATTTTTGTCCTAATTCAGAAAACAGATAATTGTATCCACTTTGGTTATTATATAAAAGTAATTATCATTACTTTTTTCTTAACATTGGTTTTTGAAATAAAAAAGACATGTTGATGTGCCATGTAAAAACTTTGAGCAGATACACGCAACTGAAGAATTTAGCGAAGATCTTCTTCCTTCATTGGCTTTCATTTTCCTATTAGTTCACCTCATGCTTCTATTCTTTTAACAAATTTTAAAATGCAAAAAATTCAGAACCATCATGGTAGCTATCTCCGTGTGACACAGGGATTGAACACTCTGATCTGATTGCCACTCACTAACACACATGGTATGCATTTAAATTTCTCAGCCTGTTCTTTCTGGGTTACTGAGAAATACTCTTATTTTATTTATTATTAGAAATACAAATTTAAATACGCTATTATTTCATTAAAAATATGAACACTTAGAAAATTTTCCATTTAAAGTATTTGATTGTGGCTGATCTGAGAGCCCTGGTGTTTACCCTAATTGTTCACAACCAGTTACAGATTTCTTTGTTTTTTTTCTCCACTCCCACTACTTTGCTTGACTAGCCTTAAAAAAAGTAAATAAATAAAAATCAATCAATCAATAAATATTTGATTGTGAGCTCCTTGTGGACAAAACTACCTTATTCACATATGTCTGTTCAGTGTTGGAACTTAACCCTTCAAACTTGTTTACAATAAATATTCACTGGACTAAATGGGTTTTTAATGTATATTTGTAGTTAGTTGCTCATGTGTTCAGCAAATCTGTACATAATTTCACACATACTGTGGATCAGTTACTTTCTATTTATTATGCTTTTCTAATGTGCCATTTAAAAATAAAGCATTAATGTATGAGAACTTGGGGACCAATTACCAAATCACTACAGCAGCAATAAATCACAAACCTTTGCCACACAGATATGGTTAGCACTGGCTAAAGATTCAGACAGACAATTGCAGAAGTGACTTGGTAGCTGCAGACCATTTTCTAACATGGATTTTTGCTTTGAGGAGTGGAAAAAGAATTGATTTTATTTTAGTAAAATGTTAATAATGAAGAGAGAATATTAATGTCTTTAAAGAGAACTGGGGTTCATTATTATCTGAAGTTGTATTTTTATAGGTAACACTCAGAACATTTCTAATTAATTTTGTCTTATTTTAAGTACTATACTGTGATCATTTTTACATACTGATAATGAGCTTTTAAAGCAAAATAGAGAAAGTTTGTTGAGTCATAATATTCTTCAAATAAAATAAAGGTGTATTTTTCTTTTCTTTTTGAGACAGAGTCTCACTGTTCTGTCACCCAGGCTGAAGTGCAATGGCGCAATCTTGGCTCATTCCAACCTCCACCTGCCGAGTTCAAGCAGTTCTTTTGCCTCAGACTCCCCAGTAGCTGGGATTACAGGCACATGCCACCATGCCCAGCTAATTTTTGCATTTTTAGTGGAGACGGGGTTTCACCATATTGGCCAGGCTGGTCTTGAACTCCTGACCTCAAGTGATCCGCCCACCTCAGTCTCCCACAATGCTGGAATCACAGGCGTGAGCCACCGCGCCCAGCCAGGTGTATTTTTCATAAGCAAGAAGTCATCTTGGAGATCAAAGTCCATGAGTATATAGAAATATTTTTCCCAAAGAGCAAAAATTTACCTCACTGGAACATATGTAGCACTTGCCAATTTAATTATATCTTTAGTTGTGTATATGTTAATAGTAAGTACTGAAAAATTAAGAGTAATAAGCTCTGGTATATGATTTTAATTATTTATTATTGGCATACTTATTTTAATGGAAGAAATAAGTTTCTAGAAGTTAACTTTTCCCTTTTTTACGTTTGTTAAATTTACTTCCCTATAAAAATTGTTTATTAATTTAGAACTTATGTTTGGAGGCCAGGTGTGGTGGCTCACACCTGTAAGCCCAGCACTTTGGGAGGCCGAGGCGGGTGGATCACCTGAAGTCAGGAATTCGAGACCAACCTGGCTAGCATGGTGAAACCCCTTATCTACTAAAAATACAAAAATTAGCTGGGTGCATGCCTGTAGTCCCAGCTACGCGCGAGGCTGAAGCAGAAGAATTGCTTGAACCTGAGAGGTGGGCGCCACTGCCCTCCAGCCTGGTGACAGAGCGAGACTCCGTCTCAGAAAAAAAAAAAAAGAAGAAATTATGTTTGGAGTACAAATTATTTCAGAATACAGTGTCACAGGAGGCATAATGATGTTTTGGTCAAGGACAGACTGTATATATGACAGTTGTCCCATAAGATTATAATACCATAATTTTACTTTTTCTTTTCTATGTTTAGATATGTTTACCTATACAAATACTTTTCATATTCACATTTCAGGCCTATTTCTATTAGAAATACCATTGTGTTACAGTTGCCTACAGTATTCCATACAGTATCATGCTGTACAGGTTTGTAGCCTAGAAATAACAGGCTATACAATATAACCTAGGTATGTAGTAGTCTTTACCATCTAGGTTCATGTAAGTACACTCTGTGATGTTCATACAACAAAATCACCTAACAACACGTTTCTCAGAACATATACCTGTGGATAAGTGATGCATGACTGTAAATTCTGTTTAGTAAATAAAATTGTTTTACTCTATTTGCTTTACACATCCCTTCAGAAACACACTTTATAAGTCCTCCGTGTATTTGGAATCATAACATAGGAATAGATACAAGGTTTTTACTTGAAATTATGAGGAATCATTGTGCAAAAAATAACAGTATGAAATATTTATAGAATTTTAATTTGATTACGGCCTCTCGTTAAAGGAAAACTTACAATATTTATTCTGTTAACCACAGTTTTCAGATTACAGTTCAGTTTTAGCTTTTGTTAGAAATGTTAAGTAATGATTTTCTTAGTATGTGGCTTAGTCTACATTAAAAGTCCATTTTTGTTTCACATACATTCGTTTTTATCTCACCAATAAGGTTATGATATGCTTAAACATGGAAACTGTATATCTTTTGGCTTACTCTTAGTTGCTCTTAAAGGATATTTAATGAATGACCAGCTAATGGCTAAAGCCGGATCAGAAATGCCGGGTTAATTCTGAAATCTCTGATTCTGCTTTTAGTTTTGTGGCAGTTGTGTTATTAGTTATACTTGTTTGGTGAAAATCTTTCTTCTTCTTTTTTGTTTATAAAGTACTTTGTACTTTTCAGCCTTTCATATGTGTAAAAAATGTTAAATCTTAAATCAGTCAAGATTAAGAAGAGATTTTGAAAGATTGCCTGCATCTACAACTTAAAGTTTGTGGGGAAATTAAGATAAAGTGTTATATATAAAGCTGAAAATAATGATAAAAATGATCATAAGTTTAGCACTTTCATTTTGGAAAACCAAACCTCAGAGTGCCTTGATCTATATTGCGCAGCTAGTTTATGGTGAGACTCTGGTATTGGTGTCGAATTCCTAGTCCAGTGTTCTTTTTCTGAAAATTAAGTGACTTTCTTCAATCCTCTTTAATGTATTCTATTCTTCTTTCCGTATTGTTTTAGAAAAAGGATTATGTATCAGGCCTATTACTGTTAATGGTATCACCATTTCCCACAACAAGATAACAACTCTGGATACCACTTTAGATTGCTGTTTTCTCTGGCTTCAAATAATCAAAACTTAAAAGTGCCTGTGATCTATCTTCAATATCTTTTGCATCCTTTGTTTTCCTTTCACTCCCACCACCACCCTATCAGGTCATGCTTAGATTGCCATATTAATTTACTTTCTAGTTTCTCTGTCTCCAGTATCATGTCTCCTACTCTTACTTTTTGTGGATAACAATGCCACATAAACACATCTGAAGTCATGATTTTGTTTTTCACACTTTTGTTTATGGTATTTCCTTTTTCTGGGAGATACTTTTTCTGTCTCTCCATGTATATTTTAATGTTGCACATTCTTGGAGACTCAACTAAAATCTCATTTCCTTCTCTGTACTGGCCATGTCTACCTAAAACGAGTGTGACTTATAAAATCTGGGGCCAGGTAGCATGTGTAATCATTTGACATCTTGACACAGAATCCTTTTATCAGAGAGTGCTAGAGCAGAAAAAGACCTTAGATACCACTTGTAATAGTCACTTAACTACAGGTGAGTTAGTGGTTTTCCTGGAGTTAAATGATTAACATAAGTACTTAGAGATTTCAGGGCAGAGATGCAAGTAAACTTAAGTCCCTATCTTCTAATTCCAAAATTCCTTCTTATGTAACACACTTCCTATCACTGTACAGTGCATTGTCTTCTTAGATGCTTGTTCATGAGTGCATTTATTATTTCCGCAGTTTGAGGCCGTGAGTCTTGTTTTAAACTTTTTTGTTCTCGCTGTAATATTTTGCACATAATAGGCCTTAATTCATTTTTTATTTATTTGGTAGAGAACATTTACTTTCAGATAAAAGTGTAAGACTTTATTTTCATTTGTACGGATATTATAGCCAAGGATTTTACTGCTTTTGTTTAAAAGGATGGAAGAAGTGTTTTTAATAGTTCTTGGTAGTTAGCATTCTACAAAATATAATTGAAAAATTCTCTGGTTTTATTTTATTACTATGTAAATGGGTTTCACTTGTTTAAAATGTTAAAAAACATTGATTAGAGTACAAAACTAGAAATGTTATCAATATTTCTTCATTGTTTTAGTGTTTTCAATTTCTAAGGAAATAAAATATTTTATAAAAAATAATTTTGTGGCAGATTGTTAAATGGAAATATGATGTACTTCTGTTGTCTTAGTTTCTAAGCCATTGAAAACTATACAGTCATTTTAGGTTTTAAAGTTTTAGGAATATATTTGATTTCAGGTACATAAAGCAAAAGGAATTATAGGAAAGTATATGTAAGTGTATACATAATTGAATATATACACTTTAAAATTCTTTTGCAAGTCAGCATGAATAAAAATGGTACTTTAGAGAGCAGCTTAAATACCTCTCAGGTGAATAAAGCATGGGCTTCATGCTTGTAGTTGGGGATATATGTATCATCTGCTGTAGATGTATTACAAAGGTGATGTCAAGGTGAAAGCAGGCTTGCAGAATGGTTGGAAATCATTGATATTCTGACTTGGAGGCTGTAAATGGCTCAGTGGCAGATGGAGTCTTTGTCAAGGAAGAAAAATGGCAGCTTTGGAGCACATAGATGTTTTGCTAGCAGCTCAGCATATAGGCTGTGACCTTCTAGTATTCAGGAGTCTTTTCCATGGTCTAATAAATTGTTCTCAGCTTTTATTCACCTAAAGTAGATAAATAGTTGTCATCACATTTCAGTACAAATTGAGGTGTTTCATTATAAAGAAACATAAATATATTTTATTGTCTACTTTTTAAAGAAATAAGCTTTTAAGAGAATGTGCATTTCTTGTATCAGAAATATTTCTCAGTTGGTTTGCAAAAGTAAATACATCTCATAGATGTTTTTCAATCAAAAAAATTGATCGAAAAAAATTTTTTTTAGAATCACAGAATATTAAAGCCTAACAGTGTGCTAAAATCCCTGGACCAGTCCACTCATTTTCCAGATGAAGAAAGTAAGGGTCAGAGATTGTGACTTAACTAAGACTACTTAGCTAGTTTATGACTCTTAAATTATGACTTGTTATAAAATATCTTTAGTTATAGGTAAAACTCTCTTTAAATAAAACATAGTATCCACAGAATACACCTAATTATTCATGACAGATGCATAATGATAATAATAATTTCAGAGACTTTTATTTATTTTTCAATTGCAGGTATTTTTACTGGAAGGAATTCAGAATTTTCATTTTAATTTGCTTTTTGTTTGTTTGTTTGTTTGTTTGTTTTGAGACGGAGTCTCTGTTGCCCAGGCTAGAGTGCAGTGTCGCATTCTTGGCTCACTGCAGCCTTTGCCTCCTGGGTTCAAGTGATTCTCCTGCCTCAGCCTCCTGAGTAGCTGGGATTACAGGCATGCAGCACCATGCCTGGGTAATTTTTGTATTTTTAGTAGAGACAGGGTTTCATCATGTTGGCCAGGCTGGTCTCAAACTCCTGATCTCAAGTGATCCACCCGCCTTGGCCTCCCAAAGTGCGAGGATTAAGGTGTGAGCCACTGCACTTGGCCTTACTTTGCTATTAATATATTGCTATATAGAAAAATTTTGATGAATGGAGAGTTTATATCTGGATTATAAAGTTATATATGCATAACTCTGTTGTTATTCCTCAATAAATATTTTATATGAAGCAGAACCAATTAAACTATATATCTTGTGTTAACTTATTTGGGTATTTTTTAAAGTCCTTTCTTGTAGAAATATTGCATTTTATATTAAAATATTTAAGGGTTTTATAGATTATTTATAGATATACTGAGATATTTTGAAAAATTGCTGCATTTATCAGTGAGCATTTCTTTCCGTTTTAAGGGGAATATATGTCACTATGAGAGTATTATGTGAAATATGTTCAGTTGGACAGTTGATCTATACTGAAGAGTAATAAGTCATGGTTAAAATTAAAAGTAGAGGCATTACACACCTAAAACCTATGAAAGCACTTAACAATTGCAAAAGTTATAGAAAGAAATCACTGTACATCACAAAAGAAAGTGACTCTGTTTTAGAGGGTGAAGGTTACTACTTTCAAAATTATAGGTAGTGCTTTGCAAGCCAGTGTCTAAGGAAGTGCTAAAGAGAAATTTAAGAAGTTATACTAAAATTTAAGAAGTTATACTAAAATGACTGTGCATGTGATGAAGAGAAAAGTTTGAAAAGTTAGAGTTGAAAGATTCCAAAATCCTCACTTTTTTTAAAGGATAAAACTGGTCAGATCTTTCATATTGAATGTGGACATGAAAAATATGAAAAACAAAATCATAAGTGAAAATACTGTTTTTATCAATGAATATGTTGATATGTAGGTATTTTACCTATTATCTACTTTAATATAAAATAAATACAATCAGAGGTTATATGATGATCACTAAATTCTTCAACAACTATTAAGTGCCTAGTTACTTGCATGTGCTAAGGATAAGGTACTAAACAACAGCGACTCTGCACTCATGGAGCTTTTCATTCTATTGGTGAAAGAGATAAATAAGTTATATGTAGTATATTAGATGGCAACTAACACTTAGGAGAAAGGTAAAGCAAATTAAGAGTCATGAGTATGAATTAGCCAGGGGTATGAATTAGTATTTGTTACAGATTGGCTACTGAAGACCTCTCCAATAAGATGACAGTTTTGCAGAGATCTTAAGGAAGTGAGGGAGTTGAGCCATGTAGATACCTGGGTGAGAACTGTTCCAAAGAAAACAGTAAATGCCACGATACTGAGAGAGATTGTGCTTAGCATATTCCAAGAATAATAGGGAAATCAGGATGGCTAGAGTTGTGTGAGCAATGAGAGAGAGTTACAAAGGAAGCCAGAGAGATTTCACATAAATGAACATGTAAGCATATAAGTCTTTTTTTTTTTTTAAAGAGAAGATTGAAGCTTAACCAAAGCCCACATTGTTGCCAAACCAGTGGTACCCAAAGTAGTTTTGGTAGAGCATTGGTTGTATGGAGTATTTCATGAAAAAAGGTTCCATGGTCAAGTAAGTTTGGAAGACATAGGGTTAATGTTAAAAGGGTTTGTTTTATTTATTTTTTTATGTATATTTTTTTTTTTTTATTTATTATACTTTAAGTTCTAGGGTACATGTGCACAACGTGCAGGTTTGTTACATATGTATACATGTGCCATGTTGGTGTGCTGCACCCATTAACTCGTCATTTACATTAGGTATATCTCCTAATGCTATCCCTCCCCCCACCCCCACCCCCCCACAACAGGCCCTGGTGTGTGATGTTCCCCTTCCTGTATCCAAAGGGTTTTGTTTTATTTAACAACTTTTTCTGAGCCTTTTAAAATGTGTTAATGTGTTTTGTGAACCTCCAACTTATTTGACCCTTCCTTCAAAGAACATCTTATGGGACTAGTGTTTTTCATGCTTTGGTAAGTGCTGTGTTAGACAATCCTACAGGTTAACTAGAGGTTAATAAAAGGATTTGCTACAATCGATTGCTGTTTCATAACTTCTCTACTATTCTTTTTTTTTTTTTTTTTTGAGACGGAGTTTCGCTCTTGTCACCCAGGCTGGAGTACAGTGGCGCGATCTTGGCTTACTGCAACCTCTGCCTCCCAGGTTCAAGTGATTCTCCTGCCTCAGCCTACTAAGTAGCTGGGATTACAGGCACTCACCACTACACCTGGCTAATTTTTCTATTTTTAGTAGAAACGGGGTTTCACCATGTTGGCCAGGCTGGTCTCAAACTCTTGACCTCAGGTGATCCAACCGCCTTGGCCTCCCAAAGTGCTGGGATTATAGGCATGAGCCACTGCACCTGGCCTTCTCTACTGTTCTCGGCCTGTTTTTAACAAAGACTACATTTCTTTTTTTCCCCCTAAATATTTCTCAAATCCATCTTTCCTTCTCTGTTCATGATGCTTAAATCTTAATGTAGATTTGCATCATGTCTCACCTGGGCTGTCACAGTAACCCCCTAACTAGTGTCTCTGCCCCTAGTCTTGCTGTGTCCAAGTTCATCATCCTCTCAGTGATGATATAATTGACATCACAAATCAAACTAGGTTATTTACCTACTTAAACTCCTTATTAGCTTCCAACCACTACAGAATAAAATTTAATCTCATTTACAGGGTATATGAAATCTTCCACAGCCTGTCTCCTGCTTACATCTAAAAGTAATGCCTCAATCTCCCATACTTAGTCTCCAAATGTTAAATGATTTATACTTCCTTAAAGCAAGAGGTGTGTATATAGTCCTTTTGCCTTTACTCAGTGCTGTTATCTCTTCCTGACATAGCCTTCCCCCGTGAGAATGCTTCCAAGTTTAGAGCAAATGTAGTCTACAGAAACACTCTCAAGCTCTTCTGGGTAAGTCAGGTGCACTCATGTATAACTCTTATCAAAACACTGAAAATAGTGAAATAAAAATATATATTTGTGTTTTTTCTGCTGTGTGTATCTGATACTGATACTTTGTAACTGTGCTAAATGCCTACTACTTTAAGTAGTGTCCACTTTAAGTGGATACCCAGTAAATGTTGAAATGAACTAGACTAAGTAGTTGAAGTCCTGATGAAAAGATTGTTCAGTTCTTCTTCTCCTGTAGCTCAGAACCTGTTTGGATCATACATTTAAATGTAGAAATATAAAGCTTTTAGAAGAAAACATAGGTGAAAACCTACAAGACAAAACTTGGTGAAGAGTTTCTCCATGTGATGCAAAAACATGATCCATAGAAGAAAGAAATCTGTAAATTGGACTTTATCAAAATTAAAAACATTTGCTTTGCAAAATGCCCTGTTAAGATGATGAAAAAACAAACTACATACTGGGAGGAAATACTTGAAAACTGCTTATCTGACAAAGGACTCTTATCTAGGATATATAAAAACTAAAAACTCAATAGTAAAAAGGCAAACAGTCCAATTAGAAAATGGGCAAAAGATATTCATTTCGCCAAAAAGGATATACGGATGTCAGCTGAACACATGAAGAGATGTTCAGCATCACTAGCCGTCAGAGAAATTGAAAAATGACATATTACCACACACCTATTAGAACAGTTGAACTCTTGCTTGAACCCAGGAGTTTAAGACCAGCCTGCACAACACAGCAAGACCCTGTCTAAAAAAATTAAAATTAAAAATAGCGACAATATGAATTGCTGGCAAAGATATGAAGAAATCAGACTCTCATACATTACCAGTGGGAATGTAAAATGGTACAACCACTCTGAAAAATAGTTTGCAGTTTCAAAAAAAAAAAGGAAGAAACACACACTTACTATATAAGCTAGTGAGCAGAGATTCCACTGCACTCCAGCATGGGTGATAGAATGAGACCCTGTCTCAAAAGCAAAAAAACAAAAAACTATTAGGTTTTTTTCCTTCTACCTCCCTACCCATATCTGAGAAATGAAGTGTTTCACCTCCTTACTAAACCTAAAACTTCATGCTTTTTTATTTTTATTCACTTCCGCCTTCTCTAGAGGCTTGTTTCATGATCTGCCAAAAGACATTCATTTTTCTCCCTCATGACTGGTTTATTTCATTGTTATCCAAAGGATTGTCCTGGCATGAAATAAAGTGATAAACAGAAGTGCAAACAAAACCTTAAACCTTCACTTCCCTCTAGTGTTTGTGTTAGCATATTAAAGATATATATCTATGTTAATATAAGTAGCTCTATGTCATTCATTTTAACTACCATATAGTATTTCATTATAAAAACATACCGTGATATTTTTATTTATTCATTTTCCAATATTTCCAAGGTTTCACTCTACAAATAGAACTGCAATTTACATTCGTATACATGACTTTTTATGTGCATGTATGGGAACTTTTCTGGGTGAGATATCTAGAATTACTGTATTACGGTCTACATGCTGCTTTGACTTTACTATATGTTGCCTAATTTCTTTCTATATAATTGTACCAGTTTATGTGACCAATGCATGAAAGATTTCTGCTCTACTTTTTTGGCATTTGCTTAATTTTTGTATTCCCACTTTCTGCATATAAAGGCTGCTTTGAAGTCCAATAAATTTTACTTCTACAATACAATTTTTAAATTCCTTTCTCTACTTTAACCAGCTAAGAAGTAAAAAAAAAATTATCCCTACTTCTATATATGAATAACTTTTATATTTATCCATCCCCTCATTTGTCACTCTTCTGCCACACCTTAGTACAAAACCTCACTTTTGCCTAAATTATCTCAGGAGACCAACTATTGCAATATCCTTATTGTAAACTTCTTCCTGCTTCAATTCATCCTCCTTAAAGCTGCTAGATCAATATTTCTAAGCAGGTAGTTTACCATTGTTTGCAGCATTAAAATCAAACACTTAGTGTGGTATTTAAGGTCATCTCCAATAAGGTCTTAAAGTACGTTTTCAGCCAAATAAATATCTCTCCCACTATTTTTTACATATGTCCTTTGTACTAGCCAGACTATATTACTTTACTGATTGATTGAGTCATTCAAACAGTATATACATAACAAGCTCTTATGCTGCCCAGGTACAGGTTGAGTATTCCTTATCTGAAATGGTTGGGTGTAGAAGCTTTTGGGATTTCAGATTTTTTCAGACTTTGGAATATTTCCATATATATAATGAGATATCTTGGGGAGCGGAGATACCCAGGTCTAAACACTGAATTTATTAGTTTCATCTACACCTTATACACATAAACTGAAGGCAATTATATATGATATTTTAAATAATGTGCAACACGTCACATAAGGTCAGGTATGGAATTTTTCACTTGTGGCATCATGTTGATGCTCAAAAAGTTTCAGATCTTGGAGCTTTTCAAATTCTGGATATTCAACCTGTATATTAACTCTTGCGTGTTACAGGTGCTACTGCTATAAAAGGAACAACTCATGATTCCTGTTACTAGGGAGCTTGGAAGCCACCTTAGCTATTCTCAGAATATATCCAGTGCTTTTCAGCTTTTGATCCTTAGCTTATGTTGTCCTTCCCCTTGGGATGCCTCTTTTCCTAGTTCCTCCACCTACCCACCTTTGTTATTCAAATTCCTACACTACTTTCCAAAGCCTACTTCAGATGTCATTTTTTCGTAAACCTTTTTTCTGACATCCTCAGTTAATTTTGCTCTCAGAGTACTTTATTTATACCACTCTTACGGTATAAATGGTAGTATGTTCCGCGTATTTATCTTTATTTTAGAGACAGGGTCTGTATATATTGCTCTGGCTGGTCTGGAACTCCTGGGCTCAAGAACTCCTCCTGCCTCAGTCTCCTGAGTAGCTGGGACTACCATGTATTTATTTTATTCTTCCAAGACGATAGAGTACTTTGTCCATTCATCTATATTACTAGCATTTAACATAATGCCTTGTAAATGATAGGCCTACTACTAATTAAAATAATTTAATTAAAGATAACCTTAGTTACTTCTAACTTCGCCGATTGGATTTATTTAGGAAAATATCAATTTTACTTACAAAAAATTTACGTAATTTTAATCCAGTGTTCTTAGTTTAAAATACTACAGAATAAACTTGAGGACTTGCTTTGATAAATAGTGAACTTTGTGATTAGTGTAACAACTTTTCCACTTGTTTTTAGACTCTTAAGTAATCCCCTTTTCTCAAGTCAGAGTGTCGCCTGCAGAACCATGTGAATTGGTTCTATTGAAATATCTTGGCAGCTGCTAGGTACCTCCTCTACCCCAAAAAGCAGCTCTTTATTTTCTGCTATTCTGGGTTTGTTTGTTTGTTGTTTTGTTTTTGAGATGGGGTTGCGCTCTGTTGCCCAGGCTCGAGTGTAGTGACATGATCACAGCTCACTGCAGCCTTGACTTCCCAGCTCAAGCGATCCTCCCACCTTAGCCTGCTGAGTAGCTGCGACAACAGGCGTGCACCACCATGCCTGGCTAATTTTATTTTATTTATTTTTTTAATACCTGGCTAAGTTTTTAAAATTTTTGTAGAGATGGGGTCTTGCTGTGTTGCCCAGGCTGGTCACAAACTCCTGGCATCAATGTATCCTCCCACGTTGGTCTCCCAAGAGTTGGGATTACAGGTGTGAGCCTGTAATCTCAGTGTGAGCACATACTGGGCTTCTTCACATATTTTATTTGAAGAAAGGCCTCCTCTGCTGAATCAATTTAAAATTTTGCTGAGTGTAAATTCTTGTTTTTTATATGTATTTTTTTCCAATAGTTTATAGAAACATATTATTTCTGCCCTCTTATTCCTCATATTACCACAAATTTTAAATCAGTAGTCCATATGAATGAGACTTAGATGAATAAGCAAAAGATAGGCCGTGGACTTTGGGCACAACAAATAAATTATTCTCTGAATATTCTGTCTCAATATGGATTTTTTGAGGGGTTGTTATTATATCAGAAATTATTGAAATTGGTGTATAAATTGTTAGGTACTAGATCAGGGCTTCCTAAACTTTAATGTACAGAATATTCTGATTAAGTCTAGTCTGGGGCCTGAGTTTCTGCATTTCTGTTTCTTTTTCTTTTTTTTTGAGACGGAGTCTCACTCTGTCACCCAGGCTGGGGTGCAGTGGCACAGTTCACTGCAACCTCTGCCTCCCGGGTTCAACCAGTTCTTCCACCTCAGCCTCCCGAGCATCTGGGACTACAGGCATGCGCCACCATGCCCAGCTAATTTTTGTACTTTTAGTAGAGATGGGGTTTCACTATGTTGGCCAGGCTGGTCTCGAACTCCTGATCTTGTGATCCGCCCGCCTCGACGTCCCAAAGTGCTGGGATTACAAGCGTGAGCCACTGCGCCCAGCCTTGTTTCTTTTTTTTTTTTTTTTAGAGACAGGGTCTTGCTCTGTCACCCAGGCTAGAGTGCAGGGGCACAGTCATAGCTCACTGTAACTTCGAACTCCTAGGCTGAAGTGATCTTCCCACCTGAATGTCCTGAGTTGCTAAGACTACAGGTACGTGCCAACACACCTGGCTAATTTTTAATATTTTTTGTAGAGACCAGGTCTCACTATTACCCAGGCTGGCCTAGAACTCCTGGCCTCAAGTGATTCTCCCATCTCAGCCTCCTGAGTAGCTGGGACTACAGGCACATGCCACCACATCTGGCTAATTATTTTATTTTTTTGTAGAGATGGGGTCTCGTTGTGTTGCCTGGGCTAGTGTTGAACTCCTGGCCTCGAGTGATCCTCCTGCCTTGGCTTCCCAAAAATGTTGGGATCACAGGTGTGAGCCACCATACCTGGCCAAGATTCTGCATTTTTAACAAATAATTTCCATGTTGCTGGTCTGTGGACTATACTTGGAGTAGCAATGAGCTAGATAACTTTCCAAACCCTATCACCATGTTTTAGGATTTTTTTTTGTACTAGTAAAAGTAGGCTTTTGGTATTGCACAGATACTCGTTTAAAGTGTCTGTTTCTCTACAGTCTAATGTATATTTTGACATTTTGATAGAAATTTTTGGATTTTTAAAGGAAAATCTCTTGTGTTTAGATTGATTGATCGTTCTGTGGTTGTGTGGTTTGTTGCTTCAAGTCATTCTTCAAAGTTTTAAAAATAGCCTTGACAATTATTAGACGTCAGTGACAACTTTCAGAGTTTACATTTAATAAGGAACGTCTAATTGTTTACTTATTTCTAACAGAATTGTAGTTGATACTGCCTTTGGTTATTTTTGCAGGGTATTGTTTGAGGTTAGACATTAACGTAGTATAAAATATAACAGGAAACTTAATCTTCTATTTGACTCTGGATGTTTTAGTTGGTATAAGTACTGCTTTTTGTTGTTGTTGTTGTTAAAGCTGTTATTATTATGAATTAGTAGCAATTGTATACCAGAGATTAGCCCGTTAATTTTATCTGTAGCACAGGTGAATTGAAAACCTAATTTGTGTAAATGGATAACCAATAGCACAGATAGCTCTTTAGTTAAATATCCTATACTCAAAAGGATATAAATTGATTCTGGGGGTACATTAATACTTATTTTTTCTTTAAGATACATCACATTAAATACTTTCATAGTCTTGTGCTTTTATTGAAGATTGTAACTAAATCATAAATCTTTAAGAAAACTCCCAGTATTACTTATTTTTGAAAATATTAATTGGTAATCAACATTTGCAGACCAGGATAGTAAAACATTTTGAGGGAAAAGTATTATTTTATTTTAAAAACTTGAGAATAATTTTCATTTCAATGATTATATTAGCCCTACATTATTTCATTTAATAATTATCAGTAGTCAAAATTGTCAAGGAAATTATATTATTACAAAAGTGACTTTAAAATGTATTTATTATTTTCTTATTTCTTATTAAATAAGCACTCGCCTTGCAATTAAAGTTTTCACATAGAATTTATGTGAAATATTGATAAAAATTTTTTTGGACCTGAGATCCAACAATTCTCTATAGAAATAAACCTCCTTTGTTTCTTCTGGTAGCATCCATTGATTTCTTTTTTCTGAAGGTACACTAATAGTGCTGATAGAAGCAGAAGAATTGGAATTTACATTAAAAATAAATGTGATGAATAAAAAGCAATACATTGTAATATAGAGTTGATTTTGCTTCACCCGTAAGTTCTAAAATCTAAAGGACAAAAATACTGAAAAGGTCGAGAAAAAAATGAAAGTAAGAACAAACGATTCAAAAAGAAAATGACACTGAGGTCTTGGTTTAATACATATGTATTTCAGGTTGATGGTTGATTTCATTAGCAAATCTCATTGTTATGCAATGTCTGTTCTTCTGCAGCAAAATGAATATTGTATTCTCACAGCCTCTGTGTGTATCTATTATGTTGCAATAAATGAAAATATATACATCTGTATCTGTCTTTGGCTTACTCTTTCCATTTTGTTTTTAAGGAAAAGAAAGAAAATTGAATAATATTCTTTTGTTGTTAAATTTGTTCAAAAGCCATTTCAATTTATATTATGGATATGTTTCCTACTTTTGTTCTTTGAAGTAAACAATTATAAGATGGTTAATAATGTAACCATGATAATTATCCTATAACTTTTTTAATGAACAGAATGAATCTTGATTGATTTAAGTTGATAATATGAGATACTTCAGTATACGTTTTCTAACATATTTTTAAATATTAGGAGTGGTTTTCCTTATTGCAGGAAAGTATGGTAAGGGAGTGTATATATTATGCCAGATCTAAAGACTACTACCTTTTACAATAGCAGAATTGTATATTGAGATTACTAAGGTTTGAATTTTTATAAAATAGGAAGTTCAGAAATAAATTTTAGTGGCTACACATTGGAAGAATGCTTTGAATGGTAATAAAGTAATAAGCTTCATAAATTTTATGTTATGAGTTCAAATATGAATCAAACTGTATTGGATGAAAATTGTCATTTAATCTTCGTCATTTTGAGGTTTGACACTAGCTTACAAAATAGATTTGGTTTTTGGTAGTGTTCTCAAAAGTTGTCTCACAATTGAAATTATTTTGACAAGCTTGAAAACAGAAAAGCCCAAGGTTTGATTAAATATGGGTTGATTGTATACCATGCAGAAATCACCTGTATGGTAAAAATTTGCCTTCTGGTTCAATTGATGCAATCATAATAAATATCCTAGTTATGTTGAACAAACATGAGCTGTTATAAATATATACAGCAGTTTATTAATGCATTATAGTAAGTTTATTTGTATTTAGAGTATTTGCTACATGTTGAGCATTTTGTTATTCATGGTGGGTAATATAAAAGAAGGAATTTCAAGATCTAGCAAGGAGAATCCCCAAATAATTATATAGTAATATATAGCTAAATTATGTAGAGAAAGCTTTTATGGGCCCTTCAAGTGGAGTCTGAGAGAGAGCCATCCTGAAAGTGATGAGACCTAAACTGATAATGAGGTAGGAGAAGAGATATGAAACAACATAAGCATAATCTGGGAGGCAGGAGGACATACATTTAGGATCTTTGGGAGGCAGAGAGCAGACCAACCCAGTAGTAAGGAAGATATGATTTGCTACAACCTATTTACCTGACATGAAAACCAGAATGCATCATTGTTACATTTTATTAGTGTTCAGGCTGGATATTATACCATGGTAGCATGTCGTTTGACATCACTGGTAGATCTTGTTTTTTCTTGTATAATAAAACAAGAGATAGGACATTTCCTTTGTATCAGTTTTGCTGTCTTTCCTCTGCACCAGTAACAAAAAGTAAATGTTCTAAAAGTATGCAAATATGAATCTAAATTGATGAAAACTAAATGTGAAGACAGAGTCACATTTATCCACTACGGTTAGAAATACCAAACTGGGGAGGATTAAACATCATCATAGATTGGACTCCCAGCTGTTGTAATGGGCAGGATCATGGAAGGAAGATCACCAACGAAAAGAGGAACTCATTTCAGTTAAAAAGAAAGGTCCCTTGGCCAGGCGTGGTGGCTCACGCCTGTAATCCCAGCACTTTGGGAGGCCAAGGAGGGCGGATCACGAGGTCAGGAGATCGAGACCATCCTGGCTAACACAGTGAAGCCCCGTGTCTACTAAAAATACAAAAAGAAATTAGCCGGGCGTGGTGGCGGGTGCCTGTAGTCTCAGCTACTGGGGAGGCTGAGGCAGGAGAATGGCGTGAACCCAGGAGGCGGAGCTTGCAGTGAGCCGAGATCGCACCGCTGCACTGCAGCCTGGGCCACAGAGCGAGACTCCGTCTCAAAAAAAAAAAAAAAGAAGAAGAAAGGTCCCTTATAATTGTCTGGACCTACCTACCAATGTTTTATCTTTTGCCTGATCTGGAACCCTGGTTATCTCATTTTATGTGATCTTATGCTCTCATCTAGCGTAAGAACCTGACTTTAGAAAATAGAATATGAAGTTGGAATTTGAAAATGGAATTTAACATAAGATTCCGGAAATTGTTAGTGTATGTTTAAAGATCCAGATAAGAATTGCACACTTCCTAGCAAGATGGCTTATTTTGGGGAATCTTTCCTTATGTTATCACTCTGGCTTGCACTGAGGAAATGTTAAAAGAAACTTTTATGTGAAATTTGTTATTTTAATTGCTGTAAAGATTCTATTGAGAAAACTGTTGTATGCTCCAGTGTTGCATTTTTGAAAATTATTTTTAAGACTTCTCTCAATTCTAAGTCCTAGAGAATGCTTTGGAGCTTGTTTGTAAATTACATCTTACGGAGAATGAGAATTTTGTAATTTGATCTTGTTTCCCACTTTGATTGCTAAGGAGCTGAACCACCCACATCATAGACTTGTGCAAGACCTTACGATAGGTGTTTCTTTGTTCCAGCTTTACCTTGTGTTCTCATCTTTCTCATGTCCTCTTATTTTCCCTTTTATTCATATTAGTTTTAAAGACGGCATTCTGTTCTTCTACTCATAGTTTCGTAAGTCATCTTAAATTATGTTGGAATAAGATGGGTTATAAATAATTATGTAACACCTATTATTGTAGCAGAAGGCAAGCAAGTAAAAAGTAGGAAACTTTCTTCCTCCTCTTGTCTCTCCCTCTGCCTTCCCACCTCATTTTGCACGTAGTTCTTAATATGGACGACTTAGCTCTGTGGTTTCTTGGACTTTCCAGAGTACAGGGGAATTCACTCTGAAGCTTTTTGTCTATATAGCACTACCAGGTCCAGTTAAAGAATGCCTGAGAGGACAAGTAGGGCTGAAATATACCCAAGAGAAGGAAAAGATATATTTTTCTCATTTGTCAGCTCTGAGGGCAAGTCTTTTTCCAACTGGTTTTTGTTCCTTACCTTTTAACTGAATTGTAAACTCATAATATCAAAAGTTACTGCCTCTTGATAAAAACCACCTTCAATGAAACCAAATATCAAATTTATTTGCTGTACCTCTTTATATTTTCATTTCATCGTGCTCTAAATTTGACACATTATAGGAAACTAAGATGGTCATAAATCATTGAAACAATTGAAATAATAATTTTCTGATTTAAAATTTTGTTTTGGTGTATGAATTACATACTAAAAGCTACTTATGTGGTAGGAATTACATCTGAAATTTTCTATAAAGGAAATAAGAACTGTGTTTTGCATTCCATGTGACTACTATGGTTTTTAAATTATTTAATGTTAATGTGACCAAGAAATTCAGCTGGAAATGTTAACTTCGTAGTTGTAGTTTTTTGAAAATTTGCTATTTCATGTGTCATTGTAGTAAAGGTGGTGATTAGTGATGTTAGCAACTTGCATTAATGTGGCTCAATACCGAATACATACTCCTTGAAATGACATATTACGTATACGTAATGAGACCTGTTCTGAGATTCTATACCCTTGGCACAGTCTTCTCTCCTGGGTGTTCTTTTTGTTATTTATTATCATTCTGTTTTGTTCTATTTCAGTACATTAGAACTTTATTTTGCAAAATGAATAAATACAAACCTAATTTAAGTAGTATAATTTTAATATCTTAACATGATTATATTGTTGTAAAGGGCTCTTAAGAGCTTTTTGCATTAAAATTAAATCTTACTTGTTCTTAATAGTTAGGATATTGATGCATGGCCTTAGTAAATATAGAATTTTAAAGATAAATGCAAATTTTATGGATTTACAGAATTATCTAGATTTTTTTTAGGTAGTAAATTAGTTTATCATTTTGATGGAGTTGGGTTTTTTGTTTGTTTGATACCCATGGCTAATTTAAATCTTCCCTCATCAAACTATGCTAAAAATTTCAGAGAGTGAAAAAACAGCAATTTGGGGGGGGAAAAAAAAACTATGGACAAAGAAACTTAGTTTTCAAGCTAACAATGTTTTTAAAAAATGCTCACAGGTTAAATATTTTGTTTTGTTTTCTTTTTGATATATGAGTTTAAAATGATGTAGAGAATAGTTTCAAATTATGTAAACTTTCTGATCATAGGAATTTTTTTTCAAAGACTGCCACATAAATTATAAAGCAGTCTTATTTTGCAGGAAGTTGTCCAGATAAAAAAATAGACTTATGCTTTGACCACAAAACAATTAATTTTGGTCTTTTATTATAACTCAGAAATTTATTTTGTGTACCTTGTTGTAGCAGCTGAAATTTAAAGACTTTTCTTTATTTTTAGCAGGTTTTTGAGCAGTTATTCTTATTTGTTAGCATTGCTTTGTTTTTATAGTTTATCTGCCAGAAGGGATTTTTGAAACCTGCTTTTAAACAGTGCCAGTTTTCAAGCATTCCTATCATGTGAGTTTATGTGAGGAGTAAACCCTTCTTTAAAAAGGAAGAAAGACCTCTTCTCTTTATTGTCTGTTTGACATTAATAAAATTAAGAAAAGAACGATTACTTGAGACATCAACCTTACCTGGCTTAGTTTTATCACGTGAGCATTCACGTTTGCTGGTGATCTAAGTGCTCCACCTGCCTTTCAGTTTGTTTACCAGGAAATCAAGATGTGTAAACTGCAGGAAGTACTATTTGACCCTCTCCGACAGTATCTCATTACAATAATTGCTAATCTCTGAATAAGACAGCCATGTTTTGTGAGTAACTGAGAGAGAGAGAGGTTGTGTTAGGTAGATTTTAGGTGTTTCAACAAATAGAGCATTGTAAATGCTTACTTGGATTATGTTTTCATGATAGCTTTTGATAAAAGACATATGCTGACCCTTGGGGTCAGCAAAGCTAGGACACAATAGTAGGTATTCTTTCATGCCTTTTAACTGAAAAATATCACGGCTTGTTGTTTTGGAGTGCTGTCACTGCTCTGAATCGAAAGGATAATGGCTACTTCCTGATTAAACCCACTCTCCACAGTAAGCTGTTAATGTTATACTCTATGTCTTTTTCTCCTGTAAATGCAAGGGTATTTGGTGTTTTCTTTACTTTTTAACATTGTTTTTTCATAGATAGATCTCTTATAAATATATCCTGAAGTTAAAGTTTACAATTAGAGTAGAAACTACTGTTTAAGTTTGGAGGATTTTTTAAAATGAAAAAGTATTTCTGTTTGGTATCTTAAATCCAACCAGCTCATACACATACTGTAGGTTTTGGTTAAAGAAATTAGCTTTATTAAATAAAGACATTGAAATGATAAATGATATTAAGCTGCCACTTTCTTGCCACTCTAAACAAAATTTTAAAAATAACTTATGTAGTAAAAAGATTATTTTTTTCAGAGACTTTGGATAAACTCTGATTTTATCTTGATTTAATAAGTTTCATAATTCTATTTACATATTCTCAAAATATCTCAATTTTAATTATGAAATTAACTTATTCTTAAATTAGCAAAGAGATCCTTATGATATAAAAACAATGTTAAGTATTGAGAATATAAGAAGGGAATAATGAGCTTCTTAGTTTTAATCCTAAATCTGGCCGTCACTCCATCTGTGGTCTTGGGACAATCATTTAAACTGCTTACCTCAGTTGTCTTGTCTACTGTCTGTGTGAGTGCTTAAGTAAAATGTGTATGTTTGTTTATTTCTTTATAGTGTTACAAACTACAAAGGAAATGAATTTCACAAGTATTTTATAAAATGGAGAACTGACTCTGCACATAGGAAGACATTTGCAGTAACAATAGACAGAGAAATAATTTTTTAAAATTTATGGCTTTAAAAGAAACACCATTACATTGGCTTTTTAATTTGGAACAGAACTCTTAGTTTTGCTCAATCTTTAATATAATATTACCAAAGGAATATACATGGGAATATACATGTTGTTGGATACATGACTAAAATGGGAAGTAGAAAGCTTAAAGGTGATTTAGTAAAGAGTGACAAATATACTTAAAATTATTTAACTTTTTCTCAGAAGTCTTATTTCTGGAAGTAAAATTGTTCAGAGTAGAGGGAAGAATGTATGTATGTATGTATTATGGACATATAAGTGTAGGTGATCTATGTAGTAACGTTTAATTTTTAAACTGTAGTATTAGGTATGTTGATTATATAAAAAGAAAACATAAGATTATGAAAAATCAAAAGTAGTTACTGAAGAATGTTATAGAACCTAACATCTAGGAACGTTAAAAAATGGGATAATGTAAATAGACTCCTTCTTTTGTTGAAAGAATTAAGGTAGTTTCTTTCACATAATGCTTATCAGGGTTATTTTAGGTAACTCAGTAATTTTTGATATAAATTACTGGCATATTCTGAGGAGATTCTAAAGGTTAAGTTTGTGAGTATTCTAGCTTAGTCAAGTTATCAAAGTAAAAGTTATAATAGTGCCTCTATTTTAATTTATAATAAGTAATTTATGTCATTTATTGAATACTTACTATATGCAAACCTCTGGGCTAATTCTTTTGTCATTTACTATTCATGATAATCACATGAGGTGGAGGTACCATTATTACTTCCATTTTTATCAATGAGGAAGTAATTGTAGAGAATTTAAATAATTTGATTAAGGTCCTTAGCCAGTAAATACCAGAGCCAGACTGAAAACACTAACACAATTCAGAATCCAGAACAGTCTCCAGTGTCATACCCTTAACCATTGTGTTTATATTTTGGAGATAGTAAAGGTGCTTACACACTTGATTTGGATGGTTTTATTTTTTTCATTAATTTATCAAATATTATGGAATGCCTAAGTATCAGGCACTTTAAGGAATTACAGGCAATAGCATTATAAAGCAATACAAAATCCCTTGTCTCAAGGAGCCTGCAGTCTAGTGGAAGAGGCAGAAAATTAATAGGCTGTTAACAGTACAGTGTGATAACTGATAAAATATAGGTCAGTACAGAATGCTAAAGGTGACGCAAAGGAGAGATATCCAATGTATTGTTTTATTTCCATATTTAATTTGCATATTTGTGTGGTGTTCTAGGTACATGGGAAATATCAGCAAATGAAACTTTCAAAGGTCTCTGCTTTTGTGGCACATGTAGTAGGAGTGGAGATTAATAATAAATAAATAAACTGCATAGCATTTTAGAAGATGACAAATGTTATGAAGTAAAGAAAAAGGAGCAGGACTTGAAGGTTAGGTGATGATGGGATTCAGGGGCTGAGGAAGGATTCACAAAAAAGATGATGTTGAGGAAAGATTAAGGAAGTTAGCTATGTGGATACCTTTGGAAAGTCTTCCAGGCAGAGGGCATGAGGCAGGAGCATGACTGGTTTGCTCAGGGAAATGAATGGTTGTCATTTTGAGTACGGGTATGGAGAGAGAGAGTAAGAGGAGGTATTGTCAAAGGAAATGAGTGAGTGGGTTATTCATGTAGGGCCTCAGTGGGGACTTTGAGGAGCCACTCCAGGGCTTTCAGTATTTTTAAAAAGGATCACTCCAGCTGCTGTGTTTAGAATAGACTATATGTAAGGAGTCATGGACCACCAGTTAGAAGGTTCTTAGAGTAATCTAAATGAGAGAAGGTGGTGGCCTAGTAGCAGTTAAATTCTGGATGTTTTTGAGGTACAACCAAAAAGATTTCTGGATGGGCTGGATGTGAAATACAAGGAAAGAGGAGAAAAGATGATTTTAAGGGTTTTGGCAGCTGGAAGGATGGTGTTGCCATCACCTGTGACATAGGGAAGAATTTCAGGTGGGGAAGGTTCGGGATGAGGATGAAGAATCAGGACTTTGACTTTGGATGTGGTAGACCAAAATGTTTATTAGATATGCAAGTGGAGATGTGAGAAGGCTTTACAGAGTGGGTACAACCCAAATTGAGACTGAAGAATGAATTGGACTTACCTAGTCAAACAGGTAGTTTATAGTGAAATTTGAGAGCATTTGCTACATACTTGAATGAATCTTGGCATTATCTACTTTACATATTTACTAATGAAAGTAACAGCTAAACATCTAATAAGTAAAAACATTTAAAAAGTAATAAAAATATTTCAAAGAACAAAATTATTCTGGGTAGTCAAGTTTTAAGAGTATTTCATTGACTGCTGTTTTCATGAATTGTACTATCTGCTTTTACATATGTTGATTCTCACTTTAGTACTGTAACGTAAATAGTATTTCTGCTTTACATTTGGAGAAACTGAGTATGAGGGAGATTAATATTCCCTAAGGTCATTGATAGATTAGGTGATAGGCCTAGATTCAAATCCAGGTCTTTAGATTCCATTGATCATGCTCCTTATTTTAAAAATGTATGATGTTAAAATTAAAAATTTTTTAGACTTCTGTTTGAGGTCACAAGGAGTTGTCTTTTTTAAATGTTAGTTATCATTCTGTAGTGTAACACAGTGATACCCTTGGGACATAAGGTTTTTAGATTCTTGATCAAGGAGTCAAACAATTTGTTGTTGTTCTTTGAATAACTACAGAGCTTTCAGTATAGTTACCTATTAGAGACACTCCCTCTACTCCTGGTTCCCATCCCTGTGTATAGTGCTTAATAAGTGCTTAGAAAATTACAGCTGCTATTATCATCATCTTTTTGTTTGTACTATACTGTGACCTTGGGAATGAACCCAAGCTTGTTGGAATCATGTGTAAATTATAAAACTTCAAAGATTAAGGGCACAAAGACATTCTAAATAATGAAGAATGAGTTTTAATCCACACATTTTATCAGCTTAGAGACCATCTTTATTTCTTTTCCTTTTTTGGCTGTTTTTTAGGCAAGTGAATTTGCTAAATAGCTATGTTTCTTACTGGAAAACCAGTAATCTCTAAGATGCCGCTGGGTATTTTCATTGTAAAGGTGAACGTTAAGTTGTTCAACTTCAGTAGGGAATAAAAATATGGTTTTTCTTTGAAACATACTTACTTTTGAGGTGACAATGCCGTATTTTGAAAACTTAAACCTTTTGCCTTCTGGATCGAAATAGAAGTTATTTCATGTGAGTTAATACTGTTTACATTTATGATGTTTTTAAAGATACTTAAGAGCAAGTCATTCAGACAAACTGCAAGAAAGAAATATTTTTACAAAGCCATGTCAAACATACAGAAATACCAGTTTTTTTAAAAACCTGTTGTAGATTAAAATACGATATGAGTCTAAATGATCATTTTAAATATATACTAAGGGAATAGGTAGAAACTTTACATTGTCTATATATTTCTGTTCTATAAATACATGACTTTACACTAAGTCTGCTGTTTTGATACATTTCTCAAAATTTTATGCTATTTTTTCAAAGGAACAAAAAAGATGCATTCATTCTTCCTATACCTTTCTCTAAAGTTTTCCTTTTATTTTATTATCATGACTTAAAGACTTCTTTAGGTATAACTTATTTTATGGTCACTGTAATCATTAAACAGATTATTTAAGTAAACAAAAATGTTGTTTGACCCCTACAACATTCTTCATTTTAACTAAGTTATCTATGTAATTTCATATTTTAATTAATTCCACTTATGATTAACATTATATTTCCTGAGCATTTCTACTTAGTCATAAAAATAGTAGTGTATGTGTTAAATGTTTGTGTATCACTTAGTTTTAAAATTTGTTTTATTTGGACAATGTCTTTGATTCAGTTGGGGAAAAAAATGACTGGTTGATCAGAAAAAAATTTCTGTTCAAAGTATTTTATTATTGCCTATTTTTAAATAATTATACTGAACTAAATCTGTTATATCCTTTATAAATTGCAATGTCCAGAGAGGCTGGGCGCGACACCTCACGCCTGTAGTCCCAGCACTTTGGGTGGCCAAGGCAGGCGGATCACCTAAGTTCAGGAGTTCGAGACCAGCCTTGCCAACATGGTGAAACCCCATCTCTACTACAAATACAAAAAAATTAGCCGGGCGTGGTGTTGGGTGCCTGTAATCCCAGCTACTTGGGAGGCTGAGTCAGGAGAATCACTTGAACCCGGGAGGCAGAGGTTGCAGTGAGCTGAGATCACGCCATTGCACTCCAGCCTGGGTGACAAGAGCAAAACTCCATCTCAAAAAAGAAAGAAAGAAAGAAATGTCCAGAGAATGAGTATTCTGATTAATTTTTTCTGGAATAGTTTGTCTTAACATTATTAAAATTTGATGTATTTGTGCAAGTATAAAATTGAATATTTTTTGATGATTTGAAGACATAGAGGGCTGCTGGGTCCTGATGTGACAGTCTGCGCTATTGCTAATCTAGTTTGGTAAATAAAGTATAAACAAATATTAAATGAGTCTTGATTTGATAATTTGAGCAACCAGTCTAGTTTTACAAGCAAAGTGTAATCAAATATTAAATGTGTTACAGTAATTAAAAAACACCAGAGATGTCAAAAGGAGCATAAGATTAATTGCTTAATGAGTGATATGTAAGTAAAATATTATGAGTTGACAGTAAGAGAGCGGTCATTGGAATGACCAGGAAAGCTCCTTTAAGGAAAAGGAACTAGAACAGTATCTTCAAGCACTGAAGAAGGACTTCAAACATTAATTTTTACAAATAGCTTTTTTGAGATATAATTCACATACCATACAGTTCACCCATTTAAAGTATATAGTTTAATGGATTTTGGTATATTACATTTTTTTACATTGCAGTAAAATATCTATAACATAAAATTTGTCATTTTAACCATTTTTATCTACACAATCCAGTGGTCTTAATTACATTCACAGCGCTGTACAACCATCATTAGTATATTTCCAAAATTTTTTCATCATCCCAAACAGAAACTCTGTAACCATTAAGTAATAATAACTCCTGGTCAGATGCAGTGGCTCATGCCTGAATCCCAGCACTTTGGAAGGCTGAGACGCAGTCTCAAGGATCACTTGAGACCAGGAGTTCAAGGCCAGCCTAGGCAATGTAGTGAGACCTGTGCTGTACAAAAATAAAATAAAATAGCTGGGCATGGTGGCACACGCCTGTGGTCCCAGCTACTCAGGCCTCGAGCACAGGAGGTTGAGGCTGCAGTAAACTGTGATCGCACCACTGCACTCCAGCCTGGGTGACGGAGTGAGACCCTGTCTCAAAAAAAATTTGAAAATAAAAAAAAGCAGTAACTTCCCATTTCCCTCACCATCCCCCATCTCCTAGTAACATCTAATCTACTTTCCATCTCTGCAAACTTTCCTCTTCTACATATTTTTCATAAGTGGAATCATACAATATTTGTCCTTTTTTGGGTTGGGCTTATCTCACTTTAGAGTTTTCAGGGTTCATCTATGTTATAGCATGTAGCACAACTTCATCTCCTTTTATAGTTCCATTTTATAGATATATGTATATATGTACATATATACATACAAATGTACATTTATACATACACACTTGTATGTATATATGTACATATATACACAGTTGCTCATATATACATGTACATATATACATATATTTGTGTATGCATATCCATATATTTGTACATATATACAAATGTACATATATACATATGTTTGTACAATATGCAGATACACATTAAATATGTATATATGTATAACACATTTGTTTATTCATTCATCTTTTGAGGGATATAGGTGTACAAGTATGTTTTCAAGTCTCTGTTTTCAATTCATGTAGTAATTTTACATTAACTTTTTGGAGGAACCACAAAACTGTTTCCAGATAGCCGAATCAAGCATTGATTTTATTCTGTTACACTGTATAGTGAATGTAAAAGATTAGGCCGAATGAATACTGGCTTCAGCACATACGGGGTATTTTTCTTAAAAGAGAGAAAAAAAGCCATATGTTTTATGTGTGAAAACATATGTATGTGTAAATAGCCACCTCTTAAAGTGAATTTTTAAAAAATAATTAAGCCTTCTGGTTGTATGTAACCCCAGTTTTGTAATATTTTCTAGAAGTGGTCGTTGAGTTTGAATTTCTTAGTCCCTAGGAACAATGTTATAAAAGGATGTTTCCACAAGTAATTAGAATTAAAAGTGTATTTCTGCCCATTTTTAAGATACCTATTAGTTGCCTTTTTTGCATTATAATATAAAATCACTGAATTATATCTGACTGGAAAGTGTTTCCAATATATTCTTTTTAGTCAATTTATTTTCTTTGATATATGTTAATATTTTATATTTTATAAGTGAGAGAGAGGACTATAATGATTTCATTCAGCATTTTTGAGATCACTCTTACAAGTATAAATTCTGGAATTCAATATGGATTAGGAGAACAATGTTTACCTATCTTTTCGTAGATCAGTGAGGGACCACTAAGCCAAAAGGCAGGGATTATTTCACTGGCTTGATAAGGTTATAAGAGTGAGGAAATGGGGAGCAATATTAAAATAGGGAAACTTTGACCTAACTACAAGTTTCCCTAAGAGGGATATATAATATCACAAACCCACAAACAGTAATGAATTACCACTTGTGGATTCAATAAGGAAATAAATGGTAATAACAGATATAATGGGTCATCCTGATGAGAATATTATTTAGGACATCAGAGAGTAATTTCTGGAAATAAAAGGAAAACTAATTGGAAGTTTTCTTTAAATTTCTCATCAGGGGGTATACATGAGAGTATGTAATGCATAGGGAGATTGAAATAGCCAGCAATTTTGAAGAAATTGACATGGATAGCTCATGGAATTTTTTTTTTCTTTTGGCAAACCTCTGAGGCAATTTGCCTTAATATGAATTTGAATCTTAAGTAGGAACTGGGAATGAGATTATAGGGTGTTTAAATCATTAACAAAAGTTAGACTTGGAGAAATCTTTTGGGAAATAAGTTTCCACTTGGTTAAAAGCAAAATTTCAATAATCTATAGAGCATATAATTGTGACAAACTGAATACTCTGAATAACTTACTGAATACAAATTCAGTAATTAGATAAGTAGTTTAAATGTTGTTAGTTTGACTTTGCTGATCTGGCAAGAAAGTAAGAAGTCACTGTGACTAAAAATTAAGTGAAATAGAAAATTTAAAGAGGATAAGAAAATGTCAAAGCCAACTTCCATTTCAAGGAACCTGCTGAACTTGTGATGGAAGTTCTATTTATGAGGCTGTATAATAGCCCATATTTGAAATCAAATAGATAGGCCAGGCGTTGTGGCTCACATCTGTGATCACAACACTTTGGGAGGCCAAGGCGGGTAGATTGCTTGAGGCCAGGAGTTCGAGACCAGCCTGGCCAACATGACGAAACCCCATCTCTGCTAAAAATACAAAAATTAGCTGGGCGTGGTGGTGCATGACTGTAATCCCAGCTAATCGGGAAACTGAGGCACAAGAATCACTTGAACCGGGAGGTGGAGGTTGTGGCAAGCTGAGATCGTGCCACTTTCACTCCAGCCTGGGCGACAGAGGGAGACTCTAAATAAATAAATAAGTAACTTATGTAGTGCTGTTATTTTTATTTCAAAACGTCTCTACCTCCATTTTGAAACAACGTGGTCTCTTTTGAACCTCCCTTTTTAAAACGTTTAAGTTCCTTCTTTTTAAAAGTAATCATACCTTTAGTATAACTCTTACCCACTTTGTCCCTTCTCATTTTCTTATTTTAAAGTTTTTTGGTTATTCAATTTAGATTACTTCTCATGGTAGGAAGATTATAATGAATCCTAGATCTAATTTGATTCCTAATGTTTTAGTGCATTGATTGAAAAATACATCTAATTTTCCGAAGTCATATTAATCCCTTATACACAAGCAGACACACATTCAAAAACCCTTAATACCTTAGAACTTTCTGGACCTCTAGTATATGTGAAATTCAAATGAAATTTTTTTAGGGAGACCACTGCTTTTCTCTTCAAAGAAACACCTTTCCAACTCTTAGTTTTCACCCAAAACTTGGAATTAATATTCTTTCTAGATATAATTGTTTAGATTTTTTTTTTAACCTCCTCACTCTCGTAGTTGTTTGAAGCCTAACTTTCATTACTAAATCAGCTGTTGATCTGTTGCCTAATAAACTTTTTCTGGAGCCTATTTCTTCAAGTTTTGTACTTCTCTTTAATGTATCAGGCTATATTTTACACAGGAAACCTCAAGTTTTTTGTTCTCAAAACCATTTAGCTCTTCTTTGCAGCCATCTAATCTCTCTTTGACGACCATCTAAGCATTTTTCAGAAGGCCTTGATTTGTAATTATACCAGACTTTATTTTGGGGCCCCAGGAATCTAAAACTTTTATAATTATAGTTTAGATAACTTAGTAGAAGTACCATTACTTTTATGTTGACCTGCTCCACAAAGTATTGCACCTGACACTGAACAAGAGATTTGTGTGTGAGTAATGGATTATTCATCAGTCCCACCAGTAGTGCCAGTTTTCAGACTCTGACCTCTTTGGATAGTTTATCTTGCTTGTTAGATTCTCTTGCTTGAATTACTCTTTCTCTTTTCCTTTTTCTTATCCTCCTTTCACTCTAGGACACAAATTACTGAGGGTGGAAAAGAACTCAGTACTCTCTATTATTTGTTTGTGATCCCAAAAGGAAAGTTTTCAGGGTTAAAAACTGAGAGGAGAAAAGACATTGTGGTAATGGTGTTTCCCTTGTTGGTCCTGTATTCTTATAGATAACACAGTTTCTGAAACGCAGGCTTCCTTTTCTAAGCTTTTCTAAGCTGTGCCTGAAGTATTCATAGTAATCTTCCTGAAAGTTTGGAGTTTTTCTGGACTGGGCCGATCTGGTTCTTTGTGGAGTTACTGCCCAAGTACCAGGAGATATTCCTCCATCTAAGCAGCTAATAGAAGTCTACATCAACCCTTTCTGGCAGCTTTTCTATTTCCTAATAAGTATCTGTATGTTCAGATCTGCTTGTTAATCATTCCTTAGACATGATGTTGAAATGGAACTTTGTGGATATTCATTTATCCTAGTGTAATACAGCATATTACAGCTCAGATCTCCTGGATAGCTGGGTCAGTAGGTTCCATTGCTAGGTCCAGTTTCCCTCCTGTCATCCTGGCTCGCTCTGGATATAGGTGAGGTAGAGCCTCAAGAAGCAATAGACCATGGTAAGGATTACCTAGCAAGGGATTCATGGGTAGAGAGCCTTACCCAGGTAGTCACATGTCCTTGTAGAAATTTTTTCGGAGGGGTGGAGGTCCTGCTACCACCTTTCCATATGCCTACTCTAGTTATAGTAAACTTGCCAGCCAGCCCTTGTAAGAGATTTTTGGGAGGGGCAGAAGACTCTTGGAAAGGAGAGATCCGTGTTTCAGATTCTCTGTCATTGTTGACAGGAGGATAGCTGGGAGTTCTCACAACTGTCCTTGTTACCTCTCATCCTGAGTGCTCATCTGGACACCGGGTAGATAGTTTATAATGTATTATACGCTTAGCTTGCCAATGTGTAACTATTCAGAGCCTCAGTTAGCAGTAAAGCCAATTATTTTTCAAGTCTTTCATTGTCAGTTTCAGGCTTTAGAAGCTGCCTTATACACATACCTGCTGTTACTTGTATGAATTGTTCTCTTTTTATTTTCCTACTTGGCTTTTGGGGCTTAAGATGATGATGAATTCTATATTCTTGCCGCCTTCTTATGGGACCTTTTCATCCAAGCTATCTGTATATTTTTCCCATTCTTTATATTAGCAGATATTTTCCCATTCCCTTATATTAGCAGATATTTTCTTTCTTTTTAAATTTTTGTTTGTTTTAGTGAGTCATAGCATCTTTAATATTAAGTACTGGGCCAACAAGACAGTGAATGTTAGTTATTATTTTCATTTGAACTTCAAAATTGACATAATCTGGCAATAGTGAAGCTTATAAAAGCTCTATGGCAGTGATTCTTAACCTTGGAATCTTTTGGAGGGCTTCCCAACCTGTTAATGCTTACATCCCCACCCCCAGAGATTCTGATATAATTGATCTGGAGATGGGCCTTGTCACAGATTTATATATATTTAAGATCCCCCATGTGTTTCTAATATGCAGCCAGGCTTGTGAATCATTACATTAAAGGAATTGTATGGTAAACTTGTTTATGAAGTAAAAAATTCATTTTACACTCAGAAAATACTTGAAAAACTATGAGATGACACTCTGCTGGAATTCTCTTCTATGAAATTACATATACTTCTTTGCTTCACTGTTTTCTAAATTAAGATTTTTATTGGTCAAGTTTTCTCTAAGTATATGACCACCTCCATTTACAATGAGCTTATTACTTTTATCTGAAGATATTGCATAAGTCATTTTCATAATATTATTCTTTGTCCATCAAGATTAAAATCAGTTGAGCATGATTATATAATAAATATGTAGCTTTATAAATTAAGTTCTATCATCTAAGGCAGATTGTGAAAGATAATTGCTCTCTGCACCTTTGTTTAAAATATAGCTTATATATACAGATTGAACTAGAGAACCAAATAAGTTCATGTAGAACTTTGATAGCTAAAGGAATGTTCTGGACTTGTGTTTTTATGTATTTGTATATAGTATTGCATATTTATATAACAATTTTCTTACGGTTTAAGCTGAGTAGAACCCTATTTGCCTTTTATGAGATTCCAATATATGTCTTAAGAGAGAAGGATGTTCAGTATGGGACTGATAAACCAAATGTGACTGGATTAATCCCAAGGTATTGATGTGTTTTTAGTAAAATAAAATTAGCTTACACAAATAAACTAGTGGTGCGTAACTCCCTGCCTTTAGTGAATTTGAGAAGTTTGATATAAATATGGAAAAGCAGAGTTTATTGACACAAATACATTTCTTGGTTGGCAAGTTAAATTTTAAGGTTCAATCTGGACAGAGTGCTATGTGCCTGTAGTCTCAACTACGCGGGAAGCTGAGGCAGGAGGATTGCTTGAGGCCAGGAGTTAGAGGCTGAAGTGCACTAGGGTCTGCCTGTGAATATCCACTGCACTTGGGCCTGGGCAACATGGTAAGACCCTCATCTCTTAAAAAAAATTTTTTTAAGGTTTCAACACTTTATTAAAATTAAGAGGCCATTGGGAGATATACCTAATGCTAGATGACGAGTTAGTGGGTGCAGCACACCAGCATGGCACATGTATACATATGTAACTAACCTGCACATTGTGCACATGTACCCTAAAACTTAAAGTATAATAATAATAAATTTAAAAAAATAAAATAAAGAAGTATTACAAAAAAAAAATTAAGAGGCCTAAGTGCCAACATGCATCTCTCATCAGAAGAATTTGTATAATATTCTTTGCAAGTCATGTTTATTTAATGTTAGGATAAATATACTAATCAACATTAATGCTTTTGCCTTACTAAGTTTACAGTATATTCAGAAAACATTAAAGCAAAATATAGATGTTTGGCATATTTTATTCAATTCACTACTTTGTGGGAACTTTTGAAGAGATTTTCTGATTTGCCAGAAGCCAGATATCGGCCGGGTGCGGTGGCTCACACCTGTAATCCCAGCACTTTGGGAGGCCGAGGCAGGTGGATTACCTGACGTCAGGAGTTTGAGACCAGCCTGGCCAAAGTGGTGAAACCCTGTCTCTACTAAAAATACAAAAAATTAGCCGGGCGTGGTGGGAGGCACCTGTAATTCCAGCTACTTGGGAGGCTGAGGCAGGAGAATTGCTTGAACCCGGGAGGGGGAGGTTGCAGTGAGCTGAGATCACACCATTGCACTCCAGCCTGGGCAACAAGAGTGAAACTCCATCTCAAAAATAAATAAATAAATAAAAAAGAAGAAGGCAGATAAAAAAATAAAAAATTGTTATATAGTACAATGTTATAAGTGACTTAATTAGGGAATACACAAGATTAACAAGAAAGGACCTAAGACTTCCTTGTGAGTCGGAACAGTTCCTTAGAAGAAGTTACACATGAGCTGAGACCTAGAGTATATGTAGGAGTAAGGCAGAGAATAAGGGCAGGGCATTTGAGGGAGAACAAACATCATGCACTAAAAACATAGCATGGATGCAGGAGGAGACAGTGGTGTATTTGGGAATGGCAAAAAGTTTAGTCACCTAATGTATGAGTAGAGAGTGGAAAAGGAGACCAAAGAAACCAGAGGCTTATTAAGTAGACCGTAGACCTTGTTATGCCTAGCAGAAGACCTGGGATTTTATCATACAGGTGATATAGAAACACTGAAAGATTTTAAGTAGAGGAGTGGTGGGATCAGATTTTTATATTAAAAAGATTACTGCTTTAAAAAAATCAGGATTACTCTTGGTAGAAACAGTATTGAAGGAAAGAGAAGCAGAGACCTCTTGGAAGGCTACTGCATTATTTCCAATAAGAACTGATTCAGGATTGTATTAAGATGATGGTGGGAATAGAGAGAAGATATATATACTTTTAATATTGGATAAACTTGTTAGTCCCCAAACTGAATTAATATAGCTTTACCAAGTTTTTAAAAAGTATATGTAATGTGGAGGTGCAAGATTACTAAATGGACGAGCACCTGAGAGAGTTTGGTAAGAGTATGTGACTTGATTTTCTGTCTCAGCATATCATTCAGTATAGCACATGAAAAATCATATTAGAGACATTCTACATTTGGTCTTGGATATAGAGTCTAGAATCAAGAATATTGAATTTAAAATTCCCATAGAGAATTCATTAAGTCAAATGGCATTCTGTCATTGAGTACCATTGAGAGATGCAGATATTCTTTTATTTTGGAGACGGTCTTGCTCTATTGCCTAGGCTGGAGTACAGTGTCATGATCACAGCTAACTGCAGCCTCAGTCTCCCAGGCTCAAGCAGTCCTCTTGTCTCAGCTTCCCAAGTATCTGGGACCACAAGCACGTGCCACCATGCTTGGCTAATTTTTTTTTTTTTTTTCCTTTTTGAGAGACGGAGTCTTGCCATGTTGCCCAGGCTGGTCTTGAATTCCTGAGCTCAAGGGATCCTCTCACCTAGGCCTCCTAAAGTGCTGGGACTGCAGGTGTAAATTACCTTGCCAGCCTTTTTTTTTTTTTTTAACAGCTTTATGGAGATATAATTCATATATGATACAATTTGTCCATTTAAAGTATACAATTCAGTTTTTAGTGTATTCACAGAGTTGTGCAACCATCACCACAATCAATTAAAACATTTCATAATCCCCCAAAGAGACCCAATATCCATTAGCAGTCACTCTTCATTTTCCCCCAACCTACCCATAGTTCTATATTTTCTGTCTCTACAGAGTATCCTTTTCTGGATGTTTCATTTAAATGGAATCATGTAACCCATGGTCATTTGTGACTGGCTTCTTTTACTTAGCTCAATGTTTTCAAGGTTCTTCCATGTTGCGTCATGTATCACTTTATTCCTTTTTATTGTTGAATAATATTTCATTGTATGGATATACCACATTTATTCATTCATCAGTTGATAGCCATTTGGGTTATTTGCTTTGGGGCTATTATGAACAATAGCTATGAACATTCAGGTACCAGTTTTTGTATAGACATATATTTTCATTTCTTTAGGTTATATGCCCAAGAATAGGAGTAGAATTCTACCTAAGAGTTGAATTGCTGGGTCATACAGTAACTCTTAATGTTTAGCCTTTTGAGGAACTCGGATATTCTTAACTTTTCAACATTTGAAGTAGAATATTTAGATGATCATTTAAAGTACAGACAGTTTTGTGGTTAAATTAGGTATATATGGTTTTATCATAAGACTACATTAATTTTAGTAATCAGAAAACTATGTTTATAAAGGATACTTTAAAAAGTTTGTAAAATCATGGTAATGGTCATTTTTAGAATAATTTTATTACTGAGTTTGTACTTTGTTTTACTTTGTAGAAATACTGAAAAATTTTTGGCTCATAGTTATATTCATGATATCACTGTGTTTAAACATTGAATGTTTTCACACACAAACGCACACACACAGTGTGTGTGTATGTGTACAGCATATGAATTTGACACAGTATCTCACTCCGTCACCCGGGCTGGAGTGCATGGCATGATCACAGCCCACTGCAGCCTCAACTTCCCTGGGCTCAGGTGATCATCCCCCATCAGCCTCCTGAGTAGCTGGGACTATAGGTGCAAGCCACCATGCTCAGCTACTTTATATATATATATAAAACATATATATATAAAACATATATATATAAAACATATATATATTTAAACAGAGATGGGGTTTCACCATGTTGCCCAGGCTGATCTTGAACTCCTGGGCTCAAGCAGTCCGCCTGCCTCAGCCTCCAAAAGTTCTGGGATTACAGGCATTAGCTATCGTGCCCAGCCATTTTCTTTCCTTTTCTTTTTTCTTTTTTTTTTTGAGACAGAGTCTTGCTCTGTCACCCAGGCTGGAGTGCAGTGGCGCGGTCTCAGCTCACTGCAACCTCTGCCTCCTGGGTTCAAGCGATTCTACTGACTCAGCCTCCCAAGTAGCTGGGATTACAGGCACGCACCACCACACCCAGCTAATTTTTGTACTTTTAGTAAAGACTGGGTGAAACCCAGTCTGCCAGGCTGGTCTCGAATTCCTGACTTCAGGTGATCTGCATGCCTTGTCCTCCCAAAGAGTTGGGATTACAGGCATGAACCACCGCACCTGGCCTCCCAGCTGTTTTCATATTTTAATGCAGGTGATATTAAGACATGTTTAGGATGTATACTTAGGGCCTTGTACTATGAAGGAATTTATTTTCTCTGAGCATTGTCACAGAGGGTCTTCATTCTTCCATATAAAAACTAGGAATATTATAATAAAGAGAAGGCCAATACAATAAGCAAAAAGAACAAAGCTGGAGGCATCACTTCAAAGAGAACATCACGGGAGGCTCCCCAACTTCAAACTATACTACAAGGCTACAGTAACCAAAACAGCATGGTGCAGGTATAAGAACAAACACAGAGATCAATAGAACAGAATAGAGAACTCAGAAATAAGATCACATACCTACAATCATCTGATCTTCAAGAAACCTGACAAAAACAAGCAATGGGAAAAGGACTCCCTATTTAATAGAGGGTGCTCGGAGAGCTGGCTAGCCATATGCAGAAAACTGAAACTGGATCCACTTCTTATACCATATACAAAAATTAACTCAAGATGGATTAAAGACTTAAATGTAAAACCCAAAACTGTAAAAACCCTAGAAGAAAATCTAGGTAGTACCATTCAGGACATAGGCATGGGCAAAGATTTTATGATGAAAATGCCAAAAGCAGTTGCAACAAAAGCAAATACTGGTAAATGGGACCTAATTAAACCAAAGAGCTTCTGCACAGTAAAAGAAACTATCATCAGAGTGAACAGACAGCCTACAAAATGGGAGAAAACTTTGTAATCTATCCAACTGACAAGGGTCTAATATCCAGAGTCTACAAGGAACTTAAACAAATTTATAAGAAACAAACAGCCCCATTAAAAAGTGGGCAAAGGACATGAACAGACACTTCTCAAAAGAAGACATACATGTGGCCAACAAACATATGAAAAAAAGCTCAACATCACCGATCATTAGAGAAATGATGATCAAAACCACAACGAGATACCATCTCACACCAGTCAGAATGGCTATTATTAAAAAGTCAAAAACAACAGATGCTGGTGAGGTTGCAGGGGAAAAGGAATGCTTTTACACTGTTGATGGGAGTGTAAATTAGTTCAACCATGTGGAAGACAGTATGGCAATTCCTCAAAGGTCTAGAAGCTGAAATACCATTTGACCCAGCAATCCCATAACTGGGTGTATACCCATAGGAATATAAATCATTCTAGTATAAAGATACATACACATGTATGTTCACTGCAGCACTATTCAGAATTGCAGAGATATGGACTCAACTTTAATGCCCATCAATGATAGACTGGATAAAGAAAATGTGGTACATACACCATGGAATAATACTATGCAGCCATAAAAGGAATGAGATCATGTCCTTTGCAGGGACATGGATGGAGTTCGAAGCCATTATCCCGAGCATTCTAACAGAAGAACAGAAAATCAAACGTAGCATGTTTTCACGTGTAAGTGGAACTGAATAATGAGAACATGTGGACACAAGGAGGAGATATACACACACTGGTGCATGTCGGAGTGGCGGGGACGGGGGTGAGAGAGAGCATCAGGAGGAATAGCTAATGGATGTTGGGCTTAATACCTGGGTGATGGGTTGATCTGTGCAGGAGACCACCATGGCACGTGTTTACCTATATAACAAACCTGCACATCCTGTACATGTACCCCTGAACTTAAAAGTAGAAGAAAAAAATAATAATAAAGAGAGGGTGTAGCATGCCTCCTGTTAGGTATTTTGTTATGTATTTGGCCAGGAGAATACAGAAAGAAAATATTTTCTCCAACTTAAGATACAAGGGTAGAAAAACAGCTTAATAAAAGTCAACGTTATTTATGTTAATATTTGGGTATTGCCAATACAGTAAGTACAGTAAGACATGGACAAGTGTATGCAATTCAGAAAATAATAAAAATTATGAGGGAAATGGATGAGGCATAATTGAAACAATAAGTTAATACATAATTTGACCAAATGGTATACTTAAGAGAATGGTAGGGGGAATTATAATAATAACTTTTTATGTATATTTGGAGATTATTAATGTCAAAAGGAGAAAACTTGGTCCCTAGATTACTGAAAAATGCACTGTTATAGTCTGAACAAAATTAATTTTGTGTATAATGAAGGTTATAAAATTACATATTAACTTCTCAGGGAAAAGCAGTTTTACTATTTTAGTTATCTAAGAACTAAAATAAAAATGTCATTGTTATCTAAAACAAAATTTCAAATTATACAATTATCTAAAGCTAAGGTAAAGATGGCATTTTTGAAAGCTAGATTGACAGGGGATCGCCTAATATACTCTTGAACACCTCTTTAGGTTTACCTGCGAATTAAATCGGCTTGGAATTGAAAATTATCTTGACATTTCAACATGTTTGCTTACATTTAACTTATAAAATAAATAATGTTGACTTTTATTGAGCTTTTTTTTACCTTTGTATCATAAGTTTAAAGAAAATATTTTCTTCTTTGTATTCTCCTGGCCAAACATGTAAGAACAAAATACCTAGCAGGAAGTGTACTAGGCCCTCTCTTTATAACTCTTTGAAGTAAGCATAATTAGTTTCATTGTACTGATTCAGCAACCAAAGCTCAACAGACATACTAGTTGTGTGCTGAATAATACAGTGTATTCGTAAAACAAATACAGAGCTGTAAAAAAGTCATGTAATTAGCAGCTTCCTGGGTAGAAGCTAAAGTGCTCCATAATTCAAAGATGGGAAGTTGGGACCCAAGATTAGTCACATCCAGCTTTATGGATAAAGGAACACTAGGGCGTATATTTAAAGGAGTATATTGTTTGGATTATTGGAAGTGAAAACCAGAATATGTCTCAGTGGTGTAAGTAGCATGAGTGAACATGAGAAAAGACAAGCATCATATTTGTTAGGAAGTTTTCTACTAGGCTCTTTCGTTGGCAGGGAACAGTAACAGAAGAGTATCTTCTCTCTCTCTCAAGGCCACTCAACTTCTCTGTACATTTACTCTTCCATTATTTTTTTCCAACCCACTTTTTTAAACTTGTATACTTAGGCCCCCAGCCTTAAGGATCTCTTAATCTCAGCAACCACTTTCCCTGTTTCTGTCATTGAAAATGTTTGTATCAGAAAGAATCTGATTAGAGTATAGAATCTTTTAGAGACCACTGACACATAGATTTCTGGCCAACTCTTCTCTTCTTGGGTTATATCTGTTTCAGACAGCTTTGACCACAGGAATGGGACCATGTGGCCCACTGTTAAGAGACAAGGATTTCCTCAACATCAGGAAGTCCTATCTGCTGAATTAGGCAGTGTGTAAAGAGGAAGCCTGAGTCAAGCACAGGGAAAGCATAATGAGTCATGGACCTTCCTACTTCCTGGATGGAGGTGGAGGGTGGAACTTTTATGAAAACTGTCATCATTTAAAAATTACATCAAGGCAAAAGGTCTTTTTTCTTCCTGGTAGTTCATGAGTGAAACTGCCTGTCTCCAAAATCTTTGTGTTTGCATCTCCTTTGTACCCCTCTCACTACTCTGAATTTAGTGAAGTGAGCACATACATTTCTGTTTATCAGAAAAATAAAAAAATTATAGTAATTGAGATTTAGGTTGAATTATGGAGATAACAGTATGAAATGAAAAGAAATTTAGAGAAAATTGAGCAGTGAGAATTATTAAATGATGAACTTTTATAAGGTAAGGACTATGATTTTATCTTTATTTTCTAACGACTAAACCAGCATAGAGATTTGTAGTTAATGCTCAAAAATAGTTGTTAAATAAATAATACACCACCTATTTCAACACAAGAGGCAAAAAAGGGATAAATCCTTAATGTGTAACAATTTTTTCTTGAATTTTTATCAGAATTCTCAAAATTCTCTTCTTTAACTATGGTAGCATTAATTTTTTTTTTTTTTTTTGAGACGGAGTTTCACTCTTGTTGCCCAGGCTGGAGTGCAATGGCGCGATCTTGGCTCACCGCAACATCCACCTCCCGGGTTCAAGCGATTCTCCTGCCTCAGCCTTCCTGAGTAGTTGGGATTACAGTCATGCGTCACCATGCCCGGCTAATTTTGTGTTTTTAGTAGAGATGGGGTTTCTCCATGTTGGTCAGGCTGGTCTCGAACTCCCAACCTCAGGTGATCCGCCTGGCTTGGCCTCCAAAGTGCTGGGATTAAGGCATGAGCCACCGTGGCCGGCTTTTTTTTTTTTTTTTCCCCGCAGAGTCTCACTCTGTTGCTCAGGCTGGAGTGCAGTGGTGCAATCGGTCCACTGCAACCTCCGCCTCCCACGTTCAAGCCATTCTGGTAGCATTAATTTTTTTTTTTTTTTTTTTTTTTTTTTTTTTTTTTTTTTTTTTTTTTTTTTAGATGGAGTCTTGCTCTATCACCAGGCTGGAGAGTGCAGTGGCGCAATCTTGGCTTACTGCAACCTCCGCCTCCTGGGTTCAAGGGATTCCTCTGCCTCAGCCTCCTGAGTAGCTGGGACTACAGGCATGTGCCATCACGCCTGGCTAGTTTTTTGTATTTTTTAGTAGAGATGGGGTTTCACCATGTTGGCCAGGCTGGTCTCAATCTCCTGACCTCGTGATCTGCCCACCTTGACCTCCCAAAGTGCTAGGATTACAGGCGTGAGCCACCGTGCTCAGCCTAATTTTTTAAAAAGTATTTCTTCTGGCTGGGCGCGGTGGCTCATGCCTGTAATCCCAGCACTTTGGGAGGCCGAGGCAGGCGGATCATGAGGTCAGGAGATCGAGACCATCCTGGCTAACACGTGAAACCCCATCTCTACTAAAAATACAAAAAAAAATTAGCTGGGCGAGATGGTGCATGCCTGTAGTCCCAGGTCCTTGGGAGGCTGAGGCAGGAGAATGGTGAGAACCCGGGAGGCAGAGCTTCCAGGGAGCCGAATGACCCACTGCACTGCAGCCTGGGCAACAGAGCGAGACTCTGTCTCAAAAAAAAAAAAAAAAAGTATTTCTTCTTCGATTAAAATGTATATATAGTTTTGGATACTCATATCTGTTTCTCCTATTTTACTCCAATACTACCATGTGGTCTTTGTAGATACTAAAATTTATAAGTAAAGATGAATCATAAATTTGATAATTAGCAAATAATTAAAATTATATAATGTCCTATATATTATAAAAACTATTCTAAATCTATAACTAATATTGGATTCTAAGATGGCAATCTATTTTCAGAAGCATTTTCTTTTTTCATATTAAATGTTTTTATATTTTTTGGAGCATGAGAAAATGCATAACTTTTAATATAGATATCCCTAATTATTAACAAAATTAAGAATAAATATAACATCTTCCAACTGCATATCTTACTTATTTTCTTAATTTGTTTGCTCATCTACACATATGGCCCCTGAAAAGGCCACCCCATTTCCTAAATTTATATAATACCATCTTCTAATACCTAGTACCCAGGTACTATCACTTAGCTCAATTTCTTACTAGTAAGAATCTGTTTAACTCAGCGTTGATTAGGCCCACTATTGCTCCAACCTACTAGAGTATAAACCCTTGAGGTAGAGTATTTGACCTAATTGACTTATTCATTATATCCTGAGCGCCTAGCGTGCTTCATGGTGTGGCAAATGCTTTCTGAAAGGTTGAACATCAGATGTTTTCATAAATGGTTAAAGTTTGTATAATTATCACTTAGAGCATCTGGGTGAAATAACTTTGATATATCTTTAATTAGCTGAGTATATAGAATAAAAGACTAGTATTTAGGTGGCATTCCAGGTGCCCAGCCAAATTAAATACTCTATATTTCTTTGTCATAGACTGGAAGGTTAAGAGTATATGCCACTGAGCCCTAGAGGAATTCTTAGAATTTTGTACAGCTGCTTTCATCAATGAATTGTGTACAGAAAGCCTGAATTCTGCTAGTGTAGTAGTAGTAGTATGTGCATGTATATGTGAGTGTGTATGTTTATATAAATGTATTTATATGTATAAATAGTAGTTTATATATGTATATAGTAGTAATTATCTTAATATAGCAGCTAGTATGATTAGGGATTGTAAAATCCTTCTGTGCTTCCCTGTAGAAACCATACATTACTGGGAAACCAAATATATATGTGTTTTTCAAATATCTCTGAGAGTGACCCAGAATATTTCATTTTTTTATGATTCTACTATGTGGATTTCATGACCTTGAATGGGTTATGACCCAAAGTTTTAAAAATATTGCTGTAACTGGGACTAAAGAGTTCAGTCAATAGAAATGACTTAAAATTTTAGAGTTGGTAGCCAGCATTACCTGTATGTTATTTATGTTTGCTTTGCCTACCTAGTAATAGGCCCTTCTGGAATTCTAATGCAAGTGCTAGTATAAAAGGGCAGTGGAATACCTAGGCTTTAGTTTCTTATCAGCTCTTGAAGACCCTCCCTGTACGGAGAGTGTCATCAGCATCAGTGGAAGGGCAAAGGGAAACCCATGCACACATAACCTGTTTCTGCTTTTTTTTCTGTTCAATTCTTTTTAACTAATACATTGAGCACTTATATCAGGTATATGTTTATGGCCTCTTCTGCCAGTAAAAACTGGACCTACAATATTGCAAATAGAACAAAATTCTTCCAATTTGTGCTAGGGATATTTCAGTGGAAACATTTGAGAAGTAATGAAAGATGTAATGAGAGTTATTTCAGGTTATCTTCTGAGTGAATAGTTTAAGCTTTTAAGTGAACACTTTATAAATAAGCTAAACTCCACCTCAAGTAATCTACCACTGATTTTAATGAAATTCCAACATTTTAGTAATGGTAAGTATACCCTGTGAAGAAAACATGGTAACATGATATTAGTTTAAGTTTCTTCATAGAGCTAACTGCTGATTTGTATCTAATACTGCACATCCATCTTTCTGAAGAAAACTTTAATAAGGTAGTATCTGCCCTAAAGCTGCCAACTCATGTTTTAACAGTTTTAATAGTCGAGTTACTCAGTATGAAACAGGCTTCCTCACTAAGTGAGAGGATTTCAGTGTCTGAGGGAAGAATATTATCATTTAGATAGACACTGTGCCATAAAACTTTCTATAATGATGTGATAGCTGTTGAGCACTTAAAATATGGCTAGTGTGACTTTTAAATTTTATTTAATTTTAATTAATTTAAATGTAATTTTCTGCATGTGGTTAATGGCTGTCCTATTGGACAGTGCACTTTTAGATATTGCTTTTGATACATTGATTTTGGGTTCATCAGAATTGCTTGCTGTATAGTTGAATGCTGTCCTTAAAAATTGCAATGAAATGTAATGAGTGGACCTGATTTTGTGTCTAGTTGAAGGTATAACCACACAAAAGAACTGTTTGAAGTGACTTTTAGATATTTTAGTTTTACTAGTTGACTGTATTTTGAGGATCAAAAGAACTGTGTTTTCAGGAATTGTATTATTATGTTAGTGTTGGTGCTGAAAGTGTCAAGAACAGAGGTTGTTGGCACATTAACTGAGATTTTTGACATGTTAAAAGCAAGGACTACAAATGTAAAAACAGATAACAACAAAAATACTATAATTCTGAGTTTGAATTGAAAGTGTTGATATGACTTCTGTCATTGAAGTATGAAATACAATTATTTTTAATCAATTATTTTCTTTGAATTTTAAAATCTATGATAATTTTGAAACAGACTTGATAAAATACTAGCTCCAATATCCAGATTTTATAACTTAATAGTTACAGCGTTGCTGTTTTTCTTGTCATATTTTTGTTTTAAAATATGAAGTATTAATTTAAGGCACATAAATAATGAAGACATATTTTCATTTATTCAACAAACATTCAATAAGCAACTGTTTTAAGCAAAGTAGTCCTCTAAGGCTCTGGGAAATGTAAGATACTAAAAACATGATTTCTACTCCCATAAGCTTACTAATTCTTAGGCAAATGTATGCAAGTTCATAGTTGTAATACAGGATAAAATATGGTAAGTGCAGTGGAAGAGACAGTGATAAAATACTTTATTATGGATTTAGAACTTTGACTTCTCCAAATTGTCAGCAGTCAACAGTGCTAAGGGTTTGGGATATCTGACTTTCAGCTTAGGTAATTTATGGGTATCCTTGTCAGGGGTGTCATTCATGGTGTCACTTTGACCTGGGGTTTAAAGAGTAGGGAGGATTTGATACGCAATTATGGGGCAAGGGATGAAGAACATGTTAAGGAGAGGGATGCAGTTGGAATTAAGGATTTGGGAAAGTATGGTGCAAGAACCAGGTGATGGTGACTAATTAAGTTTGACTGGAAATACAGAGAAAGTAAGTTTTGAGAGATAAGTAAGCCTATAAGGTCAAGCCTAAGGAGTTTCGGTATAATTTTGTTGTTAATATGAATGGGAGAATAGATATGTGCTACCACATGACTTTTGTCAATGAATTGGTTCATGGGGAAAGAGGAATGAATTAGATGACAGTTCAGGTCAGAGAAATAAAAAGAAGAATTAGGATAGTAATAATGACTATTTTCAGCAACAGTTGGCTATAATAGTTAATTATTAATAGGAGAATTTTGACTTCTATTATAGCCTATGGGAAGTTTTAAAGTAATATGATTGCTAAAAATTTGAATATCAGTTTAGAGCTCTAAAATGCTACAACCTTTAACAGAAGACTTAATACTCATCAATTAGAGAGTTAATTTTCTCCCAAACACTAGTATTATTATACACCTCCTTTCTAGCAGATAGGCACATGTTAAACTAGCAATCGTTAGTTTAGAAACCATTAAACATCAGAAGTGCACATTACTTAAATTGGGAATGTTTGAAATTACCTTTTAAATCTATAAGCAATTTGGTTGTTGCATATTTCTAAGCCTTGTTATTGATATCAATAGCCAACTAAAGGAGAGAGGACATACATTAGTGAGTGTTGGTAGGACTAGAATAAATTTTTGTGAGCCTGCTTTAAAAATTTTGTTTTAAGGTTAATATGACCCTCAGACATATTAAACAGGTAAAATTTATATAAACTTAATAGTAGCCATAAAATAGACTCCTGCAAACTTCTGGGTTTTTGCAGATCTTTATAACAGGTTCTGAAAAAGCTGTTTTTGGGGGAAGTTTTCATGCCTTCTAGACAAGACCAGTAATGTCAGAAAGCATGTTATAGGTGCATTTTGTTGTCAATCTTGCCTACGTTAATGGAGACCTCTGAGAAAAATGGAAGCTGACCAGGGATGCATGCTGGAGCTCCAGAGGTTTGCAATGTGCTAACCAAAGCACAGTGTGTGTTAAATGTTAATTTCTTTATGTGTCTATAGCGTTTATATCCCCTTTAAACCCTTCAAGTTACTAGCCTGAGCAACATAGGGAGATCCCATCTCTTCAAAAATAAAAATTAAAAAAAAATAGCCAGGTGTGCTGGCATGAGCCTGTGGTCTCCTAGCTACTCAGGAGGCTCAGGTGGGAGGACTGCTTGAGCACGGAAGATCGAGGCTGCAGTCAGTAAGCTGTGATCACGCCACTGCACTCCAGGCTGGGAGACAGAGTGAGACCATGTCTCAAAGCAAACAAACAAACAAACAAAAAAACTCTAAAACCCAAAATGTCAAGGTTTACTTTTGATATTATCAATCTGGAAAGAGTTAATGTGAAATGTTAATATGAAACCATAATACTAAGATTTGGTTTAGGTTAGATGGGTCATACCCATGCTAGTAAACTTCTAGGAGGTTGCGTAGATTCTATTGCTATTTTGGACTTCTGCATTATAAAATTTTGTTTAAAATAATTGGACCATTTTTTAAAGCTTGGATTGAAAAGTGTAACAAGGGGAGATTTGACTATCTTACATGTTTCATCTATATATTTCATATCTGTTTGATGTATGGTTTCTCGATTAAGAATTATTAATTATAAGTAAATTTAGTATTTACAAAAAAAGCATGATTTTGCTATGTATTCTTTTAGACGCTAGCATTTATGAAATTTTGTCATAAATGTAGGAAAAAATTAACATTATAAGAAGTTAGTTTTTGACATTGACTAAGAAAGAATAGGTGAAAACCAATATAATGTAATTCCAAGTTTCAGCTTACTTTCAAGAAATAAATTGATGAAAGCTGTGTAGTTGAAAATTGTCCATTTTGTTCATTTCTGTCTAGATTTCTTTTTCTAACTTTTTTGAGACAGGGTCTCACTCTCACCCTGGCTGGAGTGCAGTGGTGTAGCCAAACCTCATTGCAGCCTAAAACTCCTGGGCTTAAGCAGTCCTCCTGCCTCAGCCTCCCAAATAGCTAGGACTACAGATAGATGCCTGTAGTCCATACTGGCTGGCTAATTTTTTTTTTTAATTTAGTAGGGATGGGTTCTTCTAATTTGCCTAGGCTGGTCTCTAGCACCTGGCCTCAAGTGATCCTCCCACCCAACCTCCCAAAGTGCTGAGATTATAGGCATGAGCCATCACACCTGGCATTTCAGTCTAGATTTCAATTTCTTTTTGGGTTTATCCGGTTTGGGGTTTGCTCATCTTCTTGAATCTTTAGGTTTTTATGTCTTTAACCAAAAATGAAAAGTTTTTAGCCACCACCTCTTCAAATAATTTTTCAACTCTACACCATTTTTCCTCCCCTAAGATTCTGTTGACATGAATCTCAGACATTTTGTTATCGTCTCACAGGTCCCTGGGTCAGTTTTAACTGTTTTTCAATGCTTATTTTGTCTGTTGTTCAGACTGGATAATTTCTATCGATCTACCTTTGAGTTCATTGGCTCTTTTTTTTTATCATCTTCATTTTGCTATTGAGTCCATTCAGTGAGTTTTTTATTCAGATTACTGTTGTCAGTTCTAAAGTTTCTATTAGTTTTCTTTATGTCTTCTATTTCATTGCTGTTTTTCCATTTCTATCAAGTTTGTTCTTGATAACTTGAATAATCAGCGACTCAGTGGTGTAACATATTGGACATCAAGAAATACCTATCCATGGATAGTATGCTGTCTCTTCATTATTAGGGGAAAAGCATAAATGAGAGGAAATAGGCTTTATGAGTTAATCTAGAATCTTGCTTTTTGGTTAGTGAATAGGTCAGTAACACTGATAGGTTGGTTCTCAAAATACATGTGGCTTTTTAATGTAAAATTATTTCTTTTTAGTGTTACTGAAATTTTGTGACTCTTTAGGTTAATGGTACCTGGAAATGAAGCTCCAGAGTTTGTGACTAATTCACTTCTTTTGGACCATCCTGGAGAAATGACTATTAATCAGCTTCCTAAAGTATCATCAAGGATAGATTTTACCTCTGTAAAATAGCTCATTTCATTGTTGATCACCTTGTGATCAGTAGTTTTTCCTATGCTAAATATAAATTTTAAGGTTAGTTCTTCCCCCTAAAAAAACAGAAAATGGGTGTGTTTCATTTTTGTGTAATATTTTTTAATGTGGAAAATTGAAATAGACTGAAAAGTATAAAAAACAAATGAAAAGTATAAAAACAAATTAAAGTCATTTATAATTTCACCATTCTGAGAACCATTGTTAACATTTTGGTGTATTTCTTTTTTTTGTTCTTTTTTATTTTCAAATGTTGTGGGTACATGGCATATATTATGGGATACATGAGATATTTTGATACAGGCATACAATGCATTATAGTCACATCAGGGTAAATGGGATATCCATCACCTGAAGTGTTTATCCTTTCTTTGTGTTAAAAGCAATCCAATTATTGGTGGGTGCGGTAGCTAACACCTGTAATCCCAGCACTTTGGGAGGCCGAGGCGGGTGGATCACTTAAGGTCAGGAGTTCAAGACCAGCCTGGGCAACATGGTGAAATCCTGTCTATTAAAAATACAAAAATTAGCCAGGAGTGATGGCAGGCACCTGTAGTCCCAGCTACTTGGGAGGCTGAAGCAGAAGAATTACTGGAACCCAGGAGGTGGAGATTGCAGTAGCCGAGATTGCACTGCTATACTCCAGCCTGAGCAACAGAGACTCTGTCTAAAAAATTAAAGAATAAAAATAAAAAATCCAATTCTTTGTGTTAAAAAAAAATCCAATTGGGCTGTGGCCTGTAATCCTGATCGTTTTGTGATTGATTTTCCAGGTGTCCTTTGAGCTTCTTGTATTTGGATGTCTAGATCTCTAGCAAGGCCAGGGAAGTTTTTCTTGATTATTCTTTCAAATAAGTTTTCCAAACTTAGATTTTTCCTCTTTCTCAGGAACACTATTATTCCTATGTTTGGTCATTTAACTTAATCCCAGACTCCTTGGAAGCTTTGTACATTTTTTTAAATTCTTTTTTTTTCTTTATCTGATTGGATTAATTTGAAAGCCTTGTCTTCAAGCTCTGAAGTTCTTTCTTCTGCTTGTTTGCTTCTCTTGTTGAAACTTGGAAAGGGAATAGTGGATAGATAACAAAATAAATCACTTAAAACCTCCCCAAGTAGGTGATTGACTCAACAGGTCAGAGTCTGGATGTTTAGGATGCAGAACTAGGAATATGATCACCATGAGGAAATAAGATTTAAGATACCGTGGGCAGTGGTTTGAAATTAGAAATTAAAGACCAGGGAACAGTGAAAGCGCCTCCTACTTGAAGGTGAGGACTCAGACTCTGACATCACAGTGAGTAGGATTAGAAAGATACCCATGTTATTAAGAACTGGAATGAGAACTGATATTCGTTAAACCAATGGTTTACCACCTTTTTAAAAAAGCACTGGGACCTTTTCTTTAAACAAAATCTCACATAGAATCACAATGTACAAAACATACAAAAGAAGATCCTTGACACAAGTAGTTGGTATGTGGGCCAGAGCTAGAGCCTCTATTTCAAGGTTACTGGGAGTAGGTTCCCTGCTTCCTAAGACTTAACGGTAGCATAAGACTCTGGAGCATTTTGAAAGGTAATTTCTAGCAATAACAAACCTTTAGAAATCTTTCTCTTTTTGTTGACTTAACTGTCCTTAATACAATCACATGGTAAAACATTCAAGCAGAAAAAATATGTGCTGAAAAATAATTATCCCATCCTAGAATCCAATTTCCCCATTGCCTAGAAGTAAATACAGTTACAAATTTCTTACATGTTTTTCTAGAAATAGTCTATGAGCATACAAGTATATGAATATATCTTCCTCTTCTTTTTCTTTTTTTTTTTTGAGACGGAGTCTCGCTCTGTCGCCCAGGCTGGAGTGCAGTGGCGCGATCTCGGCTCACTGCAAGCTCCGCCTCCCGGGTTCATGCCATTCTCCTGCCTCAGCCTCCTGCGTAGCTGGGACTACAGGTGCCCGCCACCACGCCCGGCTAATTTTTTTTGTATTTTTAGTAGAGACGGGGTTTCACTGTGTTAGCCAGGATGGTCTCGATCTCCTGACCTCGTGATCCGCCCGCCTCGGCCTCCCAAAGTGCTGGGATTACAGGCGTGAGCCACCGCGCCCGGCCTTATTTTTCTTTATCACAAATGAGATCTTGCTATTTATAGTCTCCCCCACCTTGCTCTTTATATTTAACATATTAGCTAGTATAGGTCTACCTCTTTCTTTTTGAACACCTGCATGGTAATCTAGTGAAGATTTTTAAAATCTAATTTAACAATTCTTTATTGATGGAAATGTGTTTTTAAAAGTCTTTTGCCATTATAGTGGTGTAATAAATATCCTTTATGTATACATTTACCAATGTGTTTGAGTATATTTCTAGGATATATATTCCTTTGAAGACTTTTGAGTAGGAAAGTGGTAATACTAAAAAGACAAACCTAATGTGAGGGTGACCAGCACAAAAGAAAAAAAAAAAAAGAAGAAGAAAAAGAAAAGCCCACATTTTTTGCATGGTATTCACAACCTGTTATCCCCACTTTGTTCTTTAAGAGGTATATTGTTCCTGTTATGTGGTTCTGCATCTTTCCTATTAAAAGGGACTTTTTATTTTAGTTCATCAGACATGTAGTACTTAGACTTTGCTTCCTGGGCTTCTGAGTATACATGGATATTTTATATAGAGTAATATGATTTCTGTTTGATTCTCTGCTTTATTTTTTCATCTCATGCATTGGTTTCAGTTGCTTTCCAGAACTATCTTAAATATTCTAATTAAAATTTTAATTGTGTTTCTTAGTTAAGCAAAGTTTTAGGTCTTTTGCTTGTTCTTTGGAGCCCCTTGGATTTGTAGATGAAAGGATCAGCTAACCATACACCATCTCTCTCTTTATCTTTCTAACCTTTGTTTCCTTGTTAGACATTTCTAAGTCTAGTTAGTATTTAAATTCACAGACTATACCTACAATTTAGTTGATACAGAGATATTAAATCTTTCTTAACTCTTATTATCTTTTATATCTTTTTCATAAGTCTTAGGATAACGTCTTCCCCACAGATAGCTCATTGCAAAGGAATATTTAATCCTTTGGATGGAAAGGGATACTCTCTGAATAGATTATTTGCTGAGCAATATGAAAACCACTACTTTTACCCTTGGATAATTTCTCACCATCAGGTCTCTTGAGATAGAAGTACAACAAGAGTAAATCTTTAAAAGATTTAACAGAAATCTATAATTTAACATGATACACATTTGGAGATAGAATCAAGACTGCCAATGAAAAGAATGATAAGGACAAAATGGAATTAAATTGTTAAATATTTCAATGCAGTATTAATTTTGTGTGTGTTTTTTGTTGGTTTTGGGGGTCAGTTGTTTTTTAACCACCAATTTTGTAAAACTCTGATAGAAACTTGAGAGCTGGTTTAATTCAATCTCATAATTTTTTAGGTAAGGAAACTAGTATTTAGGGGAGTCTGAAACTTGCTGAATATCACAGGTTAACACACAGAACACCTGGTTGCCAGCCAGTTCTGTTTGAGGATGTAATAAATTGTTTGTTTATAGTGGTAAAATGTGTCAAATGACAAAAAAAGCAATTCATTTTACATATTCACATTTTAAACCACTATATACCATACTTAATTCTTTGAAATTCTGTTTCGGAAAATGTAGGTAAATAAAAATTTTATGAATAGAATCTTTTTCCTATGAACATATTATTTTCAAAGAATAATTTTGTCTGCTGTCTGATAAGGTATTTCGGCCACATCCCCTATTTCTGAATGTCCTTTAACAGAAAATTTTTCATTTGTTGCCTGGTTTTTGTTTTTGTTTTGCTATTTAATATCTTGAAGTTTTATATGTTCAAATGTTCAGTTGCCTGGAAGTTGTCTAAACAAATAATGATATGTAAACCTTTCTCAGAATTTTTAGAAAATATTGAACTTGTATAATAAAACTCTACTCTTAGTGGTTCTGATAAACCAAAAGAAGTAGCATAGTGACTACCTCCTGATATTCTTCCTAATTATCATATTTCTCTGAGGTTACATTATAAAGGAAAAGTAAGGACTCACTGAATCTGCTGTGTTTTGAACTCCCACAGATAACTTTTGCTACTGTTAGTACAAATAAAATCATTCTTTTAAAAAAGTCCTTTCAGGAAAAATAGATCTAAGTCTATTTTTATTTGTAATTTCTGCATCTTTAATCTGTGGCTATACTTTTTTTTTATTACCTTGCTTTTCTTGACTGTATATGGCAACACTAAAGTATCAGTGCACCTGAAACACAGGGAACTAATCACGTTTACATATCTCAGGCAACGTGTCTTGGTCTCCCTGTTAGCACCTGTTCAGGTTTACACCTACCAGCTGTCAGTGTTCCTGAACTCTATGATTACACAAAACAGGAATACTTGAGATACATAAACTTGAACAATATTATCATTAACAACTGATCATTGAATCCTTTTATAGTACATAAAATCATCATGCAGGGAAGAAGTTGTGGTCTGTCATTTTCATAAATTTGGATTTTTATTTGCGCTCAGAATTGTTATAGATAAATGTCATTTTAGTAAAATACAGCAAATGTATGTTACCCAGTATGAGTGAGCATTGTGATGTGTGTTAATTGCATGTGATACATTATCAGTGTTTAAAAATTTGGATAAAATGTGAAATATTAGACTCTTAGAAGGATGCTGACACAAAAGATGTTGAGTATAATTTTATCACTTATTACAGTAGCTTTGGGTCATCAAAATCAGCTTGACTCATCTTACTATTATAGTTATATAGAATTACTATTAAAGTCGTAGCTAGTTGAATTTCAAATAATAGCCTTTTTGATATTTTAGATCAGAGTTTTTCATCCATAGCAACACTAACAACTTAGTTTGGATAATTCCGTAGGGGGAAGACTGTTCTTCTTGTCCATTTTAGGGTATTTAACAGCATCCCTGGCCTCTATCTCCACTCAATGCCATTAGCACTCTTCCAGTTGTGACAACCAAAAATGTCACCCATATGTTCCCTGGTTGGGGAGATGGTGTGTCAGAAAACCAAAATCACTGCTTTAGGCTACAGGAAACATCTATAATGTATCAAATCATTTGTAATCCCTTCATCTTTTGCACATATTTCTCCCATGGTTCACAACATTTTTTTTTTTTACTATAGTGTTTTGCGTTAATTTGTGGTTATAGTCGTCTTTTAACTAGTTAACCTTCTTTTTTCTTTTCTTCTCATTTTTTTGTTTTGTTTTGTTTTGGTTTTGTTTTTTTTTTGAGACGGAGTCTCACTCTGTTGCCCAGAATGGAGTACAGTGGTGCAACCTTGGCTCACTGCAATATCCACCTCCTGAGTTCCAGCAATTCTCCTGCCTCAGCCTCCCGAGTAGCTGGGATTACAGGCACCCACCACCGCGTGGGTCTTGCTAATTTTTGTATTTTTAGTGGAGACAGGGTTTCACCATGTTGGCCAGGCTGGTCTCGAACTCCTGAACTCAAGTGATCTGCCCACCTCGGCCTCCCAAAGCTCTGGAATTACAGGCGTGAGCCACCGCGCCCAGCCTAGTTAAATTTTGAAATAAGGCATCCCAGCACTTTGGGAGGCGAAGACAGGCAGATAGTTTGAACTCAAGAGTTCAAGACCAGCCTGGGCAACATGGCAAAAACCTGTCTCTAACAAAAAATAGAAAAAATTAGCCAAGCATGATGACAGGTACCTGTAGTCTCTGTTATTTGGGAGGCTGAGGTGGGAGGATCACTGGAGCCCAGGAGGTTGAGGCTGCAGTGAGCCATGATCACAACACTGCACTCCAGCCTGGGTGACAGAGAGAGACCTTGTTCTCAAAAAAAAAATGACCAAGTTATACATTAGAAACTATAATCTCTTGAATGGCCTTAAGTTAAAAGATGTACCTACTAGATATTCTTCCATTGTTGAATTATAGACGGGAGGTCATGTTATTATACTCCGTTTGTTGTGATCTTGTGATATCTAGGCTGGTTTTGAACACAAAGAATGGGTTAGTTCGTGATCATTTGGAACCCAAGATGAAAGGAGTATTCTTAACACAAAGGGTCAGAACGAGAGGCCATTATAGGAGCGTAGGTGTCAGATGTGGATGCTCTGGCCCTAACAGAAATCTAGGAATAGATGGCTCTTGGATACCTGAACTGTTTTTATTTTAATGAATATATTTTTCTAAAAAGATATGAATAAATGAGTTTCTGCAGATTTTTATGTACTATGATTGAATTATAAATAATAACTCATGATAACATATTTTGTCAACAAAATGAATGTATTAATTTTTCATCTGTATTTGTATTATAGGTGAAAAATCAGCTTATTTGGAAAATTTTAAGATAACATACCTTACCACATTGATATCTGTACAATTATGAGACATTTATTTTAAATTCTTAGCACGTCATCTATCTGGCTAAAAATATAATGCCATGGTAAGGATATACATAATCTATAAATAGTATAACTCTTAAATATTCACTTTAACATGAATAATTTAGAATACCTTGAGGTTTCTTTTCTTGCCACATATACACATGGGTAATTATATACATAGATGCTCACTCATTAAAAACAATAGCTAACAAGTATTAAATGCTAGGTACTCTGCCCTTTACATGCATTATCTCATTTAATCCTCGCAACTACATCTTCTTCAAATCACTCATGAGGAAATTGAGAACTGAGAGAAATTACATAATTTTTACAAAATCACAACTAATAAACTTCAGGCACAGTGTTTGAACCCAGTAATGTTTATTAGCAAATATCTCAGTGACACAATGTAGTCTGTTCTTCATTCCTTCAAGGTTTAGTTTTTTATACTCTTTAACTTCAATGCATATGTATTTTTTTTTTAGTGCTTACTATATGGAAGACTTTGTGGGGTTTTTTGTTTGTTTGTTTTTTTACTTTTTATTTTGAAATAATTTTAGACCTAAAAATAAAAAACAGAGTTCACATATATTTTTCATCCAGCTTCCCCTAATGTTAATAAGTTGTATAACCAGAGTACAGTTATCAAAATTATAAACATCAGGAAATTAACATTGATAGAATACTATTAACTAAACTACAGACCTTATATGATTTTCACTAGTTTTGCCATTAATATCCTTTTCTTGTTCTAAAATCCAACTTAGGATCCCACATCACATTTAGTTGTGGGATCAATCCTAGGTCTCACACTAAGGAATTCCTAGTCTCCTTAGTCTCCAACCTATGGCAATTCCACAGTCTTTTTTTTTCTTTCTTTCTTTCATGACCATGACACTTTTGATGAATACTGGTCAGTTATTTTGTATATGGTTTTTCAATTTGGGTTTGTGTGGTTTCTCATGGTTCAGCTGAGTTTGTATTTTTGGGAAGAATACCACAGAAGTGATGGACTCTTCTGGGGCATCAGAAAATACATGATGTTGATATTTTGTTATAGGTAATGTTGTTTCTCCACTGTGAAACTATTCTTTTCATCTTTTCATTTAATTGATATTTTGGAGGAGATACTTTGAGACTATGCAAATATCCTGTTTCTCCTCAAATTTTGACCCACTGCTTTTAGTAACCTTTGGTGCATATTATTTTATTTTGTTTTTATTATTTATATATATATTTTTTATTATACTTTAAGTTCTAGGGTACATGTGCACAACATGCAGGTTTGTTACATATCTATACTTGTTCTTTGACTAGTTCTTACGATATGGTAAGCCAATGATTGTTTTATGGATTTTTCACAGTTATACAATTTCACAATTACAAAGGCATTGCCTTCTCACCTTTTAACTATCAAGTTGATGGCCAGGATTTCTTGTGCTTTAGAGGGGATGATAGTAAATAAAACTGAAAGAATAATATTTAACTTAAAAAGAAAACTTAAAACTAAACCTTGTAAATTCAGGCATAAGACAATCTTCATTCTAGAGTGCAAAGGCTAGAGTGGATTTGTTAAATTTCTATAAAATGACAAAAAAAGGATATGTGTAAGATGAACTTGCAGTAGTTGACCCAATTTTTGGTTATTAGAACTAAGAAATGCCTATTAAAAACAACAACTACTTAAGACCAGTATGAGAGAATTAGTACTTTACATGCAAGAAGACTACTCAGCCAGCTAATAAATCTTAGGCTAAAAATATCTAGTATAAATATAGCTGAAATAAAATAATACATGAATAATGTCTATAATAGAGCTGCTAAGGAAAATGGTTACATAAGCATATGTTTTTAAGAAGTTAAGCCCCTTCTTACTTAAATGAGCAAAAAGAACCAGAAATAGAAGAAAAAAAATTACACCTTTACTGAAACTAAAAAAGGCCCCAGCCTTATACTACTAGCTCTAGTTCTACTCTCATTGCCAGGTTTAAATTTTGTTTTCTAAGCAATACTGTAGCAAACAGCGTTGTATATATCACTTTACCTAATGATACTTTATCTGTGAGTGTGTGTGTGTGTGCACGCACACACACATTTGTGCATGTACGTTTATTTAAATAATTATTCAGATTAATTCTTCAGGGAAAGTAATATCCATTAAGCAGTATGTATACAAGACTACTTCTTTTGCCTTCTTGTTTTCCTTACTTTAGTCCTGAATCAGGTTTTATCAACAATAAGAAATACCTATATTCATAGCATATTATCCTATAAAAAGTTAATGACTATTTTATATTGAGCTCTTATATGCCAAGTACTCAGCTAAAGTGCTTATCTTATTATGTCACCAAATTACTTCTGCTGTGGAGTACAAAGGCAATTTTTTTTAAACCCCTTCCATTATTTTTTTTACATAGTATATTTACGTAGCAAATAGAATTCTTGAAGACAATGAGGTTACCAGCTATAAAGAAAAAATAGCTTTTTCCTAAACTCTCTTCTAGGTAAAGAGTCCATATTTTTTGTATTTAGTGAAATTAGACTTGGTAAAAATAATTTTTATGGGCCTTACCATCAGACAGCCACATGTCTCAGAGTTCATTAGTTACTGTTGCTGACCCAAAACCTACTCTTTAAACATTAGTTGCATGCAGCCATCAGTAGCAACTATGCCTTTCCCATGATGAATGCTGATAAAGAGAAATACAAATTCTGTAAGAATATGGACAGACTCATCATAGCAGTACTGTCATTTATGGAAGTGATTTACAGCAATACTAGAATATGAAGAGAAGTTTTTGAATTCTATATGATTAGAAAGCTCATTGAAATGGTCTTTCTAATGATGTTGCATGTCAATTTAAGATTATCTTCCCCATATGTATCTATCTTATGAGAAAAATTATCTACATACTTTATGGATTCAATCAACAATTAGGCAAACACTAGCCTTGCATTATTTTAATTAGTCAATTTTTTAAATGAAATCCAACTATTTTTCTTAGTAAATATACAGTTCTTCTGTGAGTTGCCTGTAGAATTCAATACAGAAATCTTTCTGTAGTTACATTATTTAAATGGTGAGAGTTTTCATGTGGCTGATCATAAATTCATTTATAGGCAAGCAGTATCTTTTTTCTTATTGTAGATCGTGTTCTCTTTAAAGCATCTGTGAATTTAATGACTTTCTTGCTTGATTGTGGGATCAGTGCATGCATAGGGTATTAAAATGAATATAAAATGCCCATTATATTCCAAATTTTTAATATCAGCATTAGTTATTGCAATAAAACCAATGCAAGGCTACAACCACAAAGCCCAACAAATTAATAAAGATGATTAGAAGTGCTTTTGTCATTTTAAATGGGTCACAACTAAGGCCATTTTGAAATCATGGTTTAAACTTGCCTCAAGTTAAACTCTGAAATGTATTTGCCTGTTTTGAGGGGTATGGGGGGATTCCCAGGCCAGATTCTTGGACACTTAAGAGCTACAAGTATATTGCTATCTGTATTTAGAAGATAAGGGTGCAGACCATTCAAATGTGGTGGTGTTTTTTTTAAATTATTCATTAAGGTAACATAGGAATTCTGTTGCAAGTGAACCGATGTGAGGTAATTTGGGATGAATAAGACGAATATAACATGTTAATTTATGGTTGTGGCAACACGCATTTTGTGTGAAATTACTATATTCAAACCACTATTAATTTGGGGGGTATAAGAAAACTCAAGAGGATTTGGTATACTTAAACTTATTCCATAAGTTGGTATTTTAAATTATATTGTTTTTATCTACTCCATATTTTCTCTTTCCAAAGAACATGTATTTAGAAATTTATTTTATATTTTTAAAAGTATACAAAAAGTTTAACTATGTTGAATTCGTTTGAAAAAATTTTTTATCTGATACTGAGAATTAACATTTTCCCCTCTCATAGATATGGAGTCTGGAGAACGGTTACCATCCTCAGCAGCCTCCTCTACTACACCAACTTCATCTTCGACACCTTCTGTGGCTTCAGTAGTTTCAAAAGGTGGCCTTTCCACTGGAGTTGCTTCACTTAGCTCTACAATCAACCCATGTGGTGAATACCCTTTTTAAACTCAATTTTAGAATGCCATTCTTTTAATAATTTGCATAATATTTTATTGAGCACTGAATAAAATGTTCTCATGACTTGCATTGACCTGTTGAATAAAAGCTAGGTTAAACACCTAGTCTTTTTGCTTTTTCAGGATTTTACGCTGGGATAGCACTGGTTATTCTATACTTCCTAGGAATTGTCTTTGAGAGTTAAATCTTGATATCTTAATTTGTTTTATCATTTTAATTGATAAATTAATGAAGTCTTTTAAAACAATAGGCCCAAGAGGGAAAGAAATAGAAGGAAGTCCTTGGTAGACACTTTGCCCTAGATTTCCTTCCAGTATTTGAAATGACCTTGTAAGCTCCAGCTGCTCCAGTTCACAGATGTGTACTAAGGCAGATCATTTACTTGATGGAAAATATTTTTAAAGTTTAGAGCATAACAAGTTTCTTAAACATGAATAAAATTTGGCTGAGCACGGTGGCTCACCCTGTAATCCCAGCACTTTGGGAGGCTGAAGTCAGGAGTTCGAGACCAGCCTGACTAACATGGGGAAACCTCATCTCTACTAAAAATACAAAATTAGCCAGGCATGGTGGCACATGCCTGTAATCCTGGCTACTCAGGAGGCTAAGGCAGGAGAATCGCTTGAACCCGGGAGATGGAGATTGCAGTGAACCGAGATTGCGCCATTGCATTCCAGCCTGGGCAACAAGAGTGAAACTAAGGAGAGCTTTATTTCAAACGTGAAAATATCCTCAATTTTGTTTAATTAGGTAGAAGATATCTTTAACCACCTCCCAAAATCACTCTTGGTTCTTTTACAAAGGTGTGGTAGAATACATTCCTTTTATTAAATACCTAAAGTTAATTAACTCATTTATTTATCGGTAGGAAACATTTTAACTTTAACTATTTCTTATCTTATACATTATTTCATGTTTATAAGCAGTAAACTAAATGATATTTTTCTTATTCAGAATTAAAATGGAAACTTTTGCATAAATGTGATGCATAAATATGTAATATTTGCTTACAAAATACCTTAGCAAATTGTCAAATAAATGTTTTCATTTATTTTTGTTTTTCCAATCAATGGAATGACAAAAAGGATGTCATTCTGTCATTATATTATGATCAAACCATTTTCTAATATATTCTTAGGGATTACAAAATAACTAAAATAGCACTATATGTGTGTGTATGTGTGTATATATGTATATATATATATACACATATATATATATTTTTTTAATTTTTTTGAGACAGAGTCTCGCACTGTCACCCAGGCAGGAGTGCAGTGGCACAATCTTGGCTCACTGCAAGCTCCACCACCTGGGTTCACGCCATTCTTGTGCCTCAGCCTCCCGAGTAGCTGGGACCGCAGGTGCCCACCACCACACCTAGCCAATTTTTTGTATTTTTAGTAGAGACGGGGTTTCACCGTGTTAGCCAGGATGGTCTTGATGTTCTGACCTCATGATCCGCCCTCCTCGGCCTCCTAAAGTGCTGGGATTACAGGCGTGAGCCACCGCGCCCAGCCGCACTATATATTTTTTAAAAATCAATATAACTTCTCCACCTTGTGTACAGTCTTCATCAAGTAATTAACAAGTTTGTTCACATTTCCCTTATATGCAAAATGATGGCTGGACTGTAAGTGTCCAAGCCTCTGTTGATATACTGTGCTCAAAAATAGCGATGCTATGATTGACTTTTTACCTTAGATAACTTTGTGTAAATGATTGCACACAGTTGTACTTGTGTAGTTATATTTTCCTGTTTTTTGTAACTCTTCTTTCTCTTTCCCTTGTTGTGAGCTTTCAGTGTATTCTAATCTGCTGTCTTATTTATTTCTGAATTAGTCTTTAACATACATAGTATTCCTAAAGAAATGTCTTTTCTTATTTGAAGGCTTCAATAGCATCCTTGAGTACAGATTCTGAGTTTTCTGAACACTTTTTTCTCACTTGGTTTTCTGAATTAGTGACATTGGAATTTGCTTGCAGTTCTCATGAGTCATATGTTGGGCACTATTTTTTGTTTGTTAGTGGATGGTTGGAAGCTGTAGAAGGGATGGAGTATGCTGAGTTGCTGAATAACATTAGAAACCTTATCTAGAAAGGGATGCGTTTTTTTTTTGTTTGTTTTGTTTTGTTTTTTCTTTTTTTTTTTTTCACCTTGCAGGTTGGTTTATTTATCTGTAATGTGCTTTCATTCATTTCGCTGCAAATTTTATTTTGGATATATACATTGTACATGTTTTCTCTACTTTCCTTACAGCAATTTGTTTGGTAGACTTCTAGAAGGAAGGTGGTATTTGTTTCTCCATTTAAATATTTTTGTTTCCATCATTCTTATAACTAAATTGATCTTCCATAAGAATAATTCTCACTAGAGAATCATTTAATTACTTTTTTTTTCTTTCTTCCTTTTTTTTTTTTATTGATCATTCTTGGGTGTTTCTCACAGAGGGGGATTTGGCAGGGTCATAGGACAATAGTGGAGGGAAGGTCAGCAGATAAACAAGTGAACAAAGGTCTCTGGTTTTCCTAGGCAGAGGGCCCTGCGGCCTTCCGCAGTGTTTGTGTCCCTGGGTACTTGAGATTAGGGAGTGGTGATGGCTCTTAACGAGCATGCTGCCTTCAAGCATCTGTTTAACAAAGCACATCTTGCACCGCCCTTAATCCATTCAACCCTGAGTGGATACAGCACATGTTTCAGAGAGCACAGGGTTGGGGGTAAGGTCACAGATCAACAGGATCCCAAGGCAGAAGAATTTTTCTTAGTACAGAACAAAATGAAAAGTCTCCCATGTCTACCTCTTTCTACACAGACACGGCAACCATCCGATTTCTCAGTCTTTTCTCCACCTTTCCCCCCTTTCTATTCCACAAAACCGCCATTGTCATCATGGCCCGTTCTCAATGAGCTGTTGGGTACACCTCCCAGACGGGGTGGTGGCCGGGCAGAGGGGCTCCTCACTTCCCAGTAGGGGCGGCCGGGCAGAGGCGCCCCTCACCTCCTGGACCGGGCGGGTGGCCGGGCAGGGGGCTGACCCCCCCCCCACCTCCCTCCTGGTCGGGGCGGCTGGCCGGGCAGAGGGGCTCCTCACTTCCCAGTAGGGGCAGCCGGGCAGAGGCGCCCCTCACCTCCCGGATGGGGCGGCTGGCCAGGCGGGGGGCTGACCCCCCACCTCCCTCCCGGACGGGGCGGCTGGCCGGGCGGGGGGCTGACCCCCCCACCTCCCTCCCGGACGGGGCGGCTGGCCGGGCAGAGGGGCTCCTCACTTCCCAGGAGGGGCGGCCGGGCAGAGGCGCCCCTCACCTCCCGGACAGGGCGGCTGGCCGGGCGGGGGGCTGATCCCCCCACCTCCCTCCCGGACAGGGCGGCTGGCCGGGCGGGGGGCTGACCCCCCCACCTCCCTCCCGGACGGGGCGGCTGGCCGCGCGGGGGGGCTGACCCCCCCGCTCCCTCCCGGACGAGGTGGCTGCCGGGCGGAGACACTCCTCACTTCCCAGACGGGGTGGCTGCTGGGTGGAGGGGCTCCTCACTTCTCAGACGGGGCGGCCGGGCAGAGACGCTCCTCACATCCCGGACGGGGCGGCAGGACAAAGGTGCTCCCCACATCTCAGACGATGGGCGGCCGGGCAGAGACGCTCCCCACTTCCCAGATGGGATGGCGGCCGGGCAGAGACGCTCCTCACTTTCCAGACTGGGCAGCCAGGCAGAGGGGCTCCCCACATCCCAGACGATGGGCGGCCAGGCAGAGACGCTCCTCACTTCCCAGACAGGGTGGTGGCCGGGCAGAGGCTGCAATCTCGGCACTTTGGGAGGCCAAGGCAGGCGGCTGGGAGGTGGAGGTTGCAGCAAGCCGAGATCACGCCACTGCACTCCAGCCTGGGCACCATTGAGCACTGAGTGAACGAGACTCCATCTGCAATCCCGGCACCTTGGGAGGCCGAGGCTGGCAGCTCACTCGCGGTTAGGAGCTGGAGACCAGCCCAGCCAACACAGCGAAACCCCGTCTCCACCAAAAAATACGAAAACCAGTCAGGCGTGGCGGCGCGCGCCTGCCATCGCAGGCACTCGGCAGGCTGAGGCAGGAGAATCAGGCAGGGAAGTTGCAGTGAGCTGAGATAGCAGCAGTACCGTCCACCTTCGGCTCGGCATCAGAGAGAGACCGTGGAAAGAGAGGGAGAGGGAGACCGTGGGGAGAGGGAGAGGGAGAGGGAGAGGGAGAGGGGGGATGCATTTTTTTAATCATTATTTGCTACTAGTAAAAAAGAGTATAGAGTATTTATATTGAGATGCTTACATTGAATGAAAGTATAATTCCATTTATCCAGAAATGTGTCATTTATTAACACATATTTTTAGTACCTAAAACATGAGTTTTTTTCATTTTGTAGGTAAAATAATTTTTTTTTAACTTTCACAGTGTTGTAGTCCATGTTTAAAATAAAGCCTTTTACAGCAGCCCCAGTCAGGGGCTTACAGATAAAACTCCCATACCCCTGGGACAGAGCACCTGGGGGAATGTGCAGCTGTGGGCATAGCTTCAAAAGACTTAAACATTCCTGTCTGCCAGCTCTGAAGAGAGTGGCAGATCTCCCAGCACAGCGCTTGAGCTTTGCTAAGGGACAGATTACCTCCTCAAGTGGGTCCCTGACCCCTGTGTATCCTGACTGGGAGGCACCTCCTAGCGGCAGTGACAGACACCTCAAGCAGGAGAGCTCCGGCTGGCATCTGGCAGGTGCCTCTCTGGGACAAAGCTTCCAGAGGAAGGAACAGGCAGCAATCTTTGCTGTTCTGCAGCCTCCACTGGTGATACCTAGAAAAACAGGGTCTCGAGTGGACCTCCAGCAGACCTGTAGCAGAGGGGCCTGTTAGAAGGAAAACTAACAAACAGAAAGGAATAGCATCAATATCAACAAAAAGGATGTCTACACAGAAACGCCATCCAAAAGTCAACAACATCAAAGACCAAAGGTAGATAAATCCACAAAGATGAGGAAAAACCAGCGCAAAAGGGCTGAAAATTCCAAAAACCAGAACACCTCTTCTCCTACAAAGGATCACATCTCCTATCCAGCAAGATAACAAAACTGGATGAAGAATGAGTTTGATGAATTGACAGAAGTAGGCTTCAGAGGGTGGGTAATAACAAACTCCTCCGAGCTAAAGGAGCATGTTCTAAACCAATGCGATGAAGCTAAGAACCTTGAAAAAAGGTTAGAGGAATTGCTAACTAGAATAACCAGATTAGAGAAGAACATAAATTACCTGATGGAGCTGAAAAACACAGCATGAGAATTTTGTGAAACATACACAAGTATCAATAGCCGAATCAATCAAGCAGACGAAAGGATATCAGAGATTGAACCAACATAATGAAATAAAGCATGAAGACAAGATTAGAGAAAAAAGAATGAAAGGACAGAACAAAGCCTCCAAGAAATATAGGACTATGTGAAAAGACCAAACCTATGTTTGACTGGTGTACCTGAAAGTGACAAGGAGAATGGAACCAAGTTGGAAAACACTCTTCAGGATATTACCCGGGAGAATTTCCCCAAGCTAGCAAGACAGGCCAACATTCAAATTCGGGAAATACAGAGAACACAAAGATACTCTTCAAGAAAAGCAACCCCAAGACACATAATCGTCAGATTCACCAAGGTTGAAATGAAAGAAAAAATGTTAAGGGCAGCCAGAGAGAATGGTCGGGTTACCCACAAAGGGAACCCCATCAGACTAACAGCAGATCTCTCTGCAGAAACCCTACAAGCCAGAAGAGAGTGGGGGCCAATATTCAACATTCTTAAAGAAAAGAATTTTCAATCCAGAATTTCATACCCCGCCAAACTGAGCTTCAACAGCGAAGGAGAAATAAATCTTTTACAGACAAGCAAATGCTAAGAGATTTTGTTACCACCAGCCCTGCCTTACAAGAGCTCCTGAAGGAAGCACTAAACATGGAAAAGAATAACCAGTACCAGCCACTGCAAAAACACACCAAATTGTGAAGACCATCAATACTATGAAGAAACTGCACCAACTAACAGACAAAATAACCAACTAGCGTCATAATGACAGGATGAAATTCACACATAACAATATTAACCTTAAATGTAAATGGGCTAAATGCCCCAATTAAAGGACACAGACTGGCAAATTGGATAAAGAGTCAAGACCCATGGATGTGCTGTATTCAGGAGCCCCATTTCATGGGCAAAGACACACATAGGCTCAAAATAGAAGGATGGAGGAATATTTACCAAGCAAATGGAAAGCAAAAAAAGCAGGGGTTGCAATCCTGCTCTCTGATAAAACAGACTTTAAACCAACAAAGATCAAAGGAGACAAAAAAGGGCATTACATAATGGTAAAGGGATCAATGCAAAAAGAAGAGCTAACTATCCTAAATATATATGCATCCAATACAGGCACACCCACATTTATAAAGCAAGTTCTTAGAGACCTACAAAGAGAATTAGACTCCCACACAGTAACAGTGGATGACTTAAACATGCCACTTCCAGTATTAGATCACCAAAACAGAAAATTAACAAGGATATTCAGGACTTGAACTCAGCTGTGGACCAAGCAGACCTAATACACATCTATAGAACTCTCCACCCCAAATCAACAGAATATAGAGTCTTCTTAGCACCACGTCTCACTTATTCTAAAGCTGACCACATAATTGGAAGTAAAACACTCCTCAGCAAGTGCAAAAGAACAGAAATCATAACAAACAGTCTCTCAGACCACAGTGCAATCAAATTAGAACTCAGGATTAAGAAACTCACTCAAAACCACACAACTGCATGGAAACTGAATAACCTGGTCCTGAATGACTACCGGGTAAATAACGAAATGAAGGCAGAAATAAAGATGTTCCTTGAAACCAATGAGAACAAAGACACAATGTACCAGAATCTCTGGGACACAGCTAAAGCAGTGTTTAGAGGGAAATTTATAGCACTAAATGCCCACAAAAGAAAGCGGGAAAGATCTAAAATCAACACCCTAACATCACAATTAAAAGAACTAGAGAAGCAAGAGCAAACAAATTCAAAAGCTCTCAGAATACAGGAAATAACTAAAATCAGAATAGAACTGAAGGAGATAGAGAGACAAAAAAACCCTCAAAAAATCAATGAATCCAGGAGCTGGTTTTTTGAAAAGATCAACAAAATAGATAGACTGCTAGCCAGACTAATAAAAAATAGAGAGAAGAATCAAATAGATGCAATAAAAATGATAAAGTGGATATCACCACTGATCCCACAGAAATACAAACTACCATCAGAGAGTACTATAAACACCTCTGTGCAAATAAACTAGAAATCTAAAAGAAATGGATAAATTCCTGAACACATACACCCTCCCAAGACAAAACCAGGAAGAAGTCGAATCCCTGAATAGACCAATAACAAGTTCTGAAACTGAGGCAGTAACTAGTAGTCTACCAACCAAATGAAGCCCAGGACCAGACAGATTCACAGCCAATTTCTACCAGAGGTACCAAGAGGAGCCAGTAACTAATAGTCTACCAACCAAACGAAGCCCAGGACCAGACAGATTCACAGCCGAATTCTACCAGAGGTACAAAGAGGAGCTGGTACCATTCCTTCTGAAACTATTCCAAACAATAGAAAAAGAGGGAATTCTCCCTAACTCATTTTATGAGGCCAGCATCATCCTGATACCAAAACCTGGCAGAGACACAACAAAAAAAGAAAATTTCAGGCCAATATCCCTAATGAACATTGATGCGAAAATCCTCAATAAAATACTGGCAAATCGAATCCAGCAGCACATCAAAAAGCTTATCCACCACGATCAAGTCAGCTTCATCCCTGGGATGCAAGGCTGGTTCAACATACACAAATCAATAAACGTAATCCATCACATAAACAGAAACAATGACAAAATCCACACGATTATTTCAATAGATGCAGAAAAGGCCTGCGATAAAATTCAACACCCCTTCATGCTAAAACCTCTCAATAAACTAGGTATTGATGGAACATATCTCCAAATAATAAGAGCTATTTATTACAGACCCACAGCCAATATCATACTGAATGGGCTAAAGCTGGAAGCATTCCCTTTGAAAACCGGCACAAGACAAAGATGCTCTCTCTCACCACTCCTATTCAAAATAGTATTGAAAGTTCTGGCCAGGGCCATCAGGCAAGAGAAAGAAATAAAGGGTATTCCAATAGAGGAAAGAGGAATAGAAAATTTCCAGTAGAAAAGAGGAAATCAAATTGTCTCTGTTTGCAGATGACTTGATTGTATATATCATCTCAGCCCAAAATCTCCTTAAGCTGATAAGCATCTTCAGCAAAGTCTCAGGATACAAAATCAATGTGCAAAAATCACAAGCATTTTTATACAGCAATAATAGACAAACAGCCAAATCATGAGTAAATTCCCATTCACAATTGTTACAAAGAGAATAAAATACCTAGGAATACAACTTTCCAAGGGATGTGAAGGACCTCTTCAAGGAGAACTATAACCACTGCTCGAGGAAATAAGAGAGGACACAAACAAATGGAAAAACAAATGGAAAAACATTCCATGCTCACTAAAAAGAAGTTGAAACAAATCTTGAATGAACCAATTATCTACCCATTTGAACTCATCTGATTATAGCTCCTCTGCCATATCTCCCCAGCTCTGTATTGTAATAAACTTTTCTGATACATGTGTATGAACTTTATTCCCATTTCAACAGCCCATTTCTTTAAAATCTATTTCAGTAGTGCATCTAGTAGCTTATGTATATTTATTACAAATCTCCTTTGAAATCCTGTTCTATGTAAGAATATAAATTAAGCCAAATAGAATAAATGCTCAACTCAAAGTGATATGGCTGTTAACTTTCACAGACAATAGCAAATATCTATTGGTTTTTTATTAAAGATTATAAAGGACTTTTTCAGTACTTATTTCTTCTGTACTTTATCATTAATTCTTCTTTATCTACTGGATCATGTTCATCAGTATAAAAGCATGCTCTTAGTATCACCCATCCTAAAAAAAGCAGTATGTACAAAACACCTTCTTTTTAGGGGGAGCCAGGGGGAGACAGAGTCTCACTTTGTCTGGCTGGAGTGCAGTGGTGTGATCACAGCTCACTGCAGTCTCAACCTTTGAGGCTCAGGCAATCCCCCAACCTCAGCCTCCTTAGTAGCTGGGACTACAGGCAAGCACAGCTAATTAAAAAAATTTTTTTTTTGTAGAGACTCACTCTGTTGTCCAGACTGGTCTCAAACTCCTGGGCTAAAGCGATCCTCTTGCTTCAGCCTCCCGAAGTGTTGGGATTACAGATGTGAGCCACTGCGCCTGGCCCCCAAACCATTTTTATATCCCAATACTCTTCTGGCTATTGCCCTGTTTTCTGCCAGAATGTTCACAGCCCAACTTCTGAAAGGAGATAGTTACATATGCTTTCTTCTTGTCTTTCACACACATCCCAACTCACAGCAGTGTCATCTTTCTAGCCTCATCTCATTCAACCTCAGCAGAATTTGACATAGCTGACCACTCTCTTCTTCTTGAAAATCTTTCCTTTTAGCTTCCATTATACTACTCATAGTTTTTCTCTAAATTTTTTTATACAACTCCTTCTTAAGTTTTTTTTTCCCCCCAGATTCCTGTACTCATAAATCAAGGCTTGCATTTTCCAAGCCTTGATTCTGAGGCCTGTTATCTCTTGTCTTTTTGTTTAAATACACCTATAGGAAGACTCTGCCCAGACTTTCTCTCTGAGCTCCTGAACGTATACATTTTGCATAGAGGTTTTATAGGCATCTCAAACTTAACAAATTTAACACATCCAAAAAACAAACTTTTGGTTTTCTCCCAAAACATGTTTCCTTCACATTCTCTATCATTAAATGATACCACAATCATCCAGTAGCTTAAGCCATAAATATAGTGATCTCTGGATTTATCCATTTCTCTTTCACCCTCACATCTAAAGTCTGTTGATTCTACCTTCAAAATAAAGCTTGAGTCTGTACACTTCTTTCTGTCTCCGCTACCACTGCCCTAGTCTGCACTAAAATCTCTCATCTATATCATTGCAGTTCTTTCTAACTGGCTTCTCCACTTCTATGCTTGCCCTGCTTTTATCTGTTCCTCTCAGAACAGAGTGAAGCTGCACATGCAAACCCTCCTACTTTTAGTTTCTTTATTTTGGTGTGATTTATGTACAATATAATTCACCATTTTAAATGTATACTTTAATGAATTTTGACAAATGTATATATTCATGTAACCTCCAGGCTGTAGGACAATTTTATTACTCCAGGAAGTTGCCTTGTATCTTTTTGAAGTTAAATTCCTCCTTCCATCCCTGCCCTGGCAATTACTGAGACAGTTCCCTTCTATTCGTTCTTTGCTGAGAGTTTTTTATTATGAATTGGTATTAAATATTGTCACATGCATTTTCTGCACTTATTGAAATGATCATATGGCTTTTTCCTTTTAACTTGCTATTTTGGCAAATTACGTTGATTAATTTTTTTATAGTTAAGCCAATCGTGCATTTCAAGGATTAATCCCACTTGGTTATGGTGGGTTATCCTTTCAGAATAGTGTTGGTCCTGCAGGAAGCAAGTATAGAAATAAAGCACTGTTGAATTTGATTTGCTAAAATTTTCTTAAGGAATTTAGCACCTGTATTCATGGGGGTTATTGGTCTATAGTTTTCTTGCAGTTGATTTGTTGGAAATGAGTGGGTAAGATTCCTGCCTCTCTTGTGTTTTTCAAAGAATATATAATGATATTATTTTTTCTCTAAATGTTTGGTAGAATTCACTGGTGAAACATCTGGGCCTGGAGAGTTTTGGTTGTTTGTTTGTTTAAGTTGTTGTTGTTGTTGTAAGATACTAAATCATGAATTCCCCTTTTAAAATGTAGGTATAGGCCGGGCATGGTGGCTCATGCCTGTAATCCCAGCCCTTTGGGAGGCCGAGGCAGGCAGGTCACTTGAGGTCAGGAGTTCGAGACCTGCCTTGCCAACATGATGAAACCGCGTCTCTACTAAAAATATATACAAAAAATTAGCCAGGCATGGTGGCGGGCACCTGTAATCCCAGCTACTCGAGAGGCTGAGGCAGGGGAATTGCTTGAACCTGGGAGGCAGAGGTTGCATTGAGCCGAGATTGTACCACTGCACTCCAGCCTGGGTGACAGAGCGAGACTCGGTCTCAAAAATAAATAAATAAATAAAATAAGTAAAAAATGTAGGTATACAACAATTCAGGATATCTTTTTCTCCTTGAGTGAGCTTTGGTTGATGTCTTTCAAGGAATTCGTTCATTTCGTCTACATCATTAAATGTATGGGCCCAAAGTTGTTCCAGATATTACCTCGTTCTTTTAATGTCTGTATGATTGGTAGAGATATTTTTTCTTTCATCGTTGATATACATAACATGTCTTTTCTTTTTAGTGACTAGAGGTTTTTCAATTTTACAGATTTTTTTAAGAACAAGCTTTTGGTTTCATTGAGTTTTCTCAATTTTCTGTTTTTTTCTCTCATTAATTATTTCCTTCTGTTTTTCTATGGGTATGATTTTCTCTTTTTCCCTACTTTTTTTTTTTTTTTTTTTGAGACAGTCTTGAAATAACGCCTGGGCTGAGTGCAATGGCTCAATCTCAGCTCACTGCAACCTCTGCCTCCCGTGTTCAAGCGATTCTCCTGCCTCAGCCTCCCAAGTAGACGTGATTACAGGCACCCGCCACCACACCTAGCTAATTTTTTTATATTTTTATTTTTAGTAGAGATGGGGTTTCACTGTGTTGGCCATGCTGGTCTTGAACTCCTGACCTTGTGAACCACCTGCCTCGGCCTCCCAAAGTGTTGGGATTACAGACGTGAGCCACCGCACAAGGCCTTTTCCTACTTTCTAGAGGGAAGCTTTGATCGTTTATCTAGCACCTTTGTCCTTTTCTTATATATGTATTTAATGCTATGAATTTCCCTTGTAATTACTGCTGTAGCTGCGGCACATAAGTTTTATGTGTCATTTTCTTACCATTCCAGTAAAAATATTTTCCATTTTCCTTTGTTAATTCTTCTTTGGCTGATGGGTAGTTTGGAAGTCATTAACGTTTAGTTTTTAAAATCGATATCCATTTTAGTTTTACTGTGGTTAGAAAATGTACTGATAATATTTGTGCTATGATTCTTTTGGCTTCCCACTTCTGCTTTTTCGTGCTAGACTCCTCTGGGTCTCCTCTGTACCTGTGAAAATTCTTGATTGGCAAAATATTTAGGCAGAGATGGGTCTCCTTTCCTCTGTGTTTCTTTCTTGGGTTTTGTTTTTGTTGTTGTTGTTGTTGTTGTTTTTCTTCTAAGATTACCCCCTAATTTCCAGTTGCTCTGCCAGCTTTGGGCTCAGTGCTGTGACACTTCGTACTTCCTGCCGCCTGAGATAATCATGATGAGGGAGTGCACTTAGTAAATAAATACATCAAACCCAGCAGATCTGCTATATACAGCTCTGCTTTTCAAGAGTAGATTTATCTTCATTCTCTGCCAGCTAGTTTGTGCTGACCCTGGAGTCCTTTTTCATTCATGCACAGTATACTTGCAGCTAGGCGTTTGGATAGTTTAAATTGAATTTGGGTCTCATACTTTCTGTGGTTTGCTCACTACCAAGATTTCCCCTTTACATTTTGAGATGCTGCCTTAGGTCTGAATTCTGACCTCTTGCACCTTTAGTTGATAAGCCTGCTGTTTTTTATTTGACCATCATCTGTAGTTATAACTATGTGATTTAGGCAGTAGACCAGAAAGCTACAAAGTCATACTTTTTACTTCTTGTTAACCATTGGTCCAGACTAAACTCTCCTCTGCCATTCTTCTGCTTTTGGATGCTTTCCAGTATCTTCAGGGGGTTTTTTAAAGCCCAATTTTAGTAATTATTCTCTGTGGAGGATTTATACGACCACCTCACTCCTCCACCATTACCAGCAGTTGTCTCCGACCCCAAAATAAATCACTTAATTAAAAAAAATTTTTTCCTAAGACACTACAGATGTGTGGCATGTGACCCAGCCTAGCCAATCCAAATATCATCTTTCCTAGACAAGAATGATTGGTTAAGGAATGGACACAACATAAGTCAATTAATCAAAGCAAAGAGATTCCATTCTGGGATTTTTATTGGTGCTGGGGGAGGAAAAATGCCTCCCCTTGCACTGGCCCCCGCAGCTTCCTGCTCCAGAAACCTTGGGGGGAAAGGCCCGTCTGAGGAGGCAGAACCAGAAGAGGAGAGATAAATTAGGTCTTGGTAAACCTTCAGTCTAGCTTCTTCATCTCTACAATGAGCCTTTTCCAAAAGCTTTTGAGTTATGTGAGTCATTAGATTAACTTTTTCACCTAGCCATATCGAGCTGGATATTTTGTACTTTCAACTTAATTTTTACATAACGCTGCACACCCTCCATGACCTAATCCTGCCTGCCTTCTCAAATTTATCTGGCACTGTTCTCATTCTGACCCCTTATCTTTCAGCCTCCCTGACCTTTTACTTCTTAGATACAAAACATTCTTTCCCAACTCAGAATTTCAAATACGCTGTCCCTCTGTCTGGAAAAGCTTCATAAAGCTGATTCTTCCTCATGCTTTGTCTCAGGTTAGATATCCTGAGATATTATAATAATTAATTTGATGTGTCCCCTTGACTGGCTCGTGGGTACTCAGGTAAAACATTATTTCTGGGTGTGTCTGTAAGGGTGTTTAGCAATTGAATCAGTGGAGTGAGTAGAGCACATTGTCCTCCCCAGGTGGGCATCATCTAATCCATTGAGGACCTGCAGAGAAGAAAAAAAATGGAGGAAGAGGGGAGTAGTTCTCTTTGCCTGACTGATTGATCTAGGACATCAGTCTTCTTCCGTGGCTGGGACTTACACCATCAGCCCTTCAGTTCTCAGAATTATACCACCAGCTTTCCTGGGTCAGCCTCCATAATCTCAATTCCTTATAATAAATCGTATATAATAAATTAGTGTATCCTGTTGGTTCTGTTTTGTGAAGCATCTTGACTAATACAGACCTTAATTAGACCTCTAATTATAGTCTCTAGGTAATTGCTGCAGCTATAATTTCCTCCATAGCACTATTCACAATTTAGAATTGGACATTTGGTGTTGTTTTACTTATTTGTCAATTCTTCTGCATTTAAAGGGCAAGGACTTTATCTGTTTTACCAATATGTATCCAGTCAGTGCCTGACACAAAATATATAATAATAAGAAACAATTACTGAAGAAAGGAAGGGAAGGAGAGATGAATTTACAGGACTAAGACTTAAAACTTAAATGATAATTAACTCTGATTAATAAGTTTTCTGAGCTGTGCTGTGCATTGCTCTGGTAATAATCAAGTGACTATGCAGATTTTAGTTGGGGATGGGCATTGTAAGCTACAGGATAAGGAATTTAAAAGATCAGTTGAGATTACTGAAGAGGCAATGTATGAAAAACAAACCTGAAAGTCAAAATTATGGTTTAACTAGAACTTAAGAGACAGCCAAGACTTAAGTTTATACTTAGTAGAGAATCATCAGGGAATGAGATAGGCCTGCTCTTGATGGTTTGTGGATAAAGCCAAAGTTTCTTTGAGTATTTATGTTATACTCTGAACTATTACAGCATGATTTTCTCTTTTAGTTGATGTGTTAATGTTGTAGGCGTCTATACATCCTAAATAAAGTCTCTTGAATTTTTTTTTTTTTTTTTTTTGAGACAGGGTCTCACTCTGTTGTCCAGGCTGGAGTGCAGTGGTGCAATCTCAGCTCACTGCAACCTCTGCCTCCTGGGTTCAAGTGATTCTCACACCTCAGCCTCCCAAGAAGTTGGGTACATGCCACCATGCCTGAATAATTTTTGTATTTTTGGTAGAGACAGGGTTTCACCATGTTGGCCAGGTTGGTCTCAAGCTCCTGACCTCAAGTGATCTGCCCACCTCGGCCTCCCAAAATACTGGGATTACAGGCATGAGCCATCGCGCCTGTTCAGGCTGTTGAATTTTCAACTGTCTAGCCTTTTTTGCAGTGGGGTTTATTTAATGAAAGGTTTGATCACAAGTATTTTCAGAATATTATTTTACTTCACTTTTTAGTAGAACTTTGTAGTTTTAATTTGGGATTTTAGTAGTAGGTTACTTGAGAAAGTTAATATGTTCAAGTCAATTAAGTTCTCTTAAAAATAAAGCAAATATTATAGGTTAAATTGTATCCTCCCCCTCAAAAGACATAGGTTAGAATCCTAACCCCTTAATACTTCAGAATGTGACCTTACTTAGATATAGATACCTTACAGAGCTAATCAAATTAAAATGAGATCATTAGGTTGGGCCTTAATCCAATACATATCCAGTATTTTTATCAAAGGAGAAATGTAGACACAGAGACATGCACAGCAGGAAGCACATGTGAAGACACAGGAAGCATACCCAAGGTTATAAGAAACTAGGAGACAAGCATGGACCCCATCTTTCCTAGTGCCTTCAGAAGGAACATGGCCTTGTTGACACCTTGATTTCAGACTTCTAACCTCCAGAACTATGAGACAATAAATTTCTGTTGTTCTAAGTCACACAGTTGTGGTACTTTGTTATGGCAGCTCTAGCAAACTAATACACCCAGTCTATACTTTCAAAGGTGATTGTAATAATTTATGTTCATTATGGGAAAACTAAGACTTTCTTATGTATTGAAACATAAGTAGAACAAGATTTAGGTTAAGGTAAGTAAAGTAAAACAAGAATTATATTACTTTTAGTTTTTTCTGTTTCCTTACTAGAAGTACAGCTATATTTGAATATAGAAATGTATATAAAATATTCCGTATTTTTAGCATTTTAATCTATGAACTCTAATTTTTTTCATTAGATCCAACAAAAATTATCACAAAAGAGGAACTGTCCTTATCTTTTAAGAATAGTCATTTGCCTGAGTATTGGTGCATCATTTCTTGAACAAAGCTTATTCGGCATGTTTGATGTTATTAAATGGCAGCTTTTCTTCCCAAAGCTACTGCGGCTCCCAGTGACTTGTTTTCTAATAAAAATGCCTTTTGAAGAGAAAATGGTAGTTTTACAGTGGTGAGTCCTGGCAGATACCAGCTTAACCAAGTGATCGAAGTTAATGTCACCAGAACTACATAGCAACATTATGGGCCCTAGATAAATTGCTCTGAGAAGGGCACATTGACCATCTTTTCTAATAATGCATCACCTCTTCTAATCGTGAGAACACATCAGACAAACTCAACCAGAGGGACATTTTACAAAATACCTCTGACCAGTACACTTCAGTGTATTAAAGTCATAACAAACAAGACTGAGGAAATAACACGACTGTACAAAATTAGGGAGACACAACACCTAAATGTAATATAAGATCCTGGATTGGATCTTGGGACAGAGAAGTGACATTGGTGGGAAAACTAATTAAATCTGAATAAATTCTTTATTTTAATTAGTTAATCAAGGTTAATTTCTTAGTTTGGAAAGTTGTTCTTTAGTCATGTAAGATGATAACATAAGGAGAAGTAAGGTTGGGTAGACAGTATATAGGAACTCTGTGTACTATTTTTGCAACTCTTGTGAGTCAAAATAATCTCAAAATAACTACTTAAAAATAAAAATAGGCTGGGCGCAGTGGCTCACACTTGTAATCCCAGCACTTTGGGAGGCTGAGGTGGGCAGATCACAAAGTCAGGAGTTTGAGACCAAACTGGCCAACATGGTGAAACCCCATCTCTACTAAAAATACAAAAATTAGCTGGGCGTGGTGGTGGGCGCCTGTAATCCCAACTACTCAGGAGGCTGAGGCAGGAGAATTGTTTGAAACTGGGAGGTGGAGGTTGCAGTGAGCCGAGATCGCACCATTACACTCCAGACTGGGCAACAGGGCAAGACTCTGTCTCAAAAAATAATAATAATAATAAAACCCAATCTGAATAGACTTTTCTCAAAAAACATATAAGTGGCAGCAGATATATGAAAAAATGCTCAACATCACTAATCATTAGGGAGATGCAAATTAAAATCACAATGAGATATCATCTCACACCTGTCAGATTGGCTTTTCTCAAATAGACAAAAGACAAGTATTGGCAAGGATGTGGAGAAAAGGGAACGCTTGTACACTGTTAATGGGGATGTAAATTAGTACAGCCTTTATAGAAAATAGTATGGAGGTTCCTCAAAAAACTAAAAACAGAATTACCATATAATCCAGCCATCCTGTTTGTGGGATTTACCCAAAGGACTTGTAAACAGTTTGTCTAAGAGATGTCTGCACTCCCATGTTCATTGCAGAACGATTAACGATAGACACGTTAAGGAATCGTCTTTTTTAAGTGTCAAAATATAAATGTTGAGAACAGCCCAAGATGGCCAACTTCAATGATTGTGTGTTGGATAAGGAGAAGGTATGCATAGCTGCCAAATTCATCACTCATGCACCCGCAGGAGAATTTAATGAAGTATTCAGTGATATTCGGCTACTATGTAATAATGACAGTCTCCTCAGGGAAAGGGCAGCATGTGCATTTGCCCATTATAACATGGATCAGTTCACACCCGTGAAGATGGAAGGATATGAAGATCAGGTCATAATTACAGAGCATGGGGGACCTGGGTAATAGCAGAGTTTTAGATCCAAGAAACAAAATTTCCTTTACATTTGATCACTTATAGAAAAAAGCAAGTGACCCCCAGCCAGAACAAGTAGATGGAGGTCTGAAGTCTTGGAGAGAATCCTGTGACAGTGCTTTAAGAGCCTATGTGAAAGACCATTATTCCAACGGCTTCTGTACTGTTTATGCTAAAAACTATCGATGGGCAACAGACTATTATTGCATGTATTGAAAGCCATGAGTGTCAGCCTAAAAACTTCTGGAATGGTCGTTGGAGATCAGAGTGGAAGTTTACCATCACACCACCTACAGCCCAGGTGGTTGGAGTGCTTAAGATTCGGGTTCACTATTACGAAGATGGCAGTGTTCAGTTGGTTAGTCATAAAGATGTACAGGATTCGCTAACTGTTTTGAATGACGCACAAACTGCCAAGGAGTTTATTAAAATCATAGAGAATGCAGAAAATGAATATCAGACAGCAGTTAGTAAAAACTGTCAAACAATGTCAGATACCACATTCAAGGTCTTGCGCCGGCAGCTTCCGGTTACCCGCACCAAAATTGACTGGAACAAGATTACTCAGCCACAACATTAGCAAAGAAATGCAGAATGCCTAAAGGCTGAATGTAGGATTCTTCAGTATGTGGAAAGACAAGGATTCAACATGTGGTCATATGATAAATAAGTGATTTATAAACAAGAGTGATATTTTGCTAGAGCTTTCAAAGTTAACCGGTTTTCTAACCTCATGGAATACTGTTGAACCTATAGCATTGTCTGATTCTTTTGTGTTCTCTGCTTTGTAATTTTCCATTATTGCTATATCCAAGTGTAAGTCTTTTTTTTTTTTTAATTCTGCCACATTTAATGTTGGAGAGAGAGATCTATCCTAGAGACATTTTACTGTTTAAAAAAGTTTCCTAGCCATGAAGCGCTGCTACTGATTTAGACAAGGTATTATGGTCATTACTTTCTACCCCTATCCTTCCAAGCACTTCTGATACTGCAGTGGTTTTTACTGATCCACCAGCACCTAAAGAGGCTGTACTACAGTCTATAGCTAAGTGGAAGACACATTCATCCTTCTCCCTCTGACTGCTTTGATCATCATTTATTGCATCTCAGAACTGTAATTTTCCAAAGTTTGGATTGGGACTTTTCAGGTCCTTTTTGGAGGGCAAAGGAAGTGTCAGCTTCTCTGGGGAACTTGTTTTTAAATCCAAAGACTTGAACCACATTCCCTGCACTTGAACATGTTTGCTTTCATCCCTTCTCTCATTGTCTCCTTCCCATCTTAGTACCATTGTAGTTATAGACATCTGCATTTTTAGAAGAGTTTTAGCCATTTATTTTTTTAAATAGTCAAGAACTGCTGACATACTGTGGATATAGAGTATAAAACTTGAAAAATGCAGATGTTGAAGGAATAATAGGTATCTTGTGCTTTAATACTTTATGGCAGGATTGTACTATAAGCAAATGAATTAAACAGCTATGTAAATCATAAACAAAAACTAAAAATGAACCAAAATGAAAAGGATAACTTCCAGGCAGTATCTTTCTATTGTAACCTGTTATTTAAGGAAATACTAACGATTTCTTCTAAATAGGATGTAAAACTTATTTCAGATTACTCTTCCTCAGTCCTGCCTGCCAAGAACTCAAGTGTAATTGTGATAAAATAACCTGTCCCAGGTATATTGGCAGGTATGTGTGTAATCTCAGAATACACAGGTGACATAGATATAATATAACAACTGGTAATGGTGGATTCATTTACATTGCTTACAGTTCTATGACCAGGCCTTAAGGGAAGTTCAGTTTTAAAAAAAAACAAGTAATGTCTTCCTGCCTATCTCCAGATACATGTAAAAAAAAAAACGTGTTTGTGCTTCAGTTTTGTTTTTGCTCAGTAATATAGTCAAGGAACAGTTTGTTTCCAAGTACCCATTGAGCTGTGTATGCATTTTTGTTTATTTCAAATAAAATATATTTGTATTATTTGTCATCCATACTATCCATCCATACCACACTATCTTCTGTATGAGATAGTCTAATAGAAATATACCTGTTTTGTTCTAAAAATATATATAAAGGTTAACTGGCTCAAAGCATTTTTAGAATACAAGAGTGAAATGAGAATTACTTGGAGAGAAATGTTTTGTCACCAGTAACTGTAGACTTCTTTCTGTTCTTAATCAAAGTTCAAGTTTACAGAATTTGGACATTTTGAGTTCAGAAATATTTAAACATTAATATGCTTAAGAATTTTAATATGTGAGCCAGTAATTTGAATATTGCTTTGGTTTACGGTAATTTTGGTGATGTTCATTTTGCTATTACACTAAGTTATTACTGATATTAATTAAAGTCCTCATAACAACTTTATTTGAATATACCACCATTTTTAATGAATAGCCATACTTTGCAAGATGTACATTAGAGCCTGATTTTTAATGTTGCAAATTTATGCTTACCATTTTGAACAACTGGAGAAAAAATTTGAAGACACGATATAACAATTTTGTGTAGCATTGAAAGATTCAAAGACACTTTTAGCACACAGAAAAACGTGAAGTTACGTTATGGTAAGCAATTTTCTTGACTTTTAAAAAGATTGAGTGCTTTAACATACTTGGTTCTTACAATTATTTTGTTTTATTTGCTTTCTGGACTTTTCCTTAGTGATGGGAGATTTTGTTCACTGGTAGTTTAGAGTCAAGGCATTAGTTCAGTACAATTTCATTCTGATAGGGGGAAAACCTTGTTGAATTATTCTTTAATATTAATAAAGGCATTTGTAGTTACCATGCCTTGTTACTGACACACACCAGCATTTGTGTACTGATTTTAATCACTTTTATATGTAGTGATTTGATTTGGCTAGTAGAATTTGAAAAGCTTTGCTGAAAAATATTCAGCTCATTGTAATTTGAGAACATAGGCATTGCAGATGTGTATTAATTTTTATTATGTAAAATGTATACAGTTACCTATCTTAAAATAGAAACTAAAATAATATTTACATTAATAATATTGAAACTATGTTTGAATGTTAATATCTGCAAAAAATTGTGGTCTTCTAAAAATATTGTTTTATGGTATAATTCATCAGCTTGCAAATGTTTTCTCTGAGCAGAACTCAAAAGTTTTCATCAAGACAGGTTTTGTGAGCAATACATCTGTTGATATTAAGTATATTAATGTAAGAAACATTTGCTTTTCTAAAAGTGAAACATTCTACTATCCAGATAATTTTGTTTTGTACTTATAAGGTTAATAGAGCCTATTTGACTTGAGCTGTATTTCATTTTGTAAAAGTATCTTTCTGCTTTTTTATTAATACTGAATATGCTTTGTTTTACATGTAATTATAGGATTGACTGAGCCATCATCAGTCTATGATCAAAATTTTCCTAGTGAACAGTAGTTTGAAATGTTAAGATAGTTGAAGACTAAAGGCATTGTCCTGGCAGTGGAGCCAAGGGTGTAAACAAAACAGCAATCCCTGCTGTATAAAAAGATTAAAGCCACAAAGTGACATCATTCTAAATACCTAGTGAGCTTTTACTAACCTTGTGAGTGACTTTTGCAGTTGGAGCAAATTGACATGTTATATTTTAATCATTTAAAGAATAATTTCCGGTTATTCTAGCCTTTTAAAAGAAGAGTGAAACAAAGAATTGAAAACTACTGTTTTGGAGATGCCTATAGCAGGTATTATGAAGTGTTGCCTCTGCCAACTGATAACAGTTTGCTTTGTGCAATGTTTTGTAAAGAGTAAAAATGGTTAAGAAATGGCTGTTTCCTTCATAACTTTTATACCCTAGTAATGGTACGATAAAGGACAAATTGCCAATAATCTATCATGAACAATGAAAGGAGGCCCCAAATATAACTGTCTGGAGATTCAGGAGTACTTCTTGAGCAATAGGTTTTTGAAATAGTTAGTAAAGAATATAATTATAAAGAGTAAAAATCAAAAAGCATGTTATATAGGCTTTGGAGGTTCTCAAGTGGAAGAAATAATGTGACCAAAAATACAGCAGTGAGAAACAATTTATTAAATTCTTATTGTGTTTCAGATTATTGGAAATCCTGAGCTAAATAAGATTCAGTTTTTGCCTCAAAGATCTAAAATCCTGGCTTATAATTCATTTGCATAGAGGTGATAGTTTAAACAGTATAAGCATGTGAAATACTGAAGGAGAAAGCATAAGAGAAGGAAAGAGATAGCTGGACAAAATCTTTAGGAATGTTTTACATTTGGGGGAAAAAAGCAAAAGAAAATCCAATAAAGGAGATAGTGTTATTGAAAGATGTATAGTTAAGAAGAGGATCAAGAGGGTTCCACGACCTAGATCTTAAGGATGATAATGGGTTTTGAAAAGAAAGGACCAGGCCAGGCGCGGTGGCTCACACCTGTAATCCCAGCACTTTGGGAGGCTGAGGCGGGCAGATCATGAGGTTAGGAGATCAAGACCATCCTGGCTAACACGGTGAAACCCCGTCTCTACTAAAAATACAAAAAATTAGCCGGGCATGGTGGTGGGTGCCTGTAGTCCCAGCTACTTGGGAGGCTGAGGCAGGAGAATGGTGTGAACCCGGGAGGCGGAGGTTGCAGTGAGCCGAGATCGCACCACTGCACTCCAGCCTGAGCAATAGAGCGAGACTCCGTCTCAAAAAAAAAAGAAAAAAGAAAGAATAGAAAAGAAAGGACCAGGCGCAGTGGCTCACGCCTGTAATCCCAGCACTTTGGGAGACTGAGGCAGGCAGATCATGAGGTCAGTAGTTTGAGACCAGCCTGGCCAACGTGGTGAAACCCTGTCTCTACTGAAAATACAAAAAAATTAGCTGGACGTAGTGGCACACAGCTGAAATCCCAGCTACTCAGGAGGCTGAGGCAGGAGAATCATTTGAACCCGGGAGGCAGAGGTTGCAGTGAGCTGAGATTGTGCCACTGCACTCCAGCCTGGGTGGCTGGAGACTCCATGTCAAAAAAATAATAATATGAAAGAGGCAGTCAGGAATGCCAGACTTATATAAGAGGTTGAGAATGAAAACAATAAAGATTAGAGGGATCTAGGAATCATGAAAACTTTCGTTTTACAGACCAAGTGGAAGGGAGGCTTGGGGCTTGGCACAAATGTTGAAAGATTCTGAGAAGTGAGGAGGAAGTAGACATAGCAGGTATAGGACGTTTCCTTTAAGGTTAACACAGGAGAGGTATTGATGTATTGAGAGGGAAAGAGACAGACAGGGTAAAGGAGTGGCCCTGGGAGGGGCTGGAGGTCATGCTGAGAAATAAGGGAATGGAAATGTGAAAATTGTGGTTCAAGGGTGAAACTTTAAGAGTTTAAGATCCTGGAGGTGGTAGGATTTTGTGTGATCAAATCCAACATGTGACCTAAATGGAATCAAGGAGGAATAAAGGGCCAGTGTTAATGTTAACAAATTAGGACCAGGGGTTGAGGAAATAAGGCAAAGGAATCTAGGAACCATAACTGCAAGTTTGTCTAAAGACTCAAGACAGCTTTTTGTTCTGATTGAAAGCCTTTGGAATGAGTCCCATGGATAGGCCTCTTCTGCTTTAAATGAGTAGTGAATTAATTCATTAAAAACATTTATTTTATGTCCGTTATGTACTAGACACTGTTTTTGGTGTTTGGGTTGTATTACTGAGTCCTGTATATGACAGTACCAATTTGTAATACTGAAATATTAACAAACTTGTTTTATACATTATGGTATAAAAATAGTCTTGCACTGTTTAAATTATGCTCAGAACATGAGTTCCTTGAGGTCAGAGATTGTCTTACTCATCCTTGTAGGCCAGTTACTTAAGCATAGCACCTGATGTTTAATAGGTATGTTCATGAAATGTTTGAATTACTGAAACTGTTAAATAACAGAATAATTCTGCAAGATTTTTACATGGAATTACTATCTGTGTTTTGTAAAAGGTGGAAGAAAAACAGTATTAAAATTATATATATAGCATTACAGAACTTTTTAATGAAAAAGATTACTTTTTAAAAAATATCACTGAGTTCTAAATTCTTGCTATAAAGGCAAAATATAGTAAAATTGTGAAATGTATTCTTAAATTATTTCCCTTCTCTAGTATAGCCTTTCCCACATGAAACAGGAAGTCTTTCACGTGGGTATTTTTTTAATGCATGGTATTACTACAATCATGATAAGTGATCTTAGTATACTTTACTAAATATAGACGTGAATGTTTTTCTCACCAGCAAGGAATGGACCTGTAAGACTCAGTCGTCACTAAGGATGCTTTCCATGCTTTAACTATTTTAACCAAGAATTTTAGAAGAAAGAATTAGGAAGTAGAGTTGAAGTAGCCTTGATCTGAACTCCCATCTCTGCATTCTTGCCAGGCATAGATGTCATTCTTGTGTACAGATCTATATTTTTTTCATTTGAATCTGTGATGTATACAGCTCATTTTGCTGAAATTTTCTACTCAGTTGCTTCCACATGTCATTCCTTTTAGAGTTAAAAAAGAACTTTTTGTTGTCAAATTATGTATCATTGGTTCTTAATTGTTGCCACAAGAGTGATAACTTCATTTACTTATTGCTTATGTTTTCTGCTTGTGAGACTACAAAGTTTAGCTTGTTTGCTTCTTCCCAATAATGAAATTAATGCTGTAACTATGCATCTAAGAATGCTGCTTACTACCAATTATGTATTACTTATTATTTATTACTTACTACCAATTATTAATTACAACTAATTGTAATTACAATTAGTTATTGCAGAAGTGTTTCTATCAGTTTCTAATCCTTGATAATTTCAATTATTCTGGATTTTTGTAATATTTAATATAGCTTTTGTAATTTTGAGGTTACTTCCCTCAAATTTCTTTGTATTAAATCACAACTACATACATGTAATTGATATAATTTAGGAATTGTTATTTGTAAAACATAAATTACAGATGACCCCAAATTCTCCAAAACTGCAATGTTCAGTTCAACTTGCTTACCACACAAATTGATGGAGAAAGAAAAGAACTGATCATAGTATGTTTATAAATAAAACATTTAACAACATTTGAGTCAGGAAGTTGAATTGACTGGTGAGAACCAGAGATTTTATATGTAATAACAAATGAAAGTAAAAACTGGTTTTTACAGTTACAAGCTCATTTTTTTGAGAAACTAGCTGGGTTTCTGAGAATTTGCCAAAAAAAAAAAAAACAAAACACAATATTTCTGGTAACCTATCACTGGTCTTAAAGATAATGACATTTGGGTAGCTTTTTTGGCAGTAGCATACTCTTTTATTTTGACTCATCTTCAGTGCTATTGCAGTCCACTCTGATAAAACAGAAGAACCAATTCAACAAAAACAATGATTAGCTGATTTAGAAGAGACACCCAAGTTTATGCCCTTTCCTTGTCCTCTTACCTCACAGTTTCCTTGTGGGCCTTCCTTGTAAAGATACTTTGAGGATCTTCCTTGTGAGATCTAGTTACTGCTTTGTTGTAGTGGAGCACTAACCTGAATCAGAACTTTTTCCTTATATAGCCTGATACAAAACATACTTAATGCAATTTATTTAAATCTTATTTTTAAAAGTCATTCAGATCTTCTTGTTTCAGTAAAGAATATAGCATTATTTCAATAAAGAATATAGGTTTTATATCAGACTTTAGAGGGTAAACTGACCGTTTTTTAGGACTTTCCCTTAGTTTTCAGGGAGCAAGAAAGCAAAGAGAAGAGATTTGGTTGATAACTAAATAATAATAAGTATACTATTTTTAACTTACATTTGTAAATTTCAAACATACTATGTTAAAACTAATTAAATTGCAGTGCACAGTCAGGACTGATATAATATAAACAAGAGATAATAAGGAAGCTTTATTCTAATATTAATACAGAGCACAATACTGTTCACACAGTAAATTCTTAAGATAACCTAGAGTATTCTCTTTTCACAGTAGCAAGACAGGGTACCTTAATTATTTCCTGGAAGTAAAGGGAAGATTTCCAAGTATTAGAAAAGTTTTCTGCCAAATTGCTACAAAGTATGAAAAATAAGTCATGTTTTTATCATATAACATTCCAACCTGGAGTTACAACACTTATCTTTAAAAATAGAATTAAAATGTCAGACTCATTTGAATTGAACATTGTCTTACTCAGAGAAAGCTAAAAATGATTTTTATATTGGTAACCACTTGTGAACACATTTAGAAATATCTTTGTAAGTTTATTAAGTACTTATGTTGTCTTGTGCATTGTTTTATTAGACTAGAATATATTCCCTTTTTGGTATCAAGATACTCTTCCCACCTAAGAAGTATAGTCATACACTGCATAATGACATTTTGGTCAATGCCTGTATATGACAGTAGCCCCCTAAGATTATAATGCCATATTTTTACTGTATCTTTCTTAGGTTGAGATATGTCTAGATATACAAATATTTACCATTGTGTTACAACTGCCTGAAGTATTCAGTTCAGTAACATCCTGAACAGGTTTGTAGCCTAGGAGCAATAGGCTGTATCCTATAGCCTAGGTGTGTGGTAGACTGTACCACCTAGGTTGTGTAAGTACACTGTACAATGTTTGCATGATGACAGAATCACCTAACAATGCATTTCTTAGAATGCATCCCCATCATTAAACAACTCATGACTGTGTTAGAGAACAGAGCTTCAACTCTGGCATGTTGAAACTGGGATGGCCTTGCTTAGAGTGTATAATAATTTGAGTATTGACCTGGTGACAGATCCTGGACTTATTTCAGTGGCTTTCAACCTTAGATTAATAGGATGTTTTTTATTTCCCTTCTTATGAGTAAAATATATTGAAAATATATTAATGTATATATATTAACAGAAAATTGGCTTCACTTCCTCAGGTCAGACAATTTTAATTAGTGAAAATTATTTACTTAAAACATTGGTTCTCAAATCTCAAATTCAAAGTAAGTTAAGTTGTGCCATTCATTTTAATGATTTTTAGCATGCCTTCATGTTTCTAGAAACATTTTATAGGGTTTGAAGAGTAGAAAATGCAGCAGGAAAAGGGTAAAATAAAAATGTAATAGGTAAATTATTATAAATTTTAACTATAAACACTGAAATCAGATAAGTCTCATCTGTTTTTTATAGTACAACTTTAAGTGTGTTTTTTTCCCTCCCAGGACATTTATTCAGAACCGCTGGGGATCAACCGTTTAACCTGTCCACAGTGTCGAGTGCCTTCCCAATGGTCAGCCACCCAGTCTTTGGTCTACATTCAGCCAGCTCAGGGCATTCAGAATTTGGTGGTTTGGGGACACTTGGTACACCCACAGCCTTAGCCGCACATCCCCAACTAGCATCTTTTCCAGGTAAACATCTGTTACAAACAGTGTTCAAGGAAAGGAGGAAAGCTTGAGAATGTTCAAGCAATAATTTGTCTATTGAACAAAAGGAATAGTCTAATGCCTGGTATATTTAAAACTTTGGTGCAAGAATTGGCTTAATCCTATTTATCATGTGCAAAAAATTAAACACCCTAAGTGTGTTAGGTGGCAGAGCAGTGAATTAGATATCCAGGTATTTAACTAGAGAAATAGGTGTCTGTCACAGGAGAGAGTAATTCAGGCAAGTTTTTCTCATGTTTTTTGTTGAAGTATAATATACAGAAAAGTATACATAGTGTAAATGTAGAGTTGAATGAATTTTTCTCAGCCTTATTTGATTTTTTAAAAAATTATTTAGTGTGAAACTAAAGTTCAGTTTTTGTGAGTATTTTTACACTCCTATTTCAAGGTCTTACTTTTCTTCACTGTAAGGAAAATGAGCTAGACTCTTAAATTTCTTTATTTTTATGTTTTTTGTTTGTTTTGTTTTGTTTTCTGAAACGAAATCTTGGTCTGTTGCCCAGGCTAGAACGCAGTGGTGCAATCTCAGCTCACTGCAACCTCCGCCTTCTAGGTTCAAGCAATTCTCCTGTCTCAGCCTCCCGAGTAGCTGGGATTACAGCCACGCACCATCATGTCTGGCTAATTTTTGTATTTTTAGTAGAGACGGGGTTTCGCCATGTTGGCCAGGCTGGTCTTGAACTCCTGACCTCAAGTGATCCACCCACCTCGGCCTCCCAGAGTGCTGGAATTACAGGTGTGAGCCACTGTGCCCAGCCTATTTTTCTGTATTTGATCAAAACAACTAGAGAGTTGTACCACTTACGTGGAAGAAGACCAGTATTATCCAAAATTCTATAGATAATGAGGATTTAGTAGTTCAGTAAGACATCAGTTAATTAAAACTTTAGACAAACATGCTTCAATTTGTTATATTATCTTGAAAGCCTAAATTTGTATGTATTTTCTATAGATTAATTTGGCTTTAATAAATTTTAGTGAGGTCTGCATGTTTTAGTGTATGTAAGATAATTTAAAACATTATAGCATAATTCTAGAGACAAATAGGCCTGAATTTAAATCTGGCTTTGTTAGTTCATAGCTGTGTGACCTTGAACAAATTATCTGACCTCTTAGCCTCAGTTTTCTCATCTGAAAAATGAGAATCATAATAATAGTATCTGACTTACAGGGTTCTTGTGAGGATTAAAGGAGTTAAGTCATATGTAGTGCTGAGTACAGTATCTGGTGCACATAATTAGTCCATAATTGGTAACTATCATTATTATTTTATTTTGCCCACTTCAATGGTTAATAATTTATCAAATCCTTCCTTAAAAGGAAAGAAGTGTTTTTAAAACTACGTGTAGAAAGGATAGATGGTTAAATGTGTGTTTCAAGTACTGTTTCTTGAGTCATATTACTTCTTTAATTCAGTTGTCTGGGAAGCAGGGATGCTAAGGAGGAGTAATGTGAGTGGACAGTTAAAGAAGTCTTAAACCAAGTTTTAACATTTCCTTCAAAAATATTAATAGGAATTTATTCAGTTTCTAGCATGGTTGTTTAGCAAGATGAGCATTCCACAGATATTTACTGAAATACAAGATTGCTGAATAAATGTCAAAATAGATAAAAACAATATAGATAGTGATATCTTAAATATTTTTATTGTTTTATCATGCTTTATTACACTGTTGCTTTTGAACATTTCTAAGCCACAATGTAAATACTATATTATTAAAATCAAATGTCTTTTGTACTAGAATGATGGTTAACACATTTAAAAAATTACTCATCTGGAGTTCAATAATGTTGATACTTCTACTATATAGAAAAAAATTTGATAGCTCCCCCAGTCAAAATAAAGTATTCACTTATTCATTTAATGTACAAAATTCTTTGGGCATCTGCTATGCTCTGCACACAAGGCCAGAAACAGAAGAATAAACATAGTATATTATATGTTGCTTACAGTTTTTAGGAGATAGATGAACAGACAATTACAAGACAGTCTTTAGTGATAAAAGTATGCCTAGATGAGCATACTTTTTGCCAAATGGGCAGAGACTATGCCTAGTTTTCAAAGATTCATTTTGTTTAATTTGCAGATTTCCTACAGTAACTTAAATATAAATTTTCTAAAATTGGCTTTATTCAGAAGGGTAACCAAATTGCCAGACTTTTAAATCGCCCGGTAGATAAATGAGGACACAACAGGAAGATATTACTAGGAGTTTTTAATGAGGAATAATTTATTTTTATATTTTATGCACTTTCTAAAGTATTATGCATTTCAGATTAAATCAATAAATGTAAATTTATTTAATGGGTATTAGCATAATAAAATTATTTACATTTTATATTGAAATAGTATTTCATGATAATTTAAAAAATATTTGTACTTTTTTGTAGTTAATTTTCATATTAAATTACCATGAATTTTTGTGAAGTATTTTTGGCTCTATCAAGTATGAACGATTTTTAAATTCTGCTAAATCTTGTAGGTTCAAATTGAGATCTATTATGTCCTCTGAAATATTATTAATAGAATCTTTGAGTTAAATATGTCAAATATTGGCTGGCCATGGTGCCTCGTGCCTATAATCCCAGCATTTTGGGAGGCTGAGGCAGGCAGATCACTTGAGGCCTCACCAACATAGCCAAACCTCATCTCTACCAAAACTACAAAAATTAGCCAGGCATGGTGGTGCATACCTGTAATCCCAGCTACCCTGGAGGCTGAGGCAAGAGAATCACTTGAATCCGGGAGATGGAGGTTGCAGTGAGCCCATATCAGGCCACTGCACTCCAGCCTGGGCGACAGAGCACAAGTCTGTCTCAAAAAAAAAAAAAAAAAAAAAAAAAAAGAGTTAAATGTTGCTACTATGCTGTTCTTTCTTTTGAATATACTTAGAAATTTACCATATGCTGATTTATGTAAGCCTTATTTTGTATTTTTCATTTTGTCAGCAAGCTGGTTTGTGACTAAATTTTGTTTATTTTCCTAAATTTAGAAGACAAGCTTGTCACTTAACAAAAATTATTTCCTATGAAATAACATCAGACATTTGTAAAGTTTATAGTCAGAAGCTCTACCATTCACATCTTTTTATTTAACTGATCTTATTGTTTTGTATTTTCTTCGGTGGTGTCAGGTTATTTATAACACACATTTTCCCATTGTTTTCTCTAATCTCTACTGTGTGCTTCTTTACTTTTTTTTTTTTTTCTTTGAGAGAGTTTCACTCCGTCACCCAGGCTGTGGAATGCAGTGGTGCGATCTCAGCTCACTGCAACCTCCATTTCCCAGGCTCAAGTGATTCTTGTGCCTCAGCCTCCCGAGTAGTGAGGATTACAGAACTATACCACCATACCAGCTATGTGCTTATTTACCATTGACATTCTCCAGTACTTTTTAAAATGTTTTTTTCTGAGTTTGATTATGTCTAAAATATTTGAATCTTATTACACTTTGATTACCTTAGCAATTTTTTGGTTGTTTACAAAGTCTATGAATTCCACTTTAATTACAGACTCTGTGTTAAATTATATAAATATCTTTGGGAAACCTCAGTCCCTCCCTGCTTTTTAAAATTTTTTATAGCAACAGGGTCTCTCTCTGTTGCCCAAGGCTGATCTCAAATTCCTGGCCTCAGGTGAACCTTTCACCTCAGCCTCCCAAAGCTCTGGGATTACAAGTGTGAACCACTGTGCCTGGTCCTCAGTACAGTAACTTTTTATCAGCTAGGTAGAACTTAGCTTTCAAACCTATAAATAACAAGATTGTGACTGTGCTGATACAAGCCCAAAACACATACTTTTTCTTCCTATCTGAATGTACATCTTTCATCTAAACAGTGGATAAATGATCAATGCTTTTGTGTAGTTATTCTTGGTTCATTTCCCATTGTTCAGGCATGGCTGAATATACATTGGTGTCATTTTACTAGTAATGCCTTCCTGCAGTGCAGAAGAATAGCTTTTGCAGTTTTCTACTTATACTGTTTTTTTAGACCTTTGAGACTGGCAGCTACCATGAAAATTTCACTTTTCTTTTAAACCAGATTTTGCCAATAGATAATGAAGGTGCCTACCATTTTACATTCTATTTTTAATGAAGGATATTCCTAGGAAAGTTTTTAATATTATATAATACAATAGACTGACAATTTTGAGTTTCTCCCATACTGTATTTTTGTGGGGTTTTTTCCTCTAATGTTCTTATGGTTGCCACAGTCAATGAAAAATACCCCATATCTTTTGGAAGATTGGTCTGAAAGATAATAACTGATTTGGTAATCTAGCAGACTAGCCAGTTGGAGAAGATTGTTTTTGAGATTTTAGATGGGTCAATATAAGATTACTTCATCCTTCCTTGAAAAATGTATAAAATTTGGCTTATTTCCTTTTCTAAAACTTTAAGAGACACTATTTAAGTATTTACCTTTTATTGAATGATTTTCTACCACTGGTCATTTTATATCAATAAAACAATCATTGTTATCTGTAATTAATGAGTGGAAGTAAAAACAAAATTCAGGCTTTCATCATTAACTTTAAGGGGAGAGGCTTTATAAATCTTTTATATTTTAATGTGAAATTACTTGTTTTTGAAATCTCCTTTGAGAACTTATTTTTTAGAACATAAAAAGGCCTACTGATTTTGCTATATTTATGGTTATCTTTAAGTATAGAAGTTTTCTTCCATAAATGTACTTGAGATATAGTGGATTACAGTAGTCTTATATTATTATTTAGACTAACTGATTTATCAGAGCCAGATTTATATTGTATGTAATTTGAGGAAAGTCTTAACATAGGTTGTAGATGTAAACTTAAATTCTAAGGGTTTGAAACAGATGAGAAAAGTTATGGGATAAGTCATCAAAGAGTGAAATACTTCTTTTATATTCCAAGTTTTCACTTTCACTTTTTAAACTATGGACTACCTTTGTCCTTTACAAGCTTGAACTCTACAAAGCTGCCAAATGAAGATCCTTAGATACTGGCCTAATGAGAAGAGTGATAAGTGTAGAAGTTCTACTGTTTAGAATTAGGAAAATGATCAGAAGTATGAGTAATTCAGCAGTTTTGTTCCAAGATGAAACTTGAATTTTTTTTAAATAAAACATAGAAAGCCATTGTGACATTAACTGGAAAGTTAATTTATATATTTTTGTTTGGTTGGTTTGTTTGGTTTTGAGGTGCAGAATGGTGGCGAACAACTGATGCTCATACTCGTACAGGAGCAACCTTCTTTCCACCATTACTGGGAATTCCACCACTATTTGCTCCCCCAGCCCAGAATCATGATTCTTCTTCATTCCATTCAAGGACTTCGGGAAAAAGTAATCGAAATGGTCCCGAAAAAGGTATCCACATTAACATAAGTGAAGTACTATAAATCTTCCATTCTAATATTATTTTCATAATGTTCAGGTTTAATACCTTTTTTTGTTTTTTGTTTTTGTTTGTTTGTTTGTTTGTTTTAATAGAGACAAGGTCTCACTCTTTTGCCCAGGCTGGAGTACAGTTGTGTGATCATAGCTTACTGTAGCCTCGTCCTCCTGGGCTCAAGCAATCCTCCTGCCTCAGCCTCCCAAGGACTACAGTCATGTACCACTATGCCCAGCTACGTGTTTAAATTTTATTTTTATTTTTTGTAGCAACAGGGTCTCTGTGTTTCCAGCGGTCTCAAACTTCTGGCCAGCTTCTGGCCTCAAGCAATACTCACACCTCAGCCTCCAAAAGTGCTGGAATCATAAGCGTAGGCCACCACACCCAGCCTTAATAACAGTTTTATAGTGTTATGCTAGACGTTTTCACATTTTCTTGCTTAATTCTTAAAATAATTCTTTGAGATTAGAAGTATTTTAATTTTACAGCCAAGGTCAAATAAGTTGTTCAAGAAAATACTACTTACATATGGATGTGGCCTAGTCAGGATTTTAGCCCAATTCTACTGTTTTTTCCTCTGTATTTCATTACCTCCCTATATGTAACCCAATATAGTGTGTTACTTCTTCTGTAATTAAGTATTAACTTCATTAAAACTAATAACCTAGTACTTTTTTTAAATGATCACTAATATTTCTGCAATTAATAACTTGTTATAATATAATTTGAAAATTATAACAACATTTTAGATGGTTTACTATGTTTCTTTTCACTGAAGTGTTTTACAAAGTTCTCTAATGTGTTTTACAATTAAAACACAAAGTTTTGCATTTCATTATCTTTCTAAACATTTTGTTTAATTGAGGTGAAATTCACTTAACATAATATTAACCATCTTAAAGTGAATAATTTAGTGGTATTTAATGCATTTGCAGTGTTGTACAACCACCACCTCTATCTCGTTCTGAAACATTTTTATCACTGCAAAAGGAAACTTTGTACCCATTAAGCAGTTGCCTCCCATTCCCCTCTCTCTCAGCCCCTGGAAACCATCAGTTTTCACTTTGTCCTTGTAGGTTTACCTGCTCTGAATATTTCATGTAGATGGAATCATACAACATGACCTTTTCTGTCTTCTTTCACTTATCATATTTTCAAGTTCATCCAACTGTACATATATCTGTACTTCATTTTTAAATGACGCAATAATAATCCAGTGTATAAACATGTTTATTTTTATTTTCAAGGTGTAAATGGGTCAATAAATGGAAGTAATACATCATCTGTAATTGGTATCAATACATCTGTACTATCCACTACTGCTTCAAGTTCCATGGGACAAACTAAAAGTACAAGCTCAGGTGGAGGAAATCGAAAATGTAATCAGGAACAAAGCAAAAACCAGCCTTTGGATGCTAGAGTTGACAAAATCAAAGATAAGGTAAGTTGTACTTGGAAGGACTAATATATAACAGATCTATATATAAGATGAGCATTCTGAAGGTCAAATCAACAGAATCTATGGTTTAATTTCTTATGAATTACCAACTTTTATTTTTATAGATATGTGATTTATGGTGTCAGTACCGGTATAAGTAATACAAATAGTAATAATAGATAAAATGTATTGAGAATTTACTGCATATCAGCTCTGCTCTAATTGCTTTTCATATAACTTTTAACTCTTCCCTGTATCTGAAATGAAGTAGCTACTGTTACTACAAATGGAGAAGCAAAGCACCAAAATAATTAGCCACTAAGTGACTGAGCCAGGATTTGAAAGCAAGTGGGTTAACTCCTGTGCATTAGAAAAGAGTGAATAAGAAAACCTTTTATTATGGAAACTTTCAAATATACAAAGTAGACAGAATGATCATTTGTACCTATTATTCAGCTTCAACAGTTGTCGCATCATGGCCAGTTTTATTTCATGTATATCCCCAACTTTGCAAGTTATCAATTTATCGCCTCTCAGCTCTCAATCACTCTTTTCTTCTTTGCCACTTCTTGCAGTGTTAGTCCTTGTTAGTAGAAGGTCCTGGAAGAACACTGGAAGAAGATGTTACTTCTTTTTCTTCTTCTTTCTTCTTTTTTCTTTCTTCTTCTCCTTTGACAGAGTCTGGCTCTGTTGCACTGGCTGGAGTGTAGTGGCAGAATCTCAGCTCACTGCAACTTCCACCTCCCGGGCTTAAGTTATCCTCCCACCTTAGCTTCCCTAGAAGCTGGGACTACAGGTGCATGCTACCACACCGAGGTAATTTTTACATTTTTTGCAGAGATGGGATCTCACTATGTTGCCAAGGCTGGTCTTGAACACCTGAGCTCAAGGGATCCACCGCCTCAGCCTCCCAAAGTGCTGGGATTGCAGGCATGAGCCACCACATGTGGCTGGGACTTCTTTTTCTGGTTCTAGTGTTTTCTTCTTTTTCTTACGCTGCGGCTGCCAATGGGTGGCTTGCTTGCTGTCTGACAGCTTCTCTACTGGTGGTATCCAGGAGATCCAGTGGTGGTCAGGAGACCCAGTAGTATACACTGTCTAGTGAGTTTCATTGGCATCTCAGCAGGCAGTTTACTAGCAAGTTTTGGAAAGTAGGTGGCTTTCAAACTACTTTTACTGCCACTGTAGCTGACAGGTTCCCAGCCATGTTTTTCTGGTATCTTAGCAAGCAGTGTTTTGTGTGTGTCAGCCTTGACTGTGATACCTCATTGAGTTTCTCTGCCATCCAGTGGGCAATAGCCACATCCTCTCCCATAAAGTCTGAAACTTAGCCTTGGGTGAATGAAGGGGTTGGGGGGAAAAGTCCCTTTTCAAAGGTTATCTTTATTTCATTACTCTACCTTAGCCCTACAAAAAGTACATATTCCCTACATCTCCTTTTCCTGTATTATTTAGAGGTCACTTTATCCCTCTTAGTAGTTAATCTTCTGTTATTAATCAATAATTCTTTATGTTAAATTTTTCCTGTTCAGATTGTTAATGCGATTTCTTCCTCCTAAGTAGATCTTGTTGGCTCTATCATTGGTTCCAGGAGTAGGGTGGGTATGCAGCTTGCAGGTGGTAAATTCACTTCTACATTCTGATCACTCTGCACTTTTGGATTCCCTCTTCCACATTATGCCAGAAGCTGTGACATCTCAATTTTATAAAATGTAGGTCATCACTGAGTCCAGGTTTCATTTATCTAACTAAGTAAGCTGAGAAGCCTCTAACTATATGATCTAGCATATTATGTATTAGAACACTCTTATCAGTGGATTTAATCTGCTCCAATTTTTAATTTCTTCTTGAGTGAGAGGTCCCAGTTAAAGCCTTGTCATCAACTGCAAACATTTGGGAAACAAAGATAAGAGTTGTGTCTTCTCTTCTATGTTTTATAAAAACTGCTTTCAGGGCCTGGTTTTCCAGTGGAAGAGAGTCAAAAGTTTGTGATCCTGCACACATGATGTTCTTCACCATCTCAGCTGTAATATTGTGACAGGAAGCTTCTGATACATCACAACAAGAATAGCAAGATATGGGTAGTCACTGACTGCACATGACATTGATCCAAACTTTAAATCTGAACTACTGCCTCTTATACACCAATTTTTAATCCTAAGAACTACTTTATGAAACTTTTCTTTATCCTTTTTCAAGACAGCATCAAGCTCCATATATTTTCCGGAACAAATGAAACAGAACTGAACAAATACATTTATTTTCTTTTGCTGAGCATATTTCATAGATATATTTCCTTTAAATCTTTAAATTTCCTTCTCAATAGAAAACATTTTCCAGAGTATAACATGCTTATATGAAGACTTGGGGGAAGGCCATCTGGTAATGCTAAGAAGCTTGACGGTACCCATCACAAAAATGCAAAAGTACTGTACATAGGCCCCAAGACAACCATTTTCTTTCCCTTTCAACCCACACCACTGAGCACTGAAGCAAACATGATAAAAGATTCTTAATTGTTTCCTCCCAGGGACACAGGTATCAGTGTCATACTCTCCACCTGTTGTTCTGTACCTGCTCTTGGCTCTTCTCCCATAGGATTTGTTTCAATGGCAGTCTCATTAGTGTAAGCACTAAGGTCCTGTCTCTGAGCTACTGCCAGTTTCTCTGATGCCAGACACTGACTGAAACCATCCATATCTGATTCCCATATTATTTTGAACCAAATCCCAGACATCATATCATTGGATGCATTTTTATATGTGCTTCCAAAAGTTAAATGCCCATGCTTTTAACCCTTATGCTATCCTACCTCTTAAGAAGTAGTGCTAAAATCAAGTAAAATCTCTGTTGCCTCTACAATGTGTAAGGCATTGTACAAGATCTTGGAGGCATGAATATGACACAATTCCTGTACTTAGTTCTAATGAGGAATCTACATTGACATTCCTAAACAGAATCAGTGCTGTCATACTAAAAACTGTTACTAGGAGAACATACTGAAAACTCAAAGAGGCACCTCTTTCTACCCAGTTTTAGAGATAGATTCTGAGGTACCATAGTAGTGTCTAAGGCAACTAAGCAGAAATAACATTATAGAGAGATTGTCTATTCAAGTGAGGCATACTAGAACTTACGATTTCAAAAGAACACCACTTTCAGATGATATGTGGTTCAGCATGGGTTTGTGGGAGTGGGTTGCTCATGTAAAATGGAGAAAGGTCATTGGAACTAAAGAAGAAAATCCTATACTTTTTCACCCAGTATTTCTTCAGTTTTCAAAACTTTTTTAAAAAGTTGCTTCATTCATTCTTTTCACATGTAGTTTGAAAAAAAAAGTTCAGCTAATTTTGATACCTCCCATGGGAGGTGGGGTACTTACCTCAGCAATTCTCATTGAAAGTAATTGATTAAGTCCAATCCCCTCATATAGTCTGCATATACATTTAGAATAAATATTGATATTTTAATTAAATAATTAAACTAAGACTAAAATATACAGCCTGTTAAGAAAAGAATAAAACAATTCAAGGTTGAATGAGTTTTATCCCAACTGTCGTACAAGTTATTCTTACCACAACAACCAAAATAGCCTTTAAAAACATATCTGATTTTTTATGGTTTGAAAGTATTACATGTTAGGGAATAGTAAATGATACTGCCACTGTGGAAAACAGTATGGCAGTTCCTCAAAATATTAAAAATTGAATTACCATGTGATTCTGCAATTCTCCTTCTGGGTATATACCACCCAAAATTGAAAGCAGGGTCTTAAAGAGGTATCTGTATACCCATACTCATAGCAGCATTGTTCACAATAGCTGAAATGTAGACACAACCAAAGTGTCTATCAACAGATAACTGGATAAGCAAAATATGTGGGGAGGCACATGTGTACACATACATACATACATACATACATACATGTTAATATTATGCAGCTTTAAAAAGGAAGTAAATTCTGATATTTGCTACAACATGGATGAACCTTGAGGACATTATTATACAAAGTGAAATAAACCAGATGCAAAAGGACAAATACTGTACTGTATGATTCCACTTATTTGAGGTACTTAGACTCATCAGAATTATAGACCGAAGTAGAATGATTGTTGCCAGTGGCTAGCATGGAAGGAGGGATGGGAAGTTAGTGTTTAATAGGTATAGAATTTCAGTTTTATAGGATGGATAGCACTGATGTTTGCACAACATTATGAATGTATTTAATATCACTGAACCATGCACTTTAAAATGGTTAAGATAGTAAATTTTATATTATGTGTATTTTACCACAATAAAAAAATGAGGGGGAAGTATACATCAAATGTCATCATTCCCTCCACTAGTGTTCTATCCCAGTGGGAATAAAGTCCTTGCCATGACTTATAAGAGCTGTGTGATCTGACCTCCACCAGTTCATCCATGCTTATTTCCTATCACTGTCTCCCTGGTTCACTATGCTCTAACTAGTCTGCTGACCTTTTCATTTTTGAACACACTCAACCCACTTCTAGCTGGTGGCTTTTTCCTTTGCTGTTTCCCGTCTTGAAAGGCTCTTCTCTTATGTCCTTGGGTGATTGGCTCTTGCTCTCCCTTAGGTCTCAGCTCAGAAATGTCTTACCTGATGACTACATGTAAAGCAAAACCCCACCCCACTCCCCACCACACATTGTCTATTCAGTTATTCTGTTTTACTTATGGTATTTATCACTCAAAATATTTATTTAAATTGTTTGTTGATTCTCTTCTTCTAGTCCTCACTAGGCAGAGCTGGTGTCTGTTTCTCACACCCTTGTATCCCCAGAGACTTGAGCAACTATGCCTGGTACATCATAGCCTTGAATATGTATTTGTTTTGTTACTAAAAGAAATAAATATACAGTGAAATGAAGTTTCAAGGATAAGGTTCTGAAAAGTTTTCCCAGATTGGATGTGGGAAAATTAATAAGCTGTTCTTTGATCACTTTTTGATAAACCTAAGGAGACTAATTTTTAAAATGTTTTAGCTTATAGTCCCAACTAGTTGAAGGCTGAGGCAGGAGAATCGCTTGAGCCCAGGAGTTCAAGGCTACAGTGAGCTATGAAAGCACCATTGCACTCCAGCGTAGGTGACAAAGTGAGACCCTGACTCATTTAAAAAAAATGTTTTAAATTAAAAAAATTTGTAAGTAATAAAACATTTTAAATGAGAGAAAAGAGACTTACTAGCTAATTATTTCTGGAAATGACGCATATATACTCTAATGAAACTGGTGATACAAACCCATCTTTTCCCTATTTCTCTAATACTCACACTTGTCTTCTCATTTCTGTTTGTTTTAATGAGTACTAAATGTGTTACCTTATAAAAATAGAACTCTTTACACATGGCCAAAGTATGCTCGGCAGAGACTCCCTGCATCAGAATCACATTAAGTGCCCTGTCTAGAAGTGGGACTCAGGAATGTTATGCACCCTAAAGCTTCAGAACCAGTACTTCTGGATGACTGTTCCTGGGGAGTATAGTCCCCATTTCTCATGCCATCTTTAAATAAAAAGCTACACACTTATTCCTTCGGCATTTAAATAGGAGTTAATTTTTCTCTGCTAAATCACTGTAGCTCTCTTATTTCTTTTCTTTGTTATCCCTTACTAAAACAAAAATGTTAATTTCAGTTTAGGTACCTTATGATTTTCATGGTCTTGCTATACATGCTTAGAAAACTACAACAGATTTTGGTTGCAAAGAAGTAGCTGTTTCTTTGACAAATAAATGGTAGTCTTAATATTAATATATTATTATTTTCCTTTAATCTCTACCTTGTGATCTTTCTCATTTTGTGGGTACCCATACAATTCCAATTCAGTTTCTCATTCCTGTCTGCCCTACTTTGAGGGAAGAAAACTCAAGAAATGATGGGAACTATTAGTCTGCTTATTGAAGTGTGTATCTTTGAAAGAGGCCTTCTTGTAGCTAGTTTGGAGCAGTTAAAACAGAGTCATTGCAAGGCCGGATGTGGTGGCTCACACCTGTAATCCCAGCACTTTGGGAGGCCGAGGCGGGTGCATCATGAGGTTAGGAGTTCAAGACCAGCCTGGCCAAGATGGGGAAACCCCGTCTCTACTAAAAATACAAAAATTAGCGTGGTGGCAGGCGCCTGTAATCCCAGCTACTCAGGAGACTGAGGCAGAGAATTGCTTGAACCTGGGAGGCAGAGGTTGCAGTGAGCTGAGGTCGTGCCACTGTACTCCAGCCTGGGCGACAGAGCGAGACTGTCTCCAAAAAAAAAAACAGAGTCATTGCAAACGGAATATAATGGCGGGAGTGACTCTCCTCACTCATATGAATGTTACCTGAATCAATGTTCAGAAGACACAATAAAAAGACTACAGATTTGCAATCTGTAACCGTGGCTTCAATTTGGCTTTCTGTTGTGGAGATATATTACTGTATTTCATTCCCCAATCCCGAGTAGTCATAAAAGGATGTATTTCTGTTAAGATCATAACTTTTGTAATTTATTGTTATTTTTTCTATATTTTGTTCTTTATCAGCAAATGCCATTAAAATGTTCCTAGATTGTACTTAATCTTGTTGCTCCATCATTTCAGTGTTTCTCCTTTTCAGTCTTTCTATTGGTGAAATTTTAACTTTCCCATTGTTAAATAATTATAAATATTTCCAATAATCTACATGACAGAGCTTGTACTTTTTATTGAGGAGTTCTTTTATAAGTTAATTGATTGGTTTGTTAATTTGTTATAATTCATCTCATGATTTTTCCTCTTTTTATCCACTACTATTATGTGTTCTTGAACACAAAACTTCACTTTTATGTGACCTAATACCACTTTCTACCAGCTTTGGATTTTATTTTTCTTGCAGAGTCTTAAATGTTCCAAAAATAAATCTCTCTCGTCATATTTATCTACCTCATCTTCTACCTTTTTTTTTTAATATTTTCTGAAATGAAACATAAACAGTTAAATTCCTTGACCCTAACTAAAGCAGCCCCATAGGTCTTTTGCTACCCTACTTTATCTTCTCTACAGCACTTATTATTATATGGAATAATTTGCTTTTATATTAAGCATCTGTGTACCCTCCCCTATCACCAGCACTAGTAAGTTTCTTGAAGGCAAGGACTCAGTCTTGGACATACCCAGAAAGGTGTGTGTGGCATGTTATAGGTAAATGTTTGGCTACTGACTCATTGTCTGCAGAAAGAAAGAAGACTAAAGCTAAATGTGTAACTTTTGATGTGTGTATCATAGTTGGAATTATTTTGTGAACTGATCTTTTTAATCTGTCATACATTTTGAAGAATAACAGCCATATGAGTACATCTACACATATGCTATATTGATATTTTCAATATTCTACATGACAGAGCTTGCACTTTTCATTGAGGAGCTCTGTCATGTAAGTTAAGTTGATCAGTTTGTTAAATAATTATCCTTACAATATGTGACTTTTTCCTACAATGACATTTTGAGATTGAAAATATCATTTGAAAATTAAAAAGAGTACACCTTTTATTGAAACTTGAATGTTTTCCAAAAATAAAGTCTTGCCAACTACCTTGTCGTTATCCAGAAACCAAGGAAGAAAGCAATGGAAAGTTCTAGCAACAGTGATAGTGATTCAGGCACATCATCAGACACCTCAAGTGAAGGCATTAGTAGTAGTGATTCAGATGATCTAGAAGAAGATGAAGAAGAAGAAGATCAAAGTATTGAAGAAAGTGAAGATGATGATTCTGATTCAGAGAGTGAAGCACAACATAAAAGTAACAACCAGGTATAATTTTTTTCATGGACAGTATCCAAACATTATTCATATTTAGGAATTAACTGGTTTATCTTGACTCTCAAAGTCTGTAGTTTTAAAGTTAATCATTCCTTTGAGTTCATACTTTTGCCCAAGAAAGAAGATGAAGAAATATTTTTAAAGGGACATACGGTATTTCTTTTATGAATTTTTAGATTTTTAGATATTATCATAAGGCATTAAGAACACTTTTAAAGTACCCGTTTTTATCTCCAGGTTTTACTGCTTGATAGTCTTTGTCTTAATAGATGTTAGGAACTTACCTTTTCATTTTTATATCTAGGTGCTATTACATGGTATTTCAGACCCAAAAGCAGATGGACAGAAAGCAACTGAAAAAGCCCAGGAAAAAAGAATACACCAGCCATTACCTCTTGCGTCTGAATCCCAGACTCACTCATTCCAATCCCAGCAGAAGCAGCCTCAGGTTTTGTCACAGCAGCTTCCATTTATTTTCCAAAGCTCTCAGGCAAAGGAGGAATCTGTGAACAAACACACCAGTGTAATACAGTCTACGGGATTGGTGTCCAATGTGAAACCTTTATCTTTGGTAAATCAAGCCAAAAAGGAAACTTACATGAAACTCATAGTTCCTTCTCCTGATGTTCTTAAAGCAGGGAATAAAAATACCTCTGAAGAATCTAGTTCATTGACCAGTGAATTGAGATCCAAACGGGTGAGTTACAAATTATTTATACAAGAATTTTACTATTAGAGAAAGATAGAGCTTCTATATTGTCTTACAATACACAAGTTTAAGTTAAATTCTACCTTCATTTTTATACTTTCTTAGTCTCCAGGAATAGAATATGTACATCAGAAAACTAAATTTCTCTGATTTTATATTCATATATGTATCTGTTTAATGTATTTTTGGCAATGCAATCATGTCATTCCAGCTCCCCTGCAACCCATCCCTAAGGTAAGTCCCCACACCCAAGATCTAAGGATTTAGAAATAAGGGGATAAATATGTTTGAATAAGACAAGCTTCACAATTACTTGGGTTTAAAATTAATGTCCTTTTTTTCCTAATACCAATTTTTTTTTTTTTTTTTTTTTTGAGGCAGGGTCTCAATCTGTTGCCCAGGCTGGAGTGCGGTGGCTCAATCTCAGCTCACTGCAACCTCCACCTCCCGGATCCAAGTGATCCTGCTGCCTCAGACTTCCTAGTAGCTGGGACTACTGGCATGCGTCACGACACCAGGCTAATTTTTGTTTATTTAGTAAAGGTGGGGTTTCACCATGTTGGCCAGACTGGTCTCAAATTCCTGACCTCAAGTGATCTGCCCGCCTCGGCCTCCCAAAATGCTGGGATTACAGGCATGAGCCACTACATCCGGCCAAATATATTCTTTTTCAAAGAAGTGAACTCAAGTAATTTACCTCTGTAGTCCTAGAATGTATACATTTTAAGTGTAAAAACCCTTCATAAAGAATCACTTTTCTGGCCAGACATGGTGGTTCACACCTGTAATCCTAGCACTTTGGGAGCCAAGGCAGGAGGACTGTTTGAGCCCAGGAGTTTGAGACCAACCTCTGCAACATAGTGAGACCCTGTCTCTACCGAAAAAAAAAAAAAAAAAAAATTTTCCTTTGTCATTCTTAATGGATTATATGAAATATAAGTTCTACTTACACAAACACTGGAAACACTCCAGAGAATTTTCTCATCTTTTTCTTGCTGTTGATTTTACTACGTAGACTAAATTCATATGTCCAGCAAAAAATTCTAATAATTAAATGATTATTGCTTTTTATTCTAGAATCAGCCTAGAGTAGGAAACCATTATGTTTGAACACAATATTACAAATATTATCTTTAGGCGACTTAATTAGATATCACTTGTAGGGCATCTACTGTTTGCCAGCCATTGTTTTAATTGCTGAACATACGTTAACTTATTGGTAATAATATCTATGAGTGCTACTAATATTATCCTCATTTACAGATGATAAAATTAGACATTCACATTAGACTCAACTCTAAAAGGTACTACCTTCTGTTTGTCAGTACCTATTATTGAGGTAGAGGTACCTACCTGCATCCCTCATTAGTTCATTATTTTCTTAAAGGTTATTTAATCATTGAATCCTTCAGTACCCTTACACTGAAGAAAATGTAACTTAAATCCATATAGATTGATTGAATACATAGACCAGGAGTAGAATTTTATAGATCTTATGTCAACTTTCTTTTATCAATTTTTTTTTCTTTTTCTTTTTCTTTTTTTTGAGACAGAGTCTCACTCTGTTGCCCAGGCTGGAGTGCAGTGGCAAGATCTCCACTCACTGCAAGCTCCACCTCCTGGGTTCACGCCATTCTCCCGCCTCAGCCTCCCGAGTAGCTGGGACTACAGGCGCCCGCCACCATGCCCAGCTAATTTTTTTGTATTTTTAGTAGAGATGTGGTTTCACCATGTTGGCCAGGCTAGTCACAAACTCCTGACCTCAAGTGATCTGCCTGCCTCGGCCTCCCAAAGTGCTGGGATTACAGGCGTGAGCCACCACACCTGGCCCCAAATGGATATCTTAAAGCAGCAAGAGATTTGCTGCTATACAGGTCTCAATTTTCTCTCCATCTCCTTTTTACACATCACTCCTGATTTTAGAAATGATAATATGTGTACTATAAAAGAGTAATTGGGACAAAATATAGAAATCTTTGGCTATTTTTAAAAACTTATTGGTGTCAATATATGGGAAGTGATTCTTCAGAATTACAGTGAGGAACAGTTGCAGAAAATTAAAATACAAAACTAAAGGGACTTTTGTTTTCATGGCCCTTTAGACCTATATATTTAGAAGGAAAACTTACTACCTATAAAAAAAGATTACAAAATTATTACATGACATAATTATGTTCTAACAGATGAAAACACACTAATTTTTCTGCTGAAAATTTGAATCTTGTATATTAAAGTATTTTATGTAAGAATTTTGCTATAAAATTACATTGAAATGGTACATCTAACTAGCATAATTTTCTAGAATTTACTGAATAATTACTAATTAAGCACTTTCTCTTTGTAAGGTATTGCCTTAGGTACAAATACTTTGTGACAGTTTTTATTTACAAAGAATTATCTTAACAATTTTCTAAACTAATACAGTATAGATGTTAAATAAGATAAAAAGTTTACATTGCTTACTGCTTGTTAGTACTGCTGCTTTAAAATATTTAAAGGTATTTCAGGCTGAGTGCGGTGGCTCTCGCCTATAATCCCAGTACTTTGGGAGGCCAAGGGCAGGTGGATCACCTGAGGTCAGGAGTTCGAGGCCAGCCTGGCCAACATGGTGAAACCCCTTCTCTACTAAAAATACAAAAAAAGGCTGGGCGTGGTGGCTCACGCCTGTAATCCCAGCACTTTGGGAGGCCAAGGCAGGCGGATCACGAGGTCAAGAGATCAAGACTATCCTGGCCAACATGGTGCAACCCCGTCTCCACTAAAAATACAAAAATTAGCTGGGCATGGTGGTGCATGCCTGTAGTCCCAGCTACTTGGGAGGCTGAGGCAGGAGAATCACTTGAACCCAGGAGGCAGAGGTTGCAGTGAGCCAAGATTGCGCCACTGCACTCCAGCCTGGTGACAGAGCAAGACTCCATCTCAATAATAATAATAATAATAATAATTCTTTGACTTATGATCTTTCAACTTCACAATGGCGTGAATGCTATACACATTCAGTAGAAATTGGAACAATAGTCCCTTGATGGTGAGCAGCAGCAGTGAGCCGCAGCTCCTGGTCAGCCGCATGATAACAAGGGCAGACAACCGATACTCTACAGTTTACTGTGTTGGTAGGTTATTTTGCTCAACTTTAGGCTAATGTAAGTGTTACCAGTACATTTAAGGTAGTTTAGACTAAGCTATGATGTTTGGTAGGTTAGGTGTATTGTATCTATTTTTGACTTAATGATATTTTCAACTTTCGATGAGTTTATGGGGAAGTCACCCCATGGCAAGCTGAGGAGCATCTATATAAAGAGGTAAAGGAGCTCAAAGGAAAGAGGCAAAGAATGCTTCTGGCTGGGAAATTTGGAAAGCTTCTTGGTTTGGATCTTGAAGAATAAACAGTATTTTGTCAGCTTGAAATTTCTAAGAGGAGGCTATTTCATGCAAAGAAAATGGTTTTAAGTTTGTATTATTGTGAAAATGGAAGCAACAGTAAAGAGGGGAGGCTAGTCAAAAGGCATATAATTTTTAATGGGGAAAAACTAAATAAATTTTAATAAATTACAGCCAAAATGTAGCAACCAACTAGTCATAGCTGTTGCTACTTTTACAGCATTTGTATATCATGATTTAAATTTATATATGATATAATAGCTATAATTTGTTTTCAGATATTGAAAGCAAATAAAAGCAATCTTTGTTTTGTGGTACATTTTGTTGTGTTTTTTAACTTATGTTTCAACAGGAACAATATAAACAGGCATTCCCATCACAGTTAAAGAAACAAGAGTCATCGAAGAGCCTGAAGAAGGTTATTGCAGCTTTGTCAAATCCAAAAGCAACCTCTAGTTCACCAGCACATCCAAAACAAACATTAGAAAACAACCACCCAAATCCATTCTTGACAAATGCACTTTTAGGTAATCACCAACCAAATGGAGTTATTCAAAGTGTCATTCAAGAAGCTCCTCTAGCACTTACTACCAAAACTAAAATGCAGAGCAAGATTAATGAAAACATTGCTGCTGCAAGTAGCACCCCTTTTTCCTCACCTGTAAATTTGAGTACAAGTGGGAGAAGAACCCCTGGCAATCAGACACCTGTAATGCCCTCTGCCTCTCCCATCCTGCATAGTCAAGGGAAGGAAAAAGCAGTTAGCAATAATGTAAACCCAGTAAAAACACAGCATCACTCCCATCCTGCAAAATCTTTAGTGGAACAATTCAGAGGAACAGATTCAGACATTCCCAGTAGTAAAGATTCTGAAGATTCAAATGAGGATGAAGAGGAAGATGAGGAAGAAGATGAGGAAGATGATGAAGATGATGAATCTGATGACAGCCAATCAGGTTATTTTCATTTTAAAATTTAAAGTATTTCTCTAAATGCTATGTGAACCAAACATTTTAAAGGGTTTCTTAATTCAGACTTAAAATCAGTGTCATTTACTATGTTTCACACAACTTTGTGCATTTCTATAATGAGCTTGTAAAATACAGGAGTAATTGATACTGGAAATCCTAAGTCAGATTCTCAGCTTGTTATTCATTTGACATTAAACAAATAATCACTTTAGGGTGAATACAAATGATGCATAAATTAAGACATAATTTCATCAACTTGCTTAATTTTTATTTCATTCAGGACCACTCTTTTTTCATTTCTTCTGCTACTTGTTAAAATGCATCACCAGCTGTTTTGAACACAGATAAAATTATAGTCATAGTCATTCAGAAAGTACCAAAAACCTAAATCTCTATGAATGTTCATCAATAACAGAAAATTTGTTAAATAACATATAGAGGACTCTCTGATTTAATTTTGAGTCACTTTTTTTTTTTTTCTTTTTGCTGGGTCTAGGGTTAACTTCTTTGCATTTTTATTTTCCTTCCCTCTCCTCATTCCACAGAAGATTGAAAACATAAAATACAAGAGAGCTTAAATTGCGAATACAAAAATGAAATACATATTATAAATGTTTGTGGATTTGTTACTGGTCAACTACAGATTCAACTAATTTTTTTTAGCAGCTAATATGAATAGGAAAATATACTCAGCTGTACAGTTTAAAGTGTCTGTAAGTTAAAAACAAACTTCGTGCTCAGGGTAAAACCACACTCTTCCTGGGGTTTCTGTAAAACAACTTTGTATGATAGATCATAAATATCAATATTCATAACTTTCAAAACTAACTTTTATAATGAATTTCAATATAGGCAAACGGTATAACACAAACCAGAATTCCACAGAAGCTATTGTACCGTGAACTATGAGGAAACAGTCTAAGTATCACTCCTATGTTTATCAAGTTTAATCTCGTAATAGATTTTACATATGTAGAGGAATGGATGCATCATACATAGAACTACGTAGGTAGAACAAACTTAAATTATTGAATTATCCTACTATAATTATTTCTGTAAGCCTGGTTTTTTGAGAGGCCTGAAAAGCCTGATGAAGTCTTGTATGTAAATAGAAAAACTGCAGCCAAAAGACCAAGAATCTCCTGTTGAAAATTGTCTTCTTTTACTCCAAAGCCCAAATGGAAGTATGCTGGTAGTTCCAGATTTCTCTTTCTCATATTTGACTTACTGTACTTCATAAGCCATTGGAATCTGTTCATTTGAACAGTCAATTTAATCCCCTCTTTTACTTTAGTTTCTCTGTTAAATAAAAAATTATTTTGATGCCATTAAGCAGAACTCATCATGTGAATAGTGTCACATGAGAACTGTTTAAAGTGTTGAGTAAAACTTACACTTAAAAAAATGTTTTTGAAGATTGATAGCCTAAATACACTGTTCTCAAATAGCTTATAACATTTACTCTGTAGGAAAATTTCTCATTTGAGTTCTCATTCACAGGTGCTGGTTCCTGAGCTAGTCCATTTAGATACAAACTGCAAATTTTTGGTGATTATCTAGTTATAATATACAAATGCTTCTTTTACTTCCCAGAATCAGATAGTAATTCAGAATCAGATACAGAAGGATCAGAAGAAGAAGATGATGATGATAAAGACCAAGATGAATCAGATAGTGATACTGAAGGAGAGAAAACTTCAATGAAACTGAATAAAACAACTTCCTCTGTCAAAAGCCCTTCCATGAGTCTCACAGGTCACTCAACACCTCGTAACCTCCACATAGCAAAAGCCCCAGGCTCTGCTCCTGCTGCCTTATGTTCTGAATCCCAGTCACCTGCTTTTCTTGGTACATCTTCTTCCACACTTACTTCAAGCCCACACTCTGGTACCTACACTTTATTTTTATTATTCTAAAGTAGAAGTCAAACCATAGGAAGAATTTTTATTGATAAGAGTGTTCTGGAGATGATCTCACTGGAATCAAGATTAAAGTTAGATTTTAGGTTGGCTAAGGAAGGTGAGCCTGTATTTTCAAAGGATATGACTCATTACCTGGTCTTTTCTTCCCCCTGAGTTTCCAGTTTAAGGATCTGATTGATGATAGTTCCTTTGGTTTTGAACCTTTCTGCTTTTGTGTTCAGTTCGTGCTTCTAGAATATAGAATTTAATTGACAGTTGGACTTTTTTGTACAGTTGACCCTTGAACAACGCAGGATTTAGGGGCACTGGCCCCACACACAATCGAAAATCTACATCTAACTTTTGGCTCCTCAAAAACTTAACTGTTAGCATACTATTGACCAGAAGCCTTACTGATAACATGAATAGTCAATTAACGTATGTTGTATGTGTTATATACTGCATTCTTACAATAAAGAGAAAAGGAAAATGTTAGTAAGAAAATCACAAGCAAGAGGAAATATATTGACTCTTCATTACCTGGAAGTGGATCATTATAAAGATCTTCATTCTCATCTTCATGTTGAACAGGCTGAGGAGGAGAAGGATTGGTCTTGCTGTTTCATGGGTGGCAGAGGCAGAGGAAAATCTGAATATAAGTGGACTCACACAGTTCAAACCCATATTGTTCAAGGGCCAACTGTACTTTATAAAAAAGCTCACTTGGTTACTTAAGATGCTATCTGCCCAATATATAGCCAGTGTCTTTTCTATTAGAGAGTAGCATTCTTATTCCATTAACATGCCATGTCCTTTTTTTTCCTATTTGACTTTTTATAAATTCCTAGAGGTCTTCATTAAACATTTCTACACTTAATATTCCACAACTACTCTCAGTTCTCATTCAATGTCTAAGAAAATATAGATGTATATAGTAAAATATTTTGTTGTTTTACTTATTTCACTCTCCTCTTGTCAGTTTCTAGCTTTACCTTCATTTACCACATACAAATATGATAGCCTACTAATTTTAGATGAACTTATTTGTGTTTGTGAAACTTGATCTCGGTCTTAGCAAATTTTTACATAAAATCATAATCCTGTTCCTTGGTGGTTTAGGTTAATTAAAAGACCTGGTAGTGTTTTTGACTATGGATTTATATGGACATAGAAATTAAATCGTCTTTAAATATATGAGCCAGCTGTTGAAATTTTTCAGCATCCAAAAACTCCTATTTTCAAAGTCAACAGTTTAAATAGATTTTCTGAAACCTCTATTTCTCTCCTGCTTCTCTAGCCATTTCTTTAATAATAAAATGAGAGGAAAGGTGTATATTTTTACCTTGGATTGTATTTTCTTTAGAGAGAAAAACTAGTTATTCTGTCATTCAGACCCAAAAGAAGAAAAAAGCCCCCTGCCTTATACAGTGCTTTATTGAAAACCATCTAAAAATAATGTATAAATTACAGAAATACACTAAATCCAAGTTATTAACATATACTTTTTTAAAGAAAAGTTTCTAAACTATCAATATTATTATTTATATTAATGAATGTTTTATATTAACCAATTGAATTTTTTTAAAGGCACTTCCAAAAGAAGAAGAGTAACAGATGAACGTGAACTGCGTATTCCATTGGAATATGGGTATGCAAAATAAGGTTTTCCTTTTTCTTTTTCCCCCATATATTTATGCATGTTTGATGTATACTTGATTTCTCATTCTCTACAATTAATAGAAGAAGTACATAGCTGCATAGTATTTATTAGAGCAGAAGAGCCAGAGCAAAGGGCAAGGAATTTGGTATATCAGAAAACTGAAATTAATCCTGTTTCCTGGAGGTATGGCAGAGCTGGGGTGGGATGATACAGCCAAGTAGGAACATGACTGAAAAAGAACCAAGAGCAAATCAGATGGCAAAGGGCAGGAGTACATGAGACTGTAAGAAGTTTTTGTGAAGATAGAATTAAAGGACAGTAAAAGCCACTTTGGTCAAAATTGAGGGACTCAACCAGAGTTTGGCTAAAATGGTTTAAGTAGAAATGACAACTTTTAGACTGGATGTAAGTGAACCCCAAGCAGCAGAGAGCCAGGTTTACTTTACTCCTCCCTTAAAGCTTTTCAGATGTAAAAAATCAGTACACATTAACATGTTACTGAAATGTCAGAGTACCCAAAGTAATCAAGTATGATTTCTAAAAATTTTGATGGAGTTTTATATATAAATTGAATAATTAATTTTCTAGTTGAATTAGCTAAAAATCTAAATAATTTTGATAGTTAATATATTTGGGTTGTTTGAGGAGTTTATTTTTGTTTTCATTTTTTATGTTTTCTAGAGAACATGTATACTTTAACTTATTTTTAATTTTTAAAAGCTTTCTTGAAATTAAGTATGTCATAACCTTCATTTCTGTTATGTGTAGCTGGCAGAGAGAGACAAGAATAAGAAACTTTGGAGGGCGCCTTCAAGGAGAAGTAGCATATTATGCTCCATGTGGAAAGAAACTTAGGCAGTACCCTGAAGTAATAAAGGTACATACTTTTCACCAAATAATGTACATTTGGTGCCTATTAAGCATGATCATGTACAAAAAAAAAGTGTACTCCTTTCTCAGATAAAGTTCCTTGATACTAAATATTCTCATGTATGGGACTATTGTACTTAACCTAAATTGATCTCCTATAAATTTAGAGCCCCTTGATAGAATATGCAAAACATTAGTGTCCTGAAGCTAGCTATACATCAAAGCTGGGTTGTAATTATTAAAACCTGAAGTGGAAAAATATGTGATTTTTTCAGTATCTCAGCAGAAATGGAATAATGGATATCTCAAGGGACAATTTCAGCTTCAGTGCAAAAATAAGAGTGGGTGACTTCTATGAAGCCAGAGATGGACCGCAGGTATCCACTTTTTAAAAAGTATAGTCTTTGAACCAAAAAGTAGTACCATAACCTAAATGAAGTAAATTTCACTACACTCTGGAGCATTGCCTTTCTTTAATTAGTTCATATGGCTATACATATAACTTTGTGGTAAGCACTCATTAAGGCCTCAATTAACTATGTTTCAGTAACAAGGAGCTTTGACATAATAGATATCTTTTTCATATTTAAGTAAATTTTTTCTGTTTATTAATTCAACCAATAACTTTACAGTTTATATAGGTATAAAAGCATCTGCATGTTCATATGAAATATAGAAAACATTAGTTTTCTGAAAAGTACAGCTAGTTTTAAAAACTAATTTGAATATGAAGACCCTATTATTATAAGTCAGTCCAAAGGAGGATATATATGCCCTAGTGTTTTGGAAGAATCTTGTCCATTTGATTATTCCACGCTATATGATGCATTTTCACAAGTTTGATAAGTTTTTTTTTTGTCGTTTCTTAAAATTAGGTGAATGAAATTTCTGGTTTTTGCAGAAATTCAGTTTTTACATTAAGTGGTACACATTTCTGAACATATCACCACAGCTCCCTTTGAGCTTACAGTGTTAAGTACACATCCTCACCAGTCAGCAAAAAGAACCCACCAAGGAGATCTCATTTCCTGTATGTTTTCTTTAATGCTTTCCCTTTGTTCCTTAGTTGTATTCAGCTGCATGTGCGTATTATTCCCTTTAGCTGCATTGAAAGGGGTCCCAGTTAAGGAGTGATGAGACCTAGATTCTTGTTAATCCCTGAAATACTCTTGTAATTCTGAACAATAACAAAATAATGCCCCCTTTTCCCTCCACTTTGTTATCTGCCAAATAGAAACGATTATAATTACACTTCTTGTCTCATAGGATTATGGCAAGATTAAAATGAGATCATATGCATAAAAATGTTTCAAAAGGCTAAAATGCTCAGCCAGCTGAAGTTGATATTTTCCTTCTTCATTGAACCTCTCTCTCTTCTGTCCCATTATAATGCATAGAAAAATTTTTTGGCAATTAATATTTTCTTTGTGAATAGGGAGCTTTTCTATCCTATCTTACCCTTTAATTTTATAATTTTGAAATGGAAAAGGTCTCCCTCATTCTGTAAGAGGTTTATTTTGAGTTTGGAAGCTTAAAGGAATTTTTTAAGGTCACACACAAGGCTGAGACATAACTAGAACTCAAGGTTTCTGAAAAAGTAATCTTTTGCATACATCATGTAACCTATTTTCTATTGTAGTCCATGACTTTTAAAGAAAGAAGTTATGTCCAGATCTACCTGTCTCTTTATTGGTAGTTCTAAAATGTCAAAATGGGTTTATCTGAGATTTATAGAAATATATGGAAATATATTCTAGGGTTTTTTATTTTTTTTAAAACAAAAGATTTTGACTTAGACTAAATCTGTCACCAGATTCTTAGAATTTTAGTGAACCACAGTGTTACACATTCTATATACACGATGTCAGTTTTAAAGTCATAAAACATATTAGAAACTTTAATCGTTGTAAAAGTCTTTGTTTCATGTTGTCAGATTCTTACTTGTATTATTTATGCCAAAGATGTCTTTGTGATTTTAAGTTCACTAGATTTTTGTTCGGAGAGGAAAGCTAATTGCTATTTAGCATATAAAGGATTTTTAGTTTTATATCAGTGATAATTAGACCTAATCTATAAAGCCTCATTACACAGAGTAGAATGTTCCTTGACATGCATTCACTTTTTATTAAATATAATCAGTGTTTTCCAAATGCATACTGTCTTGTTGAGATCAATTCCAATCAAGGAAATAGGATGAATTACTAAAGCCAAATATGTTAAGCTGCCAACATTTCAGCAGAATGCTAGGGGAAAACATTCGTAATTTTGAGAGCATTTCTTTTAGCTAAAACCAAAATTAGTACACAGGAATTCAGGATACTTTTAGAAAACAACAATTAAAGGTAAGTCATCCAAAAAAGTGTTCTAGTTAATTAATTAGAGATGCATATAGTTATAAAACCATGTACATTTTTATATACTGGATTGTGTGATTAATAGGTTTAAGCATATGGTTAACTGGAAATGTATATCATTATATAAGAATGTTCTCTGAAAACCAAGATTATATATTTTTGTTATAGTAATTATGATGTGAAATAATTTTGATCACCCTAAATTTTGTAGAAGATGTAAAATATAGTGTGACACAAAGCTACTGCTACCATGCAGTGATGATCATACGTATTTACAATATATCTGCTTTTATGCAAATTGTGTAAGTGGTTTGATGATGAAACATGTTTAAAAAACTGGATATTAAAAGACTAGAAGGAAATGTGTCAAAACTAATGATGGATGTAATGGTGATAACAATGGATTTTTTTTGCTTTCTACATTTTTTGCATGTTGTGTCTTTTCTAAAATTTGCTTGTTTTATGTATATAATGTGAAAAACAGGCCGGGCATTGTGGCTCACGCCTGTAACCCCAGCACTTTGGGAGGCTGAGGCAGGCAGATCAGTTGAGCTCTGGAGTTCAAGACCAGCCTAGCCAACATGGCAAACCCCTTCTCTACTAAAAATACAAAAATTAGCTGGGCATGGTGGTGGGCACCTGTAGTCCAGCTACTCAGGAGGCTGAGGCAGGGAGAATTGCTTGAACCTGGGAGGTGGAGGTTGCAGTGAGCCGAGATCAGGCCACTGCACTCCAGCCTGGGCGACAGAGTGAGACTCCATCTAAAAAAACAACAACAGAAAAACAATTTCCTGTCTTTTAAAACTAAATACCCCTATTCTTTGTAATTCAATAAAACTGAGAATTCGTAGTTTTCCAAATGCATGGAGATTGTACAAAATGATCTTAAATGTTGCCGCTACAGTTTTCCAAGCTTCATGTATCTATTGTGATGTTTGATAGCAAATGAAATGCTGTATTTGTGGATTCATTAGTACAGTCAGCCCTCCATATCTGTGTTTTCTGCATTTGCGGATTGAAGCAATTGTGGATTGAAAATTCTCAGGAAAAAAAAATGTATCTGTAGTCAACATGTACAGACATTTTTCCTTGTCATTATTGTCTAAACAATATGATGTAACAACTATTTGCATAACATTTACATTGTGTTTACTATTATAAGTAATCTGGTGATGATTTAAAGTATATAGGAGTATAGGTATAGGTTATATGCCAATACTGTGTTATTTTTATTCAGGGACTTGAATATCTGCAGATACTGGTATTCATAGAGGGAGGTCCTGGATACTAAGGGACAACTCTATTCTTAATCACTCTCCTATTAAAACATTTTCCTGGGAAGTATATTTTTTTCATCATTTTTTAATCTTAAAACATATCCCAAAAGCCCCAACGTTAGTTCTATATGTTCTAATTTTACTTAACACATTACAAAAATTGCATCAGCAGAATTCTAGTTCTCCATATATTATATATAAAATTTAGGAGATAATACTTTCTGCTAGAAGATAATACCTGCATTGCAGAATTCTGGGTTTTTTTCTAGTTTATTGAGATAATGATTTATTCCTTCCAGTAGTATAATTTACATAAAAGGCCATTCATCTCAACATTAAATACTAAAGAAGTAAAAAAGCTAATTGAAAACAAAAACAAGTCCCCTCACCCCCAAAGTCTATACAGCAACCTGTGATAAATCTGAAAGAGAAGCAACAGCCCATCAATATTTTATTTCAGAAAAGATAAAATCTTTAATTTTTCTTATGTTTAAGAATTTCTTTGTTGCTAATATTATTTTTAAAGAAAAAAAGCCCATAATTGAAAAAACTTTTTTCTTTAAAAAGTAATGTTATTGTGGCATATTTACATGCAATAAAATGAAATTGTTTTTAAGCATGTAGTTTGATGCTTTTTTTAGGGACACAGTGCTTTATTTTTCTCTCAACTTTTATTGTAGGCTCAGGGGTACGTGTACAGGTTTGCTAAGCAGGCAAGCTGTGCATCACTGAGGTTCAGTGTGCAAATGATCCTGGAGCACAGTACCTGATTGGTAGTTTTTCAACCTTCAGCCCCACCCCACGCCACCACTCTCCCCGCTCAAGTAGTCTCCAGTGTCTACTGTTCACATCTTTGTGTTTGTGGATATTCAATGTTTAGCTCTCGCTTGTGAGTACATGTGATATTTAGTTTTCTGTTCCTGCATTATCTCACTTAAGTGATGGCTTCCGTATGCATCCATGTTGTTACAAAGGATAAGATATCATTCTTTCTATGGCTGCGTAGTATTCCTGGGTGTATATATACCATTTTCTTTATTCAGTCCACTGTTGATGGGCATATAGGTTGATTCCATGTCTTTGCTATTGTGAATAGTGCTGCAATGAACATGTGAGGGCATGTGTCTTTTTGGTAGAACAATTTATTTTCCTTTGGGTATATACCCAGTAGTGGGATTGCTGGGTCTAATGGTAGTTCTGTTTTAAGTTCTTTGAGGAATCTCCACATTGCCTTTCCACAGTGGCTAAACTAATTGACATTCCTACTAGCAGTGTATAAAGTGTTCCCTTTTCTTTGCAACCTTGCCAACAACTATTGTTTTTTGACGTTTTAATAATAGCCATTCTTTTTTTTTTTTTTTTTTAGATAGAGTCTTGCTCTGTCACCCAGGCTGGAGTGCAGTGGTGCCATCTCGGCTCACTGCAAGCCCCACCTCCCAGGTTCACACCATTCTCCTGCCTCAGCCTCCTGAGTAGCTGGGACTACAGACGCCTGCCACCGCGCCCAGCTAATTTTTTTGTGTTTTTAGTAGAGACAGGGTTTCACCGTGTTAGCCAGAATGGTCTCAATCTCCTGACCTCATGATCTGCCTGCCTTGGCCTCCCAAAGTGCTGAGATTACAGGTGTGAGCCACCGCACCCGGCCAACAATAGCCATTCTGACTAGTGTCAGAATGAGATAGTATTTCATTGTGGTTTTGATTTGCGTTTCTTTAATGATTAAGGGTGTTGAGCATTTCTGTGTATATTTGTTGGCTCCATGTATCTTTTTTTCAGGAGTGTTTGTTCATGTCCATTTTTTAATGGGGTTATTTTTTGTTTGTTGAATTAAGTTTCTTATAGAGTCTAGATATTGCACCTTTGTCAGATATATAGTTTGGGAATATTTGCTCCCACTCTGTAGGTTGTCTGTGATAGTTTCTTTTGCTGTACAGAAGCTCTAGTTTAATTAGGTCTCACTTGTCAATTTTTATTTTTTTTGCAGTTGCTTTTAGGGACTTAGTAATAAATTCTTTGCCAAGGCTGATGTTCAGAATGGTATTTCCTAGGTTTGTTCCTAGGAATTTAAGTCTTTAATCCATGTAGAGTTAATTTTTGTATGTGGTGAAAGGAAGAGGTCCAGTTTCAGTATTCTGCATATGTCTAGCCAGTTATCCCAGCACTATTTATTGAATAGGGGATTTCTTTCTCCATTGCTTGTTATTGTTGACTTTGTCAAAAATCAGGTGGTCATGGGTGTGCAGTCTTATTTCTGAGTTGTCTGTCCTGTTCCATTGGTCTGTGTGTCTGTTTTTGTACCAGTATCATGCTGTTTTGGTTACTGTAGCCTTGTAGTATAGTTGGAAGTCAGGTAAGTGTGATGCCTCCAGCTTTGTTCTTTTAGATTGCTTTGGCAATTTAGGCTCTTTAGGTTTCATATGAATTTTAGAATAGTTTTTTCTGATTCTGTGAAAAATTACGTTGATAGGAATAAGCATTGAATCTGTAAATTACTTTGGGCCATATGGCCATTTTGACAATATTGATTCTTCCTATCCATGAGCATGGAACGTTTTTCCATTTCTTTGTGTCTTCTCTGATTGCTTTCAGCAGTGTTTTGTAATTTTTGTTGTAGAGATCTTTCACCTCCTTGGATAGCTATACTCCTAGGTATTTTATTCTTTTTGTGGCTATTATTGTAAATGAGATTGCGTTCTTGATTTGGCTCTCAGCTTGGATGCTATTGGCGTATAGAAATGTTATTGATTTTTGTATATTGATTTTGTATCGTCAAACTTTACTGAACTCGTTTATCAGTCCTAGAAGCCTTTTGTGAAAGTCTTTAGGGTTTTCTAGGTATAGAATCATATTGTCTCTTAAGACAGATAGTTTGATTTCCTCTCTTCCTATTTGGATGCCTTTTATTTTTTCTTGTTGAATACCATGGATATTTTGCTTAATCATTTTTTGATTCAAGATATTTCTGGGCTTAAGATATGATTATATATGTATTTATTAATATTAACAGCAAGCAATTGTTGAAAATATTAACTTTTGTATAGTACAATAAGATGAGAGGTGTGTGAGCTTATATTTATTAAAATTTAGGTAAATTTATCATTTACTGAAGGACAACAATGTAATTATTACCTTTAAAAAAGGAGATGCCCTTAATTCAAGAAAATAGGATTACAAATGAAACGGGGATAAAAGGCCCAACACAGTGGCTCATACCTGTAATCCCAACACTTTGGGAGGCCAAGACAGGAGGATTGCTTAAGTCCTGGAGTTCAAGACTAGCCTGAGCAATGTATCAAGACTCCATCTCCACAAAAAAATAAAAATATTACCTGGGCATGGTGCTGCATGCCTGTAGTCCCACCTCCCTGGGAGGCTGAGGTGGAAGGACTGCTTTAGCCCACGAGTTTGAGACTACAGATAACTATGATCATGCCATTGTACTCCAGCCTAGGTGACAGATTGAGACCCTGTCTCTAATTAAAAAAAAAAAAAAAAATGGAAAGAAAGAAATAGGGAATAAGATACACTTAATATATCCATTATCAGTTTTATTTATTTTGGTCCACAGATGTAGTGAGGAATTTGTAGCATCGGCTACTTTTCAGCATATTGATAGTTTTCAAACACTTCTTACCAGCTTCTGTAAAAATCTTGATTTTAGAGGAGTGATAGACTTCATGGAACAAAACAATTGTAATACTCTATATAAGCCTATGCTGTACTGGCTGGCTACCTTTTAATGAATTTCTGTTAGCAGTTTAAGAAACACCTTTGAAAATGGTGTAAGGTAAATAAATTTCCTACAGACTTCTGTTTCATCACATTATAAAAAAATTGTTGAATAAAATGACATTGTTTTTATTTTACTTTGTGTTTGATTGTCAGAATAAAAGAAGATAAGGTTGAGCTAGACATATTTTGGTAATAAAATAGCATTATTTTTATTTACCTAAATATAACACTAAGGTAAGAGGTATTTACATATTTCTTAGGAATGGAGGAAGGCATCAAAATAAATTGTTAATAACATATTATTTTGAAATATATGATGATCTACCTTGAAAAGCATTTTTTGTGAATTGTAGAAAGCTATACATCTAAGCATAAAGACCTTAAGTTTATTTTTTTCAACCAGGAGGTTTAGAACCATTAGAGTATGGAATGTCTACTGTTACCAGGCCCAAAAAAAGCATAAAACTGAAAGATGCAAAGAAGAAGCAAGTTTAAAATGACTCCGAAAATGTTGCTTTTTTTCTTCGAGATGTTGCATTTAGAAAAAAGTACAGTGTTTCTTCTTTTTAATGCACAAGGCATAAAAAGTAAAATGTCTACAGTTCTTAATGAAAAGAGCCTTTCTTTCTGAGTCATTTAATCAGTAAATATGTGTGGCAAATACTTAATGTGCCAGGCATTTTTTTCTGTAAGTAGATGTCCCCTAAAGGCATTTTCCCATAGAGCAAATTGTGAACACACCTTTCAGTACAGAAATGAAGTTGAAAGCCTGAATTTGAAGAAAAACTAATGTTCATAGAGAAACTGAAGAATACAAAAAAATGATTGTTGGTTTAGAGAAGCTTATTCTCTGAGACAATGCTGCCCAGCTAAAAATTAGGGTTTTGTTAATAAGGAGTAAGAGGAGGCTTCACAGTAAGGTAGGCAACACACAGTTTCTGGCACAATTATAATGCTGGTAATGATTTCGAATTAAGTGAAGAACAAAAGATTGGAAGTCAACAACCAGAGTTCTAATTCAGCTCTGCTGTTAACTGTCACACCTAATGCAACATAGCCGTGGGCACGAATGGACACTGAGAACATGAAAGATCAGTACCAGAAATCTGTAAGTCCGGAAATTTATGTCACTAATCTACCAGGTAGGATTTTTGTGGCTAGGCAAGGCCTATACTAGGAGGACAACTGTATGAATCCAAGGATATAGAAGGAGGAGATATTGAAAGTTGTTGACTATTAGAGGATGACATACTTTGAGTAAGTAGAAAGCATAGTCAGCATTGTGGAAACAGTTGTATCAAACCACATCTTTCTCACTTGTTTTTAATAGATGACACCTTTTCTCACGGTTCTTACTCTTTCACATCTTTAAAGTGCTATGTAGTGTATGGTATAATAAGCTATATGACTAGTGTGACTTAAGAATATCTGTCATAAAGTTTATAATCTATCACCCTTTCACTGCCTACCTCTGGCACTATTAAGTAGCTAGAAATAGACATAATACTAAATTGAAAAGGTATAAGGAAATCCAACAAAATTTTGATTTTTTTCTCATGATGTTAATTTTTTTATGTGAATTGTCAAATTTCGTCGCAAATATCTGATACCCTTTCTTTGCTCATTCCCGAAGAATTTTTTTAGTTCTAGAAGGGTAATTTCGTATCTTACATTACTTACACTGAAGCTAACTTAATTCTCTCATCCGTAATGTAAATGCATATAAGAGGTCTTTAAGATCAATTTGCTTTTAGGTGTGACATTCTAAAAGTTTCATATAAACAAATTGGGAAGTAAAGGATTCTGAAAGTACAATTTCAAAAGGAAAGGTAGTAAAAAATTAACTTTGTTTACTTACGCTATGGTTAAATTTACTGAAAATTATTTAACCAGAAATCAATTTGGTAAATGATCAGTCCACCAAATGACTAATAGGCCTTAAATTGTCAGACCAATTGCCTTAATCCAGATTTAAAACATACCCCACAAATATTTTACTACCAGAGGCAAGGACTGGGATAGATACAGGTCTCAGTCCAGAAAAATATGAGAAGAGCAAAGTCCTTCCATTCACTTACATAACATTGAGCATTCAAGAAGGACAATACTAGGCATCTCAAATGTTAACTTGGGAAGCTGGGCATCTAGTGGCACAGGACTGTAAATCCATGTGAAATTGCTGCATCCCAGTCTTGGTGATACTAAAACTTTAAAAATAGTCATCAATAACTTAGCAAATAAATCGTTCAGCTAATCAGCTTTTGGTGGACTGGTATACTGTATTTACATAATTGTATACTGCTTTTCCCAAAAAAAAAAATCAGCTTACAAGTATTTAAAAAATGGGAGCAACAAAAGAAAAAGTCAAGCCAGGATGAGTAAAATTGCATCAGGAATAAGACTTGAGAACACATCCCATTAAGACCTAAACATGTGGCTGCTAAACCACATATTTACCCTAGCTTTCAGTGAAACGTGGGAAACCCAGTTAATTAGGCAATTTACTGTCTATAAGATAAGGTGAAAACAAACCAGTCCCTCATGAAGGGTTCACCTATCCTTTGGAGTCATTTATTTATGAAGACTATATAACAGAAATGTTGAAATAGGAAGATCATATTGAAAATAAATTTCATGATCTCTTTTGAATTTCTGAATACAGAAAATATTTAAGAACTCACTAAAAAGAAATATTTTCTTTCTTTAAAAGTCTGTTTATAAGTCATAAAAAAGTTGAGCAATAAATTTGTTTTCCAGTTTTCTCAAATATTTCTCCATCCTTATTTGTTCAGTAAGAAAACATCATTGCCACTTATTTCCCTTTTCCATGTTCTTTAGAGACTACTCCAAACCTTAACTGCCTTTCTGGTCTACATTCAGGCTTTCCTCCTTCACATCCAGGCGGTGTTCAATTTCAGCCAGTTCTCTCTCCCAAAAGACTAATGTACTATTCATCTCTCTTTCTAGCTCTAATTCCTGTGCTCTAATCCAGGCCATCATAATTTTTATATGGACAGTTGAGACAACTTTCTCTCCCAAGCTCTGAACTCTTTTTCTAATGCATTACTGAGGGTGTGGTCCTAGGGTCACCTGCCTTAGAATTGACTGAGCCTGAGGTCCTTGTTAAAAATGTGGTCCTTTAGGGAAAAGGTCTCTCTCTAGCTGACTTTTAGATAATGTTATGCCTTGCTCAGAGTAAAGGTGCCTCAACAAATATTTAAGTAGTGAAAACTTCATTTTTATAATATATTACAGATTTACAGTGTACTTTCACTTATTTCATTACCTTATTTACCTGGATTATTCAGTCTTCCGAAATAAAACATAAACCCTTTTCTTTTTTTCCTTCTTTCTCTTTGTAGTATTTAGAGAAGTGACGGTATTATTCACTAAGAATACAAATTAGCAACTCTCGAAAGCAGAATTAGAATAATATAATTAACATAATCTTGTCCAGGCGTGGTGGCTCACGAATGTAATCCAAACACTTTGGGAGGCCAAGGCGGGTGGATCACCTGAGGTCAGGAGTTCAAGACCAGCCTGGCTAACATGGCGAAACCCTGTCTGTACTAAAAATACAAAAATTAGCCATGTATGGTGGCAAGTGCCTGTAATCCCAGCTACTTGGGAGGCTGAGGCAGGAGAATCACTTGAACTCAAGAGGCAGAGGTTGCAGTGAGCTGAGATTGCACCACTACACTCCAGCTTAGGCCACAGAGTGAGACTTTGTCTCAAAAAAAAAAAAAAAAAAACCTAATCTTTTGCTATCTCCATCTTGTTGATCATCTTTTCTTATCCATATTTTAAAAATCTTAGTCAACAAAAATTATTTTCAGCAAATATTTACTATTTTAAGTCTTAGAAATCAAGAAAAAAGAATTAAATTCTTTTGATATATAATTTCTGATAGATAAAAAGCCAATGGCATGTGAATCAAATGATATAAATTGTATTTGCTTTTCCTGAGGAAAAATTTATTGAGAAAAATACTACTTGTTCTCACCCACAATTATTTTGGCTCTTCAATGAATTAAAGCTGTTGTATAAGTTTCAGATTTTCCTAATGATTCTTTTCTCATTTTCTAAAATCTAAGAGTCAGAAGACATTATACGTAATCCAGTATATGCAATCCCTTTAGAAAGTACTAACTTTTTAAATGCCAAGGGCAAAAATGTGAATGATATGGTCACTATATTTGTCTGCTAAGTTCTAGGCACCAACATATTTTGTTCCTCTTTTGACACAGGTGTATTTTCCTAGCTGAATAAAAATGTAACTATGTAAAAATTATATCTAGATAAGAAAAGTTGATAGAACTCTTTAAATTTTGGCCAAAAATTGATTTTGTTATTAATAAGATACTTTAAAAACCGAATGTAGATTTGTTTACAGACTTTTAGTAGTCACTCTTCTCTTCCAAGTATCATGAATGTTACCTTTATATTTTTCAAGTTATATGATACATGCTGCCTTGGTGCTTAAGAACATAATAAAAAAATGAAAACCTAAACTAATCAAAAGCTTCCCATGCTGGTGAACATAACCTGACATAAAACTATGCTGATGTCTTCCTTTTTAGTGGCTTATGGCCTAAAAATACACTTTGTACAACTATTGTTCCTATTGACTTTATTTAGAATCTCAGCAAAAAATTTTCATTTTCCTCAGAATTAATCTTTAAAATTATCTTTAAGATAAGAAGTACTGAAAGGAGTTAGTATAGATGTTATTTTTAGCATATATATATATATGAACATATGCATTAGTTTTTTTCTGACGGTCTTTTCTTGACATAATCTTGGCTGTGCTTTCATGGCTAAATGTTATGATCCGTCACTTATCAAGTATAAGAACATCTTTATAACATCAAGTACCCATAGTGGTCAGGAGCACAGGTTTTAGAGTGAGACAGTCATGGGTTTGAATCACAGTCTGTTCTTTGCTGTCTGTTCAACCTCACTCAGCCTGAATTTCCTCAATTGTAAAGACGATAAAACCCACCATATGAGATAGAAATGTTGTGAAGATTAAAGTGTATAGTCTCTTCAAAGTATCTGGAACAAAGCACAATACTTAGAATGTGGGATGTAGCTATTATCCATAATCACGTACAATTTAGTACCCATTAACTGCGATATTCATAGACTCCTTGCCCCAGGTTAGGCAAATCATGTTATAACGTAAAACTCAAGAACTTTGGGTTATTTTTGGTTGCACAGTTTCTTCTAGTGACTCAACCAAAATTTCTACTTTGAGGATATTTTTAGAGAAAAACACATTTTAAAAATTTCCTTAACCTTCATACTGAAGGAATTAACTCTTAAAAAGAAATAATAAGACAATTATTTTTAAAAGATGTCTCCTATATCTGAACATATTATTTTGGACTATAAGGTAATATAACAGTGTATTTGTTTTGATTGACACATGCAGGATACATGTATTTATGTGCTAAGCAGTATTTTTTTTTTTTTTTTTTTGAGACGGAGTCTTGTTCTGTCGCCCAGGCTGGAGTGCAGTGGCGCGATCTTGGCTGACTGCAACCTACACCCCCTGGGTTCAAGCAGTTCTTCTGCCTCAGCCTCCCAAGTAGCTGGGACTACAGGTGCACACCACCACGCCCGGCTAATTTTTGTATTTTTAGTAGAGACGGGGTTTCACTGTATTGGCCAGGCTGGTCTCGAACTCCTGACCTTTTGATCTGCCCGCCTTAGCCTCCCAAAGTGCTGGTGTTATAGGCATGAGCCACTGAGCCCGGCCACAGATACACTAGCATTGTGTTGGCATGTGCCTCCACTAGGAGGCTTATGATGAGAAATCTCAAATATATACAGAAATAGATGGACTGATAATATATACCTTGTACCCATCATAAGTTTTAGGAATTATCATTTTGACCAATACTGTTTTACATATACCCTCATCTACTTCTCCCTTCCAAAATTTGTTGAAGGAATGGTTCCATTTGTGTCTCTAAAAGTTAAGGACTCGTAACCACAGTACCACTATTATACTTTTAATATATAATTTCTTTTTAATTTTTTTCATTTTTATGAGTACATAATAGGTATATATGTATATATATGGGGTACATGAGAATTTTTTTTTTTTTTGAGATGGAGTCTCGCTCTGTCACCCAGGCTGGAGTACAGTGGTTCCATCTCGGCTCACTGCAACCTCCGCCTCCCGAGTTCAAGCCATTCTCCTGTCTCACCCTCCAAAGTAGCTAGCACTACAGGCACCCGCCACCATGCCCAGCTAATTTTTGTGTTTTTAGTAGAGACGGGGTTTCACCATGTTGGCCAGGCTGGTCTCAAACTCCTGACCTCAGGAGATGCACCCGCCTCAGCCTCCCAACATGCTGAGATTACAGGCGTGGGCCACCACGCCCGGCCACATGAGATATTTTGATACAGGCATACAGTGCAAAATAATAACATCAGAGTAAATGGGGTATTCATCACCTCAAGCATTTATCCTTTCTTTGTGTTACAAACAATCCAGTTATACTCTTTTAGGTTTTTTTAAATGTATGATAAATTATTGTTGATTGTAGTCACCATGTTGTGCTATCAAATACTAGATCTTATTTATTTTACCCACATATTTTTTATAACTATTAACCATCTTCACTCCCTTGCCCCTCTCCTCTCACTATCCTTCCCAGCCTCTGGTAACTATCATTCTGCTCTCTATCTCCGTTGAGTTCAATTGTTTTAATTTTTAGCTCCCACAAATAAGTGAGAACATGCAAAACTTACCTTTCTGGGCCTGGCTTATTTCACTTAACGTGATATTCTCTAGTTCCATCCATGATGTTGTTGCAAATGAAAGGATCTCATTTTTCTTTATGGCTGAATAAGTACTCCATTATGTAGTGTATATTTACCACATTTTCTTTATCCATCTGACATATGGGTTGCCTCTAAATCTTGGCTGTTGTGAACAGTGCTGCAGCAAACATGGGAGTGCAGATACCTCTTCAATATATTCATTTCCTTTCTTTTAGATATATACCAAGCAGTGGAATTGCTGAATTATATGGTAGCTCTGTTTTTAGTTTTTTGAGCGACCTCCGAACTGTTCTCCATAGTGGTTGTACTTATTTACATTGATACGTTCTTGATATCATCAACTCTCAGTCATTGCTCAGATTTTCAGTTGTCTCTTTATTGTTCAAATTTTCTTAACAGTTTGTCTATTTATTTATTTATTTATTTATTTATTTAGAGATGAAGTCTCGCTCTTATCCTGCAGGCTGGAGTGCAATGGTGCGATCTCGGCTTACTGCAACCTCCACCTCCCTGGTTCAAACCATTCTCCTGCCTCATCCTCCCGAGTAGCTGGGATTACAGGTGCCTGTCACCACACCCAGCTAATTTTTGTATTTTTAGTAGAGACGGTGTTTCACCATGTTGGCCAGGCTGGTCTCGAACTCCTGACCTCAGGTGATCTGCCTGCCTCGGCCTCCCAAAGTGCTGGGATTACAGGTCGTGAGCCACTGTGCCCGGCCAGTCCGCGCCCAGCCAGTTTGTCTATTTAAATAAGTATCCAAGTAAGGTCCACAAATTGGGCTTGTTTGATACATATTTTAAGGTTCATTTAAACTTCCTACAGTTTTCTTACTTCTTGCAACATTTGTTGAAGAAACTAGGTCATTTATAGAATTTCCCACAGAATGGATTTTGCCGTATAGTTTAACTTATACTTCCGTGTTTCTTTTAAAGTTATTGTAATTACATCTAGAGGCTTGATCAAATCCAGGTTTGATTTTTGTGTGTTTGTGAGGGGCAGTACTATTTTATAGGTGATTGTATGAGCCTCCATCAGGAGGCTGATATCTGTCTAGTTGTGTCTCTTTTTGATGATAGGCAACCATTCAAGTTCAATTCTTCAATTCACTAATTTATTAGGTATTGCAGAATCCTGATATTCTAACTCTTTCTGTCTTAATTTGTTAGCTGTAATATTTATAAAGAGAAACTTTCATGTTTGGGTAGCTTAGTGTTTTGGTTTAACTGATAACCCATAAGAGCAATCTATAGTGGCATCATTGTACAACTAATATTTTTAAATATCTGCTAACTCGATGGTCATTATAGTTCAGAAATGGTGATTAAGATTTATATCTCTATGTTTATAGATACAGATACAAATCTATATATTTAATTAAAGCTTAAGTCATTAAAGTAAGAATATTAAAGCTATGCCAAAGGCCATGAATAATTATACATCTAAGTTTAATTTAAAACTGAAATTCCTAAAGCTTATACCAATGTTATAAATTCCAAAATATATGTGATTTTTAGCTAGAATTTTCTGACATATTGATCTCTTGTGTTTATTTTGTTTGTAATATATTATTTCTATAAAATGTTAATTAAAAGGGAATGCAGTGGTGTCTTTTGAAAGAAGAGGATGTCATTCCTCGTATCAGGGCAATGGAAGGTCGTAGAGGAAGACCACCAAATCCAGACAGACAACGAGCAAGAGAGGAATCCAGGATGAGACGTCGGAAAGGTCGACCTCCAAATGTTGGCAATGCTGAATTCCTAGATAACGCAGATGCAAAGTTGCTAAGAAAACTGCAAGCTCAAGGTAAGAAACATAATGTGTCTGACACTAATAATCATACTAAAAAGTATACTAAAAGTATTTCTAATATTTTTGACTTAGGATTGACACTGCTCTCAATTTTTAAAAAGTAAATATTTGTGTTAGAATAAAATGAAAAAATAAGGAGTCCCACTGGTAACTGGAGTTCTTTGATTAGGTAATCTTTCAAGAACCATTACTCATAAACACATCCTATCCTGTGTATTTAGAATTACAAAGGTGGGTGTTAAGCTTTTAAGGCTTGCACAGAAAGGGAATCAACCAGCACTTGGCACATGCCTTAAGGTCGTGCCAACCTTCTGGAAATTCTCATTTTAACAGCTCCCGATTCCTTGAGGTGGTACATGGGAATAACTCCAAAATATGTGGATCTGTGGAGTAAATTTTCAGTCAGAGAACTCCAATTACTGGTAAGTAACCCCAGTCTTTTAGTTCGGGTTCTCCTGTAGTCCAGATATAGTATATATATTTTTTCAGAATAACAAATTAATACATTAAAATCAAAAAGTACTTTAAGATAACCAGAAAGTATCATTTATCAAGCTAAAAGTGCTGATAATAACCTAAACTGTATTAATGATTTGACATTATACATAAAATGTCAACATGAAAGTCCCATGCTATGTATGGCAAAGAGAAGGCTGAGTAAAATAGAACAGTTTGGCTTTGCAGTTTGAGTTACTAGTTACAAATGTGAAGCCACTTAAGACTGTCTGAATATATCAACATATGTGTAGATACCTTATATTTGCAAGGCATATATATAAAGATATGTAACAATGTAAAATAAAGGTTTAATAATGAAAATTGACTTAAAAATCTAACAGAATTTTACTACTTCTCATGGGTTTTTTATTATCCCTATAAATAAGCAAAATGTGGAGGAAATGTATAAAAGACTTAATTCTATTCATTGTAAACACCATCATAATATTGACTTCGCTGTTGCTGCTTTGTTTTTTATTATAAAACAAATATCTATGACAAAACTCATAGAATAGAATGCTTTAAAGACACATGTAATCTTAATGCTTTGGGATGCCAAGGTGGGAGGATTGTTTGAGGCCAGGAATTTAAGACCAGCCTGGGCAATGAAGCAAGACCCCATCTCTACAAATAAAATTTTAAAAGTAGCCAGGTGTGGTGGCACACTCCTCTAATCTTAGCTATTGTGGAGGCTGATGTGGGAGGATCCTCTGAGCCCAGGAATTCAAGGTTACAGTGAGCTATGATCATGCCACTGCACTTCAGCCTGGCTGACAGAGTGAGACCCTGTCTCTAAAGAAATAAATAAAAGACATTCTCATTGTTATCAGTGGAATAATTAATCTTTCCAGAAATACGTACACATATACACACACATGCAACCACTCACATATACATATATATCCTTTTTGATTTTTAAAATAAATGGACTTGAGTCAGTCTCTTTTTGATGACTGTTTAAGCTACTTCCAGATCTTCACTATCATACAATTATAATAAATATATATTACACTTTTCTAAGCAGATATTATACAAATCTAAACATATTACACAAATCATTTTCAAGTTTTTATGGATAGCAGGCAAATATTGTCTCCAGTTCATACTTTGACTAATAGCTTGTTAACTGCCTAGCAGTTATCATATAAATTTTTTATCTTAGTATGTGTATTAGTCTATTCTCACACTGCTATAAAGTTATGACCCGAGACTGGGTAATTTATAAAGGAAGAAGTTTAACTGACTCACAGTTTCGCGTGGCTTGGGAGGCCTCAGGGAACTTACACTCATGGTGGAAGAGGAAGCAGCCACCTTCTTCACAAGGCACCCAGAAGAGAGAGAGCAAGGGAATCCACCACTTAGAAAACTAGCAGATCTCATGAGAACTCACTCACTATCATGAGAACAGCATGGGGGGAAACCCCCTCATGATCCAATCCCCACCCACCAGGTCCCTCCTTTGACACGTGGGGATTACAGTTTGAGATGAGATTTGGGTGCGAATACAGAGCCAAACCATATCAGTATGGTAGTCAGATTTTTTTATTGTATTTGGCTTCTTATAAGACTTTCATCCCAAAGAGTTACTAGTGAAGGTTAAAAAGTCAATAAATTAACAGGCATAGATGGGTTTTAAAAATTGATATTGTCAGTAAGCTATTGACCCTTCTGAATAATGTTTAATGCTGGGGAATGTGGGCATTGTTTGCATAAAATAAGAAAGTTTGAAATTAACTGATAATCAAAACATGGGATCTTCATGGATATTTGGCATATCTAATTATCATTAGAAGTTAGAATCTAAAATAGCAAATTTAAATTTAGAAAATTAACTATATTTTTGTTGTAACAAAGTAGAAGTTAATTATTCAACTTTTACCGAATGTTTATTCTCCCTCCAGATTTCAAATTGATTTGTATTCAATTACATAGTTTACCCTTGTTATAATACATTGGATTGCATTTTGCAAGTTCTGTTACCTTTGACCTTATTGTATATTACATGTACTCTTTCTCAACATGTATATAAAGATTATTTAACAGTAAGTAAATAATCTGTTAACATTTACAAGTGTATGGAGTATTGTTTGCATTTTTTCCTGTGAAGAAAAGAAAGTAAAAATGAAGCAGTTTATCACCTTTTTCATTTCTAAAAGCCTTCTTTGGTAACACTTTGGGGGGTTATCTGAGAGGATTCTAGAAGAAGTTTTTGTTGTATATTATTATCCTTCTATGACCAACTAGACTGAAAAACCAGACTTAATTTGAAGAAAGTTTCAGAATAGTGAGATAAATGTGAGTTTTGAATGTGCATCCAAACGTTGTGAAATGAGAACTCTAATTTCTCAGAATATAGGTAAAAATCTGACAAAGTTTGAATATGATAAAGACTTTCATTCTATATAAATAAACCTGCTTGTTGATTGACTGATACTATTAATATCTCAAATTTTCCAAAATATGAAGTAGCACCTATTCATTTCATATGCGATTGAAACTGAGATGCCTATAAGTAATCTATATCATGCACCGTTATTTTAAGATGTACACTAAGAAAGAAAAGAGCTGCCAGTTATCAGTTACATTCTGACCTTAGAGTTGTCAAAATGTTTAAAAATGCATCTTAGGATCAAAGAAATGAGTTAAATCCAAAATATCTCTAATTCTATCTGAAAATAAACTTCATCTTTGAAATTAAAGCGGACAGTTTCTTAAGCCACAAAAGATACTTTCCAAATTAGTATTTCAAAACGTAATTATAATATATTCACCAACCAAAAAAACCAAATAAATGAGAAGATACTGGAAGTAATTTATTTCTACAGCTTGGGTGAACTTTTCTAGGTATCTAACTCATTCTCTTTCCTCTGTATTCTCTCTTTTTCTTCTTCTTTTTTTTTTTATTTTTATTTTGAGATAGAGTTTCACTCTTGTCGCCCAGGCTGAAGTGCAATGGCGCGATCTCAGCTCACTGCAACCTCTGCCTCCTGCGTTCAGCGATTCTCATGCCTCAGCCTCCTGAGTAGCTGGGATGACAGGCACCCACCACAACGCCTGGCTAATTTTTGATATTTTTAGTAGAGTTGGGTTTTCACCGTGTTGGCCAGGGTGGCCTCGAACTCCTGACCTCAGGTGATCCATCTGTCTTGGCCTCCCAAAGTGCTGGGATTACAGACATGAGCTGCTGCGCCCGGCCTTTTTCTTTTTTTCACATCGTCTTCTTTTCCAACTGCCCATAATGTAAAATTTAATCTATGTAAATTTTTAATGATTAGTTAAAATTTTATATTTCTTGCTAAAGTAAAAAGATGTGAGTTGAACTTTAAAATTTTTTTGGCCCAAATATTTTTTTAAATTACTGGCCAGACACAGTGGCTTATACCTGTGTAATCCTAGCACTTTGGGAGGCCAAGGTGAGAGGATTGTTTGAAGCCAGGAGTTCAATACCAGCCCGGGAAATAAAGCACGACCACAAAAAGAAATTTTTAAAAAATTAGTTGGGTAAAGTGGTGCACTCCTATAGTCCTGGTTATTCAGGAGGCTGAGGGGAGAGGATCACTTGAGCCCAGGAGTTGGAGGCTACAGCAAGCTATGATCATACCACTTCACCTGGGTCACAGAATAAGACCTTGTCTCAAACAAATAAACAAAAATTACTGTGTACTTGTGTAGGGCTTGAAATTGATTGATACGCTCATACACAAACATGGTTCTATATATATTATAGAATTTTCTTATTAAAAGTTAAACTTATATTAGAGAATATCAGTTTAGCTTGCAGCAAAAGGATCGTACTTATGCCATATTTTCTAGGAAACATTTTTATCAGCACATCTTTACATTTCAAGACAGAGTCAGGCCTCTATTGTAGAATTCAAAACTTTCAATTCTTAATGTTAAAGAAATATTTATCTGGCATTATTATAGATGAGAATAATATTCTTCACCCATATTATTATCAGAGGTTGCTGACCCTGAAGGTCAGGTTATAGGTTTTTATGTCCCAGAGTATTTAGTGAACAGGAGATCTTTTTTGTGTGACCCAGAAATTTTTGATGATGCCTGTAACCTCCTAATATTGAAAATGGTTGGGACATTGGAGATAATACTTTATCATCATCTTCCATTTTATTTTTCATTAACACTTCCAGTTTACTAGATGAAATTCGACTTTTTTCATCTCTTCTCCTTTTTAAAAGTCTCAGTGATAGAAAACTGGCCATAGTGACCAACTTCACTTCAGCTGTTATGAGGACATACGGTTACATTCTTAGCTAAAATCTTAAGGCATTTAAACTTTGCTTAAAGATTTTTAGAAATAGTGGCAAATAGACTGTGGAGTCAGAAAGTCCTGGGGTTTCTTTGGGGTTTTCTTTTGAGACAGAGTCTCACTGGAGTGCAGTGGTGCAATCTCAGCTCACTGCAACCTCTTCCTCCCGGGATCAAGCAGTTCTTCTGCTTCAACCTCCCAAATAACTGGGATGACAGGTGCCCACCACCACGCCTGGCTAATTTTTGTATTTTTAGTAGGGGTGGGGGCTTCATATGTTGGCCAGGCTGGTCTCAAAGTCCTGACCTCAAGTGATCCACCTACCTCAGCCTCCCAAAGTGCTGGGATTACAGGCATGAGCCACTGTGCCCAGCCAGTCATGGGTTTTTTTCTTGGCTATGCTATTTAACCTCTAGGAGCCTTAGTTATTTTGTGTGTAAGCAGGGCAATCATGTTGATCTTATTAAGTAGCTGTGAACATTAAACAAGGTGGTGTAAATTTAACACAACAGGCTGGGCGCACTGGCTCACGCCTGTAATCCCAGCACTTTGGGAGGCCGAGGCGGGTGAATCACGAGGTCAGGAGATCGAGACCATCCTGGCTAACACAGTGAAACCCCGTCTCTACTAAAAATATAAAATATTAGCTGGGCGTGGTGGCGGGCGCCTGTAGTCCCAGCTGCTCGGGAGGCTGAGGCAGGAGAATGGCGTAAACCTGGGAGGTGGAGCTTGCAGTGAGCCAAGATCACGCCACTGCACTCCAGCCTGGACAACAGAGCAAGACTGCGTTTCAAAAAAAAAGAAAAGAAAGAAAAAGAAAAATTTAACACAATAGTGCCTGCGATCAATAAATGGTGGAAATTTTTAGAGCTCAAGTGATTCACGTGTTAGCAATTATGTTCCTTGTCAATGAACATAATTTAGGTTTCTTTGTTCAGTGGCTACAAAATTTAAACAATGTATAATACAAAGTGATGCTTTCTAAAATGATTATATGAGTAATATTATATACCACTTTTAGAGTTAGAAGTATTCAGACCAAGTTTGCCAGCAGAAGAAAGCAAGGATATTACATGGTTTCTGTGTCTGTTACACCCTTTGCCGCAGTAATGCTTGGTAACAACCACCAAACCTTAGTAGCATACAACACTGTCTTAATCACTTGTGCACATGGAATCAGCTGGAAATTAGCTAAGCAGCTTTGCTTATCTTGGCTGGGCTTGTTCACATTTGTGGGGTCAGCTGCTCCCTGTGTCCCAATCTCCCAATAGCCTAGCCCCCAAATCATATCTTCAGTCTTGGGCAAAGCACAAGAACAAAAGCAGAAAGAATACAACTAAACTTTCAAGCTCAGTTTTCATCACAACTGCTAACATCCTCTTAACCATGGAAAATCACATGGTTGAGTTCAGAATCAAGGGACGGGAAAATATATTCCACCTCTTGATGGGAATTGCTCCAAAGTCACATTACAAATGTCATGGATAAAAGGAGAAATGAAGAATTGGGGACATTAACTTTGTTCATCTATCCTAGTTTCATACATGTATCCTTGAAGATTATAAGAACTAGGTTGTCTTTAAAAGTCATTGAAATTCTGCTTTCTTTTTATTTAGCAGATTTAGTCCCTCTCCTTCATAAATGAAAATATCACTGGATTCAGGAGCTTAACCATTATAGCTAATTGAAATACTAAGTTTGGGTGGGAGGGGACTTTGTATTTGTTTTAATTGAGAGTCTTCCTTTTTTTTATATGTTAAGACTGAAGCTACATTACAAGTCTTAAAATACTAGCAGCTATTTTCCCACTAAGTGGGGTTTACTTGAAATGTGAAGAAAATGTACTTAAATAAGCCTCTCTGATAAAGATTAAAAGAAACCTCATTTTTATGTAGTCCTAGATATGGGATCATATTTGATGAAATAATTTGATTATTTCCATTGGAATGAACATTCAGTTTCCGTTGGAATGAACATGACGTTGTCTACCACACCACTCTTCTACTTGGTATCTGTCTGACCTTAGGCAATTTTCTTAAATATTATATCCTCGGCTGGGAGTGGTGGCTCACACCTGTAATCCCAGCACTTTGGGAGGCCGAGGCGGACAGATCACAAGGTCAGGAGATGGAGACCATCCTGGTCGACATGGTGAAACCCCATCTCTACTAAAAATACAAAAATTAGCTGGGTGTGGTGGCGCACGCCTGTAATCCCAGCTACTTGGGAGGCTGAGGCAGGAGAATCACTTGAACCTGGGAGGCGGAGATTGCAGTGAGCTGCGATCGCACCACTGCACTCCAGCCGACAACAGAGCGAGACTTCATCTCAAAAAAAAAAATAATAATTATATCCTTTATGATGATACCATTTTCACACAGTTATTGTTTTTGGTTAGTAGTTACACAAAGTTGTTAATATTCTTTGAAATTTTGTGTTTTTCAGAAATAGCCAGGCAAGCAGCACAAATAAAGCTTTTGAGAAAACTTCAAAAGCAGGAACAGGCTCGGGTTGCTAAAGAAGCCAAAAAACAACAAGGTGAGTGATTTAAATGTAACATAAACTTGAAGAGTCAGTACTGGGGAATTCATACGAGTTTTCTTTTCTTCATTCCCTTTTTGATGATATCTATTCTTTGGTTTCTTGTAGCAATAATGGCTGCTGAGGAGAAGCGGAAGCAAAAAGAACAGATAAAGATTATGAAACAGCAGGTATGTGTATACATTGGAAGTGACTTTTAAAATATGGGACTTATTTTGAGGATTTGTTAGTAATGTACATTATTTTTGATTTCTTAAATAACTATATTTCACATTAATATTTGTGTCTTATTTAGAAAGTTGCTATCTTCTATTAATTAAAATTTTACCTTTTTAATAAAGTCTTCTACTTCCAAGTGTTTAAAGAAATGATTACCAAACAGTAAATTTGTGTAAGTACTTTAATATCCTGGTAGACTTTGTATAAGTTGATATCTTGAACAATTTTCAGAATTTTTAAATTAATGTATCAGTCAATGAAGTATATTGCTCAAATGTTCAAATTTTAATAAAAGCTTGTTTTTCTTAAACATGTAAAATATTAGTAGAAAATTAAATTCAAGTTATACAAAATAAGATTTGCCTTCATTGCTTCTTAATGCTTTCAGGATTACTTAAAAGTTGCCACTGCAAAAAAAAAAAAAAAAAAAGATGACAGCAGTATTTTAGCAAATCCAGAGTTCTCTGTCTTGTATCTACAATATTTCTCCCCATGTGATTTTCAAAATTAAGTTTAGGTAAGAGAAGTAATTTTTAAATTTTCATAGGTAAAAATTAAGTGAGAAGGTATTCAGCTTCATTTAAGATGAGAATGTGTAAACTACTCTCCCATCTCCTCATATTCATGGTAACATTAAAGCAGAAAGGAAATGGGGAGAAAGTACTATTCTTTTAAAAATATTAGGAAGCATGTAGTTATTTCTGAGAATGAAATGAAATCAATTATGTTACTATATAAATACCTGCTAAATAAATGGCTTGGGTTGGATTTGAAGTGGTTATCTCCAAGGTTTCTTCCAGTATTAACTAAAGCAATATGACTAGAGAAGTTGATATAGAGTTGGGATTTAGGATTTAAGTTTGTAGTCAGTCAGCCTACAGTTAAATATGGGCTCTGCTACTTAATAATTTTGTGACCTTAAATGAATGGCTTAACCTTTAAGTCTTTATTTCTTCCATCATAAAAGAAGTTAACTGCAATATCTGAATAAATGAGATAATGAACATAAAGTGCCTACTGCAGTGACTGGCAACAAAACACATGCTCAACTTTTTAAAGATAAATATAAAACATCCAACTACACAGTATACTCTTTTACCACCATAATTTAAAGTAGCAGTTGTAAACTTGAATTCCATCCTTAGTTTGTTAATTGTGACTGCTAGACATTGTAAGATTGACCTGAAATAGGCTAGTGAATGCATTCGTTAAAATATATTTACTAAAGAGTATATATGAAAAAATAAGTTCATATTTCATTTTTAAGTGAAATACTGTTGTTTCTGTTATACTTTTATTGAAAAAGTTTTATAGCTTATTCTATTTACTAATGGCTGGAGACTCATTAGATCCCATCAATACTTTTAATTCAGCTTTATGATCCTAAAGTCTTACAGTAGCTACAACCTAAATCCACATGGTCTTTGCTACTCATTGAAAAAGCATTGAGCTCCAAAGTTTCCAGCAATATTAATGCAAATGAACTGGTCTTAATATTTATCAAGATATTTATCTGAGGCCAATCTCAGAATACCATCTCATTTATTTGATTCGACAAAGTGAATCAAAGTATAGAGTAATTCTACTCATACTCTCTGTTATATAGGGTCTATTTTAAAGTCAGCATTTGATCTAGAATAAAATAGTACATGTGTTTTCATCCTTTGGATTATTTTTTCCACCTAGTAGACCAAAAATATCACCAGATAGTCCTTAAGACAGTTTTCTGGAAGATTTCAGAAATATTATTACAAAGCAGGAGGCACACAGGCATTGGGATCTGACGAGGACTCTATATTTACTAAGTATTGGACTTTAGACAAAATATTTACTTTCTGAGAACCTCAGTTTTCTCTTATGTAAAAAGAAGATAATTTAAGCTTCTATGATTTTTTAATGATTGACAAGATATTAAATGTAAAGTGACCGGCTCAGTGGCTGAGTACTCAACATTACGAAGTTAACCTGTATTATAGTAATTTACCATGTTTATCTGCATGCTAATGATAACACTACCAAATATATATGGATATATATAAAAGTCACTTGAATACTTAAGATAAAGCTTTAGACTGTGTACGTAAGCCCCAAGATTCCCTGCCTGTCTGTGCATAAGAGAACAACAAGTGACTTTTGCTGACTTGAAAACATAGCACCTTATAATGTTATAATTGACAAGAGCAGAAAAGTCAGATCAAGAGTATACTTTTTTCAGATATCAAGTTCTAATTCAAATAAATACTTCAAATATGGATCAATCTTTTCTAAGATTTGGAAATTACACAAAAGATACACTTTGGGGTTTTGGGTTTTGTTTTTCGTTTTGTTTTTTGTTTTGTTTTGTTTTTTGTTTGTTTGTTTTTTAGACAGAGTCTCCCTCTGTTGCCCAGGCTGGAATTCAGTGGCACGATCTCTGCTCACTGCAGCCTCCGCCTCCTGGGTTCCAGCAATTCTCCTGCCTCAGCCTCCCAGGTAGCTGGGATTATAGGCATGCACCACCACACCCAGCTAATTTTTTGCATTTTTAGTAGAGATGGGGTTTCACCACCTAGCACTGTTTGTTTCTTGAACTCCTGACCTCAGGTGATCTGCCCGCCTCGGCCTCCAGAGTGCTAGGATTACAGGTGTGAGCCACAGTGCCTGGCCCACTTTGGGGTTTTTATTTTTGACAGCCTACAATTAATATTCAGTACCATGATAAGATCACCAAAATCAAAGAATGTGATCAGTCTTGTAAAATCAAAACAGTAATTCCTAAAATTTCATCATCCTGCAGTAGAATCCTGCAGGGAATCAATAACATCAGTGTACATTAAAAAAATTAAAATGCATATTAATGTATAGCTTCAATAGGTACAACTAGCATCTGGAGATGGGAGCAGGCATTGTGAAATACAGGTGTTGGTGCTGGAAATTCTAGGATAAGTACAATTTTCAAGTAGGAAACTTTGAATTTTCTTTTTTAACTTGTATTTATTCTCATCAATGCCAATTTGGGACTTTTGAATGGATTAAGGAACATGAAATTGCTAAGAATGTGTTTATAGAATATGAGACAATTTTTTAAGTTAAAATGTAAATTTTTATCAAAATTTATGTGATCACTAAGTTATAAAACATATCCAATAACCAGTTCATTAAATTTAGACAATGTGTACCCCAATTATGTCCTACAAATAATTCCCTGGAATGTTAAATTATAATTAATTAATTTTAAAATAATGTTACAGGTTATTTCTGAAATGGGCTAATTGTAATTAAAAGCAATGTTATATTATCATGCTATTCAACATGTGAAATAAATTTTAGAATGGAAATTGTTAATAATGTTACAATTGTGTCACTATATACTTTTTAAAGCATTTTATTTAATTGTGACAAATGAGAAAGGGCAAACACCTCTCACTATTTTATAGAAGAATAGTTATTATTTGCTCAAGACCATTCAATAAATGACTGTAATCCAGAACTGGCTGTATGTTTTCTGACTGCTGATACTCGATTTTTCTGCTATTCAGTCCTATATTATTTCAAGTTAAGTATTATTTGTAACTGCAAATATCTATAAAGATCTTCAGGCTATATAGTTTAATCAGCTTGGTTCACTGAGTTTCTGTTTATTTAGCATTTGCATTTTACAAATTACTGTGAGAAACCTTATCAAATCATATTAATTTCAGACATGAAAATATATATGGTTTTATGCTAAATAATGAAATTTTTATGTCCATCCTTTGGTAATTTTGTACTTTTTTTTTTTTTATTTTGAGACGGAGTCTCGCTCTGTCGCCCAGGCTGGAGTGCAGTGGCACATCTTGGCCGACTGCAAGCTCAACCTCCTGGGTTCACGCCATTCTCCTGCCTCAGCCTCCCGAGTAGTTGGGACTACAGGTGCCTGCCACCAAGCCCTGCTAATTTTTTTTAATATTTTTAGTAGAGACGGGGTTTCACTGTGTTAGCCAGGATGGTCTCGATCTCCTGACCTTGTGATCCGCCCACCTTGGCCTCCCAAAGTGCTGGGATTACAGGTGTGAGCCACCGCGCCTGACCTGTACTTATATTTTTAATTATTTGATTCCACTCAAATACTCTTTACTCAGATAGTTTATTTTATTATCTCAACTTATCATAACTTTTCCTACAGGAAAAAATTAAGAGAATACAGCAAATCAGAATGGAAAAAGAACTTCGAGCTCAGCAAATTCTAGAGGTAGAAGTCTTAAATTTAATATAATTAAAGTAGTTTAGCCATATATTTTTAAGTCTGCAAAAATAAATATTTTGCGTGCATGTTTTCTCACACAAATTAATATGTTTGTCAGATATTCTCTTTAAACATTCTGCATAGAATAAAACTTTATCTGAGCCTTATTTAGCAAGCTAACCTAATCCCAACAGTAAAGATATACAAAATGAGGCAAAAGAAACAGGAAAACTTCTGAGCAGTTAGTGGAGTTGTCATAAAGTTCATGCGCTAAAATGTTTTACTTTTATCAAAGTAAACAACAAAAGAAAAATCATTAGGGCTTATAGTCTGATATTTACTTTTAGTTTAGAAACAAATGTTTACAGAAGTAAGATTTCAAAAGTAAAAGTAAATTTTAAATGTGCAAAGTTTTATCAGATTGTTTTTCTGGTTTCTAGCATATCCCTCTCCCCTGCAAGGCTAATTAGAATAGAGATAGAGGACATCTGTTGGCAACAGCAAAAGTAATAGGCAAAAGACAGCAAGGAAAAAATACAGGAAAACTTCAGCTAGCATATATAGGAACTGAAAAGCCTAGCAACAGCCTGTAATCTTTTATTTGAATAGCAAGCAATTTTCAAAACCTTAATAGCCCAAAGGCATTACTCTTTGGAGCTGTGCAGTATAACTGATGTTGAAAATAATTGCCCTGAGTCATCAAGAAAACGCCAAATTACGTTTAGTGTACTGTGTCTAAGCAGGCATGTCTCAAAATTATTTCCATCTAAAAGAGTGAAAATAAACTTTTCATGTTTAAATTTATTACAACTTCCCCACCATTCCGGAAACTGCTGCTTTATAGAACAGTTTATTCCCTGAGGGCTCCGGATAGCTGAGGTTTTCTCTGTTAGAGTTTTATTCCTTCTAGAAACACACACATTTTTTCTTACCCGTTTCAAATTAATTTTAAAAACCAGAAATGGAAAATGTTTTTATTTTAAAGTAAACTGACAGTAACTACTAGTTATGAAACTTACACAGTTAATGATTTTAAGATTATAAAGCTTATGTTTGATAAATAGCATGGTCTCAATAGATTGTGCCTCATGAAAGATGAGATTACAAGTTTTCATTCTATTAAAAAAAACCGCTTGAACTTAACCACACTATACAGAGATGGGAAAAATCAGACTTAATATGCTTCACTTAATAGACATAAACCAATAATGAATTTCTTTATCTCAAATTTTCAAGTATTAAAAATAAATTTTAAATAAAGTTAACAGGTTCATTCTCAAATATTACTAATTATTGAAATAATTTTTATTTATTAATTAAAATCTATTCTGTTTTCTAAATGTTTTACAGTGATTATGTTTTACTTTTAAAATCAGAAAAACAATAAGTGACATAAAACACTTTTCTGTGATTAAAATTTAAGGTAAAAGAACATAAACACTCAATTATTTCAGACTTTTAACAAAGCTTGAAGAAGAAAAGCTGTCATATTCTTATGACTCTAAGAAATTTTTGTGTATTCTAATGCTATTCTATAAATTAGAAACAAAATTATTACGTTAAACATAATGTTAACTGGGGGGAAATCTGTAATTGTCTACATATGTGTTACATACTGTTTCGTACCTTGTGAGACATGTAGCTTCATTTCAAGTCTGACATTATTTGCAAGTTGTAGTGGTGCTGTTGCATGACTTTGAGACCTGTTTTGCATGCACAGGCTAAAAAGAAAAAGAAGGAAGAAGCGGCAAATGCCAAATTATTGGAGGCCGAGAAACGAATAAAGGTTAGTTTAGATGAGAATCAGAGTTTTTATTTTTGAAAAATAAAAACTATATGTTATACTGGCATCAGTTATATGAAAAAATAGCTTTCTTCAAAATGACTATCTGAAAATATGTTTAGCAGATACTACATGTGTATAGTGTATGTTTTTATTTGTATGTATATTGTATGTGTATTTTTATTTTATTATGCAGGGTTTTTTGTAATGCTTTGAGCTGTTTAGGAGACATCAAATCAGAAATGCAAATTGTTGCTTAATACCTGTATGTAATTTTGCTAGATAAGAATGACCCCCCCCAAACTGTTTTGTGTGTTATTTATGTTTATGTTTATGTTTATGTTTAGGCATAGACTAGATATGGTATAGGTATGTTTATATTTGAGTCTCAATCTGATTCTCCCCTTTATAACTTTTTCTTTGTTAATATTCAGCAACTGTTTTATCTATTAAAAATGAAAAGCCTACAGAAGCAAAAGCCAAACTTCATCAACTGTTATTTACCAATAATAAAATTAGCTGCTTTTAATTATTTTAACTTCAAGTATTTGGGGGTGTTTTGTTCTGATTTCCTGGCATGGGGTATAGGAGAGTTGTCCCCTTCCTCCCCTCCCCCACCCTGCCGTCCACCAGTAACTGAATACTGAAAGGGGGTAGCTGGGTGAGCCTACTGGTACTGGAAACAGCCACCACAGTTATACTTTGTAAAGCCAGGGAACTGTTTATTTTTTCTACATAGACTCTCTTACTTTATTTTTTAAATTTCTGCCTTTTCATGTCTGCCGTTAATATTAATTTCATCCATATTTTGACTTTATAGAAATACTGAGATTGGTGACATTCCTAGAATGGTTTGCCTTAAGCCCCATCCCCTTGGAATGGTGCCCTGAATTATAGGTGGACATGAAAATTTCACACTGATTGCCTAGTTTTTGTCACTTTAATTCATACGTAGTGTATAGAAATGAAAAAAAATGATGTTAATTATAGAGTATATTTGAGAGTTTATATTCAGAATGGAGAGAGTTCTAATCAGCTAGATTTGAGGGTTGCACCATAACATATTAAACTGATTTAAAAATACATGTGTGGGTTATATCTGATAGGCTCTGACCATCTAGCTAGTTAGTTCAGTGAATGTGCCATTGAAGTGTGCAGTTAGGTCAGTCATTCGTTAAATTTTAAGTTAAAATGACTGCTGAAGAAAGATCCTTGCTACCATATTTACCATATTATACGATTTCTATGTAAGTATTTGTTAGGTAGAAGCATACAAAATCGAATTGACATTTTATAAATAAAAAATAATTGAATATTGGCCATTTCATATGGTTCAACCTAATGAAAAACTATAGAATCTCAGAAAAGGAACTTTTAATACTTTTAGCATGTTCTAAATCTTCTCTAAAAATCACGTATTAAAAGTTTCTTATTTTTAAGGAAAAAGAAATGAGAAGACAACAAGCTGTTCTTCTGAAACATCAGGTCTGTATATGTATATACAATTGTTGAATGTACATTTTATAATATTGCTTAAACCTATTTGGGGGAAAATCTTCAAAATATTTTCTTTAAAATTTCTGATATAATTTCTGCTTAAGTTTTTCCTTCAACCTACAGTTTATTGCCTTGCTTTGGTATTGGTGTCTTTTTGGGGGGTTAAAAAATTGGTTTTATGACTCTGTGATTTCTGTTTCATAATGTTGTGCCAACTCTTTCTACCAGGAGTTGGAGAGGCATAGACTAGATATGGTATGGGTATGTTTATTTTTGTACATCTAACACCGCATTGTGATTTGGTTGTGATATGGTTGTCATAGCAATGCATAAAGTGTAGCACTGGCTGCTGTCATATTACATACTGCTGCATGGCTTTACAGCACAGTGCATTGCATACATCTGCTTGTCTGTCTATAAAGAAGTATGATGCATCTCCAAGATTTTACATTGAATTGTACAAGCCTTAAATAAGGCTGCTCTCTAAAAATTTACATTACTGATGTCACAAAGAAAGTTGGATCACTATACAATTAGATATAATTATGACCCGTATTCTCCCATCATTCTAGATGCAAAACTGCCATTGAATACAGTGGGAATTTTGAGTTTGTTTGATGAGAGAATATGAAATATATTCTGGTTTCATAGACAAATTTTAGAAATAATTTTAGAAATATCCCTTTGGAGAAACCAAATATGCTTAAACAAAAAAATCGATGAGATATTATAAGTGATTTTTTTATTTTAAAAGTAAAGTGAGAATGTCAAATTAAACTAGTGCTTACCTTATTTTCATACTGTGCCTTTAAGATTCCACCTGTGAGCCCATGGTGCAGCTTTTGTGGCTTTAAATAGTGTATCAGGTGGCAGACATCAGTAAATAGGAATATCCCATTTCATTGGTGGTGTATGTGAAACAAGACTAGTTTAACTAAATTGGTATAAAAGCCTTAAAAAAACTCTAATTTATTGGTGGCTTATTGGATTTGCAAAATGATTTTGTACTGAAAATAACCAACTCTAAAATCATGAAGTTAAAGTGACTATAAATCAATTTCTTCCTGATCTAAAATTTTAAGAACAACACAACCATTAGTTTAATTGGCCATAGTATTTGTGGTTTTTCTAATAGCAGATGTAAGGTAACTGACCTGTTCCAGCCAACCATTATGCTTTTTGTTCTGCCAGCTTTTGAAGGAGCATCACAACTGACCATAAGTAAATCTTGTATGCTTCTGTTTACACTGTCTCCATGTTCATTGCTTTACCTTTTTGCTTTTGATTGTTGTATTTGCTTTCTAAACCTGAACTAAAACATGCACAGACTGGCCATTCTTGTCTTATATTTAGTATTTACTGTGACTTGTCTATAAATGCTAAACATGCTATACTGAGTTTTTGTTTTGTTTTTGTTTTTTCATTGGAAAATCAAACTGTTAATTGTGGCTGAGTTATTTTCCACATTTTATCTGGCCTAATAGGAACGAGAGCGAAGGCGACAACACATGATGCTTATGAAAGCTATGGAAGCTCGTAAAAAAGCAGAAGTAAGTGTGTGTTTCTAGAAAAATATTACCTTATAAAGTAATACTTTTTCCTAAAGCATTGGCTCTTCTAAATATAAATTTTTCAGAATATAGGTTTGTTGTGATTTACTGGTTTTCATATGCAAACCAAAAGTTCAGAGATAGCAACTGAGTGTTAGAACATAAAAGAATGTAGGAAGAGTTCCAATGTATGTGTTACTTTTCCTGGCTAAGATTTTAATTGTCTTTTTTTAGTGTAGTAAATAACATTGGTTTAGATAAAAGTAGCTATTTATTACACCAGAGTTTCACAAAACTAGTATTACAGCATGCCTAGACAAATCTTGTATGTCCTAATTCAAACACAAATCATTCCGACCATGGATTTCTGCCCTAAGAATTATTCTTTAGCATTCTCTATGTAAAATTAGGCCTAAGTACTTTTCTTAAAATAACTTTTAACAGATAATTCAGAATAAGAAAATTATTGCAGTACATCAGAATGAGCTTATTTGGAGGTTAATAGAAATCACTTAAAGGTTGAAATAGATATATGTTACAAAGGAATAACATTCTGTATTGAAACAGTTGAGTAGAGTCATTATAACTGGGGCTTTGGAGGTTGAAAGACACAGATTCCCCTGCTGGTTCTGCCACCAATTTGCTTTACATTTTCAAGCCATTTCTTTAAAATTGAGATGATACCTACCTCCTAGGTATGGGATTTTCGAGTGAGATAAGCATTTAATAAGTGAGAATTAATGAAAATGACACTGTTTGATCTAGAAGCTGGGAGGCTGTATTTCAGTATTTTGGTTTCAGCTCTAGCTTAAATTAGCAATATAGGTTTTTGATGTGTAGAGAAAATAGGTGTATTGTTTTGAAACCTGTGCAAAGTAGCCAGATTATCTGAATTTGAATTCTGGTTTCATTACTTTCCAGCTATATGACCTTGGGCATGTTATTTAACTTCTCTGTGATTCATTTCATCTATAAAATGAAGATAATACTGAACTCTGTTTTGTAGGGCTGAAGAGATGAGTAAATGGATATGTGTCTCTGTGTATGTAAAGTTCTTGGAACAGTGCCTGGCACCACATAGTACTTAACCATTGATACTACGTATGTGTAGAATGGGCCTAGCAAGATGCATCCCAGGTTGCGAACTACTGACATAGATTACCTCTTAGCATAGACTTAACATAGCATGTGACATATATTACAGCAATCACTTTCTGTGACTTTTCCTAAAGGTTATGGAAGTTTTACTCCAACACTTTTCCTGCTGTCTTTTTTTCCCTAACCTTTTGATTACCCAGGCCTATTGACACCCTCTATACCTAACATAATAATTGAATCTATACATCTGTGCGTGTAATTGTAACCATAATCTCTGAAAAATGACAGTCAGGGAAAGAGAGAGGTAACGTATTCCAGGAATTGGCATGGCTGCTCTCTATTCGCTTATGGAAACAGTACAGTGAAGGGAAGAGTAAGGAAAGGGACTAATTAAAAGCCTGAACACTGAACCTAATTCTCTCAATCTGGAGAGATGGAAATGGAGGGAGCAATTAGTAGCTCAGGGAAAAGACCTAGAAAATCCCTCAGGAGACAAGTTCTTCCCTACCAATCATGGGTTTTGTTTTGTTTTTTTTTTTTTTAATCAGAAGGAATAAAAAGAACCAGGGCTTGCCATTCTGGTTTTTCTTGGCAGGGAGGAAAGCTAACTAAAATAACCCAGAACGTTATCTTCAGGCATACTAGGCTTCATTAGAAGAGAAGATCCAGTAAAATAGTAAGAATGAGATCATCTGAGAGGAGGAATGCCCAGGTGAAAGAGGCACCCCAAAGGCCTCAGAGACATGAACCCTCCCGCTGGTTTTTCATATTTGCCCACTAGGGCCTGGGGAGAGTGGGGGAAGCTGCTGCAGAGAGGTGAAGGAGATCTGGGTTGAGTGGAGGGTGGTAGCCACAGGATAAATAAAGCTGATTAAAATTAGATATTCTAAGAATCCATCAAAGCCCAAGAGCACCTCTCAAGAGGAAAAGGATATACTCTTGACTAAATAGAGTGAGTCCGCTACAGTTCTTCCAGTAAAACTGAGAGATACCAGAAACCTGGTATAGCTCTCCCTCTCCTAGCTACCTTTGTCCTAAGCAAAAAGAAACAGAAGTAGAATACAGAATACTCATGGGCAAATCTGAATTACTTATAAGTCTAAAAACAGGTAGCAGATAAAGGGAGAAGAGCTGAAGGAAAATTAACCCACCTATATTGGAGCAATACAAGTTATTAATAGGGCTGGACATATTAAGCATAAATACTTTGAAAAGAAATGGCAAGGCAACTGTGTTAAAATATTAAACCAAAATAAAGCCAATAAGTGCATATGTACATAAAGTAATGACTTAAATCCTAATAGCTGAAAGAGCGAGCCTGGTTTCTCTGTTCTCATTATTGCTTTCCTCAGCACTCCCTATGCATTCTCTACAGAGCAGCCAAAGTGATCTTTTCAAAAAGTAAACCAGATCATATCCTGACACTATCCAGGGGCCTCTCATTGCAATTACGATAAAATTCAGACTCCTCACCATGGCATTTTCCCACTGACCTCTGCCTCTCACTCCAGTTTTACTTCATACAATTTGTCCCTTATGCACTATATTCTGGTCATTTTTGTCTTGTTATTATTCCTGAATGAACGGTCTGTACTATTGCTGTTTTTCCACCAAATATTCACATGGTTCCTATTTGTTGTTGAGTCATCAGTCAAATGTTAACTTTTCAAAAAAGCCTTCCCAGCAGGAGAATCACTTGAACCTGAGAGGCGGAGGTTGCAGTGAGCCGAGATTGCGCCATTGCGCTTCAGCCTGGGCAACAACAGCAAAACTCCGTCTCCAAAAAAAAAAGGCCTTCCCGGAACACCTAATTTTGCTTTTCCTTACACCCCACCCCATTCGCTCATCTTATTGTTTATGGGCTAGTTCCTCCCAGAATATAAGATCTGTGAGGACAGGACTCTTGTCTGTCTGTGCCATTGTATTGCCAGTGCCTCAATTAGAACCAAGTAAATAGGAGGTGCCTAGAAAATTGTAAATGAATGAATGGATAGGATAAAATTAAAGTTATTGTGGCAGAACTAAAAAATCAAATTAAGTACAAAACAATCATTAAATTTTGAGTATATTATTATGTTTTCTATGCAGTTCTCTTTGTATGATAGTAAAATATTTTAATTTTATTTTACTCTAGATGGTGTTCTTTTGTTATAGTCAAATACTCAAGAAACTATTATCTAACAATGCAATAACATATGCCACAAATAATCCTCAATCAGAATGTTTCAGATAATCTCGCAGGTAAAATTGAGTTCTTAAAATGTTATTGGCTGGGCGTGGTGGCTCACCCCTATAATCCCAGCACTTCGGGAGGCCGAGGCAGGAGGATCACCTGAGGTCAGGAGTTCAAGACCAGCCTGACAGGGTAGTGAAACCCCGTCTCTACTAAAAAATACACACAAAACAAATTAGCCGGGCCCGGTGACACACACCTGTAATCCCAGCTACTCGGGAGGTTGAGGCAGGAGAATTGCTTGACCCTGGGAGGCGGAGGTTGCCATGAGCAGAGATCATACCACTGCACTCCAGCCTGGGTGACAGAGTGAGACTCCGTCTAAAAAAAATGTTACCATCTGATAACCATAGACCCATGAACAGGACTCATGGACTGGGTAATTTTATCAGTCATTTTGATTTTGAATTATGTTCCTCTAATGCAGGGGTCCCCTGGGCCTCAGACCAGTACCTCCACCTGAGCCAGATGCCAGAGCCCTACCTCCTGCCAGATCAGGGGCAGGATCAGATTCTCATAGAAGCGTGAACCCTATTGTGAACTGCACATGCGAGGGATCTAGGTTGTACACTCCTAATGAGAATCTAACGATGATGATCTGAGGTGGAACAGTTTCACCCTGAAACCATCCCCCCACCATCCCACCCCTGTGACTGTGGAAAAATTGTCTTCCATGAAACTGGTCCCTGGTGCCAAAAAGGTTGGGGACCACTGCTCTAATGAATGGTGCCCATAGATCTGTGATCAACTGTTAATTTCTCAAACTACTAATGTGTGCCCAAGATTAAATTAGATACTGTGGGAAAAACAAAAAGAATATTCAAGATGCAGTAGTCATATCAGAGAGATAAAACTGAACAGTGTAAGTGGTTAAGCAATAAAAGGCCTATTTTTAGCGATGATCAAAACTTTCACCCAGTCTTTTACATAAACCTCAGTATTAACAAAGCATTCCTATATGTACTTGCCCATTTCCTCATTATTACTTAACATGCACAAGATGTAACTCGTGGAATGTCAATAATGGGCACCTTGTGGCTTCATATTCTGCCACCCATTACCTCCTGATAGCCCAAATCTGTACTAATTTTCTGTTATTACCTATTTAAAGAACAAACTTTATTATAAAATGAAGGCCAAATGATACTTAGGCAAGAACAGTTCAAAATTCTGAATTGGCTTGTGCATAACCCTGATTATAAAAGTTAATACCTTTGAATCTTTAATTATTCTATTGTAAAGAAAGAAAACTAGGATTAAAATGAAAATGTTATGAATAGTGTTTAATGAGTAATGAAATTGAAAAAACAAATTGCTTTCACCATGTTGATTAAAAATCTCCTATATTACCTGAAATTATTCCAAGAGACTCCCCACACCTATCAAAGTAAGGAGGTAACAAAAACACCACTTGTGTGATTCTTTGTGTACACTACACTGATCTTTTGGATTTAGTACTACTTCGATATATTTTTCACTAAAAAACTCTCAAATTTTTATTGGTTTTCTAGTTGTGAAATCTAATTTTTATAGTTTCTCCGTTATATAAATTTATAATTAGTAAAAAAAATTCTCAGATTTATATAAATTATCTCATTATTATTATATTAATATTAAAGGGCCATTAGTATATCATCATAGTTCATAAATATTTTCATAATGTAAGAAATTATCTTTAGCCTCGTGAATACAAAAAGCTTATTTTCTAATATAATTTAATATGAAATACATCTGCTTTCATTATTACTAATACCTAGAAACAAGGTTGGTTTAAGCAACATGAGAAAGTAACATTTAACTCAGAATCTTTGGTTTCCATTATGAAAACTTCAAACTATACCAGTCACAAATTTATTATCAATTTACTCATATTAACTGAATAATCAACCATAGTAATTTTAACACAGTCTTCTGCATGTCTCCCCAAGGATCAATAAACTGCAAAAGGTTGTTAAATGTGCATCTATCACAGAATGACTGTGTCCGCACTTTAGGAGAGAAAGCCATGAAATGGAAGAAAGTTTCAGGTTTCAGAAGTCATATAATAAACAATTAGAAAGCAGAAAAAAATGCATAATATTCCTAATGATTCAAGTAATAAAGAATATTTCATAATTATATATTTACACCAGTCATTATTTAGTAAAAAAATAAGCAGAATTGCACATGTAGATAGTTTTTAAGCAAACACACTTTTTGGTTGACAAAATAGTAAATATACTTAAACAATACTTATGCAAATGTAATTTATTTCAATTTTAAAATTAAATTGCCTTTATAAACAAATGTTAAATTATTTTATATAAACACTTTAACATTTAGCACCATAGGAAAGATAAAAATTTTTTTTTAATTAAATTAAAAAAAATTCAGCGGCCAGGCATCGTGGTTCACACCTGTAATCCCAGCACTTTGGGAGGCCTAGGTGGGCAGATTGCCTGAGCTCAGGAGTTCAAGACCAGCCTGGGCAACATGGTGAAACCCCATCTCTACTAAAATACAAAAAATTAGCGTGGCGGCGTGCACCTGTAGTCCCTACTTGTGCACTTGGGAGGCTGAGGCAGGAGGATTGCTTGAACCTGGGAGGCGGAGGTTGCAGTGAGCCGAGATTGTGCCACTGCACTCCAGCGTGGGTGACAGAGTAAGACTCTGTCTAAAAAAAAAAAAATTCGGTGGAATGTTAAATGTTACGTAAAAAAGTAGACTTTGGAAAGCATTGTTTTTTATACTTATTAAAATCTCTAACTCAAGAATTGTTAACAATGTCAATTTTAATTTAGGAGACATTTACGTAATAGTAGCTATCCTACATAATATTTAAAGACAGTTTATCTAAAGTAAGTACAGAATAATCAGAATATGTAAGGAGCTCAAACAACTCAATAGGAAAAAATCTGATAATCCAAGTTAAAAGTGGGCAAAAGATCTGAGTAGACTTCTCTCAACACATACAAATGGCAAGGAGGTATATGAAAAGGTGCTCAACATCATTGATCATCAAGAAATGCATATGAAAACTATAATGAGACATCATCTCACCCTAGTGAAAGTGGCTTTTATACAGAAGACAGGCAATGATGAATACTGGCAAGGATGTGGAGAAAAAGAGAACCTTCATATACTGTTGGTGGGACTGTAAATAAAAAGCACAGCCACTATGGAAAACAGTATGGAGGTTCCTCAGAAAACTAAAAATGGAACTACCCTATGATCCAGCAATCCCACTCATAGGTATATACCCAAAAGAAAGGAAATGAGTATATCAAAAAGATAACCTGTACTCCCATGTTTATTGTAGCACTGTTCACAATAGCCAAGATTTGGAAGCAACCTGTGTCCATCAACAGTTGAATGGATAAAGAAAATGTGGTACATACACACAATGGAGTACTATTCAGCCAAAAAAAAGAATGAGATCCTGTCATTTTCAACAACACGGATGGACGTAGAGGTCATTATGTTAAGTAGAAGAAGTCAGGCAGGGAAAAACAAAATTCACATATTCTCACTTATTTGTGGGAGCTAAAAATTAAAACAATGAATGTAGCTGGGCACAGTGGCTCATGCCTGTATTCCCAGCACTTTGGGAGGCCAAGGTGGGTGAATCATGAGGTCAGCAGTTCAAGACCAGCCTGGCCAAGATGGTGAAAACCCATCTCTACTAAAAAATACAAAAATTAGCCGGGCACGTTGGCGGGCTTCTGTAGCCCCAGCTACTTGGGAGGCTGAGGCAGGAGAATCGCTTGAACCCAAGAGGAGGAGGTTACAGTGAGCCAAGATCATGCCACTGCACTCCAGCCTGGGCAACAGAGCAAGACTCCATCTCAAAAACAAACAAACAATGAAGGCAGGAATATAGAGAGTAGAATGATGGTTACCAGAGGCTGGGAAGGGTAGTGGAGTGTGGAGGGGAAGTGAGAATGGTTAATGGGTACAAGAATATATTAGAATGAATAAGATCTAGTATTTGATAGCACAACAAGGTGATTACAGTCAATAGTGATTCATTGTATATTTTAAAATAACTAAAAGTATAATTGGAATGTTTGTAACACAAATGATAAATGCTCAAGGTGATGGGAAAAAATACAAATAAGTACAGAATTTTTTATGTAATGCTTTTGTAAGAACATGATAAGTGGAAAGTTTTATTCTTTTTAAGTATTTTGTGCCTATAAAGTATAAGAAGTATCTTTAGGGTTTCTGGAATCATGTGCTTCATAATTTTTTAAGTTAATTTTTATAGTATATAAATATAAAATTGAAATGTAAAAATAATAGGCCCTATTAAAAAAATTACCTGAAATACTCACAGTCAATATTGGCCCATAAAGCAGTGTCATATTTGTTCTTTACATCTGTCATCTATAAGTGGCTTGTGTTATTAATCTTATTTACACTTTTATTCTTCCTGTACCCTGAGGTAAACCTGTGTCTCTTAAATTATATTTTTGTCTTTTAAATTTGAGTACAGATTGCTGTCAAATGAAATGTATTCTTCTAATTATGCCCAGAACAAACACCTGAGAGACCCGGTAGAATCGTCAAATGCAAAAACCATAAGTCTCTGTGCAACATGATCTCTTCAAAATGGCCTGTTTTGCAATCTATAAGTTGTAAACTTCACACTAATGGATCATTCTACTACATTTATTGTTTGGATTTTTAACTTAAATAATTCTAAAATAGAATAAATTTATTCATACATTTGTTATTGTGCTATTGACTTGTGGAAATCCTTTGATTTATGTTTTGGAGTCCCTAAAATAATCTTTTCATGTAAGTAAAAAATTGATTTTTAAATTTTCACCCTATGTGAAACCAGACTGTTTAGGATAATCTAAATTTAATGCATTTGCTATCAACAGATGTTTCAACTTTGAAATGAAATTTTAACTGACTTCTTAACTAAGATATTAGTAAGATTTTGATACAAAAAGATCCCATTATATAATATTTCTTCTAAGAATATATAATTAGGATGATAAAAAAGATATCTTGTTATAAACGACTTACAATCCAAGAACCCATATTTATTTCAAGAATTTCTGTATCTGGAAAACTGGGTGGGGATAGAGGGAAAAAGGAAAAAAAATTAGGATGATGTATGCTGCTTTGCTTGTAATTATTATTATTATTATTATTATTATTTTGAGACGCAGTTTCTGTCTTTGTTGACCAGGCTGGAGTGCAGTGGCACAATCTTGGCTCACTGCAACCTCCGCCTCCCAGGTTCAAGCCATTCTCCTGTCTCAGCCTCCCAAGCAGCTGGGATTACAGGTGCCCGAGACCACACCCAGCTAATTTTTGTATTTTTAGTAGAGACAGGATTTCACCATGTTGGCCAGGCTGGTCTCAAACTCCTGACCTCAGATGATCCACCCACCTCGGCCTCCCAAAGTGCTGGGATTACAGGTGTGAGCCACCGAACCCAGTGCCTATAATTATTTGTAGTTAATCTAAAATCTAGAGCTACATTTTGTAGTCATTGGTAGACAGTCTAAGTTATTGTCCTGCAGTTTCACCAATATTAACATAAAATATGTTTTACCTTTCTTTTCATGTTAGGATAGGTTTAATATGTCTTATCTCTGGCAAATCGGAGGTCTGTTATGAACTGACCTTGGAAAATCACAAAATTCCATTGTAAAATCCTATTATTTGGCAGAGCAACAAAATATAATATTATAGAAATTAGATATAGGTTCATAATATGGCAGCTTACTTTGTCAAGAAAAGGTTAAGGTAAAAAGTAGGTAAATAGATTGCTTTTCCGAGCATTATACTAAGTCTAGGAGCAAGGGTACTATACAAATTTACATGCCTTCATTTTTGGCCTAAAGTAGCACTGCCACTTTAAACTTTAGCTTTTGGCAAAATTATTAGATAATAAATCTGTTTAATTTTTATAGGAGGGGTATCTATTTGCAAGTGTATCAAATCACAATACATGCTGTATGGCTAAGAAATTAATAATGTTGAAGTAGATGTAAAAATATACTTTAGATAATTTTTAAATTTCTAAATGTAATCTAAATATTCTTAATAAATGTATTTAATTCCACTTTTGGATTACAGGTTTATAAATACTCTTAACTGAAAATGGAAGATAGCAATTATGTTTGCCCATAGAGTAAAATATTAAAAGTGAAGAAGAAATTGCCTATTGAATTCGTTTAATAATCAGTTCAAAATGTTACCTTAATTTTAGTTTGTGTCATTTGAAGAATTAATCATTCAGCAAATTTATAAATGCTCAAGTAATTTGTATATGCCATGGCATACCGCATGTATCTATTACAGTCATATCACTACTGTAGTCAGAAGTAAGAACAATACTTAGACTATGGAGACCAGTGGGAGAGGAAAGTTGGACTGATACAGGCTCAAGAGTCAAAGAGAAAGATAAACTCATTAAAAACTTTCTCCAGGTGTCCAGGGGGGAAATTGAATAGGTCCATGAAGAAACAGGTGAATAAGTTAGTTCCTCTGCCCTCTAGAAGAGGCTTATACTTGAGTGAGAGAGATCAACTTTAAACAAATAATTGCTACACAGTGCGACAAATGCTATAATAAGTTATATGGAAGCTCAAAAACAAGAAGTACTACCATGTCTGAAGTAGTTGTGGGAACGATAAAAAAAAAAAAAACAGGCTTTATACAGACTTCTTGTGAAGGAGGAGGAACTAGGCATTCTAGACAGTAGGTATGGCATATACAGAGGTACAGTATTGTGACTAAACAAGACCTGGGGGTGGGGGTACAAAGAGGGTGTTAGCCATTTTAACCTCGTGTACATGCCCGTCTTGGCTTTGTTGTTGCTTCACCATCATTAATCATCCAAGCAGTAACTTCAAAGGGGCTACGCTGTCTTCTCCACACACGTGTGTCATACAGTGTGGCTGGAACATGAGAAATCCACTGTGAATTGTGAGATGTGAGACTAGCACTTGTGTGGGGCTAGATTGTGACTGGCTTTATATGCCATTATAAATATTAGTTGGTGGTTGAGGGGACCTTGGAAGCTCTGGCTCTTTGAGAGTTAACTTGTACCATAACCACAGAATTTATATTAGTTCTATACAATTCATGCTGAATTGAGAGACTCCACATTTCCATTAAAGTGTGCCTAATAGTAGACAGTAATAAATGCTTGTCTTTAACTGATAAAGGTCACACCAATTTCTCTAATTTTTTGGAAATCTCCATTTTATCATAAATATCGATATGACTTTTGCATTCTATTCCATATTTTACTTTTTCAAGTGGAAAAAAGTATTGCATGTCACCAGCTAAAATTGATACTCCAAGAATATAATCCATATTTATCTTATGGCATTCAGTGCACTCTATCTAGCTTGTTGTCCGTGTGTCTATTGAGTATGTATGTACCTCCAGGATTGCTACCAGTGGGAAGTTGGCACAGTGAAAAGAGCATCAGTGTCACATGGGTTTTCTCTCTTTTTGAGAAGTAATAGCAACCATTTTTAACAACTTTAGTAACTAGTAGTCTCAATTATGATGTTTGTAATTGCTGTTATGGACATCATTAATAGATCTGGATTAGCTCTATGTAAAGCCATGTGTCACTTAACGATGACAATACATTCTGAGAAGTGTGTCGTTAATCAGTTTCATTATTGTGCAGACATCATAGAGTGACATGCCCAAACCTTAGATGGTACATAGACTGCTACACATCTGGGCTATATGGCATAGACACTGTAGTACATGCAATTCTTTAGTGACAAACATCACGTGGCATAGGAGTGCAGCAGAAAATTTTACAGTATCTACTTTCAAATCAGTAAGAGATATTTAATATGCTTTTTTCTATTAGTGATGCTAATTCATTACTCTGGTGAGGAACCAAAAACTTAAATCTTCCCTTCTTTGGAAAGTTCTTAGAGCAACAGTTCATGGGTTTAAGAATCGAAATTTCAGTTCTAGGGGAAAAAAGTTATTCTACCGGTGACTCTGCTGCCCTTTTGTAAGGGCTAGTAATAATAGTACTTCAGGCTATTAACTAATAATTTGATTTGAAAATCAAACCCTCAGAAACTGCTTTTTGGTTTATAATTGGTAAAATTAATTATAGAACTTTGCTGGTGTCAACAATCTTATAAGCTTCCTTATAGTTTGTCCTCCCAGAATGTCTGCATGAATCAGTAACCCAGAAATTCAGAGGCAGTATAAAAATGAACAGTAACTTGTGCATGTCATATAAAAAGGCCCTTAGGATCTGGCCTCTGGCTATCGTAATATTCAGCAACTATTCAACTTGCAGCCTACACTCCAGTCTTGAAACTGCTAGCAATTTTTCAAACACACTGTACTTTCTCTACTCTCTGTTCCCATGTTCTTCTCCACTCCTCTCTTTCTCCCTCTTGGCCATTCCCTCCAGCAGCAGTCAGGGTGCTTACTTACAAGTGATAATCGAAATGGAGATGATTAGAATATGGGCAAAAATAGTAATATAGTACAGAAAGCAATGACTGCTGTGTTAAAATCAGAGTTAAGAGCTATGAAACATAATAGAAATTGGTAGTGTTTAATTAGGATTTAAATATGCAAGATGGGAAAAATGAACATCTTGATTGGAGTGAACCAGTATAAGCAGCTGAGGAAATAAATGTTCATCAGGAATAGAAAATTCTAAACCTACACAGAAACAAATATGACAGGTAAGATTAGAAAAGAAGAGTCTGGAATTCAAAAGTAAGGACTTGGACCTTATTTTGATAGAAAATCGAAAGACTTTTAATCAAGGAAGAGATATAATCAGCCTTACAAAAGTAAACCAGTTAGCAATGTGTGGCACGTGTGCGGTAGTAGGTTAGAACTGACTGATGATTCTACTGTTATTTCTCCCCTAAATAAATGAGAGCTATATTTGAGATATGATGAAAAAGTAACGATAATGGTATTATAGAAAATCACTTGCTCCAACAAAGTCATTCCCTACAACAGAGAGACAAGTCAGTTATTTCCATATTGTTGCCATTACCAAACATTTTTAATGCTTTTGACATTGCCTTCACAACTGATTTTACATTCTCTTAAGTGTTGTTTATGGTGGTGAATAATATTTTTCTTTCCTCACAGGTGCTGTCTTAAGACTAGCTAATTCACTTTGAAAGAACTACTTTTGCAAATTCAAACATGTTACTTCCACTTTCCTGCTGTAAATCATTTGCTTGCTGGAGCCACACTAAAATTTGTGCTAATAACTTTATTTAATAAGATATGTAGTTGCCCATGTTCATTTTATGTACCTGCTTGTATTAATAAGTATTTTATTCTTATAACTTGGCAAATGATTGAACAAATTTTGAATAACAAAATAGTCTAGTTCAAATCTAATATTGATATTAAATATATACAGTCATAAGATTATTTTGAAAATTAGAGAGTAAGATTAATGAAAAGCAAAATAATTCAATGTTGCTACATAATTCTAAGTTTATTCCAACATATATAATGATTAAGAAGAATATGTGTACATGATTTTCTTTTTAAGGAAAAAGAACGGTTGAAGCAAGAAAAACGTGATGAGAAAAGATTAAATAAAGAGCGTAAACTAGAGCAGCGAAGATTAGAATTAGAAATGGCAAAGGAACTAAAGAAGCCTAATGAAGACATGTGCTTAGCAGACCAAAAGGTAATTTATACGTCATGTACACCATTTCATTCATAAGTTTAATTTTTCCAGTTTTCTTACCTGATTTCTTTGCCAGAGCTGCTATTGTGAAAGCCTGTCATTTTTAACTATAGCAGTGAATTTCCAACTCTAGGTCAATTTGCCTTTCCTAGATAGCTAGAAGTAAACCTCTCTGGAGCTCTTGTGCTGGTAATGGCAGTTTTTTTTGGTTGGTTGGTTGGTTGGTTGGTTGGTTGGTTGGTTGTTTTCAGACAGGGTCTTACTCTGTCATTTAGGCTGGAGGGAGGGCAGTGGCAGGATTATAGCTCACTGAAGCCTCAACTTCTCGTTCCCAGGCTCAAGTGGTCCTCTCACCTCAGTCTTCTGAGTTGCTGGGACCACAGGCGCTTGCCACCATGCCTGGCTAGTTTTTTGGGTTTTTGTTATTTTAATTTTTTGTAGCGACAGACTCTTATGTTGTCCAGGCTGGTCTTGAACTCCTGGGCTCAAGTGATACAGCCACCTCAGCCTCCCAAAGTTCTGGGATTCCAGGCACAGAAAAATCTTAACTCCTCCCCACATCCCTATAGATATTTAAATAAATTAGGATTTATAATCTGTGACCTCCTTCAGTGCTTTAGGTGGCAAACCTTTATTGAACATGTTTACTACATGCTAGGACTGTGCTAAGCACTTATTTGAATTTTCTCATTTAATCCTCAATACAATCCTGTGGAGTTAGTATTTCTTCCCATTTATACATGAGAAAACTGAGACACAAAGAGGTTAAGGAACTTGCCCAAGATTACACAACTAATAAATGGCGATTTGGATTCAAACTCCAGTTTGTTAAACTCCAGAGCCTATACTGTTTATCATCCTGAAAGCCAAGAAACTGTGTTCAACCAAAGCACCTCATATGTGTTTTGTCTTCCATAGTGCTTCACAGACATGTAATGTTGCTGAAATACATAAAAGTATAAATTTAGAAACATTGCTGTAATCTTGGCAACCAGCATAATTTCATATACTTTTGAGTAAAAATCAATGATGTTTTGACTATAGTTAAGAAGATGGTACTTCTAGAAAAATATCAATAATGCATTTCATCTCTATATTATTATACTTAATTAGTAGGATATGTATTATGTATTTACTTATATGCAATATTCAAATGATTTGCAAATAATGATTATCTCTTGATTTATGTAAGCTCTTTTTTTATTTTATTTTATTATTATTATACTTTAAGTTTTAGGGTACATGTGCACAATGTGCAGGTTAGTTACATATGTATACATGTGCCCTGCTGGTGTGCTGCACCCATTAACTCGATTATGTAAGCTCTTTTCTAAAGTGCTTAAAGAAAACTTTTAGTACTCTAGAATGGATTGAACTATATTAATATTCTATTTATTTACTTAGCATAAATGCTTCTAAATAAAAATGAGAGTATACTTACTAGTTTTAGTCATTTGGATGTTTAAATTTTCCTAAGCAGAGAATGGGTATATAAATTAGTTAACACATTTAATAAGCTCATAGTGATCAAGCTTTTTAAATCCTAAGTGAGCTTCATTTTCTTGTATCTTTTATTTTCATTTAAATTCATATGTACTATATCAAATATGTAAGTCCATTTTAAGCCATATTTTTATTAGCTCAGCTTTGTTACATAAATTTTTAGAATTACATAGAAATGTATATGTTTCATGTGGTTCAAGAAAAAGGGAGAATGAGAATTAACTGGTTTTCAAGAAGAATATAAAATATTTGTATGAGATAAGCTATTATCTATAGTTTTGTGTTTCCACACAGTATTAACAGAAAAAGTCTTCAGTTGGTTACCTCAATAAATGCAGGGTGGAGAAATATTTTTGAACAAGGACCAATTCAGATAAATAGAAATATTTATGTCACTTTTTTTCCAATTAAAATTTAAAGTACTTTCTTAGGCTCTCATTAACAGGCAAAATGTTTTTAATTCAGATTACCTATTTATTGAAATTTTAAAATGTTGATGACAACTGGTACTGCAATTAAGTCATTAAAATGTTAATATGTGAGCATATTTGAGAAATAGCAACAGAGATAGCTAATTTTAATACTGAAGCTAATACTTGCCTAAATACAGGGAAACCTAAAGACCTTTAATTGCATTATAACTGGGTTTATGTACAGGGTCATGGATTCTAGTTATGTGGACCTAGTTATTTATCTGCATTCATTAGCCATAGATGGTACCACTTTCTCCAACCATAGAACCCACAGATGCATGCCGTTCGTTTCTAAGCTACAAAAAAAGTGTGATTTTTAAATGTCATCATCATTAGAAGAAATTGGTGCACATGCCCTATAAGTATGTCCATGGTAAAGTACTTTTGAAATGTTTATATTTTATTTAATTTTTGCTCCAGTTATATAATCCATGTTTTGTTAATATGGATATGTCAGTTGATTGAATATGCAAGTTGCTTAAAATTAATGTCTCTTTTGCAAAGATCTAAGTTCATAATTGAGTTCAACCAAAATTTATTAATGGTTGCTTACTTGTATGAAGATACTTCAAGACACTATGCTTAGTTCCATGGGGGTTACAGAAATGCCCCCAGAGAATTTAGCATCCCAAAGGAAGCTACTGGTACAATACAAGAGGGGAAAAAAGGTAGCAGCTTATTTTACTTTAGAAGATACGAAATCATGGCTTTTAAAAAATTAAGCTATTTTTATTTTATTTGTATTTCATTTTATTTTCAGCCTTTGCCAGAGTTGCCTCGTATTCCAGGACTTGTTCTCTCTGGAAGTACATTTTCAGACTGTCTCATGGTGGTGCAGTTCTTACGAAACTTTGGTAAAGTTTTGGGCTTTGATGTGAATATTGATGTTCCAAACCTGAGTGTTCTTCAAGAGGGATTGCTAAATATAGGGGACAGCATGGGTGAAGTACAAGACTTGCTTGTGAGGCTCCTCTCAGCTGCTGTATGTGATCCAGGTCTAATAACAGGATACAAGGTAAAAAAAAACAAAATATAAAATGTTTTAAATTTGTACTGTCAGTGCATTGGTAGATAGCTTTAGCATATTAGCAGAAGATTATGTAGATTGATCTAATTTTTCCACATAATGTCTCACAAAGTTAACTGTAGATTTGTGTCAGGTTACACTTCATACAAAGAAAACCTGGTTATAAAGCTTAAGGAATGTAGACCATTCTCAAGTTATTCTTTTTTCCTCTAGCTGTAGGCAAAGACCAAGGTGATTTAAGGAAATCCTTAAGTGATATTCATCAACAACAGAATTCATAATTCATAAGGCAACTAGAACTTGTATGTGCCTTCTGATATTATACCTTGTTCTCTCTCAATCACTGTGAATAACTGAAGCTAATCAAGGCACCTACAGACCAGCACGTTAAGACCCTGTGCTGCTCAGTGGATCCTCAATAAGTTCACGTTTATCTTAATTCCAAATACAGTATACATTCCAGGGAGCTTTGCTCTAGATAATATTGTGGAGAGAGAACCTCCCAGATGCACCTGTTTTTCTTCTATCTCCCTCAGTGTTTCCCTATTTATTATCCCCAGCCAGTAAAACCTATAACACTTTAAAGGTAGAAAACACAATACTGTTTTTTAACCTCCCCACTCTGTCATTCCTGATAAAATATCCAGATGAAACTTGGGGAAAGGTTGGTGTCGCTTTTATAGTCATGGAAGGCTTGATAGGTAATTTAAAACTTCTGCTACCCATGAATTTGCATACTCTTCTCCCTGCCTGACTTGGAACCAAGGATTTGAAGCGGGGAAAGAAAGATACAAATACTTGAATATTTGTCTGTCTTCTATTGACTATTTTTGTGTCTCTTTCATTAAAAAAAAAAGTGAATAAAGCTCTTGTCAGTAGTATCTAAATCAAATAATATGAGGATTTTTAATCTTATTGTTTTTATGGTATAAATGGTTGTGAGTAATACTGATAAAAATGCCAAACTTTTATAGGCTAAAACAGCTCTTGGAGAACATTTGCTGAATGTTGGTGTGAATCGAGACAATGTTTCCGAGATTTTACAGATATTTATGGAAGCCCACTGTGGACAAACTGAGCTTACTGAAAGTCTGAAGACCAAAGCTTTTCAGGCTCACACTCCAGCACAGAAAGCTTCAGTCCTGGCTTTCCTGATCAATGAACTGGCATGCAGCAAGAGTGTGGTTAGGTGAGCATATGCCCAGGCTTTTCCATGATTTTTCCATTTTGAATTTTTCTAATCAAAAAGTAATACAAATTGATTATAGAAAATTGGAAAGTTACAGACTAGCACAAAGAAGAAAATTAAAATTGTACTTATCTCAGTATTTAGAGATGGCCACTAATAATATTTTCATGTATTTCTTTGTAGTGTATTGAAAAAAAATTTGGATTATACTGTGTGTCTGTAATACGTGGTCTTTGTCACCTGTTTTGTTTAATAATTTTGTTAATTCTTTATACATAACTTTTTTTATATTTTTAGTTGCTATGGTACCAGAATGTGGTACCACCACAAGAATACGGAATTTTTTTTTTCCTTCACGTCTTTTAAGGACAGACGACTACCTGATTTTGCTTAGTAGCCATTCACAGAATTACGTAGCCACTTTTTATTTTGTTGTATGCTAATAGAACCATAGAGTATTTATTTATCAGTGTATTAATTTATACTTTTTTAAAGCATTTGATCCTATTTAAAAGTCAGAGTTCTCACTCTAGTACTTGTTACTAGTAAAATACTAATACCAACATGTACTCTAGTATTCAGGATTTCTGAACAAATTCATGTTCATCTTATCCTTGTTATTCATTATTTTACAGATTTTTAACAGCTTTTAGTCCTTTACCTTTCTAGAAAAAGGATCAATCCAAATATTCGGGGTCATGCATTTCTACCAGTGTGGAAATTTTAAGTTTTCTGTACCTATCTTAGCTATGATATTGTATTAATGTAATTTTTTGTTTGTTTCTGCTATTCACTGACAGTCATCCTAAAAAAATATAATAATATTCACATCTTACAATTTTATGAAAGAATAATTTCATTTAAGCATGAGCATAACAAATAGTAATGCTAAGTGGCACTTATTCAAAACACATACACCCAAATTCAATGTAAATGGTACACTATGGTTTTTGCCTTAGAAGGGAAAAAGCACCCCTATTTGACTTTACCAGATATCATAATATTCTTAGTTACTGTTTGTTTGTTTATATATATACACTTAGTGTATATGCATATATATGTATGTGCACTTATGTAAATATCCATGTGTGTTCTGGTATCCTGCTTTGATTTTGGAAATTATCACATCTTAAATACCTGCAACAAAACTTGGAATATTGTCTTTCTAAGGCAATTGATGCATAGTTTCTTTCTTGGTTTAAGATAGAAACCACAGTGAATTTTCTAATACTAATGTTGTATCCATTGAAGAAGTTATCACTTTTCGACATCTGTGTATACATATATAAACACATACATATATGAACGTGTATATGCATGAGGTCAGTTGTATCATTTTTACTTATTCAAAAATGCATTAATTTACGTATCAAGTTTATTGCATATCAAATTAATGCATTGCATAAATTGATTAATTTACACTTTTTAATAAATTCTTGCATTGGCAGTGAAATCGACAAGAACATTGATTATATGTCAAACTTGAGGAGAGATAAATGGGTGGTAGAAGGTAAACTCCGCAAGTAAGTCCTGTTTTATTAAAATTAATGTACTGTTTTCTTTTTCTGCAAATTCCCAGTAAAGCATATGAATTGCAAAGATAGAATTTAAACTTTTATTGTCTAAAGAAAAGATAATGCTCAATTTAGATGGGATATAAAATTAATAAAACTCAGGGGCAGAATTTGCAATGGACAAAAGATATAATGAGATTCATTGAGCTTATATTCTTCATACTTAGAAGAAAGTCATTTTCTCTTTTTTCTTTTAAACAAGTCAAGCAATTACATTTTCTAAGATTGTGGTTGCTATTAAGTTGCTTTTATCACAAATAGAATGTTTGGAACTGTAACTTTTTTTCTTAATTGCTTTCTAATTAAAATTTGCTTTTACGGAATCTAGCTAAACTTATTCAACATTAAAACTTAATTATCTTCCTGCCAGAAAATATCAGGCAGAAATTACTCCTATGTTAAGAGGTTAGTTTCTTTGTGGTAATTTGAATTGAAATTTATTCAGTCAGTTAGTATGGGATCAGAAATTATTACTCAGCCATTGTTAGAATTCTTCTTTTCAACTTTCATCATTTTTTTTAATGAGTCTAATTCCAAAGAGATATCTAGAATAACTCTTGAAAGTGAATGCATCCTGTAATTTATGGAAGCATTTCTTAAGTTTCCCAATTCTAATTTTTTTTAACATTGGTATATTGCTTAACACAAAAGAAATGCCATAAGGTATTTTTGCATACAACTCATGTTTTGCTCTTTTAAAAGTATATTGAGAAGTCTTTTTTTCCTTGTCATCACTTTTCATAATATTTAAAGGCTCAGAATCATTCATGCTAAGAAAACAGGCAAAAGAGACACTTCAGGTGGCATTGATCTGGGAGAAGAGCAACATCCCTTGGGCACACCCACTCCAGGACGCAAGCGAAGAAGGAAGGGAGGAGACAGTGATTATGACGATGATGATGACGATGACAGTGATGACCAAGGGGATGAAGATGATGAGGATGAAGAAGATAAAGAAGACAAAAAAGGAAAAAAGACTGATATCTGTGAAGATGAGGTAATGAAATTTAGGTTGATTTTAAGACAACTAGAACTGCATAACATATTTTTAAAAACAGAATTTGGAGTCAGATGGATTCGGATTTGAATTCAGTTTTGACATTTACTTGCCTCAGTTTCCTCATCTGAAAAACAAGTATTACAATCTGTATCCCATAAAGATTTTTGTGATGGTTATGTAAATATCTCGTAGAATGTCTATACATAAAAGACACTAAGACTGAATAAAAGGAGTTTTTTTAATATAATTTCTTGAGAATTCTCCAAAGAGATATGCAGATTTTTAATTTCAGGTATTTTGTTTCATTCTATTAACATACTGTGTTACATTTGTACAGCGCTTCATGCCTTTAAAAGTGTTGTCAGGTTTAGTGAAAATAATGTATTCCTCAAACACCAATTACTGTTTCTCTAGTTCTAGGTATTTTTAGTCAAAGACGAATAAGGCACTGAAAGTCCCATCTCAATTTACAGTCTCACTAAGAAAGATTTGCAAAAAGAAAACATAATGTGTTAACTGCTTTGAGAGGGGTATTGACAATGTGCTAGGCAGATACAACTTAAGAGCATTTAGACTTTCTGAGTAATAAACTCCCACAAAGAGTTTCTGGACCCATCAGCTCAGGCTATAAGCTGAGCTGAACATTAACCTGGGTAAAGGTCTAGGGAAGAGTGTTCCAGGCAGAGAGAAATGCATGACCAAGGGCACAGAAGCAGGAAACCACAATGTGCTTTAAGGGGATTGCAAGTGCTTCAGTGTTACTGGAGTCTCATACGCAACAATGATGAACTAGGATCTTTTGCTTTTTTAGTGGCAGGAAGCCACTGAAGGGTTATAATCAGAGAATGGCATGGTCAGCATTAATTTTTAAGTTACTCACTCTGGCAGCTATGAGAAAGACACAAAAGGTGGGGCAACATCAGAAGTGCAGAGATCAGTCAGGAGATACTGCAATGGTTTAGATGAGTTGTGAGGGGTAGAAACTAGAGCAATGGTAGTTGGGATGAGGGAGGAAATGATTTAATAAATATTTAGGAGGAAGAATGGGCAGGACTTGAAGATGGAAGGTAGACTATGTAGGTTGTTAGAGTGGTAGGATTGATTTCCAGCAGTCTGGTTTGGAAGACTTCATGCTATTGTTGCCATTAACTAAAATAGGGAAATCAGGAACAGAGTAAGTAGATAATTGGGGGCAGGGGGAGGTAAAGGAACAGATAATTGAAGACAGGAAATGATTATTTATTTTTGGACTTGCTGAGTTTGAGGTACCCATGTATAGGAGCTCAGCAGTCAGTTAGATTTAGGAATCTGAGGCCTGAAGAAGAGTTTGCTCTTAGAAATATAGATCTGGGTGTTATTATCATGTAGATGATAATTTAAAATCATGAGGTAATAAGATTGCAGAGGAGGATTGGTTTAGTGAATAGAGTAGTGGACTGAGGTTGGAACCTCAGGGAACATCAGTATTTAAATAGGAGCCCACAAGGCTCCTTGTTCAAGAAGCAAGAGCAGAGAGGTTAGAGATTTCTGTGAGTTGGGGGTCCCCAAGACCACCTTCAGGTTCAGTGATTCACTAGGATGATTCACAGAACTCGGCATATACTTGTGCTTATAGCAATGAATTACTACAGTAAAAGGAAACAAAGCAAAATCAGCAAAGAGTATATGGGCAAAGTCCAGAGGAAACCAGATACAAGCTTCCAGGAGTCATCTCCCAGTAGAGTCACACAGGACAGGCTTAATTCACTCAACAACATACATGAAATGTTATCTACCAGGGAAGCTCATTAGAGACTCAGTGTCCAGGTTTTTACTGGGGGCTGGTACCTGTAGGTACCCTCTGCATAGCATGTGCCAAAATATCAGATTCCCTGAAGAAAAGCAGGTATTCAGCATAATCCACATTGTTAGCGCAAATAGTTCAGGTCCATATTAAGAGCTCATCTTAACCCTCCCAAAATCCAAGTTCCCATATGCCAGGCCAAGGACCAACCTTGTAAGAAGGCCTTCCAGAGGATACCAGTCAGGCCTGCTATGTTAATTAAGTCTTTTCTACACATGTAATAATAACAGTAATCAAGAAAATCAAACATTGCAAAAAGGAGAGTGATAAACAGTGTTAAAGCTGTGTGATATGGACCAAAAATGTTGATTGAATTTGGCAACATAGAGGTCATTGGTAACCAGTGTCAACACAGTTTTGTTAGAGGGATGAGCACACCTACCAGGCTGTAATTGATTGATTACAATAGAAAGTGAGAAAATGAAGATGACTATTTCAAGCATTGTGCTTCAGAAGACAGGGAGTTCCTAGAGCAGGAGAAGGAGCCAAGGATTTTACAGATGTTAAAGATGAGATGATTTTTGATGGAAAGGAAAGAGTCAATAAAATGAGAGAAGGGGATTTAAGATAAAAGAAATTTTAAAAAGCACTGTGGTATAAGGTTCTAAAGATTTTGGAGGGGCTTCAATCAAGGTGAAGGAGCTACCTTTGAAGAGTAGGTCAAAGGGAAGAAGGCAAGGTCATAGAGGGATGTGTGTGTGTGTATGTGTATGAGTTTAGGGAAAGCTACCATAAGTCATGAAAATGGACACGTATAAAAGATTGAAGTTCACCTTTTATCAGAAAAGAATGCTAGATAGGGCTGTGGAATTGAACTCAAAAAACAACATGCAGCTAACTATTTCTTCTGCCCTCAATGCTAAGAGCTCTTAGCTAAGGAAGTCTAGAAAGAACTCTTTTCCCTTATTGCATCAACTCAGTAATGCTGGAGAAATAAAGAAAGTTTAGAGAGATGGATTTATCAATGGAATGTGAAAGAAAGCTGAGAGATGAATTTATCGATGGAATGTGTGAAAATAATATCTAGTTGGAACCAATGATAATCAGATTTATGAATGAATGTAGAATTTATAATATGCTACATAATTCTCTTAAGTAAAAATATCATGAGTACAAAATGTTGTCATAAATTCTCCATTTCCCATGTTGTATTTTAAATCAGAATGGTAAATTTATTAGAATGAACTTTTCTTTTTTGTTAATTTTGGTAAAACATTTAACGTAAGATTCACCCTCTTAATAAATGTTTAAGTGTACAGTATACACTGTTGGTAACTATGGGCATGAGGTTGTACAACAGCTTTCTAGAACTTATTCATCTTGCATAACTGAAACTTCACACCCATTAAATAGTAACTCCCCAATTTCCCTGTCCTCCCAGCCCCTGGCAACCACCATTCTACTCTCTGGTTCTATGAGTTTGACTGTTTTAGATACCTCATATAATTGGAATCATATAGAATTTGACCTTCTGTGACTGGTTTATTTCACTTTGCATAATGTCCTCAAGGTTCACCCATGTTGTTACTTATGGCAGGATTTTTTTAAGGCTGAATAATATTCACTGTATATATATATCACATTTTGTTTATTCATCCATCCATCAGGGGACACTTGGGTTGCTTTCACCATCTGGCCGTTGTGAATAACACTGCAATGAACATGACAGCACAAATACTTCAATATCCTGATTTCAGTTCTTTTGAATAAATACCCAGAAGTGGGATTGCAGGATCAGATAGTTCTATTTTTAATTTTTTGAGGAGCCTTTATACTGTTTTCCATAGTGGTTACACTATTTTACAATCCCACTCTCCCAACAGTGTAACACTGTTTTACAGTCCCACACTCCCAACAGTGTATGAGAGTTCCAATTTCTCCATATCCTTGCCAACACTCCTGTCTGTCTCTTTCTTTCTCTTTCTTTTTGAGAGTAACTACCCTAACAGGTGTGAGATGATATCTCATTGTGATTTTGATTTTACATTTCCCTGATTAGTGATGTTGGACATCTTTTCACATACCTGTTGGCCATTTGTATGTCTTCACTGCAAAAATGTCTATTCAGGTTCTTTGCCATTTTTAAAATCTGGTTATCTGGTCTTTGCTATTGAGTTGTAAGAGTTACTTATATATTTTAGATATTAACCCCTTACCAGATATATGGTTTGCAAATGTTTTCTCCTGTCCTGTAGGTTCTCTTTTCAGTCTGTTGTTTCCTTTGCCATGAAGAAGCACTTTAATTTGATATAGTGCCACTTGTCTGTTTTTTGCTTTTATTCCCTGTGTTTTTCATGTCATATTCAAGAACTCATTGTAATGAATTTAACTTTACTGCTTTTAAGAGTACCAATCTGAAAATGAGACTACATTGAGATTCCTTGCAGAAATAATTTATTTCATAATAGTATACTTTTGAAACTACTGAATTATGTACATTCATCTGTGACAAATAATATGAAGGGTATATAATTTGAGTATCAGAAGTGTAATTACCCAAACAAAAGATAACATTTATAAGCAATCTGCTTCATTTGGCAAGTGGAGCTGTTTCCATAGCAGGAATTAAGCCTTTCTGACCAAAAGTAATCACCTTTTCATAGAATTAGTAGCCTCTTTTAGCAATTCACATTATAAATTGTTTTAAAGTGTTAACTCATAAGTTCAATAACTTGGACAACTATGTACTGGGATTTTAGTTTATTCCCCTGTATAGTTATCTTACTAAACTAGAACTTATTTACAAAAATTATTTGTTTCACTTGGTTTCTTTTTTAACAGAGAACTAACAAACCATACATTTTATTCTTTACACATAGACTATTTGAAAATCATTATTAAAGTTTTAAAGGAGATGTGTCATTTAAGGTAGTATTTCACTTTTTTTTTTTTTTTTTTTGAGACAGAGCCTCGCTCTGTCACCCAGGCTGGAGTGCAGGGGCGCCATCTCAGCTCACTGCAACCTCCGCCTCCTGGTTCAAGCGATTCTCCTGCCTCAGCCTCCCGAGTAGCTGGGATTACAGGTGCCCGCCACCACGCTCAGCTAATTTTTGTATTTTTAGTAGAGACAGGGTTTCACCATGTTGGCCAGGCTGGTCTCGATCTCTTGACCTCGTGATCCGCCCGCCTCGGCCTCCTGAAGTGCTGGGATTACAGGCGTGAGCCACTGCACCCAGCCATATTTCACTTTTTTATGAGTGTTGAATTATAGAGTTAAATAGATTTTAGGATTTCACTGGCAAAGGTAGATCCTTGTTAGTAATGTGAGAAAACAATTTCAAAATTTTGTAAAGTAATAAATATTAGGACCTAAGAAGTCAAATTAACATTTCATGTTAAATGATTTGAATTATTCTTTATAATAAAGAACTGGCAGACACATCAATTTCCTATGTAAGTAAAATTTTGACTACTTAATGAAATTGATAAGTTAGGCACATTAGTTCTCAAAAAATAGATTTGGCCTCTCAGTTAAGTTTTAAGTAGAGTATTGGTAGTTACCTTCCTTAAAGGACTGATTTTTCCTTTAAGGCAGGGAGGTTTTCTTATTGAGACCCATAGGATCCCTTTCGATTAGAAGATACTGCCCTTGACTAGATCATAGCCCCTTTATCTCAAAGAGAATTCCCTCTTCTCCTCACTCTTCATTCCTTCATTCCGTAGAGTTGTGTTGAGAGCTATGGGAGTTTAACCTCACAAGTTGGCCTGTGAGAGGTTCTGTGGACAATTAAACTCTGACATATAGGGACATACAATGATGCTGTTTTTTGGTTGGGGAACTGTGACTGGGATAGATTCTGTGTTCTTAGTTGTTGCTGCTACTACCTTTCTGTCTGTTCTTCCAAGGTTTTTTTAATCTCTGAAAATTTTAAGTACGATTAGCCAAAACTCCTTTAAATAAAACTTTAGGAGACATTTTACTTCTTTTTGCATCATAGGAAGAGTCTTAAAAATTGCAGTTAGAATATTTGGCTGATACATGGCATTTTCAAATATTTGATATCTATTTTGAATATTTATTGATTGAACTGTATTTTTGCATGAACAGATTATCAGACATTTGTCCTGCTGATCAGAAGATCATTTTAGAATCTACATATAAATATTCACATAAAAGTCAAGATTTAAGAGTTGTTGAGCTAGTTATCTTTTAAGTTTTCTTTTAATTCCAAATAAAATTCATGTTACTGTTAGCACAAATAATGTGCCTAAATACCTTTGTAACTTGGTTCCCTAAGTTTGGGTAAGGAGTGGATGAATGAGAGATAATGGTACAACTATGGGAGTCTTTTTTCACTTTTTTTTTCATTGGGTAGTAGCCATACTGGTCGGAAATATATATTTGTGTGTGGTTGGTGACAGTGTGGCTTTTTATAAATGCTTATAGGAAGTAAACATCAAAAAACAAGTTGTTATTTTTCTTTAATCTGGGCTGTACCTGCATCTTCTTATTAAAGTAGGAACACTGTTGGTTACTTTCAGATCTGTTCTTACTTAGTCCTCACAAAACCTTCATGTAGTAGGTAACATTATCACCAAATTTACAGATGAATAGACTTACAAAGGTTAGGTAATTTGCCTATGTCTAGTAGTGCAGATAAGATCCAAAGAAACCCATGTACCTTCTGTTCATGCTTTCCCTCTAAAACCTACAATTTGGAGATAGTTCTTCTGTTGTCATTTTCTGGAATGACAAATTTCACACAATTACTTACAAACCTTCTATTTATGAAATTAGGACTATGCATGTTAGGAATTATTTTTATTCTAAAAACTCAACGTGTTCAAGTATATCAAGTATATAGTATAACTAATCTTCTTCCCTTCAAAAATAACTCCTTCAGTTGATAGTATCAGTATTTTTCCAGTCTCCTAGATTTAAAACCTTAACATCATAATTTATTTATTCCATCATCTCCCTTGCCCCTCTGTGCCACATATTCATGAGCTGGCAAGACTTAACAGCTCTATAACTATGTGATATCTCTTACATCCATTTGCTTTTTTCCATCTTTATTTCTTTTATGCTAGTAAGAACCATATCCCTCCTTCTCTAATCTGTTAGCTAGTTTTACCAATTTTAATCCTTTCTCTGCTCCACGCCATCTTACAACTATTGCCAGAATAACCTTTGGAAAGCATAGTTCTGATATTTAACCCGCCCTCAAAGGATCAATTTGTTAATTGCCAAGCATTTACAGCTCTTCAAAATCTAGCCTTAAACTCATCTTGCCTCATCTCCTACCTTACCTCTTTATGCACCTCTCATGTCAAGACATGTCAGACTCTTTTCTCTGCTGGATGTATTTCTAACCATTCTTTAGTAGCTAATTAAAACATGACTTCTTCATAAAGCCTCCCTTGGTATATATTTCCACTAAAAGTAGTCTTACTCTGCCTTGAACTTCACAGGTTTTAATCACTACCTCTTTTTGAGACCCTTATACTTTCCTGCTTTGGGGGAGTTTATTGTGTGTGTGTGGTTTGCTATGTTTTGTTTTATTTCTTCTGGGGATAGGGTCTGCAGGCTGGAGTGCAGTGGCATGATCATAGCTCACTGCAGCCTTGAACTTCTGGGCTTAACCAATCCTCCTGTGTCAGCCTCCCAAGTAGCTGGGACTGCAGGAACAAGCCACTAAGCTAATTTTATTTTTTGTAGATACTGGGTCTGACTGTGATGTCCAGGCTGGTCTCAAATTCCTGGCCTCAAATGATCCTCCCACCTCAGCATCCTAAAGTGCTGGGATTACAGACATGAGCTACCATACCTAGGTTTTTGTGTTTTTTTAAACATAATGTTTTATGTATCTCTCTACCAGATTATTAGTTTATAGAAAAGAACTGAGTCTTAATACCTTTCCACAGTGCCTCTTCTAGTACTTTGCATATAGGAGACTTTCATTAAATATTTACTGATTGAATAAATAAATCTTAAAACAGATAAATGACACTGTATTTTCTTATGTATAGGATGAAGGTGACCAAGCAGCAAGTGTTGAAGAGCTGGAAAAACAGATTGAAAAACTGAGTAAAGTAAGCACTTTTCTGATTAACATTTAACTTCTTCACAGTGTTTTAGAAATCTACATTGTAAGGGGATTAGTTTTTCTGACTGCTAAGCAAAAACAGGCTTTTGGTGAGTAATTAAAAATGAAGATTCTGAATAGCATTTTTGTCAGAAAAAGAAAATAAGATGAGGAACACTAGAAACATTCTTACAATTGAACTTTACAAGCTTAATGCCAAGGTTAAAAGCCTGCCTCTTAAAACATGATATTGAACTTAATCAGAGCCTAGAAAGAAAATATTCTATATTCTTCAGCTCTTCATATAAATACAAAATGTCAATTAAGGCATAGTTTTATTTCTTGGAATTAATTACTAAAAAATTCAGTTGAATTTCATAGTAACTGTTTCAGCATCTTAGGTTTTATTTTACATTTGTATATTTGTGGGTTTTATTTGCATTGGATTTGTAAACTGTGGATGTATTTACATACTTCTCGTTAAAAATTCCATTTCAGAAGTGGTTTACGCCTGTAATCCCAGCACTTTGGGAGGCTGAGGTGAGAGGATTGTTTGAGCCCAGGAGTTTGAGAAAAGCCTGGGCAACATGGCGAGACCCTGTCTCTAAAAAAAAAAAAAAAAAAACTAAGAAAAACTGAATTTCATAGCATTAGTGAAATTTAAGATGAGCTTTTTATAAGAACAAAAATGAGTTTTCAAAGGTATTACGAGATGCCTGTGTATGGTATTAATATTAGATTCTTCACAGACCTATCCCAAAACTTAATTATATGTTGTCTAGGTTTACAACATGAGTGTAAACATAGGCAAATACAGGTTTAGCCAATTACATGTATGTTATTTGTTTTTTGTTTTGCTTTGCTTTTTGAAACAGAGTCTTGCTCTGGCACCTAGGCTGGAGTGCAATGACGTGGTCACTGCAGCCTTGACCTCCCAGGCTCAAGCGATCCTCCCACCTCAGCCTGCCCGGTAGAGGAACTACAGGCATGTGCCACCGTGCCCAGCTGATTTTTCATATTTTTTGTAGAGATGGGATCTCACTATGTTGCCAAGGCTGGTCTCTAATTCCTGGGTTCAAATGACCCACCCGCCTCAGCCTCCCAGAGTGCTGGGATTACAGGCATGAGCCACTGTGCCTGGCCATATTATATGTATTATTTGTTATATACTGTAAGCAATAGAATTGAATTGAACCAGTTTGCTTTGGCTCCATAAAATACTTGATCCCATTGTTTATTATCAAGTAAAAGGATAAGTTTTATTTTATCAGGTAACTTATCCTTTTACTCCATGGCAACAAAAATAATTATCCTTAAAATGATTTCTATCTTTATAAATGTCACTGAAATTGAAGTCAGGCATGAATATTTAGCCCTTTTGCTCTTTTCCCAGTAGTGAAATTTATGTGCTTAAAGGTATAATAAGTATAAAGTTACATATATATTAATTTTTAAAGCATTTAACATCCCAAACCTAATTATATGTACCATTTTTTTAACAGCAACAGAGTCAGTACAGAAAGAAGCTCTTTGATGCCTCTCACTCATTGCGTTCAGTGATGTTTGGCCAGGATCGTTACAGACGCCGGTACTGGATTCTTCCCCAATGTGGGGGGATTTTTGTAGAAGGCATGGAGAGTGGTGAAGGTAAGAACTCATAATCTGATACAAACTGTTAAATAAGAAACTATTTTAAAACTCTGTTACTTCTTCAATATATTTTGTGTTCCCATAATCAATGTTTGGTAAACATGTAAAACCTTAATTCTCATTCCTTTTGCACTCATAATACCCCTTCACTGATACACACTTCCTTCTAGCCCTTGATATTTCTTTTGCTACTCTTTCTGACATCAGACATAAGCTGTTCTTTCTTTCTTTGGTGGACAGAGACTTGTATTTCCATCTGTATTACCTTTTATAGCTGCTGCTCCATTTCTCTTTCTTCCCATTGTCAAACTTCCCAATAAGTGGTTTATTATTTTACAATAAGCATACATCCTGACAGTAACCCCCTGCAGGTAACTTGCTTAAATCTAAGATCTTCATCATAATCCTCATTCCTTTTCAAATCTTGTTAATGTTTGAAATTTGTGATCACTTCCTTCTCCTTCAGACTTCTTCCTTTTTTGAATTTTGTGTTACCACAAATTCATGATATTCTACCTTTAGATTTCTTTCGCTGGCTCCATTTCTGTTAAATTAACTAGCAGAGTGCATTGTGCATTTATGTGCTCAGTAAACCTTCTCGAATTTAACTTTTCAGAGCTCCATGTCTGGACATTTTCAAATGCCAAATTCTGATGGGGATAAAAGTGTTATATTAGTGCTTATAGATTTTAGAATAGCTATTGACTCATGTTGGTACATGGAAGCAAAAATGTTTTTACTTTCTGAAAATCTATAAGCACTAACATTAACACTTTTGTCCCCATCATACATGGAAGATAAAACACATTTTTGAATGCCTGCTATATGCTAGACATTTCTAGGCACTGTAGGAGACACAAAGCTGTATAAAATAGAATCCATGTCATGTTTATAGTCCACTGGGGAGAGAAGACTGGCTAATCATATAGATGACTCTAATAGAAAATATAAATAAAGCAGTTGCTTTTAAGGGTTTTGTTTTTAGTAATGGGATCACTTTTTTTAAATGAAAATGTTATGCAGAATCTCAATATCTAATAAAAATGAATTGTTCTGATTGATCTACTTGGGAGAATTTTCTAGCTTATACAAACAGACCTCTGTTCTGTAGACTTGCTTTCCAATTCAGGAGTGACCCCAGAGGCATCTCTAATAATGTTAGGATTCTGCACTAAAGAGTAAGCTCAGAACCTATGAAAGTGAAGTGCCTAGAGGGATCAAAGCTGAGAAACATTATGTACCTTACTTAACATTTTGTCATAATGTTTGGTACAGATGGCCATCTCTGCCACTAGACTGTGAGCTCTTGGAGAACAGAGACTAATTTTGACAGGGGAGTTACACTAAAATAGATAACCTGGGAGCAAAGTACGCATTGGATTGGAAGAAGTAGTAAAGAAGCTGACTGTGGAACCGTTACAGTAACCCAGCTAAGAAGTAGGGAGGCCATAACCTCAGGAGCAAACAGGAATAAAAGGAAGACAGAAAGAAGGATCTTGAAGGTTGAATTGCTGTAAGAAATTATTGAGTATAATGTAGGAAAGTGGAAATTAGAGATAAATTTAATGACTTAATTCCCAATAGAAAAATTATGGGCCAGACATGGTGGCTCACACCTTTAATCCCAGCACTTTGGGAGGCCAAGGCAGACAGATCACTTGAGGCCGGGAGCTTGAGACCAGCCTGGGCAACATGGCAAAGCCCCGTCTCTAGCAAAAAGTACAAAAATTAGCCAGATGCAGTGACACGTGCCTATAGTCCCAGCTACTCTGGAGGCTGAGGCACAAGAATCGCTTGAACCCAGGAGACAGAGGTTGCAATGAGCCAAGAGTGCACCACTGCACTTCAGCCTGGGTGGCAGAGTGGGCCCTGTCTCAAAAATAAATAAATACATACATATATACATACATAACAAAAATTATGATACTTTGGCCGAGCGCGGTGTCTCACACCTGTAATCCCAGCACTTTGTGAGGTCAACGCGGGCAGATTACCTGAGGTCAGGAGTTCATGACAAGCCTGACCAACATGGAGAAACCCCATCTCTACTAAAAATACAAAAAAATTAGCCGGGTGTGGTGGCACATGCCAGTAATCCCAGCTACTCAGTAGGCTGAGGCAGGAGAATCGCTTGAAGCTAGGAGGCAAGCGGAGGTTGCAGTGAGCTGAGATCGTGCCATTGCACTTCAGCCTGGGCAACAGGAGTGAAGATCTGTCTCTAAATAAATAAATAAATAAATGATACTTTAAAATGAATTAGAGCAGTCAATAGGAGGGGTTATTTGAAATGAAATTAAGTCAAAGTTTTAGTTTAGGATCTAATTTAAAATGACAAAATTATGGGTCATTTAGAAGTACAGAGCCTGGGCCGGGTGCGGTGGCTCACACCTATAATCCCAGCACTTTGGGAGGCGGAGACGGGCGGATCACGAGGTCAGGAGATCAAGACCATCCTGGTTAACATGGTGAAACCCCGTCTCTACTAAAAATACAAAAACATTAGACGGGCGTGGTGGCGGGTGCCTGTAGTCCCAGCTACTCGGGAGGCTGAGGCAGGAGAATGGCGTGAACCCGGGAGGCGGAGCTTGTAGTGAGCCGAGATTGCGCCACTGGGCAAGACAGCGAGACTCCGTCTCAAAAAAAAAAAAGGTAGTACAGTGCCTAGGAGACTTAAGAGCAATTTTTTTAAAATAAATATATATTTTTATTATACTTAAAGTTCTAGGGTACATGTGCACAACATGCAGATTTGTTACATATGTATACATGTGCCATGTTGGTGTGCTGCACCCATTAACTCATCATTTACATTAGGTATATCTCCTAATGCTATCCCTCCCCTCTCCCCCCACCCCACGACAGGCCCCGGTGTGTGATGTTCCCCTTCCTGTGTCCAAGTGTTCTCATTGTTCAATTCCCACCTATGAGTGAGAACATGCGGTGTTTGGTTTTTTGTCCTTGCAATAGTTTGCTGAGAATGATGGTTTCCAGCTTCATCCATGTCCCTACAAAGGACATGAACTCATCCTTTTCTATGGCTGCATAGTATTCCATGGTGTATATGTGCCATGTTTTCTTAATCCTGTCTATCATTGTTGGACATTTGGGTTGACATACCATTTGACCCAACCATCCCATTACTGGGTATATACCCAAAGGAATATAAATCATGCTGCTATAAAGACACATGCACACGTATGTTTATTGCAGCACTACTCACAATAGCAAAGACTCGGAACCAACCCAAGTGTCCAACAAAGATTTTTTTTTAATGCCCAGGTGAGTGGCTTTTTAACCTTATGAATCACCTGAAAAGCTTAAGAAAATGATCAATCTGAGCCCTACCCCAGACCAGTTAAATATTCAATATGTTTAAGAGCCACATTCTTCTTAGTCACTTGGGCATGTAAACTTGAAGTATCTAGGACATCAACTTTCCTTCAAAATACCTGAAATCAGTCTCTTTGCAACACTACTGAAATCAGTTCTTTATCATTGTATACCTGGATTATTACACCTGTCCTCAACTTCTCTATATACAATTCCCTCCTTCCATCACATTCTGTCATCATATCATGTCTCTACTCTGAAACCTTAAATGACCTCTATAACCTGTAACATGATGTAGTTAAATATGTACTTAGCCTGGAATTCAAGACTGTATACAATTCTGACCCCAAGCTATCTTTACGCTGTTCTGTTAATGAGAATTCACCTAGTCCAGTCTACTCACTCAACACATGTGTATTCCTCCCCTTGCATCTTTGCCAAATCTTGTTTATTATAATAATCTGCTTTTCTTCTACCATCGAAATTTCACCCATCCTTCTTGATCCAGCTCAAATCCTAAGCTTTTCCACAAACTTCCCAGCTTAAGTGGACCTTTTAATAAACGTGAAATTGAACTCCCAGAAAAGCAGATAATTAATTAGAACATTATTTTAGCACATTAATATATATACTATTTCCTTATTTAAATCTTATAATCTTCATCTGTGCTTTTAATTTTCCATAGTGTTGGAAGGATAGTACTTTATATATCACAGGCACACTTAAAATACTTTAAGATTTAAATAAGTAAATAAATAATTTAATGTCTTTATAAGGTTTTATAAGAATAGCTTATAGGCAACAGTTTTTTTTTTTTTTTTTTAGGCCTCTCAGATTATCATTGATTGAATTTACATATTAGACCTCCATTTCCATCCAGGCTCTTCTACATAACCTCTCTGGATGCTGATTTCTGTTTATGCAAAAAAATATTAATAAGCTGTATATGAATTCTTCGATTGTTACAAGGATCATGTCAGATAATGGATCTAAAAGAACTGCAAAGTGATATATAAATAGCAGTTGTACTTTATACTCTTATTTGTGGTCATTGCAGAGCAGGGGGAAGTAGGGATAATTTTTCACTTTATTTTCTTCTGAAGTTTTTTATTATTTCATTAATAGACATATTAATAGACATTAATGAAATAATAAGGGAATATACGTCTGCTATATTCTGTGTGCTAAGAACTTATAAATAATAGGTATAGATTCCTTCTCTTTATCTTACAGCTAATTAAAATGAGGAAAAAACTCAGATGATTTATTCATCAAGTGTTTATTTGTACCTGTATTGTGCCTTGTACTAAGTGCTGCGGAGATGCAAAAGAAGACCAGGTGCACTGGTTCATGCCTGTAATCCTAGCACTTTGGGAGGCTGAGGCAGGAGGATTGCTTGAGCCCAGGAGTTCACAACGAGCCTGGGCAACGTAGCAAGACCTTGTCTCTACTAAAATCACATATATATGGCTGACTGTGGTGTGCACCTGTAATCTCAGTTACTCAGGAGGCTGGCATAGGGGGATCACTTGAGCAAAACAAGATGCAAAAGAATCAGTTAACCTGTCCCTATCCACAAAAAGCTCACAATCTAATTGGAAAGATATAGCACATATGAAGACAAAGAGAACATACAAGTGTATAATATGAGCAAGTAGTGTGTCTGACAGGCAAGGCTGATAAAGATCAGTAAGTGTCAAACTAGTAGAAACTACTGTAAATAAATGGGTGCTGAAAGTTAATTCAACATTAACAATATACATTATTGTCATCATCTTATTTATTACTTTTTTTTTTTGAGACAGATTCTCACTCTATCTCCCAGGCTGGAGTGCAGTGGCGCGATCTTGGCTCACTGCAAGCTCCACCTCCCACGTTCACGCCATTCTCCTGCCTCAGCCTGCCAAGTAGCTGGGACTACAGGCGTCCGCCACCATGCCTGGCTAATTTTTTTGTATTTTTTTAGTAGAGATGGGGTTTCACTGTGTTAGCCAGGATGGTCTCGATCTCCTGACCTCATGATCCGCCCACCTCGGCCTCCCAAAGTGCTGGGATTACAGGTGTGAGCCACTGTGCCCAGCTGCTTATTTATTACTTTTTAAAAGTTCCTTAAAAGTATAATGTGTTCTTAATAAAGAAAGGTTAGATTTAACATTAAATGTACAAGTTTTTTAAAAATTCTTATAATAACATTAACATCAATTAATATTATGGGGAGAAGATATCAGACATTGGATTACCTTCACAGAAAAATATTAATTAAATTAAATTCATGTTGTACAAGAGGCAAGGTAATATATACCACAAGCATTACACACAGTGCTAATAACAATAATGTTTATTGGTGATGATAACTTCAGATAAGTAACAGAGCACTCAGGGGATCTCTGAGCCCCTACAGTGGTTCCACAGGGGTGTGCCTTGTCCAGTTGGAGACTGGACAAGAAGCAAGATCACTGAAAGAGAAGGCTCTGCCTTCATACCACTATATATTTCGAGGTTAGTCCAAGTCCTTCATTATTCTAAGAAACAACATATATCTCAAAGGACCTCTGGGCCTAGGAACAACACTAGGGAGTATGCATTACAAAGGACCAGGGTCTACAAACCAAGGACTTTGAGAACAGCAGCTAAAGACCCTACTGTTCCTCTGCACATCAGCTCAGTGGCTAAGCAGGTTTGCTGATGGGTCTTGGGAACAAGAGAAGGAAGAGAGCCCCCATGGCCATTTAGCTAAGACTGAGGGTTTATTCCTTCTCAGTCCACCCCCTGACCCTTGGTGTGGCTCACTAGATATATGCGTCCCCATCTGGAATAGAAAGCAATTAGATTTTAAATGGTGCCTTCAGTGTTTGTTGACAGTGCTGAAAGAGTCATACAGCCAGAGAAATTCTAAAACAAACAATATACCACAGCATTAGGAGATACAGAGCTCCCATGAGCAATCTGGCTGCATAGCCAACAAAAAGTCCAAAGCTATGCAATTCTCTAATATTACTCACGTCAGGGAAGCAATACTAATTTCAGTGATATGATCCCAGGCTTTCTCAATGGCAGCGTTTCCCATGATAGCAATTGCTGGTCATATCCTCAGCTTCATAGGTGACTATTCAAGGCAAGAGCCCTTGTACAAAGTAATGAAAGCTTGTATCCTTGACACCTGCAGATAGGCTCTAATGCTAGCCCTGGAGACCACAGCTGGAAAAGTGACCAGTGTCTTAGATTTTGAGTCACTATTAAAGGTCTCATAGTACTTCCAAAATGTGCAGTGTTATTTACAGGTGGGAGGCAGAGAAAGCATGCCTTTCACATAAGACGACAGGTTCCACTGGATTACAGAGGTTTAATGCTACATTTTATATCCACTTGGCATTTATGTTTTTCTGGGGTTAACACTGTCGGCATGCTATTAGACTCAACTGAAGGTCTGAAGTGGAAGTATTTGGTTGAGAGTTTTATGCTGCTTTGGGGTTCTCCTAATGTGGGACATGGATCCACTGGGAGCCGAGATGTAAGAGTAGGTGTTTTCTGCACCTGAGAAGTTGAGTAGAGTTTTATACAGCATGACTAGTAAGGGAAGAGTTAATGGAAGGCCAGGGCAAATGAGAACTCTGGTTAATACCAGGTAGGAGTAATTCCCATGGTGTTATCTGGGAGTAGAATTTCCAGAAGGTCCTCCACAGTTGAGTATGTTAAGCATAACAAATCCCACATTGTGATAGCTTTGCACTGTCATTGTGTGGGATCGCTGCAGAGGATTATTTGGTACAGTCTGTTAATATCTGCAAGAAAGGTGAAGAGAGTTATTCATGCTCCAACCACACTTTCACTTTTTTTGGTCAGGCACGTTTATGCCCAAGCACAGTCCATCATTATCTTCAAGGACAACCTATGTGGTCTGTTCTTTCTTTCTGCAACAGTAAGTTCCACATGAAAGCAGGAGTTGCACTTTCCCACCAGAGAAATTCTGTGGGTAGAATAGACTATATGCGTATAGAGACTGCAGCAAAATCTCCCACTTGCAGAATAAGCATACAACAGAAATTTAGAATGTTTGGAATAAAGAGAGAATCAAAATTGCCCTTCTGTGGGTGTAGCTAGCAGTGTCGTCAGGAAGTCAGGAGAGCATCCAAGTTTGTATCCATCCATTTGTCTGTAATATGAACACACAAACCTCCCAGCCACCTGTTGAAATTATGACAGGTACAACAAAAGGAAATAACTATTGAGGTGTAAAAACTCAGGTCTTGGCATACCAAGTAGATTCTTCGTCTGTTTCTGCTTTTTGACTCCCAGGTGCCAAGGAACTTCACCAAAGTGGAGGGACCTTTATGAGTATAAACAGCAGAGGTCACCCGGACCAGACAATCTTATAGAAGTCATTGTTAAAGGGATGGGTACAGCTGTCTTTCAGAATGCTATTCCAGCATTCTATACTGCCCGTGGTTAAGAGCGAGCCTAGAACAGCCACTTAGTACCATGTTGGCAATACCATTCTACATGGTCCCATTGTAGAATGCCAGCAGCTGTGAAAGCACTTTCATTGCTTAATTGTATCATATCTGGAAACCCCAATATATAATAATATACCTAAGTCTTGATAGTATGTATGTTATCTGCAAATGCAGGAGACACAGTAACCCCAAAGGTGTATACCATTCATTAGCTAGAGGAGATCAAACACCCAAAAACTAACACATGCCATCAGAGTCTCTGCCTGAGACCAGTCATAGATCACTTGCAGTACTAGTGTCAAACAGAGTTAGGCAAACGGGGTTGTTAAATTGTGAAATGGTGTTGCGCAGTACCCCTGCCTGAGTCTGTTCTTGTATAAGAAATGCAACCTGTTTCACCTCTAGGTGTGCAACACTGTCACACAACGTCTGCCGACCTTGTAAATATAGTGTCACACAACATCTGCCGACCTTGTAAGTATAGGTGGATTTTGGCAACATACCTGGCCAACAGTTATAGAAGCTACTAACAGAAGTCACAAAAAATGTCTAACTAAGGGCTAGGCATGGTGGCTTATACCTGTAATCCCAGCACTTTGGGAAGCTGAGGTGGGAGGATTAGTTGAGCCCAGGAGTTCAAGACCAGCCTGGGTAACATGGTGGAACCCCATCTCTACAGAAAAATTAGCCAGGTATACTTCCAGCTACTTAGGAGTTTAAGGTGGGAGAATCAATTAAGCACAGGAGTTCGAGGCTGCAGTGAGCCACAATCGCATCACAGCACTTCAGCCTTGGGGACAGAGCAAGACCCTGTCTCGAAAAGAAAAAAAGTCCAACTGACATGTGGACTTAAATACCCCACCCTGATAAAGAAACAACTAGAGTTCACGCAAAAGGTCCAAAAGCCTTTGCAGTGATTGTAATTCTAATCTTTCAGCCATAGGTAACATGGACTCCAAACCCCAGTTGAGGAACTTGTTTACCAGAGCTCTTTTGCAGTCTGGAGCTATGATACTTGGTCCTCCATTTCTAGCAAACCCATAAATATTGGAGGCTCTTCTCTTTTCCAGCATAATCATCTGGGGTACATGGTTAGTGATCCCTTGGAAGAGAGTAAAGGGGACTGAGCCCACCTGTATTTCTCCTTGAGTTTGAAAGGGCTCAGATTAGGAACAAAGAAGCTTGGCTTCTAGAGTTGACTCAAACTCACAAAGTGGAGCTGATGACTAGGAGCATTCCCACCAGCAATGCCACTTCCAGAGTCAAGATAATGCAGAGTATCTCCCTGTCTCTATGTCCTTTAGATCTTATCAGTTTGTGTGGATGAAGCTCAATAGCCCTCGTCCTCCCCAGGGACCTTCTTCACCTAATCTTCTGGTGACTGCACCTCTCCCAATAATTACTCAAGTCTGTAAACTATTCAGTATCATGTTTCATCTCACATGTCCCTTTTCCACAGTCTTAGCCGGTCTTTTAACTTTTTGAATAGGACTACATTCCCACACTCAAGAATTAGGCCATCTCTCAATTTCTGTCTTATCATTCCTTCTGTTTATGAGCAATATCACATTTATTGGTGTGAGGGAGATTGCCTGAAGTTCAGCCTATCGGTCTACTCCTTCTTTTGTTCCTTCTTCCTTTATATTTTGGGCAGAAACCTGTGCATCTCAAGAGACCCTGTCTCTTTCCATTTCCACCTCTGCTGTGGGGCTTGTATGACCTAAAAAGAACTATTTCATGTCCAACATTGCCTCCCAGATGAAGGAATAAGTCAAAGCCGTTGTCCACTTAGGAGGACCTGCTCTGATTCGGTCATCCAACATTCTCTGCACCAAGAGCATGTTGTCAGGGATTCTCTACTCAAACCCTGGATTTTCTTATAATTACACTAACACAGCCAGTTGTCTCAGAGTGTGTCAGAGTAACTGCACTATCTGTGGATCTAGTCCATTTCACATTCAAGTGTCAGGAAAATCACCCCAATGGTAATATGTATTACCCATGCTACCAAGCATCCAGTTTAGAAGCAGGGTTACAACATCAGCCCCGGTATTATTAGTCAACCCAGACTGCTCATTGTTTAACCAGGTCATGTGTTTCCTTTCACTCAGCTTCACTTAACAACACTGTTGTCTCCTAACCATGCAAATTAGCAGGCCAAGCCTCTACTATCCCTACAGTAGTGGACCTACTAAGAGTCTTGCTCTTGCTCTGTATAATGCTGGATCTCCTCCTGCTGGTGTTCTCACTCAGGCTCCTTCCTGTACACCGTGCCTCACAGTAACTGGCTTCACATACAGCAGGACCAGTTGCCTCATATTACAGATAAACAGCGGGAATTTGCCCCACCTTCCCTTCTAGAGAGACTACCACACCCTTTCTAGTGCACCCTACCAATTTGTACTCCTGAAAATCTCTAAGCTGATAAGGAGGAGAGATAGAACTTAATTTCAAGCCACTGGAAACCCTCTTTACCACTTGAGGGCTTCTGCCATTCTCAGGCGTAGCTACTGAGACCATCCTAACTGCCAAGTGAATTACCACTGTCCCCAGGAGAAATTCTTTGACCCATGGGTTCTCCTCTTTCAGAAAGCCATGACATCGGGACTTTGTTGGGCACCAACTGTAGTACAAGATGGTTACACAAACCACTAACACACATGGTGCTAATAGCAGCAAAGTTTGTTAGTGAGAGTAACCTACAAGCAAAGAAGTAACCGTACACAGGATTCCCAGCCTCCATAATGATTCCACAGGACTTGGACATGCAACAAGAGCACTCCAAGGGACGAAACACTGTACCCCACACCTTGCCCTGTATGCATTAGTGTGAGAAAGAGTAGAAAGCACTTAATTTCTGAGTAATGATAAACATTATCAAGGGACCTTTGGGTTTAGAAACAGTGCTAGGACATATGCATATCAAGGGTCAAAGTCTACATAGGGAGGACGCTGAGAACAGTGTTGACGTCAGCTGAAGGCCTTCTGACCTTCTGCTGCCTCTCAGGGAAGTGGGAAAGAAGAAAGCCCCTATGGCCTTCCAGCCAAAACCAAGGATTTTTTTTCCAGTCCAGTTCACTGTTTTTTTTTAATTTGTTTGTTTTTTGTTTTGTTTTCTTTTGTTTCATTGTACTTTAAGTTCTGAGATACAAGTGCAGAACATACAGGTTTGTTACGTAGGTATTCACTTGCCATGGTGGTTTGCTGCACCCATCAACCCGTCATCTACATTAGGTATTTCTCCTAATGCTATCCCTCCCCAAGACCCTCACCCCGCCGACAGGCCCCAGTGTGTGTTGTTCCCCTCCCTATGTCCATGTGTTCTCATTGTTCAGCGCCCACTTATGAGTGAGAACATGTGGTGTTTGGTTTTCTGTTCCTGTATTAGTTTGCTAAGAATGATGGTTTCCAGCTTCATCCATGTCCCTGCAAAGGACATGAACTTATCCTTTTTTATGGCTGCATAGTATTCCATGGTGTATATGTGCCACATTTTCTTTATCCAGTCTATCATTGATGGGCATTTGAGTTGGTTCCAAGTCTTTGCTATTGTGAACAGTGCTGCAATAAACATACATGTGCATGTGTCTTTATAGTAGAATCATATATAATCCTTTGGATATATACCCAGTAATGAGATTGATTGCTGGGTCAAATTGTATTTCTGGTTGTAGATCCTTGAGGAATCACCACACTGTCTTCCACAATGGTTGAACTAATGTACACTACTACCAACAGTGTAAAAGCGTTCCTATTTCTCCACAGCCTCGCCAGCATCTGTTGTTTCCTGACTTTTTAATGATCGCCATTCTAACTGGCATGAGATGGTATCTCATTGTGGTTTTGATTTGCATTTCTCTAATGACCCGTGATGATGAGCTTTTTTTCATGTTTGTTGGCTGCATCAATGTCTTCTTTTGAGAAGTGTCTATTCATATCCTTCACCCACTTTTTGATGGGGTTGTTTATTTTTTCTTGTAAATTTGTTTAAGTTCTTTGTAGATGCTGGATACTAGCGCTTTGTCAGATGGCTAGATTGCAAAAATCTTCTCCCATTCTGTAGGTTGCCTGTTCACTCTGATGATAGTTTCTTTTGCTGTGCAGAAGTTCTTTAGTTTAATTAGATCCCATTTGTCAATTTTGGCTTTTGTTGCCATTGCTTTTAGTGTTTTAGTTACCAAGTCCTTGCCCATGCCTATGTCCTGAATGGTATTGCCTAGGTTTTGTCCTAGGGTTTTTATGGTTTTAGGTCTGACGTTTAAGTCTTCAATCCATCTTGAGTTAATTTTCGTATAAGGTGTAAGGAAGGGGTCCAGTTTCAGTTTTCTGCATATGACTAGCCAGTTTTCCCAACACCATTTATTAAACAGGGAATCCTTTCCCCATTGCTTGTTTTTCTCAGGTTTGTCAAAGATCACATGGTTGTAGATGTGTGGCATTATTTCTGAGGCCTCCGTTCTGTTCCACTGGTCTATATATCTGTTTTGGTACCAGTACCATACTGTTTTAGTTACTGTAGCCTTGTAGCATAGTTTGAAGTCAGGTAGTGTGATGCCTCCAGCTTTGTTCCTTTTGCTTAGGGTTGTCTTGGTTATACGGGCCCTTTTTTTGGTTCCATATGAAATTTAAAGTAGTTTTTTTCTAATTCTGTGAAGAAAGTCAGTGGTAGCTTGATGGGGACAGCATTGAATCTATAAATTACTTTGGGCAATATGGCCATTTTCACAATATTGATTCTTCCTATCCATGAGCATGGAATGTTTTTCCATTTGTTTGTGTCCTCTCTTATTTCCTTGAGCAGTGGTTTATAGTTCTCCTTGAAGAGGTCATTCACATCCCTTGTAAGTTGGATTCCTAGGTATTTTATTTTCTTTGTAGCAATTGTGAATGGGAGTTCACTCATGATTTGGCTCTCTGTTTGTCTGTTATTGATGGATAGGAATGCTTGTGATTTTTGCACATTGATTTTGTATCCTGAGACTTTGCTGAAATAACTTACCAGCTTAAGGAGATTTTGGGCTGAGACGATGGGATTTTCTAAATATACAATCATGTCATCTGCAAACAGAGACAATTTGACTTCCCTCTCTTCCTATTTGAATGCCCTTTATTTCATTCTTTTACCTGATTGCCCCGGCCAGAACTTCCAGTACTATGTTGAATAGGAGTGGTAAGAAAGGGCATCCTTGTCTTGTGCCAGTTTTCAAAGGGAATGCTTCCAGCTTTTGCCCATTCTGTATGATATGGGCCGTGGGTTTGTCATAAACAGCTCTTATTATTTTGAGATACGTCCCATCAATACCTAGTTTATTGAGAGTTTTTAGCATGAAGGGCTGTTGAATTTTGTCAAAGGCCTTTTCTGCATATATTGAGAGAATCATATGGGTTTTGTCATTGGTCCTGTTTATGTGATGGATTACATTTATTGATTTCCATATGTTGAAACAGCCTTGCACCCCAGTGATGAAGCCAACTTGATCATGGCAGATAAGCTTTTTGATATGCTGCTGGATTCAGTTTGCCAGTATTTTATTGAGAATTTTCGCATCGATGTTCATCAGGGATATTGGCCTGAAATTTTCTTTTTTTGTGTTTCTGCCAGGTTTTGGTATCAAGTATTGACGCTGGCCTTACAAAATGAGTTAGGAAGGAGTCCCTCTTTTTCTATTGTTTGGAATAGTTTCAAAAGGAACGGTAATAGCTCGCTTTTGTACCTCTGGTAGAATTCGGCTGTGAATCTGTCTGGTCCTGAGCTTTTTTTGGCTGGTAGGCTATTAATTATTGCCTCAATTTCAGAACTTGTTATTGGTCTATTCAGGGATTGGACTTCTTCCTGATTTAGTCTTGGGAGGGTGTATGTGTCCAGGAATTTATCCATTTCTTCCAGATTTTTAGTTTATTTGCGTAGAGGTGTTTCTAGTATTCTCTGATGGTAGTTTGTATTTCTGTGGGATCAGTGGTGATATCCACTTTATCATGTTTTATTGTGTCTATTTGATTCTTCTCTCTTTTCTCCTTTATTAGTGTGGCTACCAGTCTGTCTATTTTGTTGATCTTTTCAAAAAACCAGCTCCTGGATTCATTGATTTTTTTGAAGGGGCTTTTGTGTCTCTGTCTCCTTCAGTTCTGCTCTGATCTTAGTTATTTCTTCTCTTCTGCTAGCTTTTGAATGTGTTTGCTCTTGCCTCTCAGTTCTTTTAATTGTGATGTTAGGGTGTCGATTTTAGATATTTCCTGCTTTCTGTTGCGGGCATTTAGTGCTATAAATTTCTCTCTAAATCTCTGGCTGTGTCCCAGAGATTCCGGTACGTTGTGTCTTTGTTCTCATTGGTTTCAAAGAACTTATTTATTTCTGCCTTCATTTCGTTATTTACCCAGTAGTCATTCAGGAGCAGGTTGTTCAGTTTCCATGTAGTTGTGTGGTTTTGAGTGAGTTTCTTAACCCTGAGTTCTAATTTGATTGCACTGTGGTCTGAGAGACTGCTGGTTATTATTTCCATTCTTTTGCATTTGCTGAGGAGTGTTTTACTTCCAATTATGTGGTCAATTTTGGAATAAGTGTGATGTGGTGCCGAGAAGAATGTATATTCTGTTGATTTGGGGTGGAGAGTTCTGTAGATGTCTATTAGGTACTCTTGGTCCAGAGCTGAGTTCAAATCCTGAATGTTCTTGTTAACTTTCTGTCTCGTTGATCTGTCTGTCATTGACAGTGGGGTGTTAAAGTCTCCAACTATTATTGTGTGGGAGTCTAAGTTTCTTTGTAGGTCTCTAAGGACTTGCTTTATGAATCTGGGTTCTGCTGTATTGGGTGCATACATATTTAGGATAGTTAGCTCTTCTTGTTGTGTTGATCCCTTTACCATTATGTAATGCCTTTCTTTGTCTCTTTTGATCTTTGTTGGTTTAAAGTCTGTTTTATCAGAGACTAGGATTGCAACCCCTTCTTTTTTTGCTTTCCATTTTCTTGGTAAATATTCCTCCATCCCTTTGTTTTGAGCCTATGTGTGTCTTTGCATGTGAGATGCATCTCCTGAATACAGCACACCAAAGGGTCTTGACTCTTTATCCAATTTGCCAGTCTGTGTCTTTTAATTGGGGCATTTAGCCTGTTTACATTTAAGGTTAATATTGTTATGTGTGAATTTGATCCTGTCATTATGATGCTAGCTGGTTATTTTGCCCAATAGTTGATGCAGTTTCTTCATAGTGTCGATGGTCTACAATTTGGCATGTTTTTGCAGTGGCTGGTACCGGTATTTCCTTTCTATGTTTAGTGCTTCCTTCAGGAGCTCTTGTAAGGCAGGCCTGGTGGTGACAAAATCTCTCAGCATTTGCCTGTCTGTAAGGGATTTTATTTCTCCTTCGCTTATGAAGCTGAGTTTGGCTGGAGATGAAATTCTGGGTTGTAAATTCGTTTCTTTAAGAATGTTGAATATTGGCCCCAACTCTCTTCTGGCTTGTAAGGTTTCTGCAGAGAGATCTACTGTTAGTCTGATGGGTTTCCCTTTGTAGGTAACTCGACCTTTCTCTCTGGCTGTCCTTAACATTTTTTCCTTCATTTCAACCTTGGTGAATCTGACAATTGTGTGTCTTGGGGTTGCTCTTCTCAAGGAGTATCTTTGTGGCGCTCTCTGTGTTTTTTAATGTTGGCCTGTCTTGCTAGGTTGGAGAAGTTCTCCTGGATAATATCCTGACGTATATTTGCCAGCTTAGTTCCATTCTCCCCATCATTTTCAGGTACACTAATCAAACATAGGTTTGGTCTTTTCACATAGTCCCATATTTCTTGGAAGCTTTGTTCATTTCTTTTCATTCTTTTTTCTCTAACCTTGTCTTCACGCTTTATTTCATTAAGTTGATATTCAATGATTGATATCCTTTCTTCTGCTTGATTCGGCTGTTGATACTTGTGTGTGCTTTCTGAAGTTCTCGTGCTGTGTTTTTCAGCTCCATCAGGTCATTTATGTCCTTCTGTAAACTGGTTATTCTAGTTAGCAATTCCCTAACCTTTTTTCAACGTTCTTAGCCTCCTTGCATTGGGTTAGAACATGCTCCTTTAGCTCAGAGGAGTTTGTTATTACCCACCTTCTGAAGCCTACTTCTGTCAATTCATCAAACTCATTGTGCGTCCAGTTTTGTTCCCTTGCTGGCAAGGAGTTGTGATCCTTTGGAGGAGAAGAGGCATTCTGGTTTTGGGAATTTTTAGCCTTTTTGCACTCGTTTTTCCTCATCTTCATGGATTTATCTACCTTTGGTCTTTGATGTTGGTCAGCTTCGGATGGAGTTTCTGTGTGGATGTCCTTTATGTTGATGTTGATGCTATTCCTTTCTGTTTGTTAGTTTTCCTTCTAACAGGCCCCTCTGCTGCAGGTCTGCTGGAGTTTGCTGGAGGTCCACTCCAGACCCTTGTTTGCCTATTATCACCAGCAGAGGCTGCAGAACAGCAAAGATTGCTGCCTGTTCCTTCCTCTGGAACCTTCGTCCCACAGGGGCACCCACCAGATGCCAGCCAGAGCTCTACCGTATGAGGTGTCTGTCGACCCCTGCTGGGAGGTGTCTCCCAGTCAGGAGGCACGGGGGTCAGGGACTCAATTGAGGAGGCAGTCTGTCCCTTAGCAGAGCTTGAGTACTGTGCTGGGAGATCTGCTGCTCTCTTCAGAGCCAGCAGGCAGGAACGTTTAAGTCTGCTGAAGCTGTGCCCACAGCCGCATCTTCCCCCAGGTAGATGGGAGTTTGATCTATAAGCCCCTGACTGGGGCTGCTGTCTTTCTTTAAGAGATGCCCTGTCCAGAGAGGAGAAATCTAGAGAGGCAGTCTGGCTACAGCGGCTTTGCTGAGCTGCAGAGGACTCCGCCCAGTTTGAACTTCCTGGCAGCTTTATTTACACTGTGAGGGGAAAACCGCCTACCCAAGCCTCTGTAATGGCGGACACCCCTCCCCACACCCAAGCTCAAGCGTCCCACCTCGACTTCAGACTGCTGTGCTTGCAGTGAGAATTTCAAGCCAGTGGATCTTAGCTTGCTAGGCTCTGTGAGGGTGGGATCCGCCAAGCTAGACCACTTGGCTTCCTGGCTTCAGCCCCCTTTCCAGGGGAGTGAACGGTTCTGTCTCGCTGGCACTCCAGGCACCACTGGGGTATGAAAAAAAACTCTTGCAGCTAGCTCAGTGTCTGCCCAAATGGCCACCCAGTTTTGTGCTTGAAACCCAGGACCCTGGTGGCATAGGCACCAGAGGCAATCTCCTGGTCTGTGGGTTACAAAGACCGTGGGAAAAGCGTAGTATCTGGGCCAGGGTGCACCATTCTTCACAGCACAGCCCCTCATGGCTTCCCTTGGCTAGGAGAGGGAGTTCCCGGACCCCTTGCACTTCCTGGGTGAGGCAATGCCCCACCCTACTTCGGCTGCCTTCTGTGTGCTGCACCCACTGTCTAACCAGTCCCGATGAGATGAGCCAAGTACCTCAGTTGGAAATGCAGAAATCACCCACCTTCTGTGTTGATCTCGCTGGGAGGTGCAGACCGGAACTGTTCCTATTCAGCCATCTTGCCTGGAAGTAGTTCACTGTTTTTTTTAAAGCCATTTGGGATATGTTAGATTATAGATAATTTATTCAGTATTGGAAGGAAACTGAAACAAGTTTATTGTTAATTATACTGTGATATGAATACTATTCTTCCATTTTGTATTAGGATATGGTTACAGCATTAAGTGTGCAAGTATACAATGTAATTGCTACCATGGAAATGTGAAAATCTTTCATTAAGAGTAATGGTTTTATGTTATCATCTTAAAATTTTCTGGATCAGCCTGGAAAGGAACAATCCTAAATAGACATAATAAGAATCTGCTTCCTTTAGTCTCTTCTACAATAATTTCAAGATGCTTCCTAGCATCTTCCTTCCACCATCTTCAAGATGCTTTCTAGGAGCTGGTTTGTGGTAACACTGTCAACTGAAGATGGGAAAGCTCTGCGAGTACTCCTAAGGTTTAGCCATACTGAGTGGGTAGGGGCACTTGAACCCTAGGAAGGGGCCATTTGTGATTGAACCTCTCTTCAACCTGTACTCTATATTTACATTTCTTGCTTTTTCTTTTTCACTTAGAGTTTAGTAAAAACTCTCTGAAAGTTTTAGCTTGCTTCAGTCCAACTAAGGGGAGCCAAAGGAAAGATGTTTCACTTGAACCAAGAATGATTGACCCCCAGAATCCCGTGAGAACAATTAGGTGAACTAACAGGGGTCAGAGTGATTCTGGTAAAACTCAAGGAGACATAGCTTCTTTCCAGTAGCAAACTTTGCTACTTTTAGCATTCATTTAAATTAGGAAATGATATTTTGTCATTGTGTACTGCAGTTGCTGCCAGGGTAGTTAATTAAGTGAAGAGTACTTCCAGTTTTCTCTCTTACTTGCCTTCCTCTTCTTTCTTCTGCTTTGAAGATGGTTATCTATAGTCATTGACACATGTCAAAGAAGTAAGGACTAGAAAGACCAGGGGATTATATGAGATAAAAGATAGAAAACTATTTAAAATTAAAGAATCTCTTTACACTAAATATCCCATATATATTTTCAAATGATTAAAAGTAATTTTACAGCCAGAGGCGGTGGCTCACACCTGTAATCCCAGCACTTTGGGAGGCTGAGGCATGTGGATCATGTGAGGTCATGAGTTCGAGACCAGCCTGACCACCATGGTAAAACCCCATCTCTACTGAAAATACAGAAATTAGCCAGTCATGATGGCACGTGCCTGTAGTCTTAGCTACTTGGGAGACTGAGGCAGGAGAATCAGTTGAACCTGGGAGGTGGAGGTTGCAGTGAACCGAGATTATGCCACTGCACTCTACCTGGGTGACAGAGTAAGACTCCATCTCAAAAAATATATATATATATATATTTTTTAATTAGAGGTTTAACTGTTAGGATTAAGCAATTTGAATGTAAAAGTCAAAGATAGCCATGACTTTTGAAATTACCATCAGCTCAATATTAGATACAAATAAGTCATCTTCTAGTCTCAAACTAGTAAAAATAGGTGTGTTTCTTATTTGTTTTAGAATATATGACAGCAATTTTTGAAATTTTTTTAGTTCTCAGAATACAAATATTAGTACTCCACTACTAACTAATACATTATCTAAAGTTAAAAGGATTGGAACACACAGGTATATGAGGAAAATATTTGTGACTATTTTCACATGTCCCTAACTGGAGGTAGAAGTATATGTCTTGTATTTTTTTCTTCTTTGCATGCCTGCTAACTTTGATTGGATGCCAGATATTGTGAATTTTACCTTGTTGGGTGCTGGATATTTTTAAGTTCCTATATTCTTGACCTTTGTTTAACCAAGGCACAGTTAAGTTACATCCTTGGAAAAGTTCGATCCTTTCAAGTCTTGCATTTAAACTTTGTCAGGCAGAACTAGAACAGTGCTCATTCTAGGGCTGATTATCCCCTGCTCCTAAAGCAAGATTCTTCTGAGTACTCTACCCAATGCCTATGAATCTTGAGGTTTCCCACTCTGGTGGGTAGGAACAGGAACTATTCCCAGCCTGTGTGAGCACCTGGCACTTTCCCCTCTAATCCTTTAAAGTACTTTTTTCACCAAGCCTCACACATATGTGCTGATCAGTATTTAGCTAAATACTCGAGGGGTTCCTCTGCAGATCACTGGAGTTCTCTGTGCAACTCTCTCCCTTCCAGAATATTCTCCTGAGCACTCTAGCCACTTTGGTCTCCCTGAGCTTTCAGTTGCATCTTCTCATCTTAGGGGGTTTGCCAGGCTCCACCTGGATTACTCCTCCTTATTGCTGTATCCTAGAAGCTATCCCAAGGCAGTAAGCTGGGGCAATCACAAGACTCACTGAGTTTGTTTTTCAACTTTGTTATTTGATGTTCAGTTTCCTGCAAACTGTTGTTTCATCTATTTTATCTGTTTCTGGTTGTTTCATACAAGAAGGTAATCTAGTCCCTGTTACTCTGTATTGGTCAGAAGTATAAATCTGATGTATAGGGATTTAATTTCAACTAGAAACTAATTTGAAGAGAAGGATATGAGGGCTATGTCAAACATTAATAAAGGACTGGTTGGATAAATTATGATATGCCTATATAACAAAATTATGCAGCTGATCACAAAAATGAACTACAGATGAACTACAGTTACATGTTTTGGGAAGTTCTCTAAGGAATACTGTTAGTGAAAGAATTAAATTCATCCTTTTATTTTGTTATCAAGGAATATTTATTGAGCACCTTCTTTTATTTTCTTTAGAGACAGGATCTCACTATGTTGCCCATGCTGGACTCAAACTCCTGGGCTCAAGCGATCCTTCCACTTCAGCCTCCCAAGTAGCTGGGACTACAGGTGCATGCCACTGTGCCTGGTTTATTGAGCCACTGTTTTATAGTGGCCACCATACTAAGCATTTGGAATCCAATAATAGCAAGATACAGACATTGACCGGGCACAGTGGCTCATGCCTGTAATCCCAAAGCTCATGCCTGTAATCTGCAGGTGGATGGCTTGAGCTCAGGAGTTTGAGACTAGCCTGGCAACATAGTGAAACCTCATCTCTACAAAAAATACAAAAATTACTTGGACATGGTGGTGTGCACCTGTAGTCCCAGCTAATTGGGAGGCTGAGTTGGGAGAATCACTTGAGCTTGGTAGGTCGAGGTTGCAGTAAGCCCTAATCACACCACTGCACTCCAGCCTGGGTGACAGAGTGAGACCCTATCTCAGAAAAAAAAAAAAAAAAAAGATATAGACATTGCTCTGCCTTTAAACAGAGCTTGTTGATTTAAATTCTAGTACGTGGGAGGGAAGGTAATCGAAAATAAACAAACATCATGATTAATGTTAAATTCTGTAAAGGAAATACATAGAATGACATTCTAAGATGAATGGGGGGTCCTAATTTTAGATAAGGGGATCAGAGAAAATCTCCGTAAGGAAATAACATTTATTATCTGAGACATGAAGGATAAGGAGCCAGTCAACAAAACAGTATCCCATGCAGAGGGAAGAACAAGATCAAAGGCTCTGAGAAGGGCAAGAACTTAGCGTGTTCAAGAAGCTGAAAATAGAAAGTGAGAAGAGGAGCAGAGTTATCAAGGACAAGAGTGGTGCAGAGGTGGTGGAAGTTTTCAGGAACCAGATTATAGAATGTTGTAGGCCTTGGTTAGGAGTTTGGTTTTTATTCTAAGCCGCAGAAAAGTGAATAGTAGTATTCCATTTATGTAATAATGCAAAATGGTAGTCATAGATAACGTATATACGATTTCTGGGAAGGTGTATCAATGTAATTAACCATGGCTACCCCTGAAGTGTAGAAATAGAGATTGAAGGAATAGGTAGAAAGGCTTTACTTTATACCCTTCATGACTGAATATTTTAACTTGTGAGCATATTACTTTGCAAATTGAATAAAGTAGTGGATTTATGTTTTTAAAATAGTTCTTATAAATTATTTTTAAAACAATGAGCAAAAGTATGAACCAGAAATTTACAAAAGAGAAATACCAATAAACCTATGAAAAGATATTCAGCCTTACTAATGACCAGAAATAATGCAATCTAGATTTTCACCTCAAATATTGGCAAAGACAAAAAATACTGACAGCATCCAGTTTCATTGAGGGTGTAGGCACACAGATGCTCTCAGTTACTTTGAGTATATATTCATCCAGACTTTTTAGAGGACAGTTTGACAGTATATTTCAAAAACTCTGAAAAGTACACATCTTAGTTTTTTTTTTAGGAATTTATTTTAAGGAAGTAAATCGGGAGAACAAGTCTAAAAATATAGATAAAAGGTCATTATTTACAGCATTGTTTATAATAGTGAATAATTGGGACCTATCATTACATATCAGTAGAAAATTATTTAAGTTATGATATAGTTCATTCTGTTGCCATTAAAATTTATGATGAAGTTATATGTTTATCGACATGTCAAGGTGTTTACAGGGTATTATTCAATAAAACCCTCTAGCAGTTTAGAATATTATGTATGTAGTAGAATTTCTTTCCTTAATTGTGTGGATATAAGTGTGTATGTATCACATACAGAACTCCTAGAAGTTTAATACAAAAATATTAAGAGTAATTTTTGCTGTGTAGTACGGCTTGTAATATTTTTTGTACTTTTAATATTTTTGGATTGTAATTTTATTATTATTATTATTATACTTTAAGTTTTAGGGTACATGTGCACAATGTGCAGGTTAGTTACATATGTATACATGTGCCATGCTGGTGCGCTGCACCCACTAACTCGTCATCTAGCATTAGGTATATCTCCCAATGCTATCCCTCCCCCCTCCCCCCTCCCCCCACCAGATTTTAATTTTTTATAACAAATATATGTTAATGCCGGCTGGGAGTGGTGGCTCATGCCTGTTATCCCTGCACTTTGGGAGGCCAAGGCAGGTGGATTGTCTGACCTCAGAGATTCGAGACCAGCCTGGCTAACATGGCGAAACCCTGTTTCTACTAAAAATACAAAAAAATTAGCCAGGCATGGTGGTGCACCTTTGTAATCTCATTTACTCAGGAGGCTGAAGCAGGAGAATCGCTTGAACCCAGGAAGCAGAGGTTGCAGTGAGCTGAATTCATGCCATTGCACTCCAGCCTGGCAGAAGAGTGAGACTCTGTCCATCTCAAAATAAAATTTAAACAAACAAACAAAATATATATATATATGTTAATTTTCCAGTGAGTGAAAGCTATAATCTATAAAAAAGGAAAATATAGGGAGTATTAGGTAATATAGAAAAGTTTAAGTATTTATACATATAATTTGATAAAGAGTAATGAAATTTAATTACAGTATTGGTTTGATCTGGAGTAACTGATGTTCATAATGCTTTTTGATTTTGTAGGACTAGAAGAAATTGCAAAAGAAAGAGAAAAACTGAAAAAGGCAGAAAGTGTCCAGATCAAAGAAGAAATGTTTGAGACTTCTGGGGACAGTTTAAATTGTTCAAATACAGATCACTGTGAACAAAAGGAAGATCTTAAAGAAAAAGATAACACAAATCTATTCCTTCAGAAACCTGGCTCTTTTTCCAAATTAAGCAAGCTTTTGGAAGTAGCTAAGATGCCTCCTGAGTCAGAGGTTATGACCCCCAAACCAAATGCTGGTGCAAATGGGTGCACGTTGTCTTATCAGAACAGTGGAAAACATTCACTGGGCAGCGTTCAGTCAACAGCAACGCAAAGCAATGTGGAAAAGGCAGACTCTAATAATCTGTTTAATACTGGTTCAAGTGGTCCAGGGAAGTTCTACAGTCCTCTCCCCAATGACCAGTTACTAAAAACGCTGACTGAAAAGAATAGACAATGGTTTAGTCTTTTGCCACGAACACCCTGTGATGACACTTCACTTACTCATGCCGATATGTCAATTGCTTCTTTGGTGACTCCTCAGTCTCAGCCACCATCTAAGTCACCTTCACCTACCCCAGCTCCTCTTGGATCTTCTGCTCAGAATCCTGTTGGCTTAAATCCATTTGCTTTATCACCTCTTCAGGTTAGTACTGCTAACTGTAACTCATTTTTATATTGCTTTATGTAATCTTTGACCCCATGGAGATTTTTGCTCAAGGGGAATCACTCAAATAGTTAAAATATTCCTGCTACAGTTTGAAAACTAAAACAAGTCAGAATTTCTGTCACCAAGATTCATTAGAACTACTGATTTCTAGCCTTTGTCTAAGTCTTCTTTAATTACTTTTTAACTTATTACTGTAACGGTATATCCAAAAGGAAAATGACTTTGGGAAACAAATAAGAACATGGAATTTAACATTTTTGTTGCTAATGTATTTCGTTTTCCTGTAATTGTAATAAATGAAAGAATATTTTTTGGAATTTGAAAAATAATTTCATATTCCAAACATTTTTCCTAACTTCTTAGAGTAATCTACTTTTCATTAATAAATGTTTTCTTTTTGCAGGTGAAAGGTGGAGTATCTATGATGGGACTTCAGTTTTGTGGATGGCCCACTGGTGTGGTTACTTCTAATATTCCATTTACATCATCTGTACCTAGTCTAGGATCGGGGTTAGGGTTATCAGAAGGAAATGGTAATTCATTCTTGACTTCCAATGTTGCTTCAAGTAAAAGTGAATCTCCAGTATCACAGAATGAAAAGGCCACTTCAGCTCAACCTGCAGCTGTTGAAGTAGCAAAACCAGTAGATTTTCCTAGTCCAAAACCTATTCCAGAAGGTAGGTACATTGAGATGGTTTACAGCCACTTACTCAATTTCAATATTATGGATTCCTATATTATAACTGAATATTTGACAGTTCTATATATAGTTAATAAATCTTTTTATTTCCATGGTGTCATTTCCTATTCAAAATATTTGTAAAAGTTCTACTTATTTATCTTGACTTAGAAATGCAGTTTGGTTGGTGGAGAATTATTGACCCAGAGGACCTAAAAGCTTTGCTCAAAGTGCTGCATCTCAGAGGAATAAGAGAAAAGGCATTACAAAAACAAATTCAGAAACATTTGGATTATATTACTCAAGCCTGCCTCAAGAATAAGGATGGTGTGTACCTAAAAGAGATTTCAGCTTTCTTTCTTGCTTAGTTATGAGAATTAATTATTCTAAAGCATATTTTAGTACAGTCTATTGGTCCTTCATATTCATGAGTTCCACATCTATGGATTCAACCAATCGCAGATCAAACAGAGTCAAAGAAAGATGGGTGCATCTGTACTGAACATATACAGACTTTTTTTTCTTATCATTCTTCCCTAAATAATATATAGTATAACAACTATTTCCATAGCATCTACATTGTCTTAGGTACTATAAGTAACCTAGAAATAACTTGAAGCATATGGGAGGATGTACATAGATTACATGCAAATAGTACACCTTTTTTTTTTTTTTTTGTGAGAGAGTCTTGCTGTGTCACCTAGGCTGGAGAATGGTGGTGCAGTCATAGCTGACTGCATTCTCAAAGTCCTGGGCTCAAGCAATCTTCCTGCCTCAGCCTTCTGAGTAGCTGGGACTACAGGCACATGCCCCGACACCCAGCTAGTTTTTTTCATTTTTTGTAGAGACAGGGCCTCACTATGTTGCCCAGGCTGGTCTCGAACTCCTGGCCTCAAGTGATCCTCTCACCTCAGCTTCCCAAAGTGCTAAGATTATGGGCATGAGCCACCACTTCTGGCCAACACCATTTTATATAAGGGATGTGAACATCTCTAGGTTTTGGTATTCATGGGGGCAGAGGGGGTCCTAGAACCAATCCCCCACAGATATCAAGAGAGAAATGATATCTTAATGCACTACTATTTTTTTCTGTTTTACTCAACAAACTATTTATATTTTTTAAGTTGGTGTTACTGTCTTGTAATTTTTTACACCTGTAGCATATTGTTTTGTGTTTCTTAACATGTTTCTACTTTTAAGAGTAAGCTGCCTGTACATACACAAGTGCATTTGTGTATGTCAAGTTAGATGTACATGGGTCTCCTAGAATTTTATTCACTTTCTGGAAGAAGTCTCTGTGGGGAAAAGCTTAATAAGTGGATTTTTAAATTAATTTCTTTTTAAATGTAGTTGCTATTATTGAACTGAATGAAAATGAAGAAAACCAAGTAACTCGAGATATTGTGGAGAACTGGTCAGTAGAAGAACAAGCAATGGAAATGGATTTGAGTGTCCTTCAACAGGTAGAAGATCTAGAAAGGAGAGTTGCATCAGCAAGTTTGCAAGTGAAGGTAAAATCGACTTGGAATAAAATATGTTTTTAGGATAATGGAAGATAACTACTGTTTATTACATACCTAATATATGCTAGTTAATGTGCTAAATGTTTTTATTTTGTCTCATTTAATTCTGAAAACAATCCTGGATTAATTTGCCCCATCTGTTAAGGAACCAGGCTCAGAGTAAGTAATGTGCCAATGGTCATATAGTAAGTGCCTAAATGTGCATTTAAACCAAGTCTGACTCCAGAGCCCATGTTCTTTTTAGTAATCTTGCTACCTCCTTAATGGTATTCAGAGGTATTATTTCTGATGCGCAGTTCTTTACTACCAGCAGAATTCCAGTTTCACTGAGATGAATGTGATGATCTAGTACAAATATTATCAAACTCCTATTGTAGTGTTTCATATAGGGCCATGAACTTCCTTATATACAAGCCTTGTTATATGTCAGACTTTTACACTATATAGTTTAATTTGGAGACCAATATAGATATATCCAAATATATGTTATAGACCATTAAGATATACTGACACATGCACACATACCCTACATATATATATATAAAGTTTTTATTTACTGATTTATTCATTCATTCCCTCATCTATCTGCTGGGTATTATCATGTTACAGGTAATGATCAGAACTGGTTTCCAGTGGACAAACAAAAGGAAAGCTTTACCCTTGTGCAAGAATTTTTGGTTTTGTAAAGAGGGGTATAAAGGTCTCCTTAAAAGCATGAAAGGTTTAGAACCTGCTAAGGTTCTGTTTTGGTTTTGGGGTTTTTTGTTTTTTTGTTTTTTGTTTTTTGTTTTTGAGATGGAGTCTCATGCTGTCGCCCAGGCTGGAGTACGGTGGCATGATCTTGGCTTACTGCAACCTCCACCTCCAGGTTCAAGTGATTCTCCTGCCTCAGGCTTCCAAAGCACATGCCGTGATGCCCCACTAATTTTTGTATTTTTAGTAGAGATGGGGTTTTGCTACGTTGGCCAGGCTGGTCTCAAACTCCTGACCTCAAGTGATCCACCCACTTTGACCTCCCAAAATGCTGGGATTACAGGCATGAGCCACTGTGCCTGGCTAGAATCTGCTAAGGTACTAAAGGTTTAGAAACCTTAATCTCCATGTAATTTGATTTGAAATGCCTTGCTTTATTCAGAATGAGAAATTTATGGCATAATGCTATCCTATTTAATAATTGAGATTTTGCTTCATAATTAGTTTAACATAGGCATTTGGACACTTTTGAGGATCTCAAAAAATGTAGTTTTCCAGAGCTAATAAAATATCCCTTTCTTGTGACAAACGTAATTACCAACCTTGGGAAGCAAAAATTTATTATTGAAACTATTGTGCTAGTAAATTATGTCTCCTCCTCCAGGTTCTATAATACAGTATAAAAGTGCCTCGTGTATTGTCATCTTTCTGGCATCTTCCAACAGATGAACCCTTTCACACTATTTTATTTTCTGGAGAAATGAAAATTATTCCATTTAGTGCTAGAATTTTTTAATGTGTTTTTGGATCGCTTATGTTACACATTCCACTGGCTTCTTAAATTGAAAATAAAAAGCCTGATTTAACTTATCATGGTGGCACAGAATCATCAGTATGAAGATCAATTATCAGACAATAATTCCCTCAGGAAATGAGAAGAGGTTTTGCACCTAACCTAAATGATCCTAGTGTGCTTTGGTTTTAAAACTGCTACATTACTTTCTGTAGTCTGTGGTTGTCCTCTCAGATTGTCAGTTGATACTACTTGCTGGTTTAAATTTGATTGGTTCCATAAGCCCTATTTTCCTCCAGCTTTTTCCCAACTCATTTGCCAATTCTAGTTGACTGTTGGTTGGGAAAGTGTATCATCAGGCTTTTAAAAAATATGTGTAAAGTCAGAGTGTGGGCCTGAAACATTTTCCTGGTGACATACTCAGATTTTGGTCCTTTGACCTTTATCACATTGCTGACTGCTTAAATGTTCTTGGCTGTGTTATCAGTAGCTAAGTAGAATTTGCTTCTTAAATTGTTTTAAATTCATAAATAATAATGTACAGTATCATGGAGTACATGGTGATGTTTTGGTACATTTAATGTGTAGTGATCAGATCAGAATAATTAGCATATTCATTATCTCAAACATTTACCATTTTTTTCTGTTAAGAATAATATCCTCCTTTAGCTACTTGAAACAATATATGTTATTAACTATAGTCATTGTACAGTGGTATAGAGCACGAGAACTTATTTCTCCTACCTACCAATAATTTTGTATTCTTTTTATTTTTTGAGACCAAGTTTCGCTTTTGTTGCCCAGGCTTGAGTATAGTGGCGTGATCTCAGCTCACAGCAACCTCCACCTCCCTGGTTCAAGCGATTCTCCTGCCTCAGCCTTCCTGAGTAGCTGGGATTACAGGCATGCCCCACCAAGCCCAGCTAATTTTTGTATTTTTAGTAGAGACAGGGTTTCTCCATGTTGGTCAGGCTGGTCTCAAACTCCCGACCTCAGATCATCTGCCCACCTCGGCCTCCGAAAGTGCTGGGATTACAGGCGTGAGCCACCGCGCCCAGCCAGTAATTTTGTATTCTTTAACAAATCTCTCTTTATCCCTCCCTGCCCCCACTTTTCCCAGCCTGTAGTATCCTCTGGTCTACTTTTTACTTCTATGAGATCAGTTTTTTTTTAAGCTTCCACATGAATGAGAACATGCAGTGTTTAACTTTGTGTGCCTGGCTTACTTCACTTAAAGTCATGTCCTCCAGTTCCATCCATGTTGCCTCTAATGACAGGATATTTCATTCTTTTTATGGTTGTATAGCATTCTGTTGTGTATACATGCCACATTTTCTTTATCCATTTATCTGTTGTTGAATACCTGGATTCATTCTGTATTTTGGCTATTGTGTATAGTGCCGCAGTAAACATCGGGATGCAGATGTCTTTTCTTTTCTTTTTTTGAGACGGAGTTTCACTCTTGTTGCCTGGGCTGGAGTTCAATGGCGCCATCTCAGCTCACCGCAACCTCCACCTCCCAGGTTCAAGCAACTCTCCTGCCTCAGCCTCCTGAGTAGCTGGGATTACAGGCATGCACCACCACGCCTGGCTAATTTTGTATTTTTAGTAGAGACGGGGTTTCTCCATGTTGAGGCTGGTCTCGAACTCCTGACCTCAGGTGATCCACCCGCCTCAGCCTCCCAAAGTGCTGGGATTACAGGCATGAGCCACCACACCCGGCCAGATGTCTTTTCAATACGACAATTTTCTTTTCCTTTGGATAAATTCCCAGTAGTAGGATTGCTGGATCATATGATAGCTCTATTTGTAGTTTCTTGAGGAACCTACATACTGTTCTTCATAGTGGCTGTACTAGTTTACATTCCCACCAACAGTATGTAAGAATTCCCTTTTCTGTGCATTCTTACCAGCATCTCATTTTTTTTCTTTTCTTTTTTTTTTTTTTGAGATGGAGTCTTGTTCTGTCGCCCAGGCTGTGGAGTGCAGTGGCATGATCTTGGCTCACTGCAAGCTCCACCTCCCGGGTTCCCGCCATTCTGCTGCCTCAGTCTCCCGAGTAGCTGAGACTACAGGCGCCCGCCACCACACCCAACTAATTTTTTGTATTTTTAGTAGAGATGGGATTTCGTCATGTTAGCCAGGATGGTCTTGATCTCCTGACCTCGTGATCTGCCCGCCTCAGCCTCCCAAAGTGCTGGGATTACAGATGTGAGCCATGGCGCCCGGCCGTTTTTTTTCTTTTTGATAATAGCCATTCTAACTGGGGTGAGATAATATCTCATTGTGGCTTTGATTTGCATTTCCCTGATGAGTGGTGATGTTCAGCATTTTTTCATATATTTGTTGGCCGTGTATATGTCTTCTTTTGAGAAATGTCTGTTCAGATTATTTGCCCACTTTTAATCAGATTGTTTGGATTTTTGCTGTTGAGATGTTTGAGTTCCTTGTATATCCTGGTATTAATCTCCTTTCAGATGTATTATTTGCAAATATTTTATCCCATTTTAAGGATTTTCTTTTCACTCTGTTGACTTTTTCTTTTGCTGTACAGAAGTTTTTTCATTTGATGTAGTTGCACTTGTTTATTTTTGCTTCTGTTACCTGTGCTTTTGAAGTTTTATATATAAAATATTTTCCCAGACCAATGTCCTGTTTCTTCTGTAGTTTTATCATTTGGGTTCTTACATTAAGTCTTTGATCTATTTTGAGTTATTTTTGTATAGGATAAGAGGTGGGGGTCTAGTTTCATTCCTCTGGATGTGGATATCCAGTTTTCCTGGCACCATTTATTGAAGAGACTATTCTTTTCACAATGAGCATTCTTGGCAGCTTTGTTAAAAAGCAGTTGATTGTAGAGGTGTGGATTAATTTCTGGGTTTTCTGTTCTATCCCATTGGTTTATGTGTCAGTTTTTACGCCTGTACCATGCTGTTCTGATTACTACAGCTTTGTAGTTTATTTTGAAGTCTTAGTAGTCTGATACCTCCAGCTTTGTTCTTGTTGCTCAGGATTGCTTTAGCTATTCAGTCTTTTGTAATTCCACACAAAGTTTAATATTTTTTCTTTATTTCTGTGAAGAATGTCATTAGTGTTTTGATAGGGATTGTGTTGAATCTGTAGATCGCATTGGGTAGTATTGTCATTTTAATAATATTGATTCTTCTGATCCATAAGCATGGTTGTATCCTCTCATCCTCTTCAGTTTTTTTTCATCAGTGTTTTATAGTTTTCCTTGTAGAGGTCTTTCACTTCTTTGGTTAAATTTACTCCTAGAATTGGATTTTTGTTTTTGTTTTTGCTTGTTTGTTTGGTAGCTATTGTAAATGGGATTGCCTTCTTGATTTCTTTTTTAGTGAATTCATTGTTCATGTATCAAAATGCTGCTGAGGCCGGACACAGTGGCTCATGCCTGTAATCCCAGAACTTTGGGAGGCCAAGGTGAGAGGATCACTTGAGCTCAGGAGTTTGAGACCAGCCTGGGGAACATGGCAAAACCCCATCTCTACAAAAAATACAAAAATTAGGTGGGCGTAGTGACACGTGCCTGTAGTCCCAGCTACTTGGGAGGCTGAGGTGGGAGAATGGCTTGAGCCCAAGAAGTGAAGTTGCCTTGGCTATTTGGGCTCTCTTTTGGTTCTATATGAACTTTTCAGTAGTTTTTTCTAGTTCGAAGAAGAATTTCATTGGTAGTTTTATAGGAATAGCATTGAATCTGTAAATTGCTTTGGGCAGTATGGCCATTTTAATGATATTTAGTCTTCCTATCTATGAGCATGGGATTTTTTCCATCTGTATCATCTCTGATTTCTTTGAGCAGTGTGATGCAATTTTCATGTAGAGATCTTTCACCTCCCTGGTTGGCTGCATTCCTAGGTATTTTATTGTTAGGAAAAGTAACTTTTTGTTTTGTTGATCTTTTGTATTTTTGTCTCAATTTGGTTTATTTCTGCTCTGATCTTTATTGTTTCTTTCCTTCTACTAATTTGGGGTTTGATTTGTTCTTGCATTTCCAGTTACTTGAAGGGCATTGCTAGATTGTTTACTTGAAATATTTCTACTTTATCGATGTAGGCATTTATTGCTATAAACTTGCTTCTTAATACTGCCTTTGCTGTGTCCCATACATTTTAGAATGTTGTGTTTCTGTTTTCATTTATTTCAATGAATTTTTAAATTTCATTCTTAATTTCTTCTTTTACCCAGTGGTTGTTCAGGACCCTGTTGTTTACATTTCATGTATTTGTATGGTTTTAAATGTTCCTCTTGTTACTGATTTATAGTTTATTTCCATGTAGTCAGAGAAGATACTTGATATGATTTCAAATTTTTAAAATTTTTTGAGATTTGAGTCCTAACATATGGTCAGTCCTGGCATATGTTCCATGTGCTGATGAAAATAATGTGTATTCTGCAGCTGGTGGATGAAATGTTCTGTACGTGTCCATTTGGTCTATGGTGCAGATTAAATTTGATGTTACTTTGTTGATTTTCTGTCTAGAAAATCTGTCCAATGCTGACAGTGGGATGTTGAAATCCCCAGCCATTATCATATTAGGATCTACCTCTACATTTGGATCTAATAATATTTGCTTTATGTATTGAGTGCTCTGGTATTGAGTGCATATATATTTACAATTATTATATTCTCTTGTTGATCCCTTTATTATATAATTGTCCATCTTTGTCTCTTTTTACAGCTTTTAACTTGAAGTTTGTTTGTTTGTTTTTTTTATCTGACATAAGTATAACTATTCCTCTTCACTTTTGGTTTTCATTTGCATGGGCTATTTCTATCCATCCATTCACTTTCAGTCTACATATGTCTTTACAGGTGAGGGGAGTTTCTTATAGGCAGCATATAGTTGGGCCTTGTTTTTTTAATCCAGCCAGTCTATGTCTTTTAAATGGGAAATTTAATTCATTTACATTCAAGATTACTATTTATAGGTGAGTGCTTACTCCTGTCATTTTATTGATTGCTTTTCTGTTGTTTTGTATAATCCTTTGTTCCTTACTTCCTTGATTATTATTTATTTTTGTGGCTGGGTGTTTTTCCATAAGGATACAGTTTATCATCAGGCTTTTTAAAATTATGTGTGTAATAATTTCCTTTCTCTTTCTCCTTTGTGTATTAGCTTTCCCAGTGAGTTTTATAGTTTCATATTTTCATGATGGTGGTTATCATCTTTTTACTTTCAGATATAGGAGTCCTTGAGCATTTCTTGCATGTTTAGCCTAGTGGTGATGAATTCCTTCAGTTTCCCTCAGTCTGTAAAAGATTCTTTTTCTCCTTCATTTCTGAAGGCTAGCTTTGCTGGGTATAATATTCTTGGCTGACAGGGTTTTTTTTTCTCTCACTACTTTGACTATATCATCCCATTCTCTCCTGGCCTGTAAGGTTTCTGCTGAGAAATCCACTGTTAGTCTAATGGAGATTTCCTTATATGTGACTTGACACTGTTAATGCTTTCAGAATTCTTTGTCTTTTGACTTCTTACAGGGTGACTATAATATGCCTCAAAGAGGACCTGTTTGGGTTGAATTTCTTGGGATTCTTCAAACTTCCTGTACCTGAATTTTCCTCTTTCTCCCAGGACGTGGAAAGTTTTCTACTATTATTTCATTAAATTTTTTTTCCTCACCTTTCCCTTCTCTTCACCTTCTGTAACACCCACAGGAATATTTGTTTGCTTAATGGTGTCCCATAAATCCTATAGGCTTTTTCCTTCTTTTTTCCTTTTTCTTTGTTTTCCTTTCTTTCTTTCCCCCCACCCCTTGGTCTGCCTGTGTTACTTCAAAAGACCTGTCTTCAGAAATTCTTTCTTCCCCTTGGTCTAGTCTGTCTTTTTGATCTAGTCTTGTATTTTTTACTTTATTCATTGAATTATTTAGCTCTAGAACTTCTGTTTGGTTCTTTTTTATATCTGTCTCTGTTGATTTTCTCATTCAAATCATGAATTGTTTTCCAGATTTTGTCTAATTGTCTTTATGTATTCTCCTATTTCTTCTGTCAAACCATATATTTGTACCCATTAGTCAATTTCTCTTACTCTCACTCTCTCCCTACCCTTCTCAGCCTCTGGTAACCACCAATCTACTCTCTACATTCTAGAGTAGAGTAGCTTTTTTAGTTCTCACATATGAGTGAGAACATATAATAATTTGTCTTTCTGTATCTGGCTTATTTCACCCAGGATAATGTCCTCCAGTCCATCCATTTTGCTGCAAATAACAGGATTTCATTCCTCTTTATGACTGAATAATATTCCATCCTGTAAATATACTGCATTTTCTTTATCCATTCATCTGTTGATGGGCATTTAGGTTGATTCCATATTTTAGCTATTGTGAATATTGCTGCAGTAAATATGGGAATACAAATATCTCTTTCATATATTGATTTTCTTTCTTTTCTATGTATACCCACTAATGGAATTGCTAGATCGTATGGTAGTTCTATTTTTAGATTTTTGAGGAACTTTCACACTGTTTTTCATAGTGGATAAGTTGGTTGTCTATCTTGATCTCACTTTTTTCAGTGTAGAAACTGTGAGTTAGGGGGAAATTTTCTGTGTGCTTGGTTCCTGGCAGAATGAGGGTAGAGAAGCATTGTAGATATGGAAGTCCAGTTCTCTTACCATCTGCTCAGAGTTTTTTCACTTCTCTCTTGCCACGGGAACTATCTCATCCTCATGTTTGAATTTTGGGATGTTGCTGGTGATCGTCTCAGTGCCGTATATTTATTTTGGGTTTTCTGAGTGGTTGGCGGCAGGGACGGGGGGGCATTGGAGGCAGGAACTGAAGCCAGCTTGTATCTGTGACACCATTTTGGAGTCCATCCTTCCTTTCTAAATATAAATATTCTACTGAGTTAAAGGGGAAGAATTTATCCTAGTATATAAGATAAAATAATTATATCTGAAGAGATGTTTAAGTTTATTCCATTTTTCATTTAATATGCATTTATTAAATACCTATTGCATCTCAGGCAGTGGACACCAAAAAATTGGATAAAGTGTCGTTCCTACCATAAGAAAGCTTGTCATATAATAGGGAGATCAGACATATACATATATGCAGAATCCAGTAGCTGATTGTTGAGAACAGAGTAATGTATGAATTTAGAAGAAGAAGAATACTGACTTCTGGCAGAGATATGGAAGATTTCATTTAGAAGTTGAAATGGAAGTTAAGAAAATGAGTATGGTTTGGACAATTGGAGACCAGGCAATATCATCCCAGGAAGTGGGAACAGCATGAGCAGAGCACGAGGATTGGGAAGCTTATCCCATGTTTGTGGAAGAGCAAATTATAGAATTTGACTGCAACATAAGATGTGTGAATGGGAACATGAAAAGGGATAGATTGAGGTATTTCAATGCCATGGTGAACATTTCCTAAAGAATAGGAAATCTTTGAAGGATTTTGAGCTACAGGATCATTGATTGTTCAGTCAATACACATGTATTGAGTGCCCATTATTTGCCTGCACTGTACTGGAGATAAATGAGTAAAAGCAGACATAGTCCTTGCTCTCATGGAATTTAGAAGTAGAAAAATATTCATCGAATAATTACACTACTATAAAATTACATTTATGACAAGGCTAAGGAGCATGGTCCTATGAGAACCTGTCAGAGAGGGACTTAGCTCCTGAAAGAGGTCAGGAAAGGATTCCTATCAGGATCCTTTCATGTTAAAGTGAATCTTAACATGAGACCTACGAAATGAGTGGCGTTAACTAGGTGAAGAGGAGCAGAGAAAAGCAATACAGATAAAGGTAATAGCATATTTGAAGCCCCTGCAGTCAAAGGAAAAATGGTGAGCACAGAAGGACCTGTACAGAAGAATAATGGAAGGAATGAAAACAGAAAGGAAGAGCAAAGGCTCAGAGGCTACCCAGAGATTTCCATTTAAGTGATCCCATGAAACTGATAAGCATTTTGGTCTAAAATCCTTCAAAATATTTTGCTGATTGTTCTTATACCTTTTATAATATCAAAAGTTTATAAATTTTATTTTTCAAACTTTTCTTACAACTATTTCTTTTAATTTTTTTCTTCTTATTTCCACCTAGTTTTAGGAAACACAAGGTAAAATCTTTTAGTAACAATCCTTGAGATCTGCCAGTATCCAATGCTGTATTTTAAGTAAAGGTAATTCACCCACCTAGCATTTTAAGAGGAAACCATAATAACACTGTTCTCTTGATATATAGGGTTGGATGTGTCCAGAGCCTGCATCAGAAAGGGAGGACTTGGTATATTTTGAACATAAGTCATTTACTAAATTGTGCAAGGAGCATGATGGAGAATTTACTGGCGAAGACGAAAGCAGTGCACATGCACTAGAACGGAAGAGTGACAACCCCCTAGATATAGCTGTAACCAGGCTGGCTGATTTGGAGCGGAACATTGAAAGAAGGTATCTGAAGAGCCCCTTAAGTACCACCATTCAGATCAAACTGGATAATGTGGGCACAGTTACTGTCCCTGCTCCTGCACCATCCGTTAGTGGTGATGGTGACGGGTAGGTTATTGAGATTAACTTGAAAAATTATTGTGCTTCTTCGCTAATTGGAGCCTATTTTCTATTGCCTGTTATCTATGTATCTTCTTGTATGTCTGTGATCCATACGGATCATGCTATTTGCATGGTGCTTTGTAAAAACTTTTTTTTTGTTATGTGCGTTGATAATCCTGCAAAGTGATCTTACATCTACCTGGTTGTGACTAAGCTTTGAGGCACGTAGCCGCAGTCTGTGCACTACATCAAATTTAGTTGCTTAAACCTTATACTTATTGGCTGTTACATGTTTTTGTCATTGCTTGGCTTTCAGTGTGATGATTGTTTCACATTCCGTAATCGTAAGTGTGGACATGACCTACTTAATTTTTCTATATTTCAATGCAGAATTGAAGAGGATATTGCTCCAGGGCTCAGGGTATGGAGAAGGGCATTATCAGAAGCTCGCAGTGCTGCACAGGTAGCTCTGTGCATTCAGCAATTACAGAAATCAATAGCATGGGAAAAATCAATTATGAAAGTTGTAAGTGTTTTTATTTAAGAAATATTATAACTAATTTACTTTGTCCTGTTTCTTCCAACCTCCAGATCTTTCTTAATTATACATTACCTATTGTCATAATAATGTATGCTATACTTGAGAGTTTTTCTAATTCTAAAAGATTTTTGATACTTTCCTCCTTACTGAAGGAACCTTTCAAATGTGTTATCTTTTTTTTAATCTTGCTTCTGCCTCCTTTGAATATCGTTTATAACTCTAACTGAAGTTGTCTCCCACATTCTGTCAGCACAATAGTTATTAATCTAAATCTTGAAGGCCGTTTCACTGTAGTAAACAGTTCCATTGCTAACATTACCTGCTATATTACTGCGTTGCTAAAATGTCTTTTTCTATCAGTTTTCATTTTTTAATTCTAAGAAGCACTTAGATAAGTAAATACAAGATAAGCAGAGAACTCTTAGTTTATGTGCTTATATCATGTATTTGGCATCAGATGTGGTTGACATGAACAGTAGATCCTTTAGTCTTTCTTCTACTAATTAAAATTGGTTTTCCACCTTCTTTCTACAACCCCAATTAGTTTATCATTTAGTTTATCACAAAAATCTCTATTTTGTGTCAGGCACCAAAATGGTGTGTGTTCAGAATACAGAGCTATAATTCATGTTTTCCAGAGAAATATTTACTTTAAATCATGTACAAGTGTCCCTCTTGCCTCTTTTATATTATCATATATAGAATTATCTATTATATGTAGTCTTTTATGAATTACTTTAACATTTGCTTTTTTGTTTGTTTTTTGAGACAGAGTCTCGCTCACCCAGGCTGGAGTGCAGTGGCACAATCTTGGCTCACTGCAACCTCCGCCTCCTGGGTTCAGGCGATTCTCCTGCATCAGCCTCCTGAGTAACTGGGATTACAGGCACCCACCACCATACCCGGCTAATTTTTGTATTTTTAGAAGAGATGGGGTTTCACTATGTTGGCAAAGCAAGTCTCAAACTCTTGACCTCAGGTGATCCGCCCACCTCAGCCTCCCAAAGTGCTAGGATTACAGGCGTGAGCCACCGTGCCTGGCTACCATTTACTTTGAATTACAGACTAGCTTTAAAATTTAAACATTTGAGATTCTTTTCATGAATGGTTAAAGGTGAAATTCCTTTACTTAAAATGGTTGTTTCCCTGAAGAAAAGAATTGATTCTTAAATAACTTAGCATTCTTTCTTTCGTTTTTACCTTTATGCTTAGACTACTCAAGGCCTTATTAATTCCACACAAATAAATTATGTTTCTTCTATGGTTTTTCACTGCTTCCTAAACTATCTATGAATCTGCAGTTTCATAATGTGCTGGAATACAGGGTCTTTCTCAATTCAGATTGGAATTTACTATAATTTTTTTTTTTTTTTTTTTTTTTTTGAGACAGAGTCTCTGTTGCCCAGGCTGGAGTGCAGTAGCAGAATCTCAGCTCACTACAACCTCAATCTCCTGGGTTCAAGCAATTCTCCTGCCCTCAGACTCCCGAGTAGCTGGGATTACAGGCGTGCACCACCATGCCCAGCTAAATTTTGTATTTTCAGTAAAGACAGTGTTTCACCATGTTGGCCAGGCTGGTCTTGAACTCCTGAACTCAAATGATCCGCCTGCCTTGGCCTCCCAAAGTGCTGGGATTACAAGCATGAGCCACCGCACCTGGCCCAGAATTTACTATAAATTTTAAGGCACTGTTCGATTCATTTAATAGTGTTTTTACCAGGTACAAATATTTTTTCCTTCTAAAAATTATTATTAAAACCAGCTTGAATGTCACCTTAGACAAATATATTTGGTGAGATCTAGGCAATAATGATTTTTTAAAAAAAGAGAGAGAAACTGAGACTGATTTCTTGCCAGGTATGGTGGTGCATGCTGATAGTCCCAGCTACTCCAGAGGCCAAGGCAGGATCATTTGAGCCCAAGAGTTCGAGGCTGTAGTGTGCTATGATTACACTTGAGAATAGCCACTGCACTATAGCCTGGGCAACATAATGAGACCTTGTCTGTAAATAAAACTGAAAAAAAAAGATTAAGTCCTAGATCAAAATTAAATTTGTATTTATATTTTTCTCATCTACACCAAAGCAATCATCATGATGTGTTCAGTTTTATTATAAACTTACACACATAAACCTAAAACTTGTATCAAAACCTGCCTTTATATTGATATATTTAAATTCTGCAATCTATAGCTTTATTTCCGTTTTTGCAAATTCATTAACCTTTCTCTTGTTCTTCATCTACTCTTATTAATCATATAACTCCATCTCTCACAATCTTCATTTCCTTTTTAAAATGCTTAATAATACATTTCTTGCTATGAAACTACCTTGAAAAGAAGGCAGTGTTTCATATTCAAAGATTAAAAGCACTTTATAACCTTTAGAGACATAACAGTGCCTATATTAATCCTCATAGTAAGTCCTGACAAAATATTAAAGTGCTCAATATCTTTAGAAATACCCTTTTGGACAAAGACCAAGCTTATCAAGAAAAAGAGGGAGTTGTCATAATTTGCCTCCAGATAATTCTCTACCCACAGTATGCTTTATATTGTTAAACAGTAGGCAGCATCCACTATTTTTTACTGTAGTAGCAGAGGAATTAAAACCAAATAATAATATATTTACTGTAACATATTGTGAGCTATTACTATAATTTTTCAAAATTGTTATGAGTTTGATATCTGTCACCCTTTCTTTAAAAGTATCAGGAAATAATTTTATTTTTAAATCCTAAGTGTGAGATGTAAGACAGATCTTGTAGCATTTATAGTTGCCTAGTAGAGAAAACAATGAGTATTTACTTATGTTCATGAATCTGATTTTTAAATTGTGTTGTTACAGGGATATACATATAACCTTGCAATTGTTATTTCTCAGTGAATACTTTTACAATAGAAGTTTTAACGATGTAACTCAAATATGGAGAAACAACACCATCTTAAGGTATTCAGTGATGGTGATGTTAGGAAAGGTCAAAAAATAGATACTGATTATTGGAATGTTAAACTGCTGCTTTTGCCCTTGGTAACCGTGCCAATGTTAATATGAAATATATAGTATATACATTTGATAAACATTTGTTAACTTGAATAGTGTGTCTGCTGTTTTGATAAGATTCTACAACTATCATTGGTATACATACTAAGTTATAAGAAGACCATTTTAGACTTTCCCAGACTAAGATATAATGTTGCATTGAAAATTAAAGTAAGTTTGAACAGTTAAGCTATTTTGTTTTTAAGAGCATATAAATACCTAACTTTAAAGTAGTTTAAATGATTTCTGGTTAAATGTTTTCATTTTTAAAAATATGGACTGCAGGACATTTTCTTTTGTGACTGGAGTATGAACTGGATGTCAAAAAACAGTGTTAATGCTTACCGTCTTTTAAAGCCATCTTGGAAGTTTTTACTTGTCTAACTTTTCTTCTTTCCTTTGTAAAACTTACTGTACAGAATATGTGTACATGGAAAAAGTCTTCTTTTTGCAGATTTAAAGTCTTTAATTATATTAGAAAATTTTCAGTAGAAAACAACTAGTTTTATTTTTAATTCTAAAAAAATAAATAATGACCTCTTAACTTCTTACATGTATTGTATCTTTTTTCCTTAGAAACCATTTTGTAGGATCCATTTGCTGCACTTGTGACACATGTTTGATTTGGGTTGATTTTCAAAGTTTCCTGGTTTGAACACATTTTCCAATCTATCACAATATATAGATGAATTAGTCAAAAATCTAGGGTTATCTTTTTATTATACATAATTATGATACTAATACAAGTTTTCTAATTTTGATTTTAAAAAATACTCTAACTCTTATTTCTTTCTCAGGATATCATGAGGATGCTAAGATAAGCAAAAGATGAAGCACATTAAACAAATAAAACACCATGTATTAAAGCTATTCATTGCTTTATGTGCTCTAATGTCATGTTAATTATTTCATATGTTAATGTGTACATGCTTCTGAAGTGTGTGCAAGGCATTCTGCCTCTAGCTTTGTTCTTTGCAGTGTACTTGAAATGTGCATTTACCCCAATAGAACTGCTCACCCGTCATGTGGTCCATATCTGTGTAACGAAAGATACATAGATGTGTATGGCTACTGTATATTTGTTAGCAAGCGGAATGTTCATTACTAATATAAATTAGGAATTATGGTGTGTTTAACATCCCAATAACTATTATTAATGGCAGAGGGTTAATTTTAAATGATTTTTCATGTATTATAGTACTGCCAAATCTGTCGAAAGGGAGATAATGAAGAACTGCTTCTTCTTTGTGATGGCTGTGACAAAGGCTGTCATACCTACTGCCATAGACCCAAGATTACAACAATCCCAGATGGAGACTGGTTTTGTCCAGCTTGCATTGCTAAGGTAAGACCAATCTAAAACTAAACTTTTTATTTTATTTTATCTTTTTATTATTTTTTTAATACATGGTCTCAGTTGCCCAGGCTGGAGTGCAGTGGTATGATCATAGCCCACTACAGCCTAAAACTCCTGGGCTCAAGCTATCCTCTGGCCTCAATCTCTTGAGTAGCTGAGACTACAGGCGTGCACTGCACCCAGCTAATTTTTTTTTTTTTTTTTTTGAGAGAGAGATAGGGTCTTGCTATGTTGCCTACAGTGGTCTCATCCCTGGCCTCAAGCAATCTTCCTACCTCAGCCTGCCAAGTCACTGGAATTACAAATGCAAGCCACTGCACAGGGCTCCAAACAACTTTTTAATTACTAGATCAAAATGCAGAATTTTATGGTGTTTATTTTTGAAGGCAGACTCTAGGTATTCCCTACCTCAGTTACTTTCTCCCATGTTTAATCTCTTAACCTAATTATTAACAGTAAGCTAATTGTTAACAATCTCTTAACCTAATTTTTAACTACCTCCTCTCCATAAACTCACTTCAAACATCCATCTGTCCACCTCCTTTCTTCCCTTCCAGTTCGCTCCCTGTAGCACTTCAACTCCAACAATCCTTGGATCTCACCAGGACTTTCGGTTTGTCTTAAGACTTTTCACTGTTGCTTTCCCACTTCATATCCTCTCTTTCCTCCTATTCTGTCTTATGTGTCATTATCCCATTATCCCAATCATTGCTTCCACCATTAGGTCCTTTGCCTGCCCCTGCCCTTGGTAAAACCATTATTCTGGTTAATACAACTCTCTGATTTCTCTAGCACCTATACCTCTGTATCTGAATATAGCTGTGTAATACTCAGCCTTTAAATTCAAGGCTTTAAGGCCTGGGTATGTTGGCTCACACCTGTAATTCAAGCACTTTGGGAGGCCTAGGCGAGCAGATCACTTGAGGCCAGGAGATCAAGACCAGCCTGGCCAACATGGCAAAACCCCATCTCTACTAAAAATACAAAATTTTAGCCAGGCAAAAATTAGTGGTGGCACATGCCTGTAGTCCCAACTATTTGGGGGGCTCAGGCAGGAGAACCGCTTGAACCTCAGAGGCGGAGGTTGCAGTAAACCCAGATCATGCCACTGCACTCCAGCCTGAGTGACAGAGTGAGACTCCATCTCTAAATTAATAAATAAATAAATAAGGTGTTAGAGGCCTTTAATGATGTCAATAATTTATCTCTAGCTCTGCCTCCTCCATCTTCATTCTCAACTTATTGTCATTCAACTGAGAAAATGGAAGTCATCGGAAGAAAATATCACATCTTGCCAGCACATCTGCTGTCCTTCTGCATCCGGGCTCACATACCTTACCTTCTCTGCTGTTGCCATGAACTCCTAACTAAGCGAATTTTCCCACTTGTGCCTCAGATCCCATCCATTCTTACCTCCTTGGGAATATTATTCCAGCAGTTCTCCCTTCTCCTGCATCACCAATTTCTCCTTCTCCACTGGGTTCCTCTCTATAGCCTACTGATGTGCTGCTATCTCTCCCATCTTAAGAAAACTAAACAAAAACCCTCTTCTGTCCTCACTTCTCCCTTGATCCAGTTCCTCCATTTTTTCCTTCCATTTACAGAAAAACACTTGGAAAATTTTTTGTTCTGGTTCTATCTAATATCTCTCCTCTGGTTCACTCTTTGTTTTTTAAGACAGAATCTTGATCTGTTGCCTTGGCTGGAATGCAGTGACACTGTCACGGTTTATTGCAGTCTTGAGTCCCCCAGGTTCAAGTTATCCTCTCACCTCAGCCTCCCAAGCAGCAGGGACTACAGGCCTGTGCCACTATGCCTGGCTATTTTTGTTTTAATTTTGTAGAGATGGGTTCTCTCTATGTGCCCAGGCTGGTCTCAAACTCCTGGGCTCAGCTGATCCTCGCACTACAGCCTCTGAAGTCTGGGATTACAGGTGTGAGACAACACACTTGGCCCTGATTCACTCTTGAACTCACTATAGATTTTCACCTCCACAGCTTCTCCAAAAGTGCTCTTATCGTGGCCACAAACAGCATTCACATTTCTCACTCCAGTGATCAGTGCCTATGTCATCTGACCTATTACATTTGATAGAGCTGAACGCTCTCTCCTCTTTGAAACATTGATTTTCACTTGACTTCTAGGATACCATACTCTCCTGGTTTTCTTTCCAGTCTTTGCTTCTTCTCAAATCTTCATCAGTTTCTCCCCACCTTCCTGATCTGTAAACATGGGAGTGCTTTTTTTGCCTCAAGGTTATCATTTGTAAAATGGGATAGTATCTGCTTTGTGGGGATTTGTGAAGATCAAATAAGGTCATCAATGTGAAAGTTTTTATAACTTTATAGTTCTGTGAAATGTTTATTTTAGTACTCTATATTTTAGACTATATTTCACAAGATAGCAAGTGGTCTTACATGGCATCATATTCACTAATAGTCATTTTTTGATTATTTTGATTATTCTCATTGATCATTTTTGTCATACATAGTTAAATATAACTTAACAGCAGTCTTCACTGGTTGTACATAAAATTTTCTTATAACTTCATAACTTAAGTTATAGAAAGTTTCTCTAATACTCTATGAATTACTAACAGATTAGTGTTTTTGGTCTTGGGAGTATCACCTGGTAGGTCATTGGACGTTTGTTTTCAATAAATTTTCTTAAATTAGTATCCTAGCTATCTACCATTCAAGCAGTAAACTTGGAGACATAAGATCTGTAATCTCATTCAAGCCCTTCTATGTGAGTACAGCTTTCTAAGCTTCTGCTTTTTTTGTTTTTTAAATGTAGTGAACTAGATATTTCTTACAACAGTAAAACTCTAAACATTGGTTTTGATATATAATGAAGAGTTAAGGTTTTTAAAGTATCTTTCAATTTAATTCATAGTTATTTAAAAATATTTATGCTATACATACACCTTGCTCTCAAGTGGCTTTTTCTGCATACATTATCCTGATTAACTGTTTTTACTCTGCATGTATGTGTGTGTGTGTATGTATGTATATATGTGAACACAGGATCACAGAATCGAAAAGATGTGTATGTGTTTGTTTGTGTGTGTGTGCATATATATACAACATAGCTATACCCCAGTATCTGCAAATCTGCAAGGGATTCGCTCCAGGATCCACCATGGGTACCAGAGTCACAGATGCTCAAGTTCCTTATATAAAATGGAATATTATTTGCTATAACCTACACACATCCTCCTGTATACTCTAAGTCATCTCTAGATTATTTATAATACGCAATAAAACTATGTAATAAATACCCAATAAATGCTATGCAAATAGTTGTTAGACTATATTGTTTTTTATTTATTATTTTTTAATTATTGTTTTGTTATGAGGGGGTTGGATTTTTTGCTTTATATTTTCTTTTTTTTTTTCCTATTAAGACAGAGTCTCACTCTGTTGCCCAGGCTGGAGTGCAGTGGCATGATCTTGGCTCACTGCTGCAACCTCCACCTCCTGGGTTCAAGTGATTCTCCTGCCTCAGCCTCCTGAGTAGCTGAGATTACAGGCGTGCACCACAATGCCTGGTTAGCTTTTGTATTTTTAGTAGAGATGGGGTTTTGCCATGTTGGCCAAGCTGGTCTCAAACTCCTAACCTCAAGTTATCTGCCTGCCTCGGCCTCCCAAAGTGCTAGGATTACAGGCATGAGCCACTGTGCCCGGCCTTTGTTTTATATTTTCCATCTGCAGCTGGTTGAATCCACAGATGTAGAACCTGCAGATATGGAGGGCCAATTATATGAATATACACTCTTAGATACACACACACACACACATACACCCACAAACTCACATATTAGACATTTCAAACTTCAGTGCCTACAAAAGCCAAGTAAATGACATGAAAGAGTTCATTGGACCCCTCGTGGGCACTGTGGCAAACAGGGGAGTCATGGCCCTATTTAAATTTAATAGTCAAAGCTCAACTCCACCCAGTTGTTGCCATGTAGGAATGTGGGCCCCATGTTTCAGAACCCACTAATATTTCAAGGGAAGTCAAGACTATGGATTTTTATGTCCTCCCAAATATTAAATATTGGAAATAAATTCAGAATTTTTACAAGCATTATATGAACCAAATACATTCTGTGGCCTGTTTGAAGCCTGTGAGCCACCAGTTCGTGACTTCTATCAATATATAAACTAGAAAGATATGTACCATTGTTCATGAAATCTGATAAGTTTTGCTTAAGACCCACTAAGTTCCTCTTTGAATCTGTACTCTAGCCAAGAAAAGGTGATGGGGGTTGGGGGGATGCCCTGCCCAAGAGCAAAGTAATCAGGTAACAGAGTAACTTGATAAAAGTTTGCTTTTAAAGTATGTGTATGTGCACTATCTAATGAGATCATCAGCTGACACACATCTTTTTTTGTCTTTAAAAAATCACAAGTTTTTTGATTCTGTGATTTCAATTTCATACTTTCTTTTTTTTTTTTTTCGTTTTGAGGCTGAGTCTCATTCCGTCACCCAGGCTGGAGTGCAGTGGTGTGATCTCAGCTCACTGCAACCTCCACCTCCTAGGTTCAAGTGATTCTTGTGCCTCAACCTCCTAAGTAGCTGAGATTACAGGTGTGCACCACCACACCCAGCCAATTTTTGTATTTTTGGTAGAGGCGGGGTTTCACCATGTTGGCCAAGCTGGTCTCAAACTCCTGACCTCAGGCGATCTGCCCCCATTGGGCCTCCCAAAGCGCTGGGATTACAGGCGTGAGTTACCGCGCCTGGCCCAATTTCATATTTTCTTATTGTGAATATTAATTTGTTAGAAAATTATCCCAAATAATATTTTAGTTCAAATAGAAACTAAATGTTTTGGCCCACTATTCATAATTCCAGCTCTGTTTTAAGTAACACAGCTATTTAATCTAACTTGTCATTAAATGGACTTTTTCTTCATTATATTAAGTTCTCTTTTTTAATGATTTTAGAGATTCAGAGTAAAAGCTCAGTGTAATATAAAAACCCAAAATAATCAGATTTTAATGAATATAAGTAACTAAATGGAGAAGAGACTGAATAAAACATATTAATTATTTCAGTTAGTGATGGGGGTTGTGATTCTTTGATATGATATGGTGAAAGTGTTGGATTTATGGTTTGCCTTATTTAGTCAATTAAAATATCTCCTTAACTATACTTTAACCTGCCAATAAAGAAACAAATAATTTTAACTGCATTTTTAAGTAATGTACTGGCAGGGGTCATGAAATCCTCAAAGACAATGCTATGAAATACTCCAAAGGAATGTTTTTCAGCCAATTTTAAGAATACAACCAACTTTATTAGCCAGGCATGGGGGCTCACACTCGTAGCCCCAGCTACTCGGGTGGCTGATGTGGGAGGATGTCTTGAGCCCGGGAGGTTGAGGCTGCAGTAAGCCATGATTGTACCACTGCACTCCCAGCCTGGGCAACAGAGCGAGACTGCCTCAAAAAAAAAAAAAAAAAAAGATTGCAGCCAACTTTAAATTATTGCTACACTGATTATGTGACTTTGCAGTCTAGGATTTCTTAACAATCTGGTTAAGGGAATAGTAGTTTTCTAAAAGTGTTTGGTGTGTACCACATATTTGGAAAATAAAAATAAAAGCCAACGTTGCCAGAAGTTTACGTATCTTTCTTTCATGATCTGTTATATTTATTATAACATTTAACTCTCAAAAGGCAGATTTTTTTTTCTCTATGAATACAGGGTGGGGCACCCTTCTTGTTGCATCAGTGTGCTGCCTGCAATTTGTAGTTATATTGCATAAGACAATGTTGAGAGTTCTTTTTTGCATGTAATTCTAGAGCTAGAATGACTTTAGCAAGTATGTGGCTTGTCATCCTTATTTTTTAAGGGAGAAAACAGGGCCTCACAAATATTTTTGCTTAAAGTTAGTAGCAGAGCCATAGCTGGAATTCATATCCTTCGATTCCAAGTATAATGTCCTTTATGTCATTTCTTTCTATGTTGTTTTTCTCAAAAACAGACATCTTTTTACCCCATCTTTCACCACTGCTTTGTTCACACCTGGGAACCACAAGTTTGTGGAACTCTCTTCTTATTGCAAATACCTGTTATCTTTTATCCAGGAAAAAAAATCAAATCAATTTCTAGTAGATTGGATCACTTGGACTTCTCTATTTGACACTTCCTTAGCTCTTTTTCATTTTTTGGCCTGGCTTTTTATTACCTCTTCAACTTTCTTATTAACAATCTCAATATTTTCATTTATATTCATCTTTGTTCCTAATTCTGTTGTGCTCCAGAAGAGAATTCTTTTGTATCTTTAAACTCATTCAAGTAGTGACCTAGACTGAAAGAATACTACAGACACCTTCTGTAGATGAATTACCATGAGATTAGCATCTTCAAGTTTTAAGAATTCTTAAGATGAATAGACTTTTCATGTTTTATTAGATTTTATCCTTATATTATGAAAGGAAAAAATACACAGATCTTTCTTAAGAATAATAGTTATCAACATTCTAGATCAGAGTTATTCTTTTTACTTATTTGTCCTGTCAGACTTTCATAATTTAAAATAATAGGTATGTAGACAGTCACTTTCTTACACCTCATTTACTTTTTTTAAATTAAAGGCAAGTGGTCAAACTCTAAAAATCAAAAAACTTCATGTCAAAGGAAAAAAGACTAATGAGTCAAAGAAAGGCAAGAAGGTAACTTTAACAGGAGATACTGAAGATGAAGACTCTGCATCTACAAGTAGTTCACTAAAAAGAGGAAACAAAGACCTCAAGAAAAGAAAAATGGAGGAAAACACTTCCATTAACTTGTCAAAACAAGAAAGTTTTACTTCAGTTAAGAAACCTAAAAGAGATGACTCCAAGGACCTAGCTCTTTGCAGGTATTATTTCCGTTTTCATGCACTGTATATTTATAATGTCCCATTTTATTTGTTTAGAAACCTTTTACCATATTAAAGCTTTCTTTCTGATAATTTATGTAAATAAAAAAATGTAAAGCATAAATGTTAAGAAAATATATAAGTAAAAGTATAGTAAATATATTCCTTTATCTTCTTTTAATGTTAATTTGCATTGAGTTTTTATTTGAAAGATTATAATTGGGCCTGGCACAGTGGCTCACACCTGAAATCCCAGCACTTTGAGAGGTCAAGACAGGTGGGTCACCTGAGGTCAGGAGTTCAAGACCAGCCTGGCCAACATGGTGAAACCCTGTCTCTACTAAAAATACAAAAATTAGCTGGGTGTAGTGGCGTGCACCCGTAATCCCAGCTACTCGAGGGGCTGAGGCAGGAGAATCACTTGAACCCAGGAGGCAGGTGTTGTAGTGAGCCGAGATGGTGCCACTGTTCTCCAGTCTGGGTGATAGAGCAAGACCCTATCTGATATATCATATATATAATAACTGAAAGCTTTTTTAATTAAAAAATAAGACAGTTGTAAAGTATGGATACTGATTTCAAACATTATTTTCTTTAGTATGATTCTGACTGAAATGGAAACTCATGAGGATGCATGGCCTTTTCTACTTCCTGTAAACTTGAAACTTGTTCCTGGTTATAAGAAAGTTATTAAGAAGCCTATGGATTTTTCCACAATTAGAGAGAAACTAAGTAGTGGACAGTAAGTAAATCATTTCAGTTGACTAAATATTTATTGAATACCTGATATATGCTAGGCATATTTTTAGTGAGCCAAAGATATTTTAATTAACAGCAAGATATAGGCCCTGCCTTTGAGGCAGGTGTGTGTGTGTGTGTGTGTGTGTGTGTGTGTGTGTGTGTGTATTTGGTTAGAGTAGAATAGTATAGAAGAGAAACCAACTAAAATTATTTAAGAAATTAAAAACCCGTGTAATAAACCTGCTTTTGACATTGAAAGAGCACCACAAACCCAAGCTGAAGGTAAGGAAAAGTATCAGGAGAGCCTCCCAAAGTAAGTAACATATAAGCCGGAATTTGTATTTTGCATCCATGGAGTATCAAGCACACGTCATATGGATTTAACAAAAATTGACTCAAATATTGTTAGATTATCACAATGTAGAAATAGAAGATCTTTGGAAGCTTTACATATTAAGAGCTTTAATGTGAGTTATTGGAGAATACCAAAATTCCATTTATTAAATGCGGGAGAGAAAGCTTATTTGCTCTTCTCTACCATATTCTCTTTGCAATCCTATTCCAAGAAGAAAGTTACTTACTTTGGGAGGCTTTCCTGATACTCATACAATATATATTTTAATTACATTGTTATTATCCAGGATATTATTTAGTTCTTCCTATACATTCTTTTGGTGAAAATAACTGTTCTCTATGATTTATATTCAATTTAGAAGAGTTAAATAGAACTTATAATGATCAGCATCCCTCACATATATCAACTGATTTACTAGGTTGACCAAATGACGAATTTATTTCTTTGGAGGATGAAATAACAGCCGTCCAAAGGTTTATGTCTGTTTTGTTTTATTATTTTTTAATTACAGAAGGGACCTGCCTAAATTAAGGAAGCATTTAAATGATTGATTGGTACTGATTGGTTCCAATATGCAAACACTGTTATCTAGATATGGACTAGTTCTTTTGTTTGTTCTTTTTTTTTTTTGAGAGAGTTTCACTTTTGTTGGCCAAGGTGGAGTGCAGTGGTGCATCTCGGCTCACTGCAACCTCCGCCTCCCGGGTTCAAGTGATTCTCCTGCCTCAGCCTCCCAAGTAGCTGGGATTACAGGTGCACGCCACCATGCCTGGCTGATTTTTTGTATTTTTAGTATAAACAGGGTTTCACCATGTTAGCCAGGCTGGTCTCGAACTCCTGACCTCAGGTGATCCGCCCACCTCCACCTCCTAAAGTGCTGGGATTACAGGCATGAGCCACCTCACCCAGCCTCTTTTGTTTGTTCTATCAAAATAGTTGTCTAGGTAGATGGCACAATGAAATTTATAACTAACATGGCCAAGAAAAAGAATTACACATGAAGACTTTACTAGTATTTAAATTAACTCTTGATTTTAACTTCCATGATCTTTCAATTTCTGGATAAAAGATTAACATAAACCTCAAAATTCCTAAAACAAATAGGCTTAGAAATATATATAACAAAAAAATGCTACAAAATCATATGAGCCAGGCAAGGTGGCTCACGCCTGTAATCCCAGCACTTTGGGAGGTGGAGGCAGATGGATCACTTAAAGTCAGGAGTTCAAGACCAGCCTGGCCAATATGGTGAACTCTCGTCTCTACTAAAAGTACAAAAATTAGCTGGGCATGGTGGTGTATGCCTGTAGTCCCAGCTACTCAGGGATGAGGCACGAGAATCACTTGAAACCGGAGGTGCAGGTTGCAGTGAGTTATCTCGCCACTGCACTCCAGCCTGGGCAACAGAGTGAGACTGTCTCAAAAAAAAAAAAAAAAAAAAAAAGCTACAAAATCAGAGCTCCTTTGAAAAATGAGTCCCGGTGAATGGAGGAAGTCACAGGGGAAGAGGAAGAGAGAAGGAAACAGTCTGTGTATTCCTGTTTGTGATGCCAGGTGTGTGGGAAGCAAAATTTCAGTGGATTCAAGCTCCTCAAACTCTCCACTTTGAGTTGTTTGATTAAACCCAAATTAATGAGTTGGAACCAAAACTCACAAACCATATTTCAAATTTTTAAACTAGAAATTTTTAGAATAGAGGGAGGGGCCTACTTACATGAATTTTTCTGAGTTCCATTAGCTGCCCCATCCCATAAAGGAAGGACACACATATGAGTTGTATACTTTTTTCACCTAGAATCTCACCCAGAATTCTCTCCTGGACTCCACTCTCCCTAATGTTAATCATTAACCTTTTCTTAGGGTAAGGAACAAAGGCAGAAGTAGTTCTCAAATCAACTTTAAAATATTTTATAAAAATCATTCCCACACAGATTGTATGATTCCATTTAGATGAAGTATCTAGAATAGATAAATCCATAGAGACAGATAGAAGATTGGTGGTTGCCAGGTACTGGGAAGAGGGAGGAATGGGGAATAACTGTTTAATGAGTATGATGTTTCCTTTCAGGGTGATGACAGTGTTTTAGAGGTGACGATAATACAGTGTTGTGACTTAAATGCCACTGAACTGTCCACCTTAATATGGTTAATTTTATGTGAATTTCTTAACCTTAATAAAAATAAGCAAATAATTCCTAGGAAAATGGATGAGGTTACATAAGGGCTGACTTAACTCTGTGAGCACATTACACATTGAGAAATATTTCTTTCGTTATCACACAGAAGAAGCGAGTGAAAGGTCATACAAGATATTTCACCAAAGAAATAGAATTCCACTTTGACAAGGTCTCACAGCGTCAGTGCCTCATAGGGTATTTCTCTTTTTTTAATTTTTATTTTAATTTTTGCAGGTACACAGTAGGTGTATATATTTATGGACTACATGAGATACAGGCATGCAATGCATAATAATCACATCATGGAAAATTGGGTATTCATCACCTCAAGCATTTATCCTTTGTGTTACAGATAATCCACTTCTACTCTTTTACTTATTTTAAAGTGTACAATTAAACTATGATTGACTATAGTCTCCTTGTTGTGCTGTCACATACTAGGTCTTATTCATTCCTTCTATTTTTTTGTACCCATTAACTATCGTCACCTCCCCACTGTGCTTCCCAGCCTCTGGTAACCATCCTTCTACTCTGTTTCCATGAGCTCAATTGTTTTGATTTTTAGATCCCACAAATAAGTGAGAACACGTGATGTTTGTGTTTCTGTGCCTGGCTTATTTCACTTAATATAATGACCTCCAGTTTGATCCACGTTGTTTCAAATGACAAAATCTCATTCTTTTTTTATGGCTGAATGGTGCGCCATTGTGTTTAAGTACCATGTTTTCTTTATCCATTCGTCTGTTGATGGACACTTAGATTGCTTCCAAACCTTGGCTATTGTGAACAGTGCTGCACCAAACATAGGAGTGCAAATATCTCTTTCATATACTGACGTCCTTTCTTTTGGGTATATACTCAGCTGTGGGATTGCTGGATCACATGGTAGCTCTGTTTTTAGTTTTTTTGAGGAACCTACAAACTGTTCTCCATAGTGGTTGTACTAATTTACACTCATGGGATATTTTTAATGGTTACATTATTTTAGTATACAGATTGTCATAGGTTAGAATTAACTTAAAATTTGCATTTCTAAAAGCTGTCTTTTAAAATGTATTGAATTGGCTTGAGTTGGTTTGAAATGACCATTCCCTTCTTACTAATAAGCTTATGCAGATTCATTCACCTTTCTTTTCTCTTTTCTGTTTTTCTACAGAGAAAGAGAATTGGGCTTATCCCGCCAGAAAAGCACAGAAGCCACAGTGCTTCTTGTTGAAAGACAGACCCTCATAATGTTACCTCTAGTAGAAAGATAGCATGTGCTTGTTTTGCTTGTTTGGGTTCATCATACTCTATTGCTTGGGCAGAAGAGCACATATGAAGAGAAGAGAAATGGGAAATGGGGAAGACAACGCAGAGCACCATATCTTGGGGTGTATATAAAAGCTACAGGACAAGTGTAATTTTTATCATTGCATGGGGAGCGTTGACATAATTTCTACTGCAGCTGAGCATTTTTTAATATGGATAATAGGATTCTGCAAGTGATACATTTGGTCAGAGAACTTAATAAACTAGTCAAGTGGGAAAGGTCCTGTGACAGAATTGTGTGATACAGGTCAAACAGGAGTTGGGTTATGGGGAAAATGCCAGTTGAAATATGTTTTGATCTTTGGAGAAACCTATTTTTTCATTTAACCTGTTCTTTAAATCCAGTATGTTCCAGAACATACAAAAATGTTTAAATGTTCCATTTGTAAGAGGATATCATATATTTTATATCAATTTAAATGCAGTTATCCTAATCATTTTTCTTTCATTTTTACCCTTTATTAACTCTTCATTTGTTTACAAAACAAACCCACTCTATGAACGCAATCTCTAATTATGTGTTTTCTTTCAGGTATCCAAACCTTGAAACCTTTGCTCTAGATGTCAGGCTTGTTTTTGACAACTGTGAAACATTTAATGAAGATGATTCTGATATAGGCAGAGCTGGCCACAATATGAGGAAGTATTTTGAAAAAAAGTGGACAGATACTTTCAAAGTGAGCTGAAGTTATAATAATCTCTTTATTTTTTTCCTTTTAAACAAGGACAAATGAGACCAGCAATGTGAACTGTATTTACATAAACGTGCAAGGCACATACATAATGACTTTCTTTTTCCTTAAGATAAGTATAAAAAAAAAGTATCAGAAGAATGATACCATTTTTAAAGGCTTCATTCCTACAACAACCAAGGCCCTCGGTTATTGGTTTGTGTGATTTATCAGCTAATTTAGGTAGAACAGGGAAGCACACCCAAAGAATTTTCAAAGGAAAGGGTGTTATAGTGCAATAGCAATTAAAATATATCAAATCGCACTGAATACTCAACACCAGAGCTCTAATGTGGGAAATGGTTCTCCTTTCCCTCTCAATAAATATCTATTTTTCATTTTTTTACTTTGTAGTTTATTTTTTAGTGAATGTATTTAATTTTATGAATTATTTATGATTAAACCACATCCAGAATCTTCGTTTTCTGTGAAAAGGAAGAACTAGAAAATTGCTTTAAATCTTGAAAATACAACAAGGAATGTTTTAAAATATAAAACAAAGCCAAGTTAAACTGTTTACACTGATGTGCTATAAAAGCACCAAAAAGAAACTTTACTGTAGAGTTACAAGTACATTTATATATATATGTTGCTGCATCACTTGTGTAGTTAAATTGTATTTCAAAACAGTGAAAAAATTGACATGTATATACTGTTCATTCTTGTTTATATTGTCTTGTTTTAAATATGTATTATGTGTATATATTGTTTGCAGACATTATTGTTCATGCCTTAGAGGATTGTAGCATTTTATTTTCGTCTGAAGGTAATGATAGCTATACAGTCTGTACAGTAATTATCCTCTACCAACACTGTGGCGTCTCCTTAATCTTGGTAGTGCCTGCCTTTGAAACAGGGTGTAGGGGATATTAGTTTTCCATTTTTCTATTTTGTTATATAATTTTAAGCCACCAGGGCCTAAATTAAAGTATAATCATTTGTATCCATGTGGAATAAAATTGTGACAATTTCCTACGCACACAGTATTTTTTCATAGAAACATTTCCCTCCCATTTGCCTTGCCTCAGAAATAAATTTAAAAGACGTTTGTAACCACTGTGTTTTATCTACTGTGTGTTGTGGTGGCCTGTTGGAGGCAAATAGATCAGATTTTTTTTGTACCTATGTAAGAGTACTTGAAGTTTTATTTAAAACAAAATGTTGTGGAAAAGGTAGCATTCTTTTTTTAGGAGTGTTATTTTTCACTATGTGTGGCACGGATACAATAAAAGACTTTTACAAACTAATTTTTTAGTTTTTCTTAATGTACCTGAAAATATATTCTTTTTTAAAAGCCAGTTAATTTAAATTTGATTTTTACAGAGACCTGCAGGAGGAACAGTGTGTAGAGTGTGGTTCAAAGAGCACTGGGCAGGGTGGAAGAGGGTGAGTTTAAGTCAGGTGGCCAAACTTCTGTAGCCTGTAAGCCTCACTGGTCTGCGAACTTCTCCGGACCTGGTCTTCTTTCTTATTTCACATTTTCAAGATGAAAATATTAGAATACATTAGATCTTGTTCTGGTCTGAAAAATGCCTCTATGGGTAGCCAAATAACTCAGTTGTCAAGAAGAAGAACGGATATATAAATTAGTCTAATAAGACATGTATTTCTCCAAGAATTCAAGAAATACAATTTGCTGCCCTGCCAGGCTCCGCCAGACTCCGGAGAATCATTGGCGTACAAGACAGGCCTTGCCTTCATGGAGCTTATAGCCCCTTGAAGTGGGCCTTAGATAATGTCCACTGCTTTTTATCATGAAGAGAGAATAGAAATGTTTTGCAAAAAATTTTTTTAACTTCACAAAGCTTCAAAGCCACAGAGTATTTTCAGTATCTCTAGATTGTTTGTGAAGACTTACATGAAAATCAGCTGTTATTATGTAAATATGTCAGTTTCTGTTAACCAGATATTGCAGTGATGCCTTAAAGGGGCTGGTGCTTAAGCAAAAATGCTTTGTAGAGCAGGGAAGAAGGCAGCACTGTGAATAAAAGTGTCTGGTTTTTGTGTTTCTAGAACTGCCTGATGCTCCATGGGGATTCTTCATGATGATTTTTTTTTTTGCCTTAGAGATTATATATGCTTATGTTAATTTATATTAGATGGTATATAAGGGGCTTGATAATAACATGTCTGGTGCCTCAGGGGCTCATAAATAAGAAAGTACTTAAACACACACACAAAATTTTTTGAGAGTGATAATTTTAAAAATAAATAGGAAAAAAAGGAAGGCTTGGTAAACACTGGCTACTTCGGACTGGTGTCTTCATTGTTGTTACTCAGCAGAGGTAGCTGTTAAACACTGAGTGGGCATGACCCCACAAGGGCTGCGGTTGGAGCACATAACAGTGGTTACTATACATACGTGGATCACTTGTTATGTAAGTGATTCATGCACTCCCAGTGCCCTTGGTTGGGCTTATTCTCAATAAAACCAGTATCATTGTTCTCCTCAAATTAAAAAAAAAAAAATTGTCCTAACTCTCTCTGCTGTCACGTAATTGCAAGTATATACAACATATTTTCCTTAAGATAAATTAGGCTTTCACCTGAACCTTCTTCATTTTAGTCCTAAAATCTGTAAATTATTTAAAAACTGGCCTACTTTCAAGTTTAGATTTAGATTATCACTCAAGTGGTGACCAACCAAGGATAACCAAACAATCCACTACTGTTGAACACAGAAAATAATCATCAGTTTGAAACAGTATGCAGACAGTAAATTAATATTTGAGTTGTTAACCACAGTGAAAATTAAACAGGTGAAGATGTGTCTATAGGTACACCTAAAACCCAAAAGAAGGAAATTAACCATAAATGCAAGGTGATCTTTTTCTTGTTCCAACTCCAAAATAAAATTTGTCACAAGCACCAGTTTTAACCTGAATTATGAAGGATCTAATCTGTCTTTAGTACCTTAATGTACCCCTCCATGCTCCTTCTCTTTTCCAGCCTCTCAATCCCCATATTCTTTAAGGAAATTCAAAATTCTGTCCCTTTAGCTTTCTCCCTTTAAACACATCCTCAACAAGGAAATCTGCTATCAGACATTTACTCCTAATTGTACATTTAATTTATGAGCTTCCTCTTTCAAGGTTATTTGCTTTTCAAATATCTCCATTTGAGAAATGAAAGAGGTTTGTGTCTTGCTAAAAGAATTTTATTTCAACAAGGAGAATAAAGGAGGTATTTTATTTTATGTTATTGAGACAGAAGTATTGCTCGGTCGCCCAGGCTGGAATGCAGTGGTGTGATCACAGCTCACTGCAACCTCCGCCTCACAGGTTCAAGTGATTCTTGTGCCTCAGCCTCCTGAGTAGTTGGGACTACAAGCACGTGCCACCACACCTGGCTGATTTCTGTATTTTCAGTAGAGATGGGGGTTTCACTATATTGGCCAGGCTGTTCTCAAACTCAGATTGATCTGCCTGCCTCAGCCTCCCAAAGTGCTGAGATTACAGACATAAGCCACTAAAATGTTCTCTTTTTTTTCTTTCTTTTTTTTTAAGATGGAGTCTTGCTCTGTCACCCAGGCTGGAGTACAGTGGTGCAATCTCGGCTCACTGCAAGCTCCGCCTCCTGGGTTCACGCCATTCTCCTGCCTCAGCCTCCCAAGTAGCTGGGACTACAGGGTCCTCCACCACGCCCGGCTAATTTTTGTATTTTTAGTAGAGACGGGGTTTCACCGTGTTAGCCAGGATGGTCTCGATCTCCTGATCTCGTGATCCACCCCCGCGGCCTCCCGAAGTGCTGGGATTACAGGCGTGAGCCACCGCGCCCGGCCAAGCCACTAAAATTTTCTTTCCACAGGGATGTGACTTTAAAAAATAGGGAAATGAATAGAATCTTATCTGCTGGGAATCTTGCTTCAACAAGATCTCTTAGACTTGCTTTGGCTGCATTAGAACTCTACCAAAAAAAGGAATTTTTTTTAAACCTCAAATAATTGAGGTAATTAATTCCTTTCTTCAATTCATGGCACACTCTTTACATTATTCTTGCAAAGCCCCTCTGTGTTACTTTTTTTGTTTTATTCTTCGGTTTATCTCCACTTTCCCCCATATACAACGACTTAAAATATGCCTTTCCAGTCGACTACTTATGTATTTATTTAGCAATATGTTTCTTTATATAATATGAAAAATACGTATGTACACACAGTGGTTTTTAGACATATCAGTTGTATTATGCTATAAATCTTATTGTTTTTAAATTCTGTTTCTGTTTCTTTTGAGTTGAAAAAATGTGTAACTCTAGTTCATTGGTTTTGATTGCTATAAGGTATTCCATCAGAGGCATACACAACATTTTACTTACAAATTTCTCTAGAAATGAAAACCTAGGTTGCCTGCAACTCATTGTCACTGCAAATAATACTTCAGTGATTTTTTTAATACATGGACTTATGTATGGAATCCAGTTTCCAAGGTATCCCCAAGTGACCCTTGTCTTCTAGTATTCATGCCCATGTATAATCCCTTTCCACATTGTGTCGGGGTTAATCTTTGTGACCAACCTAATATGGCATAGTGATAGCTTTGTGAATTCCCAGACTAAGTCATAAAATAACACTGCTGCTTCCGCCTTGTTCTCTTGAATTACTTGTTCTCTTGGATTACTTGTTCTCGGCAAAACCAGCCACTATGTTATGAGGATGCTTTAGCAGCCCAGCCCTATGGAGCAGCCAATAGCTACCACCAGCTTACCAGCCCTGTGACTGAGGCATCTTAGAAGTGGATCCTTCAGCCCAAGTTAAACATTCAGATGACCGGAGCCCCAGCCAACATCTCGACTGAAACTTCATAAGCAACCCTGAGCCAGAACTATCCAGCTAAGCCACTCCTGATTTCTTGACCCACAAAAACTATGAGATAATAAATGTTTATTGTTGGTTTAAACCACTCCGTTTTGAGTAATTTGTTATCCGTCAATAGATAACTAATATCCTGAGGTAAGAGTTTCTCTAGGATCTACACAGGGGAGTATGCCCCAGTTGTTAGGTCTGTACTTGTTTAACTTGCCATGATATTGCCATGCTACTCTCCAGACGACTGCACCAGTTTAGCCTCCTACCATCAATGGAAGAGGGCTCTTTCTCCCTACTGCCCAACCAGTGCTCAATATTTGGATTATTTTTTCCTAACAACTTATTACAGATTTTGAATTTTGAAAAGTATCAAGCATTTATTATTATTATTATACTTTAAGTTCTGAGATACATATGCAGAATGTACAAGTTTGTTCCATTGGTATACACGTGCCATGGTGGTTTGCTGCACCCATCAACCTGTCATCTACATTAGGTATTCCTCCCAATGCTATCCCTCCCCTAGCCTCCAATCCCCCCACAGGCACCGGTGTGTGATGTTCCCCTCCCTATGTCCATGTGTTCTCATTGTTCAACTCCCACTTATGAGTGAGAACGTGCAGTGTTTGGTTTTCTGTTCCTGTGTTAGTTTGCTGAGAATGATGGTTTCCAGCTTCATCCATGTCCCTGCAAAGGGCAGGAACTCATCCTTTTTTATGGCCGCATAGTATTCCATGGTGTATATGTGCCACATTTTCTTTATCCAGTCTATCACTGATGGGCATTTGAATTGGTTCCAAGTCTTTGCTATTGTGAACAGTGCTGCAATAAACATACGTGTGTATGTGTCTTTATAGTAGAATGATTTATAATCCTTTGGGTATATACCCAGTAATGGGATTGCTGGGTCAAATGGTATTTCTGGTTCTAGATCCTTGAGGAATCACCACACTGTCTTCCACAATGATTGAACAAACTTACACTCCCACCAACAGTGTAAAAGCATTCCTATTTCTCCACATCCTCTCCAGCATCTGTTATTTCCTTTTTAATGATCGCTATTCTAAGTGGCGTGAGATGGTGTCTCATTGGGCTTTTGATTTGCATTTCTCTAATGACCCGTTATGATGAGCTTTTTTTCATGCCTGTTGGCTGCATCAGTGTCTTCTCTTGAGAATTGTCTGTTCATATCCTTTACCCACTTTTTGATGGGGTTATTTTTTTCTTGTAAATTAGTTTAAGTTCTTTGTAGATTCAGGATACTAGCGCTTTGTCAGATGGCTAGATTGCAAAAATCTTCTCCCATTCTGTAGGTTGCCTGTTCACTCTGATGATAGTTTCTTTTGCTGTGCAGAAGCTCTTTAGTTTAATTAGGTCCTATTTGTCAATTTTGGCTTTTGCTGCCATTGCTTTTGGTGTTTTAGTCTTGAAGTCTTTGCCCATGCCTATGTCCTGAATGGTATTGCCTAGGTTTTGTTCTAGGGTTTTTATGGTTTTAGGTCTTACGTTTAAGTCTTTAATCCATCTTGAGTTAATTTTCGTATAAGGTGTAAGTTTCAGTTTTCTGCATATGGCTAGCCAGTTTTCCCAACACCATTTATTAAATAGGGAATCCTTTCCCTGTTGCTTGTTTTTCTCAGGTTTGTCAAAGATCAGACGGTTGTAGATGTGTGGCATTATTTCTGAGGCCTCTGTTCTGTTCCATTGGTCTATATATCTGTTTTGGTACCAGCACCATGCTGTTTTGGTTACTGTAGCCTCGTAGTATAGTTTGAAGTCAGGTAGTGTGATGCCTCTAGCTTTGTTCTTTTTGCTTAGGATTGTGTTGGCTATACAGGCTCTTTTTTAGTTCCATATGAAATTTAAAGTAGTTTTTTCTAATTCTGTGAAGAAAGTCAATGGTAGCTTGATGGGAATAGCATTGAATCTATAAATTACTTTTGGCAGTATGGCCATTTTCACGGTATTGATTCTTCCTATCCATGAGCATGGAATGTTTTTCCATTTGTTTGTGTCCTCTCTTGTTTCCTTGAGCAGTATCAAGCATTTTTTTCTAGTCACATGAACAGCTTTAATTTTCATTTACCTTTTTGTAGTTTTTATCTTATGTAGACATAGCTTAACCCTATCTGCTTTCTAGACTGTAGAAATGGCCCCAAATTTTACTTTCAGCAAGTGATATTCAGGAGATGAAACATTCGCATGCTGTGGTTACTTGGAAAGACTGATGGTGCTAAAGGAAAAGCTCAGATAGGTATATAGAAGTTCCTAGAAAATAAGAGTTTTGGGTAAGACTGGGGCTAACAGATTTATGAGTTACTGTAGCAAAAGAAGTATTTGTACATGTGCTGGATGGGCAGTTGGCTAAATCCAAGGTGAAAGGAAAAAGCTCATTGGGTTCTTCTGGACCTTCATGGAAAGAATTTTGCACCTTAGCGTTTAAGTCCATGGAAAGGCAGTGGCAAAATTACTATGTGATATCCATTTGTAGTTTCTCTTCCTTAGCCATACACATGAAGATTAGCTGGGTTGTTCTCATTAGATGCCTAAAGAAAAATGCATTATGGGAATACCATAAATTGTGCGTAGTTCATTCTTTAAATGTTTTTTAAATTTAAAACCTTTTTTGGCCAGGTGCAGTGGCTCACGCCTGTAATTCCAGCACTTTGGGAGGCCAAGGTGGGCAGGTCACCTGAGGCCAGGAGTTCCAGACCAGCCTGGCTAACACGGTGAAACCCCGTCTCTACTAAAAATACTAAAAATTAGCCGGGCGTGGTGGCGGGCGCCTGTAGTCCCAGCTACTCGGGAGGCTGAGGCAGGAGAATGGCGTGAACCCAGGAGGCGGAGCTTGCAGTGAGCCGAGATCGCGCCACTGCACTCCAGCCTGGGCGACAGAGCGAGACTCCGTCTCAAAAAAAAAAAAAAAAAAAAAAAAAATTAGCCAGGCATGGTAGTGCACACCTGTAGTCCCAGCTACTGGGGAGGCTGAGGCAGGAGAATCACTTGAACACAGGAGACCGATGTTGCAGTGAGCTGAGATCGTGCCACTGCACTCCAGCCTGGGCAACAGAGTGAGGCTCTGTCCCAAATAAATAAATAAAATAAAACCTTTCTTAAAAATTAAGTATTAAGCTGGACTTGAAAAAAATATCCTTATTACCTCTGAACAGACTCCTCGTTATGTCCCTTAGTAAAAATAGCCCTAATAATCATGGTAGTGGCTATCAAAAGAATGTGGTTGAATCTTGAAGAGAAATTCATTAGTGAATGAAAAAGAGAAATAAGGCTTATTCCCATTTGGGAGTAGATCTTGGGTGGAGGTAAAAGGAAAGCTCAGTGACTTTAGTAGGCCATTAAAAACGAGTGAGGCATTCACATGACACAGATTTGCATGGAGACAGTAAAAGGCCTGGAGAGGCTATAGACTTATTCTAATCATTTTTCTAGTCTCCAGATATTTTCACAGCTTTTTCAAGATTGCATTCAGCATTCGTGATGCACTTTCCTATCTTCATTGTGCCAAGTCTCAATTCTTTTGAATACAGAAGTGACTTTTTTGAAACAAAGACAGATTCTACCCAGCCATTAAAACTTATGTAAATCTATGTAAATATTAGTAAATTAAGTTGAAAGGCTGGCTATAGTATAGAACATAGAGTATTTCTGTAAAATATATTGTACTTAGCATGGAGAAAATTCTGAAGGGGATGTATGTATGTATTTAAATGTTAGCTTTTTCCTCTAGTTGGTAGATTTTGGAAAGACTAATGTCATCTTCCTTATCTGTATATAATATCTGTGCAGCAAATTGTACATTGTTTGCTTTTTAAACATTTAAAAAATCTTTTACAACCAAGGAGGGTCAATTTAGCTAGTAGATATAACTGGTGAATTTACTTAAAAATGTCATTTAAGGATTAAAATTGATATTACATAATGATTGAGATGCAGGTTAACTTCACATATAAGATCTAACTTAAGTTAGTTTTTTATTGTATAGATATTTTGTATGTAAAATATCTATCTAATAAATAGACACTTCAGTTGCCTATTCAGTAGCAGTCTTGTCTATCTTCACTCCTTCCTTCCACTCTTTTTAGATGCTGGTTGGCCATATGATTCCAGGGGTGAATCTTGGTTAGTAAGCCAACCATAGTAATTCCATTCCTCTTGCGAGTGATTGCTTAATGAAGGCATGTCATAGAATTCTAGGTAGTGACAAAGAGAGCAAGTCTGCTGGGAGACTTCTGGAGAAGTGTCCTGTGGAGAACTTGTGTCCCAAAAAGACATATTCTCTTGTCTTTGGAGATGGTTGTCAGAGGCCATGATGCTTGGAGCTTCTGCAGCCATTATATAACTATGCAGAGAGAAGATAAAAGTAACTGAGGAAAGGGGTGAGGACGGGAGGGGGAAAGAAAGGACTTGGGTAATAACATGAGCCATCAAATTAACCTTGGAACCACCACTACATCTGAACATTTTGCTAGGCGAGGTAATAAATTTATTGTGTAAGCCATTTGATTTGAGTCTTTTCTTTCAGATGGAAGTATCTTGATATAGCCAGGGCTACTGCTTCATAGTTATTCAGGCTACATGCTGTACAACTCAAGCGTGCTTCATTTATGTAGATTAGGGTACAGCTTATTTTACAGATAAGAAAACTAATAACCAATACTGCTAATACTCATTGCCACTCAGCTTGGTAAACTTGAGTTAGGACTTAAACATTTGTTTTTGGCCTTCAAAAACGACATTCCTCAGAACATGCTATGACTGATTTTCTTGATGACCTTAAATATTTGTTGAATGCATTTTTCCACAAAATATTCCAAAACTGATTTGAGCACTGGTAGCATTACAGAATAATATCTAGATGTTTATTTTCATTTTATTTATTTATTTATTTATTTGAGATAAGGTCTTGCTCTGTTGCCCAGGCTGGAGTGTACTGATGCAACCATGGCTCACTGCAGCCTCAACCTCCTGGACTCAAGCAATCTTCCCCTCAGCCTCCTGAGTAGCTGGGACCACAGGCCCATGCCACCACACCTAGCTAATCTTTTTTTTAAGAGATGGGGTCTTGCCATGTTGCCCAGGCTGGTCTCGAACTCCTGGGCTCAAGCAATCCTCCCACTTCGGCCTCCCAAAGTAGCAGGATTATAGGCGTGAGCAATTGCGCCCAGCCAGGATGTTTATTCTTAAAATATTAATGCATACTAGTTTATTTAGAAACAGTTACATTGCTTTGGAATGAAAATATAAAAAGAAGAATGAAAGCTAACTTTGCTTCTGTACATGAGGAAGAAACTAGGTCTAACTTTAAGCCTCCTACTGTAATCAATCAGGCAACTGGAGAAAATATATGAAATAAATGTGTTCAGACATTAGATTATAGGCAGTACAAGACTCTAATTCCTAAAATAAGTGTAACAAATGAAGCTGGCCTTGTGTTTTCCCTGGCTTCTGCTGAAGGCACTTTCTGGACTTTAGCAGAGGAGGTATATTCTAAATAGAGCACAGAAATCACACTGAGTTGAGGAGACAGAGGTCAAAGTTTAGGAAGGCTGAGGTTGCTGGTGTTTCCAAGTTATAATACCAGAGAACAGAGGGCTACACAGAAACAGCTCCAGAAATCAAGTCTGCCCTGAGACACTTGATAAATACTAACCTGCACATCAATAGGGTGAAACTCTCTAAGGCCATGCAAAGAATGACCAGGGATCTATAAGTCAAACAATCCCCAAAGCTCACACAGGGCTGGGAGACATTTGAGTTCTGACCAGCCGAAGTAGAGAAACTTCATAGAACTTTCAAGAAATTGAGTAGAGACACCAAGAGTCATACCTTAAGAGTAGGGCTAAATTAGCCCTAGAGAAAAGGCTACTATACTCCTGCCCTAATGAAGTTTAAAAACAAGCCTCAAAAGGGTCAAAATGATCTGCAAGTAACTTAACAGGCTACTAGAACAAAGTCCAATACTCTTTGGAGAAGACAACACAATTCAGCGCTCAACAAGTAAAATTTAATATGTTTACCATTCAATCAAAAGTTACTATACCTAGACATGAAATGAAGGAAAACATGACCCATAACCAGGAAAAAAATCACTCGAGAAACAGACCCAGAAATGACAACGATGATGGAATTAAGAGGAAAGGACTTTAAAATAGATATTATAAATACGTTGAAGGAAAAATGAGCATGATGAAGAGAGAATGAAATATATCAAAAACAAACAGAAGCCCTGGGGATTTTTTCTTAAGTACAATATACAAAAAGAAAATATATTATGATCAAGTGGGATTTATCACAAGAGTACAAGTTTAGTTTAACTCTTGAAAAACATCATAATAATAGAACATTAGAAAATTTACCATATTAACAATATAGGAAGAAAGCCAATTATCTCAATAGATGCAGATAAAGCATTTGAAATTTACCATTTCATGTTTAAAATTCTAAGCAAATTAAGACTAGAAGAGAATCTCCTCAATTTGATGAAGGGCATTATGAAAAACCTATACATGGCATCGCATCTATTTGGTCTTTGACCATTAGTCCATTAGACTAATGGACTTTGACCATTCTAAGACTGGGAACAAGGCAAGGATATTCATTTTTACCACATATCTTCTACATTGCACTGAAAGTATTAGCCTTTACAATAACAAAGAAGAAATAAAAAGCACTCAAAATATAAAGGAAGAGGCAAAATTTTCTTGATTTGCAGATGACATGATTATTTACATACACAATCCCAAGGAGACTACAAAAAGGTGATCAAAACTAATAAGTGAATTTAGCCAGGTCACAAGACCCAAGAAAAAAATGCTTAAGTTAGATTTCATCAAAATTAAAAATGTATGCTCTTCAAAACAATATTTTTTATAAAGAAAAGAGACTACTGACTGGGAGAAAACACAGAATTGGCAATACACCTGTTTTTGAAAGGTTTGTATCAAAAATATGTTAAAAACCCTTATAAAATATAACTCCACAAAAGAAGATATACAAATGGACAGTAAGCACACACAAATGTGTTTAATTTTATTAATATCAAAGAAATGGGAGTTTTTTAAAAAGCATAATGAGATACAACTATACACTCACTACAATGGCTAAAACTAAAAAGGCTGAAAATAAATACCACTTGTTGGCAATGATGTAGAGGAATTTGGAACTCTCATGCAGTACTGTTGGAAATGGAAAATGGTATGACCACTTGGGAAAATTGTTCAAGTTTCTTATAAACTCAAAGATACACTTTCCATACTAATTCCACTTCTATGTATTAATCAAGAAAAATGGAAACATGTTTAGACAGGGACTTGAACATAAATGTTAATAACACTTTTATTCATAATAGCCAGAATTTGGGGGAAAAAACTGTTCATTAACAAGTGAATAAACAAATTGTGCTATGTCTGTACAATAGAACATTAGTCAGCAATAAAAAGTAATAAACTACTAATATGCCAACAAGTTTGAATCTCAAAAACATAATGAACAAAAAAGCCAGACATAAAAGACTATGCACCATATGATTCCATTTATACGAAATTCAAGAAAAGGCAAACTAATCTACAGTGAAAAAATGCAGATCAGTGGTTGCCTACAGCCAGGGGTGGAAAAAGATTGATTGCAAAGTGTCATGGGAATTTTTTGTGTGATGGAATTATTCTACTATTTAAATGATGTTAAAACTCAACATACTGTGCAGTTTAAATAGTTGCATTTTATTTTACGTAAATTAAATTTTAATATAGTCCATTTTTTCAGAGACCTGAAGATTTGGTATCTGGATGTGTTACATCCTGAATTTTATTGTTTTATCCATCATTTTTATTTATCAGCACTTTATAGCATAGGATGTGGTCACCACTACAGGCAGAGGATTTTCATGGTAGTTCATCTTTCAATGTTGATTTTTTTCCATGTGGAACTGGTGCTATGGTAGTGTAAAATACGTTTAAGCCCTCTAGATAATTTGAGAGTCATATGAAAGACAAGTGGAAAGGAACTTTCTTTTGAAGAATGGGGCACTTCAGCTTTGAATGTAGCAGGCTGATGCCTTATCTGAACCAAGAATAAAAATTATGTCCCTTATTCATCTTTATGCAGTTTCAAATATTACTTCCATGACTATTTCTCAATGTTTTTAACATTAAGTACGGTTGGGCACTGTGGCTCACGCCTGTAATCCCAACACTTTTGGAGGCCAAGGTGGGTGGATCACAAGGTCGGAAGATTGAGACCATCCTGGCCAACATGGTGAAACCCTGTCTCTACTAAAAATACAAAAATTAGCCAGGTGTGGTGGCGCATGCCTGTAATCCCAGCTACTCAGGAGGCTGAGGCAGGAGAAACACTTGAACTCATGAGGCAGAGGTTGCAGTGAGCCGAGATCACGCCACTGCACTCCAGCCTGGTGACAGAGTGAGACTCTGTTTCAAAAACAAACAGGCAAACATTAAGTACATCTATCGTACAACAATTGTTGTTGTTGTTATTGTAATTGTTCTTGTATTTCCATGATGCCATGCCTAAAATGTTATATTTACCAAATAAAGCCATTAAAATAATTATCACTTATGCGATATCATTACAGGTGCATGTACCATTCATTTGCGGCTATTTGGAACATTGAAAGTAGCACTAAAACACTAATATTTTATTCAGAGATATGAAAAGGCTGGAAAATCTCAGCTTTACTTATCATTGATGATTCCTATATCAATTCATACACAGATGGCCCCTGATTTACAATGCTTGACTTATAATTTTCCAACTTTACCATGTTGCAAAAGCAATATGCATTCAGTAGAAATCATGTTTCAGTAAAGTATTCAAATAAATTACATGAGCTATTCAACAATTCACTATAAAATAAGTTTTGTGTTAGATGATTTTGGCCAACTGTAGGCTAATGTAAGTGTTCTGAGCACATTTAGGGTAGGCTAGGTTAAGCTATGCTATTCAGTAAGTATATTAAATGCATTTTTGACTTAGGATATTTTAACTTACAATGGGTTTTTTGGGAAATAACCCCATCATAAATTGAGGAACAACTGTACTCCTTTTCCTTCTTCTGACCTCAAACTCTTATCTTTAATCCCCTACCAGGACATACCACAGGTAACGCAAACTCAACATATCTAAAATTGAGTTCATAATCTTCCTACTTTCTGATTTGCTCTTTCCTCTGCATTCCATACCTCGGTTAACAGGATTAACACATATCTAGCCACCCAAGGTTAGAAACCTCAGAGTTCCTCTGGACTTCTCATTTTACTTCCCCTCTCCACAATATCCTGTTGAGATTTCCTCTAAAATTCCTATAGTGTGAATTCATTTGTAACTTTCCATTCCCACTGATACTATACTAATTTAGCACTCACCATTTGCCAGGTACCAATATCTCACTTTTTCTAGTTGCCTCTTTTTTCTTTTAAAAAATTGTGATATAGGCCGGGCGCAGTGGCTCATGCCTGTAATCCCAGCACTTTGGGAGGTCGAGGTGGGCAGTTCACCTGATGTCAGGGGTTCAAGACCAGCCTGGCCAACATGGCAAAACCCCGTTGCCACTAAAAATACAAAAATTAGCCAGGCGTGGTGGTGGGTATCTGTAACCCCAACCACTTGGGAGGCTGAGGCAGGAGACTCTCTTGAACCTGGGAGGCCGAGGTTGCAGTGAGCCAAGATCGTGCCATTGCACTCTGCACTCCAGCCTGAGTGACAGAGCGAGACTCTGTCTCAAAAAAAAAAAAAAAAAATCACTTTTCAGCCTTTTGGCTAAGATCAAGTGTAAAAAATTGTGATACAATACACATAACATAAAATTTATCATCTTAATCATTTTTAAGTGTACAGTTCACTGGTAATTAGTGTGTTCACATTGTTGTACAACCACAACCACCATCCATCCCCAGAATTCTTTTCATCTTGCAAACCTGAAACTCACTATTTTATTGAGGATTTTTGCATCTATATTCATCAGGGATATTGGCCTGAAGTTTTCTTTTTTTTTTGTTCTATCTCTGCCAGGTTTTTGTATTAGGATGATGCCGGCCTCATAAAACGAGTTAGGGAGGAGTCCCTCCTTTTCAATTGACTGGAATCGTTCCCGTAGAAATGGTACCAGCTCTCCTTTGTACCTCTGGTATAATTCAGCTGTAAATTCGTCTGGTCCTGGGCTTTTTTTGGTTCATAAGCTAAATACCGCCTCAATTTCAGAACTTGTTATTGGTTTATTCAGGGATTCAATTTCTTCCTGATTCAGTCTTGGGAGGGTGTATGTGTCCAGGAATTTATCCATTTCTTCTAGATTTTCTAGTTTATATGCATAGATGTATTTGTAGTATTCTCTAATGCTTGTTTGGATTTCTGTAGGGTCAGTGTTCATTTCTCCCTTATCATTTCTGATTGTGTCTATTAGATTTTTCTCTCTTTTCTTCATTAGTCTAGCTAGAAGTCTATTAATTTTTTCAAAAAACCAGCTCCTGGATCCGTTGATTTTTTGAAGGGGTTTCCATGTCTTTATCTCCTTTGGTTCTGCTCTGGTCTTGGTTATTTCCCGTCTTCTGCTAGCTTTGGGGTTTGTTTGCTCTTGGTTCTTTAGTTCTTTTAGTTGTGATGTTAGGTTGTTGTTTTGAGGTCTTTCTAGCTTAAATTTCCCTCTTGACACTGCTTTAGCTGCATCCCAGAGATTCTGGTACACCATCTCATTGTTCTCGTTGGTTTCAAAGAACTTCTTGATTTCTGCCTTAATTTCATTATTTACCCAGGAGTCATTCAGGAACAGGTTGTTCAATTTCCATGTAGTGTGTGGTTTTGAGTGAGTTTATTAGTCTTGAATTCTAATGCGATCACACCGTGGTCTGGGAGACTGTTAGGATTTCAGTTCTTCTGCATTTGATGAGGAGTGTTTTACTTCCTATCATGTGATCAATTTTAGAGTAAGTGCCATGTGGTGATGAGAAGAATATATATTTTCTGTTGTTTTTGGGTGGAGAGCTCTGTAGATATCTATCAGGCCTGCTTGATCCAGAACTGAGTTCAGGTCCTGAATATCTTTGTTAATTTTCTGTCTTGATGATCTAATATTGTCAGTGAGGTGTTAACATCTGCAATTATCATTATGTAGGCGTCTATGTCTCTTTGTAGACCTCTAAGAACTTGCTTTATGAATCTGGGTGCTCTTGTATTGGGTGCATATATATTTACAATAGTTAGCTCTTCTTATTGAATTGAATCCTTTACCATTACATAATGCCCTTCTTTGTCTTTTTTAATCTTTGTGGATTTAAAGTCTGTTTTGTCAGAAACTAGGATTGTGACCTCTGCTTTTTTCTGTTTTCCATGTGCTTGGTAAATTTTCCTCCATCCCTTTATTTTGAGCCTACGTGTGTCTTTACACGTGAGATAGGTCTCTTGAAGACAGCATACCAATTGGTCTTGACTCTACTCATCTTGTCATTCTGTGTCTTTTAATTGGGGGCATTTAGCCCATTTTCATTTAAGGTTAATATTATTATGTGTGAATTTGATTGTGTCATGATGATGCTAGCTGGTTATTTTGCAGACTTGTTATGTGGTTGCTTCATAGTGTCACTGGTCTGTGTATTTCAGCCCTTCAGGACATAGGCACAGGCAAAGATATCATGACCAGAATGCCAAAGATAATTGCAACAAAAGCAAAAATTGACAAATGGGATCTAATTAAATGAAAGAGCTTCTGCATAGCAAAAAAAAAAAAAAAAAAAAAAAAAAAAAAAAAAAAAAGAACCACTATCATCAGAGTAAAAAGACAACCTACAGAATGGGAGAAAATTTTTGCAATCTATCTATCTGACAAAGGCCTAATATTCAGAGTCTAAAAAGAACTTAAACATATTTACAAGAATGAGACAACCGCATTAAAAAATGGGCAAAAGGACGAGTGTGGTGGCTCATGCCTGTAATCTCAGCACTTTGGGAGGCAGAGGCAGGCAGATCACTTGAGGTCAGGAGTTCAAGACCAGCCTGGCCAATATGGTGAAACCCTGTCTCTATTAAAAATACAAAAATTACCCAGGCATGGTGGTGTGTGCCTGTAATCCCCACTTCTCGGGAGGCTGAGGCAGGAGAATTGCTTGAACCCGGGGAAAAAGGAACACTTTTACGCTGTTGGTGGGAGTGTAAATTAGTTCAACCATTGTGGAAGACAGTGTGGCGATTCCTCAAACACATAGAAGCAGAAATACGATTTGACCCAGTAATCTCATTACTGTATATATACCCAAAGGAATATAAATTATTCTATTATAAAGATACATGCACACGTATGTTCATTGCAGCACTATTCACAATAGCAGAGACATGGAATCAACCCAAATGCCCATCAATGATTGACTGAATAAAGAAAATGTGGTACATATCCACTATGGAATACTATGCAGCCATAAAAAGGAACAAGATCCTGTTCTTTGCAGGGACAGGGATGGAGCTGGAAGCTGTTATCCTTAGCAAACTAACACAGGAACAGAAAATCAAACACCAAATGTTCTCACTTATAAGTCAAAGCTGATCGATGAGAACACATGGGAACATGAGGGGAACAACACTCACTGGGGCCTGTCAGCGGGGTGGAGCCGATGGGAGAGCATCAGGAAGAATAGCTAATGGATGCTGGGCCTAACACCTAGGTGATGGGTTGATCTATGCAGCAAACCACCATGGCACACGTTTACCTGTATAACAAACCTGCACATCCTGCACATGTACCAAGAACTTAAAATAAAAGTTGAAGAAAAAAAATACAATGTGGAGGCAAATACTGAGAATGCCCATCTGAGACCCTTAAGCAGTAGCTCTCCAGACTAGCTGGAGTATTATGTGAAGAAAGATACAGTTATGTTATACACCCAAATCAAATAACCAACTTTCCTTGCTCAAATTCCTCACTCAGCAAGAACGTTTCTATTCAGTTGGCTTTCCATGCAGCTCACCTTCAGGGAGAGATTGCAGCAGACAAGTTCATATGGCAGAAAGCTCTTATTAAAATTAATGTACAGCATAGTGACTATAGTTAATGATACTATATTATGTACTTGAAATTTGATAAGAGAGTAGATCTTAAATGTTCTCACCCCACCCACCCACCCACACACACACCCATACACACATACACATACACACACACGGTAACAATGTGAGGTGATGGATATGTTAATTAACTTGATTATGGTAATCATTTCACAATGTATACATATATCAAAACAGTACTTTGTATATCTTAATATATATAATTTTGATTTGTTAAAAAAAATCCTGAAACTCTATACTCGTTAAATAATAACTCACCATTCTCCCTTTCTCCAAGTCCCTGGAAATAACCATTCTACTTTCTGTCCATGAATTTGACTACTCTAGGTACCTCATATAAGTGAAAGTATACAGTATTTGCCAACAAAATGGACAAAGTTTTAGCTAGACTGAGAAAAACAAGACACAAATTACTGAAGTCAGGAATGAAAGAGAGTACATTACTACTGACCTTACAAAAGTAAATAAAAAGGAGTATAAGTGAATACTATGATCAAGTGAATCCCAACAAATTAGATGACTTAGGTGTAAATGGACAAATTCTTAGAAGACACAACGTACTGCAAGTCAATCAAGGAGATAAAGTGACTAGAACTATAACAAGGAAACAGACTGAATTAATGAGAATTTTAAAAAGTTTTCACAAAGAAAAGCCCAGACCCAAATGGCTTCACCACTGAATTCTGCCAAACATTTAGAGAAGAACTAATACCAATTCTTCATGAATGATTCCAAAATATTTGGAGAAGGGATTACTTCCCAACTCATTTTTTGAGGCCAGTATTATCCTAAAACAAAAATCAAATGACATCACAAGAGAAGAAAACTAGAGGCCAATATCTCTTATGAGATTATAGGTGCAAAAATCCTCAGCAAAATATTAGCAAACTAAATCCATCAACATATAAAAATAATTATATGCCATAACCAAGTAGGATTTATTCTAGGAATAAAAGATTGGTTTAATGTCCAAATAATTAATGTAATATACTATGTCAATAGAATAAAAACAAAAACCCCATGATCATCTCAATAGGTGCAGAAAAAAATCATTTAATAAAATCTTACACCTTTTTGTGATAAAATACTCAACGAAGTAAGATAGAAGAGAACTTCCCCAACAAAATGAAGGATATTGACAAAACACCCACAGCTAACATCAGACTTAATAATGAAACACTCAATGCTTTCCCCTTAATATAAGCAAGAAATAAACAAGTCACATACTTCTAGTCAACATTGTACTGGAGGATCTAGCCAGGACAATTAGGCAAGAAAAAGAAATAAAAGGCATCCAGACTGGGAAAAAAGAGTAAAACTAACTATCTCTATTTTACGGTGGATATATTCCTATACAGAGAAAATCCTAATAAATACACACACAAAAAAACTATTATAACTAAAAAACAGGTTCAGCAAGTTTGCAGGATATAAGCTAATAGACAAAAATCAATTGTATTTCTGTATACAGCAGGTCTTTGAATAACGTCAGTTCCTTCTACATTGTTTCATTATAAGAATGAGAAAAGAAAATTGATTCCACCGGATCCCCTGTCCCGTTTGGAGTTAGCACGTTCTCCCTTTGTCGTGTGGGTTTTTTCCAGGTATTCTGTTTTCTCCCACTTCCCAAAGATGTGCACATTAGGTTAAATGGTGTGTCTGAACTGCCTCAGTCTGAGTGTGGGTGGTGTGTTTGAATGCATCTGGCGATGGAATGTTGTCCTGTCCAGGGCTGGTTCCCGCCTCAAGCCCTGAACTGCTGAGATAGACTCTGGCCACCTGTGGCCCTGAACTGGAATCAGCAGGTAAATAATTACCTTACTTGTTTTTTTATTAATCTGTCTTAAATGTATGGATAGCTCACATTTATTTCAATGTTTAATATTATTACAAGTGTTTTGGTCTTTATTTAGAAGTTTGGTGATGTTTTTGTGACCAGAAATATGCTGCAGGAATTTAATTCTTGTTTCTATCAATTAACCTATGGTAAAGTTAGTTTCATTATACATCATTTCACTTAAAGCTGCAATTTCCAAGTATGTATCCATGATGTTAAGTGAGGACTTACTGTGTTAGCAATGAAAAAGTCTGAAAATGAAATTAATAAAATAATTCCATTGGTAATATCATCAAAAAGAACAAAATACTTAGAAATAAATGTAACAAATGAAGTATAAAACTTGTGCCATAAAAACTATAAAACACTGTGGAAAGAAATGAAATAAAACCTAAATAAATGGAAAGACAAGCCATTTTTACAGTTGAAAGACTTAATATTGTTAAGATGACAATAATCCCCAAGTTGATCTACAGATTCAACACAATCTCTATTAAAATCTCAGATAGCTTTTGTGTGTGTGTGGAAATTGACAAGCTGTTTCTAAAACTCACAAGGAAATGCAAGGGGCCAAGAATAGCCACAACAATCTTGAAAGAGAACACTTTCATGAAAGTTGGAGGATCACATGTGCCGATTTGAAAACTTACTAAAAACTACAGTAATCAACACAGTGTGGCAGTGCATAAGGATAGACATATAAACCAATGAAACAGAATTGAGAGTCCAAAAATAAATCCTTATCTTTATGTCCAATTGATTTGAAAATGGTGCCAAGACAATTCAATGGGAGAAACAGCCTTTTTAACAAATGGTGCTAAGATAACTGGATACCTACATGCAAAAGAATAAAGTTGGATTTCTCCTTTAACCACACATAAAAATTAAGTCCAAATGGATCACAGACTTACATGTCAGAGCCAAAACTATAAAACTCTTTTTTTTTTGAGACAGAGTCTTGCTCTGTTGCCCAGGCTAGAATGCAGTGGCTTGATCTTGGCTCACTGCAACCTCCACCTCCTGGGTTCAAGCCATTCTCCTGCCTCAGCCCCCTGAGTAGCTGGGATTACAGGCGCCCGCCACTTCGCCCGGCTAATTTTTGTATTTTTAGTAGAGACTTGGTTTCACCATCTTGGCCAGGCTGGTCTCGAACTCCTGACCTTGTGATCCACCCTCCTCAGCCTCCCAAAGTGCTGGGATTATAGGCATGAGCCACCGCGCCTGGCCTAAAAACTCTTAGAAGGATGCATAGGAGTAAATCTTTGTAACTGTGGGTTAGGCAAATTCTCCCTACGTACTATACAAAATCCATAAGTGACAAAAGAACAAAATAGAAAAATTGGACTTCATGAGATACCTCTTTAGAATCATTAAGATGGCTATAATAAAAGAGACAGAAAATAGTAAGTGTTGGTGAGGTTGTGGAGAGATTGGAACTCTCATACATTGCTTGTGGGATTGTGAAATAGTGTACCTGTTTTGGAAAACAGTTTGACAATTCCTCAAAATGTTAAGCAATTACTTTATAACCCAGAAATTCTACACCTAGGTATATACTTGAGAAAATTGAAAACATCTGTCAACCAAAAACTTATACACAAATTTCATAGCAGCATTATTCATAACAGCTAAAAACTGGAAACTCAAATTCCATCAACTGATGAATGAATAAAATAAATGTGCCATATACATATATATATATATACACACACAATGGAATATTACTTGGCAAATATGCCATAATACGGGCAAACCTTGGAAATCCTATGATAAATGAAAGAGCCACTCACAAAGGATTACATATTATTCCATTTACATAAAATGACCAGAATAGGAAAAGCTGTGAGAATGGAAAGTAGATTAGTGTTTGATCGGGTTTGTTGGTAGAGTTGGGTGGATCAGGTAGTAACTGCTAATAGGTATAGGGTTACTTTTTGTAGTTATAAAAAATATTCTAAACTTAGATTGCAGTGATGGTTGCACAATTCGGTGAATATACTAAAAGCCATTGAAATCTATACTTTAAATGGATGAATTGTATGGCATATACATTATATGTCAATGTTACTTGCGTCCGTGTGAAGAGACCACCAAACAGGCTTTGTGTGAGCAATAAAGTTTTTTAATCACTTGAGTGCAGGTGGACTGAGTCCAAAAAAGGAGTCAGCAAAGGGAAATAGGGGTGGGGCAGTATAGGATTTGGGTAGGTAGCGGAAAACTAGAGTTAAAGGGGGTTGTTCTCTTGTGGGCAGGGGCGGGGGTCACAAGGTGCTCGGTGGGGAACTCCTGAGATTCATTGTCCAGGAGAAGGACTGTCACAAGGTCAATTGATCAGTTAGGGTGGGGCGGGAACAAATCACAATGGTGGGATGTCATCAGTTAAGGCAGGAACTGAATATTTCACTTCTTTTGTGGTTCTTCAATTGCTTCAGGCAATCTGGATGTATACGTTCAGGTCACAGGGGTTATGATGGCTTAGCTTGGGCTCAGAGGCCTAAAGTCAATTAAGCTGTTAAAGAAAGTCGTCTCACTGACTCACTGTTGAATTTCAAGGTGATACAATTATTGTAGGTGTGGACACAAATATTGCCTATTCCCTAAAGAACATGCCTGAGAAATTGGAAGGCATAAGAAAGATGAAGTATATTAAATACGACCCAGGCATGCAGCGGCTAATGCCTGTAATCCCAGCAACTAGTGAGGCTGAGGTGGGAAGATCACTTAAGGCGAGGAGTTTGAAACCAGCCTGGGTGACAAAGCAAGGTCCCATCTCTACACAAACTAAAAATATTTGCCCAGCACAGTGGTGCATGCCTATAGTCCCAGCTACTTGGGAAGCTGAGGCAGAAGGATGGCTTGAGCCCGGGAGTTGGAGGCTGCAGTGAGCTATGATTGCACCACAGCACCCCAGCCTGGGTGACAGCCAGACCCTATCTCCTAAAAACAAACAAACAAATGAACAACAACAACAACAAAAACAAACAAAAAAACAGGCAAAACAAAAAAAGTCCAGGCCTATTATATATTGGTCTCATAGGAGACTCTTTCTTGGGTATGATTATCCTAGATAGGTAAAGGTGGACAAGATTCATTTAAACCACAAATGCTTTGTCAGTACCAAAATGGAATCACTTATGTCAAACCCTAACAAAATGGAGCTGGAAGGTTGTAAAGGAGGTACGGTCATTCACACATAGTCCTGTAACAGGAACTGTCACAAAGGACTTTCCCAACTGGAATTTCCAGCTAAGCCACTTCTATGATGGCACTCTTCTAGCAATAGCCGGTACCACTAATGAACAAATGCCACCATCTGTAATAAGCCCCTGTAGCCCAGGGTGTTGTTTCAATACAGTTTAGTGGATTTCTCCTTTTTTATTTTTTTAGAGACAGGGTCCTGCTCTGTCACCTAGGCTGCAGTACAGTGGTGATCTTAGCTCACTGCAGCCTCAAAATCCTGGGCTTGAGCCTCAGCCACCCTAATAGCTGGGATTACAAGGAATAAACCACCATGCCTGGCTGATTTCTTCTTTTGCCTCTAAAAACTTCCTGTTGCCCCAACCCCCTCTGACGCATCTATGGTTGCCAATGCATTCATATTGTGGATTGCAAGCCCTTGCCATTCTCCAACAACTTCTTTGTTTCTTTCTTGGTCTCTCTGTGGCTCAGTTTGGGTTGACACTGCTTTTGGCAGTTCTAGTAACACTAATTTCATAACCATCACCATGGAAGATTCCATAAGACAAAATCTATATGTATCAAAAAAACAAAATATTTTTTCTTTGGAAAAATAATTGGATTTAACTTAAATTCCTTTTACTTTTTATGCCTTTGGACTTTAATTTTCAAGGAGATTTAAACTTAGGTCTTTAATTTTATTTTATGAATTTCATAACAGGAAGCAGTTAGAGTCATATTTTAGTCATTTTGTTGCTGGAATATTTTAATTTAGTTACTTAATCTCATTGCAGAGCCTCTCATGAACAAATCTGGACACTATGGCGGCACATAGTTTACAATGGGAATAAGATTAGGGAATAATTATTCAGTTTGGGGTACAGAATGGCCCCATAATTGATTTAATTAATACACCGATCTGGCCTATGTCAGAGCTTTATGGGGGCAAAAATTAATATTGACCTCTGTTGACTAAAAATGATCCACAAAAAAACAGTAGTTGGTATTAAGGGAGTAACTTAGTGAAAGTTAGGAGCAAGACAATCCTGGAGTGTGGGACCTTCCCACAATACCCTCAGGGGATGGCTGCAACCTTGGCTGGCCTTCCTCAGTGGTTCAGTGAAGAGAAGAACAAGCTGCAGAAAGCTGGGGTTGGAAGAACATCACTCCTGGGTTCGATTTCCCCATGATGGGACCTCCAGCAGTGTGGTACTCTTGGTCCTTCCACACTTTACTCATGCCTCCCCTCTGTGGTAGGTGGGTTAAGGTAAGAGAATGAGCTTGTATAGCTCAGTGCCCCCTCCCATCTCTTAGGTCTGCCTATAGGAGCATGTATTCTGGTTGATGGGCTGTGCTGCAAGCCTGGCAGCAAAACCTGTCCTATGGATGGAAGCTTCCAGTTTTTCTGCACTTACTGGGTGGGCAAATCAGTTTAATTCTGGGGTTCAGAATCAAGAAGCCCATTGTGGCAAACCCCTCACCCATGTCACCAGCTTAGACTTTTTCAATATTAAATGTTTTGATCTCTGTTGTCTCTGTACTCTTCAATTGGCATGGAATTCAGATGGGAAAAACAGATCTGTTGGCTTCTTCAAACTCTATGTGTAGACGTAGCACATCAATTGATAGTATATTATAGAGCCAGGAAGATTCTTTCACAAATGAGATAACCATTGGTCTCGGTCTTGAAAATTATTTAGATTGTAATATTCAAAAAAGATAGAAAAGTCACTACAGAGAAAGGGACACACATTCATGGTGTTAGCAGTGGCAAATCCACAGAATGTGCAGCAACTTGATTCTTACCTCCTTAGAGGAAAGAATTCATCTGAGGGACATAAGGCAGAGTGAGAGACCAAGGCAAGTTTTTGAGCAGGAATGAAAGTTTATTAAAAAGTATTAGGTTGGGCGCAGTGGCTCACACTCATAAGCCCAGCACTTTGGGAGGCTGAGGCAAGCAGATCACTTGAGGTCAGGAGTTTGAGACCAGCCTGGACAGCATGGTGAAACCCTGTCTCTATAAAAAAAAATACAAAAATCAGCCAGGCATGGTGGCGTGCGCCTATAGTCCCAGCTACTCAGGAGACTGAGGTGGGAGGATTGCTTGAGTCCAGGAGGTCGAGGCTGCAGTGAGCTGTGATCACGCCATTGCACTCTAGCATGGACAACAGAGTGAGACCCTGCTTCAGAAAAAATAAAATGCAAATAAAATGAAAAGAAAGTAACCAAATTATATTTCCCTACAGTAGTTTTCAAATTTTGGACAAATAACTATAACAAGTTTGAGTTTAATCCATTTTAAGCAAAGAGATATTGTGTTGGCATATTTCTATTCGTAATTCACTGAAGTGATAAGGAAATTCTAAACAATGCAAAGTTCAGCCTTTAATTACTACACTTCTATCTCTCTGGCAGTTATCTAGCTGCAAAAGCAGGTACCTCAAAACTTAGTGGTTTAAAATAACAATCTGCAACTGGGACGGGGCTTGACAGGAAGGCTCATCTCTGCTTCACATGACATCAGCTTTGGTGTCTCCACTGAGAGTTGGCGACCCCTCTCCAAGAGGGATCACTCACAGGCACCGGTTATTGGTTGGGAGCTCAGCCTGGATTGAGAGATAGGAACTTCATTCCTCTCCATGTGGGTCTCTTCATGTAGCCCAGGCTTCCTCACTGCACGGTGGCTGGCTGCTGAGGGAAAGTGACTCAAGGACCATATTGCCTCTTAAGACCCAGGCTTGGAAGTTATACAGTGTTGTCTATCGGGTGTGTCAGTCTAATGACACACAAATTAAGGGGAAGGGACATAACCCCCACCTCTTGAGGGTGAGTGGCAAAGTTTTGGAAGAGCATGTGGGATGGGATATATTGTTGTAGTTATTTTTGAAAAATACAATTTGCTACATCAGGTATGACATTTTATTACATTCTTTAAAATGTGACAATTGTCCTTCCCTTTTTAAGTTACAAACAAAAAGTAAAACTAAAGGAGTATCGTGATTTTCTTTAGGCAAATATCAGTCAACTAGTTTGAAAGTCATTAGTGAAAATATGGAGAAATATTAATTCCAGATAATCAGGTTAAAATGGAGACCTAGCATTATTTGGCCGATTAATTGACAGAATGTTACAAGATGCCAAAGACTGGTAGCATCAAATACTGTATTCCAGACTATAATGGGCAGTAAACTGGAAACATAATCTGTAATTCTGTAAATTGAATTATTGTTGAATGAATTTTTCCATATCTGTAATATTTTTACCTTATGTAATAAAAACCATAAATCTGGAAACAAAAGTATTTTTTTCAGAAATGCATTAACATCTTGAATTCTCTTGAAGAACATTAATAATAGTATCTGAAAATAAAGAATTTGAGAAAATGAGACAGAATAAGAAAATGAAAAAATGTAAATTGCAATTTAAAATTTCATAAACAAAAGCTGGGCACGGAGTGGCTCATGCCTGTAATCCCAGCACTTTGGTGGGGGGGCCAAGGGGGGAGGATTGCTTGGTCCCAGGAGTTGAGACCAGCCTCAGCAACATAGTGAGACCCTGTCTCTATACAAATAAAAATCAAAAAATGAGTTGGGGTTTGTGTTGCACGCCTGTAGTCTCAGCTACTCAGGAGGCTGAAGTGGGAGGATCGCTTGAGCCCAGGAATTGGAAAAGAAAACAAAAACAAAACCAACAAAACAAAATAAAAATTTCATAAGCAAAAAATATTTCTTGTACCATAAAGGCAGAAAAAGGCACAGTGAGAATTGCAAAAAAATTTTTTAGTGTGTACCAAACACCAAGTTTCATACATGTCATTACATTTCTTTCTGGTATTCTTACTTCCAGCCAAATGCACATTTTCTGCTGTCAGGCAGTTCTCACTGTGCCTAATATACACCATCTCATCCCAACCCTCTGTTTTGTTGTTAGGCAGCCCCTGGATCTTTCTTTTTTCCTGTATGGAATTCCAGTTGTTTCTAAAGAACTCTGCTAATTCTTACTACTGGGTTGGCACACAGGGACTCTGAATGGTTTAATGAAAAGATGGCCAGTTCGAAGGTGTAGATTTTACATAGTGGCAAAGGATAAAGCAAATTAAGAGAACATTTTATGATGCAGAAGTTACCTTGCTCCCAGGCAGAGTTGCAGCTTTCCAGATCCCCAGAGTTCTCTACAAGGAGGTGGCACTGTGGCTCATACCAGATGTGGAGAGTTGATGGTTGCATCAGATATGAGATAATCTCTGGGCAATCTGCCAGGATGTTTTTAAAAACGTCTTCTGCAGTGTAATATACACATAGAAAAAGGCAAATTTCATGCATTCAGCTTGATATAGTTTCATAAACTAAACACCTCAAGGGAGTTTTTATACCTTGAGCTCTACCTTGTCCAACTGTTCTGGAAACTCTGACATTGGGTTTGCCTGCAAAGGAAAACAACCTCAATACATGCCTGAGTATTTACTGTGAAACTGGGTATTTCCAAAGCTCATCCCTCAGCCAGCCTAGACTTCAGGTCTATTTAGCACACATTCTTATGCCCACCTTTTCCAACTTCACAGGCGCCTCTCATCTCTCGGTTAAGCTCTTGTTTACTCAGGACCACATATTTCAGTAATCGGTGGCTCACTCATTGCTTCACATCTATTCGGTTCCCATTGCCACTGTATTTTGACAACATGTATTGCTTACTATTTAATTGAAAAGTTGGGGAGGGATAGCATTAGGAGATATACCGAATGCTAAATGACGAGTTAATGGGTGCAGCACACCAACATGGCACATGTATACATATGTAACAAACCTGCACGTTGTGCACATGTACCCTAAAACTTAAAGTATAATAATAATAAAATTTAAAAAAAAAAAAGAAAAGTTGGTTTTTCTGGTTGGCCGCGGTGGCTCACCCCTGTAATCCCAGCACTTTGGGAGGCAGAGGCGGGCGGATCATGAGGTCAGGAATTCGAGACCATCCTGGCTAACATGGTGAAACCCCGTCTCTATCAAAAATAATAAAAAAAAAATTAGCCGGGCATGGTGGCTGGCACCTGCAGTCCCAGCTACTCGGGAGGCTGAGACAGGACAATGGCGTGAACCCAGGGGTGAAGCTTGCAGTGAGCCGAGATCGCACCACTGCACTCCAGCCTGGGCGACAGAGCTTGCTCCGTCTCAAAAAAAAAAAAGAAAAGAAAAGGTGGTTTTTCTTTAAATACATCACTTAAAATTGTTTTCTATATTCTTCAAGTAGCATTATTTTAAGGAGCAGAACAAGAAATTAATGACAAAATGGGATTTTTATCCTTAAATAAGATTTTCTTTTTTTTGGAGACACAGTCTCACTCTGTTGCCAAGGTTGGAGTGCAGTGGCTTGATCTTGGCTCACTGCAACCTCTGCCTCCCGGGTTCAAGAAATTCTCCTGCCTCAGCCTCCTGAGTAGTGGGTATTACAGGTGTGCACCACCACGCCTGGCTAATTTTTGTATTTTTAGTAGAGACGGGGTTTCACCACGTTGGCCAGGCTGGTCTTGAACTCCTGACCTCAAATGATCTGCCCACCTTGGCCTCCCAAAGTGCTGTGATTACAGGTGTGAGCCACTGCACCCAGCCTTAAATAAGATTTTCACAGCTACACAATTAGGGTGAGGAATGCATAAAACATTCAAATCTTTAATATTCCAAATCAAAGGTCTAACTACTTTGGGAGATGTTAACTAAAATATCTTGCCAATATACTATAGAAACAGAATTTATAAAGATACATTTATAAGAATTTATAGATTTGTAGAGTGAACTGGTACAGGACAGAGTGTTAGAGTAGTTAGATCTTTGGAGACCAGCCTCAATGAGGCTTCTATCTTTGAAACTGCCTGTCTCTGTAGGACAGGCAAAGCTGACTATACTGGACATGAGGTCATGGTGCTAAACTACTGGCAGGTGTAGTCACGGGCTTCTTTTATATATTTTACTTAAAGAATATTATAACCAATTTGGCTTATCAAATTAGTGTAGATAGAGGCTGATGCGGGTGGATAACTTGAGGTCAGGAGTTCGAGACCAGCCTGGCCAACATGGTGAAACCCTGTTTCTACTAAAAATACAAAAAATCAGCCGGGCGTGGTGGCGGGCGCCTGTAATCCCAGCTACTTGGGAGTCTGAGGCATGAGAATCACTTGAACCCGGGAGGTGGAGGTTGCAATGAGCCAAGATAGTGCCACTGCATTCCAGCCTGGGCGACAGAGCAAGACTCCATCTCACAAACAAACAAAAAAACCCACACACAAATTAGTGTAGATAAAAAAGGTATCCCTCAAGTTTGACAAGAAAGTGGAGAGACAAACACAACTACATATTGCTGAGAGTGTAAACTGTACAACCTCTCTGAAGAGCAGTATGGTAATACTTATTAAAACTGTCTACAGCTTTATGCCCAGTGATTCCATTTCCTTTTTTTTTTCTTTTGTGAGACAAAGTCTCACTCTATCCCCCAGACTGGAAGTGGAATGGGGTGATCTCTGCCCACTGCAACCTCAGCCTCCTGGGTTCGAGAGATTCTCCTGTCTCAGCCTCCTGAGTAGCTGGGATTACAGGTGTGTGCCACCATGCCTGGCTAATTTTTTTCTATTTTTAGTAGAGATGGGGTTTCACCATGTTGGCCAGGCTGGTCTCGAACTCCTGACCTCAGGTGATCCACCCAGCTTGGCCTCCCAAAGTGCTGGGATTACAGGCGTGAGCCACCGCACCTGGCCTCCATTTCAATTTTTATCCTAAGTACATATTCATAAATATGGAAAAAGATTTATGTACATAACGTGGTAATATATTGAGGCTAAAAGAAAAAGACTTAGGTACAAAGATATTTAATCCAGCATTATTTACACTAAGATCAAAAATGTTGAAAACATCCAGCAACAGGGAAAATGTTAAATAATTTATGGTATGTTTATATGTAGACCATTATGTAGAAAAAAAAGCTAATGAAATTTTAGACATGGGAACAGCTCATGACACAAGTTTGTTTAAAAAGGCAGTTTCCAGGACTTTTTGTAAAATTAGTTTTTTTCTGAAAGACTGAGAGAAAATGTTATCTCTGAGTGGGTTATCTCTGAGGGGTGTAATTATTGACTATTTTCCTGTTTATATATTCTGTGTTTCCTACAGAGAGCTCTATTATTTATACAATCAAAAACTTGTTTTTAGAAAAATACTGTTTTGGCAATACTTTGGAATGGAATTTGGTGTTCAAAGTCTCAATCATGATGCACTCCGCTAATTTTAAAAAATTAACAAGAACTTCACAAAATCCTAATTTTGATCTTCCCTTTCCCCTTAGTCTTTTTCATTGCAAATAGTTTCCCACGGTCTCAATTTCATCTTTAAATGTGAGCATTTTAGGTCATTACTCTTCAAATGTAACTTTGGTCTCCACAGGCTGATATATTTTTAATGTTTCCTCATGGATTAAAAATAAAAGCTCTCTGTATCTTTGATTTTCATCTGAACATAGTCCCACACTATGTTGTGCATTTAGTTAACAAGCGGTAACTTGCTCAGGAACTTTTTTTTTCTGGATAATTTTTATCTCAAAAAGCACTGGCAGGGCCACTTTGTAGTCAATGACACGTGGAAACCAGTCTACCATGAGCCACTGGGACGCACTGGGAAAGGCTGAAGAAAAGGCGCCCGGGGTTCCAGTGAGCTCAGGATACCCACCCAACGGCAGGGCTGGGGCCCGGGGCAGGCAGCCTGCCCGGGAGAGACCCCTAGGGTAACCCGAATGAGGAGGCGAGGGCAGAAGACGCCAAGTCACGGACCGCCCAGGGTGGCCGAAATAGAGACGGCCAATCTGGGAGACCGGCCTCGGAGTACACAGTGCAGGGTGGAGAACTGGAGAAAGAGTTAAAAACTTTCAGCAGGGATGGCCGAACATTCCATGCAACGCCCCTTTAAAACGACGTTTCAGGCGATCACTAGGCCTTGCGACCGCAGCTTTAGCAAAACAGAAAGATTTGCGACGGAAGTCCCTTTCCAAGCCTGAAATCGCCTTGACCCTAGGAGCCAGAAGCTGGGGAGGAACTCGCAGTCCGGACGGAAGAGCGCGCATGCGCCGCCTCAGGCGCCGGTCCCGGGGGCGGGGCCTGTTCCCTCCGCCCTGGGTCTCCACAGGCTTTCGCGGGGCGGGGCCTACTCCCTCCGCTCTGGGTCCCCGCGGGCGTTCGGGGGCGGGGCCTGTTCCCTCTGCTCTGGGTCTCCGCTGGCGCCCGCCCCGCCAGCCTCACCTGCGCGGCACGTGACCCGCACCGCCCGTGGGCACCTTGAAGGCGGATCCCGCGCGCCCCCGCTCCTGCAGGTGAGAGCGGCTGCGCCCACGGGCCGGCTCAGAGGCGGTGGCGGCAGGTGGGGAAGCGCGGCTGGGCCTGCTCGCGCGGGGCGTCTGAGCCCTCCATTTCCCGGTTCTAACCGCGCAGCAGGGCCCAGCCGGGACCTTGAGTGCGGCGAGGCGTGGTTCGTGCACCCTTGGCCCGGGGCTAGGGCCGGCGTGTCGGCGTCGGGTGGAAGGAATCCCCTTGCGGGTGAGCTCCCTGCCTCCCAGGCCTCCCTCTTGCCTGGGGTCGCTCAGTTCACAGAGGCCCGGCCGCTCTTAGAGTGGGGCACATTCCTGGTCTTTCGTGCGTGGGGGGTGTAAGTGGCGGACTTTATTTTGAGAGCGCTGGACACCTTTCGGGTTTGCTTTGAATGAGATGGGATCCATGTGTTTACGCTGGCCAGCTGACCTGGTGTGCCCGGGAATTTACTGTTCGCGTGACAGCCGAGGCCCGAGGGAACGCCCACACCGCCCCCCCCACCCCAAGGCAGGTCCTGGGTAGGCCTGAGAGCTTTTTCAAAACAAACTGTTCAGCTGACGGTGGCCTCGGTGCTTCCCACTGAATGCCCTGGAACTGCAAAGGGAGCTGAGTGCGGCAGAGGGCTGGGAGCCAGAGTTTGTTTGGAAAATCACCTGTGCGCACTTGCACAGCTGGGATTTGCGAGCTCTCCAGAAAGCACCACCTGGTCTTGATTGTTTTCAAGACAGCAGTACAGGGATAGTCTACCAGAAATTTTCGTGTTTGGTTTTTAGGCTTTATTGGAGTTTATGTTCGAAGAAAAGAAGCTGAACTTATCCTGAAAGGATAAGATGAAGATAGGGAAAGGCATGCTCCTTAATGCCTTAATATTTGTTTGATTGATTGATGGGGTCCTGCTCTGTTGCCCAGGCTAGAGTGCAGTGGTGCAATCACAGCTCACCGCCGGCGTCACCTCCGGGGCTCAAGTGATGCTCCCTCCTCAGCTTCTCAAGTAGCTGGGACTACAGGTGCTCGCCACCACACCCAGTTAATTATTTTTATTTTTAGAGAGATGGGGTCTTGCCTTGTTGCCCAGACTGGTCTTAAACTCCTGGGCTCAAGTGTTCCACCCATCTCGGCCTCCCGAAGTGCTGGGACTACAGGCGTGCACCATCGCGCCCAGACTTTTTTTTTTCTTTGGTAGAGGTGTTTCCATAAATAAGACTAGGACAAAGGATTATCAATTTTACAAGTCAAGGTTATACCTGCCCCTTTCAGAGCTGATTCTGCCTCACTTGACACCAGTTTTCCACCGTCAGTTATGTTTCTCTGTGTGTATATATATTTAGTCTTGGTAGATTTTCTAATTTCATATTACATATGGATTATTTAAAGGCTGGAACTCAATTGGGCTCGAACAAAATAAATATTCAACATATATTTATTTAAGTACATTAGGTGCCTGACAGTTTTACATGGTGTGGATACAGAAATGAGCAAGATGGCAAAGTACCTACTCCTTTGGGATTTACATCCTAGTCGGGGGAGACAATTTAACAAATATCCGATGCTGGTGGTAATTGCTGAGAATATAGGGTGATGTGCTAGCCTAGGGAGTGGCTACTTTAAATAGGGAAACCGTCTCTGAGGAGACACTGAAATTGAGATCTAAATGACAAATAGGATCCCAAGAGCAGAGGCAAGAACATTTCAGCTTGAGAAAACCGCTTTTTTGAGACGGAAGACTGTTTGGCCAAGGAGGCTGGAAAGAAGAGAGGGACAGTGGCCAGAGCTGAAATCTGAGAAGTGGGCAGGCGGGAATTATATAGGATTTTGATTACATAAGACTGTATAGGATTTTGTTTGCCATGATGAGGAGTTTGATTTTATTCTAAATTTGTAAATTTGTTCTTGAGCGTGGTCTGGCTAAGTTCATTTTTTGACACTTTCTTAGGTTTTCTTTTCTTGGTTTCCTTGATTCATTCAGAGGTGGTTCCTCACCTCAAGTCTTTTGTATAATTTTACTATTTATCAGACAGGATGACAAACCATGATAGGACAGCTTTCAACATGGTCACTTATTAATAAATTTTCAATGAGACTTTTGTTGTTTTTTTTAAGAGCAAATCCTACAGTTTGATTTTAAAGGCGGAGCAGATAGCCTTGGCTCCATCCTGTGAAGGGAACAGCTAAGATAGTTTATTAGAATAGAAAATACTTTTTGAGTTGAGATGAGCAGATCTGGAGTGAGGTATTTTTGAGGACTCCTTATGAGAAAGGCTTCAAAGGTGAAATAAACACCTTAGGTTTTGAAAGCTCAACATCAAATGAGTTTGAAGTTATTTGACAGTTTGAAGGTTCTTTTTGAGGAGTTGTGGAAATTTATTGGTATGACAACGGTGGTTGTGAGAATCAGAGGTTATAGTCTTATAGATTTTTTTTTTTCTCCAAATTGTTCTTATCCCAGGTAACAGATTGTCCTTTAAAACAGAGCTCCCTTGGCCGGGTACGGTGGCTCACGCTGGTTATCCCAGCACTTTGGGAGGCTGAGGTGGGCGGATCACTTGAGGCCAGGAGTTCAAGACCTGGCCAACATGGGGAAACCCGGTCTCTACTAAAAATACAAAAAATTAGCCGGGCATGGTGGGACATGCCTGTAATCCCAGCTACTTGGGAGGCTGAGGTGGGAGAATCACTTGAACCCGCGAGGCGGGAGTTGCAGTGACCTGAGAACATGCCACTGCACTCAAGCTTGGATGACAGAGGGAGATCCTGTCTCAACAAAACAAAACAAAACAAAAACAAAACATAGATCCCCAACCCCCAGGGCTGAGGACTGGTACCCATCGTGGCCTGTTAGGAACTGGGCTGCACAGCAGGAGGTGAGGGCATGAGTGAGCTCCGCCTCTTGTCAGATCAGCTGCAGTGTTAGATTTTTTTTCTTTTTTTTTTTTGAGATGGAGTTTCGCTCTGTCACCCAAGCTGGAGTGCAGTGGCACGATATCAGCTCACTGCAACCTCCTCCTCCCTTCAAGGGATTCTTCTGCCTCAGCCTCCCAAGTAGCTGAAACTACAGGCATGTGCCACCACACCCAGCTAATTTTTGTAGCTGGGGCTCCAGGCATCCACAAACCCTATTATGAACTGCGCCTGCGAGGGATCGAGGGTGTGCTGCTTATGAATCTAATGCCGGATGATCTGAGGTGGAACTGTTTCATCCTGAAACCATCCCCCACACCCCAGTCCAGGGAATAATTGTCTTCCATGAAACTGGTCCCTGCTGCCGAAAAGGTGGGGACCACTGCTTTAAAATGTTGATGTAGAAGCTTTCATTGAGCAAATTAAAACATTTTGGCCCTTTTATATAGACTCAAATTGCATGTATCTGATTCCTAGAATAAATAATCTTTATCTGCTTAAAAATTTCAGGCTGTTTTACTTCAAATAAAGAACATGGTGAAACTGATTCACACATTAGCTGATCATGGTGACGATGTCAACTGCTGTGCCTTCTCCTTTTCCCTCTTGGCTACTTGCTCCTTGGACAAAACAATTCGCCTGTACTCGTTACGTGACTTTACTGAACTGCCACATTCTCCATTGAAGTTTCATACCTATGCTGTCCACTGCTGCTGTTTCTCCCCTTCAGGACATATTTTGGCATCGTGTTCAACAGATGGTACCACTGTCCTATGGAATACTGAAAATGGACAGATGCTGGCAGTGATGGAACAGCCTAGTGGCAGCCCTGTGAGGGTTTGCCAGTTTTCCCCAGACTCCATGTGTTTGGCATCAGGGGCAGCTGATGGAACTGTGGTTTTGTGGAATGCACAGTCATACAAATTATATAGGTATGGATATTTAAATCCTTCCTGTTTTAATCCTGTTGACTAGGTGTACTTAAAAAAAAAACTGAAAGCAAAATATTTTGATACTCTGCACAGTCTAAGTGATGTAGAAAAAAAGAAAAATATTTTGATGACCCTAGGAAGCCAGTAGTTTTCAGGTAGCACAAGGAAAAATATTTTAACTGGGCCGGGTGCGGTGGCTCACGCGTGTAATCCCAGCACTTTGGGAGCCCAAGGCAGGCGGATCACGAGGTCAGGAGATCGAGACCATCCTGGCTAACATGGTGAAACCCCGTCTCTACTAAAAATACAAAAAATTAGCCGGGCATGGTGGCGGGCGCCTGTAGTCCCAGCTACTTGGGAGGCTGAGGCAGGAGAATGACGTGAACCCAGGAGGCGGAGCTTGCAGTGAGCCGAGATCACACCACTGTACTCCAGCCTGGGTGACAGAGCGAGACTCCGTCTCAAAAAAAAAAAAATTTTTTTTTAACTGGCCTTCTAAAGGTCAAAAACCCAGAGAGATGTTTAATATGATTCTTATAGTAGATTTGCTTAGCTCCAATCTTAAAATTAAGAGTTAATCTTGTTAGACTTTTATGGTTTTTTTTTTTTAATTGTAAGAGTTAAAGCAGTATTTTGAAGGTTCAGTAATTTTAGGCTTTATTTTTGTCACTTGTGGTTTAAGTGTTTTCTTTCTTTTTTGAGACAGAGTTTCACTCTTGTTGCCCAGGCTGGAGTGCAGTGGTGGGATCTCAGTTCACTGAAACCTCCGCCTCCCGGGTTCAAGCGATTCTCCTGCCTCGGCCTCCCGAGTTGCTGGGATTACAGACTCCTGCCACCACGCCCAGCCAGTTTTTTGTATTTTTAGTAGAGACCGGGTTTCACCATGTTGGCCAGGCTGGTCTTGAACTCCTGACCTCATGTGATCCACCCGCTTCGGCAGGCTTCCCAAAGGGCTGGGATTACAGGTATGAGCCACTGCGCCTGGCCCAAGTGTTTTCAGCAATAAAGTAATAGTATGTAAAGCTCAGCTAAGAGATGCAGTTATTTCTGTGACTGCAATTCTTGCTGGATGAATGACCAAGCCCAGAAGAAGGAACCTCATGCCTGGTGTGGTGGTGATGTGTTATTTATCATTTCTTAAAAACTCACCTGAAAAACTCTTTTGGAAAAAACCAATTAATTTACATTGGTAATGTTGTATTGCAATTTAACAACATTAAAACTATTCACATTTATTTATATTGTGGCAAAATATACGTAACAGAAGTTATCATTTTTATTAGCTAGGCTTGGTGGCGTGTGCCTGTAGTCCTCGCTACTCCAGAGGCTGAGGTGAGAGGATTGCCTGAACCCAGGTGTTTGAGGCTGCAGTGTGCTAGGATTGCACTACTGTACCCCAGCCTGAGTGACTGAGTGACCCTGTCTCAAAAAAAAAGTTAAAATTTTCACGCTAACACTTTTAGATGACATTAAGTTCATTAGAAACCATGCGCTTTTAAGTAATTACCAATTAAAAGAGCCTAGTGTACCTCCCCCTCCTTCTGTCTCCCAACATCTTTCAGAGCACAAATGCCAGTTGGTCAACAACTATTGCTCATTTAAGCTTAGGTCTTTGGGTTGAAGAGGGTGACATGTTTTAAGTGGTGTTAATAAACACTTATGCCAAATATCTTTTTTATATGCATGAAATCCAGCTGTCAACTAGGAATCTTACTTATCCAATGACGACTTCTGGCTCTATAGCATAACTAACCCTAAACTATGTAATTAATTATATATAAATGATAGATACCCTGCTGGATGGGACAGTGTATTAATTGTTGGGTTTTTAACAGCTTATTTTTCCTAATTGAGCAAATACTAATACTTCAGCACAGTGCCTCCCTGTCTTCCTAACGTAATTTTAACTTGCCCACAGCATTTTCCTTTCATAAATAATTTATATTTGAAGACCTCGCCATTGCTTCTGGGTAATTTTTAATACAGACGTTGAAAGTACCTTTGACTCCAATAACATATTTTCCAATAAAAATAGTTTTATCTTACCTTTTTAAAAAAATATGGCTGTAGTTGATGTTGCTTGTCATTGCTTTTCTGGTTAAGTTTTACAGATTTTAATGTGTTTATACTGATTTGCCCTGTGGAAAAATATGAAGATATGTGGACTTTGGTTTGTAATTTAGGCTTGAACATACCAGTTAAAATGTTTAAGGGAGGATATTTAAATCCTCCATTGCTTTTAGACAGTATATCTCAGTTCATAGCATATAAATGATATTTTATTTCTGTAGACATCAGTTGTCCTTTCTCTCTAGTTCTGTGATAGCCATTTATTCTCTTTTCACTGTATCAAGCTGCTGTTAGAGACTGTGGTATAAAGTAAAGGATACTCTGAAATGAAAACCCACTTTTTGCTTTTATTTCAGATGTGGTAGTGTTAAAGATGGCTCCTTGGCGGCATGTGCATTTTCTCCTAATGGAAGCTTCTTTGTCACTGGCTCCTCATGTGGTGATTTGACAGTGTGGGATGATAAAATGAGGTGTCTGCATAGTGAAAAAGCACATGATCTTGGAATTACCTGCTGCGATTTTTCTTCACAGCCAGTTTCTGGTTGGTTATTTTATTCTTTTAAGCACTAGAAATTCCTATTTGTAATTTGTGCTGTATATGACTTTTCATTCTTTTATTCTTTTTTATGTTATCAGTAGTAGAGTGAGGAGCCCTCTTAATTTATTCCTGTAAAGGGATTATCCTTCTCTCTTTTTTGACCAAAAATGAAATCATGAAAAAATATATGAGAAAATTGCATTCTTTTTTTTTGGTCTTGGAGTTTCCTGCAAGAAAATTACATTCTTTATTATATGCAGGGGGTGACTCAAATTGGTACAACAGATTCAGATTCCTTGGATATGGCAGTTTAGAGGACCTAACCCTATTGATATAATTGCAATTAAAAGAACACTATATTGATATTCAAGTAGAAATGTAAACTTTAAAAATTGGAAATAGAAGCTGTGTTTTCCATTTACTAATTTAATCTTCGAAAAGCTAAATTTATAAAATGTTTGCCAACACAATTAGTTTTTTAGAAATAAACAGAACTCCTGAATGTAGTCTCTTGGTTTTAAATAGGTACAGTGATTTGGAAAGTTCTTTCTTTAGAGTTTTCATTTTCCGTGTTAGTGGATGGGAGTTCTGTAGCTTTTGTCCCCCTGCAGTCTTGTTACCAGACCAGTGCTATCCATAACAACGTAATGCAAGCCACTTAGGAAAATTTAAAATGTAGTAGTAGATGAAATTAATTAATAATATATCCTGATATATCTATAATGTAGTTTCAATAATTGATAATAAAAATTATTAATAAGATTTTATCTTTTGTACTAAGTCTTTGAAATCTGGTATGTATATTATAGATAGTACATTTCAATTTGGACTAGCTGCATTTCAAGTCTTTGATACCCACATATGGCCAGTCACTGCCCTATTGGACAAAACAGGTCCAAAGAGTAGACAGAAAGGTTTTGGTATTTCCCCCCTTTTCAAGCCCATCAGTGGCTTGTTAAGATATGATTAAGATCTCAAATCCCAAAAGGAAAACATGTTCTGCTTCCCCCTAATCTCAAATTGCTCTTGGCCTCATGCATTTTTTGCCACATTGACTTTCTTTAATTCCTGGAATGTTTCTAAGATTTTTCCAAGGGTTTTACGTGCAGACCCTTTACCTGGTTTGCTGTTAATATCCTTTAGAATTTGGCTGAAAATCACTAAAGATAAGTCTCTCCTGATCTTAACCCCTGCATTAAATCTGTATAATTTTGATGTAGTCTTTTTTTTGCATGCTTTATTTTTCTGTTACAGTACTAAGTATCACAATTTTTAATTCTATATTTATATGGATAATATTTAATGGTGTTTTTCCTATTAGCTTGTAAGCTCCAGGCAGGCAGGGCCTGGGTCTCTTTTCTTCATCGTGCCTGATACAGAGTAGGCCTTGAAATGTAGATTGATGAGTAAGATTCATTTTAATGATTTGCTGAAATAATAGATTTTCTTTTCATAAACCCATTCTTATGTTAAACTCCCTCCCTAATTTAATTAAGGCAGTTATTCTTTTAGTATATTGTTCTGTGATATTTTACTGTAAGAACAGCTTGTAGCAAACAAGCCATTGCTTCCATTTCTGTGGGACCTTCTCTACATCTTGTAGGCACTCAATAAATCTGGTGAATTATATAAGTGTGGAGAGATCTACGTTCCTTTTTTGGTTCTAAATGATGTGAAGATAGATTTCCAATGAAAATACCATTATATTAGTTAATATTAGAATACAAATAAGGGCTTTTTTGTCCTGCATTTAGAGAGATTGGGAGCTTATGGGGTCAGGAAAGGCTCACTAAACCAGGCAGAGAATTCTAGGTGAGATTCTGAAATGATACCCACATCCCCACCCTGCCTTTAGAACATATTATACACTTCTCTCGGTATAATATTAATCTTTGTGCCTTCTTTAGTTCCTTTAGTGTTGTCGTTGAAATATATCTTAACCTTATGAGTAAATTCTCTGAAACAAATTGATACATGCTTTAAAGTGATTATTGTAGGAATTTGTGGGAACAACTGTATTTATTTAGAAGACAAAGTATATAATTTAAATTTGTTTAATTTCGTATTTGTTATTATCTGTAAATACTTATGACATATTGACTCATCTTGTGACATTTTGCTGAAATAAGGAAAAATAATCCTGTTTGCACCTGAGAGTAAATGATCATTTCTCTCCAGTTTTTAAATGATAAAGTGTAGGTTAGGTTATTATAATTTAAATATTTTTCCTGAAGAAAAGTATGTTTCTAAATATTATATTTAGATACTGAACATAAGCACATTTTAACCTGTGTAATTTTCCATTGTCTTAGCTGAATTTTCACTACTTAGAGAACTTCAGAATTAACTTCAAAGGATCTATTTAGTTAAGAAACAAATAGCGTTGCTAATTAGGTCTAATACAGAAATATTTTGCTCTCAGCCATTTATTGAATAAAATGTTTTGTCTTAAAAAGACAGTGATTATCAGGAATTGCTTGTATCCCTCAAGATCTCTCTTAGAAAGGATAAATTTTGGGTAAATCTATGCTACAGAAAGAAACAAAAATGCTATTGAAATATGGAAGTCCCATGGAGTTAAAAAAGCTTTCAGTGAAATGGAATTTAATTTGTTGTTCGTTAGTAAAGTGTTTGTACTTTCAAAGAGGCAGAGTCCATAGAAAAAATTTACATGCCCAGGTGTACATGTTTGTTAAATTTTATATACTGAAAATTTGTTAAGCCAGAGTGCAATCTTAAGATGGATATTAGATTTCTGTTTTGGTGACAGGGTCTTGCTCCATCATCCAGGCTAGAGTGCAGTGGTGTGATCATAGCTCACTGCAGCCTCAAACTCCTGGGCTCAAGGAGATCCCCTGCGTCGGCCTCCCAAGTAGCTACAACTACAGATGTGTGCCACCACACCCGGCTAATTTAAAAAAATTTTTTGTAGAGACAGGGTCTTACCATCTTTCCTAGCCTGGTCTCAAACTCCTGGTGTCAGCCTCTCAAAGTGCTGGGATTACAGACTTCAGCCACCATGCCCAGCCTCAATTTCTTAATTGTGCTTTACTGCATATGAGTGCCAAAACTTACTTGATGAAACTACTTGTGATATTAGGTGCAACTTGTATAAAATTGCATTGATGATGTCAATATTTACATTATCCAAAATTGTTTAGGAACTTAATCTAGTAGATATATAATGATACACTAAAATTAAGTAAGTGTAAAGTAGTAGCGCTTCTGGGACACCATATAACTGATTACTTTCCCTAAATAATATAATATTTTCAACCAAATGGAGTGAATTGATGTTATTTTTGATTTCTATAATTCCAGCCTTTGGCTTGATTAAATCAGATGGAAAAAAATTCCCATTATTATTCCATGTGAACTATAGATCAGGCTTTTAAGAAATTGATATGACCTTAGGCCAGTGCAGTGGCTCACGCCTGTAATCCCAGCACTTTGGGAGGCCGAGGCAGGCGGATTGCAAGGTCAGGAGTTCAAGACCAGCCTGGCCAATATGGTGAAACCCCGTCTCTACTAAAAACACAAAAATTAGCCGGATGTGGTGGCACATGCCTGTAATCTCAGCTACTTGGGAGGCTGAGGCAGGAGAATTGCTTGAACCTGGGAGGTGGAGGTTGCGGTGAGCTGCCGAGATTGCACCACTGCACTCCAGCCTGGGCATCAGAGCGAGACTCCATCTCAAAAAAAAAAAAAAAAAGGAAGAAATTGCTATGACCTTAAAAAAAGGTTAGGAATGATTAAACATTTAACACTCTCAAAGTAACTGACTTTTCTTCCTAATTTTTCCTATCAGTGCTAGCCTCATAGACTCTAAAATTGAGTTAGAGGAGGATGCTCTATTTAGTGGCTTAATATTGGTCCTTGCAGCCTTGAGTTCTATTCTTTGAGGAAGGAAAATGAAAGGTATTTTTTTGTAGCAACTTGAGGACTAATAATCCCACGTAGTACCTTGTTTAAAAGAAATTCTTTAATCAGCATTTTGTTAAATGATATAAGTTAACTAATAACTTGTGAACATGGTTTAAATGAATAGAATTAATAGATCTTAGTATAAGAAATGGGAATTTTTGGGGGGTTTCAGTGTTTTACAAATTCTCTGTATTTATTTTTAATAAATTTTAGATGGAGAACAAGGTCTTCAGTTTTTTCGACTGGCATCATGTGGTCAGGATTGCCAAGTCAAAATTTGGATTGTTTCTTTTACCCATATCTTAGGTATGTATGCCAAATAGTGCTTCTCTAAAATTATTTGTGGTCTGGATAAAATTTCTATTTAATCTTTTTACTTAAGGTACCCTGAGTATCTAAAAGTAAGTATTAAAATATGGTTTAAGAAACTTTTAGTCAAAATAATACACATGATTTAAAAATCAGACGCTCATTGCTGATCATGACCTCACCCATTCTACTGCCATGCACATTTCTGCTCACCAGAGGTGACCACTTTGCACTTGATTTCAACTCCTTTGTGGTTTTCACAGTTTCTGTAAACATTGTTTATACCACTACATTTTTTTATTTATTCACTGTAGGTACTGCTTTTTGTTAGTGTGTGGGTCTTTTCCCATCCATTGTACTATTCCATCAGGTGACCCTTTCAGTCAGGAAGCTTATTTTGTACAGTTTTGGAATAAATTATTCCGTTATGTTATTTCTTTAATTCATCTCTCTTTTTACAACTTCCATTAATTGAATGTTGGGCCTCCTGAATTGATTCTCTTTTTTTATCCCCCACATTTCTCTCTCTTTTCTTGTGCTTTAGGGGAAAATTTCTCTGCTTTTTCTCTTAACCTTTTTTTGAATGTTTTATCGCATTAATCATATTTTCAGATTCTAAAAGCTCACCATCTTCTTTGTTTTCTTTTCATAGTGTCCTTTATAAATGTAAGATCTCAAAACTCTCAGGATGTCATTTAGGAGTTTTTGCTTTAAGTTCCCTTCTGTTTTCTGATCTTTGTTTGCAGTTGAGTCCCCTTTTTGCTTAGTATTCTGTTTGCATTTAAGAATTAGACAATGTTTAGAAGCTCTGTGCACAGAAGTGGTTTGTTATTGCTGGCTTCCCTCTAGGATGAGGAGGTGGGTAGTTGGCCCTTCTGGGTGAGGGATTGGGGACTTAGGGAGTAGACACTCTGTCACCCTAGAGCTTCCCAGGCAGTTGTATTTTTTGAAGGGTTTTGCCAGGGATAAATGCTTGGCTTTTGTGCAGCATACTAAGGGTGAAGTTGGGGAGAGATTGGAGGTAGACACTGAATGGTCTGTATACAGTCAGTCAGTTCATTTTTTCTCTTTTCAGGTCTATGTCTGTGTCATTCTAATTTTCCTTTTTCCTGGCTATTGATATTCTGGAACCTTGAGGTATTTTCTTCCTACCCTCTCCGTCTCCTCTCCTGGGTCTTGCCCTGGCTAATTTTTAAATTTTTTATAGAGACAGTGTCTCAGTTTGTTTCTCAGGATGGTCTCGAACTCTGGGCCTCAAATGATCCTCGCACCTTGGCCTCTCAAAATGCTGGGATTACAGGTGTGAGCCACTGCGCTTGGCCAGTCTTGGGGTGTTTTCTAGAGCAGATAACTTTCTTGGCTATACCCCTGTCTCTTTGTATGCTGGGCTGTTATTTTTTTATACTTCTTCATTACTTAATGTGCTTTCTCCCTCCCCAAAGTTGATTCAGTTTCTGGTTTGCTGATGCCCCTCTTCCCACTCTCTTTACCAGTGTACATTTCTGTCTTTATTAATTCCTTCCTTGACATTTTCATGGGGAATCTGAAATTTTGTGGTCATCTTGATTGATTCAGGAGCCTCAGAATATTATTATTTGTTACCTAGTAAGCTTCAGTTAAATGACAAACTATATTTTTGTTGTTCATAATTATCCTAGTGTATAGTGTATAGAGAAGAACCTTTTATCAGGAAATAAATATGTTCTTTAGTAATTGTTCAAAAGTAAAGCCTTTGATATGTTTACTGGAAAATATGTTGACACTGACTTTTTAACAAAAACATACATGACAGTTTATAAACGTGCAGTTAAAACCTTTTCATATGGCTGGGCGTGGTGGCTCACGCCTGTAATCCCAGCACTTTGGGAGGCTGAGGCAGGCGGATCACTTGAGGTCAGGAGTTCGATACCAGCCTGGCCAACATGGTGAAACCCTGTCTCGACAAAAATACAAAAATTAGCCAGGTGTGGTAGTGCACACCTGTAGTCCCAGCTTCTTGGGAGCCTGAGTCAGGAGAATCACTTGAACCCAGGAGGCGGAGGTTGCAGTGAGCTGAGACTGTACCACTGCACTCCAGCCTGGGTGACAGAAGGAGATGCTCTCAAAAAAAAAAAATAAATAAAATAAAATCTTTTCATAAAGCATTTATCACCATTTGTACCTTATTATTTGCTTATTTGTAGGGAGGAGTAGAGAGACATATGGGTCTTATACTTGAGGACATAACCTATTACTGTTGTATTGAAGTTTTATAGTCTTAATTTGGTGCGCAACTTAATATGTTTGCTTTGTTTGATTAATCATGCCCATTTATTGCTCTGTTCCCAGTTAGAATTAAAGCCTTTTGAAGTTTATCATTGTATTTCTAGCACTTAGCACGGTGTCTTTAGTGTGTGTGTCTGCTCTCCCAGATAAAAATATATATTTTTTCCTGTTTTGAGCTTGAAACTTTTACTTACTCTGATGACCTTTTTCTTTAGTTAAATGCTTGTTATCCTCACTAAAAGACATTTAACACTTCAAAAAAGGTTTTATTGTGTCTGATGTAGTTGTAAATTTCCCTTGTGTATTTCCTTTGCCTTCCTTCCCAACCCCTGCCAATTTCTTTTTTTAAGTTGTCACCAAAATATATTGAATTCCCTCAGTATACTTTTAAAGTAGTTGTGATGTTTATATTTAGTAATTCTAAACGCATGAAAAGGATTTTATACCTTTTTATACTTTGTAGGAGTGTTATATTTTATAAAGATAATATTGGAATTACAAGATGTGTAAATTACCATTGATTATTTACAGGATGAGAAAGTATTTTTTTACAGGTGAGAAAATATTTTTAAGTGCCAGATTTAAAAAATTATAAGCATTTTTTTTAAGTCTTTTGGGCAATTGGTGTATTTTGTTTTTATCAGACACTAAAATTGTGGTATAGTTTAAAAGTTAAAAATTTTGGTAGTTATGAAATTACCCCATCTAGCCTTTGTTGAACTGCTTTTTAAAATCCATTACTGAGCTTTTGAAATGTGAGACAGAGTAACAAACATAAGAAGCCATGTTTGCTCCTTTCTGCTTGCCAGCATAATTTGACAAATCCCCCGACTCTGTGACAACGTGCAGCTCTCTGGAGGAATGCCTTGAAGACAAAACAGAGGAGAGCACAGAGTCCCCCATGTCTCTTGCCTGAGTCACTACATTCCTTAAAAGATAAATGAGCCCAGCCTTGCCTTTTCTTACCTGAGATAACGTCCAGTGGGGTTAGTGATCATGTTTCTGCAATCCGTAACCGAATGCACTTTAGAAATCTATAACCAGATGTACTCTTAAACCCAGACCTTGAGGTGATTCTGCTTTAATGTAACTTCTGTTTGACGTGATTTTGCACATACTAAACCTCTACCACCTGTATGTACGCAGCGGGCTGAAACGCTGCTTTGGAGTGGTCTCACAGATTGCCCTGTAGCTCCCAGGCCATAGGCCTTAGTCTATAGTCCTCAGTAAGACTTCTGAGTAAAACTACTTCAATTCTTTAAAAACTTGACTTTATTCTTTGGTCAACAGAAACCAGTTAATCACACTGCATCCCAATTATTTCCTTATAGATATCTGAGCTGCATGAGGATTTTTAATTTTTGTGTCCTTTAGGCACTCAAAGATTATTTGTTAAATAAATAAGTGAAATGGTGTTGACTTAAAAATCAATTCTAAGCATGATCAGCTTTCTAATCTCTGTTACCTTGTTATTTGCAGGTTTTGAATTAAAATATAAAAGTACACTGAGTGGGCACTGTGCTCCTGTTCTGGCTTGTGCTTTTTCCCATGATGGGCAGATGCTAGTCTCAGGGTAAGCTAGTTGGTTTAATTTTCCTAAACCATTTTTATATGAAATCAAACAGACACACGGAAAAGTACATGAAACCTCAAAGAATAGCTTGATGAGCCACCACAAAGGTCAAGAAATAGAACATTGCTGGTTCTGCCCCAGAAGCCCTCCCCTTCCAAGTGCCCCTTTTTGGTGACAACATGTTAGATCATATGCACTACTGCTGTTTTCTTTAAAACTGACCTAAAACAAATTATGCAATATGAATTATTTTGTCAGGCTTCCTGTACCCAATATTACACTTGTGACATTAATTCATATTATTGCCCGGAGCTGTGGCCCTTTGATTTTCATTGCTGTGTAATATTCCATGGCATGGATATGTTATAATATATATAATAGTTCATTTTAATGTTAATGGTTATATGATTGTTTCTGGTTTGAGAGCATTACAATAATAATTCTATGGATATATTGTATGTCCTGGTATACATGTTCATGCATTTCTGTAAGATAAGTACATAGGAATGGCCTTGCTGAGTCATAGAATATGTGCATTTTCAACTTTGGCAGATAACAACAGTTTCCAAGTGGCTGAACAATTAATACTTCTATAGCAGTGTTGTTTTGTATCCTAGCCTGTACTTGGTATTGTGAGTTCTTAAAATTTTAGCCGTTCTGATGAGTGTGTAATGTTGCCTTACTATGGTTTTAATTTGCGTTTCCCCAGAACAAAGTGGTTGGAACCTTTTCAGAAGTTTATTAGCCATATGTATTTTCTCTTGTATGAAGTGCCTGTTCATGCCTCCGGCCCATTTTTTTCTCTAGGTTATCTTTTTCTTACTGATTTGTTGTTATATATGTATATGTGTGTGTGTGTATTTTTATATTTGAGCCATTTGTTGCTAGTTGCAAATATATTTTCCCAGCCTCTAGATTTGCCTTTTCACAGTTTATAATTTTAGTGTAGTCAGCTTCTTTATGTTCTGAGGTCATGAAGATATTTTCCTATATTCTAAGACCTTCGTTGTTTTGCCTTTCACACTTAATGTGTATGATGTGCAATAGGAATCCCATTTTATTCTTTTCTACGTGAATATCCAGTTGTCCTAGTACTACGTATTGAAAAGACCACTTTTCTCCTCCATTTTGTTGTACTCCCTTGTCAGAAATCACTGACAATATATTTGTGAGTCTGTTTCTTAACTACTGTTTCTGCTACTTTGTTCTGTTTCTGTCCTTGCTCTAATATCATTCTGTCTTTCCCAGGCTTTATATTTTGTCTATTCCTAGCTATTGATATTTTCATGTAAATTTTAGAATCAACTTGTTAAATTGCCCCAATTCCTGTCTCCACACACACAAACCTGTTTGGGTTTTAATTAGGATTATATAGAGTCTGATGAATTCGGGGAGAATTGACATCTTTATGATATTGGTCTTGTAATCTGAGAATGTTACATATTTCTTCATTTATTTATCTTTGAATTTCAATAATTGTCTTCTGTGTAGAAGTTCTCATCTTTTATTAGCCTTCTTTCTAGGCACTTGTTGTTAGTATATAAAAGATGTGGCCAATATAAGGAAATATATAATGGAAATAAATTGGACTTACCTAGGAAATTTCTTATTTTGGATTATATGTATACGAAATCAGATCATTTGTGGATAATGATGGTTTTGTTCCTTCCTTTCTAATCCTTATATCTTTGGTATCTTCTGTGCCTTACTGAACTGTTGATACTACCAGGATAATAAAAGCGGCAATAACAGGCCTTGTCTGATTCCTCACTGCAGAGGGAAAGCTTTCATTATTCAATATGATCATTGTAGGTTTTGGGGAGATAAGCTTTATTCTTCTATTCCTTTTAGTTTGTAAGAGTTTTGTTGTTATTTTTTTAATCATGCAAGGGTATTGTATTTCATCAGATGATTTTTCCTACATCTTTGAGATGATAGAATTTTTCTCTGTTACTCTGTTAGTGGAGTGAATTACAAGATTTTTAAATGTTAAACCAACCTTGCTTTGTTGGAACAAACAAATTTTAGGGTATATTATTGTTGTGTATTGCTATAGAAAAGTTAGTTTCATTCTAACTGTTGTTCCTTTGGATGTAATTCATGTGTTTTTCTCTGGCTGCTCATGAAATTTTCTGTTTTGAGGTTTTTGCACATCCACTTTGTATCTACATATGAGTTTCCTATTTAGTTTGCTTGGAATTCATTGAACTTCTTAAATCCTTGGAATGATATTTGGCAGGGTGTGGTGGTTCAAGCCTGTAATCCCAGCACTTTGGGAGGCAGAGGCAGGCCTATCACTTGAGCTCAGGAGTTCATGACCAGCCTGGCTAACATGGTGAAACCTCATCTCTACTAAAAATACAAAAATTAGCCAGGCATGATGGTGGGCACCTGTAATTCCAGCTACTCAGGAGGCTGAGGCAGGAGAGTTGCTTGAACCCAAGAGGTGGAGGTTGCAGTGAGCTGAGATCACACCACTGCACTCCAGCCTGGGTGACAGAGCAAGACTCCATCTCAAAAAAAAAAAAAAAAAAAAATCTGTGGAAAGATATTTTACCACTTTTGGAAAATTCTTATTTATTATCTCTTCAGATATTGCCTCTGTTCCTTTCTTTCTGTCCTCTAATTCTGGGATTCCAATTAAAGGCACATTACACCTCACTGTAAACTTTATTCTCTCTTTTGTATTTATGCTTCTGTTTTGTTTTTTTGTTTGTTTGTTTTTTCCTGTTTCCTGTGCTTCATTCTGGATGGTTTTCCCTTTCCTTTCTTCAGCTAATATATTAAACTGGTCCATTGAATTCTTAATTTTGCTTATTTTATTTTTTGGTCCTAGAATTCCTATTTGGCAATTTTTTTCAGTGGTGTCACTTTTTATGATTTCCAGTTCTGTGTTGAAATTGTCAACCTTGGCTTTTATTTTTCAAAGCTTTATTCTGTTAGGCAATGGGCTGGAACATCGTTGCATGATTCAATTACTTTATAGTCTTTTCCTTTTGAATACTTTTGTATATTTTCTCCTTGCCATTAGATTTTCTAAAACTTTCCTGTCTGATCTCACAGGTCATAGCATTCTGACCCACATTTATGGCTCTTCATAGCAGCTTTCATTCCAGCTAAGATATTTAGGCTCCTAACCTCCATTTAGAATGTCTGGACTAAGGTTGATGGTTCTTTTTTTCCATATACTCCAATTCTTGCCAAACAGCCAAATTACTAGTTATGTTGTTGTCATTATTGTAGATGTGGCTGTTTGATCTCTAAAGATGAAGATTATTCATCATCAAAAAGTATTTGTAGTAATTGTCTTTTGACCTAGAATTTAAATCATTGGAAAGTTTAAACAAATAAAGTTGAACTCTGTCTGCTGTGTTAGGGGACAGGTTAGTTGACAGAATGATTATGTGCCCAGCTCTCTGCCAGTTGGAATAGGGCATAGAAAAGGAAGTATAAGACAGCGTTTGTGCTCTTGAAGACATTTTAAGTCCCCTCTTTTCTATTTAGTAGTTGATGTTCATAGTGATGAACTAATAACACTGCAAGACCCTGACATGTACTTATCCTCTGAGTCATGGAGGAAGTGTTAAGTGATACTCAATATTGTTTTAAGTTCATTTTATAGCGGTATAATTCTTTGCCAGTTTGTATATATGTGTGTCTTAGTTAACATTGTATTTATGGAAATGTGTCTTTCCCAGTCATTCTGGATAAATGGAAGTTTACATTATCAAGTGCTTTTGGGTATATGGTGTTGCTCAAGGTCACATTCAAATATTTTTCTGAATATTTCTAGTTTATTTGGACAAATATACAGGCAAATGAATGAGAAATGTAAATTAATAAACTTAATAAACATTTAGTTTTTAGAAGAATTGACAGGCATATTTAAATCATACTTAGTAGATAAAAATAGGTCAATTAGTTAATGATAGATTCTATTTGTGACTAAAAGTCAATGATAAGATAGAATGAATACGTATGGGAAAGAGGGAGACTGAAAAAAAGTGAGTAGGATAAAAAGGAGGCTGTATATGAATATAAGTGGCTAGAGATGGAAAGTGAATGGACAGCAGAATGTGGTTGTAGGTCAGAATTGTGTACTAAGGGCTGGGCGTGGAGCTCATGCCTGTTATTCCAACACTTTGAGAGGTCAAGGCAGAAGGATCACTTGAGGCCAGGAGTTTGAGACCAGCCCGGACAACACAGTGAGACCCAGTCCCTACAAAAAAAAATTAAAGAAATTAGCTGGGCATAGGGGTGTGTGCCTGTAGTCTCAGCTACTTGGGAGGCTGAGGCAGGAGAATCCCCTGAGCCCAGGAGTTTGAGGCTGCAGCAACCTATGATCATGCCACTGCACTCCAGCCTGGGCAACAAAGTCAGAACTTGTCTCTTTAAAAAAAAAAAAAGAAAAAAGAAAAAAGAGGTGTACTAATGAAAGTGTGTACGGCATAGATGGGGTGGCCTTGGAAAAGGCAGTGTAGAATTTCTATGCAGATATGGGAAGATTGAGGAACAGAAAGAGCATTCCAGGAGGCAGGAAATTCTTGAGTAGATTAAAATGTATAATAAACATTCAAATAAATAAGGAGAAATGAGGCCAGAAAAACAGATTGTGGAGATAACAGAGAACCTAGGATGGACCGGGCATGGTGGCTCATGCCTGTAATCCCACCACTTTGGGAGGCTGAGGCAGGAGGATCACTTGTGCCCAGGAGTTTGAGACCAGCCTGGGCAACATAGGAAGACCTGGTCTCTACAAATAATAAAAAGTTAGCTAAGCATGGTGGCTTGCACCTGTGGTCCTAGCTCCTCAGGAGGCTGAGGTGGGAGGATCACTTGAGCCTAGGCAGTGGAGGCTGCAGTGAGCCGCAATCATGCCACTAAACTCCAGCCTAGGCAACAGAGTGAAACCCTGACTCAAAACAAAAAACAACAAAAAAACCCCTGAGAACCTAGGATGGTGTTAGAACTTGTTCAAACCTTATATATTAAATTTAGGAGAACTTCTGAAACTTCTAAAGCAATTCTAACATGCAAAGCCTAGCTATAGGAGACTAGTGTCTAGAGATGAATATAAGTGGCTAGAGATGAAAAGTGAATGGACAACAGAATGCGGTTATAGGTCAGAATAAAGAAGTGAAGAATTGAATCATGATTTAGGTCAGTGGTTCTTATACTTTTTGGTCTTAAGATTCCTTGACATTCTTAAAAGTAAGATTCCCTGGCCGGGCGCGGTGGCTCACGCCTGTAATCCCAGCACTTTGGGAGGCCGAGGCGGGCGGATCATGAGGTCAGGAGATCAAGACCATCCTGGCTAACATGGTGAAACCCCATCTGTACTAAAAATACAAAAAATTAGCCAGGCATGGTGGCGGGTGCCTGTAGTCCCAGCTACTCCGGAGGCTGAGGCAGGAGAATGGCGTGAACCCGGGAGGCGGAGCTTGCGGTGAGTCCAGATCGTGCCACCGCACTCCAGCCTGGGCGACAGAGCAAGATTCTGTCTCAAAAAAAAAGTAAGATTCCTTGACACTCTTAAAAGTTATTACCCTAAAGAGCTTTTGCTTATATGGGTTACATCTATCACTATTTATAATACTAGAAAATACAATCGAGAATATTCTGAAATATTTTAAATTCATTTAAAAGCAATAGATTATTGCATATTAGCTTTTTGAGGAAAAAATAAACAGTGAAAAGAGTGGCATTGTTCTACATTTTTGAAGATCTTTTCGATGTCTAGCATAGCAGAAGATAGCTGGATTTTCACATCTGCTTCACATATTCCACCAGCCCTCAGAGCTGTGATGGCATTACAGGTCCTGTAGCAAAATACACAAGAGGTTTTTCCCTTGGTCTTTCTCCACTTCTGTCCCCTAATAACTTCGCTCCAGCCCCTTAGCAGAATTTGTCTTTTGTTCCACCCTACTTCTCTTGATCTAGCCAGATACAACAAACATTATCAGCCGCTGTTAAAACAGGAAGGGTCAGTCTTTTTTTTGGGACAGGGTCTCCTCTGTCACCCAGGCTGGAGTGTGATGGCACTATCATGGCTTACTGCAGCCCTGACCTCCTGGCCTCAAGTGATCCTCCCACCTCAGCCTCCTGAGTAGCTGGGACTACACTTGCAGGCCACCATGCTTGGCTAATTTTTGTATTTTTTGTAGAGTCAGGGATCTCATTCCTGGGCTCAAGTGATCCTCCCACCTTGGCCTCCCAAAGTGTTGGGATTACAGGCATGAGTCACCACACCTAGCCGGGTCAGTCTTTGTAATTCAAATAAAGTCTGCCTGTTTCCAGAAGGTCTCAGAGTTTAGGATTCCTTGGAAATGAGTTTTTAAAATGCCCACAGTTGTGTGTGAGAGAGAGACAGAAAGGAAGAAGAGAGAGAGAGAGTGAGTGTGTGTGTGTGTGTGTGTGTGTTTGCTTTAGAGATAAGGCCTCACTCCATTACCCAGGCTGGAGTGGCTCACTGGAGCCTTGACTTCCTGGGCTCAAACAGTCATCCCACTTCAGCCTGTCAAGTAGCTGGAACTATAGGTGTGTGCAACCAGGCCCAGCCAGTTAGGAGTTGTTTTTTGTTGTTGTTGTTGTTGTTTTTTTTTTTTTTTTTTTGAGATGGAGTTTCGCTCTTGTTACCCAGTCTGGACTGCAATGGCGCGATCTCAGCTCACTGCAACCTCTGCCTTCCAGGTTCAAGTGATTCTCCTGCGTTAGCCTCCCAAGTAGCTGGGATTACAGGCGCCCGCGACCACGCCTGGCTAATTTTTGTATTTTTAGTAGAGACAGGGTTTCACCATGTTGGCCAGGCTGGTCTCGAACTCCTGACCTCAGGTGATCCGCCTACCTCAGCCTCCCAAAGTGCTGTGATTAGAAGTGTGAACCACTGCGCCTGGCCCTTTTCCTTTTCTTGAGTTGAAAACCAATGAGAGGGCAATACGGGACTGGGTAACATGACTTTTGATCGGCATTATTTGCTGATTATTTCTTGCTGTGCAGAAGCATTTTAGTTTAATTAAGTCCCGTCTATTTGTCTTTCCTTTTGTTGCATTTGCTTTTGGGTGCTTGATCATGAACTCTTAGCCTAAGCCAATGTCTAAAAGAGTTTTTCCAATGTTGTCTTCTGAAATTTTTATTTCAGGTCTTATATTTAAGTCTTTGATTCATCTTGAGTTGATTTTTTGTATAAGGTGAGAGATGAGGATCTAGTTTTATTCTTCTACATGTACCACTGCAGTCTTCCCCTGCCAGTGCAGATCAGAAAAAAGAGAAAATCCAGAAGGGGCTCAGCTCCATGGCCCAGCGCTTGCCCCACACTCTCCAGGTATCTGTCATTTATTTTCCGCTGGGCATGAGAGGGAGGAAAGAGGCCAAGAATCTTACCCCAGATGGGGTGGGAAATAAGTTTCTCCTCTCCCCAATAAGACAGTTGTTTATATCTTTTCTATTTTGTGAGTAAATGATAGAGTTTATTGTCACGAGTTAGGAGTGCTTTCATGAACAGCCCCCTCTTGCTCAGCGATGACTAGCTGAAGAAGGCTTAAGGTTATCTTTCCCAAAATGCAAATCATGTTTTTCTCTACAATATTGCTAACAGTCCTGTTGAACAAGTAAGTTCATTTAGTAACTGAAAAGGACACGTTGCCATCTGTGTATCACGGAGGGTTATCAGATGCTAGATTGCTTGAAATTAGATGTCTTCTGAGAGCTTTAGTGAAATTTGAATAGCCACACCATCACTTTTCAAGTTTTTAGGCTGAAATCATCAGAGTATGTGCCTGTGTTGAATCAATTTTGATACATTGGGGGAAGATATTTTAGCAAGCATAATATTAAAAAACATGGGTTTTAGAATTACACAGAACTGGGTTTTAACCCCAGCCTTGCCACTTAACTAGGTGCAGGACCTTGAACAAGTTCTGGTTCCGTGTCTTCTCCCAGCTTCATGTTCTGACTATAAAATGGAGAATGTAATAGCACTTTCCTCATAACATTGTTATGAAGATTAAGAAAATGCAGATAAAGCATTTATTATGTTTGGGACATCACTGCTCAATACATATATATTAAATAGTACATAAAATAATAGATACAATTTATGTAATCCAGAACACCAATTATATAATGTATTTTACCCCATTTTTCTGAATTGAGCTATTAGCCATTAGCTTACAGTAAGCAGCATTACAGAACAGCTCTTTGAAACTTATTTTCATTCAGGAAGAGTTGTTGAGGACTCGGTTTATGTTTCATAGCATCCTCCTCTAAAGGCCTTGGGGAAAGTGGTCCTGTCAGGTCTCAGTCTGAGGGCTTCATGTCCTTTTTCCCCAAGCATTGGGTTTGTGTTTCTATTTTACATTGCATAACTGATCATATTTCCTTTTTGCATTGCTACTGAAGAAGCTCAGAATCAAACTTGCAACCTTTCTTTGGCAAAGTGGACTGGACCTATGACACGTGTTTTCGATATTAATCTATATTAATCTTCACCTTCATTCTCTCCCCTCACCTCATTCTTACGTTCTCTTCCCCTTCAGGTTCTTCACGTAACTTTTGTTTTTGCTCTATCTTTGTAAGAGACTGCAAATCCTTTCTAAATGAGAAGAAACATAAATACATTTAAAATTAAAATACTGAAGTGTAAAACCTTTAAATGTTAGGAACATACTTGGGCTCAGGAAATAATTGCTAGTGATTGTATTTGATTAGTTTTTTGGCCATTGTACAAAGTTAGTTTTGAGATGGGTCACTGCGATGTCACGGATCTCGAGGAGTCTGTGATTACACCACGTCCATGTCAAGCACATAGCTATGTGTTGTTGATGTTGTCCAGTAGCTGTCTAGATATAATTGATGGGTTTCTCTTGTATTCTTGAGTGAGCAGAGCTGAGGTTTTAGAGCACCACAAAACTGTAGGAATGGAGTATCAAAAGGTTGAATACCTGCCTCATGAGGAAACTGGGGGAAAGATGACAGGGCAGATTGTGGCAGAATGTATGTACTGAAAATTTGGGGGACGAACTATAGCAGGAAGAAAATACATAACCAGGGACACCAAACAGTTGGATTTTTTGTTTAGTGGTTGTTGATTTGGCTTCAATTTAGGGAATATTTTGAGGGTTTTTATTGCTTCAGTAGTTTCAAACTATTTTGTGTCTATGTAAGTTGGCTTTTATTCTCCTGATCTCTCAAACTCCAATCTCAAAATATTGAAAACTTCTGTTATTTTTCCCTAACCCTAATTTACCTTCCTCAAAATCTAATGAATTATCAAATCCTATTGCATCTTCCTTGGAATCATTAGTTAAACTAAAGGCAATAGGAAGTGAGTTTAAAATCCTTTCTTTCTTCCAGAGCCTGCAGGTCTGTTCATGTGTTTATAATTTTTGTTTTTTTTTTTTTTCATGGATTCAGTGGTCTCCTACTGGTTTATTCATGTTTGGCCTTGCGCTTCTCAAATTCCTTTTTATACCTCATCAGCAAGTGAACTTATTCCACTGCCCTCATGGCTAGCTGTGGCCTGTGAAATCACCTAGATTCCTTGGGCAGACACTCAGGGTGCTTTGTATTTTTGTTCGGGGCTGTGTTTTCAGCCTTACTGCTTGCCATTCCCATATGTGGACTCTTGCTTGTCACACTGATTTCTGTCTTCCCAATCCAATGCTCATAGAGATCACTAAGGATAATCCTGCTTATTAAGTGATGAGTTGGTTTGAATTGTCTCTGGTGGTAGTCTAGGAAAGTGGGATTTCTTTTTAATTTTGGGGTTTTGTTTTTGTTTTGTGGTACCAATGAGGATTTTATTTGAGACAGTGTAATGGGGACCAGATGAGAGAACCATTTTCTTTGTAAGCTTAGCATGGCTGGGCTCTAGCCAGCTCCAGATGAAATTTTGGCTAATTATCCCTTTAGAAAAGTCAGGCTTAAGCAGAACTGGGCTCTAGGTCAATTAACCAAAAGCCAGTTCACCCAATGACCAGTTCATTTATTTAAAGTGTATATATATATATATATATATATATATATATATATATATGTTTCAGTTGACCAGTTTTCCTTTCGTCTCATCATATAATCTTGAAAAGTAATATTTAACATGCTCCTGACCCCCAGCCATGTAGCTATAGCTGGAGACCTGGTTTCCTTAGCTGTTATGAAAGTATTTTTGTGTGTGTGTGGATACTTTTTCAAATTTATGTCCCTGTGAGGGGACAAGCATGGGAAGTTATACTCTGCCATCTTGCTGACATCACTCTTTAGTTGTGTGTGTGTTTTAAGGATGCTCAAAATAGCAGAATTTGGCCTAAGAATTTCAGATATTTCACAAATAAGAACTTGTACCTTGAAGAACTTAGGACTAAATAAAAGTGTCTGTAAATTATGTCCATCATATACATACTCACGTAGTGTTAGCTGTCAATACTATTTCTCACTGTATTTTGGATGCAGTTTAACATTGAAAGCTATAATTCTTTTTGCATCTGGAATGCATTACAGTTGTCCGTTGGTGTCTGTAGGGGATTGGGTCCAGGACTGCTACCTTGGATACCAAAACCTGTGGATGCTCAAGTCCCTTATATAAAATGGTGTAATATTTGCATGTAACCTACACACATTATCTATATACTTTAAATCATCTCTAGATTACTTATAATACCTAATACAATGTAAGGGCTATGTAAATAGTTTTGCAGTATTTTTATTTGTATTATTTTTTGTTATTTTTTCCTGAATATTCAATTTATTATGTTTTTCTTGAATATTTTGATTCATGGTTGAATTCACAGATAGGAAACCTGTGGATATGGAGGGCTGACAGTATATGCTTCCCAAATTCTTGTGTTTTATTTTATATCTTTGAACTTTTAAAGTATAATTTCTATTTTGAACTTATGACAAAGATTCTGTAGTCAGTATCCATCATCAACATTGGAGAGTCTACTGAACAAGGAATTTTAAGCTAATAGGTGTGAATCCTGTGGTCAGACTGTGATCAGCTCCCTTAATAAGTACAAATATTAATGTTCTGCAGAGTGTGGTACCACTTGTATTGCAGATGTTTTTTCACCTTGTAGTGTATATTGTTCTGGCATAAAGCCTGTTTCCAAGGGGGGTAGAAATGCCAGATAGAGGCATATTTATCCATTGTTTTAAATTACTCATTTTGTTATAATGTTGTATTTTTCTGTGTGTGATGTTCTTTTTCTTTGCTAGCATAACCCCAGATGTCTGCTTGTAATTTTTATACCATTACAAGGAATCATGTAGTCAACATCAAGTTTAGAATTCTAATTTTCAAAAATGGATCATAATCAAAACATATATACACTGATTAGCATTTAAGGCACGCCTTATCAGTGGTAAAGAATAGTGCTATCTGAAACAAAACCAAGTAGCAAATAATAGCTTTTCCTTGTGGTTTTTCCCATTCAGTTACTAACTTGTTATAGAGTCGTGTTTTATTTATATATCAGAAGTGCTTGTTCTGTTCATGGTCATGTAGCGTAAATAGTATATACCATTGTTTTAATAAAGCTTATAATTTTCTAAATTTTATATATGGCATGTTGTTTTTTTTTGAGATAGAGTCTCACTTTGCCACCCAGGCTGGAGTACAGTGGCGTGATCTTGGCTCATTGTAACCTCCACCTCCCAGGTTCAGGCCATCCTCTTGCCTCAGCTTACCAAGGAGCTGGGATTACAGGTGCACGCCACCATGCCCGGATAATTTTTTTCTGTATTTTTAGTAGACATGGGTTTCACCGTGTTGGCCAGGCTGGTCTCAAACTCCTGACCTCAAGATCCGCTCGAATCAGCCTCCCAAAGTGCTGGGATTACAGGCGTGAGCCACTGCGCCTGGCCACGTGTAGTTTTTTGAATTAAAGTTTTCATGCATATGAACAAAAGGATTGCATTCTAAATGTATGTTAATATCTGTCTTTTCTAGAAAAGTTACTAAAATTACTTAAAAATACTAATTACATAAATGCTGTACTTTGTTTTTATAGGACTTTTCACCTATAATTTATTTTCTTTTAAGGTCAGTGGATAAGTCTGTCATAGTATATGATACTGTAAGTATTTAAAAATCTTGTGGTGATCTATGAAAGTTATGTTTATTAGACTACTGAACTTCAAGTTAGGCCTGGTAGAAAAAGTATATATTTTTTCTGTTTAGTATGACTAAGAACATAAATATTTTCACAAATGCTAAAACAGTTATGCAAGTAAGATATTGGTTCTGCAACAAGCCCTTAAATATTTCAGTAATGATTTTAAGATGGATAGATTTTAAATGTGATTATAAAATATACATATTTAAAGAGCACCAGTGTTCAAAACATCACATACAATCAATTATTAAACTTTTACACCAGGCTTCCATAATAGCAAAGGATGAATGTTTACTCTAGGGTTTTTGGTGAATATGGTTGAAAGTGACCTACCATTCTTAGAGTCCTGGCTGGATTTAGAGAGAGGCATAAGAAAGGATAGGTTATCATGGACTTGGAAAATGGGAGTTTTTTACTGATCCATGTGTGGGTAAAGACCAAGTTGTGGCCAGGTGCAGTGGCTCACACCTGTAATCCCAGCATGTCAGGAGGCTGAAGCAGGCAGATGGCTTGAGTCCAGGAGTTTAAGACCAGCCTGGCCAACATGGTGAAACCTCATCTCTACCAAAAATAAAAAAACTTAGCTGACCGTGGTGGCGCGTCCCTGTAGTCCCAGCTACTTGGGAGTCTGAGGCAAGAGGATGGCTTGAACCCTGGAGGTGGAGGTTGCAGTGAGCCGAGATCGTGCCACTGCACTCCAGCCTGGGCAACAGAGTGAGACCCTGTCTCAAAAATAAAGTAGTTGAAAAAAATGTTGTCCAAAAGAAGAAAATGTTGAGTGGAGCCTCCTAATGCTGTAGCTATGCCAGCAAATAAATGGAGATATAAGTAATCAAAGGGTAGCGAGTTAAGCAAGTGATGTAAGCTAGTCTTCCACACAGAAGTTTGAGTCACTGAGTGTTCTGGCAGGAAATGGGAAAGAATACTCAAGCTAGGTGAGGTAAATCTTTAATATTTCTCATGAACGTTTCATGAGATTTTACATTCTCTAAAAAAATTATAACACTAAATTGTCTCTGTAAAATATGTATGAGTCCCACTTAAATACACCTAAAATGTTAGATGGACACCTTAGTGTACTCTAAGGGACTAATTTATTTATTTATTTTTTTGAGACAGACTCTTGCTCTTTTGCCCAGGCCGTAGTGCAGTGGTGCAATCTCGGCTCACTGCAACCTCCGCCTCCCGGGTTCAAGCAATTCTCCTGCCTTAGCCTCCCAAGTAGCTGGGACTACAGGCACGTGCCACCATGCCAGCTAATATTTTATATTTTTAATAGGGATGGGGTTTCACCGTGTTGGCCAGGCTGGTCTCAAACTCCTGAGCTCAAGTGATCCACCTGCCTCGGCCTCCCGACGTGCTGGGATTATAGGTGTGAGCCACTGCACCCGGCCAAGGGACTAATTTCTACTCACTGGTCCTGCAATGTATACAAGTCAAATGCCATAGTCAAAAATATGAATTATTTCAGGTAATAGATGTTTAGGTTACTATTAGTAGGTTCAAACAGATGAGCAAATGCCAAGGGTCTACTGTACTAAAAATTTCTCAGGAGGTGGCTAGCAGACAATAATGCCGATAATTGACAAAAAGTGAAGTAAGTACCTGAGAATGCTGTTACAGATGCTGTTTCTACTATTCATTGAGTAAAGTTTCAACTTATGTTAGTTACTAATAAATATTAATATATCCAGTTAGTATACAGCTCATTTATGTCAAATGAGTCTTCATCAGTAACTTTACTCTTACTTGAGTAAATTTAAAGCTGTTTTTATTGTTTTTCAGAATACTGAGAATATACTTCACACATTGACTCAGCACACCAGGTCTGAACTTATCCTCACTTTGTATTAATATAATTTAAAAATTAGTCAGAAGATACATAATAGTTGTTTTTATTAACTAGGTATGTCACAACTTGTGCTTTTGCACCTAATACCCTTTTACTTGCTACTGGTTCAATGGACAAAACAGTGAACATCTGGCAATTTGACCTGGAAACACTTTGCCAAGGTTAGTAAGGACATCATTTTTCACTCATTTCAACCCCACTCACCATTAGGGTCAGAAAGTTAGTAAATCGGGCTGGGCACGGTGGCTCACACTTGTAATCCCAGCACTTTGGGAGGCCAAGGTGGGTGTATCACTTGAGGTCAGAAGTTCGAGACCAGCCTGGCCAACATGGTGAAACCCTGTCTCTACTAAAAATACAAAAAAGTAGCTCAGCGTGATGGTGCATGCTTATAATCCCCACTACTCGGGAGGCTGAGGCAGGAGAATTGCTTGAACCTGGGAGGCGGAGGTTACAGTGACCTGAGATCGTGCCGTTGCACTCCAGCCTGGGCGACAAGAGTGAAACTCCATCTCAAAAAAAAAAAAAAGTTAGTAAATCATTTGACAGGTTATTCATATTGCTTTTATCAATATAAAGTATACATCCAAATTTAATGTCATTTAAAAATAGTTTGGCCTGGCATGGTGGCTCACACTTATAATCCCAGCACTTTGGGAGGCCGAGGTGGATGGATTGCATGAGCCCAGGAGTCTGAGATTAGCTTGGGCAACATGGTGAAACCCCATCTCTACAAAAAAGACAAAAATTAGCCACACATGGGGGTGTGCACTTGTGGCCCCACCTACTTGGGATGCTGAGGTGGGAAGGATCACCTGAGCCCAGGAGGTCATGAGGCTGCAGTGAGCTGAGAACACGCCACTGTACTTCAGCCTGGGCAAGGAGTGAGAATCCATCTCTAAAATAATAATAATTTTAGAGAAGCCAGTGTTGAAGTGGCTGGGCTGTGTTAAAGCTGTTGGTAAATGCTTTCAGTGCACATTCATGTGTCCCACTCCTCCCATGGTTTGTAAGTTATTTGTTTATACTCCATACTAATTTTTCAGGTAAATATAACCTCAGGACAAAATTGAAATTATCGTTGTATTTTGTTGGTTTTATTTTGGCATCAAGCGACATTGGCACATAATTTAGGAGTTTTATTTTTATCACTGTCGGAATTATCCAAATAGTGGTGCTGATATGCAGATGATGGAGCAAATAGAATACCTTTGCTGGTATGAATTTTATATAATAAAAAATTGTTTTCCTGATGTGAAAAAGAAAATGATCCAAAAGCAAGTTAAAGTGGTAAAACAATTTTTTTTTTTTTTTTTTGAGACAGGTCTCCCTATGTTACTTAGGCCGGTCTTGAACTCCTGACTTCAAGTGATCCTCCTGCCTCAGCCACTTGAGAAGCTAGGATTATAGGCATGAGCCACTGTACCCAGCTATAAAACACAGATTTAAGGAAATTTCATTTACTTTTAATTCAAAGTGAGAATGTTTATAAAGGAAATACTTCTTTGTTATCTCACTTACCTGTTTGTTTATTTTAAGCAAGGAGCACAGAACATCAGCTGAAGCAATTTACTGAAGATTGGTCAGAGGAGGATGTCTCAACATGGCTTTGTGCACAGGATTTAAAAGATCTTGTTGGTATTTTCAAGATGAATAACATTGATGGAAAAGAACTGTTGAATCTTACAAAAGAAAGTCTGGCTGATGATTTGAAAATTGGTAAGCTTAGTGAAAGATAGGCAATCTTCAAAACAACTTTTACCAAATTACTCTGCCGTTGGATTTTGTTGCATTAATGGTTTCTTCTTAATGTTCTGGCACTACACTAATGACGCATCTTCTTGATTATGGCCATCCTAGCAGTTGTGAAGTGGAATTTCATTATGGTTTTGATTTTCATTTACCTAATGACATGCATCTTTCATGTGCTTATTTGCCATTTATATATCTTCTTTGGAGAAATGTCTGTTCAGATCCATTGCCCATTTTTAAACTGGGTTGTCTTTTTATTGTTGACTTTGTAAGAGTTATTTATGTATTCTGGGTACTAGATCTTTACCAAAAACAAGTTTTGATATCATGCTGTAATAAACATAATTGCCAGACTCTATTACTAATATGCTATGGTAAAATTTTAGTTAACCAGAAAGCTCAGGAAATAAGATATTCATGTTGAGATTTATTACTAATGAAGAGTGAAATAACTAAAAATCTTTGTTATAGAAAACCATTTTAAAGTATAGTATAAGTATTTTACTTTCCTTACATAGTAAACATAGTACGTGAGCCTATTTAAATCTCTTGGAAGCCTATGGCCTTTTAAGGAGTTAACAGAATGATTTTGTGAAAACACATAAGTGGTTTTGTACTATACTCAGGCTATACTTGAGTACAGTCACTTTTCTTTATTTTATTTTATTTAATTTATTTTATTTATTTATTTTTGAGATGGAGTCTCGCTCTGTCACCCAGGCCAGTGTGCAGTGGCGCGATCTCGGTTCACTGCAAGCTCCGCCTCCCAGGTTCATACCATTCTTCTGCCTCAGCCTCCCGAGTAGCTGGGACTACAGGTGCCTGCCACTAGGCCTGGCTAATTTTTTATATTTTTAGTAAAGACAGGGTTTCACCATGTTAGCCAGGATGGTCTTGATCTCCTGACCTTGTGATCCGCCTGCCTCAGCCTCCCAAAGTGCTGGGATTACAGACCCGAGCCACCGTGCCTGGCCAGGTACAGTCACTTTTCTGTCTCTTTTTGTGTGGGGGTGGCAGGGTGGGGGAAGAGATAGGAGGATCTCACTCTGTTGCCCAGGCTAGAGTGCAGTGGTGCGATCACAGCTCACTACAGCCTCGACCTCCCAGGCTCAAGTGGTCTTCCTGTCTCAGCCTCCCAAGTAACTGGGACCACATGCACATGCTACCACGCCCAGCTTATTTTTACAAATTTTTGTAGAGATGAGGTCTCTCTATTGCCCAGGCTGGTCTTAAACTGCTGGGGTCAAGCAGTCCTCCAGCCTTGGCCTCCCAAAGTGTTGGGATTATGGGCATGAGCCACTGCACCCAGCATCTCTCTCTAATAAAATATTTCCTTTCAACTTCCTCTTTCTTCTGAGAGTAGGTAATAGAGTAGGGGCTTTGTTTTTTTAAAAAACTCACAAATTTAGCGTCTTAATTTCTTGTTAATCTCTCACAATCTTAAGGGTACCTTATAAAGTAGAATTACTTCACAATATGAAATAATTTCAGATTCAACAAAGGATGTTTGAAAACATAAGAAAAGCATATAGAAACAATAGAAATACAATTCTATTTTTATAACTAGGTAAATAAAGAAGGCATTCTAGTTTTTTGTTTGTTTGAGACAGGGTCTCCCTCTGTTGCCCAGGCTGGAGTCCTCTGGCATGGTCATGCCTCACTGCAGCTTCAACCTCCTAGGCTCAAGTGATCCTCCTGCCTCGGCCTCGTGAGTAGCTGGAACCACAGGCATGTGCCACCGTGCCTGGCTAATTTTTAAAATTATTTGTAGAGATGAGGTCTCACTACTTTGCCCAGGCTGGTCTCAAACTCCTGACCTTAAGTGACCCTCCCAGCTCGGCCTCCCAATGTGCTAGGATTACAGGCATGAGCCACTGCGCCTGGCCAAGAATAAGACATTCTTGTAGGATTCAATTAATGATCAATTAATGATTCAATTAGTTTTTGAAGGATGAGTCTCAGGTTTAGCAGTAGTAATCATTTTACTTCAAAGTTCAGTGAAATGGGTTTTGGAAGTGTCAGGCCCAAGCCAAAATTGAAATACAGTTTAAACAAGTTCTGTGATGGTCTAATAGGTGAATTTGAAAAACCATTAAGAATGGAGACAAAAATGTTGCACATTCTCTAGTAAATAAGGACTCTTAGGCTTGTGTTTAAGATATGGAGATCTAGCAAACTCAACAGATTAGAATAAAGTAGTAAAAACTGACTAACATTTATTTTTTATGTCATTCTAATGTATTTTAAGGTTTTTGCAACCTTCATTATAAAGGATCAAGTGGCTAACTTTAATCTTCTATAAATGGTATTGTAAGCTACAATGAATTTCTTTTAGTCCTGAATTTTAAGAAAAATAGACCTCAAAATAGTAAATTGCACTAATAGAGAATTAAATTTGGTCTAGAAACAAATATGTTGAGGTGAACCAATGAGTATATATGCTATTGAATTTTGCTTTTTTAATGCATATCTATTTTACCTGCGTTTGCCTTTGTGATATAACTGTTTAAAACAGCTGCCATGTCAATGTGAATAAATCTGAGTTTAACATTCAGCAAATGGAGGAAGTTGATTAATTGTACAGTAAAGTACATTGGAGGGTTTGAGACCAAAGTCGTATATCTATTATGTTTGACATTTAAATTATTTTTAAGGAATTGAGCAGTTTATCAAATCTTTTTTCAATGGGTCTTTTGTAAATACACAATAAATGAAATTTCTGCAGACTTGAGTATGTTTGACTTTGGAGCTTTACCCAAGGATAATAGTCATTTTCTAGGATTGTGTTAATGGAAGCTTAGGGTACAACAGACGTACAGCTTTAGTTAGGAAATAATTCCTTATATCTAGAACTATATTTGGATAAGGAATGTCCGGACAGAGTACAGGTTCAAGAGATCCTTGATGTTGAGAGGGATATGTCTTAAGACATTTGCTATGAATTTGTGACTACTACTATAACATTTAATATCTCATTCAAAAGGCATAATAAAGTGTGAAAGGTTAAGAGTAGGAAAGTCACTTTTAGATGTGATATTACGCAACGAGTTGAGTCTACTACTAACTAGCCACACAGCTTCCATCTAGCTACTCATTGGCCTCAGTTTATATCTAGGCCTTGGGAATGTGGCAGATTGCTACGTATCTTGGAGTTTGGAATTGCTATAGAAGATAAAATGATAGAAACTTAAAATGACAAATGCTAAGGAACTATTGTATATCATGTTGGTATTTATGAAATTCAGATAATCATCAACCATAGATGCTTAATTGGGAACGAGATTTTTTTCAAAGGGTTCACTCTTCCATTTGCTCTTCTTTCCAAGAAATCATAAAAGCACATAAGACATGTTTATCATTTTCTAATTTAAAATTAAAACTAGAAATTTAAATACATCACCTGTCTTAGTATCCTTGGGTTTTGAAAGTTTCATGTTTCGGTTCTTATTAATTCGTTATGTACATTTCACTTGTTGCCTATGTAACTGCATTTATTGTTAAGTAATTGAACATTTACAGTTTTTTTGTTGTTGTTTATATGTGATTAAAGTGAAATAGGCTGTTCAAATCTAGTTACTGTGCAATGACCCCCTGTTGAAAGGGCATAACCCTCCCTGGTCAGCTGCTGTCTGAAGTTGGCCCACTCTCCCTTCCAGTGCTTACTTGTTGGACATGCTGGGGTCTCATTTGCTCAGGCCCATTAGATGTCCTGTTGCTTTCTTCTACACAGATGCCAACCACAGGTCTTTATGGCTGTTAATAGCTTGTCCTCACTCACGTATATTGTAGGGTTCATGAAGATATCTTGCTACCTTGTTTTGTTGGAAATGTCCATGCAATTCGAGTTTATCTGGTTGCTCTGTTTTTTCAGAGAAATTTAAAAACTATACTGCTTCTATCTTGTTCTTCATATCCTCTTAAAAATTCCTCATGTATCTATAGCTGTGTTTTCCATTCTTAATATAGGTTTTGTGTCTTCTCTTGATCATTCTATGTAGAAATTTGATTTTTTAAATTAAAAAATATATTTTTAAAAAGCAGATTTTTAGCTTTCTTTGTAAGAAACCAGCATTTGGTTCTGTTGTTCTCTGTCAGGGTAGGGGAGAGGTGAGTCAGTGACCAGCTTGGTGGTCTGTGCTTGTTCAATTCCAGGCTCTCGTGCTGTCCTGGTAACTGGCCTCCAGCTGGGGCTGCTGTGGCATTGGTACTTACAGGACAAAGTTGGGAGAGTAAAGGGCACACATAGGAAGGTCTCTGTCTCATTCATGTACCCACATCTCTGCTCTATGCTGTCATTTCCCAGCTCTCACCCCGGAACCCCGTTACCTTCTGTTTTGTCAGAGGTTTTTGGGGTTGAGTTTTTATATCCGTTAGTTTAGTTTTGTATATTTGATGGTTATTAGTGTCTAGATTCCATCAAACTCTCAGTGATGTAGCATTTCCAGAGTTGGGTGATTTTAACTTGTCATCAAGATGTCTTTTCAGGATTACAGTCAGTAATAGCCAGATATTGCCCAATACTGGTACCGAGGGTTTACTAGCCCTTAGCTGGTAAGCGTCCTTTCTTTCTCAGCAATTAAGTGTATAAGACTTATTCTTAACTCCCAATCACAAAAGGAGATGTTTGGTTCCGGTAGAGCTCTGGGGATGTGGTTTAGTAAACGCTTCCCTGAGGGCAAGATGATCTGACTTCATTTCTAAATGACATTAGGATTGGAGAAGGATAATGCCCAATTTAACCTTCTCTGGGGAATTTTGAATTAGGCCTTCTGTGTTGTCTGTTATAAATATTAGAAGCATTGTAAGTATTAGCACACATGTAGAATATTTTTGACAGGAAAATATACTTTTTAAAGAATATTAGTTGCTCCTATATTTTTTTCTTTTTCTTAATTTTTTTTTAGAGACAGAGTCTCACTCTGTTGCCCAGGCTGGAGTGCAGTGGCATGAACATGGCTCACTGTAGCCTCTACCTCTTGGGCTCTGTAGATTCTCCTGCCTCAGCCTCCTGAGGAGCTGGGACTACAGGTATGCACCACCATGCCCAGCTAATTTTTAAAAATTTTTTTGTAGAGAAAGAGTCTTGCTATGTTGCCCAGGCTGGTCTCAAACTCCTGGTCTTAAGCAATGCTCCCACCTTGGCCTCTCAAGTGCTGAGATTATAGGCATGAGACACTACACCCAGCCTCCTTTTCTTATTATAAGTTATATAATTATCTCTTTAAATGAGATGTCTACTGTCTTATTGCAAACATGTTCTGGAAACATTTATGACAGTTTTTGAAGCCATGTCTCTACCCAGGTGGAAGATTTTTAGGAAACATACCCCAGTCACGACAGATTTTCTACCATCTCATCCTCTAATACCCCACTTCAGCAAATCTTGATCTTATCTAAGCCTTTATTCTATTAACCTTATGTACCTCTTATCTATCTCTACTCTTATTTTCCACCTTACTTAGCTTAGAATACATGATCCATCATTATAACTCCTCGTAAACCTTCCACTGTATTTGCCTGGCAAAATAAAAACACAGCTCAGCTAACCCTTGGAAAACACAGCATTGTGAATGGGACATTCTGGGAAGAGGTGGACTCGATAAACTGTCATGACCATTCTCTGATTTGTTACATTCAAGGCTGGCTGTGGTGATCAGCTAACACTGTGCTGCATTTTAGAGGTACTTCCCTAACTAAGCACTTTTGAGTACTTTGTGTTGAAATAGCTTTCTCTTGAAACTGGATGGTGATTTCATAAAGAATTTGAGGGAGTCTTTTTGAGTTATAAATATTTTTGCAAAATCATATTCAACATGTAAAGAAATCATTGATTTGTTTGTGACACTTTAAAAAAAATTGTTTTAAAAATCCTCAGTTCGGTTTCAGCATATCCCATTGGAAGGAAGTCAGAGGAAAGCAGCCCTTTGGTGGCAGGAAGCTGCTTGGGTAACTTGCCACATTCACATGAATGTGGGCAATGAGCCCTGACTGACTCAAACGGTTTATTACTCGTGACACAGCAGACACTTGCACTTCAGGTTCTGATTGTTTCCCCTTCCCCTCTTTTTTTTTTTTTTTTTTTTTTTTTTTTGAGGCAGAGTCTCACTGTGTCGCCCAGGCTGGAATGCAGTGGCGCCATCTCAGCTCACTGCAACCTCCGCCTCCTGGGTTCAAGTGAAGTTCCTGCCTCAGCCTCCCAAGTAGCTGGGATTACAGGCATGTGCCACCACATCCAGCTATTTTTTTTCTTTCTTTCTTTTTTTTTTTTTTTGTATTTTTAACAGAGATGGGGTTTTGCCATGTTGGCCAGGCTGGTCTTGAAATTCTGACCTCAAGTGATCCACCTGCCTCATCCTCCCAAAGTGCTGGGGTTACAGGCATGAGCCACTGTACCCAGCCTCCCCTTTCCCTCTTAAGTTTCATGGTGGTGGTTTATGTTTATGTCACAGCTGAGGAGCCCTGAGCTTGGGAAACCCCCAGTCTTATGAGGGGGCTAAGCAAATAGCCCCCAAGAGGCAAGACATTATAGTGGTCAGGAAACATCTGCCCTCCCACAGGGTGTTCCTAGCTTCCAAGGATGTTTTCAGACATCCTCAAGAAGACTGTCTGAAACACAGGGTGTCCTAAGACATGTATAAACCTCATGGAGCATTACCTCCCAACAGAAAGAAAGTTGGTTTGGCTTTTTCTGGTAACTAACTGTGAGGCATTCTGAAATCTAATTAATTCTTCTACCCACTTCAACCTAAAGTAGAACTGTCAACTAGTTCTAAAAGTGTAAACAGCCAATCATTCTAAAATTCCTAAAATTCATTAGACTTTCTAAAACTAAAAATCTTTTAAAGTTACAAATAAAAACAAGTGAAACTGTTTATGGTTTGGACAAACAGATGAGCTTTATTTGTGATTGTGTTTCTTACAAGAATCAGCAAATATATCCAATTTCATTAAGTTTAAAAATATCGTAACATGGCATTTTTACGTTTTGAACTCAAACATATTTAAAAATGATTTTTAGGAAATTTTTTGTTGTGTAAGTAAGTAACTAGTAATGAGCCTTTTCTGATTTTGTAGAGTATATTAGTGTCTGGCAACCTGAAATTCTTGAACTTTCAGAATCTATTTAAAATGAGCTATTAGCTGCTGATATATTTTAACCAACAGTATTCTATACAACAGAGATTTGTTAAGGAATTTATAAAGAAAACAGTAGTTCATGCGGTAAAACAGTATGTCAGAAGATTTCTGGTGGTAGTAGATAAAATCTCTATTTGTGGCTGGCTGTGGTGGCTCACACCTGTAATCCCAGCACTTTGAGAGGATGAGGCAGTAGGATCACTTGAATCCAGGAATTCGAGACCAGCGTGGGCAATATAGTGAAACCTTATCTCTACAGAAAATACATAAATTAATTGGGCATGGTGCCGTGTGCCTGTAGTCCCAGCTACTCAGGAGGCTGAGGTGGGAGGATCACTTGAGCCCAGGAGGTCAAGGCTGCAATAAGTGGTGATCGTTTTGCCACTGCACTCCAGCCTGGGCAAAAGAGTGAGCCCCTGTCTCAAAATCAACCCCAACAACAAACTCTATTTGTGAATAAGGATTACTGGTAGTATCCTAGTAGTAAGGATTACTAGTAGTTATCCAGCCCTAACAGTAATTTCTTTTCAGAATCTCTAGGACTGCGTAGTAAAGTGCTGAGGAAAATTGAAGAGCTCAGGACCAAGGTTAAATCCCTTTCTTCAGGAATTCCTGATGAATTTATATGTCCAATAACTAGAGAACTTATGAAAGATCCGGTCATCGCATCAGGTATGTGTGATGCTATACTAAGTTGCAGGGGATGTTTTGTGCTAAATGAATAAAAAGTTTAGACAGTTCTCAGAAGAAGTTTGCTTAAATGTGAAGAATTTTAAGTAGTTTTTTCTTAAACTAATTAAACCTTGGGTGAACAAATGAATATTGTATATTTATTTCATAATGAAATTGGACAGAGAGTTGTGGAGTTGACACAAAAGGATTAAGTTTTACTTAAACTTGTGAAATGTGTATTTGGTTGCTAGGATGTAAAGATAAAATACTATTTTTTAAAGATAGATTGTTGACATCTCTTGTGTTTGTCTATCATGAATTTAAACAATCTTCTACAAAGAATTTAATTATAAAGTTGTATCATTCCATATTTCTAAGTGTTGTTAACAGACCTACATACTTTATTATACATAGTTGTAATCAGTGAATCCAAATTTTATTTATATATATATATATTTAATTTTGGCCTACAGCTTCCTTATATGTTTCTGAATATTGGCTTAGTCTATGTTGACTTTGTCTGGAGTTTTCACTTTGAATAGCTTTATCCCATTGTGGCTGTATGATACATTGTGTTTGACTTTTCTGTTAGTTGGTGTGTATGTGCTTGCAAATCTTTACACTGTAAATGGCATTATGCTGACATCTTGGCACATTTCTGTTTTTACCATTACTTAGGGTTATTTACATGGGTTATATGTTGCAAAGCAGAATTAGTCAATTTGAGGATGTTTTATGAATGTGAAAACAGTTTGACACATTTTGTTAGATGTGTTATTTTCTAGGAAAAAAAACAGTTTAGAGTGCTGCCAGTAATATATCTAATTGTACCTGGTTTTCCAGTTTTGTGATCATTGTATTTTATAACTCCATTTACTTTTGCCAGCTTAATAGTTGTTTTGAAACTATATTCCTTACTTTGCTAGGGAGGCAATGAATTTTTTTACATGGTAGTTTACTATTTACATAAATTTGAGTATAAAACATCTATTCATCTTCTCTGATAATTAGCTGATGGACTTACTTTGTATATGCTGTCCACTGTCCACATTATTAGTGGAACTAATTATGTAGTGTCTTATCGTTATGAGTTCATCTATATTAGTACTTAAAGCTGTACCTGCATATAATAAACACTCAATAAAAGTCAATTAGCTATTTTTATTTCAGGCTATGAAATTTGCTATGAGTATAGCAGTGGCTGCACATTTTTTGACTTTGGTTTATCAGGACTCTTGTTTGCAGTTGAAAGCAGCTCAACTCGAGTTAGTTTAAGCAGAAATGGCAGTTGACTTATTAAAAGTGAATCTTAGGAAAACCTGGCAGCAAAGAGTGTAATAGGGTTCTGTCTCAATTTATTGAGAGGCTTCTGAATATTCACTCTGACGTTCAGTGTGCTTTTTTTCTACAAAAAAACCACACGTGACCATAGACAGGTCTCAAATTTTAGTTTCATCCATGCAGATACCAATCCAACATTTCCTTCTGGCTGCAACTCTTTTGAGTCTGGCTGCTTTTTCTCAGCTTTCCAAATTGATCTAGCTTGTAGTATCAGTAATTTATATTTATTGCTGAGTAATGTTTCCTTGCATAGATATGCCATAATATGTTTATCCATTAACCTGTCAGTGGACTTTCAGGTCTTTTCTATTTTGTGGCTATTATGACAAGCTGCTGTAACACTTATGTACAGATCTTTGTCTGGACATTTCTCATTTCTCTTGGTTAAATATATAGGAGTGAAATTACTGGGTTGTACGATAAACCAATGTTTAAAGGGACTACCAAAATGTTTCTCAAAGTGGTTGTATCATTGTAATTTCCTAGCTGAGTCTTCCAGTTTCTCCACATCCTCTCCAACACTTGGTATTGCTAGTCTTTTAAATTTTGCCATTTTAGTGGATATGAAGTGGTATCTCATTGTGCTTTTTTTTTTTTTTTTTGAGACGGACTCTTGCTCTGTTGCCCAGGCTGGAGTGCAGTGGTGTGATCTCCGCACACTGCAAGCTCTGCCTCCCGGGTTCACACCGTTCTCCTGCCTCAGCCTCCTGAGTAGCTGGGACTACAGGCACCCGCCACCACGCCCGGCTAATTTTTTGTATTTTTAGTAGAGACGGGGTTTCACAGTGTTAGCCAGGATGGTCTCGATTTCCTGACCTCGTGATCCACCTGCCTTGGGCTCCCAAAGTGCTAGGATTACAGGCGTGAGCCACTGTACCCGGCCTCTCATTGTGCTTTTAATTCGCATTTCCCTCTTGACTAATGATGTTGAGCATCTTTTTGTGAGCTTATTTATCCAGTCATATATCTTTTCTGTAATTTATATCTTCAAGTCTTTTTCCCATTTCATGTTGGATTATCTTACTGTGTTGTGAGTTCTTTAGATGCAAGTCTTTTGTAAGGTAATGTATTGCACATAGTTTCTCTTGGTTTGTAGCCTGCCTCACCACTTTCATAGTGATGTCTCTTATAGAGAAAACATTTTTAATTTTGATGAAATCTTATTTTTCACTTTCATACTTTTTGAGGTCTAAGAAATCTGCCTACCCCAAGGTTTCAGAGATCTTTTATCCTTTTTTCTTCTAGACAATTTAAGGTTTTAAATTTTAGGTTTAGGTCTAGGACTTTGTTTGTATATGGCTTTCCTAAATGAATATCCAGTTGTTCCAGCATCACTTATTGAGAAATCATTTTATTAATGAATTACGTGGCATGTTTGTTGAAATCATCCAACTTATATCACAGGTCTATTTCTAGACTTTGTATGATGTTTGATTGATTTTTATGTCTATCTGGGGGCCGGTTACCACAGTGCTTCGATTACTGTAGCTTTTTTTTTTTTTTGAGACAGAGTCTTGCTCTGTTGCCCACGCTGGAGTGCAGTGGCTCCATCTCGGCTTACTGCAACCTCTGCCTCCCGGGTTCACGTGATTCTCATGCCTCAGCCTCCCAAGTAGCTGGGATTACAGGCGTGTAACACCATGCCTGGCTAATTTTTTAAAATTATTTTTAGTAGAGATGGGGTTTCGCCACGTTGGTCAGGCTGGTCTTGAACTGCTGGCCTCAGGGGGTCTGTCCTCCTTTGGCTTTCCAAAGTGCTGCTATTACAAGCATGAGCCACGGTGTCCGGCTGCTTTATAGTAAGTCTTGAAGTCAGATAGTGAAAATCACATGACTTAGTTCTTTTACTGTTTTGATTATTCTTGCTCCTTTTGCATTTCCACATAGATCTTAGAAACACTTTCTCAGTGTTTCTAAGTTTCCTTGCCCGGATTTTCACTGGGATGGTGTTTAATCTATAGATCAGTTTGGAGTTGAACTGCTCTAATCCATGAACACGGTATCACTTTGCATTGCATTTGCTTAGGTCTTCTTTTCCATTATAGGTTTTGCACATTTTGTCAAAATTATCTTTAGGTAGCTTATTTTAAAAAAATGTTTAAATTTTTACTTTTTAGAGATGAGGTCTCATTCTGTTGCCCAGGCTGGCATGCAGTGGCACAATCTTAACTCACCGCAGTTTCAACCTCCTGGGCTCAAGCAATCCTTCTGCCTCAGCCTGCCAAGTAGCTGGAACCACAAACACCTATTACCATGCCTGGCTAACTTTAAAAAATTTTTATTTTTGTAGAGATAGGGTCTCTCTGTTGCCCAGGCTGGTCCTGAACTTCTGGCTTCAAGCCATCCTCCTGCCTTGTCCTCCCAAAGTGCTGAGATAAGACGTGTGAGCCACTGAGCCTGGCCAGTAGCTCATATTTTTATAACTGTACAATTTGAGCAAATAGAAATACAATGTTATATATTGACTTTGTGACCTTGCTACATTGAGTAGTAAAGTCATCCTTCAGTAACCAACTCCCTCAACACAAAAGTCTATGGATGCTCTACACACATCCTGTCCTTTCAAATCATCTCTAGCTTACTTATGCCCAATTCAATGTAAGTGCTTTGTAAATAGCTGTTACACTGTATTGGCTTTTTTTTTTTTTTCATCAGCAGTTAGTTGAATCAGTGGATGCAGACCCCTTAGATATGTAGGGCTGTTAGTAGCTTTTTAATAGAAGCTTAATAGACTTTCTTCATACATGAGTGTGTCATCTAAGTAATTTCTTTCTTTCCAATTTGTATGAATCCTTTTTTTCTTTTCATGTTATTTTGGGTCAGAATTTCCAGTACAATGTTGAAAAGAAGTGGTGTGTAGACATTCTTACCTTCACCTGCACTTAGAGGGAAAGCATTCAACTTTCACCATTAAGTATGATAATTAGCTCCCCTTATCAAGTTAGTTCACTTCTATCTCCAGTTTGCTGAGAATTTTTAGGCTATGGACATATTTTTTTTTCTCCTTTAGACTATAATAGGATAGATTGCTTTATTAGTTTGCTGTTGGATCATAACGTGTCTCTCTCTTGGGTCTGGCTTAAACATGTTTGTGAGATTCATTTACATTGTTGCACAAAGCAGTTTAATTTTCATTTCTGTATAGAAGTCCATTGTGTGCATATAATTCATTCTGTTGATGGGCATTGTTGGCTGTTATAAATAGTGCTGCCATGAACCTTTCGTACATGTTTTTGGTTAACTAACATATGTATGCATTTCTGTTGGCTATATTCCTAGGAGAAGGTATACATAAACAGCATTCCAGAGTGGTTAAATCACTTTCTATGCCCACCAGCAGTGTACAGGAATTCTAATTGCTTCACAGCCTTACTTTTTCCTATTGTCTATGTCTTTGATTTTAACCTTTCTGGTACCACACATTTATTTTTAAATTTTATTATTTTTAATTGATGCTGTTATAAGAAACAATAGAGACATATACCTTGTGCACTTTGCCCAGCTTTCCCCACTGGTAACATTTTTCAAAATGATACTATTATATCACAACCAGGATATTGACATTGCTAGAACCCACAGATCTTAGATTTCCCCAGTTTTACTTGTACTTATCTGTGTGTGTGAAGCTCTACACAGTCTTATCCTGTCTAGAGGTTTGTGATTACCTTACTACAGTTGAGACAGAGCACTTCCAAATTATAACTGGACCCATGATCTCCCTACTGTCTTCCGACCCCAGCCCCTGGAAACCACTAATTTGTCCTCCATTTCAAAAATGGTATATCAGTGGAATCATGTAGTAAAACAGCTTTCAAGTGGCTTTTTTTTCTTAGTGTAATCCCTGTAGACTTACCACTCATTTATTTTTAACCTTCCTGTGTTACTTTGTTTTATAGGTGTTCCTATGGGAAACATACAGTTGAATTTTTTTAAAAAACCCAATCCTAATCATTAATAGCAGAATTGAACCAATTTCTTTCTATTGTGATTGATACATGTGTGGAGGAATTCCTGCCAGCATATAATTCTAATTTCTCTTCTACTTTCCTTTTCCCACCTACATTTTTCTGAATATTCAGAATACATTTTTTCAGTTTTTCCTTATGTATATTTTTATATCTATTGAACTAATTGCCTCAGAAAAATTTTCAGGACCTGTTTGTATTTCAGCATTCTTATACCTCATTTTTATTCATTCTTTTAAATTATGAAAGTAATATGGGCTTAGTGAAAAACAGACAAGCGATTTTAAAAATGGGGGCTCTTCTGTATTCTCATGTAGCAATGATACGGTTTAGGTGTATCCTTCTAGATATTTTTCCATCCATTTATAGTGTCCTATAACAAATGAGTTATGATGCATACTTTTATTTATTTATTTTTGAGAGGGAGTTTCACTCTTGTTGCCCCGACTGGAGTGCAGTGGCACAATCTTGGCTCACTGCAACCTCTGCCTCCTCAGTTCAAGCGATTCTCCTGCCTCAGCCTCCTGAGTAGCTGGGATTACAGGCATGTGCCACCACACCCAGCTAATTTTTTGTATTTTTAGTAGAGATGGGGTTTCACCTTGTTAGCCAGGATGGTCTCGATCTCCCAACCTCAGGTGATCTGCCTGCCTCCCAAAATGCTGGGATTACAGGTGTGAGCCACCTCACTCAGCCTGATGCATATTTTTAAAAAGTTGCTTTTGGCCGGGCGCGGTGGCTCACGCCTATAATCCCAGCACTTTGGGAGGCCGAGGCGGGCAGATCATGAGGTCAGGAGAGCGAGACCATCCTGGCTAACATGGTAAAACCCCGTCTCTACTAAAAATATATTAAAAAAAAAATTAGCCGGGTGTGGTGGCATGTGCCTGTAGTCCCAGCTACTCGGGAGGCTGAGGCAGGAGAATGGCGTGAACCCGGGAGGCGGAGCTTGCAGTGAGCCGAGATCGTGCCACTGCACTCCAGCCTGGGCGACAGAGTGAGACTCTGTCTCTAAATAAATAAATAAAAGTTGCTTTTGTTTATCAACAGTGTATCAGAGAGAACACCATTTGTCAGTATATTTGGAAGTACATGCTTCAGAACACCATTTGTCAGTATATTTGGAAGTACATGCTTCATTCTTATCTGCAGGATAGCATTTCCTGGTATGGATGTTACCGAAATTAACTCTTACTCTGTTTATAGGCATCTTTCTCCATTTTTTTGCCAGCTTACCACAAGTGATTCTATAGAAAACATCCAGCTACTTGGGAGGCTGAGGCAGGAGAATTGCTTGAACCCGGAAGGCAGAGGTTGCAGTGAGCCGAGATCATGCCACTGCACTCTAGCCCTGGCAACAATGCGAGACTCCATCTCAAAAAAAAAAAGAAAAAAGAAAACATCCCCAGTCATGTCATTTGTATAAATTCCTAATACTGATAGGCACTGCTGTACATTTTTAGTTATGTCCAATCTTTAAAAAAATTTGGCTTGGTCATTTTTGCGAATTTAGCTGTCAAGATAATTTTTGTTTTGAGACAGAGTCTCACTGTGTCACCCAGGCTGGAATGCAGTGACGTGATCTCAGTTCACTGAGACCTCTACCTCCTGGGTTTAAGCGATTCTCCTGCCTCAGCCTCCCTAGTAGCTAGGATTATGGGCACGTGCCACCATGTCCGGCTAATATTTTTGTATTTTTAGTAGAGACAGGGTTTTGCCACGTTGGCCAGGCTGGTCTCAAACTCCTGACCTCAAGTGATGTGCCCAGCCAAGATAAATTTTAGAATCATCTTATGTTACAACACAAAGTGGTATTTTGGTTAGAATTACAGAAAACCTAAAAACTAAATGTTAACTGGGGCTAAAGAGTAGAAATCCCTGTCCTGCACTGGTAGGTGTTCCAGCTAGATTATTTCTTTCAGGTCTATTCTGAACATATAAAAACCCCCTAAACCTGATCTGCCCACTCTGCTTTTTCTCTAGAGCCTTCACCATGTTGGGTTATACTTGGTTATACTCTGACTTCAGGTATGCTTTTCAGTTGCAGTTCAAGTATACTGTCTAATTCCTATTTGTCATTGTAGACTTTTCTCTTTCATGCCCTTCACTAGTTCTGGAAATGTTTCAGCCATTCTCATCCCCTGCAGCTTCTCTCTTAAGCCTTTCTAGGTGTTTTTCTTGGACCTGCCTACCAGTTGTCTTTCCTGCAGTTGTCTAACTGCTGTTTACCTGTCCAATGAGATTTTTTTAAAATTTCAGTTACTATAGTTGTCCTTTCTGGAAGTCCCATGTACAGGGAGAGTAAGAGCATTGTCTGTGGAGCCACACTGCTTGGGTTTAAATCCCAGGTCAGTTGCTCCCTACCTGTGTGACCCTGGAAAGTTATTCAGGCCATGCCTCAGTTTCCTCATTTGTAAAATAGGAATGCTAACAATATCTTACATCATAAGGTTGTTGTGCAGATTAAAGAAGTTAATATAGGTAATGGTGCCCTGGAACAGTCTAATGATATGCTATTTGGCAATAAGCACTTCAAAAGACGGTCAGTGTCATTAATGCCAATCAAAACCATGTCATACCTGTTAAGATGGCTAGAATCAAAAAGTAGGAAAATACGTGTTGGCAAGGATGTGCAGAAAATGGAACCTTCATGTGTGGTTGCTGTTGAAAACAGTCTGGAAGCTCTTCAGAAAGTTATCACAATTCCACTCCTAAGTCTATAGGCAGGAGAATTGAAAACACATAATCATACAAAAAGTTGTACAGGCATAGCAGCATTATTAGTAGCCCAAAGGTGGAAACAACCCAGATGTCCATCAACAAGTGAATGCATGAAATGTCGTATAGCCATACAAGAATATCGAGCCATAAAAATGCACAAATATGTAGAGGATGGACCTTGGAAAAATTATGGTATGTGCAAGAAGCCCTATACCAAAGGCTGCATAGTGTATGATTCCCATTATATGAAATGCCCAAAACAGGCAAATCCATAGAGACAAAGTCAGTTAGAGGCGGCCACAGGCTGCGGGGGCAGTGACTGCTAATGGGTATGGGATTGATGAAGTGATACACAACTCTGAAATATACCAAGAACCACAAATGGGTGCATTTTATGGTGTGAAATATATCTCAAAAAGAGCAAAAGGCAGTCACAGGTAACAGTTTCTGCAGAAAGCATGTTTCCTTCTCTAGGACGGAGGAAACAGAAGTTGAGTTTCGGAAACAGAAGTTGAGTTTCGGAAACAGAAGTTGAGTTTCTCAGAACCTCAGTCTCTCAGGGCCAGAACTCAGGCCCCCAAGGTGGGGGAGCTACACAGCTGGTACTAATTTGTAAGTAGGCAAAAGTAACACAGAGGTGAAACAACCAAAACAATCCAGATCTGGGGTTTCACCATGTCGCCTAGGCTGGTCTTAAACTCCAGGGCTCAAGTGATCCACTTGCCTTGGCCTCCCAAGTGCTGAGATTATAGGCATGAGCCACTGAGCCTAGCCAACTTTCTTATATGATAAAAAATACATATACCTTGGCACAGAAGCCAGTGGAAGCATTCCCATTACAGTCAGGGATATAAAGGATGCTCTCTCTCAGCTATTGTTTTAGAAATATTAGCCACCCCTTGCCCACCCCCCCCACCAAAAAAAAACTTGAAAGGGAAAAACCCTTTCTATAAACTGTATATGTAGAAAGCCCAAAAGAATAGAAAACCTATAAACAATATGAATTTCGTAAAGTAGCAAGTTAAGTAAGATTCAGTGAACCAAAGCACTTAAAAGTTATAACTGAATAGTTAAGTTACAGTAACAAAAACTAGAACGTTACAGTAACAAAAACTAGAACAAATGAGACCTAAACTTGGCTGGGTGCAGTATAATCCATGTCTGTAAACCCAGCACTTTGGGAAGCCAAGGTGGGAGCGTTGTTTGAGCCAAGGTGTTCTAGACCAGCCTGGGCAACATAATGAGACCCCCTTCTCTACAAAAAATTTTTAAAAATTAGCCAGGTGTTGTGGTGTATGCCTGTAGTCCCAGCTACTTGGGAGGATGAGGTGAGAGGATTGCTTGAGCCTGGGAGGTCGAGGCTGCAGTGAGCTACCGTCATGTCACTGGATTCTAGCCTGGGTGACAGAGTGAGACCCTATCTTAGAAAAAAACTACACACACCAAAACCCCAAACTTAAGAAATACGTAAAACTTTCAACCCTACATAAAAACAAAAACATCCCTGTGAAAGTATAATGGCAGGTGGAGCATGCTGAGGGGTAGGAAGACTCAGTGGCTGCAGGATATCAGCTTTCTCCATTTCATAGGTTTGACATGATCCTGATAAAACTTTTTACCGAGAGATACACAAGGTGATTCTTCACGTGGAACCTAATAAACAAGAACAGCAAAAATAACCTAGAAAAAAACAATGAGGAAGGTTGCTAGTCCTATGAGATGTTACATGTCGAGAACCTCCATAAGTGAATGTGTAGTGTTGGCCCAGGAATAGAACAATGGAAAAGTTTAAAATCCAGAAATCGATCCATGTGCATTTGGAAATTTAGTGATTGATAAAGATAGCATTTAAAATCAGTGGTAAAAATTACTTCTAACAAGTGGTATTTTGACAATACAACCACCCTGTGGAAAAGGATAAAATTGGATCCATCTTGCATAGTGTACATTTAAATTCCAAATGAATCAGAAACCCAGACATAAAAAGGGAAACCTGCAGAGCGCAGCGGCTTGTACCTGGAGTCCCAGCTATTCCGAGCCGATGTAAGGAGGGTCACTTGAGCCCAGGAGCTTGAGACCAGCAGGACCCCATCTCTTCAAAGACTTTTAAAGTCCCAAAGACAATGTAAGTAAATTCCTTGATAGAATTGGGAAAACTTCGCTCTCTGGGAATCAAGGGAGAAATTGATGAAGTGTTGATATTCCATATATATGAAATCTTAAGGACAACCTAGTAGAAAAATGGGCAAAAAATATGAATAGCTCACAGGAAAAAGAAAAGCAAATGGCTCAAACATATGGACAAAAGATTCTCCAGCTGATATATTGTACCATTGCTTACCTAGAGACTGGCAAAAATCCAGGAGTTTGACAACATATACTGTTGGTTAGGCTGTAGGAGAAAAAGGCATTCTCATAAACATTGCTAGCAGGAATGAAAAACGTAGAATTCCTATGGAAGGAAGTTGGCACTATCTAGCGAGATTACATATGCTGCTTTAGCAATCCTACTTCTGAAATCTCCCCAAAAGTGACACATGCATAAGACTTCCTTGTAGCACTATTTGTATTTTGTGTGTGTATGGTTTTCTTGGGGTTTCCTTGGTACAGCACTATTTGTAAAAGGCAAAGATTGGAAACCACCCAGATGTCCTTACATCTTACACCCTTACAGTGGAGTACTGTGAGGAAAATAAACACACCAAGGTGCAAAATAGTGTGGCTAGTATGCTAGCTTTTATGTAGAATGTATGTGTACTGTGTGCACATATACATATTTGAAAATGGATTACACATGGTTACTTATATGGGAAAGATGGGTAACAAGGATTGGACAGGGTTAGATTAGACCCCTCTGAAGGTACCTTGTTTTATAGTTGTAACTTTTTTTTTTTTTTTAGATGGAGTCTCGCTCTGTCACCCAGGCTGGAGTGCAGTGGTGCGATCTCAGCTCACTGGAACCTCTGTCTCCCGGGCTCAAGTGATTCTCCTGCCTCAGCCTCCTGAGTAGCTGGAATTACAGGCACCTGCCACCATGCCCAGCTAATTTGTGTATTTTTAGTAGAGGTAGGGTTTTGCCATGTTGGCCAGGCTGGTCTCAAACACCTGACCTCAAGTGGATCCACCCGCCTTGGCCTCCCAAAGTGCTGGGATCACAGGTGAAAGCCACCACGCCCAGCCTATAGTTGTTACTTTGAAACCAAGTAAGTGTTGTTTTCAGACACAGTATTTTGGGACCACTCTAGTGAATCTACCTTGATGACAGAAAGAACCATAAAGTAATCTTAAAATTTATTTCAGTTTTATGTTAGTAAATATACTGGCATTATTTTGAAACAGTGATATGTACTGTAGATTAAATGAGTAAATGAAATCAGGAACCAAGATTTTCAGCTTGAGAAAGAGCTACAAGTATAAAAATGAAAGTAGTGAAGCAAAAGTCCAATCTTTACATGTATAAAGGCAAATAATTTTGCAAGAATATGGTTTTAAAAAAACCTTAGTGGCCGGGCATGGTGGCTCATGCCTGTAATCCCAGCACTTTGGGAGGCTAAGGTGGGTGGATCACCTGAGGTCAGGAGTTCAAGACCAGACTGGCCAACATAGTGAAACTCTACTAAAAATACAAAACATTAGCCGGATGTGGTACCAGGTGCCTGTGATCCCAGCTACTTGGGAGGTGGAGCTTGCAGTGAGCCAAGATCTCGCCAGTGTACTCCAGCCTGGGCAACAGTGTGAGACTTGGTCTCAAAACAAACAAACAAACAAACAAACTAAAAAACCTAAGTCCCTTCACTGTCAAATCCTTAGGGGAGTAAATTCTGTCATCTCTGGGTACCTGTTTTCCTGACTTTTCAAGGTGTTGGAAAGTTTGGCTGAATCATAAGGCTCTTTTCAACAGCTCTGATGGGCAGTTTATCCTCACTCCCACTCTACCCAGCTCTGTTCCTTTCTTCTCTTCCACTGTGTCTGAATTTGACAGGGTCCCGGTCTCAGTGGTACCGTTCAAAGTGTTTATAATGTTACTCTTCTGGGCAATTTTTGCTTCATACATCTCCATCCAATCAATGCATTTCAGGTGTTGTGGCAGAGAGATTTTTGGGGGTGCTGGTACAAGCAAGACAGGAATAACCCTTAAGTCACAATAAAGGCCTCTGCAAGGAGTTTTTACATTCACTTCATTTTAGAAATCCTCATTTCCCTTTCCTACATCATGTAATTTGTGTGATTTTTTTTTTTAGATGGCTATTCATATGAAAAGGAAGCAATGGAAAATTGGATCAGCAAAAAGAAACGTACAAGTCCCATGACAAATCTTGTTCTTCCTTCAGCGGTACTTACACCAAATAGGACTCTGAAAATGGCCATCAATAGATGGCTGGAGACACACCAAAAGTAAAATTGTTGATATTGTATTATTTATATTTTCAGTGATCTCATTTGAATGATTTATAGGTAAATACTAATCAGACATTATTAAAAGCAAAACAGGAAAAAGGTAAACTTAAATTTAGTTACCTATAAAAATTGTCAATTTTCATTCTTTAAAAACACATGGACTTACTATAAAAGCCTTTTTGTACTAGTGAAAAGAATCTTCAGCTATATAGAAATAAAGTTATACTTTAAATTGCAGTGCCCTAAGTTTTTTTAATTCCTCTTACTATCATTCCCAACAGTGCCCACATTTATTCTTGTTAGATGTAGGTCATCTCTCTTTGTAACTAAAGGTTGGACTACTTTAGAATAACAGATGTTTACATTCTAGGTAATAGCCATTCATTCAATAACTCTTTGGAGGCCTTTTAAAGAGAATCTGTAGCAAAATGGTTGTAGATTGTTTATGATTAAATTGAGAAAAATCACTTCAGATGTTGAAGCAATTTTTTTGGATTTTAAGTTTGCAGGATAATGATTTTTTTCTTATTTTCCAAACCTAGGTACAAGTTAGATGAAATAAATTCTGAGTAAGTCAAGTTGACTTTGCAGAAATATATAACGTGACAAACTCTAGCCTCCCTTCAGAATGAAGAATTATTAAATGTTCTCACATATAATTCTAAGCTGGAGTAACTATACAAAGGCATTTTTACACAATAGCCTGATATGTTCACTCCAGAAAAAAACTTCAGGTTCAGGAAGTAAAGGTGGTGCTAACTCTTGCCTGTCCAAAGTTAGTTGTTACTAGAATGGAAGCCATCCGCGGGAAGCTTGTTAGAACTGCACTGTCAGCGCAGGCTGAGCCTCTGGGACTGCACCCTTCTTTGCACTATTACCTCCAGTTGCTGAAGAATTGTTCAGGAACGTTGAAACTTGGAAATAAAAAGGGAAAAGCAATGTAAATATAGGAAAAGGCTGACTACGCATTTTATGAACTCATAGCTAATATGCTGCATGTTCACAGAAAGGCAGCAAGCCTTGCTAACATGGAAATCTCCAAACATTTCTTTATAATTCTTTGTAAGCCTTTTTAACTTAATGTTTGCTAAACTTTGTTAACCTTTACGTCATAACTAGGATTCATAATCAATGGTTCTAGAAAACTTTTTTATTAATATGACGTGCTTCTCATTCTTACTATTAAGGATTAGAAAGGCTAGAAGCATGTTCTAGGTGTTTTCCTGTTGTATTCTTTTCTTGTAGGGTCTCGCTCTGTCACCCAGGCTGGAGTGCAATGGCACGATCTTGGCTCACTGCAGCCTCTGCCTCCTGGGTTCAGTCAATTCTCCTGCCTCACTCCCAGGTAGCTGTGATTACAGGTGCGTGCCACCACACCCAGCTACTTTTTGTATTTTTAGTAGAGAGAGGGTTTCACCATGTCGGCTAGGCTGGTCTCAAACTCCTGAGCTCATGATCCGCCTGCCTTGCCCTCCCAAGATGCTGGGATTACAGGCGTGAGCCACCAGGCCCGGCCGTTTTTCTGTTGTAGTCTTTAAATAAAGTATGCTAATAATTTCAACAGAACACTTTTTAAACTTAAAAGAACTTACCATTGGTCCAACTGTCTCTGTTTTGATAGACATTTTCCAATGGAGGTTAGCTGTTTTTTAAATAAATCATTCAAAGTCAGTCATTGCTAGAAAATGCAAAAAGGCTTTTTTTTTTTTTTTGAGACGGAGTCTCGCTCTGTCACCCAGGCTGGAGTGTAGTGGCGTGATCTGGGCTCACTGCAACCTCTGCCTCCCGGGTTCACGCCATTCTCCTGCCTCAGCCTCCCGAGTAGCTGGGACTACAGGTACCCGCCACCACACCCAGCTAATTTTTTGTATTTTTAGTAGAGATGAGGTTTCATCGTGTGTTAGCCAGGAGGGTCTCGATCTCCTGACCTCGTGATCTGCCCACCTTGGCCTCCCAAAGTGCTGGGATTACAGGCGTGAGCCACCACGCCTGGCCAAAAAGGCATTTTTTTAAAGAAGTGTTAAGGTATTTTGCTTTTCTTTTTCTTTTTTTTTTTTGAGACTTGCGCTGGAGTGCAGTGGTGCAATCTCGGCTCACTGCAACCTCTGCCTCCCGGGTTCAAGTGATTCTCCTGCCTCAGCCTCCTGAGTAGCTGGGACTACAAGCGTACACCACCATGCCCAGCTAATTTTTGTATTTTTAGTAGAGACGGGGTTTCACCATGTTGGCCAGGATGGTCTCTATCTCCTGACCTCGTGATCCGCCCGCCTTGGCCTCCCAAAGTGCTGGGATTACAGGCGTGAGCCACCACGCCCAGCCAGTATTTTGCATTCGTATACTTTACCAGGCTAGTTTCTTGTAAAACAAAACTGCTGAAAACTAAGATGCCAGTAATTTACCTAATTGACACATCATCTCTTCTTGTATAAAACATAAACCAAAGCCGAACAACTGTCTGTCTTCCACACAAGCAAACCAAAACCATCAGTAAGAGGGGACACGAAACAGCCCCCATGCTGGGCACTCCAGACCCCACTGTTTGTTAGTTCAGGGCAATGTGGAGCAGCAACACCTGCCCACCACCCAGTCCTGTCAGGACTGACTATTAGCTTTCTAAGGATGTATCACCTCTTCCTGGCTGGGCCAAGTACCTTACTTATCTTTACTAAGTATATATCAAAATCATAATGAACAATAAATTATTACGAGAATATTCTTATTAGCTCCTTTACAGGAAAAATCATCTAATGACAAGGATTATGTATTAGGTGATACGTTCCTTCCCATCCCGGTTTTGTTTTTAACCTTCCATTAAATATAAAGCTCTAAAGGACTGAAACTACTTAGCCTTGCTAGCAAGAGCAGTGACCAAATAACCTGAGGTATTATGATGATGTTTAAGATTCCAAGAATTTTATGACAATACAACACAGTTTAATGTTCTCTCTCATATTACTTTGAAATATGTAGGCATAAAGACAAACATACTTTTAACTGAAAGATAATACAAATGTGTTAAAGAACAAACTGTCATAACAGTGTTCAGCGTACTGCCAAAGTGTTTGAGAATTACAGTAGTAAAGATGTCCCGTTGCCAGTAAAAACAGACACCAAGTGTCTTGAAACAGATAGATGATAGGAAGTATATATTGCTTTCCTGCATGCTTTCTTTCTATTTGAGGCAAAAAGACTAAATTTGGCCCTTGAGTATTGTGGAATTTCTAGCAGCTGTCACCCTTATTCTGAAATTATAAAATGAAATTAAATATGCATTTTGTAGTGTTAATATAAAATATGCTTTTCACTATTCCCTCTAGGGTAACAAAGATTAAAAGCAACAGAGATAGCTGTCATCAGGCTGTTCTCTACTTATCCATTGACTCATTTAGTGCAAAACACATTCTATTAATAGTCTTTATTCCATATGGAAAAGTACAGTAGTTGTGCAGAAACAAAACTAACAAAGGAGTAAGACTTTCACAAATATTAAAGAAAATAAATAAGCCATAGTAGTTACAGCAAAACTCATGGAAAGCCTATAAAAATGATAAAGCTGTTCATACAAAGTACAATTGTACACACAGGAACAAACGTTGAAGAATGACATCAGAGGTTCCTATTTGTACAAAACCATAATGATGTTCACAGGAACTTCATTACAACAATTCACTTTAAAACATTCTGCAAATATATAACTTCCTTCTCCTCAATTTTAGAAAATAATAAATTTCACATCCCAACATATAAAACAAATACACTCCTACTTCTCTCAAATTAGCATTTTAACATCTTCCAATAACACACCATTTTCGTATAAAAATACCTTTAAACCAAGGTTCATTCCTGTACCTTATCTTTACAAATGAATAATACATCAGAGCTTGGACTTAAGTAGCACCTCAAAGGTGTTCATATAAATGAGATAAAGTGCTGTTACTGGTATACTGTTAACATGCCATAATAATATATCATTCAGTGCAATAACCAGCATGGATGAAGCTTACAGAGAACATGCACATCATGACTGGGGTTTTCTTTTTTGTTTTTAGATTAACTACATTGAAACAGTTCTATTTACAAGTCTGAATAAAACTGGGCTATTTAATATATACAACATGTGACTATAAAGTACTAATTGTACAACAAAACAGAAGTAACAACCAGTCCTACCTTTAGTATCTGAATTAAATATTGTCCTTAGAGGAGCTTGGAAGGATTGTTCCAGGAGCACTACCATTGTTAAAAGCAGTTTGGAAACCAGGTGAGAGCTAATTTATAAGTGCCACCAAGAATGCTGGTCTTAGTATTTTAGCTTGAATCCACTTGACCACCAATCATGACTCCAAATGGCTTATACTGTTTCCAAATATCAAAAACACCTTCAAGCACAAATATAGGTTCCAAAAAAAGGTGCTATAAAAATATATGAATAAGAACCATAACACAGAAATAAGTGTTTAATCCCTTTATAGGAACTGCTATGAAGGGAATACTTAGGTGTTCTCATATTCTGCTTAAAAAAATTGGCTGCGTTTACAGTCACACTTATATTTAGCTAGAAGTCACTCAGAACTTAATTTTTATGTATATATAAAATGGGATTTGACTCAATGGAACTGTAACTGTAAAATTCCATCGCTTCCAGAATACATCACTTGGATGTACATCACTTGGTCATGAGTTAAACCTGTCACTCTTGAACAATAGACATATTTATTCTCTAAGTAAGTTCTGTGATTCTACCATATAGCAAAGGCAAGGAGGAAAGTGGCAAAAGCCAAACAATTTCATAAGTGAGAGTCATTAATGTCTTCTGGGCTGTCTTAAAATTTTAAGTTGATATAATTTTCAATTCTGTTTAGCATTCTTATTTATGGTGATTTCTAGCTATTAAAGAAGTTTTATCCCACATTTTAGATATATCAATGGCATCAGATCCACCCCAAAGAAAAAAAATGGCTAAAAAATAATTTTTCTGATTAAAAAAACTATTTAATTTACCACCAGGAGTCAACACACGTTTCCAAATTCCACAAATGGGGCTTTCTTAAGGTTCACACATTTGACTCTATAAATGATCGCTTTGGTTTGGCTGCAGTGAGGTGGCTCCTGTGGGCTTCATTACTAATATGAGGCTGCTGTTTGGAGATACTTTCCTGGTACAGATGAGAAACAGTCTTAGTTATCCTGTTCTCTTGAGAGTGGACTGGAATTTGACACTTGCTTTCTTCTAGCTCCTTCACTTGTGCCCCATTGTGGACACTTGCACTCAGGGTAGAAACAGAACAGGTTTTGGCTTGGTTATTATATCCTCCTACTTGCTTGAGAGAGGGCTTCTCAGTGTTAGCAGACTGCAGGCCAGCTGCAGAAGACGTGTTTGTCAGCAGCCCCTCTGGCGCCGGACAGTGCCAGGTGCGGCTTGGAGGATTGCTCTGCTGTTGGAACCTCGCAGTCTTATCCATGATGCCCATGAACGGCGTGTTGCGGGGTCTGTGCTCAGCTGTACCGCTTTGAACGTGGGTTACAACCTTGTCTTTAATTCGAGTATCTGGTCCTTGGACCTTGAAGCCATCTGAAAAACTGCTGCTCGAAGTCAAACTACTGGTTGAACTCGACATCTTTATGCTGCTGGATGGAGAACCAGAAGAGCCTGAGCTGGTGAGGGAAGCTGGGTGTCGCACGTCGCTGCAGGTCGCCAGCCCACCTTGGTTTGGAGGGGCTGCGTCCACAGCCACGGAGGAATGAGACAGAAGCCTCTCTGTGGTTTTCATCTTACTTGGTAAAGGGTGTGCAGGGCCACTCTCACCGCACTGCAGGCGGACATTCTGGCTGGGGCCCAGCCGATCCCCAAAGTGGCCACAACCAGCTCTTGTAGTGAAAGTACCTGTTCCCTCTAAATGCTGGGTTCTGCTCCCAGCAGGAGCGGCAGCGATTCTCCCCGGCATGGGACTTGGGGGAGGGTTCTGAGAAGAGATCTGAACTTTCATACTGCCATTTCTCACTGCCAACTGGCCAGAGCCCAGGTGCTGGCTGGTTTTCACGATCTGGGCCTGCTTGGAGGGCTGCAGGACCAGCCCTGGCTGGGCCACAGGCTCTCTCAGGGACTTGCTGATTCCTGCCCTGCTCTGTGGCGATACCGGCCTTCCTTTGGACTGTAACCCTTCTTGAAGGTTTCGGATGTATGAGGAAGGGACAGATGAGGATGGCTGGGACCTGGGAGTTGGGGAAACAGATTCTTCCTGGGGAGAAGTTTCTTCCTCTTCAGTCTCCTCAGAGTGAAAGTGGTCACTTAAGCCAGGGGTTGGGGTGTCCTCTTCGTTCTCGGAGTCGTTGGGTGGAGCTGGTAGCGGGCCCTGCTGTTTTTGCTGTTGACTCCTCTGGAGTTGTTTGCACTCCTCTTCTACGCGGGCCAGAAGCCTCTTGATTTCCTGATTGGTGGGACAGAGTTTCACAGCCTCTTGCAGGTCAGCCAGAGCTGCCACGAATTGCCTTTGTAGGAAAATGTAAGGTAACATTACAAACCACACACGAACATGCTCAGTGTGTAACTGTTCATAAAAGAGCTGTGCTCAAAGGAAAGAGAAGGTAGCGAGTGAGTTTTGAACACTTACGGTGGTGGCCAGGACCCACTTAACCAGCCCAGAGTAACTCAGCTAAGTGGCAGTGCTGAATTCTAACCTAGATGGGTGTGACTCTACAGCCCTGCTCTCCATAAAGACCACTGGGCCGGGAATAGGGAGAAGCATGAATCAGTGGGCGCCAGAATCTTTTTAATATTGTTACCATCCTGTGGTAACACTGTGCCCACCTCTCAGTCAACAGGCTTATATCACTCTTCCCCACCTCTGAACTTCCTAATGTCCTTAGTTGGCAGTTTCCTTGAAATATGGACTAAACTAGGTAGGAAGTTCATGTTGCAGTAAGTTTCACATGGGGGGAGGGGTGGGAAGGAAGAATTATTGAGATGTCAGGAGAAAATAGAAGTTTACTTATCACTGATAATGTCCACTACTATGCCTCTTGGAAGCAGGTAGTAATACTAATTCAGTACTAAAAAGGATGAGAGGCACCTGAGCAACACTTCTGCAGCAAAACCTCCCCAAATTCAACAGGCAGGTTTGATCCCACAAGAAAAAAAGCTCTACACACAAAGATAACCACAGACGGTACCTGCTATTTCTCTTTGCTCTTGCTCTGGCATAAAAGGCTTCATAGGACTTGGGCTTCAATTCGAGAGCCTTGGAAGCAAATTCCTCTGCCATGCCAAAGTCCTGGTGTCGACAAGAAATACAGGAGTCAGAAGCAGCCTGGACACACGATTGTGGGAAGCCCTTCTAGTTTTGTTCTAAAGGGTAGCAGCGCTCTGAGGCACAGCCAGAGAGGGAGGAAGGGAAAGTTCCGTTTTCTATTTTGTTTTAAAGTGAGGAGATAATGATGGTTGATTAATATCATTAGGAGAAGAATCCACTATGAAAACAGTGGTAGTAACAGTGCCCCAGAAGGCCAGATGGTGGAACCTCACAGCCCGGTGGAGGGGCAGCCTCAGAGAGGAGCGCAGACACTGCATCTATTCCGGCAGCAGGGCACAGAAGCAGGCACCTCAACAGACTGGGGCAGGAGGACACAGTTAAAAAAAGGTAGGAAGTACTACTGAAACAGATCTACTAGTTACAAATCGACTATGAGTTCCCCACGACCGGTTACAAATTAGTTACTGGCAGACCCTCTGAGCAAACCTAACACAGAAGGCAGGCCCACCACAATAGCCTTGGGTTGGACTCTCCTGAATCCGGGGACGGCAGTGCCGGCAGCAACAGTGTTGGGAAGCTGCAGAGGAGCAGACTGCATTTGCTTCTCATTACTGAGGCCAAGGAAACGAAACCCAAGTGCATTCCTTCAACATCATGCGAGGAGCGTAGCAGCCGTGACCAAATGATGGTCATGGATAGGAGCTGTTTCCCACATGCCAGGTTCAAGTAAATGTGCAAGCAAATTGGACAGGAGGGCCCAGGATCTGGTCTGGAGAAGAGCTGGCCTTCACCGCTGGAGAAGGGCTCTGTTGCTGGAAGACTGGGTTGGAATAAAGGGGCACAGCTTACATTTGTTTTTCTTCGGCATCGCGACAAATTGAGATAGAGGGAAACCCTTAATTCATTGAAGGGTCTCATGTCCTCTCCGAATCCTTCTCGAGGAAACTTTCTTAAGGCATACTGGTACCTCTGGGCTGCCTCTTTCATCTTCCCTTTCTAGGATTCAAAAATCACAAACATTTGTCCTTTTTCAGAGGTTCTAAAATGAATAACTCCCACACCCGGAACACCGTGGGGAGTTTACTCCCCCCTGCAAACCCATGACAGAACATTGAAAGCATCCAAACAAGTATCAAGGTGGGAGCTAGTTCACTAACTGGGCTGGCGCATGAGGGCTTCACTGTCCTCACATGCACCCGCATCCTGTGGTTACACAGTGAGAAAGAAGCTGGTTTTACAATAAGGTGTCTGTAAACTGCTAGATTGATAATTACCAAACTTAATGAATCAGATTACCTTCTGGTATGTATTTTTGAAAATTATTTCAAGAATGATCTCACATCTATTTTAATGCTAAGTGTAATAGAAATCAGATGAAAAACTGATCCTATTCCTAGGACAAGTAGCGTCTTGTAGATAAACCTAGAGAGCTTGCTGCAGAATAATAATTTTTCTTCTAAGAGGAACTAAAACATGGGCTTTAAAAATCAGAACACCACCACACATCATTTTCAAAGCTAAAAAAATCCATTTGCTCAGTCAGTCCCATTGCACAGCAGGTATGAAGCCTGTTGAAAATGGCTTCGTATTTCTGACATAATTGCCTACCAATCCATATTAAAAGCACTTCAAAGCCACAATACACACTCTCAACTCAATTTCAAGCTGATTCCAAGCCAGGAACCCTGCTGGGTCGTGCTATATTGCCTATTTATTTGTTACTATTTTAAAAAATGAGAAGGAAAAAATCTACAACATATCAAATACAGCTGCCTAACAGTAAAAAGGATTAACATGGTCATAATCTAGTTTTTCCCCTATAATCTTTTAATTCTGTCTAATCACAGAGCTGCAAAGAATAGTGACCTATGCAAATGGCCTGCAAATCTATCTAAACCAGGGGTTGGCAAACTATAGCTTGGATACCAAGTCTGGCCAGCCACCTGTGTTTACAAATAAAGTTTTATTGGGACACAGCTGTGTTCATTCACTCTGTGCTATCTGTGCCCCCACATCAGAACTGGGGAGTTGTGACAGAGGCCAGTCTGCAAAGCCTAAAACATTTACTGTCTGGCCCTTTACAAAAAAAGTTTGCTGACCTCTGACCTAAACTGATGTCTTATTTGGAAAAATTTAAAGTGAAGTTTATTGATCTGTAAATCATATTTCCATTTCCAAGGGAAAATGGAAAAAATCAATTCAGTCTTCTGAGTAACTGAGGTATTACTTGACTGTATTAAGTAAAAATCTCTAAAAAGTTTCAAATTCTAGAAATTAATAGATATTAAAAATTAGATAGGAAAGGCTTAGGAGACAGAATAACCCTTTTCTTCTAGAAATGTCTGCTGGGTGTTCCTCTCCCACGTCTCATGACTGTGCCTCAGCATGGTGTTCTGAACTCAGAATGTGAAGGGCTGAGGAACCTTCTCTATGACGTTCAGTTGACCTAGAGGTGACTCGGCTTCACTCCATGGCTTCAGACAGGAAGTCACCACTACAACCTCAAGGATGAGCTCAGAAATAATGGCTCTCAGACACAAAGAGAGGTGCTTTCTACCTTTAAGATTCTGCCGGAAAGATATTAAGCCAACAATGGGCATGAGGCCAGGTCAGCACCTCTTGGCACTTTTTTTTTTTTCTTTTGAGACTGAGTCTCACTCTGTTGCTGAGGCTGGAGTGCAGTGGTGCAATCTCAGCTCACTGCAACCTCTGCCTCCCAGATTCAAGCAATTCTCCTGCCTCAGCCTCCCGAGTAGCTGGGATTACAGGCACCTGGCTAATTTTTGTATTTTTAGTAAAGATGGGTTTTTGCCATATTGGCCAGGTTGGTCTGGAATTCCTGGCCTCAAGTGATCTGCCCACCTCGGCCTCCAAAAGTGCTGGAGTTACAGGCGTGAGCCACCCCACCCAGCCACTTTTTGCACTTCTATTACATGGAGTCTGTGCAGTAGCACAGCTGTAGCCATTATATACCCAATTAAGAGGGTGCTCCGAGGCAGTTTCAATGGCAAAGAAAAGGGTGGAACCACTTACTTTGTACATCACATTTCCTTCCTCCATTAATTTCTGTAAAAGTATAATCAAGATATCAGGTTTGGAAGTGGCCATCGCCCAAGCGGCATTTCCTGCAAAACAAACACGCATTCAGAGGCACTTCAGAGGCCCTGGGGAAAGGATCCCAATTCCTCCGTGGCCCCACAGCTGGAGGTCAGCATCAGCAGGAACCCAGCTGCAAGGACCACAGCACGATGAGGGAGGGAGCAGGACGCCGGCGAGGCTGTTGCTAATCCTTTCCCACTGACCTGGGCACTCAAATCTGTCCTTGTTATTTTACTGAAAAAAGTAATGAGAAACGAAGGCATCCGAGCAGCGAACACTCATTCCTCCCTTCCGGGTGGGATGTGGGGAAAATTAATTAAATGAGGCCTCAGCATAACCTCCTCAGTTCCTGCAGCGGCCACCGTGCAGGCATGTGTTCTCAGCACGCAGTCCCTGTGCCGTGTCATCGTGCTGTACTCCGAGATGTCATGGCTTCTCTCTCCTACCCTACAGCTCGGCCACAACCTCTCTAACCCCTGCCTGAGCTCTCGGGACACTGTGGGAGGAGTGCTGAAGAGCACAGCCCTGGAGCCAGCTGCTAGGTCCCCACGGCGAGTACCACAAGGCAGTCCTGGGGGAAGCCATTTAGCTGCTCGGTGCCTTGGTTTCCTCATCTGTAAAATCATGGGATTGTCACTGAGACTTTCAGGGCTGTGGTAGGGATTAACGCAGAGGGCGAAACTGCTTGGATAGTTCCTGGCACTATTCACTGCTTGACAGCATTAGTGAATAGCATTTTCATCACAGTGCCCTACCCAGAACTGCTCCTGACCAAGGGCTCCACACATCAAACCAAAATAGTGACCCTCCCCACATCTGGAATGGTGTGTTTGTGTCAATGCCAGCCACGTGGAAAGGGCTTTCCCTACTCAGGGCCCCCCACACAATCCTCAAGTATCGTCCTAGTTTGTCTCCATGAAATCATACTACTACTTCTTCACAGAAACTTGCTGTGGTGGCCATTTCCCCACACAGCTGACTGGTGGCTCTAGAACAGTGGCTCAGCCTCCGCTGCTGCTCAGAGTCACCTGGGGGAGCTTTCAGCAGCACCGCCCGGCCCCACCCCACAGCAAGAGGCTGTGGTTCCTCTCTGGCGTGGTTCCTGGCCACTGATACCACTCCAGACTGTCCTTCAACACCAGCCTCTGCTTTCCACACCTCCCCCGCTGGCAGAAACACCGTGAGCTACTTACACATTGTGTATAATGGTGATTAAGTGAGACTGAGACAGAGATCTGCAAACATCTGACATCTTACTTCCTAACCTGGGAGCAGGTCACTCTCTGTGCTGTCTAGGCTTCTACAATCGGGAGCTCACCCCTCCTCCTGCTCAATGGAGGCAGTGCTCACTGACCTAACTTGGCTCCCTTTCTGAGTAGCGCCACCACTACAGATGTGTTCCGGCAGCCGATGGCTCTGTCCAAGGGCCGCATCCCGCTGTGGTCCACATGCTCGATCACGGCTCCCTTCTCCACCAGGTACAGCACCTGCAGGGACAGCAGAAGCCTGAGCAGCAGCTGGGAACAGGAGTTCAGGGGCACACACGGATTTAGGGGTGGGCAGTCTTAGCTTCACTCTGATTTTAGATGCCTCTGCCTATTAAGGATCCTAGACTAGAAATAAAGTGGACACGAAACAGAGAAGAGGAGCTGCAATCCACAGCTAAAACCTTCACTGCTGAAGAGATTTTGCCGTCAGGGATGAGGAAAGCAGGGGACACGCTACCACAGGTGGGTGTGTGCACACATGCGTCATCTGTCTCTGTCTCACACCACTTCCCAGGCCACAGAGACAGGACATAGTCACCTTTGCATCTCCAATGAAGTAGGCAGCAGACTTCTGCAATGAGCTCTAACAAATGAGCAGGCCACAGCAGTGGTGATTTTAGAAATACTCAGACCCACACAACCTGTGCACGGCTGACTGTTAAGATTGGCAGCTTGGGACCGGATGGACCCGAGTATAATCCACTTCAAAGAGATGTGAAGGAAACTGGGAGAGTAAAGATGGCAAGTTTGATACCACGGTACAAAGACTGATTTGATGTGATAAAATAGCTGTCAGTTGAACCAAACTGGAAACAAGAGGAAGAAATACTGTGGCCACTAAAATTTCTCCATTTACTGGAGCCATTTTAGCCTGTAGCCATTTTTTTAGCCTGTGGCCATATTTTAGATTTTCATGTGAATCTAAAAATATATGCTTCCTATCATCCACCCCACTATTCAAAATGACACTAACTAGAGGGATTATCTACATAAAGAACTACAACCCAACTACAAAAACCAAATAATCTCATCTTTAGAATGGGCAAAGGACTGGAATAGATTTCTACAAAAATGATCAACAAGTGCTCAACGAGCATATGAGAAGATGTTCAACTTATACCCATTACGATGGCTACTATTTAAAAAAAAAAAAAAGCTACTATTAAAAAAAGCACCTCAGACATGCAGGGCCATGGCTTCCACTGCCAGGTCTGCAAGCACCTGTCTGTCCAGCTAGTCCTTCCACAAGTACTGGCTGGGCGTGATGGCTCATGCCTGTAATCCCAGCACTTTGGGAGGCCGAGGCAGGCAATCACCTGAGGTCAGGAGTTCAAGACCAGCCTGGCCAACATAGTGAAACCCCATCTCTACTAAAAATACAAAAATAAGCTGGGTGTGGTGGTGGGCACCTGTAATCCCAGCTACTCAGGAGGCTGAGGCAGGAGAATCGCTTGAACCGAGGAGGCGGAGGTTGCAGTGAGTTGAAATTCTACCACTGCACTTCAGCCTGGGTGACACAGCGGGACTCTATCTCAAAAAAACAAAAACAAAAAACAAGTATTGGTGACGATGTGGAACAATTCTGGAGCCCTTATGCACTGTGCTATGAATGTAAAATGGTGCAGCAGCTGTGGAAAAAAAGTAGGGCAGTTCCTCAAAAAATTAAAAATACAATCACTATATGAGCCAGAAATTCTGCTTCTGGATATATACCCCAAAGAACTGAAAACAGGGTCTTGAATAAATACTTGGACACCCACATTCATTGCAACATTATTCACAATAGCAAAAAACATAGAAGCAACCTAAGTATCCACTGACAGATGACTGGATAAACGAGATGTGGTATATACGTACGATGGAGCAATATTCATCCTTACAAAGGAAGGAAATGCTATTCTAACACACGCTACAACATGGGTGAACCTGGAGGACATTATGCTATGTGAAATAAGCCAGTCACAACGAGACAAATACTATATGATTCTACTTACGTGAGATATCTAAAGGGGTAAAAAACTCACAAAGTAGAGTGGTGGCTGTGATGGGCTGGGGGAGATGGAGAGTTGTTTAACAAATACAGTTTCACCTTTGCAAGATGAAAAGTTCTGGATACTGGTTGTACAACAATGTGAATATACTTAAACTACTGAACTCTATATGTTTAGAAATGATTAAGGGTAAATTTTATGCTATGTGTTTTTGCCATGATATTAAAAAAATGATGTTGGAATGCTAAGCTCCTTCACTCTTCTCTAATTTTGATAAACTACACAATGTGGGAAGGTAGCTGAAAAATAAGTGTAGACATGTGAGATTTAGTTGAGTATGTTTTTGAAAACTGACATGAAGTAGAGTTTACAAGGTACTGAAGTTTATACCATTGAACTCTGACAGTGCTGCCTTCTAAAAGCACCAAGGCACAGAGGTACAGGGCCATGGCTTCCACTGCCAGGTTTGCAAGCATCTGTCTCTCCAGCTAGTCCTTCCATTAGATGTATTGAATTATTGGAAACTGGTAACTCTCATGTAGCTGACTATTTCTCTGGCACCTGCTGGGTGCCTGGGACATGGAGCCTGATAAAATCAGTTTCTGCCCTGAAAGACATTTCACAGTTCTCAGTTTATCAAGGTTTTATTCCCTCAAACCTTGATTAGACATGGGCATTTGGCAAAGAGATAAAGATAGTGCCCAAAGCTTTCCATATTATTTTTAGGCAATGCCATATCACTTTAAAAACAACCAGTATATGTACGTGATGAAATACTGTGCAGGCTTTAAAATAAGGAAATCCTGTCATTAGCCACAACATGGATGAAGCCGAAGGACATTATGGCTAAGTGAAATAAGCCAGGCACAGAAAGACAGCATGATCTCACTTATATGTGGAATCTAAACAAGTTGAACTCACAACAGAAGCAGAGAATAGAAAGAGGCTGGGAGACAGGGGGACCTGGGGAAAGGGTAGGCACCGGTCAAAGGGTACGAAGATTCAGTTAGACAGGAGGAGTAACTTCTGGTATCTACTGCACAGTACTGCAACTAGAATTAATAACTTTTATTTATTATTTTTTTGAGACTGAGTCTCACTGTGTTGCCCAGGCTGGAGTGCAATGGTATGATCTTGGCTCACTGCAGCCTCCACCTCCCGGGTTCAAGTGATTCTCGTGCCTCACCCTTCTGAGTAGCTCGGATTACAGGCACCCGCCACCACGCCCGGCTAATTTTTGTATTTTTAGTAGATACTAAAATAGTATCTACTAGTTCGCTTGATCTCGAACTCCTGACCTCAAGTTCGCTTGATCTCGAACTCCTGACCTCAAGTGATCTGCCCATCTTGGCCTCCCAAAGTGCCAGGATTACAGGCATGAGCCACCGCACCCGGCCAGTAATGTATTGTTTATTTCAAAATTGCTAAAAGAGATCTCAAATGCTCTCACCAAAAAGAAATACTATTTGGGTGATGGATACACGAATTAGCCTGATTTGATCATTCCACAACGTGTACAAGTATCAAAACATCACTGTACCCCATAAATATACACAATCATTTGTCAATTAAAAATAAAACTTTGTCCGGGCATGGTGGCTCATGCCTGTAATCCTACCATTTTCAGAAGCCAAGGTGGGGAGATCACTTGAGCCCAGGATTTCGAGACCAGCCTGGGCAACATGGTGAAAAACCGTGTCTCTAAAAATTAGCCAGGTACAGTGGTGCATGCCTGTATTCCCAGCTACTCAGGGGGCTGAGGTGGGAGGACCTCTTGAGACCAGGAGAACAAGGCTGCAGTCATCACACCACTGCACTCCAGCCTGGGCAACAGAGCAAGACTGTGTCTCAAAAATTAATAATAAGCCAGGTGCAGGGGCTTACGCCTGTAATCCCAGCACTTTGGGAGGCTGAGGCAGGCGGATCATGAGGTCAGGAGTTCAAGACCAGCCTGGCCAACATGGTGAAACCCTGTCTCTACTAAAAATACAAAAATTAGTCAGGCATGGTGGTGCATGCCTGTAATCCCAGCTACTCAGGAGGCTGAGGCAGGAGAACTGCTTGAACCCAGGAGGCGGAAGTTGCAGTGAGCCGAGATCGCACCACTGCACTCCAGCCTGGGCAACAGAGCAAGACTCCATCTTGGGAAAAAAAAATTAATAAATTAAAAACACAACAACTTAAAAAAAAAAGCAACCAGGTAGTCATTTGATTAGTCACTTACCATATATAAAAGTAGTTTCTAAATGATCTATGCAAAAGTTTTATTTATATGGATGACTGAGAAAATCACATATGCACATGTGTATGCATATTCACATATGTGTCTGTTATATGTGCTATTTGCAAGCAGGTATTTTTAAGCTTTTAAGAGTCGACTGAAATCTTAAGTCCTGGAATAGATTGCATGTCACAGAATTAGAGAAAAATGAAAGATCCCTGACAAGACACACACACACACACACACACCCTGATGACACTGAGACACAACCTCATGCAGGCCCTGGATTGAGCTGTTCACTTCCTGGGGTTTCTTTCCAATGCAGGTGGAGGTGGGGAACACCTGCTGGTACTCACAGTCTCGGCATCGCCATAGAAGGCAGCCAGGTCCAAGGGTGTGCGGCCATTCTTGTCTGTCTGGTCTATTGCAGCTCCTTCTTCAACCAGATACTGGACCACTGCCCTGTGACCTTTCAGACAAGCCCAGCTTAATGCTGACAAACCCTCTTTGTCTAGAGAAGAAAGGGCTGCACCTGAAAGGAAAGCCCATTCACAGAACATGAACATTATGAGATGACAAAGCCAGAAAGCAAATCGTTTCACACCTGCGGAACACCTGGTCTGAACCAAGTGTCAGTCAAGCACTGTGAAGGGTGACACTGGCCGGATGGGCTGGCAGAATGGTCATCGCTGCTGAAGAGGAATAACCAGGCATGTGGCTGTGTTGCCTGTTCTCTCTACTGTTTATTAGAAAATTTCCATTAACAGAAAACTTAGAATTTGAATCAGAAAGCACTGAATGGGTCTGCTAAAGTTCTCTCTCTGTGTCCGTCCAAAAGAAACCTTTGAGGGCATCACACTGCTACCTTTTGAAAGGAGGAATTCCACGGTGCTCAAGTGCCCTTCACAAGCAGCCACCATGAGGGGCGTCCGGCCTTGCTTGTCACTTAGGTTCACATCACAGCCGCGTTCCAACAGCAGTCTAACAATCTGGAAGAGACACTTGGAATTACCATCCTCCTGCTGCCTTTTCCACCACACCTGCTATACCCAGACAGGTTTCTCAACCTTTAAAAATAGTCAAATAACTTTCTTTCAAAAATCTGTAAGTTGTGTGAACCATGGGGCCTGGAAAATCTTTCCACTGTATTCCTTTGAACAGAACCTTTTCCAAAATATGTACTCTTTTTAACATGCCCAATTCATTGCTGTTATCAACTAAATATACACATACCAGAGAGAAATGGTAATTTGGGGGAGGAGGGATGCCAATCACTATCTACAAGGACAAGACAGCCACAGGGGCATGGGAGAATGAAGCATAACTAAGGGGGGCGAGCAGCGGTCATGGGGTCCCCCACGGGCACTGAAACTAAGTACCTACAGCTGAGTGCAGGGCACAAGGGGGTCTCAGAAAGAAGCTTGCCCACCACACACCCAAGCCATGGGCTTTCCTAAGATGCAGCATTGGCGGATGGCATGCCCTTCGGGGAAGGCAACTTTTAGCAAAGCACCTTGAGGAGATTCTCAGCCCTAGAAATATGCCTTTCAACCATGCATAGTCATAAGTTTGGGGAGAAAAAAACCCCAGAAAACCAGACAGGGTTATCCCATCACCACCATCCCAGCAGGAACTGCTTCACCTGTAGCTTAGCCCATTTTTCCCCAACACATCACTTGTTACATGGCCACAGCAACAGGAGGCAACACAATCCCACTGCCTTCTTGCTCGTTTATCAAACTCGTTTAACAATCCCCCTTTGAACCTGCGGGGGCTCTGTGACAGCTTTGACCAACAGAACACAGCAGAACCAATTCTGTGTGCATGTCAAGGCCCAGGTCCTAAGAGATGGGCTGCTTGCACTTCCTTGAACACTCTTTCTCGGAGCCCGGATGCCATGCTGAGTTTATCAAACTCGTTAACTTGCTCGTTTAACAAATGCTTTCCAAACTTCCCCGTGACTTAGGACACAGCAGGGCCAGGAAAGGATTAGCCAGATGATCAAGGTGAAGCAGTGAGGGTGACAGGGAACAGATGGTACAAACCAAGCTCTTAGGAATGGAAAGGGGAGAAGAATCCTGCCAGGAAGCACTCACAGCTCCTACTAAGGGAGCCAGCAGGCATCAGCAGAGACGCGATTCCATGACCAAAACTTTGGTCTAGAAAATTCTTCTTTGTAATGGTCATAACATCCTTTGCATCCGTAGTGTATGTGTAACTTGGTGCTAGGTGTAGAGTAGGTATGTGGTCACTGTTTACGAAATGAAGGAACAAGGATTCCCTGCTCCCTTGAATGAACCACAACAATACATCATTTCATAGTAAAAAACAAAACAAAACAAAAACAAAAAAACAAACAAAAAACCCAGCCTGAATCAGTGCTGGACCAGAGGGAAACATTTTCTTTTCCAAAGAGCACAAAAGAACTGCTCTTCTTCCAAGTACGTTGGACAAATGCGTCACCAAACTACAACAGCACATATGTTGGAGCAAGTCTCCTGTTACCACGATGAATCCACCCACTCCACTTCCCTCCACAGCTGAAGGCAGTGGCTGTGTCTCTGACCTGGATAGCTCAGCCTTGAGCAGCCTTGCTCCCCAGCCTATGTGGCCAACTGTGTTATCTTGTCAAACGTGGCTCTATCAAGTAGTCCTGATGGCACAGCAGAAGCCGAGGATGGGGAACAGACAGGTTCAGGGGAGCTGCATTGTGTTCTCAGGGGAGCCAGGCAATAGTGAACTCCATCCCCACTCATTGCTTCTGAAGCATTCAGGGGCCCCCTGGGTACCTGCCAATGCCCCTGGCGTGCTGCACAAAACAAAGGTGGAACCCCTCTCCTGTTTGTCCGTGACACAGCAGCTCCATGCCCCAGCAGCAGCTCACAGACCTCCAGCTTCCCTCTTCCTGCGGCGGCAGTCAGGGCTAAAGGAAAGTCACATGGAGGGGAATCTGTTAGCGTGTGGTGGAGCACAGATAGCCAGAAATTCTTTAACAGTTCTCTCCCCCAGTGGGAGATGGGGTCTATATGTCCTCCCCCTTTGAACCTGCGGGGGCTCTGTGACAGCTTTGACCAACAGAACACAGCAGAACCAATTCTGTGTGCATGCCAAGGCCCAGGTCCTAAGAGATGGGCTGCTTGCACTTCCTTGAACACTCTTTCTCGGAGCCCGGATGCCATGCTGAGAGGAAGCCCAAGCAGTCCTGTGGTGAGACCCACAGAGAGAAGAACTGAGGCCTGGGCATGGCTGCCAGTTCCAGATGGGCTCCCAGCAGACAGCCAGCACCAGCCAGCCAGCCACATGCATGTCCCATCTGGAAGGGGATCCACCAGCCTGGGTCAAGCTGCCCCAGCTAAAGCCATGTGAGCAGAGGTGAGCCATCCCCACCATGCCCGGCCCAAACTGTGGATTCAGAGGTGGCTAAGTTTTGTTTTTGTTTTTCTCAGGAAGAGATAACCAGAATACAGTGCAATGCAAACACAGGTTGGTATTATTGTCTAGTTTGGCCTCTTACCCTAAAATCATAAAATTTCATTCAACAAGAATAATCACTGAGGCAGTCTAGAGTGCATGTCACTCCCCCCTTGTTAAAGAATCTCTTTAACAAGTCAAGATTCAGGGTTAAGAAAGTCAAGAAAGAAAAGAAGATCCAACTGTAGAGGGCCCGAGTGAACATGCTGGCCCAGAGGCAATGAGCTGCCCACTGTCGTGGTGGTGCTGCAGGAAGTCAGCTAAGGATGAAAGAAAAATGGCATGCAAGGAGAAAGGACAACGAGGCGGGGTACTCACGACACCCTCCCATCAGCCTGGGCCTCCCCACTCCCCGATTCTTAATTTGGGGGTAATAAGCAGGGGGTGTAGTTCGAAGAGTTGCTTCTGCTCATCGCAAGAATCATTGTCTAGAGAGGAGGATGGAGGAGGTGGCAGAAACAACCCCAGGCCAGGAGGATCAGCTCTTTGGTGGGACCAGAGGCCAGGAAAAGGCTGAGTGGCGAGGGATGGCTATTCCTCTGGAGAGAGGAAGGAGATGGAGTGCAGCACCCTGGCTCTATTCCCAGCACGTGCCTGGGACGGCTCTGTTTCTAAATACAGCCTCGAACCTATATATTTCCAGTTTCCAGAATAGGGAAGTCTTCTTACAAGTCAGTCAGGCAGACAGACCTCTCAGGCTGAAAATGGGGCAACACAAGAACGGGCCTTCAAAAGGTGTGGTCCCCATGCCAGGGAGCCTATGAAGAGCACCAAGCCCCATTAGTAACCAGGCTTACTAACGAGAGATGGATGCGGAACAACAGGAAAGCTTGCACCCTGCTAGCAGAAAGGTGCATGGTGGCTGCTCTGGAAAACAGGCTGACGCTACAAGTAAGTTGAAGACGGGTGTATCTCCCCACCCAGCAACCCACTTGCAGAGATGCACCCTGCAGGCACTCTCAGGGTGCACCAGAAACACAAGCAAAAATGCTCACCGCACCCTGGGCTGCAAACAATCCAAACAACCATCATCATCATTAGCAAGCTTCAAGAAAGTGGCACAGTCAATCAGCAGAACACTACATGTCTACAAAAATAAACACCACGCGGCTAAACACGACTGACCATGTCAGTCTCACAAACTTAACAAGGATTGAAAGAAACCAAACCCAAAAGAAAACACACAGAGGATTTTGTTCATACATAGTTCAAAAGCAGAGTGCCACGACAGCCATCTCGGAAGAGGGTCACCTGTGGGCTTCCGATTAGCAAGGGCGGGACCTGGTTTGTCTCCTGCGCACCTTCTGAGCTCGGGTCTCAGAGCTAAGCCCCGGGAGCCAAGGGCTCAGTGATGCTGGTGTCTGCATGCACCCCTTGGTCTGCCTGTCTTCTTTGACACCCCTCAGAGCAGCTCACAGATGCCTGCTTCCTCTGGTGCCTACAATAATGCCCAGGGAAGCTGGGAGTCTGTTGCTGATTTGTGACCTCCTCTGGTCACACCAATCAGCATGGCCATGGTTTAACCTCCAGGAGCCACATACACAAAAGGCAAACCTGTTATCTCCCTGCAAGAAACTAGCTCTCCTACTGAACAGTCTCTACCGACTGTCCTTAGGGTCATGGTGCAGTGTGGCTGGCAACCTCACCTCTTCACATGTCACAGAGAGGTAGCCACATCTCTCCCATGGATCACCTGAGCTCTGCGTTCTATCTGGGGCCTCGTCACTGGAAAGTGAGGGAGTAAGCGTGGGCAGCAGGCAGTCCTGGTCTTGTGGACCTAAGAATGTAAGGGTTAGGTCCAGGATGACCATGGGGAAAGCATACCCTTCTCCATCCTTCCAGAAGGGTAAGGCAGCTCTCACTTTGCTTCTGGTCCTCAGTCAGTGTGGACCTCAGCGGTGAGGGGACCTTCTTCAGTGGCCTCATCACAGACCAGCCCCTCATAAGAGTTTACATGGCAGCCCAGGGAGCTCAGGGCCAGTCTGTAGGCCTGGCTGATTCCGAACGTTCCACGCCCTATTCCTCACCATCCAGATGATGGCCTATTTCTTTTCAGAAAGGAGGCCACCATATTTCTCCAGAAAAATGCATTTAAAGGGCTCTGTCCTGTTGGATGTCCTCAAGCCTCTTGATCTATGTTTGCAGCAGACAGCACTAAAGCGGTGGTGGACCAGAGGAGGTAACAAGTCAGGAGCTGATTCCCAGCTCCCCAGGCCTTATCTGAGCACCAGAGGGAGCAGGCATCTGCCAGCTGTCAAGATGCTCTGACACCTGATGCTACAATATTTTTCCAAGAGGCGTAACAACTTCAGTTCTCTGTGGTAGAACAGTCCTTCACATGCACTGGGACATAGTCCCTTGCAGCTCTCCAAGGAGGTAGCTGGTAAACCAAGCCAAGGTCCTCATGAGAAGTCAGTGCTGGTACCAACATGTGTGTTCAGTGAGTCACCCTAGTGGAGGGCACAGGGGGCCTGTGCACCATGGTTCTCAGCAGGTGAGAGACTGCTCAGCTCTGGAGTCCTAAGGTCCAGGATGTAACACAGGACAAGACACCTGAAGATATGATCTAGTCCCAGTTGCTATGTGTGACCTTGGCAAATCCTCAAGGTCTGTGAGCTTCAATTTTCCCCTGCAGAAAGCTAAAGAGTTGAGCCTGACCAGAGTTATGAAGAGGCCAAAGTTTCCGCAAATGCTTAGTCCAAATTTCATTTTTTAAATGCAACTTATTTAAAAATTTGTAACAAACACAATACCCACCCCCCACCCAACCACCACAACATTTGCTGTTACTAAATTCCCCCCCCCTTTTTTTTTTTTTTGAGACAGGATCTTGCTCTGTTGCCCAGGCTGGAGTGCAGTGGTGCAATCTTGGCTCACTGCAACCTCCACCTCCCAGGTTCAGGGATTCTCCTGCCTCAGCCTCCCGAGTAGCTGGGATTACAGGCATGAGCCCCCAAGCCCAGCTGATTTTTATATTTTTAGTAGAGATGGGGTTTCACCATGTTGGCCAGGCTGGTCTTGAACTCCTGACCTCAGGTGATCTGCCCACCTTGGCCTCCCAAAGTGCTGGGATTACAGGTGCGAGCCACTGTGCCCGGCCGCTGTTACTAAATTCTAATACCTTGGGGCCCAGCGCATTACCATGGGTGCCCAGAATAACTTATCACTGGGCAGTCTCATCATAGTGCTTTTCCTGTCATCTTTCTAGTCAGATAATTTCTTAGAACTACAGGAAGAGCCGTTCTTAACAACAATTGCCATCTGCATCACTGATCTGGATGACGAAGTGGATTCTTTCAAGACAGTGCAACCAGAACAAAATATTGAAGGGCAGGGATGCTACAGCTGATCTGGACTGCAGGTACCATTCATATTTGTGTTATGCAAACAGGCCCATTGCCCTTACTGAGCAGACATTTAAACTTCATCTCAGCGTGTCGGTATGTAAAACTGACATAAATACCATTAGCAGAATGGTATTTATGTCAGTTTTACATACCGACGCACTGAGACAGAGGTGGGGGGGGTTCCCATACCTAAAATGTTTGGAAACCAGGGTCCAATGTGATCCTATCTATACTCTGAGAATCTACACAAACCAGTTCTGGTCCCTGCTGTCCCAGTAATTCCCGCTGTAGTCTCTTCCTGCCACGATGATAATGTTAATGATTCCTACTAACGTAAGGCTTGGGGTACCTTTATATTGTGAGAGACCAGAATATGCCACCCCAAAATATGCCTTTTCACATAAAGATTTTGAGTTGATTATTTTGAGAGACTGCAGACACAGGAGATATCCCCAAAACAGATAAGTTATCCTCTTGTAAGACAAAATTCATGGGTGTCTTCCTTTCTATACCAAGAAGAGAAGGATGACTACATCACTAGAGATTTCTATCAGTGGAGAATCTGGCTCTCAAACCTTACCTTTGTTAACTGCTTTTCTTGGGTACCTCCCCATAACTGGCCTTCCCCAAACCATTTATCTTTGTTTCAGGGAAATTTTTTTTTTTTTTTTTTTGAGACGGTGTCTCGCCCTGTCACCCAGGCTGGAGTGCAGTAGCACAATCTCGGCTCACTGCAACCTCCGCCTCCTGGGTTCACCCCATTTTCCTGCCTCAGCCTCCTGGGTAGCTAGGATTACGGTGTGTGCCACCACGCCTGGCTAATTTTTGTATTTTTAGTAGAGACAGGGTTTCACCATGTTGGCCAGGATGGTCTCCAACTCTTGACCTCGTGGATCTGCCTGCCTTGGCCTTCCAAAATGCTGGGATTACAGGCGTGAGCCACCGTGCCCAGCCAGGATGATGGTTTTTAAGCCTAAAATCTAAGCCACCTCTTGGACACTGACTCATTTCTCTGGGTATCTCCCATGGATACAACACAAGATATACCTACTATTCAACTTCTGTTTGTGTTAATATGTCTTTCGTTGCTGCAGTCTGTCCCAAGAACTGTGAAGGGTAGGGATGAAGTGATTTCTTCCTCTCCTACAATATACATTTTCTGGATTGATTTGATTGTGACCCTGAACACGTGTGATTCTTACGCTGGAAGATCTGGGTATTGAACCACTACCTGGATCTGCTGCTGCTCTGCCATTTTCCTCTAGGCAAGGAACAACTCCCTCTTCCTCCTCTCCCTGGTTGACCAGAAGGAGGAATGAATCAAAACAAAGATGCATGGGCTCCACGTAGAGGCAGGGCCTTTGCATGACGCCATGCAAAGGAATAAACACAGGACTCTTCCATTTGATGAGATCTGAAGCAGCCAATCCACCACAGCATTCTGCTCTTTTATTTGGTAAACAAGCTTCATCTACATTATAAACGGGGCCTTTAAATCAGGATTTCTGTTAAAGCTGCTACTGAATTTTTGCAACAGCAGCACATCAGAAATGACAGTCCAGCACTAAAAATAGGGACCTCTGTTTCACAGGGGCGTCAGAGAAACCACAAGTTGGAGCAACTGACAAGGGGCGAGTGCGCCACCCGGGGCATGGCAACTGGGTTGGACCCTGTCCTCCTCCTTTTCCTTCACAACCCTTGCTATGTATTTGGTGACTCCCTCTTGAGGCAACTAAAAACCTGTAAGCACAGGCAGACTTTGCTCAGGCTTAAAACAGATCACGTTCTACACACAAATTCCTGACAAGGCTCTCGTTTACAAATGATGCAGACAGACAACATGATCTGTGTTTTCCTTTTTCTAAGCAGATTGAGTATTCTGGGGCCATCACGGCGAACTCCTGAGGCTCTGCCATTTTCAGGGGATCTCAAGTTTTAGCAGCCACAGGGACTTACGAACACCATATACGGAAACAAGAGAGACTGAAGAATAGCCACCCACATGCTTAAGCAAACAGAACCATGGCTAAATTATGCTCAGGAATTCCAGCTATTCTGCTGCAAAGGCTGACCTCTGGTGCTGCCCACCAGGCTCCACTGAGGGTTAATGCACCCCACCTGACCCGAAGGAAAAGAGGGCAGGGGAGGGCAGGAGAAGAGAATGCTTTGCTATGGGCAGTACCTTGCCTTCTGGCCAATGAAATACAAAGATGGAGAAAAAAAGACTTGGTATGAAATGGGAGCTCAAAAATCAACGTGAACAGATGGCACTTTTTAGGACTCAAATTGCACACAATTTCTTCTAGTTGTAAAATCCTTAACAAGATGGCATTTGTGAATTAGATTCCCATGAAAGCATATATTTTCTGATGATCTGAATAATTTCACCTCAGCAACACTGTCCTGTCTTGAGAAGGCAAGTAGGTTTGTAATGGCAGACGTTCATTTTAAGAACAACCTGACTGGCTGGGTGCAGTGGCTCACGCCTGTAATCCTAGCACTTTGGGAGGCTGTGGCAGGCAAGTCACCTGAGGTCAGGAGTTCAAGACCAGCCTGGCCAACATGGTGAAACCCTGCCTCTACTAAAAATACAAAAATTAGCCGGGAGTGGTGGCACGCACCTATAATCCCAGCTACTCGGGAGGCTGAGCAAGAGAATCGTTTGAACCTGGGAGGCGGAGGTTGCAGTGAGCTGAGATTGTGCCATTGTACTCCAGCCTGGGTGACAGAGCAAGACTCCATCTTAAAAAAAAAAAAAAAAATTAAAAAATCGGGCATGGTGGCTCATGCCTGTAATCCCAGCACTTTGGGATGCCGAGGCGTGCAGATCAGATCACGAGGTCAAGAGATCGAGACCATTCTGGCCAACATGGTGAAACCCTGTCTCTATTAAAAGTACAAAAATTAGCTGGGTGTGATGACACATTCCTGTAATCCCAGCTACTCGGGAAAGCTGAGGCAGGAGAATCACTTGAACCCGGGAGGCAGAGCTTGCAGTGAGCCGAGATCTCGCCACTGCACTCCAGCCTGGTGAAAGAGCAAGACACCATCTCAAAAAAAAAAAAACAAAAAACAAACAAAACCTGACAACAATCTGAACGTATTGGAAACAGCAGTGAGAGAGCTTTTTGCACCATAAAATGGATGGTTTGCAGGAATCTCTTATATATTAAAGTTCTCTGGGAAAAGATTTGATTTGCAAAAACTCAATTGTCAACTTGCCGGGGACACAGTCATTCCACAAACAGGGCTATTCCTAAAATTTTACAGCAGATCTGTCACTCAAATTCACAGGATGTGCTGCCCAGGCTCAGGATCGCTTGGCTTACAGATCACAACAATGGGTCTGTATTCCCACCCACATTTACTTTTGGACCCAACTTGGGGGCTTGGAGAGAAGGGCGGCAGGGTCAGCGCACACAGAAGCAGCTTCCCGCTGGCAGACTATGACCTTTTCATGCATTACCCACGGATGTATGAAAACCATTCTGCAAACTGGAACTGAGTACCTCCAGAGAACAGCTTGTACCTGCAGAACCCACTTCCTGCTAGCTGAGAGGGCACTGCGGGCAGGGCAGGGCAGGGTGGCTGGGCTCTGCTTGTATGCTTATATTCACATGTGCAATTTACTTGCTTGTATTCACGTGTGCAATTTACTTCCTATTATCCTGGCCTCTCCCATATTTTAAAAAATGAGTGGAAAATGAAAAAAATGAGTGTCAACATTAATTGAAAGCAGCAGGGTTCTCATAAATGTCATCTAATTGTGGCCAAGGTGAGAACTGTGAGATGTGGTGAAGGCAGTGATGCTTGACCCTCAGCGGCAGGCCCGATGGCCACACCCTGCTCAACTGTAAAGGCAGAGAACACCAGGAAAGAGTGTGCCTGACACACTGCACATTTCTCAGCTACTTTATCTCAATGGTAAAATGTAATGAGGGATTTTAGGATTTTTTTTTTTTTTTAAACTCTGGGAATGACTGCCCACCCTGCCTTTGTAACTGACTCTAAGTGGCTATATGGCGGCTGACCGGTCAGCCTCGCTTTGCTGCCACTGGGAGCTCGGCCGTCACACTGAGGGCCTCAGGGAAGCTGGCCCCCACATCCCCTGGCTGAAAGCAGCAACCTTTCCCCAAAAGGCCAGGCAATGTGCCTCCCCGCCCCCCCTTCTAGAAATAGGACTAAGATTTACAGAAGCCACATTTCATAGCTTCACTGTGTTCTTTGTTAGGCATTTCCTCCCGTCTCTGAGGGAGGGGAAGGCTTCTATTAGAAAGAAGAACATACTTTCCAAGAGCTATAAATTTTTCACCTCTACAAAGACGAGGCAGTTATCTAACCTAATCCTCAACAATTTAAAGGATAAAATGAAAGATAATCAAGATGGCTCTTCCAGAAAACTGTACTTGCACTGGGAGACAAACACCCCAAGCCTTGGGGTCTGGGACAAGCCTCCAACACTGCCAGCTTCAACTGAAGCTTCTGCAGGCTGGGGCGCTGCTGCTCAGTGACCTCACAAATGGGAAGCCAGCACTGCCCAGGTACAGTCATATGCTGTGTGATGATGTTTCAGTCAGCGACAGACTGCGTATACAATAGCACAGTGGTCTCATAAGATGATAATACCATATTTTTATACCTTCTCTATGTTTAGACATGTTTATTTACCTTTGTGTTATAGCTGCCTACAGTGTTCAGTACAGCAATATGCTGTACAGGCTTGGAGTCTGGGAGCAATAGGCTGTGCCATCCAGGCTTGTGTAAGTACACTGGAGGATGTTCACGCAATGACCAAATCGCCTAAGGATGCATCTCTCAGAACTATCTCATGCACGAATTTAAGAAGTTGTGGTTTTGAACACCTTCCTTATTGTTTCCCATTTGGCAAAACTCTCCCAGGAGGGCCAGATCTCCCAATGGCCATGATGGGGCCTGCAGAAGCAGCCTGGCTGGGGCCAAGTATGGGGATTCTGTGTTATAAGGCAACAGGCATCAACCAAGCATCATGGAAAAATGTGGCTCCCTCTGCCGACAGACATGACCCCATTTTCACCGAGCTGTCTAACAGAGGTGAATACAGGGCAAAATCCAAATCTGGGTAACCAGAACACTCCTGACCATGTTACAAATTCTACTGTAAAAACACTGTCAGCCTGTATGTGCATTCAAGATTAAACAGGAACCTCAAATTGCCAACTTCTTTTAAAAAATAAAATGTGTAACTGCACCTGTAAACAGGACTTCACGTGTGTGATCAAAATTCCTTTCTTTTCCATCCTTCACTTATGACTCCGTCTTCCAAAGTAATTGCAAAATTGAAGATTCCATCACTTATACATCCACTTATTCAACTGACAAATGTATAGCATACATTAACATATTATATTAATAATATTAATCAACTTATCACAACCCTGACAATACATAGCACTGTATCAACACGTATCAACTGCTGAGAGCTGCACAAAATACCCTGGGTGGATTCTCATTTAATCTTGTTAAGAACCTTTTGAACCAGGTGTCATGATGATGCCCATGTTACTGAGGTGAAATAACTGAGTCACAGGGGTTACATCATCTGCCCCAAATCACAAAGGGAATCAGTGTCAGTATCAGAAATTTAACCCAAGCAACTGAATGGACCTGAAGTCATGCTCTTGATTAAAACAGGAAGATGCTATTGGATTTAAATAACATACCACGCCATTTGTAAAGGGCTGCCTACACGATGCTCTTGGTCCTCCATATTCATAAATTCAGTGAACACAATCAACTTCTATGAGGCAAGCACTACTCTTAGTTCTCTGTTACAGATGAGGAAAATAAGCCTCAGAAATTAAACCACTTACTTAAGGTCCCACAGCTAGAGGGAGTGTGGCTAAGTCTGAGTTTGTTTTTTTTTTTTTTTTGAGACAAGTGTTGCTCAGTCGCCCAGGCTGGAGTACAGTGGCGCGATCTCGGCTCACTGCAACCTCTGCCTCCTGGGTTCAAGGAATTCCCTGACTCAGCCTCCTGAGTAGCTGAGATTACAGGTACCCGCCACCATGCCTGGCTAGTTTTTGTGTTTTTAGTAGAGACAGGGTTTCACCATGTTGGCCAGACTGGTCTTGAACTCCTGACCTCGTGATCCACCCGCCTCAGTCTCCCAAAGTGCTGGGATTACAGGCGTGAGCCACTGCACCTGGCCAGTCTGAGTTCTTAGCTCCTACAATGCTGCCTCCAGGAAGTCACCTTTAAAAATATCTAAAGCATCCAACAGCCTTCTATGAGAGTTGTTTAGAATGAAAGTACCAGAAAGTGCTTCTCTTTTTCTGAGGAACTGCTGCGATTTCTCCCATGGACAATAAAAATGGTTTACAAGGATTGTGTTCCCCTCTAATTCTGGCCACATGGCATTCCACAGCCACAGTAGTAGCTCAATTTAGTATGCCATGGCACGAATGTTTGAGCGGTTCCTCATGTCCTATTCCTGACTTAGTGTTTTAAAGTTCTTATCTGCATCATTTCAAGTAAGTCTCTTCAAATCCTTTGAGGAATAATGTGTGTGCTATAAATAATGTAACCTCGATTTAAAAATAATTTCCTAAAAGATCAACAACATAAGCCATCTTTCATACAGACTTTGTTCTTCTAAGAATCCATGAGAAGACTGGACCTTTGGACAGCTGTCACTTCTAAAGTGTGCTGAGAATGTTCGCATGTGGAAGGCTGGGTTACACACCAAGTTATTTAAAGCAGGCATAAGGTTCTCTCTCTCCTCTCGGTAAGGGCTAAGCTTGTGCTGAGGACTTCGTTACATGCCAGGACACCACATGAGGTCTCAGTGTAAAAAGGGGGCATTTCCACAAAAGCATTTTACACAACCTCACATCTGGCCCCCAAAACACAGAAAGAATCCAAATATCATTTCAAGAAGAAACAAGGATGATTTTTCTGTGGGAGTGTAATCCTTCCCAAAATATGAATGAATACATTTTTCTGTTGAAGGCAGAAGTATTTTTTATTAAATACTCAGGAATCACTCACTAGAAAAATGGACTCTGTACAGCAAGAACAGCTTGATGAAGGTGGTCAAGGGGCTAATTTGTTCGTGCTTGAGACACCACCCCTGGGTTTCTACCTGCTCACTGCTGGCCACTCAGCCTGCCCTACAGGGTGGGGACATGCTGACCTGACCCCTCTGCCTTCTTTGCAGAGAGGAGTGGTCTCCGGAACCCACCCACATCAGGGGCAAAACCCAGGGGTCTGTGAGACCAGGAGGATAGGGTATGGACAAACCCAGCCCCCTCAGTTCTGATCCCCTATCTGCCTCCACTGTTTGGAGGACCCCCATACACATCCTCCTCCATCCAGAGCCCTGTTACCCTCCTTCCATGTTGGTAACCCCACTTTGTCCCTCCCCTTACAGGGCACAGGGTCACCCCACCCCATCTTGCTCCTTTCAGGATCCTGGGTGGTCCCTCCCACGCACCCTTGAGGGTACTGGCTTACTCCCCATCGTGTTGCTTTGCTGAGGATAGTCCTGACTGACAGCAGACTGGACTTCCATGCCCACTAATCTTACTGAACCTTCTTAGAACAAACACTTGCAGAGGAGGGAATGCCTTGATAAAAAATTTCCAAAACCAGTACTGGTGACATGCTCAGGACCTCTGAAAAATTCAGTGTATGACAGCAAGTCACAGTTTTCTCTACAGCATCCTCCATGTGCGTTCCATGTAACACATATTCTCCACGTGCCCCAACAAGCCATGGGCAAACGCTTTCCTTCCAATCTCTCACCTGAAATTCTGTCCTGAGATGTGCATGCATCACCTAATGAGGTGGATACTTCCTGAGAAAGGCCACACGTCATTAATGACAGGGATGCATCCTGAGAAATGAGTCATTAGGTGATTGTATCATTGTGCTAACACCACATAGTGGACTTACACAAACTTCGATGGTGTAGCCTACTACATGCCTAGACTATATGGTACAGCCTTTTGCTCCTAAACTGCTAACCTGTACAGCCTGTTTCTGTAGTGGATACTGTAGGCAGCTGTAACACGGTGGTACTTGTGTAACAAAACATACAAAAAGTGGCAACATAGAAAAAATAAAGACACAGTATTGTATGGGAACACCTTCTCACATGCAGTCCATTGCTGACAGAAACATCATTATGTGGGGGATGGCTGTATATGTGACCGCAAGGCTCAATCCAGTAGGCCTGACATTTATTTTACATTCTTACCAAAGAACAGCCCCTTCTCTCTCCAAAATGCCTAAGGTAACTTCAAATGAAGAACGGGTCATTTTTACACCAATAGTAATTAGGCATCCAGCTCCCTGTGGTCTGAGGCAGCCTTGGATGTGGGAAGCCCACCGTCCACGCCTGGGGCCTCCCTGTGACTGAAGCCAAAAGAGCCACAAAAGGGGAAAGGAAAGCAGTCCCATGGAAACAAGAGGGAAACGAAAATCATCAAAGTGTCAAACACAACAGGACCCAGCTTCTCAGCCCAATTTGGAAACAGGTGTGAGGACCCCACCCCCAAGAGGGGCCTGGAAACACCCACCCCAGCTGCAGGGCACTGCCTGAGGCTCAAGATCCAGAGGGAGCCAGGTTCTGTCCAAAATTCCATCCAGAATTAGTGAACAGTAAACTACGGTGAGCACACACGCCGAGTGGAATTGCTTCAACGTGCTACACAAAGGGAGGCCTACGATGCAGCTAAATAGCCCATTCAGTTCACAGCGGAGAAAATCTGGCCCATCTTAGGAACAGAGGCAAATAGTAGCTTTGGCAATAAAAATTATTTACCTGACTAAACTCCTTTAGAAAGTATTCAACAATTAAAATAGTACTGACTTAACATAAAAACACTTCACATGAAGTATTTCAGTCACACTTTTAACCAACTCTGATAGGGCATCCCCTTCCAGAAATTAGGGAAGCGTAGCCCTGGGGAGCCGCCAGGGTCCTGTGCATGAAGCATGGGGCTCTGGGTGTGCTGGTGACCTTCTTCCAAACAGAAGGACCTCTGAGGAGGTGACCATGACAGGGCAGGACGACTGCCAGAGACCAGCATGAGGACACAGCACACCCAGGCTGCAGAGAGGGAGATGTTATGGACACAGATGGGGCTATGCCCACACCATGCTTGGCTATTAGCTGCGTTCCCAAAGATCCAAACCAGCAGCCCACCATGCCCTCAGCACAGGTGCCCCACCGAGGACTTGGCGAGAGGATCTGAGCCATCTTGGAGTCCAACAGAGCATGGTCTGAGCTAGGACACCAAGAAATCAGGACACGGGGTCTTTATGAGTGACCAGGCCCCTTACTGCTCCCCCTCCAACCACAGGTATTTCTCCCAAATTTTTCTGCAAGTGAACATCTCCCTCACTAAAAATATGACTTTGTTTCATTTAAATCCACTTGTCCACCTGGTCAATACCTATATGACAAGGACCAGGCTATACCTGCACTGTCCAATTTGGTGGCCACCTGTCACATGTAATTTAGATAAATTAAGATGAGATTAAACTATTGTTCCTCAGTTGCACAAGTCACATTTCAAGTACTCAATAGCCACATGTGGCTAGTAGCTACCATGCTGGACAAAACAGACACCACTTCCATTATTATGGAAAGTTCTATTGGGCAGCACTAGAACGGACAGTTGCCATACACAATGGTGTGGACAAGAGACAGGGTAATTTCTGCCCTCACAAAGCCCATGACTGGCTGGGTGTGGTGGCTCATGCCTGTAATCCCAGCACTTTGGGAGGCTGAGTCAGGAGGACTGCTTGAGCCCAGGGGTTTGAGACCAGCCTAGGCAACATGGCGAATCCCCATGTTTTGCATCTCTACAAAAAAATACAAAAATTAGCCAGGTGTGGTGGCTCATGCCTGTAGTGCTAGCTACTCAGGAGCCCAAGGTGGGAGGAGCACCTGAGTGTGGGGAGGCAGATGCTGCAGTGAACTGTCATTGTGCCACTGCACTCCAACATGGGTGACAGAGTGAGACCCTGTCTCAAAAAACAAACCCAGAAAAGCTCACAATTTGGGAAAAGCAGCCTCCTATCAAATAAGCCACATCAAATAAGCCTATCAAGGCTGGGCGTGGTGGCTCACGCCTGTAATCCCACCACTCTGGGAGGCCGAGGTGGGTGGATCATGAGGTCAGGAGATGGAGACCATCCTGGCCAACACAGTGAAACCCCATCTCTACTAAAAATACAAAAATTAGCTTGGCGTGGTGGTGCATGCCTGTAATCCCAGCTACTTGGGAGGCTGAGGCAGGAGAAGCCCTTGAACCAGGGAGTTGGAGGTTGCAGTGAGCCAAGATTGCACCACAGCACTCTAGCCTGGTGACACAGTGAGACTCTGTCTCTCAAAAAAAAAAAAAAAAAAAAAAAAAAAAAAAAGCCTATCGAATAAGATGTACTGATGGTAAGTCCTACGAAGGGAACTGGAAAGTGAGCCAAGGGAGTGGAGAGGGTTAAGGCTCTGATACCAGACAGGACCATCTGCCTGAATGGCAAGTGCTGGAGCAGAAGGGCCTCTGTTCTCTTCTATTCAGAGCAAGGTTCTAACCAGAAGCCCACAAGCAGGCTCACACACTTGAGTGTGGCCTGGAACTTGCAAACACAGTCCTTCTGCCAATCCACAGCATCATGAGGTCACCAGCTAAGCATCTCTGGTCATTTCGGCTTGGGCTGATTCACAGCAAACACTGACATGGAGATAGTAACTCAGTGTAGCCAGAACTTTTTGGGAGGCAGCATGGAGTTGTCACAGCTGTGGAATGCCTGAAACAGATGCCATAAGCATCTGGTGGGTTCTCACCATGTTTCAGGCTGCCGAGAAACTACGAAACAGACACTGACTGAGTCTGTGAATATCACCGAGCCAAGAGCCTTGGCATCCTGAGGGTGGTACTGTTAGATGCAGGCATTCATCATCTGCTCTGAGCGTTCTTCTGATGAATGGATCATACTACTTATTCTCCACTAGAGCCTTTTGTTTGAGGGTGGGGAGGATGCATGCAGAGAGGGAGAGCTTGAGAGCTACTGGAACGACAGAACTGAGTTCTGAATGGCTGGTCCCTAAACATTGGACAGACAAAAACCAAATGGTCCTGGATGCTGGTGAAAACAGAAACTTAAACAAGTTAAGCCCTCTGCTCTCCAAAACCAGTAGAGACAGTCTGCAAGTTTTCTAAAGGCTGTGGGTTGATTGCAATAAACCCCTAAACTAAATACTGTTCCCATTTTTTATGAATGTCTTAAAATTCTATTGTACATTTTCTTATCTCCTGCAACCTAACACAGGAGCCACCTACTTCTGTGATGACATTCATTGACTCAGGGTCACCAGCAGCCAGATGTGCAGGGCTCTGAGGGTGGAGGGCTGCTGCTGTGCCCAGTGCCACCACACTGACGGCCTGAGTAAGGGGGACCTCCACGGGGCTGCTGTTCCCTGGCTGGTGGCCGTCATTCTTCCTAACCAAGAACCCACCGCTTCCAATCAGCAACAGGCATGACAACCACACTTCTGCCATGTGGAACAGATTCACTGAATTGCAAGGCTCTCCTAGCAGAAAACTGGAGGAAGAATTTGTGCATGAATTTAGCTCCTGCGCCACTGGCTCTGGCAATGGCAGAGAAGAGATGGGCAGGTAGCTGTCCTCCTAACGGGGGTATCCCTGCAGGAAAACCACAGGCTGTTCAAAGGCAGGCAGGTGAGTCAAAACAGACGAGGAAGCTCTGCCTTGTCACCTCATCAGCTAGCATTTTAAAGCCAAGCTGTTCACAGCTAAATCTATGCTGGACAGACTTGTGTAAACATACTTAAGGTTTCAAAATAAATAATGAACTGTTATCCACACAAAGCTTCCAGTTTTTCTGCCACCTTCCCACATCCCAGATAAGTATTACTCTTGGGATCCTATCCTTGTGCTGTGGCTAGGGACAGATACAGTCCATCCTAGAGTGTTTTGGACACAAAACACCACTGACTACACCCAGGAATGAGGACCAAACGAGAACAGGATGCAAAACCACTACTTTCCCTTCTGTGGGTCCCTATAGCAACGAGCAACAATGCACACAGCAGTACAGCCACACAGGCTGGGGAATCCCGGGGCCCATGGCTTGAAGTTGAGCCTTGGTGAGATCTAGGACTGTGAGCTGACCCATTCACTCTCAAGGCCTTCAGTTCTCTGTACGATGCCTCATCTGCCTTCATTCCCACATTTAGGGTCGGTAACAGACCCCATGTGGCCAAATCCCAAAACACGGATGTCACATTCCAGAGCATGCAGTATACATTTGTGTAAAGACCTGTATTTGCAGATGTTCTCTCAGCTGAAACCCCCTGCAAGATTTCAAGGTATTCCTCTGACAAATGCAGGCCTGGAAAGTAGGAGGGCTTGGGGCAGTAGACGATAGTGGTTGTCTTTGAAGAGACACACACAAGAGAAAGGTACCAGACAGAAAAATGCAGAGAAGGCAAGGTGGATTTTGTTGACATGCAGTCCACAGAAAGCCACTGTGGCTAAGCCTGAAAAACAGCACTTAGCTTGCCTCTTCTTGGTTTAAATTTTAACAAGTGTCTCAAGTAAACTCTTGCCTGATGAAATTCACCCTGATGCCTGGTGAGGAAGAGTGTGAACTGCTTCCCAGGTTGCAAAGTGGTCTGAAGGTTACTCATGAGGCTTTGGAAGGGAGGGGCCAAGTTACTGTTTACCTTTTCATTAAGACCCGAGAGACAACTACAAGGAGATGAATTCTGCCAACAGCTGAGAGCTTGGAAGTGGGTCTTTCCCCAGTGGAGTCTCTGACGAGAACACAGCCCCAGCCAATACCCAATTAGGAGCCTGGTAAGATCCTGAAGTAGAGAATCCAGCCAAACTGTGCCAAGAATTCTGATCTAGATAAAGACTGGTGGGAAGTCTGTTGTTTCTCATGTGTGTCTTTAGCCATCAACTGATGGGCAGATTCTCAAGCAGGATGATAATGCAATTCAGGACTGGTCATTGAGAGAAGAGAGCTCAAACAAAGCCTTCAAAGTCAGCCCTTCTCTGGAATTTTCTTCCAAATAAAAAAGACATCTTGAATATTAAAATGTTAGAAATTCTCACTTGAGCTAAATGTGTGATGTCATGGCTGCTAGACCTGATGTCCATCGTCTTCATGGGTACCTCTCACTGTGTGTCACTCTATGTCAGGCTTTCTAGACAGCTCTGCAGGGAGCTAGGAGTAACCTGAAATGACTTGAGATGCTTGTTAAGAAAATCAAATCCTGGGCTTTCCCCCTAGTGAATCAGAATGTCTAAGCCCAAGTGCCCCAGGAGGCTCTTATCACTAGGCAATGAAAGAACAGGGGTTTGGACCTTTTGGCTGTCAGCAGTCATGCTCCTATCCACTCAGCAACACTGCTGCCCACCACATCATTTGGAATGTGATGGAAACTTTTCTTTCACCAAATTATAGAGCAGCCTGTACTATTTAAAAGGGAAGGGGAAGGACTCCATAAAGAATTAGGCAATATTTCAATCCACATACTTTTACCCATAGACATAATCCAACTCCGCTGGAATTCTGTACTTTCTCTGCGCCTGGGAGCACACCCAGCTCCTTCTTTGGACCCACAAAGGGGATGGAACAAACAGCTGTGAGGCTCTGAAGGACAGGCCTGCACTCCTGCCAGAAGGTGAAGCTCTGTGGCTTTCCCCTAGGGTGAGCTATCTAATAAGCTCTTCACACCACCATTTGGCTTATTAGGAAATAATTTAGGAGCATTTGGAAACAAATCTGTGCAAGAAAAATGGAAATCATATATACCATTTGGCTTATTAGGAAATAATTTAGGAGCATTTGGAAACAAATCTGTGCAAGAAAAATGGAAATCATATATACCAGGTACACACACAGAAACATAACCTGGAAATTCATTTTAAATACTCTTGCTGACATCTATTTAAAAACAACTTGTAACTTAAAGTCTTAGATTTCTAACACTAATCCAGTCAAGTGGAAAACTGGAAAGCAGCATTACTTTTAGTCTCACAAGTAACCAACTCAAATCTTCACCAGGATGTGCTCAGCCCAGGCTTCTCACTGTAAAGACCAATGGAAATGACCCGATAGCTTGCATTCGTACGGTAACGTGAGTAAACCCCACGAGGCTGAGTTTTACCCTCATTCTGTACAGGGCAGGGCAGGCCACTGCCTTCTGTGCTGAGCCGCCTTTGATTCGTGTGACGACGGGGACAGAAGTTCATGCCTGGCTCGCCATGCACAGGTCACAGGAAGATCACATTGGTTAGATGTGTGAGATTCGGCAAATCAGAAAACAACACCTTATTTAGGTACTTCCATCTGACATTCATCAGATGTACCGTAACTGCTAGTCTAATTCAAAATAATCAGTTAATAGGATTGCTTTAAAAAATAAAATCTTACGCTTCCAGCAAAGTTTTGCTACTCATGTAGAAAGTTCAAGGAGCTCTAAACTTCAAATGCTTGTGATAAAATAAAAACAGGACTACATACATCAGTCATTCTTAAGACAATTAGGCCAAAATAGGGCTAAAACATCAAGCAAGCTGCCCCAGACTACAAGCAGTGGCATTATAATTACCTGTTTCTCCCCACAATGTGTCGGTGCCATTGACTTCTACTTCATGTTCCTTCTCCATCCCCAGCAAGCACTGGACCACCTGTCAGAAGTGGCAAGGTGATTTAATGAGTTCTCTTAGCAAGAGGTGCTTATTATAGCCCATGTATCAAAGGAGACAGTGTGTTGTTTTTTAACCATTATCTCACACTGCCCAAGGAGAGAAAAATATAATGAAAACTGTTTTCAAGCATAATTCATATGCTATTCACACTTTCAGTTGGAGAAGAATTAAAAAAAAATCTCAGTGAATTTCAGCAATATGGTTCAGGATTACTAGGTACTCAGAATTCTAATGAATTCCAACATGACCCAAATATGCCAGCCTAATCAACAAAGGACATGGCAGATCACACAAAGTGCAGTTTCTGCATAAGTCACAAGATAGTGAATCAATTTTTCACAAGGAAGGAAAACAAAGTGATATACCTTTTTGCAAATTTTTACAAAGTATTGTTCAAATACATTTTCTGCTGGTAGCATTATTCTTTTTCCCTTATGGGACTCTTCCTGTCAAAGGGTGGGTCAGGTCACAGGTATGGAGGCAGGAAGCCTGGCTTGCAGGGAGACAAAGCATCTGTGCCCTGGACCTGAGCCGGCGTTCACCCTGAGCAACAGCAGCGAGCAACGGGAGAACACGACAAAGCCACCTTCCAGTCTCCTAGCCCACACCCTTTGTGGTAGGCTGAATAATAGCCCCCAAAGATGTCTACATCCCAATCTCCAAAGCCTGTGAATGTGACCTTACAGGGCAAGAAGGAATTGCAGATGTGATTATGAATGTTGAAATGGGGCGATTATCTCAAATTATCAAGGTCTATATCTGATACACACCTGATCTAATCAATCACAACCATCCTCTTAAGAGGGACAGGAGGAGTCCAGGTCAGAGGACAGAGGAAATGAGACGACAGAGGCTAAGGTAAAAGTAAGGCACTTTGGAGATGGAGGAAGGGGCCATGAGCTAAAAAATACAGGTGGCTTCAAGAATTGAGAAAAAGCAAGGAGACAGGTTCTCCCCTAGAGACTTTAGAAGGAAGGCTGACCTCCCAATAGTGTGATTTTAGACTTCTGACCGCCAGAATTCTCAGAGTAAGTGTGTGCTGCTTTAAGCCACTAAGGTTGCATCTATTTGTGATAACGGCATTAGGAAACTAACATACCCTCCAAGTCTTATGGTGAACAAACCCTGCTTTTTTCACCCTACTGGCTGTGCTGAGGTGACTTTCGCTCAGCATTTCCTCCCAACCAGCTTTAAAACAAGGGGGTTAGCATGGATTAAGACCAAGGTCATTCCTAGGCATTCATGGTCCTCCCAATGATGACTTTTCACACTTAAAAAAAGGAAAACATCTATATTTTCATGTGTGTTTAACAGTATCTGTGTGTGTGTGTGTGTGTGTGTGTGTGTGTGTTTAATGTTTAAACCAGAAATTAGCCAGCCACTATTTCATGCTTGTGTGTGTGTCCGCCCATGAGTTTTGAATGCCAAAGTCAGCCAGCCAGCTTCGCACTCGAATTTACTAAAGTCATTTTGGAAAAAGAATCTTACCAAATACTGGCACCTCTAATTGCTTGAAGATAATTCAGAGTAAGAAATACACAGGAGGAAGCGAGCAAAACATTATTAAATTCACAGATAAAGAAAGCGAAGACACACAGGTCAGGAGGTGACAATTAAATCTTCAAACTGAGGAATACCAACATCTGTCAGAAATAAGTGCTCTATTTAACTACTGCATGGAGTTTTCATTCAGTGGAGGAGCTGTAAATGACAAGCATTCTTGTGTGCTATCAAAGCATTAAAGCTCTATTTTTAAAAATCCTTCAAATACTCAGGAACGATTTTAGAATCAGGATTCTATGTGATTATTTTTAAATGAACACAAGGACAGAAGAAATGAATCAAAGGGGAAAAAATTTAAAACAGCAGGTCTAGAGGGCAGAGCAGGGAAGGAGGAGAGACATGAGGAAGAGCTGAGAGTGAATGTCATCAAAAGGCTTCCCATAGAATAGGCCTGCCTGTCCCCATCACGTGTGCACAGGAGTGTGCACTGTCACTCACGGGAAGGATGTGGTGCCCATAGAAGACCTTCTACTGCAGGTGGTCAACGCCAAATGCTAGTTCTTGGCATCCTCCTTCTTTCGGTCCTTCAGTGTGTCAACTGACTTGCTGGGCTACAGCTTCTTGTTTCCCAGGAGGGAAACCCCCGCCCCACTCACCGAGCTGTGGCCCATGCTGGCGGCCGCGGTCAGCGCCTGCTGCAGGGCGTGGCTCTTCCTCAGGGCGCCTGGCTGGGGAGGACCCGGCGACCACTCACAAGTCAGCAGGTAGTGAAGAATGTCACCGTGGCCCCGTAGGGCACTGTGGACAAGCGCACACTGGCCCTTCTTATCCAAGTGGTCCACCTGGGGGCAGGAGTAGGGGAAGGTTACGGCTGAGCATTACTTTGCCTCCGAGCATGCAGATGCACCACCTAGCTGTGTGCAAACCCCACTCCCTGTAAGCGTACATGGGGTTCACATTCCAACTTGTCTTTCTGGAGAACCTGGAACCTTAGTCTGGATTACTTCCAGATAGTAATGAACGTACCATTCCAGGCCTCAGGTTCCCTTTGCAAGATTCAGGGTCACAAAACACCCTCCTTACTCCCATGTCCCTGCAGCAAACTACACAAAGCTCCTAACTCTCTTGTGAGCATGTGTGGAGACACAGACTAAAACCTCGGACAAAGCCCTGTATTTCCCAACTTTGGTTGCTTGGGTGGGGCATTCTAAGTCTGCTGTGACAAGCTATAATTTGAGGGAGTAGAGCCACTCTCTGGTCATTGAGCCAGGGGATCCAAAGAAAGAGAGGGATGTGGAAAAACAGCTGAGTGTGGAAGGGCAGGAAAGGAGTCCAAGTGGCATCTGATTGGGAAGGAGGTCTCATGCAGGCTGGTGGCCTGGGCATGCTGGCAAGTAAAGGGGGGGCGGCCACAAAGTCAGGGCAGGCCAGCTAGGCAGAAAAAGTGAGTGAGTGCCACACACCTCCTCCTCAAGGCCCCAAAGCAGTGGCAGCCCTTCATGCCCTGTCTAAACCCCAGAGTACTGGGCCTGGGAGCAGAGCCCAGGGCCTAGCCTTGCATGCCTGCCAACTCTGGGGACGCCCTGTACTCTCATTCAGAGGCTTTGCCAGAGCCCCCGGACATAGCACTCAGCCTCCTACTCCAGAGCTTTCAGCTGTGATGGGGGGAGGCCTGCTGGCCTCAGAATAAAGTGTAAAGCCCAGCTGCCATCCGTAAATGGAGGTGCGGTGATGTGCAGCAGTAACATACCCACCCCAAAGGCTTAGCCACACATTTCCCTTCTCCATGAACTGAAGTTTATCTATGTCCCAAATGTTGGATTTGAGAGAAAAAAATAAAGCTCCCACAGCTGTTATAAGCCTAATTTTTTTGAACTTTAAATATCCTAATTAAAAGATAAAAGATAATTAGCAGTTTATCTCTACTGTTATTCAAAAGGCACATTTCCCAAAAAAATGCTTCCAGTAAACCTAGCATTTACTGTGAGCTCGATATCATTCTCATTCACCCTATTAAAGCTGACAGCTCCTGGCCAGATGTGGTGGCTCATGCCTATAATCCCAACAGTTTGGGAGGCCAAGGCAGGCAGATCACGTGAGGTCAGGAGTTTAAGACCAGCCTGGCCAACGTGGTGAAACCCCATCTGTACTAAAAATACAAAAATTAACCAGGCACAGTGGCATGTGCCTGTAGTCCCAGCTACTTGGAGGCTGAAGCAGGAGAATCACTTAAACCTGGGAGGTGGAGGTTGCAGTGAGCCAAGATCATGCCTCTGCACTCCAGACTGAGCGACAGAGTGAGACTCTGTCAAAACAGAAAAAAAAGTTGATGGCTCTAGAGTAACTTGTATAGCAATACATACTTACTTCATATATGACTGAATGCTTACTCAACAGCCCTGTGGTAGGGACTGCTGTTATGCCCATTTTACAGATAAGAAGCCTGAAGTCATATATAGGCTCAATAACTTGCCCAATACCCTAGAGCTGGCAAGTGGAAAGATGAAGATTCCAGGCAATCTAGTTCCTGGAGCTCAGGCACATGGCTTCTTCATGAGTTCATGGAACTCATCTTACTGTTTTAAAAGGACATAAAATGGGATAAGAAGAAGAGAGGGGAAAAAAGCAAACATTTAAAATATTTTAAACCAATCTTGGTGCTTTCTAGATCGATACTTGCAGGCTTTTTAAAGGCTGGCCCTCCTCATGTGGCTAGGAGCCAGGGTCTCCCTGGAATTCTGCCTTCCCCTGGACAACATTAAGCAGAGTTGCTGTGTATGAGCAAAACACACCTCTCTGAGGCTGCCACATTACAAAATGACCAATCCCTGGAGCCCGACCCTTTCTGTGTATGCTGTGGTTTCAGAGACAAGAGAGTCTGGCCCAGCAGATAACAATTCTAGCAATGAGATGAAGCCATTTCCCTGCCCCAGCCCCAAAAGAGCAGGCTGCCGCTTACCCTCGCTCCCTTCTTGGTCAGCAGACACACCAGCTTCATGTGGCCAGCAGCTGCTGCATAACAGAGGGCAGTCATGCCGTTCTCTGACGTTCCGTCCAGGCAGGCACCAAATTCCAGGAGCAGAGTGACAACTTCCTCGTGGCCAAGGTGAGACTGGACGCACAGGATTGGGGCATTATTTAACACTTCTGTCCTGTAGTTCACGTTGGCCCCTCCCAAAATCAGGAGACGGCTCACCTGTTGGACAAGGCCACCCAACAAGATTGTCACATGTATGTCATCTAAACATTTGTGGAAATGGGCAGTATCCTCAATTTTCGGTATCATTTTAATCCAGTGGTTCTCAAACTTGAATGTGCACCAGTATCACCTGGGAATATATTAACAATGCACATTCTCATTGGTGGGAATGTAAAATAGTGTAGCTTACTGGGAAACAGTAAGATGGTTCCTCAAAATATTAAAAATAGAACTACTGCCCCAGGCACATGACTGTAATCCCAGCTACTCAGGAAGCTGAGGTGGGAGGATTGCTTGGGGCCAGGAGTTTGAGGCTGTAGTGCACTATGATCATGCCTGTGAACAGCCTGCTGCACTCTAGCCTGGGCAACACAGCAAGGCCCTGATCTAAAAATTAAAAAAAAAAAATTTTAATTAAAAATGTCAGTAGAGGCCAGGTGTGGTGGCTCACGCCTGTAATTCCAGCACTTTGAGAGGCCATGGCGGGTGGATCACGAGGTCAAGAGATCGAGACCATCTGGCCAACATGGTGAAACCCTGTCTCTACTAAAAATACAAAAATTAGCCGGGCGTGGTGGTGCGTGCCTGTATCTCAGCTACTTGGGAGGCTGAGGCAGGAGAATTGCTTGAACCCGGGAGGCGGAGGTTGCAGTGAGCTGAGATTGCACCACTGCACTCCAGCCTGGCGACAGAGTGAGACTTAGTCTCAAAAACAAAAACAAAAACAAAAAAAAACAACAAAAAATAACAATAGAACGGCCATGTGATCAGTCACCCCACTTCTGGGTACATATTCAAAAGAATTGAAAGCAGGATCTCAAAGACATATTTGTACCCTTATGTTAATTGCAGCATTATTCACAACAGCCAACAGGTAGATGCAACCTCAATGTTCATCAGTGGATGGATGAAGAAAATGTGGTACATACACATACAATGGATTATTCCGGTTTAAAAAGGGAGAAAATCCTGCCATATGTGACAACATGGGTAAACCTCAGGGAAGTGAAATAAGTGAAGCAAGCCAGACGCAAAAGAACAAATACTGTGTGAAACCACTTATGAGATATATACAGTAGTCAAATTCACAGACAGTAGAATGAAGGTTTCTGGGCCTGGGCACAGGGGAAATGAGAGTTGTTGCTTAAGGGATATAGAGTTTTGATTTTGCAACATGAAAAGTACTGGACATCTATTGCACAACAATGTGAATATTGTTAACACTACTGAATTGCAGACTTAAAAATGGTTAAGATGGTAAATTTCCTTTTATGTGTTTCTTAACCATAATTAAAAATAAAAACTAAACAAATAGCCAGGCAAGGTGGCTCATGCCTGTAATCCCACCACTTTAGGAGGCTGAGGCGGGCGGATCACCTGCAGTTAGGAGTTCGAGACCAGCCTGAACAACGGAGTGAAAACCCCGTGTCTACTAAAAATACAAAAATTAGCCAGCGTGGTGGCACACGCCTGTAATCCCAGCTACTCAGGAGACTGATGCAGGAGAATCGCTTGAACGCAGGAGGTGGAGGCTGCAGTGAGCCAAGATTACGTCACTGCACTCCAGCCTGGGGGACAGAGCAAGACTCCGTCTCCAAAGCAAAACAAAAACAAAAACAAAAAAAAACCTAAACAACTGCAAATTCTTGGGCCCCACCCCCTGATTTCTGATTCATTATATCTGGGTGGTACATTTTTAATAAGTTCCTCGTTGATATTGACACTCTTGGTTTGGGGAACCACACTTTGAAAAATCACTGTTTAACCTCAACAAAACCAGGAAATTCATTTTCCTGGTAATGAAGTAATAATTGTGGCTGGGTGCAGTGGCTCACAACTGTAATCCCAGTATGTTAGGAGGCTGAGGAGGGAGGACTGCTTGAGCCCAGGAGTTTGAGACCAACATGGGCAACATGGCAAGACCTCGTCTCTATAAAAAATTTTTTAGAAAGAAAAAAATAGTCATGGTGTTAATAGTGAGATAAGGCCAAAAGTAAATACAAATACTTTATAGGGATGTGTTCCTAAAAGAAACAGAAAATATGGAAATGTCCACATGTGCCAGGATTGTCCGCAGCATAACACTGCTAGAAAATAATGTGCTGCTTCCACTAATTACTATATCCCCCACTTAGTAATCTCCCTGGATCTAGGTATTCGGAAAAGCTTTTTATCTACAGGTTTTAAAATAAAATTACTGAACATACGCAAATTTTAGGTATATTAATATTTTTTCTTTCAGATCTTCAGATCATTAGATACAAATGATGCTCCTTTAACAGCTATTAAGATGCCCAGTGTGTTTCTTTCAATGGCTTACTTCAATGGTCCTGACCCACATCAATCACTGCCCCTGCCAAAGCCTGGCAGGTCCTCCACCTGCCCACTAAATGTGAAAACCACAGAGACTGTCATATATTGACTAGAGACACATGGGGATCATTAAAAGATACAGAGAGATGACAAGGCATAAAAAATTCAGGGTATTTCAGTGATACATGTCCACAAGAGTAGCTGACAAACAGAATATTTACAAACAAATGGGTCTGGAAAATTATACTACCAAGTGGTGAAACCATAACTCACAATGGCATATTGACAGGTTAGAACCCCAGGTGTCAAATTTGAAGATGTCTTGGCTGCTGAAGCTTGAACCTCTGTGATCCAGGCCTCCAGCTTCCTCTCTGATCTTCTCTGCAGAATCCTTCCCTCACTGCAGCCACCTTGGACCCAACATGTGCTGTGACAATGCCAAGCAGGGCCGGCCTCATGGTCTTTACCCCCTTTTAGTTCCCTGACTGGAATGCTCATTCCATAAATATAATCACTTCCTGCAGGGCTCTGCTCCAGTGCCAGGACATGGGGGAGAGAGTACCCTGTGCATGCACCCAGGCCCTCTCTATCCCTCAGCATGCTCTGTTTTCCTGCTTAGTCCACTGCACCAGACACTGGTTCTACGATACAGAAGTTCACAGAGAAGAAAGGCAAACAGAGCCCCTCCATGAATGGGGATGACCCACACATCAGTTTCTTCACACTGCTGGGACTGCCATCTACATTTAAGGAAGAACAGGCCATGTGCAAGTGACAAGGAGCCAGCCAACCACCTGACCACCACCCTGCTGTCTACACCATGAGAGAGACCACTGTCTAGCCAGATCCAGGTGAACACCAACCCAGCCTCTAGGGTCTCACTGTCAACTTGCACTTGTGGAGGAATGGATGAGAGATCAGAAAGGGTGTCCAGTCCTAACACTGCTGTTTCATGGGCAACTTCAGGCAAATGACTTAATTAATCCCCACCAAGCCTGCTCTACAGATCTATATAGGCTTGCTTTTTAAAAATGCCACCAGACTCTGATCTAATTCAAAAGCATTTTAAGACTGCATTATGCTACAACATTAATAAAGGTGTGGCTGGGCATGGTGGCTCACGCCTGTAATCCCAGCACTTTGGGAGGCCGAGGTGGGTGGATCACCTGAGGTCAGGAGTTTGAGACCAGCCTGGCCAATATGGTGAAACTGAGTCTCTACTAAAAATACAAAAATTAGCTGGTTGCAGTGGCGCACGCCTGTAATCCCGGCTACTCGGGAGGCTGAGGCAGGAGAATCACTTGAACCCAGGAGGCGGAGGTTGCAGTGAGCCAAGATCACGCCATTGCCCTCCAGCCTGGGCAACAAGAGCAAAACTCCATCTCAAAATAATAATAATAAATAAAAATAAAAATGAAATAATAAAAGTGTTTTAAAAATCCCTTTGAGTAACAGCGTGGACAGAATCAGATTATGCTGAAGAAATATGTGAGGATTTTATTAAGGCCAATGAAACCAGTCCTCAGCAAGAGGAGTAGAGAAGATACACATCTGGAAATACATGCAGTGCCACCAAGGGGCACACCAGACTCTGCTAGCCACAGGATGGGCAGGATCATTTGTAAATTCCCTGGATAATCTTGCCAGCCAGTTACATTCTGTCCTCCCCCAACAACCCCATACCTTCTTGAGATCCATGGGCCTAAAAAATGAAGGATTAAGTGGTGTGAGTTCTCAGCCAGCCCCTAAACTAACCCACTGTGTGATTTTCAGAAAATTCCTCAACCTCTCTGTGCTTTAGGTGCCACCTAAGAAAACAGCAGCATGCCATCCCATTCTATCTAACAGGTACTCTTTTGCTAATAATGGTGGAAGGTATACTTGGAGTACCATGATGAACCCCTTACAAGAGTTTACCTGGAAGGCATGTGCTCAGGGCAGAGGTTTCCTAAAGATGTCATCAATTCACACTTCCTCTGCTTCTGGGAATAACATTTTCCTTTGTCGGCGTAATGCTGTAGGTATTTTTACCACTGAACCCTCCATCACCTTCCCCTAAACTATGGTTCTTAACCTTGATGCATGCTGAAACCACCTGGGAGCTTGAAAGTTTCCAATACCCTGGCCCCACTCTTGGAAATTCTGACTTAACTGGGGCTGGGGCTGTGGTGCCCAGAGCTCCCAGGTGATTTTAGCTGGCAGCCAGGGCTGTAAACACATCAAGTGATAAAGGCACCTGCAGAGTAAGGGCTTGCTGAGTGTCAGGCGCCCTTCCAGCTGTGTGACTTTGGAAAGTATCAACTGCCCTAAACCTCAGTTTTCTCATCTAAAAAAATGAGGATAAAAGTTTCACTTCACTTGGTGGTTGTAAAGATTAAAAATCAATGTGTAAAAAAAAAGTGTACGTATATATATATGTGCATTAAGCATTTAGCACAGCACTCAGCATCTGTACATGTTAAATAAACATTAATCGATGTTATAATCAACCTTTCATGGAGTCTTCAGAAATGACAAGAACTCAGGTCCCTGACCTCTGGAAGGCACAGGAGGGAGCTCTGCCCGCCTGTCCACATCACCCTGCATGCCCAGCCTGGGCTGTTCACCAGCACAGAGCAGCAGGGACACCTCATGCCGAGATGAGGGCAGAGGTAAGTCACCTGCAACCATCACATCCTCAAGGTCGGCAGCTCCTGTTAACAAGCACCAACTGGCACATCCAAAACTTCCCAGGTGCCTACAGCAGAGCCACTGTTTCCAGAGATGAGGCAAAGCACTAACAACAATTCATGTAAACATAATAAATGCCAAGTATGTTCCCAGTAACTTTAACATCTCAGTAAGGTTTCTCATCACTTGAGAGACAGCCTCTTTTGTGTCTCCACTTTATAGGTGAGAACGCCAAGGCTCAGAGGGAGTAAGGCAGAGCTGAGTGCTAAGCACAAAGCTAATGACGGTCACAGAGCAGCCAGGTGGCAGAGCAGCAGTCTTGGCTGAGACGGCACTGTGCTGAAGGAACCTGTTTAAATGATTCATCCTATAGATTTTCCCCCAACGATATGGAAATTTTCCGACCATGATCACAGAAGCCCTCCTTGGACAACACTCGGAAGTGGTGGTATCTCTCAACTTCTGGATTTAACGATAACAGGAAAACAGCAAGGGAGCTGGGGATATGCGAGGCAATACGATCATGAGGACCAGAAGAGGCTTGGCCAGGGTGGCCATAGGGCAGCATCAGCATTCCCACTAAGTACACTGGAAGCTCACACAAGCACAATTGTTTTTAAATGTGTCCTTCCTGACTATGATGTAGGATATGACTGGATCTCCCGGCCAAGGGAAGTTGGGCCAAAGGCCACACCTAGCTCCTGTTCTCCTCTCCTTTCTGTTGTCAGCTGAGAAAAGAACTGCAACCTAAATCCTCCTGAGGCCACAGCTTGCGGCTGGCCACCAGTCCTATGAGATGGTACAACAAAACCACTGGCTGGATGGGACCCCAGTGGGCCAGCGGGGCCCAGGCTGGCCCCATCCTGGCCTGGCCACAGGAGACAACATGCTTAGAGACTGCTGGCATGCCACTGCAACTAAAATCCATCTACCAAGTAATCATCCCAGAGCAAGTCACTTTAATTTACCAAAGTGGCAAACTGCAATTATTGTTCAAAATGACATTCATTCCTGTATGACAACATTTAATACACTCTAAAAAAAGTTCCTTAATTGCATGCATAATTTAAAATTACTGTAATTTGTTCAAGATCCTGTGAAAACCTTTTCCCCCCTTGAAAGATAAAAGAAACAGAAGCATAATGAAAAGACTTAAGATTCTATAACCACATTATAGAAATAATTTGGGAGATGGTGTAGATGTAGGTGACACTGGAGTTTTACAAAACAAAGTAAAAATGATTAACTCTTAAAATCGCACATACGTTAAAGAGCAAAGTTTATAATCTCAGGAGGGCCATGCTCATTACACTATTATGCAGTACCTTTAAATTTACTGTCTTAAAAACTTGTACCCAACAGATGTTTCCCATTTACTTATTTCCATATTAAAATAAATTATATGCCCAGAAATTCATTAACATATGAAAACATATTGCCATTTTTATTCTCATCTTTCTTATGATTATAGAATTTTATTAGTTATGGAGAAGCCGAGAGATACACTCTTAGCTGAAATGAAAGATGAAACAATGTGAGTGATTCGGGGTGAAGACCTGGCTCCCTAAACTGACCCAGGGCTTCCACAGGCAGCCGGGTACATCAGGGCCTGAAGCTGAAAGGCCTGGACACTGTCTCTGTGGCCTTAACAGGCTGCTTGGCCTCTGTGTGCTTCAGATTCCCAGGCTACATGAAATCAGGAAGAAAAATCTACCTTAAAAAGCTGAGTGGAACATCATGACATGAAAGCCACTGACCAAGAAGTGAAGAAGCTCTTGGCTCCACAGAAGGCCATGCTGATACCCTTTCCATAGGCAGAAATACGTATACATGAAACCTCAATGATTGTTTTTCTATACATCACCCATCCATGCTTAATTTCCCATGAACTCTAAAGAGATGGTCCAGATTAGTAACGCAGGACACTTAAAAAATCCATTTTCCCTAGAAATCTCTCTGATCTTTGATTTCTTTTATAAATTGCCTCCTTATCACATCTGCTGTGAAACAGTCACCACATGTGCTCAGAGCAGCCCTGACCACCCACATCTTCCTGCCAAAGAAAAGCTAAACTTCTGGAAGAACGAGTAATACAGCGCCCAAGCCTGTGTGATCAGGGAAGCACATCATTAGAAGCTCCTCTGCGTCCTCTCACCACCACCCAGGGCAGAGGGAAACAGGGCTGTTGGAGGAACGGCCAGCAGTTGGCCAGGGCTGGGTCTCCGGCTCTCTATGCAGAAGGTTGCTCACCTTCACGTTGGGAGTATAGAGATTCCTGAGAGAGGCCAGGGCGGCGGACAGCCCCTCGGTGCTGTAGCCGATCCACAGGGCTTGGAGATGGCTTGAAGAAATTCCCGTCTTCTTACTGAGGCCCTGGAAACAATCAGAGACAGATCTTGGAAACAATCAGAGACAGATCTGCCTGAGCATCTCCTTCCCACCTGCAGGGTCACTCTGAAAGTGGGTCTGCCTCAGAGGGTGCAGATACCTGCAGAAGGCACGGGGTCACACACAAAGAATGCCTGGACATGCGAGCTTTCACTACCTGAAACCAAGGGTCAAGGAACCAGCCTGCCTTCACTAGGTTAACTTTGTGCCTTGGGAGAGAGATGGCAGATGAGAGTTTCTCTTTGAGTTAGAGTCTTGCTGTGTCGCCCAGGCTGGAAGTACAGTGGTGCAATCTCAACTCACTTCAACCTCCACCTCCCATGCTCAAGTGATTCTCATCCCTCAGCCTCTCAAGTACCTGGGATACATATACATGCCACCACTCCCAGCTAATTTTTGTATTTTTAGTAGAGACAAGGTTTTGCCATGTTGGAAGTAAATTAGAGGAAGAATAAATGACAGAATTAGAATATCACCATCTGAGCCCTGCAAGGTGGAGCGTGCCTATAGTCCCAGTTACTTGGGAGGCTGAGGCGGGAGGATGGCTTGAGTCCAGTAAGCTATGATCGCACCACTGCTCTCCAGCCTGGGCAAACACAGTCAGAAAGTCCAGGTGGTACAAAATCACACAGGTCAAGAAACTCAGGTTCTCGAACAAATCAATAATAAGGAAACAAAAAGTAATGAACAAAGTGGAACCTTTAGATAAAAAGAAACCTATCAGAGATTTAAAGGTGGAAAGAAGTAAAACTTAAGCACAGCATTCTGATATACACTTGAGCAATCAACTATAGCAAAATGCAAGGAAATGCCCAGGCTGAGTCAGAACAGCGGTTACTTTTGGAGAGGGGAGGCAGGAGGAGGTTGCATTTGGGCTGAGGTGCATGGAGGGTTTCTTGGATGGCTGACAGAGCTGTCTAAAATCTCCAAAGCAAAACCTCAAAATGACAACAAAGAAACCCTTCCCCAAGTTGGTGTGCATCTCACCTTGAAAATGTGCGCCTTCAGGATGTGGTGGCCAAGCTCCATGGTCTGCTGGCGGTTCAACTTGCCCTCCTGACGCGAGAACATGAATGCCAGGAGCGCGTGCCCGTTCCTAGGGGAAGGAATACAAAGGCTCATAGCAGAAGAGCCCATTCCACCACACCGCAGACCCACCCTCAATTCACCACCCATTGCCTTAGTCACTGATTTATGCCCGTGACAAAGATGTAAACTCTGGGAGGCTAAGGGTCTCATCTGAGTCATAATGCCTAGCAAAGTGCTGAGCACTTGGTGAACACTCAAATGTGTTTCTGGAATGCATGCATGAATAGACACAGAGCGCAGAACCATCCCTGGGCCTAGCCTTCAGGTCCCCTCAGGGTCACCACCACTAGGGGTAGACAAAGGACAAGGTCTCACGTGGGAAGGAGAGAAAAGCCAGGCCGTGCTAGGTGACAGCTCATGATCAAGAAAGCAGAGAATTCTAGGCTTGGATGGCACACAAGTCCTTGTGGTGAGAAGAAGGCTAAGGCATCTAAGTGGGTTTGCTGTGGCTGGCACATGGTGGACATCCAGCCAACAGCACGCATTTCCCTTTTGCGAAGGTACCATCCTGCCTATTTTCCTGCCCATTTCCCTTTTGTGAAAGGGCCATCCTGCCCATTTGCCCTCCATGTCCGTAGGACTCACTCTGTCTTCCTGTGGACCCCATGCCTTTGAGCCAATTAGTTTCTAAATGACACACAGAGTTGCTTATTCCAATAGGAGTGACTTCTATGCAATGTAAATTACTTTCATTTCTATCATCCTGTCAACTTTGAGCTGTTTGGTTGGGGAAAAGCAGGTAGTTGTGGAGGGAGGAAAAGATAAACATTATATATGTTTTAAAACGCATCCTCCTAGTAGTTGCTAATCTAGATGATTAAAAGCATGCATTATTTAAACTGCATTTGTCTTTCCAGGTGCATGCCTACTTCTCAAATAGGTTATAAACCATGTTAGAGATGAGGAAATCAAGGCAGATGGAGGCCAAGGAATCAGTTTTTATACTACAGGGGAGGGCATGACGTTTAAGGCCACATTGCCCACTGAGTCTCGTCCATTGTCTTGTAATGGCCTGAAGTTTTCCCACGAGCACATGCCCTGTCATTCCCTGAACACCTTCCATGTCCCAGATCTTGAGCCTGGGATTCCCCTCCTCCCTTGTTCCCATGGAAACCGCTGTCAGCATCTCTCTAGTGCTCTAGGCCCCCAAGGCCTCCCCAGGTCCTACCCATGGGCTGATCCCAGGATTCATTCTGGCCCAGTTCATGTCAGTTGGGAGCCACTCTCCCAACCACAGGCTAAGTCCTCCTAAGTCTCCCAGTTGGCTGAGCTCTGTGGTCAGGCCAACCGTGTCCATCACAAAGACACACTAACTATCACTTTACAGGGTGATGACCACACACCCCTTGGTGGCCGGGCCTAAGGTTTCCAGTGCTCCCAGCTGAGCACAGGGCATCCCACCTCTCTGAGGAGACAACTCCCCATGCCACTGCTCCCCACCTATACTCCTGCATACCCTGCTCATCGTTCCTCCCTGCCCTCCTGTTCTTGAGACCAAGCAATCCCCTTCTAAGACAATCTGCATTCATGATTCTGTTAATTTCCAAAGCTTCCAGGTATCAAGCTCTTACTCTCTGCCAGATGCAGAAACCTAATTGAATTATCTCATTTACCTGCACAATCCTGTGACTAAGTACTATGACCCCCATATGCTTACATGAAGAAACAGAGGCCTGAACAGGTTAAGCGACTTGTGCAAGACCACATGGCTAGATGACAGAGCAGAGATTTGAACTAAAGTTGGTCAGACAGGAGAGCCTGTGCTCTTAACCTGCGGAGCTTGAGTCCTCCATTCATTCACAGCTACACCTTATCACTGGCACCACGTCTGACGGGGGGATTCTATGGGGGAACAATGCAAGGTGCTTCCATTGAGAAGCTCTAAGCAATGGGAGGGGACACGCAAACGATATGCAAGTCAGTTAACTGGGTGCTGTGAACAGATTCCACGGGAACAAAGAGGAGGCAACCTGCCCCGTCACTCAGGCCCCGGTCCCTCCTCCTTACATTCCCAATTTCTCCTTCTTTATGGATCTTTCTCCACACTATCTCTCAGTGATGTTTCTGACAATGTTCCAATCTCCTGTGTTATTAAAAAACAAACAAACAAACAAAACCACCCGCCCCCTAAGCCCTTCCACCTCCCATCCCAAGACGCTGGCTCCCTCCTCTCTCTCCTCTCAACCCAACAGGCGGAGTCTCCTAAGGATCCAGAACCCTCCTCCCTCACTGAAAATCCAATGGCTTCCTCTTAACCGTCATTTCCCTTCACCTCTTGGCAACACTTACATCCGTAAGGTCCCTCCCTGAAACCCTCCTCCACGCCCTGGAAGCCCAGTGCTATCTTTTCTCTAACGACATGAGCTTCCTCACCGAGTCATGCCAGACACCTCTCCGTCAGTGATGCTAGATCTTCAACTGTCAGCTTCTCCTCCAACCTGCCGACCCGCCCTGGCGCTGGAACCTGTCTGCCTGGGACAGACGGCTATCTTGCAATCTCAACTGCTGAAAACTAAAACCAGCTCTGTCCCTGCAAAGCCTGCCACATACCACCTGCCTTTCTTACCCTTCCCAAGAGCAATGCCACACCTAGTTTCTGGCTCTTCTTCCTCTACTCTGCCCATGAGGCCAAGCCACAACAGCTACCTCATGTCAGCAAGGCCCGTCTCTAACCCCAGTCCCCCCAAGTCCCCACTCCTGACTGGTATAGTAGGCCCTATACACTCTGTGCCCTGCACACTCCTTCTGCCAGCTCTTTCCTCTCCTCTGTTCCATGAAAAAAGGTCAAGTCAAACTAGATTTGCTGTTGCAGAACACGGTCTGCTCATTCTGATGCGACGTCTTCAATAGCTCCTCCTGTCTGCAACAGCCTTGTTCTACCTACTAATACCTATTAACTTCTCGAGTTAACAGAGAACAGAGCTAACAGGGGACTGTTCCAGATGAGACTGCCTGTGCAACCCCAAAAAACTGATGGATCTTAAAAATGGTCATCAGTGGCTTCTAGTGCCTACAGAGACATGACAATGTCATGCGCCTCCTGAGAGAGGTACTCACCACCACCTACTAAGTGTCCTTGTTTAAAAATATAGAATCTGAACAAGCCTCTAAACTTCACTACCAATTTATAGGAAATAGGGGTGAGAGGAACACATGAAAAAACATGAGGACACAAAATTCAGATGATGGGAAACTATACAGGATGAACTACCCAGCTGCCCTTTTTAAACAAATAAATTTTGAGGAAAAAGAAAAAAAGATGAGGAGAGAAACTATAGATTAAGAGAGATAATCGAACACATTTTATGGACTTTTTGGATCCTGATGTGAACATACTAAAAAACAGAAATTTGAGCACGGCTAAATGTTTAAGATTATTAAGAATTTGCATTAATATTTTAGGTGCAGTAATAGCGTGGTTAAGTATAAAAATATCTCTAAGATGAATATTCAGTTATTTAAAGTAAAATGTCATGTTTACAATTTAACATACTTCAACAAAAAAAAGGAAACAGATGTAGCAAATATTGCAAAATGTAAATATGTTTAAGTCTAGGTGATATGAATGAAAACTCTTTTTTTTTTTGAGACAGTTTTGTTCTTGTTGCCCAGGCTGGAGTGCAGTGGCACGATCTCGACTCACTGCAACCTTCGCCTCCTGGGTTCAAGCGATTCTCCTACCTCAGCCTCCCAAGCAGCTGGGATTACAGGTGCTTGCCACCACACCCGCCTAATTTTTCTTTTTTTTGTATTTTTAGTAGAGACCGGGTTCACCATGTTGGCCAGGCTGGTCTCGAACCCCTGACCTCAGGTGATCCACCCATCTCTGCCTCCCAAAGTGCTAGGATTACGCACGTAAGCCACTGCACCCGGCCAGACTCAAACTATTCTTTATCTTCATAATTCTATTTCTGGAATGCTAACCTAGGGCATAATCAAAACTAAGAGAGAAGAAAGGAAAGAAGAGAGGTAGTACATCGTCTTAAGATCTGATTTAATAGCTACCAGCACTCAGTGAGAAGACACTCATTTTTTATAGATAAGGAAGGAAGGCATGGAGAATTAAAATATATTTCATGCAGAGAAAAATATACAAGAATCAATGGAGGATTTGAATCCAGACCTGCAAGGCACCAAGACATGACAGGTTGTTCTGTTTGTAAGTAATTTAGAAACAACTTAAAAATCCAACGAGGGTATAGTGAAGTACATAATAATTTGCCTCCTAGGAGTTTTGCACAACCATGAAAAATGAAAATGACACTTTTCTAAGACTTCTAACAGCTTAGTAAAGTGCCTGTGATGTGTTAAGCAAAAACCCAGACAAGAATTCCAAGAGAAAAAGAAGATTGGTATATCATTTAAAATGTTACAGAAAGAGGCAGAAATAAAAAATGAACTGTCTTTGTCTGAGGGTTGAAATTTTCTGCTTTTATAATTAGGGCAAAAATACGACAACTGGGAGTTGGGGAAGAAATGCTACCATTTTTCGAGGCCCAACCCACCATCACCATGTTTTAAAATCACCTCCCCAGGCCCCTTTACTTACGCTGGGAGCTTCTCCCTCTCGTGAGGTCCGCATGAAGTGTGCCTCCCTCTCGCATATCACTTCCTGCCTCCCCTGCCCTGTGTGGGAAGCCCTGAGAGCAGGGTCCTTGTCCCAAGAATTGGTGTCTGCCACAGTACTTTGCACATAACTGCATATAACAAAAACTGCTGCTGAACTGAATCCAGTAGCTTCCTTCCAACATTGTTCTATATCCTCTCAATTGAATGAAGCTCAAATACTACAGGCGTCTTGGGAAAATGGCAACAACTCGCACCACCCAGGAGTGGGTGCTTCCTTAAATTCTGCACCCTTGGTACCTCTCTTGCCTCCACCTAGTCCAGGTCCTGCCCCAGGGGATGTCCCCATGCCTGCTTTTAAGAACACAGTGGCATTCAGGAGCCCACAGGCACCCACCCTAGCTCTGACCTAGGCTACATAACCTCAATGCCCACCAATACCCAAAATGAAGCGAAGCTTAATGAAGACTACAGTCCAGCCACTTTAGCCTCCAACCCAGTAACAACCTACACTCCTGATGGAGTCTTTCAATTTGTTTTTATGTCTCTACAAACTCAGCTATAGTCAATCTTCCTAGAAAATGACTGGACTTTCCCTAGAAAGTAATCTGACTTGGCTAGAAATGTCACAGCACATGTTTCACCTAGCTATTATGGTCTGGCTAAATAACCTGGATGTTAGTTTAGTGCCCCAAACCAGGTTCAAAAGATAACAACAAACCTTCAGCCAGGGTTACTGAAGAAAATAGTAACAGCCCCAACATGAACAGCAGCCAGGCCTATCAGGTGGATGTTCAGTCAATATTCACAGGGAGGAAAGTGGCTGTGAGGCTCCCAGGGCTCACCAATGCTTGTTCACCTCTTCATTTCTGGATCCCAGCATCTGGTCAAATGCCTAAGGGGTCAGCTGAGCAGCTTGCCAGCCCTGTTACTACAGCAGGGGGCAATTCTGGCTCACAGATAGCAGAAGCCACTCAAGACAGCAGAGACACAGGCCAAAGCCAGGGCCAAGTGGAAGTTGGGGGCTTGCCATATACATATCTGAAAGCATCTGCATCCTCAAACTTTCTGACCTCTCACACTGTTACCAAGCCACACAGCAGACAGGCTTCCTTCCCCATCCCACTGTTATAACAGCGGCCCAGGCAGCAAGGAGAACTGCATCCCAGCCTGGTCCAGTCCACCACACAGAGCTCATCGACAAAGGGTGAAGGGTGTGGAGCGGGGAGGCTAGATTGGATCATGGTGCTCCCTCTGGGCTCACAGATATACCTGATCCCTGGAACAAGTCACTCCATGTTCAAGGGGTGGCAGGGGAGTGGAGGTGCTGAGGACCCATGACAGTCTGCAGACACACAGGGAACACCCTCTAGAGAAGCCCCCTGTTCCCAGGGGCTGATCTCACACATTCCCATGCATGACCCTGCAGAAGCTGGGTGGGGGAGGAGACGAGGCTCCATGAGAGAATGGACAGTAAGGAAGGACCACACAGGCACCACCCAGCTTCTCTTTTATCCACATGTACCATCCATAAGGGAGTCCTAGCAATTAGAAGGCAGCTTCTGTATAGAGAACTCCCCATTGCCCATCCTTCTGCCAAAAAGGAAGAAAAATAATAAAACAAAGCAGTAACACTGAATTAGTCATTCTGGATTGCCCTTCCATTGAGACACGTGCATCACATTTAAATCCTTTCCCCAACTGCACACGAGATTCCCTGCAAAGAGCTGAAAGAAAGCGCCTGCCGTACCTGGGCTCACACAGGAAGGCCGTGTTTTCCCCGTCTGCTCTCCAAACAAGCCACTCCCTGAAGGACGGGTGGCAGAACATGCGGGTTTTGTCTCGCCTCTTAATGAGGAAGCAGGAGAGGGCGTCCATCCTCTGCTGAAAGTCTTCCCATCCCTGCTCCCCCTGGATGTGGCCAGCATTAATAGCCTGAAAGATCTGCTCGTCTGTCATGGGGTGGAGGGATGCGAGGGCCACGTTGAGAATTGGAAGTGCCCTCTCAAAGGCGGACTGGGTCATGAACTTCATGTTGCACTGAAGCAAATAGAGCTCAGAGAGAGACACGGGCACCACCTTGTAGCTGGCACTCTTAATGACCAAGTGGCCCCTCTGGAAGAGGTCCAGGGTGAGCTTGAGGTACAGGTAGGAGCCGAGGCTCCGCAGCACCAGGTGGCTGCTCACTTTTCCAATGAGTGTGGCATCGGCCTTGCCGTTCAGGGAGATGTTGCTGAGGATGTCCTGGCTGCTGTGCACCCTGTGCTGGACGTAGGCGTGCAGGTCACTGTGGATGTCTTTGTTGTCTGGGAAGTCATCTAAGGAAAGCTTGACAAACGGCAGTGCACTTATGATTTCCTGGGGGAGAAAACAAAAACCCACAGTGTCACTCTAAAGAGATTCCTTTTTTATTTTAGCAGCATTTTAAACCAGATTCACTAGTTTTGTTTCAAGGAGGATTTTCATGGATTACAGGGACTCATTGTTTTGTATTAAAACGTGTAATAGGATAAGGTGAAGATAAAAAGCTTATGTGAAAGAAATCCTGATGGGAGATGGAATCAGTAAATGCTATCCTGAGGCCCTCATCCAGGGACCCTGAGCCTAGCGAGCAGAGTAAGAGCCCTGTGCAGACAGCGGCAACGAGGCCAGGGCCAGTAAGGGCAGTGAGACTCTGCAGGTGACCTGATACCCATAATCCTTACACTGTGAAACTGCTTATATAACAAGGACAAACACCAACCAACACTGCACATCTAAGAACACGGCCAGATGCCAAGATAAAAGACATCCTTCTTTATGCATCAAACACTGGGGCTGTGTAACCCAATCAGGAAATCTGAGTCTGCCCCTGGGCTGTGTCTCAACGACAGCGCATCTTAACAAAGCTGCCTACTTTGGTATAGCACGTTATTTTATTAATTGCTTTTTTAAAGTAAACTTTTAAATTGAAGTCTAACATATGAACATATGATTTGTGTACAAATGACAATTGCACAGTGTCACTAATTTTCACTAAGTCAAATATACCTATGTAACCAGCACCCAGAAGCAAAACATCCTCAGCTCCCAGAAGCCTCATGTGCCCTTCCCATCTCTTCCCCATTCCAAAGATTAAGCACATCTGACACCTATGAGCAAAGAAGAGTTTTGCCTTTTTAAAAAGACTTCCCACTATTGTTTCTGAAGTATTTAAATGCGTGTGCTCATTTAATATAACAATGTAGATAAAGAGGGCAGAATACAATTATTCCCATTTTACATGGATGCTATCTGAAGCTCTGAAACTTACACAGCTGGGAAGAAGAACGTAAGATTCCTGGTTCCTATGATCTACTGATGGCCAAATTGTGCTTACTATGTAAAAAGTGACTGAAAAATATACAAACTGAATGTCCAAAAAACACGCATCAAGTTCAACTGAGGTCTAATTTCAGTTTTTATAATGAAAAAATTCCAAATGCTGTTTTTAAATAAATATCATAAAAGGGCAAAAATCAAAACCTAATGTCTAAAAGTCTTCACTGAAAAAGGATACGTATAGAAGGAGTCAATGGTTAAGATACAATTTCAGGGTTTAAGTGAGGAAGAAGATGGAGGAGAAAAAAAAAAATCACCCTACCCCTCGCTGCAAATGTTACCTCATGCTTAAGTTTTGTGAAAAAATAGACCTCTGGGAATAGGCCTTAAAAATCTTTCACCTTCAGCCAGGCACAGTGGCTCACGCCTGTAATCCCAGCACTTTGGGAGGCCAAGGTGGGTGGATCACCTGAGGTCAGGAGTTGGAGACCAGCCTGGCCAACATGGTGAAAATCTGTCTCTACTAAAAATACAAAAATTAGCTGGGCATGGTGGCAGATGCCTGTAATCCCAGCTACTCAGGAGGCCGAGGCAGGAGAATCACTGGAACCGGGGAGGCGGAGGCTGCATTGAGCCAAGATCATGTCACTGCACTCCATCCTGGGCGACAGAGCGTGACTCTATCTCAAAAAAAAAAAAAAAAAAAAAAATCTTTCACCTTCATTTTTCCCTTCAAAAAAACACAAAGCCCCACAGTAAACCCTTGCAAATAACTACCAGCAGGAGTAGCTTTAAACTCTGGCAGGCCTCTTGGCCCCACACACTCCATGACGGTAACCAGGGCTAGATGCCACCATTTGAAAAGTGAACGTGCAATTCGATGCCAACAGGAAACTTACCTGACATCTTGATAAATATACCTGGGGCTAAAAAGGTCAGAGTTTCACCCATGTCCGGCTCTCTGGACTAGTTTTTCAAATTCTTAACATAGTTTCCAATTCAAGCAGCTGAATGGTTTACAACAGTTTTACGTTATTAACATTTATCACTGTAAAACTGGAATATGGGGACTTGGAGAAAGATTTGAGAATTCTTTGTTACCTGAAAATTTGCTCTTACAGTCACAATCAACTTCAACCAGGCAGGAAATTTAGAAATAATTTTGGTAATAAATGAAGAAAGCGTATCTCCATAATCAGGTTTATGAAACTCAGCTTCATTTAAGCCATCTATCAAAATAATGTATTCTTCTTCAGGAATTTTCTGCTCTACAGGATAAAATAATTTTTTCAAATTAAGAAATCATACATTTCTGTAAGACAGCAACACCCAGTGTATTTTAGTGCCCAGTTTAGTGTTAGAAACTGAAAAGGTTTACATATGGCACAAGAAACAGTTTTCACAGAAGCATATTTTCTATTAAATTTATAATGAAAACTGGAGCACAGAGCCAAAAGAAAACCAATTCTCACAAAACAAACATATTGCATGACACACGTTAGCAGAATCTCACTCGTGTATATAACACAGTTAGCTCTTCATAAACCACTGTCATTGGGGTGGGCTACACAAAAATAATGAACACATACAGAGGCCCAATCCGGAAAGGTCACTAGGTCCCCCCATGAGAGCTCCCCAGTGGATTCCAGGGAAGGGAAACTGAACCTCTCGCTGCCCCCAGCCCAGGGCAAACTGCCCTGCCCAAGCCATACAACCAACACAGCGTGAGAGCTCCACGCTACCGACTCCTCCAACAGGGCTCTTCTCTGTGAGCCTGAATCTGGTTTTCTATTTATTAGTGCTGATTTTCTGCCCAGGCAATAGAGAAGAAATGATGACATATCTGTTTTCTATCCCTCTAGCACCTTCCAGCAGAGGTGCCATGTGGGCAAGTAAACAAGCTCAAAAGGTGAGGAGTCCAGGGCAGAGAGGATGGGAAACTGAAGGGCCCATCAGGTCACTGATGTCCATTACCTTGTCGGGGACAAAAAATTAAAATGGAAACCTTTAGAAGTCACTTTAAGGTTTCAATTCAACTGAGCAGAGGCCCTGACAAATATATATGCTGGAAAATTCCTCCAAATAATCCACTTTTTCCCTCAGATACTTAGGAGTGCAAAATACACAACAGTCTTCTGTGGTGCAAGTCACCTAAACAGCCCACACTTACAAGCTGACTACTTGGGAACTGCTCAGTCATCACATTCATTCTTATCAGGGTGCTTCTTTTAACACTATACCATAGGGGTGGTGTAGGAGCGACCTCATGGGGCTGGTTCTGAGAAAGAGGAGTGGATGGGCATGGAGGCTTCGACATCCTCTCCATGCTCCACCTCACTTCTACCCCAGCCTGGCTGACCACCTGCCTTCTGGGGACCACCTGTGTCTGCTGTACCACTACTGAGATGGGGCTGTGGGTAGCTGCTGCGAAGTACCATTTCTCAGGTTTGTGAGTGGCTCCAGCACTCCCCTCTTGAAAGCTGCCACCGGGTCCTGCACACAGGATCGGAGGCTCAGCATGCTCTGTAGTTGGGGCTCCTTTATCAGAAGGTCTCTGTAGGCGGCCAGCTGATGGGACCGGCAGAGCAAAGCCGCGATGCTGTGCACAAACTCGGGCACCAGGCAAGTGTACGTGTTGTCAGCCTGGCAGTAGTGGTAGGCCACCACCTAGGGGGAAGCAGAACCGTCAGCATCACCTCACCCTCTTCACACAGCTCCTTCTGCAATCTCAAACAGGAACACAACTCTGCCCATTCGCTGGTAACAAGATACATAGCATCTATTCCCCAAGACTGGGTCATTTGTTAGCATAATTGTTCCATTTATTCCTTCCTTCACTTATGTGGTTTGCAGACCTTTAACTGCATCCACAAAGCCATCTTGATTAGCATAAAAATCAGCACAAGTTATTTTTTTATTTTTGTATTTAATATAAACAAACAGCATTCATAAAACCTAAAACCTACCCTGGCTTAGAGCAGCTCCAAGCCATCCTAATATTCTCAACATCAAAAAGTGCCATCTTCACTAGGTTTCTGTTCTCAAGAGCAGTGGCACCTCTTTAGGAAACCCTTTTGCTGATCCCAAAAGGCAGATGATAAACCCAGTGGCTGTGAGACCGGGGCTGTAGAGTCACGTCACAGCAGCTCCTTCTCCTGGTCAGGAGGGTCAAGACCTTGGCCCCTTCCCACACCCACACTGCATCAAGGGACACTGTGGAGGAGTTCTACAGGGGCGCTGTCTGAAGAATGAAATCCGAAATCACTAAATCTCTGCCCATCGTGTGGAGAGATAAGTTGGAGTTGAGAGGGAGCTGCCCAGGTACTGAGAGGAAAAGGAATGGTCCCTGTTCCAAGGGACCTGCAGTGTCAGCAGGCTGTTTGTGAGAGGGACCCCACGAAAGGGCCAGACACTGAAGTGTTGGGAATGGGAGGCGTGCTATAGATAGAAGAAAAATCCAATACTTTTCCAAAGGAGGATGATAGGAGAAACACAAGCAGAAGGTAAGGAAGGAAAAGAAGAGCAAAACACTCGTGCCAAGAGCTACGTGTTTTTTGGGAGTATCTGCCTTGCTGCTGTCCCACTGGGTGTGGCAAGCCCCTGCAGGAAGTAGGACAAGAACCACTAGCCACAGTTCATCACTGAGGGCACCAGACACTGAGGTTAGATGCCTTGCCAACCTGACACAGATAGTCAGGGATGTGGGATTAGATCCCAAGTCTGCAGACTCTTTAAAAGGCAAGTGGCAAAAGTAAATGTGCAACAGCTTTTCTCTGGCCAACCTGGAGTTGCCATGAGACTTTTGGTTTAGATTAAATTTATCATCAACAGAGGAAAGCTGGCTGCTCTCCACCTCTCACCTGGACAGAAATTAGCAGGGATACATGTGAGGATCCTGTATGTGCAAACCATCATGAGATGTCCAGTACCACAGTCTCACATGGCATTTGACAAAAACAGCTTGGCAACCCAACAGTGGGTCATGAAATCTATTTATTTATTTTTTTTATTTTTTTGAGATGAAGTCTTGCTCTGTCACCCAGGTTGGAGCGCAGTTGCACAATCTTGGCTCACTGCAGCCTCCGCCTCCTGAGTTCAAGTGATTCTCCCGCCTCAGCCTCCCGAGTAGCTGGGATTACAGGTGCCTGGCACCATGCCTGGCTAATTTTTGTATTTTTAGTAGAGACGAGGTTTCAATATGTTGGCCAGGCTGGTCTCCAACTCCTGCCCACTGGAGTGATCTGTATGCCTCGGCCTCCCAAAGTGCTGGGATTACAAGCATGAGCCGCCAGGCCCGGCCTTGAAATCAATTTAGAGCCACAATTTTTTAAAAAATAAACTTAGGAACACTAGAGTGTATTATAGGATATAAGAATAAACATAGTTCTAAAATGCTTTAGTTATGTGGGTGATTATGTGTGAGTGATCTCTAGTGTAAGATGTATCTCTTATGTGGGTCACAGTCAATGGAGTTTGAAAATCACCATAAGCAGGGATGGCTTTGAAGCCTGCACTACATCACTCATCTCAAATCACCCACTCATGACCAGAGGACTGTTCTGAACTAGTGGTCAGAACCATCAGGGGTGATGGTGCCAAGAGCAGTCATCATCTGGAAAGCAGAAGGGACGGGGATCTGGTGCAGGGCAGGATTCGGTTCAGCTCCCCTCACCAACCTCCCCACAGGGCCTCCTCACAAGGTGTCCCCATGGCTGCTGGCTCCAGCAGCTCTCCAGCTCCACCGACTCACACCACTGCTGCCCAGGGAAACTTAAGTAGCTCACTAGGAGCAAGGGATGTAACTGCTTTAATGCAGGAGTGCGGTTGGTGAGCCAGTGATGGGTGCTAAGCAGAAGAAAAACTTCAGAAAGACCTTGATGATCACAAATTTAAGAAGGGAAAGTTAGCCAAGGAAGGCTCTATTACAACTTCACGAGAAACCTCTGTCAGAAAGCCGAGGAAACCAAAGGCCTCAGACAACAGAGTGCAGGGGAAGAGGTCTGGGTCAAGTCAAAAGCTCCCAATTTCCTGCTCACATACCAAATTAAGAAGAGCACATGCAGATAAGCATGGATTTGTGGCGAGTGCACATGCTACCTTCTGCTGCCTTGAGGAACTCTTTCAATCCATTGTTTAAGATGGATCAGGTCCACTGCCAATGTCTTAAAACAGATACTTACTGTCATTCACACTTTTACTTGGAGAACTTTATCACTATTTCATTAAAAGCTATACTTTATCATTAAGCAGTTGTCTCTGTTTTAAGCTCCCTTTTCCAATCTACTTCTCAGAAACCAAACTAGCAAATCTCTCTATGCGGAAGGCTCCCATAAAACAAGAAAGATTACCTTAGAAGCAAGATATTTCACTGCATCCTCTCTTGGTCTCTGATTTTCAGCACTGATAGACCCAAGAGGTGTTTTAGCTGTGCTGGAAGCACTTGTGGAAGAGCTCGGTGAAAGCAACGGAGTGAAATGAAGATCCTGAGTGGGGTCAGAGGCTGCAAAGAAAGACCCATTTCATTATGTACATCACAGTAGGAGCAGCGTGTGGTATTGAATATATTTCTTGATTCGTGCCAGGGCATATTTTAATAAGCAAGGAGTGAACATGGTCCAAAATTCAGAGGTCCACATGAGAGCACAGGTTCCCATCTGTCTCCCACCCAACTGGTTCCCCTCCCTGGAGAACAGCCATCAGTGTACTGTTTCCCGTTTCCTCTATTAAATTTTTTTTTCTTTTTCTTTTCTTTTCTTTTCTTTTTTTTTTTTAAGGCAGAGTCTCACTCTGTGGCCCAGGCTAGAGTACAGTGGTGCCATCTCGGTTCACTGCAACCTCGACCTCCTGGGTTCAAGTGATTCTCCTGCCTCAGCCTCCCAAGTAGCTGGGATTACAGGCACCCGCCACCACACCCAGCTAATTTTTGTATTTTCAGTAGAGACGGGGTTTTACCATGTTGGTCAGGCTGGTCTCAATCTCCTGACCTTAGGTGATCTGCCCATCTTGGCCTCCCAAAGTGCTGGGATTACAGGCATGAGTGCAGTGGCACAATCCCAGCTCACTGCAGCCTTGATTTACTGGGCTCAAGCGATCCTCCCACCTCAGCCTCCTGAGTAGCTGGGACAAAAGGTGGGCACCACTATGACTAGCTAACTTTATGTAGAGACGAGGTCTCCCTATGTTGCCCAAGCTGGTCTCAAACTCCTGGGCTCAAGTGATCCTCCCACCTCGGCCTTCCAAAGTGTTGGTATTACAGATGTGAGCCACTGCGCCTGACCTGTTAAATTCTTTTGTGTCTTAAAAATCTTGCATGATTCACTTGTTCACCATGTTTTGAGTGGGTTTATTGCATATGAAATAAACAGTAAATAGTCAAACATTTGGCTACTCTATCCTGTCTTTATAATTTTGGAAAATCCAATACAGAAGACGAAGGCTGTGCCAAACAGGGTACAAGAGAACTCCACATTAGAGTCCATCTGAGCTTGTTCTGCCAGGAGCCCAACCCCTTGCTCTTAGAGCCCCAAATTCTCCAGGACACTTGATCAGGCCTCACTGGCCCATCTCTGTCTATATCTAAAGGAAGAGGGGGTTACAGTTCAGGAGGACATCAGGGAACACTGGCCTCGCCCCAGCTTACAGCTGAATACACATCATGATGGAGGGACATATTGAAACAGTTCACTTCACACATGATGGCAAACCTGATATAGTAGCTGCAACAACTTGAGGAAAATTGGTATTTTATGTCTATGTGAACAGCAATTTCCTCCATCTATCTTATGTTAATAAACTAGACAAGTAATTAAACATGCACGTACTTTTAGGTGATGAACCCGGGCTGTTGGAAGCAATCTGCCTCATGCGGCTTCCGTGGCAGCTCAGGGCCACCAACTTGGAAATGATTGCCGTCTTCCCAAATCCCACATTGCCAACCACCACCGCGCCTCTGTTTTCTGCCAGTTCTGTGTTCCTCAAGTTTTCTTCTATCTGGTGAAAGAGCCAATCCCTTCCCACAAACACAGAGTCTGTTGTTATGCTTGGTACTTCAAACAACAAGGGTTTCAACAAAATGTCTTGTGGCTTGTAGGGAGCAAATCGTGCTTCAAAAGAAGAAAAAAAAATTTTAGAAAAATGTCATAATTTTATAAACTAAGAAACTCAAATATCATTGCTTGTGTGTTACATTAAATCCTTAGCTTTACCCCAACTAGGATCTGTCTGTAAGCATTTCCAATCTCGTTCTATTAATACTTCTGTAATACCTCAATTACCATACCCTATTGGACCTATTGGACCAATAGGAAACTAGAGTGTCCTATTGAAATTACTGTCTAGTCTGGTCATGGCTTTGAATTATTCTCAGGACTCAAGGCAGACACACAGAGGATTAGAGAAAGCCATGTGAGGAGCCAAATCATGTCTCATTGGTTTATCTGGAACTGCATTTAAGACGTGTTTCTTCCCTGCTGTATGAATATAACAGAAAAATGTTTTCCCTAGAAATAGGGCTCTGCTCTCATCCAGGTGTGATGACTCTTTGCCTGTACAGTGAGGCTGCTGTGTACCTCACACAACTGTGTTACAGGTAGACAGAGAACATGGCCAATACAGTCCAAGGGGTTTTTTTTTTTTTTTTTTGAGACAGTTTCACTCTTGTTGCCCAGGCTGGAGTGCAATGGCACGATCTCAGCTCACTGCAACCTCCGCCTCTTAGGTTCAAGCAATTCTCCTACCTCAGCCTCCCAAGTAGCTGTGATTACAGGTACCTGCCACCATGCCCAGCTAATTTTTATATTTTTAACAGAGACAAGGTTTCACCACTTTGGCCAGGCTGGTCTCAAACTCCTGACCTCAGGTGATCCACCCGCCTCGGCCTCTCAAAGTGCTGGGATTACAGGCATGAGCCACTGCGCCTGGCCTAGTCCAAGAATTGAAACAAAGCTTATACTGTATTAGTAATAAACACCTAATGAGTGTTAAACTACCCCTCACTTCAAAATAACTTACTGCAGAATTACTTTTTCAATTCCAGAAGCAAGTTAATCACATATTTTAAAGGAAGAAGCCCCAAACCGTTGAGGATGACCTCTTAGCACACCTCACAGATATGCTTTTAGCACAAACACACTTTCCATCATGTTATAAACACAGTTGGCTTCAATGCTGGTTATCACAGACTTTCAAAGTTACTGACTGAGTTAGTCATAACCATTATCGCAGCTGATGCGAGGATAAATACCTTTAACTTCCTGTGCCCTACCTCCGGCCGTATTGTGCCATGGTAATCTAATTGACGTCCGTAGAGGAGCATTTCTCTGCCCGTCTAAATAACTCAGATCTTCCAATTTGGTTGAGCTTGTTGCTGTAATATTAAACTGAAGTTTAGTATCTTCAAAGGTGACTTTAAATTTCATACCTAAGTGACTATAACTTATAAATCACTAAGCAATTCAGTTCAGGCTTTCAACAAAATTTACTTAAACGTCATTTTGATATTGTTTGCCCCAGTTTATTTTTCTGGCAGTATCATTAGTTGAAAAGTGATAAAAACCAAATGCTTCTTTTTCTTAAAGTTATGTTGACTGAGTTGCCAGAATTCTCCATCATTCCTGGAAAGAGACAGAATTCACCATAAAGTGTTTGATGAGGAAATCTGACAATCATGTGGCACACAGCAAAGCTTCAGTACTTAACACCACAAGCAGGTGGCATGCTGCTAGATTCTTCTCTGCAGCTCTGGGGAGCTTTCTGCTGTTTGGAATTCCAAACTTATTAATTAAATGGGCAGATTCTATGTGTACAATTCCACAGCACCGAGAACACTAAAAGTTGGCTCAGTAGTAATAGTATAATCATATTCCTAAGCTTCAAATATATGTGTAGACTTATATACACATTCTATATCATACCGCATTTTTTATTATAAAAATAAGTTATGTTTACCTCTGACCAAGTCAGTAAGACTCATATCACCTAAGTATTTGTTATAAAGCATTAAAGAGCAGGGTGCAGTGGCTCACACCTATAATCATAGGACTTTGGGAGGCTGGGGCGGGTGGATCGCTTGAGGTCAGGAGTTCAAGACCAGCCTGGCCAACATGGTAAAACCCCATTTCTACTAAAATACAAAAAAAATTAGCTGGGCATGGAGGCGGGTCTCTGAAATCCCAGCTACTTGGGAGGCTAAGGCAGGAGAATCACTTAAACCCGGGAGGCAGAGGTTGCAGTGAGCCAGGATCGTGCCACTACACTCCAGCCTGGGTGACAGAGCAAAACTCTGTCTCAAAAAAAAAAATAAAATAAAATAAAATAAAGATCTATTCAAACATTCATATGAGTTACATTACAAAAACAACTACCGCAAAATAATTTTGCTAATTCTCAAGAAATCTTAGAAGCAAGTAGATAGTACACGTTTTTGCCTTTTAAAAACCCCTCCTGTTATTACATTGAGGAAAATCTAAAATTAACCTAATCTGGTTTATGGGTTAAGCCCAACATGAAGTACTGTTGATCTTAGTCAGATTATTATCTTTCAGGACAAGAAAATATACAGTGACTTGAGGGCAAATGAGAGCCTAGAGGGAGACATAGTGCCTGGGTAAAGGCTTCTTAGCACTGGGGACATCTTCAGTGGGACCAAGGTGCAGGGGACAGAAGTCAAGTTGGGCCATCTGTCTTCTGAAAACCCTCTGGCTACCCAACAGGCTCTGACCCAGCATCCAGCTGCCGACCAGTGCCATCCGTCCTACCTGCACCCTTCCTATTTCCCCCCACTAAGATCTCAGTCCTTCTCTTCCTCACTATCCATATCATCCTCTCTTATTCCTTCATTCAACAGCCACCTGGGTGGCTCCAGGCCTGACTGAGTTGGCATATCCCCTCTCGCTGCATCCTCCAAAGGGCAATCCAACACGTGCCCTGCCTACTCATCCTCCCAGCGAGCAAGAAACACCTGAAACCTTGACTTCACGACAGCATGCACCTATGCCTCTGTATCCTCCTGGTGCATATCCACAGTGTATACACATTTAAGTGAATATTCTATGCAGTTTGCCAGCTACCACACAAATCTTTCCCATTAGAAAGACTCAGCTAATTCCTTGTTGGGGATTTTAAATGGATCGAATGTACGGTAATCCAAGGACAGCATCTAGCTTCTCTCTAGGCCCTTCGTAAGTAGGGTGTATAAAATCTCTCGGAGGGCTAACAGGACTACACTGTCTTCCCCAAACCTTCTTACCTCCCTACAGTAACACAGCTTGGAACATTTTCTAGGCTCCTGCCTGAGCACTGAGACCCTTCTCCTCACATGCCTCATGGTGAATGCACCCACCAAGGCACAGGTAGAAGGGGCAGGCAGCCATATTCATAACCCGTAATTCATTTCAGAGCCAGAACAGTCATGAACATCTGACATAATGCTGCAGCCCCAGAGAATAAAAAGATGCTTTAGAGCCTCAAAAGTGTTGTCTATTTCCCTTCCTCCCCTGACTCCTTAGAACTAACAGTTTATAAATTTATAACAACTGAAAGGATTAAAAATATGTGACCATAAAAGACATTCCAAATAAAGGATTGCAAAAATGCCCTAGATTGTATCTAAACAGGTGCAGGAGATGTTAAGATTCCACAGGCCTGTTTTCAGATTCCCAGTCACTAGAGCTTCGGCACCAAAATCTGCAACAGAGCAGCCTCAGCACTTCCACAGCTCTTGGCTGATTCTCAATTTCAAATACGATTAAGCCAAGCTGAAAGCTGCAGCAGGGCCATAAGCCACCACCTGCCAGCTATCTCAGCTTTCTGAGGCATTTTCGAAGCCACCAATAGAGGTGCCAGTGAATAGGGCAGGGAGATTTCAGTGGCTTAGCTATGTGCCCAGGTGCTCCCCACCCTCTGAGCAGGTAACTTGGGCCACTCTGCCCTCTCAGGCATGCCTACAGTAGATTCTCAGTTGTTACCTATGCAAAAGTCAGACTTACATTCAGTATTTACCCATAAACGCTTTCAAAATCCTAGACACCACTCAGGGCCCCAAAAACCCAAAGGTAAAGCAATAATTTCACGCTACAATAAACCCACTGCTAGAATCTCTACAGCGAAATTAATTATATACTTGTGCGCACACACACACACCATATCTAACATCTGGATAAGAAGCACATTTCAAGATGTGGAGGAAAGTCTGTTTTTTGGTGAGGGTGGGCTTGGTGGGGCAAGGCAGAGGGAGACATCTCTAACCTGAACAAAGAGGAACATTTGCTAAAGATGTGGTCTAACCTATGGAAAGTCCATGCCAATAAGTCCAGGGCAATGACCAGTTTTAGGAAAACTGGATAGCAATCATGCTTGTTTCCTGGAAAATTAAACACAGTGTTCTATAATCCACTCAGAAAGTATTTTTGAAAGGAAAAAAATAGTAAAAAATAGAACCCATTACCCAACTTCTTTCTGATTTAAAACATACCTATAAAGGCTTCTAGGTCTGTTTTTAATAAAGGAAAGAGGTGTCCATGTCATGCATTTTGATGTGATATATAGTTGTCCAAACCAATCCCTCTCTAATAAATATCTTTACAAAGAAAATCTGTATAGTGAAATAATCTTTAAACCTAGCCAACTTATTTTTATAATCTTTGTCAAAAAATAAAAATAAAAAAACCTGTCACTGTACTACATGGTTAACAGACAATTCCAGTTCTCTGTAGCAAGCTCAGTAAAGGACCTTAGGAAGAACTTCTGCACCCAATCCCCTAGGGGCCAGCCCCATGAGGAGGCTGTGAACAGAGGTCTGGCATCACCCTTCCTTTACCTGCCAATCCTCATATGCCAAAACACCTTTCCCACCAAAAGGCAATTTGTTTACCTGGATCATAACATGCAAATACTTCTAAGAGATTTCTGTATACGGTCCTTCACATATTATTCTGATTCTTCTAACACTGAGTGTTCTCTGCTGCCCTGTTTGTAGCAGCCTGCCTTCTAATCACTACATAGTGCTGCATAGAGTCTATACAACCTGAATCTTACTCTTCAATGGTACTTGAAAAATCTTGCCATTTCCTCTTAACTGAGAGGTTCAACTTCAGGGGCAGGAAGGGAGGCAATGAAGAATCTACCAGACTCCTAGCTTGTTAACAGATATCATGAAATAGGCCTTTGCTCACATCCTTTCAAAATATGCATTTAGTTTAAAAAACATGTAGTACACAAGAAATGAGCAAACCCATTAGGCCAGGTGGACTTTGCTCAAATCTAGAGGTGAAACCCTCCCATTCCACAGGAGGTCTAGCTCAAGGGCACACGCAGAAGCTAATGAATGCGCACAGCAGAAATCAGAAAGCTCTGCTCTATAATCACGGCAGCCTCCTGGAAAAGCTCAGCTCACACCCACTGTCACTTCACATGGCAGGAGACCCATAAAGAACATCGAGCAGAAAACAACCCCAAATGGGATGCTTTTAACACTGTTAAAATTAACACAGTAATGTTTCCTAATTTTAAAACAGCTTGACTAAATTGAGCACAAGTTCACTATTTTTGTTGAAGTCAATAAAGTGATCAAGTTCTGGGATAATACAAATGACCCATTCATCATAACTAGGTAAATACGGTCTAAAGCGCCTTGGGTGCCACATACTCTGTTAAAGTGGTGGGACAGTGGTGGGAGGACAGGAAAGCTTGTGGAAGGACTATCAGTCAACTCGTATAATGTTCTCTAGTATTTCTCTCCAGCAGACATGCCAAATCCCTCTTCTGGAACAAGGCCATTTCACTTCCTTTGAAAGTGAATTAGAGTTGTGCCTCAGAACTTTTCCATTAGGGCCACTTATTTATCAGCTACTTCAGAGTCCCATTGTAAAAGAACACCCAACAACCACCAGAGTGACCCACCGCATCCTGAAAGCATAGTATAAATCACAGAGAAATTCTCTGACGTAGGAACGGAGAATCTGGGTCCCTGCACTAGTAGAAGAGAAATGTTAAGTGCTACACTGATAACAAAGAATGACTGTAACAAGTTCCTCTTCTAAACTCAGCACAGGGCATGGAGTTTAGAAACCAGAAACCTTAAAAACAGGCCCCACAGCTCAGATGCAGAGAGCTCCTTTCCCCACCCACCTGGAGCTATGGTCATCCTTCACTATGCACTGGAGAGCACTTCCAGGGCCCCCTGAGGATACCGAAATCCTCAGATGCTCAAGTTCCTACTATAAAATGGTGTAATATTTGCACATAACCTACAAACATCCTATATATTTTAAATAATCTCTAGATTACTTATAATACCTAATACAATGTAAATAGTTGTGAGACTGTATTTTTAAATTCTTATTATTTTTTATCGATTTTTTTCCTTGGGTATTTCTGCTCCATGGCTGGATGAATCCATAGATGTAGAACTATAGATACAGGGGACTGACTGTATTCTCCTTGCTTGACACACACCTGGCGACCAGTCTGACTATTGACAGTTGCCAGCCTTTGTGCTTTCTTCTTTGTTCCAGCTACTGCATCTTGGTAAAGCATGTCTATCTCGAATATTTTCATTTCCTTGATTGAGAGCTCCTACTTCCACTGCTTACATTTTAAGCTGTGAGATCCATTTTAACTAAATTGTACAGAAATTCGGCCCTCTTGCCTGTACAATCAGCCTCAATTAGACGAAAATAAGTTTGTAAGTTTGGTAAGAAGATCCTCGAGCTGATACTAACAAACTCACTCAACAATTCCCATTTACCAGGAGGTAATAAACAGTAATGAATTTTCTAAGGCTTAAAACAACAAAAACCGAAAGGAGAGTTTTTATACTTTCTTCTCTTATATACAAAGAGCCCGACAGTCCAAATAATCGATTTAAAGAATTCCAGAGCAGAAGGATCACTTAAAGACCATTAAGTACAGCCTTATTGTGTTTACAGATTAGTAAACTGAGGCTTAGAAAAGGTAAGTGCCTGACCCACGGCCACGAAGCTGGCTTGTGTCTGGAGTGTCTTCCCATGTGAAGACAGTGAACACAGGGCACCTTGGTCTCCCTGAGATAATCCTTCCAGGGAAAGGTGTGGCCTTACCTGCAACTGAGTTGGGCCGTGGCATTATTAGTGAGCTGGAGCCCTGAGAATAAGGGACTGGACCATCTCCAGCTGAGGATTCTGCTTTGGGCAGCGTGCTCTCTGCTGACCCGGTGGTCTCCTCTTCTGCCACTGGGGAGCAGTTATCTGCCCTGCGGTCATGAAGCACTCCCTTCTGAACCCCTAATCTTAGGCTTCCATCTTTATTCCATTCCAAACTGGAGCCACTCCGGTCATCATTTTCGGATGAACTTGTAATTGTGGCTGAAATGAAAGACCAAAATACTTTGAAGGAGGCCAGGCACAGCTGGGGCTGAAGAGTTAAAACATGCACACTGCCCTCCCCAGGATCAATGGAAAGTTTTCCAGTCCACACAGATTTTTATCAAAGTATGTTCCATACAATGTATTTTGGTAAATTAGAAGAATGTGGCTTACCAGGGGAAATAAGCTGCTAAATCACTCTACAGAGAAGAGGAGTAAGGGAGAAACTCTGATAGGAAGATAATGAAAAAAATTGTCTAAAAAGTATCAGAGTTAAGAGTAAAATTATGTAACTTGGAGATAATGTATCCTCTTTTTAACAAAGATTACTCACAAAAGAATTCATGTCTCATTAAATTCCTTTGAACCTTTAAATATACTTTCCAAATTAATAACATTTGTTGGGGGTCGGGGAGCGGGAACAAACAACAGAATGGTTAATGCAGAAACGGTGCAGGAGAAAATCTTTAGAAACAAAAATACAATTATGAAGTCAAACAGAGAATTTGACCCTTAAAGCTTATAACATCTATTCAAGATGGTCCAGAGAGACTGACTTATTATTTCCTCAGCAACACGAAATGGAAAACCTTCCCATATCCAGCGCAGGTGAAGCACCAGCAGGAGAAGGTATACTATGACTGCAGGATTCACATTTAATCTCCAAGAAAGAAAACCAGCACAGAAAAAAGGTACAAAAAACCTTTTGTAAACATCTTGGCAAAAGAGCAGAAAGAACATGGTCAAAGAGTGAAGCAATACTTACCCTACATAGCTTCTACAAACAGTCACTTCTAATTTAAAGATGCTGAGCCATACGGGATCCCCTTGCAACCACAGGTCATCATCACCTGGGCCACTCATACCGCCCCACTGTTAGAACTAACGCTGGCTGCGTCCTTGAGAACAGGGGCCATGTCCACTGATGCCTCTTTCCCTGTCTGGATTCCAGTCACCTAGGCCCTCAACTCCAAGCCTGTTAAATGGGAGTGCACAGGGCCAAAGTGCATTCAGAACCCAGCTCCTGGATCAGGCTGCTTTAGCCACACACCAAGATGATACACACTGTATCAGTAGGCTGGTAAATTAGCTCAGGGTCAGTTATTTAGGATCAAAGGGTCTGAAGGGTTTAGCTTTGTTTATATTCTTTACGGTTTAGAAGTAAAGACGAAACTATTTCCTTGCAGTGGCCACAGGACATCCTGTCACAATTCTGACTGTCTTTACTGCTCCTGCTGCTGCAGCCTGGACTTATCACCCTCTCTGGTTGCCTGTTTAAAAAAATCCCACATAAATGCTGAAGCCTTCCCTAGAGTATCCATGGCGATCTTTTCCTTTTCTGAATAGCACAGCACAGCACATAGTAAGTGCTCAATAAATGCTTGCTAATTGAATGAATGAGCAAATGAATAAACTTCAATTCCATTTGTGGTCAGAGACACTACACTTAATCTCACTTACCAGAGTTCAGGATCTGATTTTGGGTGCCCATCGTTATGATTCCCAGCATTTGCCAGTGTTCCATCAGCAGTATTAAACCATACCTCCACCTCTTTGGAATCAATCACAGCCTTCCTTGTGTTTTTAAATAGACCATTTATATGAACATAGGCATAGCAAGTATGACTCTTTCCATCGTAAAAATGCCAATGGTGGTGTTGACAGCAGAAGCTAGCATTTACTGAAGGTTTGCTATATGCTAGAAGTGTGCTAATGTTTTTCAGGAGTGGTCTAATTTATTGATAAGATTATTGCTTATTAATGGTAATTATTAATGGTAATCCTGTTAATAAGCTTGAAGCATAAAAATGTGGGCCATCCCATAACACAGATTGTGGTGTTACAAACCTTCACATTTAAATCCAGCATTTGCAACTCAAAATGCTTTTCTCAGACATATTGTAATAAGTTAGGTTCACAGGCTACTCCAACATCCAAGTGACAGGAAGAGTTCCAGGCTAGGGAGATAGGGGATTTGTTTGGTTTTATTTTTGTGGCTGTTACATTGGAGAGCATGTATTTGTAAATTGAAAAATTAAACCAAAAGTCAAAGTGCTCTCCCTAAGTGCCAAGCACTTCTGAATCAAACCCCAAAGATCTGAGTCCTAACTAGGACCTCAAGCAGGGGAAATAAGGACTTAGCTCACTTCCTGTTACAAGTGACAGCACTGCAATCAGGACCTCAGGGACCCATGGAGCAGCTGAGGACGGCTGGGAAGGCCAGGTCTGAGTTCCTGATGGCAGGACAGGTGGAAGGTGTGGCTCTCACTGGCAGACATGTGCCCTACACTGTGCCCAGCATCTCATGGTAGGCGGGAGAGAGGAGGCAGAGGGGCAACACTCAGGTCCTGGCAGGGAGAGGAAGGAAAAGGGGTGGGGGAGGAAGGGCTCAGCTGCAGGAGCAGTCACTGCGAAGAGAAGTCCCAGATGGGGTAACCATTTAGAAATGAACATATTGTAAGGTCAGTGTTTATATGAAGAAGACTAGTGAGGAAGAAGAGGCAGCCCTTCTGCTGCCCTCACAAAGTTCCTGTGAGAGAGGCATTCCACGGTCCACATGTCCCAGGGTTCTCAGAGGGAGGGAGGCTGGGAAATCTGAAGCCACTCCACGAACACTCCTTCCTGGGATTCAATAGCAGATGTAGCCTACACAGGTGGAAGCCCAGACACTCTCATCTTGGCTCAGCTCCATCTGAGCCCTGAAGCAGATCCAGCTGAGCAGATGAAGGCCAAATCAGTCTGGCTTCCCTGCACAACCTAAGAACACCACCAAACATGGCAGCCCCGGAGTCCCCAAGACGAGAAAGCTGGTTCTTCCAATAAAAGACATCTTTCTTTCTTCCAAGCTTACAGAAATTCAAACACCTAATCAGGTTAACCCAGTCAATCACTCTCAAGAATGCTATGGGTACACGTACACATCAAGGGCAGCATCTTAACTGTGATGACTTAAAAAAAAAAAAATCTCTAAAAAGTGCTATTTGACATTTCCCAGAGACTGGCTAATGTTTATAGTTGCTTAATAATTTAAAAATTCTAGCATTTTGTTCTTTGGACTAGTATAGATGGCAGCTTTTGTCAATTACAGCTTGCTATCATCACCCAAACTGGGTCTCAGCCACCCTCGTGACACAGAGCATTCTGAAACTGAGCGATTTATCAGGCCTTAAATTTTATAAAGCCGTGAGGTTAGGCTGTGCCTCACAATTTAGTGTTACATTCCGTTTAGTCTCAAGGACAGTGTCTTATCTTCCTTTGTACTAGTGTACAGGGGTAGAATACTTCCAAAACACTTTTTTTTTTTTTTAATAATATGGGATTTCACTATGCTGCCCAGGCTGGTCTCAAACTCCTGGCCTCAATCAGTCCTCCCGCATCAGCCTCCCAAGTAGCTGGGACTACAGGCACACATCATTGCACCTGGCTCACTTTCTTAATATAACAGGGCGTATACCTGATCATATCCCATGAGAGGAGGCAGATAGGCTGAGAACCATCAACCCCACCTTATAGAGATAAAAGGCTCCAGAGAACCTGATCTTTCTCTCTCTCTCTTTCTCTCTCTCACACACACACACACACGTATGTGTATGCACAATTAGTGGTATAGCTAATACCAATTCTTCTGATTATACATACAGCGTATTTTTAAAACACCATTTGCTTGCATGGTGCTCAATACATAAAAGGAGTTAATTATCTGTGGCTAAAAGTTCATGAAGTCTGCCTTGTTAAAAAGTCATCCACTCAGTCATCAAATGCTTTGCTCTGCAAGGCTCTGAAATACGACTGCACTCTTTCTTCACCTTCCCAAAGTTGTTTTTTTTTTTTTTTTTTTTTTTTTGAGACAGGGTCTCACTCTCTTGCCCAGGCTGGAGTGCAGTGGTGCTATCTCGGCTCACTGCAGCCTCGAACTTCCAAGGCTCAAGCGATCCTCCCACCTCAGCCCCCTAAGTAGCTGGGACTACAGGTACCACACCTTGCTAATTTTTTATATTTTTGTAGAGACAGGGTGTCGCCATGTTGCCCACACTGGTCTCGAACTCCTGAGCTCAAGCAATCCACCCACCTTGGCCTCCTAAAGTGCTAGGATCCAACTTTACCCCTTGCCTTTTGAAGGTTCTATGTTGAATGGACACTTAAAATAGAATCAGCAAAAGAAAAATAAAATCAGTGTCGGTCCAGGGCCCTATAGGTAGTTTGGTGGGATCCAAATCAAGTTATAGGCTTAAATGAACATCAAGAAGAAAGCTAACTGTAACCTGACTACAGCATTAGCCCAGAATTGTTCAGGAACTAAGGACCAGAGATACCAAACATCTGCCACAAACAATTCATCAGAACCTTCTCTTTGAGCTACAGAGAAGAAAAGGGTGAAAAGAGCAAGGGGCTTGCTGCAACCTTGGCTTCTCCCCTCTAGGGGGTCCACAAGGAGGTATGCGTCTCCAGACCCGGTACCATTTTGGGCAATGGACATTTTTGTCTTTATAAACACCACCTTCCACATGTGTTTTCTCTCTTTCTGCTAGCTATCAGGAAACTTAGGAGTAAAGCTTTCTGCCCACTTATAAGAAGAATACAGTCTTATGAATGTGACTCCTCAATGCATCTTTTCTCTTGCCCTATTTCATACTTTCCCCAACTCATACCTTCATGGAAAAGGAAAAATCTTGGTTTATTACATGTCTGTTTTGAGCATTTCAAATTCACTGGTGAGGAATTAAGTAATGATCCTTAAGAAATCACAACAGTGGCTAAGATGAATATTGGAATACTGTTTACTATATGCCAGGCTTCATTCTAAGTTCTTTTTGCACTTCAACTCACTGACTCTCATTAACAGCCCTATGGACAGGAAAGCCCCAGAATGCCCTAAGTCCCACTCTATCCTAGAATGGGGCTTTACATGGTTTTTTTGTTTCGAGACAGGGTCTCGCTCTGTTGCCCAGGCTGGAGTACAGTGGTGCAATGACAGCTCACGCAGCCTCGACCTCACGGGCTCAAACGATCTTCCCACCTCAGCCTCCTGAGTAGCTGGGACCACAGGCATGCACCACCAGCACCCCTGGCTCATTTTTAAATTTTTTTGTAGAAACAAAATCTCCCTATGTTGCCCAGGCTGGTTTTGAACTAATGGGCTCAAGCGATCCTCCCACCTCAGCCTCACATGGTGATGGGATGACAGGCGTGACCCACCATGCCCGGCCTCTCTACACTGCTCTGATCATACCATACTATTAAGACAAGACTTGGCATACATCCCAAATACATGTACTATAAATTATGTACGTATACTATTATAATAGAAAATACGAATTTTGAGAGGACTCTCTGAAGAGAGTGATTTGTCCTTCCCTGGGTTGCAGAGAAAATTAGACATAAGGGCATATGTCAAGTGCCTCAGGCATCATGAATGCTCAGGAATGTTTTCCTCCCCACACAACTGAAGAAAAATAAAGTAGCACTTAAAAAGCAAACATTTTTTAACCTCTGTATTTAGCTTAGTGGTTGACAGGAAGAATTTAAAGTTAAAACACTGGACCAATGAATTAAGGATCAAACAAGAAAGGAACATAATGGCCGCTCATAAAAGTGGATGAAAGGAAGAAGTGAATAGAAAAGGAAAAGCCCACTACTGTAGCGAGACTGCCTCCTGTGACTAAGAACTTTCCAAATTAGGTTTCACTGCTGCAGAGGAAGTCCGATCAGGAAAAGATCAGAGACAAGTCAAGGCAACGAGCGCAGAAGTCTATAGGCCTCTTGGCTGACAGGTGGCGTCCCTCTCTTGTGCACCCACACCTCACGCCCAGCAGGCATTCAAGCCGCCAGGCCACATTTTGGATTTTCCCAAGTGTGTAAGGGAAAGCCTGCACGATGAAACTGGCCTGCCTTAAACCTTTCTGGCCAGACATGCCAGACTGTACTTTTATTTCCACCCCTACCTAGGCCCGGCCACCTGCAAACTAACCAACCACAGAGAACAAAGTCCCTGGTTCACCTGCGGCCACAGCTTTTAACCTGAGGGGTCTAGTGAAGGCACTTAAGCCACCTTGCCTGGAATGCCAACAGAATGTCCCAGGTGGGACCCCCGCCCCAACCCTGCACGGTAACCTTCAGCTTCAGGAGACTTCTGGCTTCTCCTTCTGCAACTGCCCAGCCCCATCCAATGTGCCACAGGGCCCTGCTCCCTCTCTGGCCTTGCTCTGGGAGCCCTGTATGCTGGCTTGTGACAGCCAGATCTCTGTACGAAATTTCTAGCTCGGTGCTCACCTGTGTTGCACAAGGCATGCTCTGCTATGACATGCAGCAAGGCCAGGGGCGCGAGCTGCACATTCCCAGCCACATTCATCAGGCTCTTCAACTAAGGAAACACCTAAAGGAATGGCTGGGAGCAGGTGGTGCTGGGCGGGGAGGATGGGACCCACCACACTGCCCAACTGAGAAGAAGTCTCCAGAGACAAGTCTAAGGACTTAAATAACATGACATTTTCCAGAAAAAGCACAGTGTTTTGGTAAAGCCTCACATAACCTGTGCACAGACACTGGAGCTTCTCACACAGTCTAATGACCCTTTTCCAGACTTTGGAAAAGAGTTCGATTAGTGGTATCATTATGCACCCACAGCATACATCTTCCGTCAGAGGTATCAATCACTGTCATGTCTTAAATTCTTCTCAGTAATTTACAACTTGCTCAGACTCTCCACAGAACAGAAGACCATTTTGTAGTCCCACAAGTGGACAAGTTTTGAAAATAGATGCTGTGCCTTATCTTTATTGTCCCAGTACTGAACATGCTTGCTCCTGGTACACAGTAGGTGCCAATAAATGCTTGCTACACCAATAGAACAGCCTGAAGAATCCAACTACAGTCTGAATAAAAGTACAGCAGGCTCTTTGCTGACTCAAATCATTGCCAAGAATTTCTTTCCCACATTAAGCATATTACCAAATTATATACATAAAGAAAAATTCTTCTCTTCACCCAAGAGATTTAAAAAAAAAAAGGCTTCTATAATTAAGGATGATTTTAAAAATTGCAGGCAATGTAGCAAAATGAATATTAACCCAGACTTGAAACAGTCTAAATAGTTATTACCAAATCAATTTCAAAGCATTTCAATTTAGTAGTGAGCAGGGCGATACAGGTGGCAACAAAGCAGTATTAGCATAAAATCAAAAGGGCAGGATTTACAACAAGTAAAAAAGGAAAATAAAGTACAATTAATTCATCTTTGTGTGCCTCTGCATCTGATTATCTCCCTTGGGGCACAAAGTCCAGGAAATAAAAGGTCTAAAGCTACCTCTGGAATCACTTTCATTTTATAAGCCTAGCAGGAGGTAGGAGACAGTCAAAGGAAGATAAAAGTCAGCCCATGATAATTTTTTTTAAACATCCTAAGCAACTAGGCAGAAAAATAAATATTATCAAACTCTAGCAAGATACTCTAGCAGGATACTAACCAGGTGTCTAATATTTTACTGCAAGCTACTTCTGCAGAAGTGTTTCTACGAAGGTATTCCCCTGTCTAAATGCATACCTGCCTCTCTGCTTCAAACTGAGCAAGAAGAAGACAAATGTAAGCATGAGGAAAGCAAAGGAAAGGCGTTCAGAAGAGCTTGAATTCTGAGCACTTAATCACCCAGAAAGCCACCTAGCCAGGTGGAATGTGGCGGCTCATGCCTGCCAGCTCAGGTGCTGAGAGCTGGGCAGGTAGATGACATACCTGCTCTGTGTGGCAGACACACCCAGCTGGAGAGAGGCAGCCACTGTTCCCTCAGGGTCCCCTCCCTTCATGGAACTGTCCTAGCACCGTTTCTCCAAAGGAGGCCGATTCAGGACACTACAAAAATACTCCAGAGATTACACATCTCAACAGGTAAAGAAAGGCAGATTAAAAAGACGAATGGAGAGAGTGACTGACTTAACGGCCCCTCCCTCAGCCAGAATAAGTCCTTCCCCTCTGCACATCTATCATTAATGGATAGGAAGGATTTCTTTTTATTTTGATAGGAAAGCTGGGTTTTCTTTGTTTCTTCTCATCCAGGCTCTATCCTCTTTCTTCCTAAATGCAGAAATAGCCTATTTTCTTGAACTAATATACACACTTAAAATTTTATCACGATATGTACATAAACAAAAATTAAATTTATCTCAAAGCGCTTTAAAACACATTTTCAGTGATGCTTTGTTTGAAAATCAGATTGGTTTTCACACATTCTAATGAAAACATACTTTATATTTCTTTCTAAACTGGGATTAATACAGCTTACAATTTCCATTTGTAACAGGTGGAAGCAAGCCATATTCAAAGGAATGTCACTAAGAAAAAATGTTTTCTCAGACAAGGAGGAAACACCTTTAAAAGCATACTCTGTAAAGTTTTTCTTTTCACAGTAAGTAACTGAAAGCTATTTTATGGTGATTGGGTACAGTTGGGTTTCACCTTGAGAAGATTTTCACATTGCAAATTTGAAAATCAGACACCAACTTCTAGGTAATGCCAATGATTTTAACATGAAAAGAGTAAAGAAGTTCACTTAAAAAAATAAAAAAGATAATCATAGGGAATTCAGTTAATCCCATTCAGCTTAGACAGTATTTCTACATGACAGAATTATTATACTTCTAAAGACATTTATGTCAGAAGAACTTGGACCTCCTGAAAGAGGATAAAGCAGGACTCCCCTCTGGATAACATAATACAGTTGAAACAAGGGGCAGGAGGGGTTTACTAAGCCCTGGCCTCCAGAGAGGAAGACTGGAGTAGGCCCAGTAAATTCTTCTACTGGTTACTAGCCTGCGCTTTCTCCTCCTAAGCAGCGGAAACAGAACACAGGCAGGGCACCCTGTGGCAGTCCTGATGAAAACACATACTTTATATTTCTTTCTAAACTGGGTGCCTGGGCTTGTGGGAACACAAGCTTCCGGTCCCTGCATCTGCTGGACAAAAATATTTAGATTAAATATAACCAACATGATGCGAATCAGCTTAAAGAGTAAAGAAAGGTCCAGGAATTTTAAAGGATGGTTTAGCACTGTCTGAAATTTCCCCAAACTGCTCTGAATAAACCATGCGAATACTGTACGTGGAACCCTGCTTTGAGCCCACAGCTGCCCAAAGCTTGCAAGGCCTCGGCAGCTGTGTGCACTTTGTAACAGTCCACCCCCAAAGCCTCTGCCATTCCAAACCCAGCTCTACTGGCTGACAAATATTAAACTACTTAAAATGGAAAATTAAATGGAAAGCCTCTTCCTGCCTTCTCCAGGCCCTGTGTAATTGGGAGCATGGGTCCTCACCAGCCTGTTTTACAAGCCACTGTTAGGTCTTCCAAAGCAGGAAGCCAAGGTATCTCATCTTCATCTCCGCCCAACTAGGGTCATGGTGCTCTTGAATACTTTACTCTGTGAAACACTTACAATGCCCAAAAGCTGCCATTCCCAGGCTACACCTTATAAAAACAGGCATGCTCTTCAGATGGAAAAAGGCACACCCCTACTCCAGCAATCACAGAACCACAACTGAGTCATAGATAACCTGCTCTGTGAAGAGGCAGTGGAACCTGCACACCCTGTATTGATTTAAGAGGAAGCTCTTCCCCTTTCTGTCCCCACCACTCCTGCCTCTTCAAAGACCTGTGGCTACAGTCTGCCTGGAGAGGAAATTCTTGCATCTTTTCCTTCTCCTCCCTACCACACCTCCAGCGTGTCCCTTGGCAACAGGTTCTAATTCTGCATGTCACGGAAGGAGAGAGAACAGAGGAATGCTGTCAACAGCAGTGCCTCCCTCTAATCCCTCTATAGCTCTTGCAACCTGCAGGAAAACACTGGGAGGCATGGTCTCCAGAGCTGGGGTCTTCTGGATGAGAAGGACTTACCAGCCACTTCCTAATTCCTTCTGCTTTCACCTACAGTTGCCACTTTTCATGCTCAGCCGAGTTATGGGAACATGTTGGCTTGAGCAGAGGAAAAACACAGCTTCAATGTCATGAAATGTGCTACTCTGTCATCATGGCAGAGGTTACAACACAGACATTGAAAGGTTTGACAAAGCCCATGTGGAATGGGGATCCTGCATAGCTTCTTTATAAACTGAACGTTCCCTCTCCCGATGCAACTCGACACTGGCAACACTTCTCTTTCCTTAATTTCTCATTTCCAGCACCATGCTAGGAACCTAGTAGATAGCTGGATTAATGAGACCCCTGTTTACATCTGGAGAGAAAATTAAATAACAAAACAAGAACAAATACACTGAAGGGGAATATTGAGACACTATGGGGAACATATAAGAGGGGTCTAATCAGTCAGCTACTGGGTAGGGCTGTATGAGATTAAGTATTAAGAACCTCCTGCAGTTTAATCTTTCATTGACAACACAAAAAACCAAACCAGCACCATTTCTTTCCTCTGCTTAGAATACCTTAAAAATTGTGGCACTGTATCTCAATGAGAGAGAAAGAGAAATAAATGAATGGGTGGCTCTCAGTTATTAAAAGTTTGGGCCGGGCACAGTGGCTCATGCCTGTAATCACAGTACTTTGGGAGGCCAAGGTGGGAGGAATGCTTGAGGCCACAAATTTGAGACCAGCCTGGGTAACATAGTGAAATATGTTAAAAAATTTTTTAATGAGCTAAGTGTGGTGGCACATGCCTGTAGTCCCAACTACCCGGGAGCCTGAGGTGGGAGGATTGCATTAGCCCAGAAGTTTGGCTGCAGTGAGCTACAATTGCACCACTGCACTCCAGCCTGGGCAACAGAGCAAAACCCTGTCTCAAGAAAAGTTTGTAACTGTCAAAGCAAAAAAAAAAAAAAAAAAAAAAAAAATTTGGTTATAATCAAAGGCATGTAATGCCAATGGCCAGGATGTTCAAAAGAAAAAGCCTGTCAAAACAGTGCTGCACTGGCCACATCCTTGAAGATAAACTATCTGCAGGAGACAAAATTTCAGAAGAACTGAGAATACCGTGAAGAAAGTCATCTGCTTATCTCAGAATAAATACCAAAGATCCATCTATGGTGGACAGCTCAGAAGAGATAGGGCATAAGAACAGAAGTAACGCTGGGAAAAATTAGCTGAACTAGACTAAACAGCAGCTGGGGAAGCAGGGTAAGATGAGAATGGGGAATTAGCAGAACAAGCTCACTGGAAGGCCTTCAAACTGAGTGAAAAGAATATAAATTTGCTACACAAAACTGAGCCCACCATTTATATGAAATGTCCAGAATAAGCTACAGAGACAGAAAGATTAATAGATTACTGGTTGACTAGGACTGGGGAGCCTGGAGTAGGAAATAGAGTGTGCCTTCTAATGGTCACAGGGTTTCTTTTGGGGATAATGAAAATGTTCTAAAATCAGATAGTGGTGATAGTTGCACAACTTTTTAAATATACTAAAAACTGTCAAATGGTTCAAATGAGTGAATACTATGGTATGTGGATTTCATCTTAACAAAGAATGAAGGCAAAATAAAACAAAAATCCAGTAAAGATTCTGATTCAATTGAAAATTATGGCAAGAAGCCGCCTTCCTTAAGCTGAGGGGCCCCTCTAGAAGCTATAGTGAGGTCTACACTAAAGAGCCCACAACCCGATCCCAGGAATCTCACAGACCTTCTGGGGCAATCTCCAAAGTGCAAACTGGATGAACCTGCTGCCTGGTTTTCCAAATTACACTTGAAATAAACTGCAGGTGACTAAAGAAAATAAGGAGCTCAAAGGTCATTCATTCCATTTGATTACATATTAATGTGGAAATGGCATTCAGTCCACAATAAAGCATAAACTATCCCTCAAAGACACGTACATAACTCAGCAAAAGGGGAGTTAAATCTTTCAGAAGAGCTCTGCGTGAAACTGCAATATAATCTTGGAACAGAGGAAGGTGTGAACAATCCCCTCCAGGGGTCCCACCCATCTGTTACCCGAAAGGCACCAAGCTGGAGACCTGAGTCACACAGACACTGGAGCCCAGCTGCAGAAACATAAATGCAGTCTGTCTGGGATGGCATATAAAAATAAAGACTCTTAAATTCCATGGATGATTCTAATACAAACCTGGGACTGAAAACTACTGGATTAATCAAAATCCTTAATTTTCTAGAGAAAGAAAGTGTGCAAAAAGGTAAATTCAATGTTGCTCAAGTCACCGGGCAAATCGGCCTAAGAGTCAGGACTGGAACCCAAGTCTCCTGACTTCAGGACAACCACACTTATTACGTGGGTGTAGGGGCTCAGGGAGGTCATCCTTAGAAAATTCTGGCCTCAAAACGCAGTCAGATCCCATGATAAGAAACCCTAGAAAACATACGCCTGAGCTATCATCAGGAAAATAAGTGACCTTGAGATTGGGATAAGATGGCGTCTTAATATGCAGGAATTTCATTGCTCTGCTGTGTGCCCCAGTGGGACCTGATGCCCAACAAATGAAACTGAATATAGAAGAGCAATGATTTTTGTTTCACAGGCCAGATCTGATCTGGAATTCCTTTTTTTTTTTTTTTTTTAACAAATAAGCTGACTGTTACAAAGTAAACATCAAGAAGTGTAAAAGCCAATGCTCCACTCTCTCAGCTACACATGGAGTCAGTGCTGCCTGCAAAGAACAGAGCAGGCGCTGGCAGACTGACCTTCACAGACCATGCTAAAACCCTCTGAGGAAGTGCCTGGTGAATGCTCTGGTTGATGAGCTTCGAGCCATTATGTTACCGAGCAGTGTGCTTCTTACCTATAATTCCACTGTCCTTGCTTTCCAGGGTGGAACTAGGGCTGCTAATGGTCTCACAGGGACTTTTGTTGGCTGCCGTCTTGCTGACACAGCTATTCAAGGTTGAGCAGGGGCTATCGGTGCTAGGAGATGCGGTGCTGCTTGTTAGTGTGGAGCAAGGACTGATGCCTTGACTCAGAGCTGTGCACTGCAAGACGAATGGAAGGAGGAGTTAGCACGGCTTACACAGGATGCTTCAACACATGCTTTTGTTTTTGCACTAAAACAATAAAACTAAGAACAGGAAAACGGACGTTTTAAAAAAATCTAAAGAGATGTGTGTATAGATATGGATTCATGGAGCTTTATCTATATAAATGTATATATGGTCTTCCAAATTTTGAGAGAGCAGTATCTTTGTTCTGTTCCCCTCCTTTGTGATTTTCCTTTTTATTAAAAGGTCATTCTTAGCAATAATTTAGTGAGGATGCACATTTGTACAACAGAAATGGCAAACAGGCAGACTTCCTTTCATTTGAAGTCTGCAGAAGACAAATGGGTTATTTGACCTCTGTACGGAAAACCTGGGAACTCTGTTTTTGTAATGTTTCACGAACACTGCAACCTGATTCAATTCCTCAAGATTTATGGGCTCTGCAATCAGGGGAAGGAGACTGGTGACCACTGCAGTCTCAAACAATGCATGACACCCTCCCTTGCAGTGCAGAGACCTTCACCAGGGTAGAAGCTCCATCCTGCATTGCTATTCAGATGCACACATCACATCTGGGAGGTGGCAGGGTGCATGCTGCTGCTCCCTTGGAGGGGAAGTGCTTTCCTGATAGATGGACCATTTGATCTCATCTTATTTTGTCTCTGCCTCATCTCCTATAAATCTTTTCCTCACCCCACTGACCCTCCAAAATCTCAACAGCTAAAAAAGCACAGGAAAGCGTATACCAAAGCAACCAGATGAGAAGAACGGTGCTATAAAGGTAAAAGTACTGGTAGCATTATGAAGGCATTCTTTTAGCCTCTTTAATTCATGTAGCCATTATTCTCTGGGTGGTGACTAGAAGGTTAATGTGGACATTTTCTTACGTTCTGCTTCTTTCTGCTTTTTCCCACCTCCCCACTGCAAAAACCCAGAACCAAACTGTTGAAATAAATTTCAATACACAACAGCCCAGAACTCATTTAACTGAACAATGGCTTCCCTGCTCAAGGAAAGGGAGAAGATGGTTATTGCTTCGTTCATCCTCTGAAGAGGTATGCAATGTAGTGTCTTCCTCGGGCATTACCATGGTTTCATTTTTGTCTTCAATGGTTATGTGTGTGGCACTTGGGATCCCTTCTCCCAGTAAAAATCCCAGCCTTGTCAACAGTTCTTGAGCTGCCGGCGAACAGCTCGGTTCATTATCGGCCTTTGCTTCTGGAACAAAGAAAGAAAACAATGAAGATGCCCCTCTGGAGAATTTCAGTATCGCATCTGGATGAGTTCACACTACAGCTGCTTGTCTGGTGATTTTGTGTGTTTCTATAAAATGCGCACAAAGTTGGACAACGCAGCCTGTCCTCTAGCAATACATTCTAATTAAGGGACTGTGACAGGTTAAGGAAACAGTAAAACAAAAACTCCAAGTGCAAAGGGTGAGTGAGAAGAGCCCAGTGTTATCTGACGGCAATTCCTAATTCCGAGTCATGTGAAAACGGGTACTTCAGACAACAGCTTGGGTAAGAAAAGGGCCTATCTTTCATGTTACCCTCACAGAGTGCAGGGTGTCCAAATGCCCACAGGAGGCTGAAATGAAGTAAAACCCTAGTGGCATGCTGGTAGAGACCCAGGCTATTTAGGTGTTGGAGTAAAACTGAAATCCAAGCTCTCATTAAACAAGCCAGGGGAACGACGTGGAAAATTTGGTGGAAAACTTCCTGTGCACATCCCACAGTAGTGAAAGTTAAAACCAGGATTTCGACTTGACGGTCAATCGTGAAGAATCCAAGTTGAAACAAAAAATTTTAAATCACAGTGAAACTTGTCCCAAGAGACAGGACCCAGTACCACTGTTGCCCATGCAAAGATGTAGAAAAATCAAGCTGTATTCTCAGAATGCTGCACAGCAATGCTGGGAAAGCCCACCTTTTCTTGGGTTCTCCCTGAGGTTGGTCATCTGGTTTTTTTGTACTTAAGAGAATTTTATGGTTGGATTTGATTTAAATGTTGAGCTGTAGTTTAACCCTGTACCCAAAAAGCCCAAAGGCACGTAATTATGGCCAATAAATAAAACGACATTCACATCCTTCTAACACTTCTCTCACCTTCTAAAATCAGCATCCATCAGGGGATGAAAAATTTACAAAGCAAGCTGCTTACAAAGTTGTAACTTAACAATAAGTAACCTATGACATAGTCACTCAACATTTTGCTCTTTTTTATTAATTGTCTAGGTAACTGGACTCATATGAACCTACTTTGCTTAGATGTGAAAATCTGCAGATAATGGGTAAAGGTTTTAGGAAAAATAAAATGAGGAAACAACACAGTGATGTTGCCGTTGAGCTACAACAGCACCAACAAAGATCAATGCTCACGTCGCCTTTTGTAAGGAACCACAAAAATCAAAATAAGCAGAGCTTTTGCAAAGGCCATCTGGCTTATTGTCACTCACATATCAGTTTTGCAAGTCATGCACCCAGGATGGCAGCTACAAGGGAAACTATGCTGGCAGCATCTTCAAGAAAGGAAAAGCTTCCCACCCCATGCTTACTGGTAAAAGCTCCTAATGTTTGGAGTAGGAAGAATGGTTTGCCAGCTTGGATGTTTTTTAGCTGCTCTGGAAAACTGCAGGGGTAAGGAAACCAAGGCTTGACTATTCTGGGTTAAAAGAGCCCTGATGCTTCTGGACCATGTGAGCCAAACATGAAGGGGTAGTGGCCCCAAGCCAACACAGGGAAAAGGAGCCACCCCAGGGCGGGTCGACTGCATGCCAAAGCCGCGCTACAGGAGGTCCCTTCCTACCTCAAAGCACATTTTGATTCTCAAGGTAGCTGGGCGTTTGGGAAAGGAGGGCGGGAACCAAACCAGATCAGCAGACAGAGGCACACCCAAGGGGTGAGGCCCTCAGAACAGGATGGCACCGCCCTCCCTCCGCCTCTGCCCCGGGCCCAGGCAGGGCAGCTACTTTATCTCAGGTGGCAGCTGGGCTGGAGGGAGGGAACAGGACGCAGATGGAAAGGGAAGAAGTGGGTGAGGGGGCAGATCTCCGCAGTTTCTCCACTCCACACCCCGCTTCCCTTTCGAAACAATCTCCACACTGCTCCCGATTGTGATTATGCCCCAGAATGTCTAGCTTCTGGTTCAACCTGAAACACTCTGTGTAGAGAGCCAGAAACGACTCCCATTTGGCAGCTGCCGTGGAGGCAGAGAGAGCAGCTGCAGGAGATTGGCTCCACAGAATTCACCTTGACAACAAACAGGGCCATGCCTGCGGCTCACTTGGGACTGGCAGGAGGACCCTGATCCTATGTAGGTCCTATGTGCAGCAGGGGGACCGCAACACCCCAGCACAGTGGCTGCTCCCTCCACACTGTGTCTGCAAACAGATACTCCAGGATCTCAAGTGTTTCATTTTTTTTTTTTAATCCAAAAACAACTTACCATCCAACCCATTTCAGATAAGTTGGGGAGCAGTGGCGATTCCAGCTTTAATGGTTGAGTTGAAAAGGGACACCTAGGCCGGGTGCAGTGGCTCACGCCTGTAATCCCAGCACTTTGGGAGGCTGAGGCGGGTGGATCATCTGAGGTCAGAAGTTTGAGAGCAGACTGGCCAACATGGTGAAACCCCATCTCTATTAAAAATACAAAAATTAGCTGGGCGTAGTGGCAGATGCCTGTAATCCCAGCTACTCGGGAGGCTGAGGCAGGGGAATCACTTGAATCCGGGAGGCAGAGGTTGCAGTGAGCCGAGATTGTGCCACTGCACTCCAGCCTTGGTAACAGAGCAAGATTCTGTCTCCAAAAAAAAAAAAAAAGGAAAGGGACACCCAAATTCATGATCAACTATTCCCTTAACTGCACAACCTGGACTTTGCTGCTACCCAAGTTCTAAACCCTTACCCGGGGTTGGGATGAATGGACAGACGTTATTTTATTTACTTCATGTTTATATCCATTAAGCCACTGCAACTTTATTCTTCCAAAGGCTTCCCACCTGTCTTTTCATATTATTCTGTCTTCTAAAATGTCATCCCAGTGATCATCCCCTTAAAAGGTCCCCTTCAGTCTGAATTCCTTAATCCAATGAAGCTGTCTGAATCTCTCCCTTCCCTAATGCACAGAGCCCTCTCTCACTGAACTTCTCACTCTGGCAGAAGGACCGCCTGGGAGAAGTGTCACTGAGCCATCTTGGGAGTGATGAGTTGCTTAGGAACTCACATGGACACGCTGTGAAATGGAAATACATGTCTACTTGCATAGCTGTTCACTAAATACTGAGATCTGAACAGCCAGATGGTTTTAAGCTAGTTACTACAAAAGCACCTCCAAGTCAAATTCAAACAGACCACTCTAAATAGCAAGTCTATTTTCATTCATGTAGTTAATATTAAATCGCTGATCAATAATGGGTGTACATTACCCAATACCAGTGGGATGAGGGCTGGAGAGAAGACTTCACTTTTCATTTCACAGATTTAAATATCTGACGACTGTATGACGGCTATATTTGGAGATGAGAGAATGCCCTAGGAATCCATTAGGCAAGTGGAGAACAATACTCCCCCCAGCAGCACATTCATGGAACCCTCAGTATTACATAGCGTGAAAGGCTGACTGCATGGAGAAAGGTAAAGGGAAGTTCTTGAATCACTTCTGACTGCCTCTATTCAGCTACTCACCCCCTTGTGGACCACATATGGGGGCACAAATGCTAAGGAGCAGTCCACAAACTGACCAGCTCCCGACTGCCATCATAACTTTAAACCATCAGTGCCCTCTACAATCATCTTCTCATCTTCCGCCACTGTCTGGGAAGCCAGGGTGTTCTCAGTGCTAACCACCGTCCAGACCCTTTTGGGTACTGAACCTCTCTCAACTGCACTTTCTTAGTGAGGGAAGTGGCCATACCCACCTCCTACAGGTTGTGAGGCTCAAAACCAATGTGTATGAGAAACAGCTTATAAACCACAAGATGCTATAGAATTGGTCATTCTCTCTACCAACTTTAACACCAAGAGCCCGCACTTCCTTGCGATTATTTTCTGGTTTCACAAGTTCATATCTATTTTCAAGTGTGCTTGTATGTCTTACATAACTTTCTGTTCATAATTTTTCTGCCTCAAATAGGTTTTTGTAAACTCACTATTCCATGACAACAAACCCCCTCCTTTTTCTGCTTACCAAACCATCCCAATTTGGCCTGCACCTTACTGCTTTCATTTTCCATTCCAATCATTCTCTCTTGTTTAAAGCCAGGGGAGGAGCGCAGGTCCCTAGTGATCACCAAGTATTATCACTCCATAGAGAAAAGTCTTTCCTCCATTCTCGTCCTCCTCGGACTCTAAAGAACACTGAGTACTGCTGACGACATTCGTCAGTTCACTATCATGTGACCTATCACCATGTGACCTCGAAGTTGACTTAATACCAAGTGTCCAAGATAGCACTTGTGAATCTAGTCTGCTAAATGAGACAGGCCCTTGGTTTGACATTAATCCTCTGCCTCTATCTATCCATGACCTGCTTCTCACTTATCCTCTTGCCTTCCATGACTCCTACTTACAAGTATTTTCCCTGTTTCTGTCTGCTCCTTCTCAGCCATTACCATTCCCTCCCTCCTTAGAGTTCCAAAAACAGTATTTAAAAAGGAACATTGGCCGGATGCGGTGGCTCACACCTGTAATCCCAGCACTTTGGGAGGCCGAGGCAGATGGATCACCTGAGTGATCAGATGTTCGAGTGGATCAGGAGTTCGAGAGCAGCCTGGCCAACATGGTGAAACCCTGTCTCTACTAAAAATACAAAAAAACTAACTGGGCATGGTAGCACGTGCCTGTAATCCCAGCTACTCCAGAGGTTGAGGCAGGAGAATCACCTGAACCCAGGAGGCGGAGGTCACAGTGAGCCAAGATTGTGCCACTGCACTCCAGCCTGAGAGACAGAGCGAGACTCTGTCTCAGAAAAATAAAAATAAAAAGGAACATCCATCCATGGACCTGCTCTGTTTCTGTCAATAATTTGTTGTTTCTGGTCTGCAATACCAAAACATAGTTATCATGCAGGTTACCTTCAAAATTTTCATGTCATCCACCCCATATTGAAATTATCACCAAACTTACTATTTCTCCATTCAAAATGCCTCCTGAATTAGCCTTTTCTTCTTCAGTCATCCATCACTCAACTTAAAGTCTTCATCCTCTTAAGTCTAGAGGACTATCAGAGTTTGGATCAATTTTCTCATCTCTATTTTTATTTTCTCCCTCTTTTCCTTCCTCTAGAGCCAGTAGGTTCTTAAGCTTTTTGGTCTCAGAATTCACTCTTAAAAACTGAGGACTGCAGGCTTAGGAGGGTTATGTCTATTGACATTTATCATACTAGATATTAAAACTAAGAATTTTTAAACTGTATGTTAGTTCATTTTAATGTTATAAAACTTCATGTTAACTATTAATATTTTAATTAAAAAACTAATTTTTAACGTATGGGTAAATAGGTAAAAAGCTGTACTTTTGATTTTAAAGATTAGTTAAGAAGAATGGCATTGTTTTTACAATTTTACAAACTTTAATGTGCAATTAAATAGAGGACAGCTGGATTTGCATAACTTCTTCTGCATTCAATCTGTGGGGATCAGTTCTTTTGGTTGAAGCATGTGAAGAACTGCAGCCTCAGACAGATACATAATTGGGAAAGACAGGAGTCTTTTTAGTTAATTATAGATATTCTTCTCTGATACCTAGCCAAAACTTGACAATCAGCAATTTCCCTTTTTTTTTTTTTTTTTTTTGAGACGGGGTCTCGCTATGTTACTCAGGCTGGTTATGAACTCCTGGGGCTCAAGCAGTCCTCCTGCCTCAGCCTCCCCAAGTGCTGGAAACAGCAATTTCTTAAAGGTAAGTTCCACTGTTGACTCAATCTGCATCGATGAATTTTTTGTACTGTTACAGTAAGATCCAATGGTCTGTTTTACACTGTAAATTGATCTTTTACCCATGCAAGACTGTGTAACATTATGCATTCGGTCATTTGGAAAATAATGGTTTTACACATTTTGCAAATGTTGACAAATGTTATCACATAATATCAAAACATCACATTACCAGAGATCTTAATTGAAAAGTCTTGAGAAACCATCAAGCTCAATGTGACAGGTGTAAAATTTCCCAAAAAACCTAATTTTCATTTGAAATGTCAAGTTTTATTATGGGCAACTAATCCTGTCAGAGTTGGTTTTTTGTTTTTTTTGTTTTGTTTTGTTTTTTGTTTGTTTTTTTTTTTTTTTTTGAGACAGAGTCTCGCTCTGTGGCCCAGGCTGGAGTGCAGTGGTGCAATCTTGGCTCACAGCAACCTCCAACTCCTGGGTTCAAGCAATTCTCCTGCCTCAGCCTCCCGAGTAGCTGGGATTACAGGTGCCCACCACCATGCCCAGTTAGTTTTGTATTTTTAGTAGAGACAGGGTTTCACCACGTTGGCCAGGCTGGTCTCGAACTCCTGACCTCAGGCAATCTGCCCGCCTTGGCCTCCCAAAGTGCTAGGATTACAGGTGTCAGCCACTGTGCCTGGCCTTTTTTTTTTTTTTTTTTTTTCCCAATGGAAGTGCCAGGCTACTTTCATTCCTGTTGAAGAAAAAGTGTGCCAAATACCTACTTCAGAATAACCATGGGTTGTCAGTCATTCTTTCAAATAAAAACAATATTCCATTTTAAAAGTAGTGAGTTCAGCTTGCAATTCAATCATACAAGTGCTCTGCCTCAAGAAAACCATCAGACTTCCGAGCATGCAGAAGGGCTTTACTCAGACTTCCCACTTCATCACACAGAATATTAAAAAGATGGGTCTCCAAGGGTCAAGATTTAATAACATTACTTTTAGTGCTTCATCAAGGACATTCTTCAGTGAATTATTTGTGAAGCCAGCACGTGGCAGTGAAGAACACCAGGACTACCAGTGTAGCCAGTGCCTTGACATATACTAAGGTATCAGAAGTTTTACCGACAATTGCTTTTGCAGCATCAGTGCAAATGTCAACAAAGGGAAATGTAAATACCTTCTTCGTATTATTACAAAAGGGTTTTGTATTATTATAAAGAGTTTTGACATCACAAACCCCTGAAAGTGTCTTGGGGACTAGAAGTCCACAGTCTGACAGTCCACTGTCAGAACCTCTGAATTAAGTCTACAACTGTGTTAAATAAAAACCACAGCTGCACACATCTCTCATCCTAGTAACTGATCTCCCATCTTTATCTGTTTAATTTGGGGGTAAAAGAGGGCTCTCTATTCTCACCAATTCCATTTCCTTATCACATACCTATAACTTCAACTCACAGACCTTCACAAGTCTCCTGAAACAGCCCTGTTAAGCACATTAATTTTTCTTTTTCCTTTTTTGTAGTACACCTTCTCTTTTGATTTTCCTGTAGATCTACGGCCTTGCAAGCACTCTGTTCTGCAAGGTATAAAGTGGCAATTGTTGTAAGAGACACACAGAGGGAAAAATCCATGATTACCAGAATACTGTGGTCTTGTGTGGTCTTTTCCTGTCCCTCTTGCTGGTGCTCCTTGCACCTTAGTCCCAGCTCACAAATGAAATACCAGTTTCTCAGCCCTCTTTTGTCAATGACCTGTTTCCCTACTGTAACTTGCCTAGTCTCATAGCATTACTTCCAAGCAAATGGCTGACCAGTTTATATCCTGAGCTCTTTCTTGATACCCAGTTTGATTTTCCAACTGGTGGCTGGACACTTGCGAAGATGTTCCACCAGCACTTCGAAGTCTACATGCCTGAAACCGAACTCAAACCAAAACACAGTCCCTGCTCCTCCAGTGTCCCTTAATGTGGTCTCAAAGGCGTGAAGTTGTTGTCTCTGTCTTTTTCAGTTCCCAGGTCCTTGCAATTCCTCAAGAATCTTCCATTTACCACCTCTTCTTCACTGAACCTGAACTAATTTGAGACTTTATCCTCTCACTTAATTACTAAAACAATTTTTTAATCATTCTTAACCCTAGTCTCTTTCCAGTCCCACTCCATCCTACTCTGTTGCCACGTACTATAGTCTGAATGTCTGTGTCTCAGAATGGGATTAGTGACCTTATAAATGAGGGAGCTTGTTTGTCCCTTCCACTACATGAGGTTACAGCAAAAAGATGCTGTCTATGAACCAGCAAGTAGGCCTTTGCCAGACCCCAAATCTGCAGACTACCTTGATCTTGGACTTTCCATCCTGCACTAAATCTAAGAAATAAATTACTGTTGTTTATAAACCACTCAGTTTATGGTATTTTTGTTATAGCAGCCTGAACTAAGACAACAGGTAAATCTTAAGGCATAGCTACAATTAAGTCTTTCCATGCTCAGAATCTCCATCTGCTGGCCAAGCATAGTGGTTCGCACTTGTAATCCTGGCACTTTGGGAGGCCAAGGCGGGTGGGTCACCTGAGGTCAGGAGTTTGAGACCAGCCTGGCTAACATGGCAAAACTCTGTCTCTACTAAAAATACAAAAATTAGCCGGGTGTGGCGGTGGGTGCCTGTAATCCCAGCTACTCGGGAGGCTGAGGCAAAAGAATCGCTTGAACCCAGGAGGCGGAGGTTGCAGTGAGCCGAGACTGTGCCACTGCACTCCAGTCTGGGCAACAAGAATGAAGCTCCATCTCAAAAAAAAAAAAAAAAAAAAAAAGAGAGAATCTCCATCTGCTGAACTCCTAGTTCATCACACAGCTTGGATTAGTCATTACTTCCTCCTTTATTACAGTCACGCCATATACAGGTCTCTAATCCCCTGCCAGACTCTAAGGCTCCATAAAGACAGGACCCATGCTTGATAACCCATCTCAAATAGCATTTAGCATAGTGGTTTTTCACAGCATAGAAACTGAATACTTATTCAAGGAAATGCAGAATGAATGGATACTCTACTTCCAAGAGTCTCTCTTCTGTGCACACATACCAGGTATGCCCCTTTTCTATACTTCCATCAAATAAAACCTCATTCAACCATTGGTTGAATGTTGCACTGCCATTCTAAGAAGCTGAAAATTAAAGCAGGATCGAGGTTACCTCTTGGGAAAGAAAGGGTTTTAAGAAATAAAACATGACTATGCATTTCTTTCAATCATATTCGTTTTTTCACTTTTTTTTTTTTGAGACAGGGTCTCACTCTGTCTCCCAGGCTGCAGTGTAATGGTGTGATCATGGCTCACTGCAGCTTCCACCTCCCTGGCTAAAGAATCCTCCCACCTCAGCATCCTGAGTAGCTGGGACCAGAGAGGTGCACTGCTATATCTGGCTAATTTTTTGACTTTTTGTAGCCTTGCTACATTGTCCAGGCTGGTATCAAACTCCTAGGCTCAAGCAATCCTCCTGCCTTGGCCTCCCAAAGTGCTGGGATTATAAGGGCGAGCCACCACACCCAGCCCCTTTATGCTTTATATCTCTTTAATCCTCTATACCTGTTTGACCATCTAAAATGGTAATAAAAAACATAAGGTGTCAAAATATTTACTTAAGCATATAACTAAAGACCCTCTCCTCCCAGAAGATAGTTTCACATTGAACTATTCTGCTCTTTCATATGTGTTAGCTTTATTTGCTTAGTCAGACTGCCAGGAAAAAAGTTTCGTCACTGACTGACATGAAGATATCATTTAAAAAAAAGTTTCATCATATTTTGAGATTGATCTTCACAGAGCAATGACTTATGAGACTAAAAACTTTCTAGCCCCTCCTCAAAACTTGCCCTAGTAGCTAGAAATATATTAATGCAAACCTAAATAAATTATGGTTGCCCCTAAATCAAAGAAATAAAGCGTGGATCCTGTTATAATAATCATCTCTAATTTATCTGAAGGTTTTTTTTCCCTTAACGCAGATATTGCTTGTGGGTAAATGAGCTTTCCCCTAAACAATATGTTGATTTAGCAATAGGAAGCTTACTCATTAAGAACTTATTCTATCTGACACACAGCTTATTAGGACCATTTGACACGAAAATGGGCTTTGTATTTTGTTTGATGATTTTATTAAGTCATCCGTTTTTCCTAGAGTAGAAAATGCTGTGTTTCAAATGTATTTAAACATACTACGATAGAATGTTTTTTCCTGAAGATGTTTCCAGGTGAGTGCAAACTCCTTCCTTTCCTTCCTTTCTTTTTTAAAGAGACAAGGTCTCACTATGCTGCTCGGGCTGTTCTCAAACTCCCAGTCTCAAGCAATCCTCCCACCTCGGCCCCCTGAATCACTGGAATTACAGGTGTGAGCTACAGTGCCCAGCTTGCAAGCTTTAAGAAACAAGTTATTTGCTTACAAAAAAAAAAATTCATCTTCTTACATCATCGAACCCACACTTCCCAGAAGGCTAAAACGTGCATCACACATAAATGCAATTACTTATAAACAAGCAAATTCAAAATGTCCTTTGGTTTGTTTTCCTTTGATTTAAAATCCAAACAGAGAGCTAAGAATCAAGAGTTGATGGAGCTACATGACCAAAGCAAAAATGAGGCAGGAAAATATTTCAAGCATTTAGGAATAACCTGCTATTTCACGAGTCCATGGGAAATTTCAAAAGCACTTCGCAAAGAGCTGTTTTCAGTGGAGTCTGTTAGTCTGGTGAATACTGGCATGCTATTATTGACAGCACCCAGAAAACCGTCTTAGAAACTTAAACAAGAATGTCCAAAGGAAATATAGATAACAGAAGACCACATTTTAAAGTAAAACTTAAGTGATGATGCTGATATTAAACCCTAAAAATGAGGGTTTGCCCATCATGTATCTGTACACACCTGGGTTAACACTCAAACTCAATTAGTTTTAGTTGGCTCTATCATTTCCTTTGGGTTCAGTGATCTGGATAAAATTTACACTTTGACATGGCAGACTTAATTAACCCCATTGAAATTTAAGGGACTCCATGGGGATTACAAAACATACCATTCTATACTAATTGTCCTGTTTGACTTTGTTAGGCAGCCACCTCTCCTCATCAACCAAGAGAAAGCTCACCCTGCTGCGGCATCCACCAACATCATGGCTATCTTCAGGCAAGACCATGCACCCACAGACGTGAACCACACCTGCTCCCGAGACACTTAACAAAAATGAAAACATACCCTGCTTCTTAATTTCAGGTGAAACCGAAATGTCTGGTCCTGTATTTGTAGCCCATAGATCTCATAACTTTGGTCCCCATGGAGACTAAAGACGCCGAATCAGAAAGCTCAGGTCTCAGGAGTGAGCACACATGCAAACTTCAGGCTACTCCAGCAAGACCAATTGCTGCATTTGAAATTTAGCTCAGCCCACAGCCAAGCATAAGAACACTTCCATTCGTCAAGAAAGGTGGCCAATTCTGTTTTGAGCAAGGGAGAAAAGTTAACAATAGGAACTATTTATAACCTTTCATTGCCTAATAAAAATCCAAATTTTCTACCCCCACTCCCACACCAGGAGGAGGAGGTCCCAATCTCTGTACAGAACCTCAACGATACTCCCAGCCAGGGAGGAAGAGGTTACATAATGGAGCCTAGGCCAGCCAAAATGCCAGGGGCATAATTGACCAGGGCTACAAAGGCTTTGGTGGGTGGGGAGGAAGGGAAGAGGTAGGTAGCAGGCTTAATCTGAGCCAGGCAGACAGCTTAGACATTTGATGACTGATATTCACTACAGAGAGATAGATTTTACTTTCCTTTCAGGACACCGAGGAGAGAGAGAACAGACTGCCTGCCCACGTGAACGCACAATCAAGAGAGGCCTCATGTACCAGCAGTTGGCTATCCTAACCAGACACCACAGTGGAATCTCCACCTTCACCAGCAACATTCAGTGTGCACAAATCCTCAGCTCAAATCCTCTTCCCTCAACCACACAATGAGTGCCTGGACAGAAAGGAAAAGGGTGGCATTTCTCATGCCAAGACACCTGCAATAGCACCTCTTGCCTGCCCAGAGTGCCCAGTGCCTGGCCCCATCTTTTCCCCATGTCCCAAACTCCCCTTCCCTTCCCAGTTTTCAGCTTTTGCTGATCCTTCCTCACAGCTCATTTTTAGCTGTATTTTTACCACCACTCCAGTATATTGTCTTCCCATGTCCTACTTATTACCCACTCCCTGCCATACAGCACCAGCAACACAAAAGGCACACACAGGTTAGAACATAAAGGGTCTGTATCTCCCACCACCCACAATTAGGCAGAGGAAGGTGCCAGATATGCCAAAGTAAAAATACGGTTGAGTTCTCTTTCAGCATTGCTACATAAACTTTTGTCCACACTGAGGATAAAGCAAGCCCCTTTACATACAGCAAGATTCCTAGTCCCATGTTTCTGCAGAAAAACAGGGTGGAAATTCAAAACACCCAAATTAAAGGCAAGAGAGATGTGAGTTGGGGACTCCCCAGAAAGGAACAAACAGGAAAATTCTTGAATTGATTTTTTAAAATAAACAACTATGAATATATCTGTTAAACGCTGCAAATTTGTAATGTCACACATATTTCCAGATATAAAATATATATACATATAAAATGTCTTTAAAAATATTTCCATCAATTTGGTTTTTTTTTTTTTTTTTTGCTCCTACTTCAACATCCCCTAAAGAAAAACTTCAGATGTTAAAAAAAGCAGCCTTCAAAAGACACCAAATGCTTTTTTTAAAGCTAGCAATTACATGCTTTGTCCAGTTAAGGTTTCAGCTTTTCAGCCAAAGCCTGTTGTTGAATTTTCTCAAGCAGTAGAACATTAAAAACAAAACAAAATCTTGGAAGCAATCTACTGGGTGACGCTTCCTATCCTCCAAGACCTGGTAGGTCAAAATTCAGAGGAAATAGGACTCAATCCTTAAATAATGCATATGTACCCACTTAACTATTTATAAGCCAGGTATACAATTTTCAAGAATTTGTGTTAGACAAACAGATCTCTGTAACTGCTGGAGGGGAAAATACCTCCCAAATACATTCTCAGCAAAGCAGTACTGCAAGGACACTCAAGTTTCATTCAGAAATGAAGTGTCATTGTATAAAATCTTTGGTAGAGGGGGAAGCAAATCACTGAAAACATTCTTACCATGCTCATCAGGCTCTGTTGGCTTGGATACTTCTCTGAATGGCATTATAACTGCATCTCCAGGCACTCTGGGGCTTTCCACATACTTGGGCTTCCTGACGGGACCTGTAGTGGGAAAGATCTGAGTGTGGCTAATTTTTTCCAGATGCAAACAAAGCCTTGGAATGTACAGTGTGTGTCCTTACCAGGACCCAAATATGCCTAGAGGAAGAGCCAGTGCCTTCCCCTCCCTTAAACACGCGCGCACACACACACAATTTCAGTACAGACGAGGGAACGTCCAGTCTGGCCTGCCAAAGAAGAAAAGAGTAAGCTCAGATTTGAGAATGTAAACCCTAACAAAAACAAAAGCTGCTCTCTTGCTGTGAAGTCGCTACAGCTGTCTTCACTGGTCAAGTGGGTGATTTTGACATGTTCAAACCTGGACTGCTTTGTGATGAAGGGTTTGATTTTCCTCTAACTAGGACAAGGATGGGACAAAGACGATTTGGTAGCTTGGTATCTCTAAAGTCAGGAGGCAAGGATTACAAACAGCCGGCCTGTAACAGCAACACAGTCTGCGCACCAGCCACAAGAACGCAGGCATCTTATCTGGCTGGTGACGCACAGTGACTGTGCGGGGCACAGCAGCCAGCAAGCGGGTCAGACATAGGAGAGACCAACAGGCTTATCTCGCACCTCCTGTTCCCACAGCCCCTGCTTATTATCAGAAAATCCGGAATTCTTCATAAGACTGGATGGAACCCTCACATACAATGATGCAGCCGTTTTGGAAAACAGTTTGGCAGTCGTTCAAAAGGTTAAGTGCAGAGTTACTACATGGCCCTGCAGTTCTACTCCTATGGGAATATATGTTCACACAAAAACTTGTACACGAATGCTCATAGTAACGCCATTTGTACTAGCTAAAGGTACGTCAAATGACAACAACAAAATGTTCTTTGCCCACACAATGGAATATTATTGGGCAGTAGAAAGGAATGAAGTATCGATTCATGCTACAACATGGATGAAGCTTGAAAACATTCTGCTAAGCGAAAGAAGCCAGTCACAAAGGATCTACATGATTCCATTCATATGTCATGCCCAGAATAGCCAAATCTTTCAGAAAGTATAAATGGTTGCCAGGGGCTGGGGGTTATGCAGGCTATGCAGGCCTGTGGGGTAATGGTAAGGGATATGTGACTTCTTTCTAGAGTGACCAAATGTTCTAAAATTAGGTTGTAGGGATGGTTGTACAACTCTATGAATATATTTAAAATTAGTCTATTGTATGCTTTAAATGGGTGAACTGTATGGATGTGTATTATACCTAAACAAAACTGCTTAAAAAAAATTAAAAGGCTAGGCGCGGTGGCTCACACCTGTAATTCTTGCACTTAGGCCAACACAGAAGGATCACTTGAGCCCAGGAGTTTGAGACAAGCCTGGGCAACACAGTGAAGACCTGGTCTCTATACAAAAATAATAACAAAGAGGCCAGGCGCGGTGGCTCATGCCTGTAATCACAGCACATTGGGAGGCCGAGGTGGGTGGATCATGAGGTCAGGAGTTCGAGACCAGCCTGGCCAAGATGGTGAAACCCCGTCTCAACTAAAAAAATACAAAAATTAGCCAGGCGCGGTCGTGGGCACCTGTAATCCCACCTACTCAGGAGGCTGAGGCAGGAGAATCGCGTGAACCCAGGAGGTGGAGTCTGCAGTGAGCTGAGATCATGCCACTGCACTCTAGCCTGGGCAACAGAGCAAGACTCCGTCTCAAAAAATAAATAAATAAAAATAAACAAAGTTAGCTGGGTGCAGTGATGTGCGCCTGAAGTCCAAGCTACTCAGGAGGCTGAGGTGGGAGGATCACTTGAGCCCAGGAGGTAAAGGTTGCAGTGAGCCAAGATCACACCACTGCACTCTAGCCTGGGTGACAGGGTGAAACCCTGTCTCAAAAATAAAGAAAATACTGCCTATTCTGTTACATTTTGGTCCAAAATCACTCCCTTGATTCTAGTGTTCCTTGGTTGCCTTAAAGTGGCTTTTAGCAAGACCACAGAGATAGGAAACATTTTACATCAGTAAGAGAAGGGGTAGAAGACATGCAGGCAGGAATCTACAACTATCCCCTCTTCTTAGCCCTGGGCCATAGCCCTGACAGTCCCAGGGGCCCAGTTCCACCACTGTGTCATGATGGGGTGATGCAGATAGACCATCCTTCTGTCTCAAATGTCTTCTGCATCTAAGAAATTCTGTTCAAAAGATGGTTTATGGTGAGAGATGCTGCCATCTAAAGGCATACTACAAAAGCATTTATACTACTATAAAAATAATCCATTTCCTAGCCAGCTACATGGGTGTACTACATCTTAAACTAGACTGTTATCAAATAAGCTAATAATACTTTACAAATAAGAATGGTATTTCAAACTTCAGGAACCATCGTTTTTAAATGATTCATGTAGTATTTAATCACTTGGCGGTCTTCATAATTTAACCCTGTCATAAAGGGAACTTTTACAAAGATTAAAATAGAATGGTTACAGGGGACACATAATTGCAATCTAAGTGCGGGATGTAGGCTATTCAACAGTATCCAGACTTTATCTACAACATATATATATATCCACACATAAATATGCATAGGGAAAAAGACTTGTGGGGGTTTGGGGGTGGAGCTAAACTATTTGCTGTGTAAGAGACATAAACTAGAAAGAAGGGCCTGAATAGGACAGATACAAATGGAATCAATTAGCTGGGTGTGGTGGCGTTTGCCTGTAGTCCCAGCTACTCAGGAGGCTGAGGCAGGAGGGTCTTGTGAGCCCAGGAGTTGGAGGCTACAGTAAGCCGTGATTGCACCACTGCGCTCCAGCCAAGGTGACAGAGCAAGACCCTGTCTCAGAGAAAAAAGAGAAAAAAAAAAAGGAACCAGAACAAAGACAAGAACCCATATACACTTTTGGTTTGCCACCTACTCTCTAAGGTAAAATGAACTGCTGACATATTTTCCCTTCATCTGCCCTCGTCCATTTGAAGGACCTGGGGACGTAAAGCTCTTTGTTATTATTGCCTGATAATTTGCCCAATGAGCAGGCATGGCCACTGTTCAAGAAGTGCCTGTATTTCTGCTCCCCTTAACTCTTCAGGGTACAGTAACAGCAAATCTAAAGAGATCTATTTCCAGGCTCCAATCTACCTACCCAATAGAGTCTTCAAAACTATTCTCTAATAGTAAGCACTTTCTTAAAATGTGGGCTATTTCATTAATGTATGATGGTTATTGTAAATGTCTGGATCCTGGAACCCAGTATCACCCAGAGCCTTCAGAAAGCATCCACGTGCCTGCCTGTTTAACTGTCTTAGAACGGTTCTATTCAGATCCAACCCCTAACTCATAGACTCAACCCTGAGGAGCCAGGATACTCAACGCAGGGACTCATGAGTTGGGCAGACCTAGGTTCAAATACTGTACCCAGGCCTGGCACGGTGGTTCATGCCTGTAATCCCAGCACTTTGGGAGGCTGAGGTGGGTGGATTGCCTCATGAGTTCCAGACCAGCCTGGGTAACATAGTGAAACCCCATCTCTACTTAAAAAAAAAAAAAAAAAAAAAAAATTAGCTGGGCGTGGTGGCATGTGCCTGTAGTCCCAGCTACTTTGGAGGCTGAAGTACGAGAATCACTTGAACCCAGGAGACGGAGGTTGCAGTGAGCTGAGATCACACCACTGCACTCCAGCCTGGGCAACAGAGTGAGACTCTGTCTCAAACAAAACAAAAGAAAAACAAAACAAAACTGTACCCCTCCCTCCTCATGTCCCCTAACTCACGCCTTACTATGTCCCAGACCCTAAAGGTGAGCAAATGAACCTCTTGCTACAAGGGGAAAATCCATGCACAAAGACCACGCCCACCTGGTTCCCAGGCACACTAAATCACAGTAATGTCACATACGAAAGGAGACCTAGAATATACCAAAGTATGTAAAACATATATTCAGTGGTCACACAAGGCAAAGCATGCACATACATTAATTCACTCATTCCTAATAACTCTGGGAGAAAAGTACAATTTCCCTCATTTTTAGGTCAGGAAACTGAGGTTCAAATAAGCTGTTCTTATCTGAACTCGGCCCACACATGACAAAGCAGGAAGGAATTCACACCCTGGTCTATGCAGTTTTGAAGCCCATGCACTGAATCACCATTGAGCACTTATACAACTATGAAATCTGGATTAAACATGCAATTCTAGAAAAAGCCCACGCACTGGGAACTTCCACCACCCAGTCATCAACATCCATGGACGCTGGCTGCAGAGGCAGCAAATCGTTTATGCATCCTACTTGTCTCTGGTCTTCCCTTTTACTAGAGGAAATATTAAGTGAATATAAACAACTGTTCTCCTGCATGATCCTTGTATTTAAATTGCTTTTCACAAACAGCTGAACATAAAGTGCTGTAAAACAAGATAAATTTATAGCCATAGGTTTTATTGTCCCCCACAATCACTCATTAGAGAATTTGGGCATACTTTGCATTAAGCAGAGCAGATGATACGTGTTTGCCTCCACTCCCTCTCAAAACACCATTAAAGTTGTAGCAAAAAGATTAAAGAGAGACCAGTGGGGAAAGGAGAAAGAGCCACTGGCCAGAAACCAAGCTCTGAAGGTAGGAAACAGATTGCCAAGGAGCAGTGGAGCAGGCAGAGCAGAAAGGTTAGTGTTGGGTGGGGGCAGGGGAAGGGGCGGGGGGAGGGGGAGTGATGAGGGCTCAGCCTGGGCCAGAGCCTCGGTGACAGCAGGTCCATCGGAAGGCAAGGGCGCGGGTGACATCCAGTAGTGTGGCTGGTTGAAAACTACTGAAGGAAAAGTGAGACCCCCCAATCCCAGAAATTTCTTAAGCCTGGAGCATCCCTTCCCCTCCCTCATCCTGGAGGCCAAGTTTATTCTCTGGAAAGGCTCAATTCTAAGACCATGGAGAGAGATTCAAGAGCTAAACTCATGAGTGCCGTTTTCTTTTCGTGTTTTTTTTAAACTTGTAACTGCTAAGGAAAAAGTAGATTAAGAAATATTCTACATGCAGACTGATGGGCCAGAGACGTATCTCCCACCCCCAGCCCCCAGCTATGAGATCTGACAGCCAAGCTTATAGGCCATGGCAGGAAGAGATGGGAGGATTCCTCTTAGGGGAAGCTCATCAAGAGAAGAAGGCCTAAAGATAATCATAGTTGGGGACCCCCCTACCCCAAGAAAGGTAGATCCCTGACCATCATGCTGCAGCACAGCTTGCCCTCAACGTACCCCTTTCAATCAGCTTTTAGCACCTTATATACAAATAAGGAGCCAAGGACCACCAGGCAGGTGAGGAAAGACCTACCCTGAAAGACAGTAACTGACACAGGTTAAGAAAGGAACTCTGAGTTGGGCACGGTGGTGCACGCCTTTAGTCCCAGCTACTTGGGAGGACTGCCTAAGCCCAGGAGTTTGAGGCTGCAATGAGCTATGATTGTGCCAACCCTGTCTCTTTAAAAAAACAAACTAAGGAATGAGAGAAAAGAAGAAACGCCCTATAGAAAGAAAAGCAATACTGCTTCTATTACACAAAAGGATACTGGGACAAGGGACACCTGGAGCCCATGATGTGGGCAGCTAAGCAGGCTGCGGCTACAGAACAACTGCAGGCCACACAGTCAGGAGCCATCACAGTCACCAAGCGCCGATCACACATGACCACCTATTAAACCACAATGACACTAATCGCTGTGCCATCTATACGGAACACTCCCCCACATAAAGCGGCCACAGTCCTTATCAACAGAGATCCAGACTGAAAAATCCATCTCCCCAAGCCCTTACTCAGGGAAAACTACTGCCCAGCACCTTCCCCTCACAACTTTTTGTTTAAAACAAAATATTCAAGCATAAGCTACTTTTAACTTCCCCCTTTTACTTAAACCAAGTGTTACGAGGTTAATCCCCCCAAATTAACCAGAATGTAATACTACATAATAATTACCCAGAAAGCATGATATTCCAGCTACTGGGTATGTTTTAACGCAGGAGGCTCTTAAAAACAAGACAAGACTTGTCTGTGGATAAAAACATAAAATAAACAACAACAACAACAACGGGAACAAGGAAAGACCGTCCGGTATTAGCTGACAACCAGCTCCTCTAGGAGCTGGCATGTCTCCAGGGCTGGGCTCCCAGTCCCCCGCCACCCCCGGTACTGGTATCCTGCTGCCGCCGCTTTTCCAGCTGTAACGTGCACAGGCTTCAAATGTAGATTCTGATGTTCAAGGTGTGGGCTGGGACCACAGATGACACTTTGGTAGCACGAACGGGGTCTCTAGGGAAGACCGCTGTTTACCACCTACTCCAGCCAGGTTCAAGTGAAGTGCAGTGGCTGTGAGTGGAGCACCAACGTGTTCAGTTCACAAGATTTAAGATAAATGGGCATTATCCTCCATCATAAATTAAAGCTACTTCATCTGAACTCTAGATCCTTCTCCTCATTCCAATTTCCCCAAGCCACTGCCCCTCCCCTCACAATCTCCACTATGTGATACAGGAGAAGGTGGATCTCAAAGTTATAAAGGACCCTTAAAATTAAAAACAACAAAGTGCCAAAAGTAAGTTAAGTTACACAGCCATAAACCCAAAGGTATCAAGTATGCAGCTTGCAAAAGAAAAAAACAAAAACAAAACAAAACCCAAGCACCTGTCAGCTTCTTTAACTGTGTAGCAGGGCCTGTGTCAGTCTGGAAGGATGTGGCCAGAACCCTCCCTTAATTACTCCACTCTGCAGCCCAGAAGGTACAGCACTCTCCCCATTCAGAATTCTGCCTTCACATAAATCTCCAAATAGACTTTCCCAGCGGCCAGTTTTCCTGCTTTTTGACATTTTAATCACACAGCTGACTATTTTGCTGCTTAGAAACTGCCACATAAGGAGTATTTTTTAAAAGGGATGGTAGAAATAAACCAAACCCAGCTTTATCTCGAGGCAGTGAAAGGGAGAAGGGCAGGGATTACCTTTCATTTCTGAGTGTTTCGGTTAAAGATAATTATATATTTATATGAAAGCAATATTTGGGACACAGAACACCTGAGGCTACTTATTGCATTTAAAGTGGATCTTACATTTTTCATGATATCTGGAGGCTGTGAAAAGTGACACTGCATGTTATCAATCATTTTAGGGATTTTTTTGCATCCTGAACTTTCACAGTAAAGGTTCCTGCCAATTTTATCTGATCTAGGTTTTCATTCCACAGTGGGAAATTTCACAAGATGAGGAAAATAAAGAGACGAGTAAGAGAATATTTTGGGGGCAGGGGGAACCTTTATCACTAAGGCAAATTGCATTAAATAGCCAATTCCTAATGGCAAACTGTGGTAAACTACCAGATAAGTCTTGTATTTTAAGGAGCAAGACATCCAGACAGAGCTTCTAAAGTCTGACCCCTCTTCCTCTAGTACCCACACCACACCCCTGCCCCCCCAACAAAAGAGTGCTTGGTCAGGGAGGAGAATGAGGTGACATGCAATTAGGGACTGAAAAAAGATGATGACTTGGCCTACCCAAGCCTGCGGGATAAAGGGAGTCTTTATAACAGGAACATGGGCTGGCTCCCTGTGGTTTTGTCTCTTGCCTGAGTTGAGGCACGGCTGGGGGACAGAAGGCACCGCCCAAAGACACCATCTTACAGGATAAGAGCCTCTTGGGAAGATTCACCCTGGGGGAAGGAGACAGAAAATGAACTGACCAAGCTGGAAAACCTTGGCCAAAGAGGAGGGCAATTTCAAACACAGCCTGGCATCCATCCCTTGGATATCTCCCATGAGAGGCAGAAGGGGATTAAGTAACTAAACTGCTGACAGCTCTCCTCCAGGGAATGACAAAACGCAGCACCAGGGCCCCCACAACTCCCGGGATACAGGGTATGGATAAAGGACAAGGCACCTGGAAACAGAAGTGCACCAGCTGTCCCAGCAGACACCCTCTGGGTACTTCCAGAAGCATTCAGGAACACTTTTACAAGGGCCTGGGGCCTTGTATAAAAAGGTAGTGGCAAAAGATCAGTGTGATTTGAGTTACTACTACTGGGACCTCATCCTAATCCAAAGACAAGTGAGATCTAGGGAAATTCAGACTGCAATTCTAGGGAAGAAAAAAGCAGAAGAGAAAAAAGTGTGTCACCTGCTGATAGTGAAGAGAACACAAAAGTCACCTAACACCACTCTTAATAAGCCTCCTTTTATTTATTTCAAATACCTTGTTTGCGAAGATCCACTGGTAAAGGGCAGACAGCCTTTATTCATTGGTGCAACGCCTAAGACATTGTGAGGATGTAAATGTTCACAATCTAGTAGGAAAACAGTATATCAAACTGGAGCCATGCTCCTTTTTTCCAAATTGTATTTTAAGTTCCAGGATACATGTGCAAAATGTGCAGGTTTGTTACATAGGTAAACATGGCAATGGTGGTTTGCTGCACCTATCAACCCATCACCTAGGTATTAAGCCCCACATGCATTAGCTACTTATCCTGATGCTCTCCCTCCCCCCGTGCCCTGACAGGCCCCGGTATGTGTTGTTCTCCTCCATGTGTTCTCATTACTTCATCCATGTCCCTGCAAAGGACATGATCTTGTTCCTTTTTGTGGCTGCATAGTATTCTATGGTGTATATGTACTATGCCTCCTTTAGTTTATCATTGATGGGCATTTGGGTTGATTCCACATCTTTTCTATTGTGAATAGTGCCACAATAAACATACGTGTGCACATCTTTACAGAAAGATTTGTGTTCTTTTGGGTATATACCTCGTAATGGGATTGCTAGGTCAAATGGTATTTCTGGTTCTAGATCCTTGAGGAATCGCCACACTGTCTTCCACGATAGTTCAACTAATTTACACTCCCAGGAACAGTGTAAAAGAGGTCCTGTTCCTCCACAGCCTCACCAGCATCTGTTTCTTGGCTTTTTAATAATCACCATTCCGACTGACATGAGATGGTATCTCATTGTGGTTCTGATTTGCATTTCTCTAATGATCAGTGATGTTGAGCTTTTTTTCTTATGTTTGTTGGCCACGTAAATGTCTTCTTTTCAGAATTGTCTGTTCATGTCCTTTGCCCACTTTTTGATGGGATTTTTTTGTAGCCATGCTCCTTTCAATAAGGTATCATTAAAATAAATGTTAACACTTTCAAGTCCCAGTTTGTAGTCTACATGTTTATAGCATCATGAGTACAATAAGCTCCTAGTACAACAAAGTAACTTAACATTTCCGCTTTCTTCCAGTGCAATCTGTCATGCTGTTCTCACACTGTACAAAAATTGTTATATATGAAAGCATGGAAATGCATTAATTCATTTTATTTACTCAACAAATATCTGTGACACATCCACTGCATACCAGGCACAAGAGTGAGAACCACAGACATGACTGAACTCTCTCGATGCTCTCGGTTAAGATGGCAAGAGTCTACTATATCATTTGAATTTTATTTCAAAACACTTCAACATAAGCTGGGATATGTCCAGTGGCTGTAAGCCAACTGCCTAAAGGCAATGAGTTGTCTTAATCTGGAAGACAGGCTCCAAGAGTAGTTAACCAGCTTTTAATCAAAAAGCCACACTCAAGAGACACTACCGCAAGCCAGTCTGCTAGCTATCCTTATCACCAACCAACAGCAGGTTATGTTAACTAGTATACTTTGGGTCAGAAATGGGTTTTCACATTGGTTAAATTACTGACTTTGTTAATTAGTATTACAGCTGTTGGAACATTTTCAATGGTGAAATTGATGATATTTGAGGTAAGAGAGTTGACTGGAAATGTCAGAAACACTCTGCCTGTGTGTGACCCAAATATAAAAATCTAGCAGGCCAGATTGTAATAAGCCTCAGAAATGTAAGGCTCAAGGTTAAGAATGGTGCCCTAGGTTTGATAAGTAAATGGCCCCAGGTCCAGCGGCTGATTCCCAGGAATTGTTAGGTCCCTGATGTAAAATGGCAGGAAAACCTGAATTCTGCCTTTGGTGGGCCACATTCTAAAGATATCATTCCAAGATCCCATCCCCTCATTACTGAATCAAACACAATCTGGGTACGACCATGTAGGGACTCTGCTGATGGAATTAAGAATACTAATTAGACGACCTTCAAATAGATTATCCTGGATTATCTGGGTAAGCTTGCTATAATCACACAGACCCTCGAAAGCAGAAGTGAGAAAAGGCAGGAGGAAGGGTCAGACACTAAAGTGTGAGAAGGAAGCCACCTTTCTGGCATTGAAGATGAAGGAAGGGAACCACAAACAGGAATGCAGGCAGCCTCTAAAGTTGAGAAGAATCCTCAGCTGACCGCCACTAAAGAAATGGGGACCTAGGCCGGGCTCAACAGCTCATGCCTATAATCCCAGCACTTTGGGAGACCGAGGTGGGTGGATCACCTGAGGTCAGGAGTTCGAGACCAGCCTGACCAACATGGTGAAACCCCATCTCTACTAAAAATACAAAAATTAGCTGGGCGTGGTAGGCACCTGTATGCCCAACTACTCAGGAGGCTGAGGCAGGAGAATTGCTTGAACCCGGGAGTCGGAGGTTGCAGTGAGCCGAGATCACGCCACTGCACTCCAGCCTGGGCAACAGAGTAAGACTCTGTCAAAAAAGGAAGGAAGGAAGGGAGGGAGGGAGGGAGGGAGGGAGGGAGGGAGGAAGGAATGGGGACCTCAGTCCTACAGTCACATGGAACTGAATTCTGCCCTCCTGAATGAGCCTGGAAGTGGTTCATCCCCTGAGCCTTAACAGAACACCACCCTGCTACCGTCTTGATTTTGGCCTAAGGAAACCTAGAGAAGAGAGCCAGATGTGCCTGGACTTCTGTCCTAAAGAATTGTGAGATAACAGATTTAAGATAAGCTTGTAGTAATTTCTCAGGGCAGCAATAAAACACTGACACAATGTCTATGAAACACTGTCTCATGTGCTACAGGTAAACACCAAATGCAAGCTGCTGTCAGAGCAGACTCCTGAAAAGGACAAAGCTGGAGCCTCACCAGGCATATAAAGCAGGTTGTGTGGCTGTGCTGTGACAACCTACTAATAAATCTGTATGGGCAGAACTCCACCTAAGCCTTATTTTCATTCATGCCTGGTTGTGAGCTCACAAGGAGGAAATCTCTAGCTCTTACTTCCTCTGACTTTTGGTAGTAATTATAATGTGCCATAAAGAATCTAATACCAGCTGGGCATGGTGGCTCACGCCTGAAATCCCAGTACTTTGTGAGGCTGAGGTGGGAGGATCACTTGAGCCCAGGAGTTCAGGACCAGCCTGGGAAACACGGTGAAACTCCATCTCTACAAAAAAATACAAAAATTAGCTGGGCATGGTGGTGCGTGCCTGTACTTGGTGAGGAGGGCCGGGGGTGGGGAGAGCTGAGGCAGGAGGATCGCACAAGTCGAGGCTGCAGTGAGTCATGCTCATGCTACTGTACTCCAGTCTGGGTGACAAAAAATGAGGCCCTGTCTCCGAAAAAAAAAAAAAAAAAAAAAAATGCAGCTGATTTCCTTAGCTTTGTAGGAATGGTTAAGCAAATAGCTACAAACAATTGAACAACCACAAACTTTGATTTAAAGATACCCTGGAAGAAAGATCGATCTTCCTAGAATGGCTAATTTCAGAGTTTGTCTAAGGAACTCAGGAAGTAGGCCTTAAGCCACAGGGCTCTTCTGTTGTTTGCACAAGGAGGAAATGAGCCCTCCACTGCATGAAGTAACTGACTCCAAAAGGAAGGCAGGATCCTTGAGAATTTTCTTTCCCTGTGGGTTCAGACCAGCCCCTGGACCAACAGCAACAGCATCACCTGCGAACTTGTTAGACATGCAAATTCTCAGCCCCTCCCCAGACCACAGAGTGATTCCGATGCCCCACTCAGGCTTGTTTTTTGTTTTTGAGACAAAATCTCGTTCCGTCGCCCAGGATAGAGTGCAGTGGTGCGATCTCAGCTCACTGCAACCTCTGCCTCCCAGGTTCAAGTGATTCTTATGCCTCAGCCTCCTACAGACAGGCACCACCACACCTGGCTAATTTTTGTATTTTTAGTAGAGACAGGGTTTCACTATGTTGGCCAGGCTGGTCTCGAACACCTGACCTCAAATGATCCGCCCGCCTCAGCTTCCCAAAGTGCTGGGATTATAGGTGTGAGCCACCTTACCTGGCCTCCCACTCAAGTTTGAAACGCACTGGCACGGCCTGTCTGGAGTAGCTATGCAAGACCTTGCCCACAGCGCAATAAAGCTCAAAATTCAAGTATGAAGACAAAACAGTACGATGTTAAATGACTTGGGAAAAACAGCAGCAGGAGGGAGGAAGGCAGCGTTTGAGCTGTACATGAGGCTGGGGACACGAGGGGGGACTGGCGTCACTGAATGGGACCACAGAGGTGGGAGGCAGGGGGTTTTACTCTTTGCATTTCCTAAACGAATTAAAAGCAGTTGGAGGAAGAAAACTTTGTCTCTGTTTAGCTTCTTTACAGTGTTTAGCACAGAGCTATGTACTCAGGTGGGGCATAAATATATATTTCAATAAGAAAAAGTTTATTTCTGCTTTTTAAGTAAATTATACTCATTTGCTATAAACTAGTAACTTCTAAGAAATCCTGTAATTTGGGAGTATCTTCTCCAATATTTACTCAGTACAGTGGCTACCACAGAATTCCATTTCATTTCTGTCAGGGCAGGAGATTCGGAAGTAAGGGGAGGAATGTGAGAAGGGAGGTATGGGGAGGTGTTGGAGGGGTTGAGGTGGGATGAGGGGAGCGTGGGTCCCAGTCCCTTGAAAGGTTCCACTGATTAGAAGGTGCTCCATGACCCCTCCCTAACCAGCCAGGAGAGGGTGAAGGCAGAGCAGTCCTATGTCTCACTCAATAGCACTCTCTCTTTCCATCCTCCACAGTGACCAGGTCAAGACTATCCCAGCCTTCTCCAACTAATCTAATACACGCACATACACACTCCACCCTTCGCCCTATACAGAAAAAAATCACCATCGGAAGGGAGCACCTGAAGGAAATTCTTCAGCCCCATCCTCACACCTACCTGCTCTGGCATGCATCTGCATACATCCACACACAGCGAATCCTCTACCTGCACTCATGGGCCAAGATCAGGGTGCAGAGATCAAGGGCAAGAACAGGGAACAGAGATGCAGAACGCAATTGTCTCTAGAGAAATACCTGTAAGCACTGTTGCTCTTAATAGGATTTATGAGTTTAATCAGATTAGGTCCAAAGATTAGCTATGGATCATAGTTTCAACCTGACTAGGTTGCACTGAGACCATTAAAAGGGCCAGCTTGGACAATGAGCTACCACTGCACACCTTTTAGGATGGCTAAAACTTAAAAAACAAAATATAAAAACTGCTGGTGAAGATGCAAAGTAACTGAAACCCTCATACTGTTGGTGAAAATGCAAAATGGTAGAGCTACTTTGGAAAACAGTATTAGTCTGCAAAAAAAAAAAGAAAAAGAAAAAGAATTGATACCCACTACAACATGAATGACTCAACTGCATTAGGCTAAGCGAAAGAAGCCAGACTCAAAAGGTTATACACAATTCTAAACACGACATTCTGAAAAGGAAAAACTATAGGTTTGGAGAACAGTTCAGGGGTTGTCAGGAGTTGGGTGTTGACTACAAAGGAGCAGCATGAGGGAATATTTTAGGGTGAAAGAACTGGTATCTTTGTGGTAGTTACACAACTGTGCATTTGACAGTCACAGATCTGTACAATGAGAAAAAAAGTTCATTTTTGCTCTATGTTAATTTAAAAAAACACATTAAAATTTTTTTTTAGTTAGAAAAGAGGGTCTAGCTACTTCAATGATAATAGTGATACCCAGTTATAGGAAATCCCCAAGTCTCAAATCCTGGGTAAACATCTCTGACCCATATAGAGACAGCAACAGCTAAAGGCCAGCCCCAGCATCTATCATCTCCTTCCACCTCTGTAAGAAAGCCCTAATTTTTCACTATTTTAAAAAATAGGCCAGGAACAGTGGCTCACACCTGTAATTCCAGCATTTTGGAAGACCAAGGCGGGCAGATGGCTTGAGCCCAGGAGTTCCAGACCAGCCTGGGTAATATGGTGAAACCCTGTCTCTACAGAAAATACAAAAATTAGGTGGGTGTGGTGGCGTGTGCCTGTAGTCCCATGTATTTGGGAGGCTGAGGTGGGAGGATCACTTCAACCTGGGAGGTTAAGGCTGCAGTGAGCCGTGATCCTGCCACTGCACTCCAGCCTGGGCAACAGAACAAGAGCATCTCTCAAAAATAAATAAATAAAAAGTTTCAAACACTTGGAAAGGGACAAAAGAGATAACAGGGTGTACCTTCAGTGGGCCTGGATGTTGCTTATGTAAAGTAGACCCTCCGACAGTATCTTTCCATAGCTGTGTACACTCTTGACTTTCTATTGACTAGTTTACAGGTCTGTAAATTGCAGAAAACTTGGCAGTGCAATATGATTCCTGTCCCTAGCAATGTTTGTCCATAGCAATTCTCTGGCAGACAATATAAATCTCTATAACCCAAATTCCTAAACCATTAACATCTTTTTGGATTCCCTAATTAATGAATTATGCTATTGCCTTTCTCATAACTGCTGGGCGTAGTGGCTCACAATCCTAGCACTTTGGGAGGCCAAGGCAGGTGGATCACCAGAGGTCAGGAGTTTGAGACATGGCCAACATGGCGAAACCCCGTCTCCACTAAAAATACAAAAATTAGCCAGGCATGGTGGTGGGCACCTGTAACCCCAGCTACTCAGGAGGTTGAGGTAGAAGAATCACTTGAACCCAGGAGGCAGAGGTTGCAGTAAGCGAACATTGCACCACTGCACTCCAGCCTGGGCGATAAGGGTAAGAGTCCGTCTCAAACAACAACAATAGCGGAGAAAATTAAGCTATAGCACCCTAGTGCAATTAAGTGCGTAAATAATTGCATTTCCCAGCCTCCTTGGCAGCTAGGTCCACAGAGCCAATGAGAGGTGAGCCAGCATCAGGTAGGATTTCAAGGAAGACTGTTTACAAAGATGAGCCAGGTGGGAGAAACCCCATTTTGCTCTTCTCTTTCCTTCTTCTGGCAGGACATGTGGACATGCTAGCTAGTACTCCAGCGAACATGTTATTAGACCATCAGGTTACCTTGTGTTAGGAAGGTGTGGTAAACTGATAATGGTTCCCAAAGACATACTCCCTGGAACCTATGGTATTTGCTACTTGATTTGGAAAAATCATCTGTGTAGATGTGACTAAGTTAAGGATCCTGAGATGAGGGGCTTATCTAGGTGGGCCTCAACTGCCATAAGTAAAAGAGAAAGGAGAGGCCAGACACGGTGGCTCATGCCTGTAATCTCAGCACTTTGGGAGGCAGAGGCAGGAGGACCGCTTAAGTTCAGGAGTTCAAGACCAGCTTAGGCAACACGGTGAAACCCCATCTCTACAAAAAAATACAAAAATTCGTTGTGGTGTGTGCCTGTAGTCCCAGCTACTTGGGAGGCTGAGGTGGAGGATCACTTGAGGTGGAGGATCACTTGAGCTTGGGAGGTTGAGGCTGCAGTGAGTGATGATCCATTGTGCCACCACACCCTATCCTGAAATACACAATTTTTAGCTTTAAGTGAAATTCATTCTAAAAATAATTAAAATATTTTTAAACACAAGATTGACACATTGAATTTTAAGGCTTGTGGGAAGCCATATTTAAAATTTTTAACCATAATGCACTGAATAGCAATGCAAAATTCATATCATTTGTACATAAAATGCTTCTCTCAACATCAAAAGGCTCAAAATAGTCCCTCCACCATGTAAAGTCAATCTCTCCCTTTCGGAATACTCAATGGTAGTTCAAGATTCTAAAAAAAAAATAAAAAAAAAATAAACCACTCCCTCAAGTCCAAGTCCACCATTGTCTACTCCCTATCCCACAGTGCCCACCCTGCTGGTAAGGACTGCCATCTCATTTCTGTTACCCTCTGAATTCTAGAACCTTCCACATGCTACCACAGTCATCCTTTCCCCACAGCACATACACTATTGTCACCCATGTCCTTGTCCATGTCCCCCAGCAGACTCAACTCCTGGGTGTCTCTGGCATCTCTGGCATCTGTACAAAGATGCTATCTCTGAAGTCACGAGTAGCCCACAATCCTGTTGCACATGGTCAGAAGGCTGGCATGTCAGACCACACACAAGGGGCCTCTAACAATCCCACAACAGGCTGCACCTGAGACTGAAAGAAAAGGCAGTATGAAAGGCCGGGCTCGCGAGCAAGAGGCACTGTCCTCCTCTGACCTCATTGTTGATGAGCTCACACTGGCAAGCACATGCTTTCCATTATCTGAAACACCTCTTCCCTCTTGCAAACATCAAGCGCAGCAGCAAAGCCATATTTGGGGGCTCAGCCATTATCTGTTTAGAGTCTAAAAAGGACAAATTGCACTCACAGATTGCATAGGTAACCCGTGACATCAGTGAGAGGGGCCAGATAAGCCACGACCGCAGCTCACCTCCTAAGAGTGCCTGCTGCTGTCCCCTGCAGCAACCCAGGCCATCGTGACCTCTCAGCTACCGCATCTGACTTCCTATCAGTGTTCAGCATTCAGGACAAAACAGAGAACAGGGTTTCCACACTAAACATGCTACAGCTCAGGTTGATGTAGAATTTTTATTGGTTAAAGCAACTACAGTCATTGCTTACCTTACTCTAAAACAGGTGATCAAGATTTTACATTAAAGTTAGAATTCCTGAATATACAATGATTTATTACAACAGAGTGGCTGCTTCTTGATTTTTTTTTAAAACCAACTGAAACTGATCTCCATCTTAGCACCTGCTAACAGTCAATCAGGTCAACCACAGGTCATATTAAACCATCTTCCCAACTCCCCCACCTCCACTGGTTCTGAAGAGTGGGTGTAAACAATGGGTTAAACAATCCAGGATGCAGACAGCTGTTAATCATAACTGGCTCCACATTCCCACACATTACAGTGGACTTCAGTAGACTCCCTGGCTACTTCCTACATAGGCTCAAACCTCTTACGCATGTGTACAAAAACATCTGAAGACATTTGGGGGCAAAGAAGAATGAATATTAAAATAACTGCCCAATCTGCCTATACCAAAGAAAAATATGACAGAGGCTTAGGGTTATAACCTATTCTACTTCTACGCCTCAGCTATTGAACAATTTTGAACAATCAGAGACAAAAAGGCTTACCAGAAAATACATGATTAACAGTATGTCAAACAAAGTAACTACAGAGATTTTTTTATTTTAAGGTGTCTGCTGTTTGTGTACCCAGTCATGTACAAAGGCAAAGTTAGAAGGTAGCTTCTCTTTTTCTTTAAGAGTTTAAAGTGTTTCTTCTTTTCTAAAGTACTTTAGCTACTCGAACAGCATGCAGACAGGGTAAGAATCACAGAACCTGGCCGAATACACCGCTCATTCAGCATCAACCACAAGGTGGCGCTGCTTCAATGCTGATTCAGATGCACAGCCCTGTTAGAGACGTTTCTCCACCATCAAGGCTACATTTGCTTGTGTCCTTTCCAGGCCGGCCAAAAATGCTTTCTCCTTAAGGTTTCAGGTAATACACATATGGCTAACAGTCTATATTGAGAAAGTAAACCACTGAGGCACAGCAACTCCCTACCCCCATCTTAGGACAGACTCTGACTGCACCTGAGAGGACTTATCTCAGCCTCCCTTAGTTAACAAGGCAACAAAGTGGGGCAGAAAGGCTTGCATACTCCTGAATCACACCCAAGTACAACACTGGGAGTTCATCTTCCCGGGAATCCATACTGATGAAAATAAATGGGAAACAAGACAAATCTCCTATGCAGAAAAATTCCAAACAATTTACATAGATCCTCCACTCTCATGGTGGTGGTGTACACCACCATACCCCTAAGTGTGGGCTGCACACAGCGACTTCCTGCCTTCTGGAGAGTACAGCACACTCCACATACAGCATCTATGCATGCATACAAATGCGTTCATGTTAATATATGGAAGGGGGAGGGAAGGAAACGAATAACTTCACCTTGGAGCAACCTGGCACCCACTACCTTGGCCAGGTGATCGAAGTCAACACAGTGATAAGCCAGGTAGCTACTGTGTACATCAAAAGATGGGAGCAGAAGGCACTTCACTTCTGTGGTTTCTGCCCCAAAACCTGTAACTCCAGTCTAATCATAAGAAAAACATCAGTAGAGAAAAACACCAGTAGAGAAAAACTCCAGTACAGAAAAACTCCAGTAGAGGGGCAACCTGCAAAACACCAGCCCAGCACTCCCCAAAACTACCAAGGTCATCAAAACAAGGAAAGTCTGAGCAACCACCACAGCCAAGAAGAGTCTAAGACCTGACAACTAAATGCAATATGGTGTCCTCTCGGATACTGGAATAGAAAAAGGACATTGGGTATAAGCTTTAAAAAAAAAAAAAAAAAAGGAATAGGCCGTGCACGGTGGCTCACGCCTGTAATCCCAGCACTTTGGGAGGCCGAGGCAGGCGGGTCACGAGGTCAGGAGATCGAGACCATCCTGGCCAACACAGTGAAACCCCGTCTCTATTAAAAAATACAAAAAATTAGCCGGGTGTGGTGGCGGGCACCTGTAGTCCCAGCTACTCAGGAGGCTGAGGCAGGAGAGTGGCGTGAACCCAGGAGGCGGAGCTTGCAGTGAGCCGAGATTGCACCACTGCACTCCAGCCTGGGCCACAGAGTGAGACCCCATCTCAAAAAAAAAAAAGGAATAAAGTACAGACTTTAGTAGGTATCAATATCAGTTCATTAACTCTGACAAGTGTGTCATACTAATGTCCTATGTTAATAAGAGGAGACTTGGTATGGAGTGCAAGGGAACTCTGCATTCTTTGCAACTTCTCTATAAATCTAATGCTATTCTGAATTTAAATTTTATTAAAAATAGAAGTTCACCCAAGCTTTAATGGTAACTAAGAGGTCTCGTCACATACAGGAGAGTCCTTTTACTTTCTATGTTGTATTTAGGTTGTGTTCCTGACAGTCCTTTCACCCTCAGCGTAGAGAAGGGTAAAGCAGCAAACACTGCTTCACTGAAGGTCATGTGAAGGATATGGTGGAAAGGCAGAGTGTGAGGGCTCCTGTCCATCTGCACCTTTCGAGAGTGATCGAAGGCCACTATTCCGGGTGGCAATGAAGTAAAGTGAAAATGACCCAGGCTTTGGAATTAGACTGAGGTTCAAATCCCAACTGGTTATCAACGAGCAGTCTAACCTTCAGCAAAGTTATAACTAAGCTCTTGGGGTGCTCCATCAACTCACTGTAAGTGGGGTTCATACCTAAGCTGCAGGCTCGGAAATGTTCATGCAGTGTCTAGCACATGGTTGAATAAATGCTAAGTTTCCATTTCTCCTTTCCTTTCCTGAGACAAAAGTTACATTGGCCAACTACAGCCCAGGGGCCAAATTGGACCACTGAGTGTTTTTATACATAAAATATCACTGGAACACAGCCATGACCACTCATTTATGTATTGTCTAAGGCTGCTATGTACTACGATGGCAGAGTTACATAGTCGCAACAGGGACTGTGTGGCCCTCAAAGCCTGAGATATTTACTATCTGCCCCTTGACAGAAAAAGTTTGCCTATTCTGCTCAAAGGTCATCAATTGCCATATTTCCAAAAGCTAACAGGTCTTTTTTTTTTTTTTTTGAGACTCAGTCTTGCTCTGTCACCCAGGCTGTAATACAGTGGTACAATCTCAGCTAACTGCAACATCTGCCTCCTGGGTTCAAGCGATTCTCCTGCTTCAGCCTCCTGAGTAGCTGGGATTACAGGCACCTGCCACCACACCCAGCTAATTTTTTTGTATTTTTAGTAGAGATGGGGTTTCACCATGTTGGTCAGGCTGTTCTCAAACTCCTGACCTGATGATCTGCCCGCCTCGGCCTCCCAAAGTTCTGGGATTAAAAGTGTGAGCCACCGCGCCCAGCCACTAACAGGTACTTTTCATTCCTTATCATACTTGACCTTCACAGCCTCTGCGTCAGATGCCCTGTTTCAAAATCCTCTCTTCTCTCTTGAGGCCAGCAACCTTAGCTCAGGCTCTGCACTCAGCTCCTTGGTGCTCTTCACAAACATGGCTTCGTGGAGCACTCAAAGTTCAAGATAGGCAAAGTCAAACCACTCCAACACTGTAGTTAATTACACTAGCACCTACACCTGTGGTAGGGCAGAAACAGCATTACTTGGAATCCCAGGACCAACGAGGGCTGACATTCTACCTTTCAGAACCTTAGAATTCCTAACCAAAACACAGGAATAATGCCCACCTTGGAAATACTATGAAAATTAAACTGGGGAGAAAAACAAAGTCATGAGGCACAACAGAATATTTTGAATCTTGACCTATCAAGAAAACCAAGCTGAAGCTCGGCAAGCTTCCCAATGGCATGCAAAAAATGAGTTAAGGGTATGCCAGGATATGGATTCTCTCAGCTCTCCGGACCGTTGGGCAGAGTCTGGGGCAGTGCCCGAGGGACAGTTCATTGATCCCATTTGCTGTACAAAAATCTCCTACATGTGCCATGAGATTAAAAGGACTAGGAAGCCCCTGCCTTGAGTACTTTCCTTCTGCACTTTCTTCCTTCCCTAATTCTCATGTACAAACAGGTCACCACAACCTAAAGATTCTTTTTCCTAAAACTTTTTCAAATCAACCTCCACCACACTGCACATTCCCCTGCAGAGTTAAGCCACTATACTGCATTTGACTCAAGGAGTCCCAGTCTCAACCCCAAGGAGGCCTGTGTGAAACAGTTACCGTCCTAGAAACCAAATCTATTTATTTCATCCCTCTTCTGCTTAACTCTGTCATAGGACATCACTGCCAAAATAAAACGCCTGGCTCCTCCAATGACACACACACACGGACACACACACACACACACCCTTACCAGCTTCCGAAAGGAGAGTCTCGCTCTTCTCCGTGAGGTCACAACACTTTGTAGACACCTCAATGTCTTCACTGTTGTCATCTCTTGCCAAACTGGGAGGTCCCCAGAGCTTACAGCCAAGTATTTATTTACCTTTATATCCACCACATCTCTAGTCCAGAGCCCAACACATGGCTGGTGCTCAATAAACTGGTATAAAACAAATGTTTATGGAAGCTCATGAAATCACTGCGTGAAAGACTGAATAACTCAGAGTGCCTCTGAGGCCATTTGTAAAAATAAAGATTACCACCAAAAGTCATCATATCCACCCATACAATGTCCTCTTACAATGAAAGGGATCCTGGAACAGTCTCTCACTAAAACAAGTCCAGGAGAACTGGGGGAGTAAGAGCTCTTGAGATGACCACAGAATAAAAGGAACTTTATTTTAAAGCCCAAAGGGCACACAAACTAATAATTTCCAGGTTGAAAGGAAGAAACAGGAAAAGTATACCATAAAAATAATAAAAGAGTGTCAAAATGCAAATAAAAATGGGATTCTCTTAAGCAGTCTGATATATGTTTCTTGCTCATTTCAGGGGAAACATGTTGAACAACAGGTTTTTTATTTTTTCCTTTCTGGGTGTCACACACTACTCTACTAGCAACACTGTCAGTAAGTCAAGATTTCAGGCTACAGTTAAGATGTTTCCCCCCACCTTAAAAGCACCTGCTTGCCTGTTAAAATACCACAAACTATAAGAAAAAATTAAGTGTACAGTAAAACCTAAAACCAAGTAAATATTAGTAAATATTACATCCTCAGAAACTAATGGGTAGCTCCTTGACCTGGCCACTGATATCATTTCTTCCTGACAATCTTATGGGACTCAGGTGGCCCCTGCAAGGCATCTCTTTACAGCCAGGCCACATCTGTCCTCCCCTCAGGAGGAGAGTTGGGTGCTTGGTTGGCTCCCTACCTTCAGTCCCCATAATCTTTGGTATCAGCTCGTTGTCTTGTGAACTGCTTTTCACACTCCTCTAAAACTTGGTTCCTTGTGCTCTCACTGATCTTTATCACTTTTAATAAAAGCTACAATAGGACTAAGAATAAATAAGCATAAAGCATTTGGCTGGAAGCAACACACACTTCAGGAAATGAAAACCAATTAAGTATCTGGCAAGACCCTTCCCACAGAAGCTGTAGATGGGTCAGCTCATCCACAGAGCCGTGCCCACAATTTAAAACTCAGATCCCAATGATGAATAATTTGGTTTTCATGGTTTCAACAATATTTGCTAACCCAAGTCCAAATGTCAGCAATTAGATTTTTTTGTTCAAAAAATTTTTAAGAGACTGGAGTCTCACTATGCTGCCCAGGCTTATCACAAACTCCTTGGCTCAAGTTATACTCCAACCTCTGCTTCCCCAGTAATCGGGATTACAAGTGCACTGCTGTGCCTGGCAAGCAATTAGATTTCAAGAGTCCTCCACTGAAGGAGTGGTGCCTTCTCTATTCTCCACGTGAGAGAAACAGACTAAAGGCAAAAGAAGATGATACAGGAGAGAGGACAATAAAAGGCAGGAGGGGCAATTTACCCCAATCTCAGATGTCAGGACCAGTTTGATGGAACATGGCAAGGGCAGCATTCTTCCAACATATTCTAGGAGCCAGGCACTTTACATTCCTTCCAATCCTCTCAAAGACCCTCCTTTCTCAATGAGGAAACCAACTATTAGAGACATTAATTTAGTACTCTTCTAAGGAAACAGAGCCACTAAGAACAAGGACTTGGGATTGAACCCAGGTCTGTCTGTCCTCCTACAATACAATATCCTGGGTAGAATTTTTCTGTTTAGGAGGCAGTAAAAGGGACAATATACTAAAATCATCTAATGCAGCTAAGATTTGCTTAAACTTCTCATGCCCATAATCCCAGCACTTTGGGAGGCCAAGGAGGGAAGATTGCTCAAGTCCAGGAGTTCAAGACCAGCCTGGGCAATATGGCTGAAGGCAATAGGGTGAGGCAGAGAAAACCCTTCTCTACAAAAAATACAAAAATTAGCCACACGTAGTGACACATGCTTGTAGTCCCAGCTACTTGGGAGGCTGAGGTGGGAGGATCGCTTAAGCTCAGGAGGAAGAGGTTGCAATGAGCCGAGATTCCCCAGCCTGGGTGACACAGCAAGACCCTGTCTCAAAAAAATTTTTTAAAAAAATGCCATAAGTTTAAAAAGAAAAAAATCTGCTTAAACTTCACAACCTTAAAAAAAAAAAAAATACTGGCTGGGTGTGGTGGCTTACACCTGTAATCCCAGCCCTTTGGGAGGCCAAGGCCGGGGGATAGCTTGAGGCTAGGAGTTTGAGAGCAGCCTGGCAACACAGCAGAACCCTATCTCTATAAAAATGCAAGATAAAAAAATTACCTGGCCATGGTGGCATGTGCCTGTAGTCCTAGCTACTCAGGAGACCCAGGTGGGAGGACTGCTTACGCCCAGGAGCCCAGGAGTTCAAGGATGCAGTGAGCTGTGATTGTGCCATTGCACTCCAGCTGAGTGACAAAGCAAGAACCTGTCTCTTAGGAAAAGGAGAAAAAAAAAAGGCTGGGTGCAGTGGCTCACGCCTGTAATCTCAGCACTTTGTGAGGCCGAGGCGTGCAGATCACCTGAGGTCAGGAGTTTGACACCAGCCTGGGCAACATGGTGAAATCCTGTCTCTCCTAAAAATACGAAAATTAGCTGCATGTGGTAGAATCTGCCCGTAGTCCCAGCTACTTGGGAGGGTGAAGCAGGAGAATCACTTGCACCTGTGAGGGGGAGGTTGCAGTGAGCCGAGCAAGATGAGATCACACCACGGCACTCCAGCCTGGGCAGCAGAGTGAGACTCTGTCTCAAAAACAAAACAAAAACAAAAAACAAACCAACAAAAAAACCCAAAAAACTTACTGAGAATATTTTGCACGCCTACATTCAAATTTTAATGTACATATGAGTGCATACACATTCATTCAACTCTGAGTGCACATATCTGCTCTAATAGCAACTGTATAACTGAAAAAAGTGAATTATTTTGTAAAAGTAAAATACTTTCAAGAAAAGAAATCCCTACTGAATTTTCACTGAAGAGCTGTAGTCCACAATCTCTGACTGACACAACAGGAGATTCTAGTTTGTACGTCTCACTTCAAGACATACAATTTCTGTATCAAATGTTAACACTAGACTCTACAAGGCGTACAATGGGCATATATTTTTCTGTGATTACCAAAGACCTTCAATATCCAAGTGTTACATCCAAAGTCCTGGTGAAACATCAAACAAACTTCAAACAGCCCAAGATAGAAGCCTCCATAATACTCGCTGTGTTCTCAGAGGATGCCTCCATCTGGCATCATGGTGCAGTTGTGACCAGGGCACAATGACCTCACTTGCATTCCATTGTGTGCACTCTAAAAGGAGGAGGCAGCACTGCCAACTGTGGCGCAGACTCATCTGCTGGCCCCTCAGCCAGTCTCAGCCCCACGTGCCCCTCCTATACGGGATTCTGGTGTACCAGGTATGTGTTTCTGGTACAGTGTAATCCTGAGTACAAGCTATCTACTTCATCTGGTGCTCGTCCAAATAAACAACAATCTGTTTAAATGGCAGAAGAACAACAGCTGTGCCATCAAGAGACATCATGTCTGCAGATGGCATTTAAGCCATTTGAGGGATGTTCAAGGGTAACCTGACACAAAGGCTTCTGCCTCAAGTGCTGACTTTATCACTTACCTGTGTAAGGAGCACCTGTGTTTCTCTGCTGTGTTGCACAGCTTTGAACAGTATGTAGCTATGTGCTCAGCTTCAACCGGAGTTTTGTTCTCATTGCTTGGAGAGCAAACCTGGACCACCTTGCAGCATTTATACTCTCCATCAGCTTCATGAATCACAGGCTCTCATTTCCATAGTGTGCACATGGCAGCTTCACAAATTACCCAGGCAGGGCACCACCAGGCATCCTGCCTTTTTGCTTTACCTGTATTTCTCTTTTCTGCCAAGAACCATTGCTTTCTTAGACCTTTATACTCACATCACCAGTTCTAAGAGCTGGCTTCCTGTATAGGGTAATTCTACACACATAACATTTTAATCACTTCACACAAATCATGTGCAAACCAGGAGATGAATAATCCAAGAAGCTGGCAGCAGGGCTAGAAGTGCAACCCACTGCGTTCCACTTTCATGTCCTATTCCCAGGGAACAAGGCCCGAAGGAGGGCTGTGCTGCATGTCAAGACGACACATGCTTGCCAGAAAACACAGACCTGAGGGTGGAATCCCACTGGAGGGCATTTGACTGAGGATAAACAATCAAGGGGACAGATACTATGGGAATCCATTCATGGCGACCAAGTCACATGAGGGAAGCTGAAGATGGGCTCCAGGGAAGATGGTGACATGGAAATTGCAACCACCACGACCCTACACTTTACAGTCTACATCTCGTTTAAATTTCACTTGTCCTATGTCTTAGTTCAGGCTGCTACTTTTCACATACCATAGAAGGCTGGGTGCCATGGCACACACCTGTAATCCCAGCACTTTGGGAGGCTGAGGCGGAAGGATTGCTTTAGCCCAGGAGTTCAAGACCAGCCTGTGCAACATGGTGAGACCCCATCTTTTTCAAAAAATTTAAAGAAACAAAACCAAACATAGATTGGGTGGCTTAAACAACAATTTATTTCTCAGTTTGGAGGCTGGGAAGTCCCAGATCAAGGAACCAGCAGAACCAGTGTCTGAGGACAGTGCCTACTCACTGTACAGCAGTGCCTCCTTATCTGCAGAGGGTATATACCAAGGCCTCCAGTGGAAACTGAGGATAGTACTGAACCCTGTATACACACTATGCTTTTTCCTATACATACATCCTTCGCTTGCACTAAATGGCTTTGTGTCACTCATTTCAGGGGACCTCTCTTGCAGAATTTTCTACATAGTCTCAACACTTTCTCTTGGCAACATGTTGCCAACAAATGGAACACATTTTCTGTTCTTGTCTTCAACCCATAAATGGAATGCCTTTTTCATCTTAACTAAGAATTTATCACACACAGTGGCGGTAACTTATGCAGTTTGAGGTATGACAGCAAAACTATCATGAATTTCTTTTTCCTTTGTCATAATTTCATGGAAGATTCATTCTTACTATAGATCTTAGCAACCTCAGCATACAATGTTTTTTCTTTATTAAGTCAAGAACTTTTGCCTTTCCACTTAAAGGAAGCACTTTACAGCTTCTCCTTGGCATTTCCAAATTGCCAGCGTCACTACTCTTGTGCTTTGGGGCCACAATTAAGTAAAATAAGGTTGACTTGAACACATGCGGTGTGATACTGTGACAGTCAGCCTGACAACTGAGAGGGCTACTGAGTGATTAACAGGAGGGTAGCGTGTGCAGTACATGGACACTGGGCCAAGGGAGGATTCCTGTCCTGGGCTGGAAAGAGCTGGATTTCAGCATGCTACTCAGAATGGCATGCAATTTATGACTTATCAATTATTTCAAGAATTTCTCATGTAATATTTTTGAACCACAGTTGACTGCAGGTAACTGAAACCACAGATAAGGAAGAACTACCGTATCCTCACATGGCTAACAGAAAGAGCTCTAGTACCTTCCTCTTCTTATATAAGGGCATTAATCCCATCATGGAGGTTCCACCCTCCTGATTTCAAAACTTAATCACCTCCCAAAGGCCCCATCTCTTCATAGCATCCTAATTAGAGGTTACAGTTTCAACATCAATTTTGGGGGGACATAAACATGCAGTCCATAACATCTTAGAAGCCCCATTATTACCCCATGTTTCAGAGGAAGAAACACCTATGGCCTGCTCAAGCCTACAGAGCCGGGACATGAATCCAGCTGCGTCCACCTGCCCATGACTGGGGCAGACAGACACACTCATGACTGGGGCAGACAGAGACAGCCTGCATCTGTCAGGACCCTTCACATCTCATTAGCTGAACTGCAGTCTCACTAGTTCTGGATTTAGGGTGGTGAACTTACTCTCCTAGCCTCTTCAAAAGGTCAGCTCATTAGCTGTACTCAGGACCTGTAACCAATAAAGAGGACTTTGTTGGTGGTGGAAGTAACAAGAAAATCACATCTCCTTTGAAGAGTGTTTCCTAAATTATATTTCTCAGAGCCCTTGTCCAGAAAAGGGGCTCCCTGCATGGCACAGTTAACTATCTCGATAGGCCCCACCCCAGGCAAGGCTTTCTGGTTTCAGTGCTCCAGACCCTAATAATGAAGTTTTTCCCAAAGGTACCAGTTTCCCTTTTGTAAGGCACTCTGGTTCCCACTGGGCTCTCCCTTCTAGAAATCACCACTCTGTGTTCATCTTAGTTTCCCACCTCCACTTGGCACAACCCTGGCTGCCCCTCTGCCTGGAGGCAGCCAGCCACCCCTGCCAACAGACGCAGACGCACGCGCAGTCCTGTCACAGCAAACCTGATGAGTCGACCTGGAATATCAGGTTTTCTTTCCTGTTTATTTCTGCTTTACACTAGTGCTCATTAGCACTAGATATAATCACCTGCATGGGCTCCTGTGACTTCTGTTTCTCTGTAAATCAGAAATGATGAAAAAGATCTCCACCACCAAGGCCCCTGCCCTCATCTATTTTCTCTGAGGTGAAAACATTCATTTCTGAGCATGGCACTGGGTTTGTTCCAGCCGCCATCTGACACCACCACAGGGTGCAGCTGACACTGCTGTAAAGTGTGACTGGATAAAACCCAGTCATCATTAACTGCAGGCAGCGGGAAACGGGCAGCAAAAATGCCAAAGCATGAAAATGGGAGAGAGACAGGAGTGGAGGAAAGCAAGGCTGAGCGGCTACTGACAAACCCAGTTGAAGACACACTCCCTTTTGCTCAGCGCCTGGACAGAAAAGCCCTAAGAGGGAGGCTGGACCTAAAGCGTCACTTTTCTCTGGATATGGGGAAAGGTACATTCCCAGCTTTCTAAATGTAAAGGACTGTTACATTTAAAATTGCCTATGCGTCCATTAGTATTTTCAACCAATCACATGGAACTGATGAGCATGGAAATACTAAAATCCTATTGGTTTTAACAGTTTCTTACCTATGCTCCATCACCAGGATAAAGGAAGTGATTGGATTCTGAAGATATGATTGGATCCTGTTTTCAGTGCTCCCAAGGGGGAATGACAAGATGTCAACAAAGACAAAACAGCAGTCCTTACAGAGAATGTCACAGAATGTCAGGGCAGAGACGCGAAATAAAGGGTTATGCAAAGCAAAAAGGAGACACAGTGCTACAGATGCTTGGAGCAAAAGGATATTACTTCTCACCTAGAGAAAAGGAGAGGCACAGAGAAAGGCTTGACCAAGCAAGAGATGCAAGCCATACCCACGGTCAGTTCCTAAGGAGAAGGTTCTGACCTAGGCATAGGAATTTCCAGAGGATGAGCAATGGGGGAAGAGGAACAATAGGGCTGGGTGAAGGCACAACAATGATTTGGTCAAGAGAAGACAATTCAGTGGGGAAAGAACAGTCTTTTCAGTAAATGGTGCCAGGACAACTGGTATCCACGTGAAAGAGAATGAAGTTGGTCCCTACTTCACATCACACAAGAAAATGAACTCAAAATGGATCACAGGACTAAATGTAAGAGTCAAAACTGTTAGGGGAAAACAGGGATATGTATCTTTATGACTTTGGATTAGGCAATGATCACTAGGACATGACATCAAAAAGACAGACTAATAATAAATAAATTTAAAACCTTGTAAAAATTTAGAACTGCTGTACTTGAAACACTGTAAGCGGCTGGGCATGGTGGCTCACGCCTGTAATCCCAGCACTTTGGAAAGCTGAGGCGGGTGGATCACCTGATGTCTGGAGTTCGAGACCAGCCTGGCAAACATAGTGAAATGCCCTCTCTACTAAAAATACAAAATTAGCTGGGCATGGTGGCACATGCATTTAGTCCCAGCTACTCAGGAGGCTGAGACAGGAGAATCGCTTGAACCCAGGAGGTGGAAGCTGCAATGAGCCAAGATAGCACCATTGCACACCAGCCTGGGCGAGACAGCGTGAGACTCCGTCTCAAAAACAAACAAACAAAAAAACAAACAAAAAAACCACCAATAAAATCAAAGTAAAAAAGACAATCCTCAGAATGGAAGAAAATACTTGTAAATCATTTATCTCATAAGGAACCTGTATTCAGAATATAAAAACAATTTTCACAACTTAATAAACCTACAATGAGATATCAGTTCACATTCTCTAGAATGGCTATAATAAAAAAGACAATACAGGCATTGGCAAGGATATGAAGCAATTGGAAACCTCATACTCAGCTGGTAGTGATATAAAATAGTACAGCCACTTAAAAAATAATTTGGCAGCACCTTAAGAAGGTTTTACGGAACTACCATATGATTCAACAATTTCACTAGGTATATACCCAAGGGAAAAATATATGTCCATATAAAAATGCAGACAAAAGCTGACTGCAGCTTTATTTATAATAAATAGCCAATGTGGAAACAACGAAATACCCACCAATGGAAGACTGGATAAACAAAACAAGTGGCATGTAGGAGTACTTCATTCTATTTTATTACCAAACAATATTTTACTGAATGCAGTACTGATACATGCCACAACATGGATGAACCTAGACAACACGATGCTCCATAAAAGAAGCCAGTCACAAAATACCACATATTATGATTCCATTTTTATGGAATGACCAGAATAAGCAAATCCAGAGACATAAAATAGACTCGTGGTTACTAGGGGCTAGGAAGTAGGGAGTGAAGAGTAAGGGCAGGGAGGAATGTGAAATGACTAGTAACGGGTATGGGGTTTTTGCTTTGGTTTCTTTGAGGAGGAGATAACAATGTTCTAAAATTAAGACTGTGGGGATGGTTGCACAACCCTGTGAAAATGCTACAAAAAGAACATCGAACTGTAAACTTTAAATGGGTGAATTATGTGGTATGTAAATTATATCTCAATAAAGCTGTTTTTTAAAAAATGCAATGGAATAAATCACAATGGAAAAATACATAAATTTGACTGGAGAAAATGAAAAACTTCTGTGAGTCATAAAACACTGTAACCTAATTAGATGGAAAACGAACCAGAAACAGTTTTTTTTTTTTAAAACATACATGACTGATACCCTTAAAACAACGAAGCTGTGCTAAATCAATAAGAAACACATATTGTCCTAGTAGAATAAAGGACAACTATCACAAAGAATTTCCAAAAGAAAAAGTTACCAATGGCCATTAAAAATATAATAATTCATCTACAATGTTAAACAAGTAAGTTTTGGCCCAGTAAACTCACTTTCATAGTCTGATAAAAATATCAGAGATGCCTTTAAATCTTAATATACAAGAAAACGGGGGACCTCTTACCTGTCCAATGCTGGGGGAATGGGCAAATGTGTTACTGTTGGTTATGTACTATAGAAACAAAGCAGGAGCGACCATCAAAAGTGGTTGTCTTTTCGGGGGTATAGAGGGACTCAATATTTTCATTATTTTGTACTTCTTTTTGTAATTCCACTGCTGGGAACCTGCTACCCCAAGGAGATATCAGAGATGTTTGTAAATATCACTGGACAAAAGTATTCCTGTTGGAAGTTCTAAAGATGGGTTGTACAACAACGTGAGTGTAATTACCACTGAACTGTACACTTAAATGGTTAAGATGGTCAATTTTGTTATATGTATTTCACCATAATTAAAAATATTCACACCAGGAATAGAGAAAACAAATTATAATATGCTAAAAAATTTTTTAAAAAGTAAGTATCTGGCCGGGTGGGGTGGCTCATGCCTGTAATCCCAGCACTCTGGGAGGCCGAGGTGGGCGGATCATGGGATCAGGAGATCGAGACCATCCTGGCTAACACGGTGAAACCCCGTCTCTACTAAAAATACAAAAAATTAGCCAGGCGTGGTGGTGGGCGCCTGTAGTCCCAGCTACTCAGAAGGCTGAAGCAGGAGAATGGCGTGAACCTGGGAGGCGGAGCTTGCAGCGAGCCCAGATCACACCACTGCACTCCAGCCTGGGCAATAGAGCGAGACTCCATCTCAAAAAAAAAAAAAGCAAATATCCAACAATCAGAAATGTTTAAAAATCAATTATAAGATACTGAAACAATGGACAACAAATATCAAGCTCTTCAAGTAAACTGGAAATTGCTCGTGATAAAATATTAAGCAAGAGCTGGGTGCAGTGGCTCATGCCTGTAATCCCAGCACTTTGGGAGGCCCAGTTGGGAGAATCACTTGAGGCCAGGAGTTCAAGACCAAACTAGGCAACATGGTGAAAACCTCATCTCTAGGAAAAAAAAGAAAAAAGCAAAGAATTAAATTAGCTGGGCATGGTGGTGCATGCCTGTGGTCCCAGCTACTTCAGGCTGAGGTGGAAGGATCGCTTGAGCCCAGGAGGTTGAGGCTACAGTGAGCCTTGATAGCACCACTGCACTCCAGCCTGGGTGACACAGCAAGACCTTGTCTCAAAACAAATATATACACATATATTTGTCCTCATGGAAAAGCAATTATATGAGATAATCACATATTCTTTATCAGTAATTCTCAAACTTTGTTACATATTAGAATCACCGAGGAAGCCTTTTTAAAAATCCCAATGTCCAGACCATACTTCATATGCATTTAATCTGAGTCTCTGAATGTAGGAGCTGGGCATCATCAGTACCCTTTAAAATTCCTGGTCTGACTCCAGAGTATAGCCAAATTGTATACAGGTGAACCAGGACTCATTGGCAGGGGAATAAATGGACTTGAAGTAGAGCAAATGCATGCACGCTGGTTCTATGTATGAACACATGTTCAAGTACAACAGAAAATCTGTGCGTCACGTTCACAGCTGGGCACGCAGTAAGGAGGCCATCATATAACAAGTTTCTAGGAGGAAACAAAGAATGCTCTCCTATTCACCTCACCAGGAGGAACTATCCTTTCTGAAGGTTAGATGTCAACTGTGGTCCCAACCACTCAGCAGTGGAAGCAAGGACTAGAACCAGCTGGCTCTACAAGGAGAAATGGGGCTGTGCATGTCCTGTGTTATTCTTCACCCTCCAAGAAGCAGCCTCATGGATCCATGTGAGGCTTTAAGCCCATGCCCTCCTCCTGCCCACACCTTCTATGAAATCAGAACACACTCACATTATTTACAGCTCACATGCCAACAACGTACAGGCAGAACACCGGCACAGGCTGGCTGACATAAGAGAAGACGCTGGGGACAGCATGGAGGATCAGGGTCTACCAATAACTTGCATGAATTTTGGACAAGTTCCCTAATGACCAAGGGGTCTTTGCTTGCACATCTGCAAAGAGGCCTGGACAGGATGTGCTCTGGAGGCCTCTCCAACTCCAACATGCCTGTGAACCTCCATGATCTCTAGGATCCGCATCAGGAGGCTGAAACTGGGAGCCAGCTGAATGTTTTTCTGACCATGAACTTGATCTGACTCAGCTGTCATAATTCCCGACACAATCTCGTGCAAAGAAAGAAAATGAAAATTGCCTGAGAAGTGCAGACAGAAGGGAAGTTCTAAAGAAGGCAGCTACAGAATGACGTCTCTCAGCCTCTTAAAATTGTCAGTAGTCCACAGTTAGGCTGCACAAAGCACCATCCATTTAAGCTGTTCCCAGAAGATGTGAATTTCAAAAAGCAGCCACTCAAAGAATGCTGGAGGGAATATGAAATCAATACAGCCTTTCTGGAAAGGAAGTGGGCACTATGTATCAAGACTCTTTATAAATGCAGGCCATTTAGTTCAATAATTCCACTGCTGGGAACCTGCTACCCCAAGGAGATATCAGAGATGTTTGTAAATATCACTGGACAAAAGTATTCCTGTTGGAAGTTCTAAAGATGGGTTGTACAACAACGTGAGTGTAATTACCACTGAACTGTACACTTAAATGGTTAAGATGGTCAATTTTGTTATATGTATTTCACCATAATTAAAAAATATTCACACCAGGAATAGCGAAAACAAATTATAACATGCTAAAAAATTTTTTAAAAAGTAAGTATCTGGCCTGGCGGGGTGGCTCATGGGATCAGGAGATTGAGACCATCCTGGCTAACACGGTGAAACCCCGTCTCTACTAAAAATACAAAAAATTAGCCAGGCGTGGTGGTGGGCGCCTGTAGTCCCAGCTACTCGGAAGGCTGAGGCAGGAGAACGGCGTGAACCTGGGAGGCGGAGCTTGCAGCGAGCCCAGATCACACCACTGCACTCCAGCCTGAGCAATAAAGCGAGACTCCATCTCAGAAAAAAAAAAAAAAAAAAAAAAGCAAATATCCAACAATCAGAAATGTTTAAAAATCAATTATAAGATACTGAAACAATGGACAACAAATATCAAGCTCTTCAAGTAAACTGGAAATTGCTCGTGATAAAATATTAAGCAAGAGCTGGGTGCAGTGGCTCATGCCTGTAATCCCAGCACTTTGGGAGGCCCAGTTGGGAGAATCACTTGAGGCCAGGAGTTCAAGACCAAACTAGGCAACATGGTGAAAACCTCATCTCTAGGAAAAAAAAAGAAAAAAGCAAAGAATTAAATTAGCTGGGCATGGTGGTGCATGCCTGTGGTCCCAGCTACTTGAGGCTGAGGTGGAAGGATCGCTTGAGCCCAGGAGGTTGAGGCTACAGTGAGCCTTGATAGCACCACTGCACTCCAGCCTGGGTGACACAGCAAGACCTTGTCTCAAAACAAATTAAAAAAACTTAAGTGACACAAGCAGCACACAAGAGGGTTACATAATGTGGTCTCAGGTTTAGGTGGAGCAGATTTTTTTCAAAAGACTAGAAGAAAAAATGTTCACAGTAGTTCTTTCTCGATGGGATTTCCAGATTTTCTACAAGAAATACTTGCAGGTTGGGGGAGGGAGCGCCTTCGCAGACATTAACTCATGGTCCAAGAATCAAAGAGACAATATGGCTTCTACTCCACAGCCTGTCAATTTAGCGGTTTTTCCCTTAACAAAACAGGCAGAGAAGTTTTCAAAACTGCTACATCAGCTATGTCCACTGTGAGACAGAACTGGAACTGGAATCAGCAGAAGCGGAAGTGGCCGGCACTCTCCAGTGTCTCCATACAAGGAGTAGGGCAGTATCACCCACTTGTCACCATCTGCTGTCTTACTCCATCACAGCATTTCAAAGGGTTGCTTTTCATTCATGCATGATGTTTTGATTGTTTGATAATGGGCCCAGAGTGATCTGGGAAAATAAATGCAGATACTTTATAAAGTATCTAATGATATTACTAACAAATCACAGGAAATGAGCTTTTCTCTTCTCTGGAAAACAACGGCACAAATTACAAATATTGATGAATTCTTAATCCAAAAAGACTTGCAACTGCCACAGAACTACTTTAATGGATGCTGGTCCTTGTTTTCATTAACAGAAAATATATTTACCATTAAAAACAAAAGTTTTGAAACAATACTCAGAAAACAATCTTCTAACAATGAAAAAAAAAACAAATAAATGGAGGAAGGTGGCAGAAGAGTAAATAAAAATAATAACCTCAATATGAGTGGAAAGTAAGAAACTCAATCATGTAACATGCAGGGTCACATTATTGCAAGGTTAATTAAATTATCTCTGGCCCACAGTTCCCAAGATCCAGGAAGTAATCATCAATTGTATTAACATACATATTTTTATTAATACAGGCTGTGTTGTTCAGAGTGTCTTCTTACAGGGGTTTGTAGTATTTGATCCTTGTAAGAATAATTGTTCCAGTCCCTAACAGTTTCTGGATTAGCATCAATTAGTGAAGAGTTTCTATACAAACAAGTGAAACAAGTTTGGTTTTTTTGTTTTTGTTTTTTAACCTTGAACAAGAGAGGAATTGGCAGGGGTGGGGGCGTCTTACAAATCAGAACAGAAGTCATCAAGGTAATTTCGGAGCACATGTCTGAATGATGGCACGACCCTAGAGCATGACCCACTGTGGGGCCGGTGTGGAAGGAGAGGAGGGGAGTGGCTCCATACCTCTGGGTGCTGCAGACACACTGTATTGACTCTATCATTAGCAGCAACAGTGCTAGCTTTTAAAATAGATGAGTCTTTTTAAATCCAGTGCACATTCACAACCATATGTCAGTTTTTTTTTTTTTTATTAAAACCAGGCAGGTAGAACATTAGAGCTCTGGATACTTTTACCAACAATATGGTTTAAGCAGAAATCTGTGTTAGACACTGAAAAAAATACTGTTCATCATTTGATGTATTGAGTCACTGCCATTTTTAAACAGCATCTCTGCCCTAAACTTTTCCAATTAAAATTACCAAGATAATGAAGCCAAATTACCACTGTGAGACACTAATTTGCTGTACAGATTTGGGCAGTGAACAAGCACTGCTCCGTTACAGATGTATCTGCTTAGTTTATTTAATTATCATGTGGACCAAAAACATCTAATAGAGAGAACATCCCAAATCCATCAGAAGCTTGTATGTTTCAGAACTACTAACCTTCTATTCTAAGGCCTTGCAAAGAATTTAGCAAAAATAAATTTCATTCCTATGGAGAAAAACTTGAGGATATTTTCTTGAAAAAAGACAAAAACTAATGTGGTCCACACACATATAAGGAGACACGGCTTCATCAGGGATTCTTCTGCCTCCATGCCTATAACCTCCATGAAACCTTTCTGGGTAGCCACACTCTCCAGGCTTGCTATGCCATTCAATCCCACCTAAAGTCCCACTAAAACCCTGAATCTGTGAATAAAATTATATCTGACATGCAGTCCTCCCTGAAGTCTCTCAGGTTTTCCCCAGTCCTAAGGCCCAAGCAACATTAATTCATTTGTAGCACAGACTATAGGTAGGCAAATTGTACAAAAGGTCAAATCTCTGCACTTGGCATTACCTTCAACAGAGATTCCTTAAAAATATCGATAGTTTCTGAATTATCTCTATTATCTATTATATAGAGATGAGGTATAAGACATCTTGTTTGTCCTCAAGCATCAGACAGAGGAAGCACATAATGTTTTTAAGAAGAAAAAACTACTCAGTGATACTTTTTAAAGCACAGTAGGGCAGACTTTATTCAGGACCATCTTAACACATATAGGGACCAATGCAGTGGGATTTTGCAGTTAGGGAAAGAGTTGATTGAGCTCAACTCCAAATACCGCATGGGGAAGTGGGAATTTATAGCCAAGCAACAGGGTAGGTATCGGTGCATGAAAAATTACTAAGAGGCACCATCAGGGGTAGGAAGGCAATTCTTGTTAAAGACAGGTCAGGGTGACCAGATGTCACCTGGAAGATGGTGGAGGATGAGGAATCTAATCAGATTTGGGTGGGGGTGGGGAGGCGTTCTTGCTACACTTAGTAGCATGCTTCTTAGTGAAACCCGGATTTTACAAGAAAATGTGTGTGCACACACACACAGAGACCTAGGAGAAAGTTCAGGAGCATGACTACAGTGTAGCCAAGCAAAGTTTTTTTGTTTTGTTTTGTTTTTTGTGTTTTTTTTTTTGGTCAATATACACACTAATTCAGGGGAAAAGGACAAATGACATACCTGATAATAAAGAAAAAGTAAAACACTGTGCATACTTTTTGGGAAGAGTAATTCCAATCAGGACAACCCAGTATGACAGGCAGTGTGGGAACTATGATTTGAAGGAAGAGAAGAAATGTGACAAAGAGATACAGCAGTGAGGGAGGGCAAAGAAGGACGGACGGACATTCCAGGAACTTCCCCAAATACTGATAAACAGGTCAAATTCCTTGGCACAGGAAATTACTTCATACCAAAAAGGTTCCTGAGTTCCAGCTAATTAATGGATTGTAAACAATGTTGTCCTAAACCAGAAAATTCTGCAACAATAAAAGATTTTGGACACTCACCAATTCATAGCACCGTTTCTAACATTCAGAGCCTTTAAGGATGCCCTCCTAATTTTACCTGCACATAAACCTCAAAGATCTACTAAATGAGTCAGCATATGTGATCTCAAGTAACACAAATATTACCAGGAAATCAGAGAAACAGACACCACAGCCCTAGGCAGATTTTTGATAGATTCTGAATATGTTTACATGTAATTGAGAAGAATCCTTACACTGGCATATGATCAACTGGGCCCCAAATTATCCTGCCTTTTGTAAACACTCCACAAACCTTAAAAAAAAAAAATCCAAGAATTTTTAAAACTCAAGGTTTCAGCATTTTAGAAAGGCTTTCCTCACATGTGAATCATAACCTCTCAAAGTTCTGTTTTGTTTTTTTTGGGTAATGTTAAGTGTAAAACACATTGATAGAGGGAAGCCAAAATACTTCCAAAGTATAATAGGAATAATCCAAAGTCCGTTTCCCCCACCCCTTTACAAGTCTGAGTTTTCACAAACAAACTTTATAGCTGTTCAAATGCTAGATGATGTAATCAAATGAAATACATCAGTATATACTAGGTAGTAATAAATAGACTATTGTCAGATGACATTTGCCTACATCCATAACCTTTAAACACACCATGTATGAGTTTGGATTACAGTCATGTGTCACTTAATGATTAGGATACATGCTGAGACAGGCGTCATTAGGTGATTTTGTCATTGTGCAAACATCCTCAAGTGTACTTCACAAATCAAGGTGGCATAGCCTACTACATACCTAGGCTATATGGCATAGCCTATTGCTCCTAGGCTACAAACCTGTACAGCACGTTACTATACTGAATGCTGTAGGCAACTATTAATGCAGTGGCAAGTATCTGCGTATCTAAACATAGAGAAGGTACAGTAAAAACACAGTATTATAACCTCATGGGACCACCATCATACATGCAGTTTGTCATTGATCAAAAGAAACATCATTAGTGGGTGCCATAACTGTATAGTGCTCCTTAATTCATCAGCAAGAAAACAACAAAATTGCTGGTTAACATCAGTACTGATAACAAAATCTTAAATCTTTATAAAAATCTAGCCTGGTAGTCCAAACAGGATGAATCTATTAAAACCATACTTTTTCCTTAAATTAAAAAAAAAAAAAAGATTTATTTCTTCTAGAAGATACTGCAACAAAGAAAAAACATTCTCCCAGAAGATTTCTCATGGGCACTAGTTTTGCTTATTTTCAATGCAGGTACTACATATATAACCAAGGCAGCTCCTTCATTGCCTGTTTACCTGGGGATTTTTTGTTTGCTCTTGATTGCACCAAGTGAGACTGTCGAGGCAGCAAAGGTGAGGAAGGCAGAGACATCGAGACACCTTTGGCCAAGCTCACCCTATAGGTGTCCTCTGCTGCGGGAAGACTGCTCACAGGAGAGTCAGCACTGTGGTCAAGGGGCAGGACTGGAGAAGTCTCTGGACCAAAGTCACCTCCTAGAGTAGAGAGAGAATACTTAGGTTAAACCATCCATTCATTATAAGTTGATGCAAATTTAATTCCTATAAACTATATTCTCAGAATATAATTCCCACATATCAGATGTGTGTATTGAATTTTTTTAAATGACTTTTCCCCCACTACTCTTGAAACTTTTTACGCTGTGAGGGAAAACTCAAGCATCAGTGAACTCTGCTCCATGTGCCTTTCTGCACTACCCTAACTGATCTGGTTTCAATCCCTAACAAAGGATCCAGGAAGCCACTGATCTGGGATTAGATCAAGGTCAAGTATGAATGATCCACAAGAAGCTTTGATCTCAGAAAAGGAAAAGGAGAGGGCTTACTAGCCATACATGAGTATCAGTAAAACAGATTCAGATACCAACCCTTCCAGAACTCCCAGGCCTCCACTGCTCCTCTCTAATAAGAAAAGTCTAAGTGAGAGTGTAGTCTACATCCACATTCCTCCCCAGCACCATCCCTTGGCTCTCATCCCATCTACTCAACACTCCCCATGACACAGGGCCACCCTCCTAAAACTCAAACAGCCCCAAACCAGTCATGGGACTGGAAACATTGCTCACTTATTAGGCAGCTTCTGCTTGACACTCCACCCCTAAACAAGCTTGGGGACAAACAAGCTTACTATTAGGAAATTAAACATTGTTAAATATGGTAAACCCCAAGTTTCTCCTCAAAAAAACCAGTATGTCAGTATGTTCAGCTCTTATTCTTTGATTCTCCATTTTAGCGTTTAACTTCCTGGTTCTCTTTGGCTTCTCGCTTCTAGTTTCAGTCAACAACTTTCCCGCCAATCCTAATTAGTAGTTCACGTCTGTTCCCTGGTTATCTGCTCCGTCCTGACTCATCCCGGTCACCTGCTCTGACCTAAGTCACCTTTAGTTACCTGTTCCTAACCGTCCTTCCCACCAAGCTACTTACCCCGCCATTCTGGCTCATACCCCTGCCCTCTTTAAAACAGTCAATCAGAATTAGCTTAGACTGTGTGGTCCAACCCTAGCCAATAGGGGAACGACACAGCAGCAGGGGCTACCTACGTCAGGAATAAGAACTCCTGCCCCTCCCCTGTCCAGGTGTGCTCTCGCCATTGTTCCATCTGTGATGAGCACCCTTTCTGCAGAAAGTAAAAACTGCCTTGCTGAGATAATTAAATTTATGTTTGAGTGCTATTTCTTTGTGGCACCAGGGAATAAGCATTTCTAACAACATTCTAGGGTAGGCAGAACCTTAAGAAGCAGAAAGGATGTAATCACAATGTCAAAAAATATATACAAGAAAGAGTATCTTGGCTGGAACTAGTCTCCCCCCCAAAAAAAAAAAAAAAAAAAATACAGCCAGTCCTTATGTATTCAGATAACACATTTTCCTCTGACTGCTTCTCCCCACCAATCACCTTCCCCGCTCCTTAGTATGTACTAAGATGGAACTGAGGATGTGCAGGGAAAGAATGTAAATAATTACCTGCTTCTTAAAAAGCATCTTCAAACTCTAAGTCACAGAGAGCAGAATTTGAAAGATGTATAAACTTTCCCAAAAGCATACCAGTCTCTACGACAAAAGCTATCCAATCAGTCCTTGCCACTCCTTCCTGGCTCCAAAAACAAACCAAAAAAACCACACATACACACACACAATCAAAGACCAGATTTTAAAAAAAGAAACAATGAAAGCTGCCTAGCTAGGCAGGAACTAAATTCTGCAGATTTTTGTGTACAAGCCTCAAAGGGGATACAAACCAGACCATCAAGTTTCAAGTGGTATCACTGTGCTTGTTTTTTGTGTTAGGAGTCGAGAGGCAGTAGAGTTACCCCCTCCATATAGGACATATGCCTTATATGAGACATATAGGACAGGTACATGCATTACTTTTTTTTTTTTTTTTTTTTTTTTGAGACAGAGTCTCGCTCTGTTGCCCAGGCTGGAGTGCAATGGCACGATCTTGACTCACTGCAATGTCCGCCTCCTGGGTTCAAGCGATTCTCCTGTTTCAGCCTCCTGAGTAGCTGGGATTACAGGCGCCCGCCACCACACCCGGCTAATCTTTGTATTTTTAGTAGAGACAGGGTTTCACCATGTTGGTCAGGCTGGTCTTGAACTTCTGACCTCGTGATCTGCCTGCCTTGGCCCCCAAAGTGCTGGGATTACAGGCATGAGCCACAGCGCCTGGCCGGCACATGCCTTACTTTTAAAGGGAACTCACAGCAGAGCAGTGAACAGAAAAGCCCCACAATGGGCATTCAGCAAAGTCAGATAATTTTAGTCTCTCCTGGGTTACCTATGCATGGATGGTTTTTATAAACCTGGGAAACTAAAGATTTATCACTCACTGCCCAAATGACTGGCATTTGAAGAAACAAGACAGATCAGAAAACTCACTAGGGCTGGGTGCAGTGGCTCATGCCCATAATCCCAACATTTTGGGAGGCCGAAGCAAGCGAATCACGAGGTCAGGAGTTCGAGACCAGCCTGGCCAACATGGTGAAACCCCGTCTCTACTAAAAATACAAAAAAAATAGCTGGGCATGGTGGTGGGCACCGGTAATCCCAGCTACTGGGGAGGCTGAGGCAGGAGTATCACTTGAACCCAGGAAGCAGAGGTTGCAGGGAGCCGAGATCACACCACTGCACTCTAGCTCGGGCAACAGTGCGAGACTCCATCTCAAAAAAAAACAAAAAACAACAAAAAAAAAAACACCTCTCACTGGCATTACGAAAATAAGGACATTCATGCAAATGCCCAGGACAAAGTTCTGTCCTCAAGGGAGAGAAGCAGACAGGAGTTAGAGGCCTTTCCTCCTAGAGGCTGTGTGGACAGCAGTGGCCCCCAGGCTGGCCCCCACCACCCACACACACACACAAGCTTCATCCACCTTCTTTTGCTAGCCAGCACTGTAAGATACCATTGTCACCAATCCCCAGAACCACAGGGGCCAGTCTTATAGCACTGTGGATGAGCCTGGAATCTTTGAGAAACCACCTCGAGGCTTTTGGCCAGGTCACGAGTTTTCCCAGCTGCTTTCCCTTCAACTGTCTGGCGAGGAAACAGATCTTAAGGCAGAGCTAGGCTGCACCATGATGCCAGCTTGCAGTGGAGCCGGATGCCCTCTGACCCCACAAACTTGTAAAAGCTGAGGGATGGTTGTTTTCTCATCACCACCTCACTCTCACACTGAGAATGCAAGCAGGTGCTGTACCTACAAGAACCACATCACGTCACCTAATTCATGGGTGTACAGGCAAGAATCACCAAGAGACAGATCAGAACTTGGAAAGCACTGAGGCCACAGCCCCAGAACATTACATACAAAAGACGTGTGGGGGACCTTGAAGAGGTGACACTGGTTTTCCATGTGGTTTGAAGAGAGCTACATTGCCCTGTGGCTGTTCTCACATAGCCTAAATCACAGACCCAGCTAGTCAAATGGCTGTGGGATGGCCTGACAGGCCACAAAGGCACTGTCTCCCCTACTCACACATGAGTATTACTGACCTATACAAAAACAAATAAAAACCCAGATTTCAAGTCCTTTAATTTGCATGAGGACACAAAAGAAGGGAGAAATACATGTACCACCACCAGAAATAAACAGCATTGAGAAAAGGTTTATTTGCTTAAATACTTATAATTCTCCAACATGACACAAGAGAAATTAGGCACTGAAGGGAAAAATAATTAAAAAGTTTCCTAATTATAAATTCTGCCCATAAACTTTGTTTATAACAAGCAAAGCAAATATTTTCATTAACTGCAAATGTGGTGCGGATGAGTTTCCAAAGCATGCTGTAAGCATGAGGACCTTCAGCCTTTGGAGCAGCTGGGCTCCAGCACTATGATTTTATGCAGGCTGCAATAAAACGAGGCTTAAGAGAAGGTGGGGGGAGGTTTCCATTTCAAGTTTACTTTACCATCTCACTATAATCACTCTCAAACATGTTGTTCTGTTTGGTTTGTTTTTCAGAGGCAATGAAAGATCTCCAACTTCCAGTATCCTTTCATTAGAAAGGCACAAAGTAGGGAGAGAAGTTTTATGTATGAACAGGAAGCACAAAGCTGGGTGGATCTAGCACTCTGGAGCCAGGAGCTTTAACTGCACAAGGGCAAGGGGAATACGGTCAAACAAAGAGAGCATCACGATGATGCCAGGGGCAGAAAGTGAAAATCTCTTAGGGGCATCCACGTGAACAATTATTGGTTCTGGGCAACAAGACACCAGAGATTCTCCAGTAGATTTAACATTCCTCAGCAGAAGCTTAAAGACATTTAAGAGGAATTAAAGATGTTTCACTGCAACAACCAGCACAGCTGGCATATTTCTTAACCCTTGAATAGATACTGTTTTCTTTTAACTATGACCTATTTTATTCCCCACCTTGATTAAGTGATGGGAAGCACATTTCAATCACCCTTCCTGTTACTGCAGGCAGAAATGCCAGGTAGGACGATGCAACCTCTCCAGGGTATGAAAACCATGTTATCAATGGCTAGTAATTTACCTCCTCCAGCTTCACTGGCAGGTGTTTCCATTGGAACATTTACACACCACAGACAGTCCCACCTACCCCAAAATGCTTTCCATTGCACAGCATCAAATGCAATCACACTGTCTCAGATGGGAGACTGGGGCCTGGAAGGTAACCCTGAGGAACAGGGATCACAGCTAGAACCTCCCTACAACCGGTCAGCTCAGGCTCTAACATTCTCACCACTTCACACGTTTAAGAGCTTTAATTTGGGGAAAAAGATAGAGATCCCCAAAACAGATACATTTTTAATGAGTATTTTAAATACATAAGGAGTCAGCACACTTTGTTACAAAGGGTATGACAGTAAATATTTCAGGCTTTGCAGGTTACATATAGCCTCTGTCACTCATACACACACACACTCCTTTGCTTCTTTTAAAATCATCAATTCCCTTAAGTCCAAAAATAAAAGTCCAGAAAGGGCAAGGGGACACACAGACATCTATAAGAACCTCTCTGTTCATAATAAATAAAAATATATACGCATACAAGTAAGTCAAAGTCACAGTTTGCAAAGATAACAAAATTATCAAAGGGAATAAAGCCATCCAATAAGGCGTTTTAAATTGGCAGAAATGGCTTTTGATAACAGTTCTTTATTTTAAAATGTTTTTACCATTACAGGCTGTGAAAAGGGATTTCAATTCATAATGGAAGAAAATGTCAATCTGAGAGATGAATGTTTAAAGGCAGCTATGCAGAATGGCAACATCCAACATCACAGATTAAAGTACATAGAGTGCAGCATTAGAGACAGCTTTAAAAAATGAGGGCAACGAAGGCAAGGAGATGAAAGTAAAAGCATATTTCAGGAAGGGAAGGCCTGAGAAAGGCAAGGGTGCACTTAGACACTCAGGTAAATAGGTCTGCAGAGGCAGGAAATAAGATTTCCATTTATTGTGCCACTGAAGTGGCTGAGGTGGGGTGGGGCGATAGAAGCTTAGAATAGAAAAAGAAAGATGTTCTGTTTATCCAGCTCCAGAAAACGGAACTTGTGCAATGCATTTAACTAGGGCATTAAATGTGTTAGGGCACCTTTTGTGCAGTCCCTGCCTTACAGTGCACTAATGTTTCTTAAAGGTTTTATAACCACATAACTCTACATACACACACACACACACACACACACACACACACACACACACACACACACACACACACAACCCTACCCCTATATTTACAGAAAACTGAAAGATTTCTTCCACAAGATCCAGTATCATTTTTGGACCCTTCCGAAGACTACAACTAAAAGCACTTTAAGCCATTTTATGTCTTATAGAATCTCCTAATATTCAGGCAGAACATTTTGAAAATAAATGCATCCAAGAAAACAATTTTCAAAAACTTTATTCAGACAATCATGATTAATTCTCAAACAGTACCACTAAGAGGCAAGAAAGCAGCTAACTCCTAGGGTACAAGAAACCTAGCCAACAGGACAGCATATCCTTGTCTCCAAAAATCCACCCAGTGGGATCTAAATAGAGATCAGTAAATACTGTCCGCATGGTTTTATTCTTAATACTCAGTGGTTATAGAACCAAACGTACAAATGTGCCTTATCCTGAAACAGATGAGTAAACAGACTGGCATTTCCTCTCTAATTGTCAAAGTTTTCCTTTTAAGACATATCAGCGTGCAAGAGTTTCTGTGCTTTAAAAATAAATGACCTCAGAAAAACTCCCACCCCCAAACTCCCAGAGGGGTGCAATTTAAAATAAATGCTCTTTTTTTTTTTAAGATGTATTAGGTGCCAGGACAGGGTTCTGGGTGCTTTATACATATATTATTTAAACTTAATCTTCACAGCCACCCCACAAATTAGCCATTGCTATTAGCCCCCTTTTCAGATGAAGAAACTGAGGCACAGAAAGGATCAAGTATCTTGCCCAAGGCCACTCTGGCATATATCAGAGCTGAGTCTGAACCCAGGCAGCGGGATCCAGAGTCCACTGTCTCAGTATTGCTCCCCTTGGAGAAGGCTACTGAGAGAGGCTTTCAACATTATGTCATTTTGCATACTTAAGAAGGAAAACCAAAAATAGTATATGTAGGTCTACGCACAGTACTGGGCCACCACAGAGGGAAAAAAAAAAAAAAAAAAAAAAAAACACCCTCTTCCCTCGTCTATTTTCACTTTTCATGCCGGCTGGTTAATTAGCTCCACAGCACTCCTGCAGCACTCCTTTTGGGAGGTACCCAGGCCCAGTGATCATTAATCTTCTCTCAGTCACACCTCATGCTGTCACCATACAAGCTAAATGGATCCAGGATAGGTGTTCAGTCATCAAGCACCCTAGTTTCCTCTCCTCTCCGTGGGTACTGGACATTTATTAACTCTTGCAGCATTTGGGCCTGCTGCTTCTGCAGCACAGTGGCGCTGGGTCCGGTCATTCTGCCTGGCCCAATGAAAGGTGAAGTCGCGAGCTAGCTGTGGTGGAAGGCAACCTGGCAGGATTCATCGTCGATCTGCATGGAATTTGGGATTCTACATTTCCTTGCCAGCACAGACTTGTCCAGGTCCACCAGTCCTGTGGAACACACTGCAGCTTGAATTCTGTGGCTCTGCCAGGCCTACTGATGCTACACCTGATTAGAGCAGCAGTTCCCAACACCCTCCACACAGAGGGACCCCCGATCCCTGCCGAACGAGGCTGTTTTAACTGGTTGGGAAAATGGCACAGGCGATGGTCCTTAAAGCTCACCAAGTGATTTTACTGTGCAGCCAGGACCGAGAGCCACAGAAGCAAGAAGGTGGTCAAAAAGATCTGGAATGCTTATGCTACTTCCCAAGACAAAGAGGTCGGGAGAAAAGGAACTACAAGGCCTACTGTACTAAGTAATGCAGATGATTAAAATAAAAGTTTCCATTCCAAATGTACATTCCTTGAGGGTATATGTGTATATATATGTGTATCTACATATGTATGTATGCACACACATTATGTTTACATCTATACAAACATGGACACTTGTACCTGCATGGAGGGTCTCGAGAAGGATACACATCGAACCAGTAGCAGTGGCTGCCTCTGGGAATGGGAACTGATCAACTGAAGCATGGGTGTTAAGATACACACGTTTAGATGGTTTATATTTTCTCCTATGTGCACATTTCCTGTAAATATTTAAATGTACATTCCCAAGGATTGAGCCATGTGTCAATTTTAAGATCTTTAGGATAAATGGGCCACCTACTAAGGCCTAACTTGGCAAGTGGGTGAAATGGAGCTCTGTTCCACAAAGCATGTGCTCGAAGTGACACGTGTGTAGGCACTGCTCGGAGGCAGGCTTGTTTGCAGCTGACTACAGTGGACACGGGCATGACAGGAAGAAGAGTGCCAGTGCCCTGCTCTGAAGGTTGGATGCCAGCAGTGCTGAGCCTGCCACACTCCTGTCATTGATGGGCTCTGGGTCAGCTGGCATTTCTTCTCTTCCCACCCTTCTGTTTCTCTTCCAGGTCCTGGTCATCTCTGCTGTTGGTGGCTGGGTGTGGGCACACTTGCAGATGCCTGCTCACATGGGACATGCATAATCCAAAGCACTAGGAAAACATCCAGTCTGCCAGGGAGGAAAGAGGGAAAGAGAGACATGAGGGTTGGAGTGTAATGGGAGGACAGGGAAGAAAACAGATGCTAAAAAGGAAGGAAATGAGGCAGGACAGGACCAAGGAACTGAGAAGTAAAGAGAAGAGGGGGAACAGCCACTCAAGGAGCAGGGAGGGGTGGAGGTGGGGTACAGGCGATAAACGCATGAATTCCTGTTTCTTTTTAAAACTGCATCTGGCTAGCAGTCCTGGCAAGGCCTCTCCCAATACCCTAGTAAAATATCTAACTACAAAGTAAGAAAACTCACAAGTGCAAAAAAACCATACTAAAAGGAAGAGACTGCCAGAAAAGGAAAGAATTTCCAGTAATTTTAAAGATGACAAAAGAGGATCCTTTGTTGTTGGCATAAACAATTGGTGGCCTAACCACACTCCAGTCTATAAAACATCAGAGCCCAGCCCACCGTGGAGGGGGGAAGATAGCAAACCCCTGACCCTGGAGTCGGCCTCTGTATCTCCACCCTGTGCCCACCAGCAGGAACAACAGCTCCAGATCAGTAAAACCCGGCTGATTACATCTTTTCTCTTTTGATAAGCCTCCCCCAACCACCACCCAAAATAATCAATGACAGGACTGAGAAAACATAGCTTATTAGTGAAAGGAAAGAGAACATCTGCTTGAACACTCAAAGACGACTGAGAACAAAATTCTGTCAACCGCTTGGTACCATCAACAGAATATAGGATGGCCTGGCCTCCAGACCCTTCATAGGGTGTTTCTTTCCTGATGACAATCCATACCGGGGGTGTCTAATCTTTTGGCTTCCTTGGGCCACATTGGAAGAAGAATTGTCTTGGGCCACACGTAAAATACACTAATGATAGCTGATGAGTTTTAAAAAAAAGTCACAAAAAAAGTCTCATAATGTTTTAAGAAAGTTTACAAATTTTTGTTGGGCCGCATTCAAAGCCGTCCTGGGCCTCATGTGGCCCACAGGCCGTGGGTTGGACAAGCTTGAGCTATACTACAGACTAAGGCATTCTATACTATATATCTATACTACAGACTATTAAAGATAAGGAAAGAAAAGCAGGAAATTTAAAAAGCATGATCCACATTTCAGGTAGTCAAGGAAAACTGATACTATAGAAAACTTAGTCCATGATAAAGAGAATAAGCTCGGGAAGGTTTCCCCAAGAAGCAGAGGGAAGGAGCTAAAATTTTAACAATGTGAGAAAATATTACAGATATGGGAAACAAAAACCTTTCTGAGAAGAAATAAGGACAAGATAAAGTAATTTTTCTAAAAACCTAAGAAAAATTATCACAGGCTTCCAGGTAAGCATTAAAAAGGTGTTTTACTAGGATACAAACAAAACCTTGGAGCCTCTGAAAGGCACCAGAGCCCGACTGCACTCAGAACTCTTGTGTTAGTTTCCTGGGGCTGCTGTAACAAAGTTCCATAAATAGGGTGGCCTAAACAACAGAAGTTTACTTTCTCACATTTCTGGAGGCTCCAAGTCCAACATCAAGGTATCAGGCAAGGCCATGATCTCTCTGAAGGCTCTCGGGGAGAATCTAGTTCATGCCTTTCTCTTCCTTTCTGGTGTGGTCAGCAATCCTTGACATTCCTTGGATTATAGATTCATGCCTCAAATCTCTGCCTACGTCATCACATCACATTCTCCCTCTGTGTCTGTGTCTCCTAAGGACAACAGTCCTACTAGATTAGGACCCACCCTAACCTAGTGTGACTTCATCTGAACTTCCTGACATCTGCAACGAGCAAATTTCCAAACAGGATCACTTTAACAGGTATCAAGGGTTGAGACTTCAATGTACCTTTTTGGTGAACACAATTTCACCCACAACCCTTGTCCCCTCCCCTCCAACACCGAAAGCCTGAAATCAAAAAAGCAACATTGGCCAGGTGTAATCGTGTAATCCAATTACAGGATTACACCTGTAATCCCAACCCTGTGGGAGCAAAGGTAGGAGGACCGCTTGAGCCCAGGAGGTTGAGGCTGAAGTGAACTGTGATTGTGCCACTGTACAGCAGCCTGGGCAACAAAAGGAGACCCTGTCTCAAAAAAAACAAAAACAAAACAAACAAACAACAAACAACAATGACCAAAAAAAAAAAACCCCAGAAAAACAAAAAAAGCAACATCTACAAAACTTGAGGGAGAAAAAAAGCACGGCCAAATCTTCTAAAACCGCACCAGGCTATTGTACATGAGATCAACCAGAAAACATTCTCAGATGCTCAAAAGCTCAGAAAATGTACAACCCATTTATCCTTCTGAAAGAAACAAGTTCCTTCAGAGAAAAAACAGAATCCACTACTCAACAGTGGGGACACTATGGTTTTTAAAAAATATAAGAAACTGTATAAGTCCTGGCCTTCCAGCACTTCACTCAACTGCCCCTCTTCCACAGCCTTCTCTTTCAGGAAACGGGCTTTTTGAACCACATCCTTCACCCCACAGTGCAGAAAGAATCTCTTACTTTTTCTGGAGATCCCTAAAGCAATAACTGATGCTGCCTGCCAGAACTCGCTAACAATAGCTTACATTTTTCACGATTGGGACGCTGGGCAAGGAAAGCTCTCTTTACCCCCACCCACCCCTCTAAACAAGCAGAGTAGCACGGAACACCACAATGACTGTTTTCATTGCCAAGGAACTCAAATTACAAAAAAAAAAAAAATCAGTTTACCATATGAACATTTTCAAAAACATGTAGAAAAAACATTTAAGCTAGTATACACAATCTTTTATATGCTGTCTGATAACTATGGAAAAATAAGTAAGATACATGACCCAAAAGTTCAAAGGCAGTCAGTAAGATGATGGTGGTTATTTTGAAGGGAGTGGAAGTATGAACGGTTTTTTCCCCTTCCTTTTACATTTTCAGTTTGACATACATTCTGACATGTTTTATAAAATAAAATATACTTTATTTTCCAGTGAACATTTATTTGAAACTCAAATTTGTATCCATCTCCCTTTATTTCCAGAGGTTCCCCTGCAAGCTGCCACATTGGACACCTGCCAAGTTCTTGAGGCTCCTGCTGTCATGAGTCCTCTTCCAGGAAGGTCTCACTTTTCCCCTATTCAGGCACCTCGAGCTATGCCCACTGTTGTTGCTCAATCTGCCTGCCACACACTTGCCCTTGTCCATTCAGCTCCAACTGACCATATCCAGGTCTCTCTAATGTCAGATGGTCTTTCCTATTGATTGTTCTCACAATGAAGTTCTGGATCAGCTTCACCCTACAGACACTGCAGGGTCCAAGATCCAGTGCCTCACCCTAGGTGCTTCAAAGCACTTAAAAGGAGCCTCACTGCCCCAGCTATCTGCAATCTCAACCAGTTAATGCTTTAACATTAAACTTCCTCAAAAAAAAATCCAAATACACCCTCTTAATTTATAATAACAGAGAACTCCACATTTTTTTCACAGCACTTTCTTGAAGGTGACATGAGAAATGACAACAGTAGTGGACCACCATGCTGCACCTGTCACGTCTATGTTAATAGTGCCCCCGGAGCTGTGCAATGAGGCCAACCCAGGGACAACAACTAACCACAGGATACCCCACTGCTAAAGCCATTCTCCATCCCAATTACTCACCAAGCCCTGAGATTACTGCCAGAGGCCACTTATCCTCGAACTTCACATACTGTTTCATTCCTGAGTAACATGACAGGATTTACATTGAGTACTGTTTTACCTATGTGTGTATGCCTGATAGAGTTTGAACATCTGCCCCTTTGAAATTTCATGTGGTAATGTAATCCCCACTAGGTGGGGCCTAGTGAGAGGTGTTGGGTCATGGGGGTGGATCCTTCATGAATGGCTCGGTGCCCTCCCAGCAGTAATGAGTGAGTTCTCACTCTATTCGTTCACTAGAGATCTGATTATTAAAAAGAGCCTGGCACCTCCTCCCGTGCCATGTGACATGCCTGCTTCCCCCTTGGCTTTCTACCAGGAATAAAGGCTTCCTGAGGCCTCACCAAAGCAGATGCTGGCACTACAGCCTGCAGAACTGTGAGACAAAATAACCCCCCTTTCTTTATAAATTACCCAGCCTCAGGTATTCCTTTATAGCAATGCAAAATGGACCAACACAATGCCCATTGTGTATATCGGCCCTAATAATGATGATCAAGCTGGCAGTTCTTAAGGCCTTCCTTTGTGTGCCAGACATCTTGCTAAGCACTTTACATCTATATATCAAGTCCATTTTGAGTTGCTATAAAAGAATACCTGAGACTAGGCAATTAATAAAGAAAAGAGAGTTCTTTAGCTCATCGTTCTGCAGGCTGAGAAGTTCAAGGGCAAGGCCATGGCTTCCCCATGCATCACAACACGGCAGAGACAGTCAAACGGGAAGTGGACACAAGCAAAGAGGGGAAAAGCTGAGAAGTATCCTGGCTTTGTTACAACCCACTCTCTCTGGAACTAATCCATTCCCATGAGGACTTACCCAGTCTTCCCACAGCAAGAACTCTGACTTGCTGCAGGAGAACAGCACCAAGCCATTCATGAGGTTTTGGTGAGAACAAACCACAGCAATACATTAACTTGAATACACTAATTATTCACCCCATTCCATTTGAAATGACACTGTCATTGCCCCCTTGCTGCAGATGAGGAAATCAAGGCTTGGAGGAGGGCTAAGTTGCCTAGGATCCCCTACCCTGAAAGTGGCAGATCCAGAATTGAACCCAGGCAGTTTGACTCCAGAGTCAGAACTCTTAACCACAGTACCACACTGGACTGTCCCAGATAGCATATTCCCTAACCAAGGTGTATACTGAGCATGGAGCATTGCTTGGTGCTTAAGAAAGTCTGACTTAGCCCCAGATAATTTAGCAAGTCATGTTTCCCTGAGTGATAATTGTCAGGAACATTCTGTCATGTTGGACATGCTGACATTTTGGGGGTGGAAAAATAAGTGGAAGGGAAAAAGACTTTTAGAACAATACTCTAAGCAGTACACCACCCCCTCACTAACTACTCAAATCCAAACTCTGGCAGTCCCGTCAGCAAAGCTGTCTGCCAAAAGGCCTCCTTACAAGAGAAGGGAGAGAATAAAAGGGAGCTGCTACCATTTATCTTACCTCGCCTCCTTACAAGGAAAACGGGATCATTTTGGGGGAAAAAATGCCTCAAAGTTTCTAGGCAGTATTTAAAGTTTCTTCCCCACAAAAACATGTTCAAAAATACTACCAACTTAGCTCACATTCTAGAAAAAAGCAGACTAAATCTGCCATGTACATGTGGCTATATAACAAGGTCTTTCCCAGGCCTGTATTGGGGGGGAGCTAGGAGTGACGAAGAAAATGAAATGACCGCATTTTTTTTTTTTTTTTTGAGATGGAGTCTTGCTCTGTCACCCAGGCTGGAGTGCAGTGGCACGATCTCGGCTCACTGCACCCTCTACCTCCCAGGTTCAAGCCATTCCCCTGCCTCAGCCTTCTGAGTAGCTGGGATTACAGGCATCCACCACCACCCCCGGCTAATTTTTGTATTTTTAGTGGAGAGGGGGTTTCGCCATGTTGGCCAGGATGGTCTCGAACTCCTGACCTCATGATCCGCCCGCCTCGGCCTCCCAAAGCGTTTGAATTACAGGCGTAAGCCACCATGCCCAGCTGATGACTGCATTTTTCTATATCTCATTTGTATGTATCTTGTATATTTTGTTTACTTTATCCCTATTCCACCATCAGCACCAAAAAAAAAAAAAAAATTCACTGCTCAGTTTTCCAAACAGCAGTCTCAATGACATGTCTCGTAAAATATCTTAGCAACAATGTCAATATTGTCTGACTACAGCTAACCATATTAACATTCCATTCTAATCATGAATTCTCAAATATAAAATGGAATGTGAATTACTTACTTCATTCATTTTTTGAGTGTTACTCTGGGAAAAGAGCCCTCTAACAATTCTATAAATTGGCATGTAAATTAAGCATCAAAATTACGTTCAATAGCTATTACTTTTTGTGTATCTAACTTGCAAGTATCAGTATGAAAATAAGCAAATGTTGACAAGGAAATCAACATAAGTATAAGAACCAAACAAAATACACTGACAAATTACTTTGATCAAATACTCTTCCTTTGTTATTTCTCTAATGGAACCCTTTCACTCATCTGCTTGTAGATTTGTATTCCAAGTTTATCTTTACAGTACTGCCAAAAACAGAGTTTACTAGATAATGAGGGATCTTCTAAGAGTTTTTAAAGTCACATACAACATGGCTGGTGGGGGCAGGCCCTGTGGAGACCCAGGAACAAACAGCATACTAGTGACTCCCAAACATGGCTAACCATTCAAAAATCGTTATTAAAAAAAAAAAATAGGCCAGGTATGGTGGCTTATGCCTGTAATCCCAGCACTTTGGGAGGCCAAGGCAGGCAGATCACTTGAGGCCAGGAGTTCAAGACCAGCCTGGCGGTCTTGAACCAACATGGTGAAACCCCATCCCTACTAAAAATACAAAAATTAGCTGGACATATGGTGAGTGCCTGTAGTCCCAGCTACTCAGGAAGATGAAGCAGGAGAATCACTTGAACCCAGGTGGTGGAGGTTGCAGTGAGCTGAGATTGTGCCAATGCACTCCAGCCTGGGAGACAAAGCAAGACTCTGTCTTAAATAAATAAAGAATAAAAATATAAATAAAAATAGATGCTTGGACCCCAACACTAAATTCGGTAGGTCTTAAGGGAATTTGAGTCACAAGGGCCTAGGTGAACCAGCCAGGTTTAGGAATCATTGCACTACACAATTACAGTAGAGCCCATTCTTGTAAAGCCAAAGGTGAACACTGACTCTTTGAATGTGCATGCATCTTTGAAGACACAGAGTTTTCTGGTTTTAGGTCCCTGCATTCAGGCCTCATATCCCTGCCCCCTTCTGTCTCCTAGTGAACACATATCCCCCAAGCCTGTTTACAGCAACTGTCCCTACAGCACTCTGCTAACGACATGCCTATTACCATGGCTTTTTCCTCCATCTGCTGCAGATGAAAGGCGAGGGTCATGTTTGCCACACAGACAAGTGAGCTAGGAAACAAAAATATCCTAGATGCCACCACTTACCAAAGTCAAAAGGAGAGTGTAAAGGAGCAGAAAAGCAAGACAAAATGGTATAGAAATTACCTAAATTATAATAAAAGCAAACATTTGTAAGATGCTTACTGTGGTTCAGGCACTGTTCTAAGCACCGTCTTTTTTTTTTTTTTTAACAAGTTTAAAACATGTATTTTAAATACAATTTACAAAATACTTAATCTGCTGACTCAGGAGCCCTCGGTACAGGGTCGGGTGGCAGTGGGCAGCTGCCCGCTACACCAGCAGAGCAAGACTGCAGGAGTGTGGCCCTCTCTCCCATGCCCTTCTGTTCTGACACCCAAGGGGCCTGTGTGCACCCCTGGGATCACATGACCAGAAAACAGGACCCCAGAGGTTTCTTTAGTCTCTGTTTACTAGGGAGGCTGAGTATAGCCCTGCTGGCCCATCTCTGAGCAGGGCACCCCCAGATGGGGCAGAGCAGGCTATGGCTTGGCTGGGCAGGGCAGGGCAGGGCTGGGCAGCAGGTGGGCTCTGGAAGGGTCTGATGGTAGCATATAGGGTGTTGCCTCCTGCCTGCAGGTGGGGAGCACCCTGATCGAGTGGGCTGAGAAGGGCTGGTCACTGCACCTGGATCCCCCAGCTCCTTTGGTTATAGGCTAACATCAGAGAAGTGGCTCTTGGGAAGCGGTTAGCTGGAAGGTCTGAGGCCTGGCCCATGGGGCCAGGGAGGAGCTGGGGGAAGGGGACAGTACCGTGAAGGCAGATAACGGGGCAGCAGCCTCAGGTTTCTGCCCCGCCCCTCCAATCTCTCTAGGGTTTTCCAAGCCAAAGCCTTTCACTTACTTTAAAATACAAAAGGAAAAAAAAAGCATATAAGCAAAGTTACAGACAACTATACTCCCATACACAAAATCCAAACTGTTTTCTCATCTCCCATCAATTTCTCCCCAACACAATACAGTTGCCCGTTTTCTTTTTAGAACTTTTTCCTGCCACATCTCCATTTGGGAAGCTATGACTGCTGGTGGTGACAGGCACACAGAGGGTAGACCCCATCTTCGGCCAGAGGGAGGTAGGAGCACCAATCCCTGCCACATTCTCAATCCACAGACACCCACAGCCAACCTTTACTTTGGCCCCACTAGACGGCAGTGGGGCAAGAACAGGTGGTCCCAGTGGCTAAGCAGCCAGCACTTCTGGCCTTCCCACCTAGACTATCTCTGTACCCTTCTCTAATTGAAAGGACAGTCTCCCTTTGGGCCAGAAACCACCATTACATGAGGGATGGACACTATACATTTTGAATGTGGACACTTGGTTATGACAGTGCAACTATAAAGATAGCCAATTTTCTTCCTTGTCTTCTCCTGAAGATAATCCTCCCTCTTACTGACTGAAGCTCTGGTTCCAGCTCTGCTCATGGGCAATGCCTGGCTTTATACAGTTATAAGGCCATGCTATGAACTAGCTGCTGTCTCGACAGCTGGCCCTTCCTCCTGAGAGGAGGATGTGGTGGGACATGGCTTGCTGGGCCTGGCCTACCATTCCCACAGGGAGCCCAAGGTGGAGTGAGCCTGTGAAAATTAGCTTGCCACCTTGGCACCATAAGCTGCTCTAATCACAATACCATACCAACCAACCACTCCAAAACCTACCTGCTGGTCAGGAGTTGGGAGGCCGTCTGGCTGGCTGAGGGATAGGGCACAGTGCCACAGAAGGCATCAGAAACCCAAGAGGAGCCAGGCTGTATACAGAGCTGCTCTGGGCAGCTGAACTCTTAGCCTCTTCCACCTCAAGGAGCCAAAGCAAATCTCAGGCTCCAGGGGCAGAGGAGGAACTGTCTTCATTCCAGGCCCTCGCTCTGGAAAAAGGGGTGATGCGTAGCCTAGGCCTATGGGGAACCAGTCTATCATCAATCTTTGCAAAGCTATTCTTTTTCCAACTTTATTCAGAATGCTCTGCCTTCAAGGTACAGATTTTACATAGGAAATATACCAGGTATAGTTACTGAGCTGGGGTCATCAATAGAGATGGAGCACCACAGACTCTTAAGAGTTCTAGCCATGCTAGAGTGGGAAGATCTATCCACCTTCTGATCGTACGAGGCAGAAGCCTCCAGGTCCTGGAGCCAGGCTTTCTCCTGGTTTTCCCTGTGCTGATGGCAAATACTGAACAAGTCTCACATCCTTTACTTCTAAGCCCAGAAATGCAGTCTCACTCCCTGACACTCTCTGCTCTCTTCTAGAAGCAGTAAGCCTGACTGGTAGGGAAACCACCCTGAGGGGTATGCGAAGGGGAAGTCTGTTCACTTTCCCTGTCTCCCAAAATACAAGAGGTGGGGTAACACCCTCCCCAGGCTCTCCGGGCCTACAGAGCTAGCCCAGTCTCCAGGCAAGGCCCAGATGCCCTGGGACTTAGCTCGGGGAGGGAGGTATAGGCATGGGGTGCCCATTTGTCCCGGGGGTTGCAGAGCCCTGCCCCTTTTCTGGGTGGCAGTAGGAACACAGAAGCTAAGGTCACCAAAATCCTATGTTTTTAGGGAATTTCCCAGAAACATTTTCAAGTAGACTACCAAACTACCCTTTCTCAATTACAAATTCGTTAAACTTCTAAAACCCCTCCCATGCACTTCTTATAAATTAGATATTTGTCTAAACAAACAAAAATAGGGGCAAAAGGATATTTTCAAAGGAAACTTACTTTTTACATGATGAAGACATGCACTTGGGGGTGGGTAGGTGTGAGTTCTCATTTGTGTTTTGAAATCCCAAATTAATGAGCATGATAAACTGTTATTGCAGGCACTGGCTTTACCCTAAGTGGCACTGTCTGAGTCCGTGATGGGTTCCCTCAACCTTCCACTAACTCCGCCCACCCTTTCCCTTTCTATTGATTTGGGACAGCCCTTGTCAACAAAGCACAGTAATTTATTTAATCTTCACAATGGAGAGGACATAGATACTGTTATTATCCCCCATTGTATAGATGCAGGTGAACCCAAGCAGCCTGGCTGCTATACTGCCCAAAACATAGGCTTTGGAGACAAACTAGGTTCAAACCATGGCTCTGACACTCAGTAACTATGTAGTCTTAAGCTAGTACTTTGACCTCTATTAATAAGCTATTGATGATGTAACTGTTTATAAACATGCAGCACACTGTCTGATACACAGCAGACACTCAAAAAAAAAAAAAAAGACACACACACTTTTCAGCCAAGTGAGGTTGCTCACACCTGTAATCCCAGTTACTAGGGATGCTAAGGCAGGAGGATCGCTTGAGTTCAGGAATTCAAGATCAGCCTGGACAATATAGTGAGACCCCATCTCTTTAAAAAACAACAACAACTTCTCATAGTGCTATCATATTTTCTCCAAAAGATTCACTTTTTGCTGAACTGAGATTCACCTTCTGGTTTCTAATATCTTGAGCATTATCTCATCCCTCCCCCAAACATTTAAGTACCAAAAACCCCCAATATAAATTTAAATATCTCTACAAATATATTTTATTGTTCCTTGCTTAATGGGCATTTCCCAAAAGCAGGTATACCATAGGTTTAAAAAAATACAAAAAAAAAAAACAACCCTATATCTTCAACACTATCATGCCTGAAGTTTTTTTAAAAAATATTTAACCCTCATAATTACTTAATGATACAGAGCGATACTAACTTCATTTTGTAGGCAAGAAAACAGGTTCAGAAAAACTTATTCAAAGAAAACTGTAGGCATATTCAAACAGACTCTTACGTTACTTAAGTTTTTTGAAACCAAACCAGCAGAGTTATTCACCCTTAAGATGCTGCTTCCAGAAATCAGAAGGATTAGAGGTACTGTTGGAGGAGTCCAATAACCATGGTAACAATTTAATGGATGGAGGGGGAAAACAATCCTCCAGAATCTCTAATCTTCAGAATCTTGGAGCTAAGGATGTAGCTCTAAGAGGTTTAATCAGATTAGTAGAATCAAAACTCACAGACAAAGCAGGGAAATAAAGAGAGCTGACCTCCATGAAATATTGCTTTGTAACCTCTTAGTTTTCAACAGTGAATTTACAGAATTGATACAAAATCCTTCACTTAATCCTATAAAAAATAAAGGATGACTTACATGTATCTTTTCAGGCTTTATAATTCAAAATTAAACAAGACACACATTTGCCTTGCTTAGAACTTTAGCTAGTAAGCTATCAGATGATTAACCACTTACCAAAATATTAAAACAGCTATTGAACCCAAGAGAAAAATAGGTAAACAGGTAGGAGAGAGTAAGAAATTTTAGCTTTAATTTTTGACAAATACTGACATAACATATACTATATGCCAAGCATGGGCTTGAGCCCTTTATAAATAGTAATTCATTTAATCCTCACAAGTGAATCACAGGGCACAGAAAGGTTAAGTAATTTGCCCAAGTTCACACAGCTGATAAACTGTGGAGCCAGGATACAAACCCAGGCAGTATGGTTTCAAATAGCCCATAAACATATAAAAATGTGTTTGAAATCATTCTAAAGAACTGCATAATTAAAAACAGACACAATTTTTGCCTCTCATGCTGGCAAAGATGAAATAGTTTGATCATAACCTAAGGATCTGAATAAACAAGTATTCTCTTATATTACTGGTGGAATTGTAAACTTACCACCTTTCAAAGGGACAATTTGACAAAAACTAGAAAAGTTTTAAATGAACAAACCTGTTACCCAACAGAATTTCTTACAACTATTCTTATGAAAGCACAGGCAGTTATGTACAAGGAGATTCACTCTAGAACTGACTTGTAATAAAAACAAAAAAATATAACTTAAGTGTCCATCAACAGAAGAATGAGATAAATTATAACTACCCAGTGCGACACTGAGCTACTTTTTAGAAGGCTATATATCGATATGTGCCAATACGAAAAAAATGTATAAAAATGCAATCATCATAGTAGTTTACAGAATAAGATGTATTATAAAGTCCATGTGGGGTTTCTTAAGGATCGATATATGTATTGATGTGTGTCCATATGCACATACATATATGCACAGAAGCACAGAAAATATCTTGAACGATCATCTAAGAAATTGTTAACATTAATTGCCTTTGGGGAGCGAAAAGAGAAGCAGAGAAGAAACAGGAATAGTGTCTGTTTTAATACCATCATACAGGTTTTGTTTTTATAATTGTGTACACTATTACATTTATGGAGTTTGAATGGCTTTACAAAAACAAGTGATTTTAGAATAGGATGGAATTAGGACAGTCTCAAGGATACCAAGCAAAACTTTGCTTTAAAATATTGAGACCCCACCTCTACAAAAAATTTAAAAGTTAGCCAGGTGTAGAGCTGCACGCCTGTAGCGCAGCAACTAGGGAGCCTGAGGTGGGAGGATTGCGTAATCCAGAAGTTAGAGGCTACAGTGAGCTATGATCGCACCACTGCAATTTAGCCTGGGTGACAAAGCAAGACCCTGTCTACTCAGTGATTCAGTCTAGATCAAGACCATGTAAGAATCTCACAAATAATCCTTCTAGGAAAAGAAAAAAAAATCTAAAGGAAAAAAAAAACAAAATGAACGTCCCTGAAGAAAGAAATTATAAAGAAAATTTTCTATCTTCTATCTCAGGGATAGAGATATAGAGATATAACATAGAGATATGTTTTCCTTTATGTTTACTCAGTGTGAGATAATAAAGGAAGCCAGCCAGAGACATAGTATAAACCACTAACGTACAAACACTACACTCTGAGTCCATCTTTGCTTTAACTAGCTATACGACTTTGGGTAGTTGCTCAATGCCTCTTTTTCCAGGTCTTCCTCAAGCAAGAAATTGAACTCAATTTCTAAGATCCTCCTAGATCTAAAACTTCAAAATGTCATTACTTTATCATAGTTTAAAAAAGAATCTCTACACATAATAATCTAAGAACATGCAGCCATGGATAAAAGTTTGCACTTATGATTATAGCAATTTATTAAGGAAATGTTGCTGGAACTATCCCCATCTACTGTTGGGAACTTACCAGGAGTCAGGCTTCCAGCACATCTGGGTAGAGGAGGAACTTTGACATCTTTGGCTGTGCACAAAGACAGAATGTTATCAAGTACTGTGGATGGCTTGATGACTCAATGGGGTTGCTTTTATGCTTTTATTTTGGTTTCTTTATAAATTCTTGAATGTAAGCCAATCAGACTAGTGGATCTCTAGCCTCAGCACAAACATGAAATGTTAACAACGCAGAGAAACTTTTATCTATAGAACATAGGCAGTTTCACCATCAGCGACTTCGGTAAAAATTCCCCAAGAAGCTTTCTGGATAAGTCATATAGAAAATTTGCATTACTATACACAACAGCCACATTAGGAAAAGGGAAGAACAAGACTAATAAGCCCCTCACAATCCCAACAGAAAAAAACAAGTACAAGGGCATGAAAAAGACAATCATTGAAGAAGAAATGTAACAGAGCAATAAATACTGGAAGAGCTCTACCAATCTCAAAGAAATGCTAATTAAAAACAATGAAGTGCAAGTTTTAACCTATAAAAGTGACAGAGATTACTAAAACCCAGAAATACCCCCTAGTAATAGGAATTGTGCAAGCAGGCACATTCACATACTGCTTACACAGGTGGCAACCAACATGAGCTTTCTAGAAAACAATTTGGCAAGAGGCACTAACAGCTTATAAAAAGTTCATTTCCTTTCCCTATTAACTCCATGCTTGAAAACATATTCTAAAATAAAATTCATACAAAGGTATGTATTTTCCAGAGGGTTTTTTAAATGAAAAAAATATGGAAACAAAATGGGCCCAAATAAAACCATGGTACATTGGTACAATAAAATCTTAGGCATTTTTTAAATACAAAAAAACGACATTGTATTTAAAAAAGATAAAGCAAAAAATATAGACTATCTTGGGTTATTTGCTTGTAAGTATTATGAGTGTTTTCTATTTTCTTTCTTTTGTGGAGACAGGGTCTTACTACTCTGTCACTTGGGCTGGAGTGTGATGGTGTGATCACAGCTCACTGCAATCTCGACTTTCCAGGCTCAAGCAATCCTCCCACGTCAGCCTCCTAAGTAGCTGAGACTATAGGCATATTCCACAACACCTGGCCAGTTTTTTTTTTTTTTTTAATAGACAAGGTCTCACTATGTTGCTCAGGCTGGTCTTGAACGCCTAGGCTCAAGCAATCCTCCCGCCTCAGCCTCCCAAAGTGTTGGGATTACAGGCATGAACCACTGGGCCCAGCGTATTTTTCGAATTTTGTACATTGAGTACATAAATATTAGGCATGGATTCAAATACTGATATTCTCATTTTTACTTCTCTAGGAGTTTAAAGAAAATCTTAAGTGTAATAAACATTCTAATTGATTGACTTTTTTTCTTCCTTAGTACATAAAATAATGGTGTTTCATGACCAATTCTCCAGGGTATCGTGTTTATAATAACAACATTAAAGTGCTATAGATGAATTGTGTTCCCAAAATTCCTATGTTGAAGCTCTAACTCCCAATGTGACAGTATTTGGGAGATGGGGCCTTTGGGAGACAATTAGGTTGGATGAGGTCAGATTAGATGGTTGGGTTACGTGAGCACATGATGAGATTAGCGCTCTTATAAGAAGAGATACCAGAAAACTTGCTATCCCTGTCTCTACCATGTGAGAACACAGGGAGAGGGCAACCCCTACAAGCACCCAACCATGCTGGCACCCTCATCTCAGACTTTCAAGCCTGCAGCATGGCGAGGGGAAATAAGTTTCTATTGTTAAATCCACCCAGTCAATGGTGCTTTGTTATGGCAGCTCAAGCAGACTAAGACAACACGAAGATGTACTATCAAAAATCAAAATATTTTTAACATCTCGTAGTTGGAAAGAAGCTTTCTAGATAAGTCATATAGAAAATTTGCTTAGTGGGGAGTGAAGAGCAAGCCCTCACAAAGAAACAATGCATTAACATAAATTCCTTAATTTTGGTAAGTGAAATAAAAACACAATCATCAGGAAGACCCTGTGTGCAGGTGGCTCTTTTCCATCCTTAACCTGGAGTCTACCTCCAGGCTCTTAGCCTCTGGTATCAGCCAGTTTCGTGATCTACAAAAACCCAGACAAGATCTCAAACCACTACAGCCACCTCCATGCATGTCTCACATCAGAGACATCATTCCTGATGACATCCCAGGGCATAAAGATCATCACCATGTACCAAATCTAGCAGTTGAAGGCTCCAAACTCCCTTAAAAATGGGCAACTCCCTGACAAACTTTAAGAGTGTGAAGAATTAAAACCTGCTGCTCAGTTGCTCGTTTTACCTTTACCCACTGCACTGTGGTCACCAGAACATAGGACAAGAACAATGGTATTTTCATGGCTGATGAGTTATAACTAGCCTGCCCCTAAAAGGACAGAGGGGAGTGGGAGAGAGAAGACACACAGATGCTGCTTTCTAACTCTGATTCTGGATGTGAATAAGGTTTCTCAATTTGATGCTGATCCAGAGCTAGGGCTACCCAGCTGGTCACCTGATGGCCACCCTCATTAACTGCAAGACAACTGGTTGGTGAACACACCATCCCCTTAAGACTCTTATGAGGAATACTCAGTTTGGATCACCAGCCACGAAATAAAAGTCAATCTACTTCAGAATCCTTTGTAGCCCATCTCCCCACTCAGGAACTACACTTGCCAGTAGATTATATGAAATCAAGTTTTTTACATTCCTGTAGGATAAAAATAAAACCTTAGAATTCCCCTCCTAGGAAGTGCAAATAGAAAACATGGAAAAGCAAAGATGAAACTTTTTATGGGAATTAAGTTACATATACATGGAACTTTCTGAAAACTAAGTCTGTACAAAATAAGACCTTTGTGTTTTACAGAGGAGTTTTAATAAAAATTTGTGAAATAAAATTAGATTTGATAATTTAAAAATGAACTCGGAATTGCTCATTTGCCTACTACTGATCTAGCTTCCTATGGCATTTATACATACACATACAAAAAGCAGCTCAAGTAAAGAAGCATTGTTTGAGAGTTTTATCACATGCTTTATGATGATTCAGATAGGTGGTGCCTTGCTGGAGATCTTATGCCACAAAAAGGTCTTATTAGTCCAGGGTGACTGACTTCCCTTTCCTCTGGGGTCCAGAGCTTTCTCCGAGTATGCCCCCCACCAGGAAAACAGGCAGTTCAGCATGAAACCAGCTTGGGCCTTACATGTAGGTGCCTAATGATAAAACGGTAGATATCTGTTCCCTACTTCCCCTAACTCTTTCATCCTTTATATTTCCCTAAAACACATGGAAAAGCTATGAAGAGGTTGGGGGACAAGGGCCCTCCATATATAAAGACCTTCATTCACAAAGGATGTGTTGAGATAACATTTTATAAACTGTACTTAGAAATCTATTCTCGAAACTGCTTGCCAACTCCCGAAATCCCTTTAAGCAAGGAGAAAAGCCTTTCGGTTTAACTTCATAAAGAGAAAACCATAAAATGCAAGTACTTCATAGAGGTTAAAAGGTAAAATACATTATTTTGAAAGCATAAACCACCACAGGGCAGACAAATGACTCAGAGCTTCCCCAGTTTTGTTATAGGGGAAAGGCTGAAGCTGGGAGAAGAGCCTTTAGTATCCACAGGAGATGCCAGAATATTTGGGAATAGGAAGTCATGGAAAGAAGCTTCTAGAACATCACTCTTCATCTGAGATCAGTCCTGTCTTCTCCATAACAGAAAAGGAACAAGAAGTTTTTTTTTTAATTATTATACTTTAAGTTTTAGGGTACATGTGCACAACGTGCAGGTTAGTTACATATGTATATATGTGCCATGTTGGTGTGCTGCACCCATTAACTCGTCCTTTAACATTAGGTATATCTTTTATTTATATATTTTTAAGGGTTTTGTTAGTTCTTTAAGGTATCACACAGTTTTCTCAAGAAAGAAAAGATGTACTGGATATCTAGCAGAGGCCAAATGTCAAGCTAAAACACTTTTGCAGAAAGGTATTCGTATTCAACCCTGACAATACAACTATAAGGTAGTTTAATCAAGGTTAAGAAAATCTGTCCAAATTCAAGTTAAATAGGAGGTGATCGAGCAGGGAGATGTGAGTCTGTGTCCTCTAATTTCAAAGTCCATGCTTTTTCTTGACTTTGTGACATACATGAGGGACAACAAAGAAAATCTGATGAAGGAACCTATCAAACCAGAGGGAACAACCAGCATTCCTGCTCCTATTAAAAATCAGCTGGGCGCAGTGGCTCACGCCTGTAATCCCAGCACTCTGGGAGGCTGAGGTGGGCAGATCACCTGAGGTTAGGATTTTGAGACCAGCCTGGCCAACATGGCAAAACCCCACCTCTACTAAAAATATGAAAATTAGCTGGGTGTGGTGGCACATGCCTGTAATCCCAGGTACTTGGGAGGCTTGGGCAGGAAAATCGCTTGAACCTAGGAGGCTGAGGTTGCAATGACCAAGATGGCACCCACTGCACTCCAGCCCAGGCAACAGAGCCGAGAGTTCATCTCAAAAAACAAAAAACAAAACCATAAAACACTGAAGTCCCATTCTATGTTTAAATCATGTTCTAACATTTTGCAGAATTTGTTTAAATGCCCCAGTAAAGAAAAATACAATACCTTTATACTGAATTATTTCTGCTTGTTTTGTTGCTTGGGAAACACTTTTGGAGAATGTTAACAAGAAGATACCAAATATCCATAGCTCAGCAAGAGAGTCACTGCACTAAATTCCTAAATAGTCCACAACCACAGAAAATGGGCAGTGGCAGCACAGAATAATCAAAAGCAGCTTCGTATTTTCTACATAAAACAAAGCATCATTTGTATTGAGGCATGTTTAGAAGGTACCACTGAAAGCCAGGCTGCAGCCTGGAATGGCTTAAAATACCAAGTTTAACAATCACATCAATGGCTTTTAAACTTTAGAGGCAAACAGCTTCCTTCTACTTGAAATTCAAAGTGAAGAATTAGATGCAAAGCTAATAGATTAATTCAGTACACACACAGGCTTAGAGACTATCCAATGCCTTAATTAACATCATTACAAGTGTATTTAGCCAACCACCTGGGTTTTAATGAGAGAAAGGTAAAGGTCAAAAAAATTTTTTTTTAACAAGTTGCTTCAAACTAAGCCCCCCTACTGGGGAAAAATAAAAAAGCACAAATAATTTAACTACAAATAAAAGACTTAATATAAACAGTTATTATTCTGGCACATTAAGGAACTATTCCTTAATCAGTCTATATTTTTTCTGTATTTTAATTGAGGCAGTACTGCAATTAAAAGTTCACTGAACTTTGCTGTTCTGCCTCAGCTTGAACCTACTTCCTCACCAATACTGAACAACTAGGAGAATTTCAGCGGGCAAAACACTACAGATTGAAGACTGGTGGAAGGCAGAAGGGACAGAAGTAGACAGGGATAGCCTTCTCTAGAGAGCAAGAGGCCTTGACCACCTAATGCTTCCAGAGTAAGGACAAAATCTCCAGGGTTTAAAGAAAGAACAGAAACACTACCAACTGTGAGCTTTAATTACATCATAGATGTTAGATCGAATTATGTTTCATTTCTTGGAGACCAGTAGAAAAAAAAATATTAGCTGAGCCATTTACTCGCTATGTGGTAGTAACAGCTACCAAAATGAGCTGCAATTAGATATCTGTGCTTCCTTAGTTTTTGAAGGGGAGGGAACCTGCCCAATGTCTATGACTGAAGAATCCTCCACAATGCATATGGTGGTGGACAGTAAAGTCCATCTTGTACAAATCTTAGCCAAGAAGTCCAAACACACTCTTCCGGGCTCTCTCATGCAGCTAGATCCGAGGCACGTGAACCAGGTTCGGCCATTTATATGCACCTGCCTCACATTTTCAAATTGTCCTTGATTTTCCTTTAAGCACTTTCTCTTCCAGATGGATTGCTGAATCAATTTTGTAGTGTTTTAAAAAAACACACAGGATTTTTAGAGCCATGGAACTACTCTGTGATACAACAATGGTAGATATGTCATTACACATTTGTTCAAACCCACAGAATACACAATATCAAGAGTGAACCTGATGTATGGACTTTGGGTGATAATAACGTGTCAACGTAGGTCCATCAGTTGTAACAAATGCACAACTCTGGTGGAAAATGTTGATAATGGTGGAAGCTATGCATGTGTGGGGGAAAATCTCTGAACCTTCCTCCCAATTTTGGCTGTGAACCTAAAACTACTCAAAAAAAAAAACAGCCTTCTTTAAAAATTGGGGATTTCATTAGGGATTAAATGGAATGTCTACATAATTATGGAGGAGCTAGATGGTTTAAAATAATGAATCAGCTTATTCAGAAAAACAGTATTTCCTTCTACTTATTCAGGTCTTCCTTAAGTCCTTCAATAAAGTTTTATTTTCTTTAATGTGAGGCTTGCATAGCCAGTCACAGTGGTTCACACTTGTAATCCCAGCACTTTGGGAGGCCAAAGTGGGTGCATTGTGTAGGCCCAGGAGTTTGAAACCAGCCTGGGAAACATGGCAGAAACCCCATCTCTATTAAAAAAAACAACAAGAGCAACAAAACCCCACAAAAATTAGCCAGGCATGGTAGCGTGGTGGCTACTCAGGAGGCTGAGGTGGGAGAATTACTTGAGCCTGAGAGGTCAAGGATGCAGTGAGCCGAGATCACGCCACTGCACTCCAGCCTGGGTGACTCAGCAAAACCCTGTCTCAAAAAAAAAAAAAAAAAGCTTGCACATATTTCTTCTTAGGTTGATAAAGTTTTTGTTCTATTGTAAAATCGGACTTTTTTTCCTATTCATTTTCCAAACAGTGTTGCTGTACAGAAAGATACTAACTTCCAGTGTGGCTCTTATATCTACTGTAAACTCCTACTAGGTCCAGATTTAATATCACAATACTCTTAAGAGTCTAGTAATTATTTAATTTTTAAAACTAAGTAACTGTTTAATAGTAGTAATATGAATGTTTTCTGATAGTAAAGGTCACTTAAAATTAAGAAACATGTGGTAAAGGTTGTAGGCCTCTCTGGAGAGCTTCAAAAATAAACACAGTGCCTCGTTTGCTTATTTTAGATCAAGGTCCTTACATAAAGCAGGGAGAGGAAAAAAAATAAGATGTCCTCATCTGGCCTTCTCCCTGTATTATGGTTTAATACTGATTTTTGCTCCCTTAGGCCAAACTCAAGGTCAAGAAAAATATAGTGCTCATTTGCACTGATGGAACAGCAGGAACAAGGTGAATATGCTTTCTAAAAAAACATGGTAAAGTTTTAAAAATTACATTCTCCACCGTGCCTCTATTGCCTTCTGAAAACACTTTTTGCCCAGCTATAAGCATTTCCTAGGTAAAAATGCATAATCACAAAAAAGAGAGGAATTCTGCTATTTTGAGTTTACTCGATGATTTTCAATAGTTTAAGTTTCACTGTACATAATATTGCAAATATCCGCTGGGCGCAGTGGCTCATATTTGTAATCCTAGCACTTTGCGAGGCCGAGGCGAGTGGATCACTTGAGGTCAGGAGTTCAAGACCAGCCTGGCCAACATGGTGAAACCCCCATGTCTACCAAAAATACAAAAATTAGCCAGGCGTGGTGGCACGTGCCTATAATCCCAACTACTCGGGAGGCTGAGGCAGGAGAATTGCTTGAACCCAGGAGGCGGAGGTTGCAGTGAGTGGAGGTGGTGCACAACTGCACTCCAGCGTGGGTAACAGAGTCTGTCTGTCTCAAAAGATACAGGCTGTCTCAAAAGAATAAGAACCAACAAACATAATATTGCAAATATCCTTATATACATATAGTTTGAATTCAATACCTGCTAAAGTTTTACCTATAGATATAGGTGATAACTTTTTTTTAGGGATAAATGAGGGAATAACAACTGTTCAACGCTTCTGAAAAATATTTGGTTTCCATTGAAGGATACTAAGTTTGTCTCAGTTACTGCATTTTTCCAAATTCTCAAAATAGGTTTAACATAAAAGTGTAGTAAAAGATTGCCTGCAAAAACAACCTATAAAGGACATGAAAAGCTGAACTCAAGTTTTTAGACATGTCTCCTAAATTTCTATGATTATGAATTCAAGTACATGGGAATGAATTTTCTTATGTCTTTGCAACAAAGATTGGTTTTAATTGGAAACAGTACAGCAAAATTTTTCCATATTGCAGGAGATATTACCTAAGTTTCAGAGCAGTCTTGGTAGACTAGCCAGCTTTAATTTATAGAAAATCTTAGCTATGATTTACTTATATATATATAATGAGGACTGGCATGGACTCAACATATGAGTGGTCAAATTCCAAGTATTTCCCCCAACAATCCTGTGATATAACTTCATCAGGATTTAAAATTCCATCTGCTTTGTTGCTAGCCTAATACAACCAGGTTCTAGTTAAGAGCAAAAAGGCACATACCATGCAGATGTTTTATGGGAAACGTTCCCATTGGTCTTTCAAGTTGGTTTGTATTAGTGAAAAAGCCATAGTGTGGAAATTATTATGAAGAAATGATTCAGAAAAAGCAATAGTTGCTTTTAAAGACCAAAGGGAGAAATAAACCCAAAATCACATGCTCTGAAACTGGAAAAGTTTCAAATGCAAATTATGTTCCTGTCTGGTGTGTCTGAAAGGCATGGGTGCTGAAGATTATTAATATATTGCTATTTCTTCTAAGTATGGCACTGGTCAAAGAGGACGGTAGGCCTGTTTTGAAGAACTGTTACCGACTGGTGAGTTTAGGCTTGGGGACCCTGGTCCTGAGAAAAATAACCCACTGGTTGGCAGTTCCACCCCAACAGACAGCTTAGGAGGTAACTTCATGCTGGAAATTACAAAGGCTTCTAAAGAAGCAAATAAAGTTCCCATGATTGGTGACAGATGAGCCAAAACTGAAAAAGTTTTTTGTTGTTATTATTTTTAAACAGCTTTCAGAAAACTAACAAGAAAGACATTTTGGCCTTGACCCAGCAGAGGGTGAATGTCCCCCTGGATGGAAATTCTGTGAACGAAATTTCTCCAGAGTAACAATTCTAATTAATTATTCAAAGCCAGGGGTTGATTTTCTAAGGTTAACTGTGGTCTCCTGTTTAGGTCATTAAAAACTGGTTTCTCCTTTTCTTCGGTGTCTGCTCACCCAGGCATTGATGAGAAGCTTTAACAGCAGCCTTGCAATAAAGGCTCTACTTTTAAGGTGAGTTTGTCATTTTGCAGACTTGGTTTAAGGGATAATTAGCAATAAAAATAAATTTTGTCTAGGTTCTATATAACCAAAAACGTTAGAAATCCACTTATTCTCTTATATAAGTATGGAAACAACAGACATTAATATTATCACAAGGCATTGCAAGATCTTTTGAATTAAAGAGTTAACCATAATTTTATGATGCTTTAGTAATAAGCATACTTCTTAAAACAGAAATTAAAACTGAAACGTTATTTGACATAGTAACTCAGAAAACCAGTCATTCTCCAAGGAGACTGGATTAACATGGGTTTACAGAGTGAAATGTAACATTTCAGGCAAGTCAATTCATGCTAACATATTTTTATTGTGCAATACAGGTAGACAATATATAGTTTTTCTAGCGAGAGAAAAATGGTGTACCAGTGAGTATTCACCAAAATAATCCTAGAATAGGTTAGCACAAGGAATGTAATGCTATTAAAGTCACAGTGACAATATGCACCAGACCTCTACAAACAAGAATGAAATTCAAGCCAAATTAAGTAGTTCTCATTATAATGAAAACAAGCAGTCTGGCATTAAGTGGGGCTCCACCTGTTAGGAGTAAAATTTGATACTCCAAAAGATGAGGACCAGTCAGCCAGCAGTTGGTCAAACATATAAAATGTAATCATGTGGGAAAGGGAATGGGATTTCTAGAAACCAAATTCCTGAACACACCTGCTATCCCTCAATGTCTTTCACTTTGACTCCCTCCAGATCTGAATGACCTATTAAAATTATGAACCTTTAAAGTTTCTGGGAAAGGATTTGGTTATAACCCAAACTCAATTCTCAAAGTCACTTCTCATAATAAAGTTCAAAATTATGTTTCCTGTCCTTTTTCTTTTTTAAGAGACAGGGTCTGGCTCTGTTGCCCAGGCTGGAGTACAGTGGCATTATCATAGCTCACTGCAGCCTTGAACTCCTGGGCTCAAGAGATCCTCCTGCCAGAGCCTCCCAAGTAGCTAGGATTTACAGGTATGTGCCACCATACCCGGATAATTTTTTAAAAATTTTTTGTAGAGGAAAGTGTCTCTTTATGTTGCCCAGGCTGATCCTGGAACTCCTAGCCTCAAGCAATCCTCCTGCCTTGGCCTCTCAAAATGCTGGGATTACAGGTGTGGGTCACCATGTCTGGCCTATTTCATTTCTCATAGCCTCCAGCACACTGTTTGTTCTAACCCAGGTAACCCTCTCTGACCCACTCCCAAAGCAACAAATCCATCCGGCCTGGGGTGAGGAGCAGCTTGCTGCCCGCTGTCCATGGCTGAGCTGCTCATTCTTGCACACATACCTGCTTCCTTCTTGCCTCCCTTTCCTCCCTCTCGGCTCTTCTTCAGCACAGCCTTTAACATTTTCAACACTTGTTTCTAAGGAGAAAAGGAACAGAGAGAAGAGGAATTAAACATTGAAAGTTGGAATATAACTTGTGTCTTGACAAAAGAGGTAACTTGTGTTCAAACAAACAGACCGCTTAATATTAAGGTACCCTAAGTCTTGCATTAATTTTCTTTGAATAAACTATGGTGGGAAACTAAATGCTGAAGACACAAGGAATGTTCTATAACTTTTAATGAAGTGCTCAGAAGTTCACTGTTGTTAGAAAAGCTAAAAAAAAAAAAAAATACAATAGTGCATTCTCAGCATTCCACATCTAATTAAGGTTATGAGGCTAAACCTGGGTACAGTACTGCAAGATATTTGGCACAGTTTCCCAATCCCAGTTCATCAAAAGGCGACACTAGAACATGGAATCAAAAAGATAATGAAAGAAGCTACATGGTTAAAGGCAATGTTTTACAGGTGTTACTAATTATATAATCACAAGGAAAACATTTTGGAAGGTTATGAAATGAGGTATATCTTATAAACATTTGCAAAATAAACACAGTGGGAACACATTTTAACCCTGATCAGAGAACCCAATTAAACAGCACACACTACAGTGGGTTTTTACTATATATAGGAAGTTATAACTTTGGGGTGGGGAAGGGAAGTAAGTAGAACAGGCCTGTGGCACTATGGCCAGATCCTTTAAAGAAAAGGCTGTATCTTTAAGCAGGGTTGTACTGAGCTTGTAAAAACACCACAATGGCCCAGGTCTAAGATGAAACATGAAACCATCTCTACAGCAAGAGACAGACAAAAGGACCATTATTTCATCATGAAGCCAGTCTCCTTTAAGCTCTCTCTCCCCACTGCTAACTCAGATGAGATGGCTGAACAACCCCAGATGGTAACCAATCTTAGTGGGTTGTGTTACCATCACACCTTTATTAATGCACTAAGGGAAGCAGAAGGCAAGCAGGTTTCTATTGAACAGGCAAGAAAAGGGGTGGGGAGGGGAGGAATGACGACGGGGAAGGGAGCAGAGGAAGGGAGGCAAGGAGGGAGAAACTCCTATGTAGGAGGGCTCCCACATCTGCCTAGTTAGCACAAATGCCTCAAATGGCCTTAGTGTAACACACCACACACCACCTCTCAGCCCCCAGAGTAAGCAGAAGTTTTGTGGCACCCGTTGAGAAGGGTAAGGAATCCCAATGTGTTGCCATTCATAGAATCACACAACATAAAAAGGCAGGGTGACCTTTCTTATCATTTGGTCCAAGCCTGTATTTGTTTTCCCAAGCCTTTTGTTTTACTGATGAAGAAACAGAGACCCAGGGAGGCTGGCTTGCCAGGGGTCACGAAGCTAATTAACAGCAGGGCCAGAATCCAGATCTGCAGCAGCCCAGCAGGACCACCTTCCTCCCCTCCACCAGGCCGGTCTCTCCTCACAGACCAATGAAAGCTTTGGGCAACAACAATCAAACAAAACTGAGTGATACTAGAAAGATAGTATCTTAGGCAGAATTTGGAAAAAGCCATACTGAAGGTTATCGGAGTAAAATCATCTTACACACAAGTTTTATATACTGAAGGGGCATGGCTTAGAGCCTAATTCTGTTTTTGAAAATGCTGCTCGAATAAACCCTGGTGAAAAAATTTAGGTTTCACCTAAAGGGCAAACACTAAAGTTGGAAGGCAGCAATAGTTTCCATATGGAACCGATGGAAAACACAAACTTCTCTTAACAAGCACACTTCAGAGAAACAATGAAAAATACTGTAGTATAAAAAAATGGTAGTAAAAGTTAATAATAAATAGATACGTAAACACAGACATATTCTTCAACCAACCAACTTTGGGGTTTATAATTTAGCAAAAACTACCTAAAAAATAAGAGAAAAATACTGACAGAGCCATGCCACCAAAGCTCGTGCAAGGTCCCTTGCACCAAGCCTTAGTGAACTCTTCCAGAGCCGTGTGTTTACCTGGATCATTGACCAAGCTCAGGCCCCACCACGTCCATGAGCTGCTCCTGATTAATCACCCAGGTCATCACCAGTTGGCAGTACACCTACCATGCCACTCGGAATAGGCATCACACGGGGCAAGGACTAGGTGACACTGACTTTGGTATCTCATCCCAGACACCCTGTTTTCCTATTTTGGGGCACTCAGCTATTTTCAGGATAGACATACCTTCCACATCAGTGGTCTTAAGTGAAAGAGGCTATCAAATATCTGCTATAATATTTCTTCCAGTTCCTGTTTTCCTCCATAAATAGCAACTCGAGGGAAATAGCTTAAATTTTATATTCTTAAAAAAGCTATTCAAACTGCGACCTGGAGCAACTTTAACTGATTTTACCCGAGTGCAAAAATAAGGAACCATCCTCCCTCCCCCAGACTGGAAAGGAAAAAAGTAAGTCTTCCCAGCAAGTTAAATTCTGAAACTAACACAGATCAGAGTGGAGCTATACAAAGTCACCTGGAAGTTTCAATCGTCTCTGGCCTTAAACCCATAACTGGAACTTAACAGTCACCAATGGACATACAGGCTATGCCCACTGAAAGGGGGATGGTCACAAATAGCATTTATAGGAATAGGCCCTAGGGGCCAATAATGACAGTACACTCCAGAGAAGACTATCCGGTATCTGCACACTTATAAACACGTACCCCTATATCCAATTCTGGAAATGGACACATTGGGCTGTTGGAGCTAGGTGCTGTCACACATTGGCATGATACAACTATTTCTTGTTCTGGTTCTGTTCACACTGAGAGACACCTCGTAATTTGGCTCCTTTCTTAGTCTGCAAATAGTAGGGAGAGAGTGTGCTGGTCCAGTTCACACAACTGTCTGGCTTGCTGACAGACAATTCTGAGAATAAATTAACAAATTGGTACTCCAGCTTTAAACAAAAGCTCTCATGAGCTTTGCTTTATTAAAGGGAGTCACTTTGCCCAGTCCCATCCATTTAAGACATGGAGAATATTGAGTTTCTGAGGACCAAAGGGAAGGCAGTGGTAAATTCCTCAATGGAAATGGCACCTTGAAGCCCACCTGTGTAGGCAGCCAGCAGGCTCTCCTCTTCTGCATCATCACACTTCCCTTCCAGTAGCAACTTCAACTACTGTCATTTTTCCCCTAAAAGGGTGAACACTGAGCTGTCATGGACTTGAACCAAATAGAAATGATGCAAACCAGCCTTTCTGACACAGTAATTCAGACTCAGCAGATTAAATGACAAGCCCAACATACTGTATGGTAAGGAAGTACTTATGGATAAGTATCATAGGATAAAACATAAGAAATAATGTTTTTTACTCTATGTGTATGTGTGTGGTTTTTGTTTTGTTTTTTGTTTGTTTGTTTTGGAGTCTCACTTTATTGCCCAGGCTGGAATGCAGTGGCACAATCTCAGCTCACTGCAACCTCCACCTCCTGGGTTCAAGCAATTTTCTTGCCTCAGCCTCCTGAGTAGCTGTGATTACAGGCACCCACCACCACACCCAGCTAATTTTTGTATTTTTAGTAGAGACGGGGTTTCACCATGTTGGCCAGGCTGGTCTCAAACTCCTGACCTCAGGTGATCTGCCTGCCTTGGCCTCCCAAAGTGCTGGGATTAAAGGTGTGAACCACTGCACCCGGCCTACTTTATATTATAGACCAAAGGCACAGGTATAACTCAAATACTGACCAAACAATCCCTCAAGTTCTGCCCCATAAAACCTTAGCCTCTATGACAGCAAGTAGAACAAAGGTACTGTCGAACTCAAATACTTAAGAATAAGTCTTTGAAAATGTGAAGAACGTCAGATGTCATTTCTTTCCATTATATATTTTTGAGGAAGAGAGTGTAGGGGAGAAAAGGTATCATTTCCTCACCCATGGCAAAGTTCATGGCTGACACCCCTATAACAAAAAGACAGATTAACAAGAGAAAGGCATAACAAATTTATTCAACCAAAGTTTTGCATGACACAGGAGCCTTCAGAAATGAGGATCCAGAGACTTAAGAAACTTGAATTTTTACGCTTAAGTACAATGAAGAATGGACAGCCATGTAGAAGCATGATTGAACAAAAAGGGAATGAGGCCTAATAATTGGGGTGGGGGCCCTCAGCAAGGCCTGCTTGTCCAGATTCTTCTTGTCCTCTGGGTACAGGGCAGGACCTCTCTGGAATGAGAGTCTTATAACTCACTGTCAGGTGAGATAGGTCAGAGATTTCCTTGATGACCATGCTTCAGGGGAGAAAGGCAAGGGGAGGTCAGAGGGACCTCCTTTCTTCTGCAGTTTCTCTTATATGCCAAGGTGCCATATTGGGGGGTATCCTGTCCTGAGCCCCAACAAAAGGAAAGACCAGCCTCTTTGTTACTACAACTAAAAGTTACTACTACTAAAACTGACTAATAGAAGTAAATTTCCTGTAACGTTCATTGAGGAGAAAAGGTGAATAGGTAACATTACTCTGAGAGGGCCAATGGCCTGAAGTCACCTAAATTTCTACTATCATTCAACATGTAAGTTTTCCAAATGTCACAGATTCTTCTTTTAAGCCCCCCAGAAGTTAAATAGACTATCAAAAGCTTACTTTTACTTCTGGTATTTCTCCTTCAGCACACCAAGTCTTTGGGGACAGGCACAACCTCTCTACATTATGTATTTGAATTCTGCACAGCATGTTGTGTTGGCATATAAAATATAACAAAAAACACCCTAGACAAAATAGTAAGATGATTCCAAAACAAGACAAAATCTATTTCAGTCTGTAATCACAATGGCAATATCAGAACCATGACCACCTTGTCTGAGATCATAGAAGAGTACTAGCAGTAAAACATTTCTCTTCTGGAGTGCCATACTGCCTATTTACACAATTTCAAGTGGAATCTGGGAGCTGAGGGCAGGGACTATGTTTATTCTTTAACAGATACAAACAGAAGCCAGAACACAGGCTTCGCACCCACCCTGTTCTCAGTATTTGTTGACAGGCTGCAATGAATACAGATGTAAGATTTCCTCCAAATCAAACAATTAACAAACATTTATAGCAGTGTATAATTGACAAAGAATATTCCTATATATTCACACTTGCAAGGAATGCAAGAAAATTCAGTTAAATCCATGTGACATCAGACAATGAGATATTAGGGAGGAAAATGCTGCATTTAGCAATATCTCTTCATATCCACATCTGAACTAACCTTAAAACCTCAGTCCAGTTACCCCAAATACCTAAACACACATACTCTGTGCATGCTCTAATGAAGGGGCTTCTCCCATCAAACTATCCACCTGGCCTCAAAGCAAAATTCTCTGAAGATGCTGCTTTTGTCAAAAATAATAAAGCCAGAGTAGCAACATTTACAAGTTCAACACTGTAAACTAAGGTACATTTAATTAAGACATTTTTCTTCTTTGCTTCAAAGAAGCATCAAAAACATCCTCAGTGTTAGAAGCTTGAAAAGTTCTTAAAACCTAGTTAGTCTGACTCACGTAACTAACAGTCATGCCTTCTGTAAAACACCTTTAGAACTGTTCTTCATATTAGCAACAAGAAAGTAGTGGTGGTAGCAGGGAGTCTGAAGCAGCCTACAAAATAAATAATACAGACTAAAGCAAATAAGAAAAAACGAAGCGTAAGAGACCAAAAAAAAAAAAAAAAAACCACACACACACACACACACACACACACACACACACACACAAAGAGGTCTGCTAGATGGTACACTGGCTGTTATCTAGAAACTCATGGAAAACCCTGTACACAGAAATTTCCTGAAAGCAAGAGCCATGTCTCATCACTCCTAGGAGATCCTAGGAGGCTGGGAAAAACCAGCCCTTGATGAGTTTTTGACATTCCAAGATTTCTCTCACACTTTCCCCCACTTTAGTAGAGAAATCCTAGGAATTGACAGAGACCTTGCCAATATGACTGGAAACAACTAACGGAACTTCTCCAGGATTCCAGATGCTTCATCCATAAAAGTGTGTCAGGGTGGGGGGGATGGCTAGAACAACCCGTAAATAATTGTGATAAGTAAAGAACTGGCCTTTGGTTCTTCTTTGTTTTATATATTTGGTTTTTTTTAAGAGAGAGTGTCTTACTCTGTTGCCTAGGCTGGAATGCAATGGCACCATGACAGTGACAGTTCACTGCAGTCTTGTCTTCTCAGGCTCAGGCTATCTTCCCATCTCAGCCTCCAGAGTAGCTGGGACTACAGGCATGTACCACCAAGACCAGCTGCTTATTTTTTCATAGAGATGGAGGTCTCATTAGGTTGCCCAGGCTAGTCTCTAAACTCCTGGGCTCAAGTAATTCTCTTACTTCGGCCTCCCAAAGCACAGGGATTATAGGCATGAGGTACAGCACCTAGTCTGGTTTTTCTTAATTTGCATAGCTGGAAAATATGACATTAAACTATAATTTATTCTCTAAGACACATAGATCCAGTCATTCATTCTTTATTCAACAACCCATTCTACAAACTGGACCTCTATTCTACTATTCTATTCTTTATAGTTTTGTCCTAAGCAAAAACACTTCAGATTTAAGTATGAGTTATTAAAAAGCATAGTAAATTTACAGTAACAAGTAATATGAATTTAAAAGAGTTCTGGGCATGAAATTGGAAATCAAATGCTTAAGTTCTGATGCACCAAAATTAAGTGGAAACTATTGTGGTGAAATCACCTTCCACCTATATTTAAAATATTCTGCACATTCATACAGGTTGTTTCAGGAAGTTTCTACCAAAGCAAACAAACAAACAAAACACCTTACCTTAGCCAGTATTTCAAGTTACTAGAAAATTAGTATTTTGATAAGTACTTGGCAGAAAGAAAATTTCACTTTTGTAGGAGAAGATAAAGAAGTTGCTTCCTTCTAAGTACAAGAGCCATCTTTATATACCTGTAAAGGGATTTGTTCAATCCAAATTCTAACACCATCTCTTCCATAAAGCCTTCTCAGGCCACAATGGTCAAAAGATATGTTTTCTCTAATTCTACATCCTGCCTTGTTCTAATATGATGATAGATCAAAATTATGGTGAAAAATGTTGAACTCCACAAATCCCCCATGGCATCTAGCAATGTACCTTACACACAACAAACACTAAAAAAAAGTCTTTAAATGAGTGGCAGGGTTATTATGGAAGGGAAATCAAAATCAATGGCAATTCTCTTCCAACAAGGAGTTTGGACTAATAATTTAAGAATTCTGGTACCAAGTACTAATTCCCAATTTTATGGTCAAAATAATTTGGTGTATACATGAAGAAGTGCACATTTAACATAGTAAGATCTGTTCAAATATCAGGCTTTCAGAAGCACTGGCTGCAGGTAGGTTTTATTTGGGTATTTCAAATAGGCACACAGAAGGGATAAGTGCAAAGACAGTAGCCAAAAATCTGAAATCAATACACTCTCCTTCAAAAAAAGGAAGGGTTCAGAAAGGGCAGCATTTCCAGCAATAATCATGATGTCTCCCAGGCCAATGGCTACTGTGCAAGGCAGAGCTCAGTCTTGCAGAGAGCTCCTGCTCACTTACAGGCAGGAGTTCCCTGTCTTCATTTCCCTGTCACCTGAGTGCTCCCTAGCTGAGACTTACCTCCCTACCACAGCAGCAAAACACGGCTAACTAGAAGAAAAAACTCCAATATTGTCACTAGTACTGTGTATCATCCAGGTATTTACATAGATGTTTAGATATATTAGAGAAAGCAAAAGAATTTCATAAGCCCACCCACTTCAAAACACACCATAGAATCACCTCATCTTAGAAGCCTTCTTCATCTTGTTTTAATGGTTTATACACCTGCTTCCTTCACCAGGCTTTGGGCCTCTGAATGGTCAGACCCTGCCTTGCTCCCCACCCCAGCAAAGTATTTGTTTTCCAATTTCAACATCAATGAATGGTTGTGGAGAAACATAATTTTAATCTATAATTTTCAAAGGGAATTATTGTACCTAAAAACAGACTGTTATCCTTTAATAACTTTAAGTAAAATTAATATCCTTCTATAGGCTATGAGCAATGGAGAAACTTGCCCTGGCTCTCCTGGACCAGCAAGTGGCAGAAATTGGGTTACAACCTAATTTTCCAATTAAGGAATGAGTGTTGGGTTAGCAATTGCAGGTTTTCATTCGACATACATTTGTACGTTGCTACCCTGTGCCAAACAACAAGGGACACAAAGGCAAGTACAATCTGATAGAGGAGGAACACAACATGTGGACAAACATGAGCAGGAAGCTAAAAACATTCATGCCTCCATTTTGTCCACAAGGTAAAAACAAGGTAAGAGGTGCAGTGAAGGTTCAGGATAGCCCTGTAGATGAGAGGAAGGCAAGTAAGAGATTAAAAGGACAGCTGGCTGGGCATGGTGGCTCACGCCTGTAATCCCAGCACTTTGGGAGGATCGTTTGAGCCCAGGCCTTTGAGACCAGCCTGGGCAACAGAAGGAGATTCTCAGAAAAACCAAAAACAATACAACGGACAGCTGAACAGCTCTGATCATCCAAACTAGGCTGCAGACCAGGCCATAACACCCGATTATGAAACTGCTCCTATCCTCAAAGGCTCACAAGTAGCATTATCATATCGTGCAACTCATCTATGGTTCTGGGTTAGTGGAATATTTGCGGGCTGGCACACACCATTTGCCTGCTCCTGTAGTTCACGGATATGTCCTATGAGGAGAAATGGTACACATGCCAGGAAACACCTATGATTGAAGCCAATGGCTGGATGTGATATTCAAGCTAGACCTGGACTTTCCTAATCTGCCCAACTTCATGGACGGGAAGAATAAGGTCACCCAGAGCAATGCCATCTTGTGCTACACTGCTGGCAAGCACATGTGCGGTAAGACTGAAAAGATTCAAGTGGACATTTTAGAGAACCAAGCAACCAGTTTCTGCACACAACTGATACAGCGCTGTTACAACTCTGACCATGAAAAACTGAAACCTGGCCAGGCGCAGTGGCTCACGCCTGTAATCCCAGCACTTTGGGAGGCTTCTCTTTTCTCGTGGATCACAAGTTCAGGGGATCAAGACCATCCTGGCTAATACGGCGAAACCCCGTCTCTGCTAAAAATACAAAAAGTTAGCTGGGCGTGGTGGCGGGCGCCTGTAGTCTCAGCTACTCAGGAGGCTGAGGCAGGAGAATAGCTTGAACCCGGGAGGCGGAGGTTGCAGTGAGCCGAGATCGCACCATCGCACTCCAGCCTGGGCGACAGAGCAAGACTCCATCTCAAAAAAAAAAATAAATAAATAAAATAAATAAAAACCAACCCTGAAACCTCAGTACTTGGAACAGCTACCTGAACAACTGAAACAATTCTCCATGTTCCTGGGAGAAATTCTCATGGTTTGCAGGGGAAAGCTCACCTTTGTGGATTTTCCCATCTATGACGTCCTGGATCAGAAGTGCATGTTTGAGCCCAAGTGCCTGAATGAGTTCCCACATCTTAAGGCTTTCATGTGCCGTTGAGGCTTTGGAGAAAATTGCTACCTACACGCAGTCTGACTTCTTCTTGAAGATGCCTATCAACAACAAGATGGCCCAGTGGGGCAACAAGCTTTTATGCTGAGCTAGAGGCAGACTTGCACTGCTAGTTTTGTTTCATCCCATCCCTAGGGAGCCTCCACTCTTTTTTGTTCTTTTAAATAAACAGCACTTGGGCTAAAATAATTAAATAAATAAATAAATAAGCTATGCTGTGCAATTCCCTTCTCTGACGCTCAGCCCCAAGAACCATCCAGGGATGGTCCAGAGAATGCAGGATCTGATCAATGATCAGGAGTTCACAGTGCAGGGGCCAGTATAGGAGTGCTCAGAGTGGTGTGCTGTGAAATCAAGGCTGGTCAGGAAGGGAATGAAGCCCTGAGAGGTAGGATAGCCAGAGAGAAAAAGTATGGTGTCTCAAAGAGATCAAAGAACAAACACAGTCGGAATAAATGAATGAGGAAGTTGAAAGAGTCTGGTTCTTTTTAAAGAATTTTTAAATTTTGGATGTGGAACAATTCCAGACAATGATAAAACCCACAGGATTAGTAAAGGCAAATCTGTGATGTGAACCCAGGCCTGACTTGAAAGCTTAGGCACTGAATAGCTGCCTCCAAAGTCCTCAATGAACTGAGGGTAGGGGGAATAGGGAGGTGATCAGGACAGCACAGAATACACGCCTCAAAGAAAGGGAGGCTTTGCATGAGGATGAAAGTGTAGCAGTTATGGATACCAGCATCACCTCAGGGACCCAGTAGCCATGCAGCTAAAAAGCTCCTGGAGAACCACCTAGGGTTTGAGTATGAACCACAGTCTGATCGTGGTCTCCTCCTCTCACATAACTCAGTAGAAGGCGTGGCTAGGGCCATAGGGTCTTTCCTTGTGTAAGGTTTAGGGCAACCGGAAACCCAAGTCCCAATCCTCCTTATGGCAGTTAGCTCCACAACAACCACACTCAGAATTACATTCTCTTTTCCTTTCTCCTTCCTGTTGTTTCCCACTTGTGTCATACAACAGAGCTACAATCCCCAACTTACACTGCCCACCTTCCTGATGTGCAATCGCAACTCCCAGAATACAGGTAGAGGCATTATGTATACAAAGTGATTCTGGACAAGTTGTTATTTCACCAAGAATACTGTTCCCTTTCCTGCTGGACTGGATAATTTCAGGTCTCTTCCACCTGTAGGCATTATAATTTTTAAGGGGGAAACTTTCTTGTTCCTAAGACCACTGTAAGCACAGTACATAATAAACCATCATCACAGATGAAAAAGGAACCCCTCAGAGGAGGCCACTGTATGCGTGATAAGCTTTTACTACGAAAAGAGACCTTGAAGACATTTTCAGAAAGTGTTAAAAGGCACTCAATCAATGCCAGCTGAATGAAATTTGGTATTATAAACCTAAGGAAATTAAAATTTTTAAATTGCACTGGATCTGGCCTCAAAGTGAAGGGTCAGACAGCCTCAAAGATGCCTGTGAAAGGCAGCTATTCATCACAGAATGATCTCTTGCTTTATGTAGCTGACAGATGGATCTTTCACTTAATGCCCAGAATATAAGACATCAAAAACCCTCCTCCACTTGCTGAACAAGGTTATAACCTCCCCAGGCCCTAATTTCATTAGGATTGGAGTTCTCAATACCCACACAGGGTTTTAAAACTCCACCAGGTGATTCTAATGTGCAGCCAGCAACCCTTATTTACCACTATCCATATGCCTGGCCCTGTTCTAAGCACTTACCATGCATATACTCATTAAATCCTCACAACCACCATCTGAGGAAGGTACTGTTAATCTCCATTCCACAGAGGCACAGACAAGCTAGTGACTTGCCCAGGGTCACAAAACTCAGTGTGCATCCAGGCAGTCTCGATCCCCAGCCTGACCATGCAGTCAGTCTACCAGGCCTCCTTTCAGTTGAAGAGAGACCAGCCCCCAGGGAGTGGTGAGAGTCAAAGGCAAAGCTGCTCAACAGGTGGAAAAGATAAATCAGCTTTGGCCAAACATACACACGGCTCACACACACTTCACTCCTAGAGCAGCATCCCATGCTGCAAATCTATCCTGAAAAAAACAAAAACACCTGCCTCCACTGAGAGACAACTACAGTACAGTCCCTCGAGTTACCAGTTATTTCAAACTACAGTGCTGTCCATGTGTGACCTGGAGGCACCATGCAACAGAACACATGCCAAAATGAGCAAGCTCTTGAGTTCATTAGCCCACAGTGGGAGAACCCTGGGAGGTGGGCTACAATGCCAATATGGAGGATTTGGAGAGACAGACACCTCTGTGTCATACAAACAATGCTGCCCCTATTCCTAACACTTACCCAGAAGTTAGCAACTATGGTATTCATGAAAAACTCGGAAAACTGCCTCATTTCTTGTGAATAAATTGTATAAAGCTTGTTACACGGTGACAGGATGCAGTGAGAAATGGCCTGATGATCTCAATGTCTTTCTCTGGGCAATTTTATACAGTCTAATAAATTTAGTGAGGTTTTAACCTTGGATATCAAGTTCTAAATTAAACCAAGATATGCCTGCAGTGATACTGCAGTGGAGAGCTGAATCAAATTCATACAAGCCACACAGCATCATCTCTTCCCATAGCTAAAGCAATGACATCAGCATATGCATCACCGCGCTCTCCTCTGGAATTTGTAAAGGAAACCATTCTTGGCCATAAACATTTGGTTGCAGTAAGCAGTCTCACAGAAGCCTGTGAGAAAGGGCATATGGGCAAGGACAATAGCTTTATTTTTTTCTCTTTTTTTTTTTCCCTTAAGCTCTGTTGGACTTGAAGGCTTAATTTTTTAATTAACTCCAACAGCCCCAAAAGGGGAATACCAGAGCTCCAGATGATAAAAGTCACAGACAAGTCATGCTAGAAAACAAAGGCCAAATATGTTAAGACTTAAAAAAAAAAAAATTCAGGTTTAATGTTAACAAATCTAGTCTCAAATGAGGATGAGAAAGACACAAGGGTGCCATATCCAAGGCATGAATCTGTAACCTTTTAAGTTCCATGGATGGCTTCAGCAATCTGTACCCTCAGAGTGTTTTTGAATGATTTTTAAGTAGACAGTCTTATTACAAAGAAAACTAATTATATTGAAACACAGATAGCAAAATGTTCAAAAAGCAAACCCGATACACTAAAGTATGCTTAACGCATAAATAAGACACAGCAGCAGGTTTTATAACTACTGAAGTTTTTAAAGCAGCGATGGGCATAAATGTATTTTAAACTATTTCCACAATATGATACAAAAATCCGTTAATTTCCATGTGACAAAGTTACATGTCCTGTTGATCTTACATGCTTCGTTGCCCACTTTCATGATTGAAGCAATGGCTATATTTTGGCTAGAGGTTAGTGAAAATACAGTTGACTTTTTCTCCACCCATTCAAGTTCACAGATCCCTTGTCTTAGTCCATTTTGTACTTTTGTCACAGAATATCATGGAGACGGTAATTTATAAACAATAGAAGTTTGTTTATAAACTTCTATTTGGCTCACAGTTCTGGAAGCTGGGAAGTCCAAGATCGAGGGGCCCACTTCTGGGGAGTGCCTTCTTACTGCATCATCCCATAAAATTCAGAAAATTAAACAGTAACTTACTGATTGGCACACATTAGCAGAAGCGAGTATGTCACATATACGCCACTGCTAGCAATTAAAGGCAAGTCCCATGATTCATTTTCAGAATAGTCTGTAAAAGCCCTATTTATCAATAATGTCCATCACCACCAAATTACTATCTACAAAAACCAGGCCTGGCATGACAGGAGAAAGACTCCAGATATTTACTGTGACAGACAATGTACAAAAACAAAATGCCACATTTCATATTTGAGACAGGTGTTTTTAATACACGCTGTTGGCTGTATTGTTTTCTTGGTGCTCTCCTCACTCTTTTTGAAAGTATTTGTGCTCTGGAAACTACAGTGTTTCAGTTAACTGGATCAGGCTTCCTAATGAATGTGGTACCCAAGGCTTGGCCTCTCCCGCCCCCACTGCCTCATACAGTCACAGGCCATTCCCCAGCTGCATGCCCTAAATCAGGGGATGCCCATAGGAAGATAAATATAATTCAGAGTCCAAAATACACGGACTTAAACTGAGCCATTGCCAATTTCTCATGGATCCTGGGTAACCGAGATGGTTTTTGTTTTCATGGTTAGGAACAGCTGCAAGAGCGCAATACTCTTTCTAGACTAATAAAATAACCTAAGTCTGGCTCAGTATTTCAGCTGTGGCAGCAGCCAAACTTCCCAGAATGGTGCAAGCCTCGTGAAGTTCTGGAAGAGCTGGGGTGGTAGTTCTGAACTAAACTGAAGGCATCCAAACCCAACCCAACAGCAAACACACACACACACACACACACACACACACACACCACTTCAACTAAATTTTGAATTAGAGCTAATTCCTATGGGTGGATATGACATGTTATTTGTAGGGGTCCCATAAAACTAATCAAACCTATGAAGTTTAAGCCTTATACTTGAAGGTATGTTACGTGCCATGTATGAACATCAGATGTTTTCCCTCTAAAACCCAGTGGAAGATTCAATTAAAGCTCTTAGTAACTCTGCAGTGAAACCTTTGATCACTGATTCTGTCATCACTTCTCTTAGTATGAAACATCTCAGACCTAAAGAACAAAAATCACTATTGTGACACAGCACAGAAAACACATGCACACATACATACACACAGCTTTCTTTTCTTGGGGAGGAATAGGGAGTTGCAGAAGCTACTTTTTCCACAATGAGAACATTCTTTATACACTCTTGTACATGTAGCCGAGTTACCAAGTTATTTCCTAAATGTAAGTGTGTGGTCCACATGTCTCCCACTAAGGAAAAACAGCCCAATTAGAACCCAGTGGAAAACAAGACACATGTTTCTTGAATGGCTTTGAATTAGAGACAGTGGATGTAAAATTGTTCTAGATATAATGAAGATGTTGCACAGATGTACTAAGTTTTCATGGTCTCAGCAAAACATCTTCCTGGTACAGCAAAATATGTCAGTCTGCAACAAAGCTGGATATAAAATAATTTTTAAAATATCTGATTCTTGTTTTTATGCAGTAAAACTTCTCAAGCCAACTCTCTTTTGCCTTCTCACAAACCTAACAAAGCCCATATTTCAATGTACTGATAATTCACTAAAAACTATAAAACTGCATTCATCTCCAATTGACATCACTTTTTATAATCCTCATATCATAAATCAATACAAATGGAAGATTTATCGATACAAATGGAAGACCTTTACTTCACAAATCCAGCAACCAACCACAAAAGCAATGGCAGAGGTAGAGAAACTTATTTCACAGACATCCTCCTGTTTAGTCCTCACAACCACCAGGTGGGAACTATAATTATCCTCTTTTGACAGATAAGGAAATTGAGACTTAGAGAATCTCAGCAGCCTGCTCTAGGTCACACCTTAGCTCTTAACACCTCATTCCACTTCTTCCTTTGCAAGAAAAACACACACTAAAACCATGCCTTGGCACCCTAAGCCTTGGATTTCCAGATAAAATGACATTCAAGAACAAGTCTCTGTTACACAGCATGGGGCCTAAAGATAAATGGCAAAACTGCAACGCTGTTCTGATAACCTGGTTTAATTTAAAACTATATCACAGGCTGGGTGTGGTGGCTCACACCTGTAATCAACACTTTGGGAGGCCAAGGTAGGAGGATCACTTGAGTCCAGGAGTGTGAGTCTTTGTTTCTACAAAAAAAATTTTTTTTAATTAGCTGGGAGTGGTGGCACATGCCTGTAGTCACAGTACTTTGGGGGGCTGAGGTGGGCTCATTTGAGCCCAGGTGTTCCAGGCTGCAATGAGCTCTAATCATGCCATTGCACTTGAGCCTAGATAACAGAGTGAGGCTCTTAAACAAAAAAAATTATGTCACTATGTATTCCTAAGCATTTTCACTTACTCTTCTGAAAGAGAAACAAATGCTGCACTCCCAAGCACCCAATCCCACATCAGTCTATTCTTGGCTCTCTTTCTCTGTGCTATCATCCTTGGAAAAATGACCAGAATACCCACTTCAGCTGCTGCCTGTATGCAGGCAAGTCACAAATCTGTTTCTCCATTCTTTATCTGTGCTACAGTTACACGACTTTATTTCCAACTTGCTGTCATCAGCCCTGGCTCACATACCTCAACATGTCCAAAACTAAACCCATCTTCCTCTCCCCACTTCCAAAACCCACTCACTAGTCTGGGTCCAGGTTCCTGCTGATAAAGCACCATCCTTTTTAGTTCACGAGACTCAAAGCCCCTCCTCTTTCTCATGGCCTCCCTTCCTTGTCTGGTAAACAGCCAAACAGGTCTCCGTCTCACCAGTCCCGACTCCCCTCCATTCGCTTCCACCATTCTGGGGAGGTCCTCACTATCTCTTGGGTGGACTTCAGGCTGAAACCTGTAACGTTAGGCCAGTTAAGTGCATCAGAGTTACCTGGGGGACTTGTTAAGAGGCAGGCTGCTGGACCCCACCCTGGACGGTTCTTTAGGTCTGGGGTACAGCTCCCCTGCTGATGATGAAGCAGTACCTCATGGTCCACACTCCCAGGAACCACCGCTATTATACACTCTCCTCCCTCCCTTTCTACAACACTTACATAAATTCTTCTTGAATCTTAACATAAACCAATGTAACCCTTGTAAAATCTGAACATTTAGGTCTCTGATAACTAAGTTTGGATGGTAATGGCTACCAACTGCCAAGGACCTACTGTGAGTCACAGTCTGTCAAGTTCAGTCAAAACAACTGCAAAATACACAGCACTGCCCCTAAATTTACAGGACAATTTTATAAGAAACCAAGACTTTGAAAATTAAACAATTTCTAAATTCCACAATAATAGATTGAGTTTATCTATGTATTAAAAGGGCCCTCTCCTTAGACACACTCTAAAAACCAAATATGATGGAAGAGGGAGACCTATGAAGAAAAAGGAGCATTTCCTTTTCAGAACAGGGCAAAAGGAGGGACCTATGAGGAAACAAAATATAAAACAGCCAGGTCTCAATTTACAGTTCATTGTGGTACAGCACAAAAGTCCATCCATGCTCCCAAGAGCAATTTAACAGAATAAAGAGGGCCAATTGTGGTGGCTCATGCCTGTAATCCCAGCACTTTGGGAGGCCAAGGTGGGAGAATGGCTTGAGGCCAAGAGTTCAAGACCAGCCTGGGCAACATAGCAAGAGCCCATCTCTACAAAAAACTTCAGTAGACTCTGCTTTCATTCATCCGCCTATACCCAAAAAGGTTCTGTATGATTTTTGTAGATCATATCCTTACCTGTTCTAAACTAGTTTTACTAAGGACTAACAAAATTTAGGTCTATATGTGCTATAAACAAGGTCGTTTCTTGCCTTTTCTGCCTGTGTAAGAATGATCAGCATCAACATCGGAAATCCAGGAAAATTTCTATGTTCACATTGTCGTTTATAAAAAAAGAGGGCTCATGTAAGCCAGCAAATGATCAATTCCCACAATTGAACACAACTTTTCAAAAATGCCCTGCATTTGAAAGCACTTTCCTGTACGGCATTCCATTTCCTCCTCATAAAAACCCTCTGAGGGCGAGCAGCATGATCCTACTGTCCTTGTCTCAGGCCACCCAGCTAATAGACAGTTCACGGAAGAGCCAGGGCTGGTATCCAGACGAAGCCACAGACAACGTGGACCATCAAGAGTCATGTCTTTACCACTAATTACAAGAAAAAATATACGTTAACAGATTCAAATACGAACAAGACCAGTTACTGCCCCCCCAAAGCCAATCTACTTGCCAGATATCTACAACAGTGCTGTGGCATTATAGAAACAACTCAAAACAAGGTGGCATGATACCAAAGGCAAAGGTGTTGGGGTCAGGTCAACCAACACCAGCCCATGTGGTCTAAACCCCAACTATACTGTGCTTTCCTTGCCCTGTGCCCCTGGGCCTGGACACAAGCTCTCTGACCCTAGATTCCTCACTTGTAACAGAGATGACATCCCTCAGAACAGCTGTGAAAAAAATCAGAAATAAAACATGACAAGTTTGTAGGACTATACCTAGCATGAAATATATATTATAGAAATGGTCACGAATGTGTTGTATTATTATACTTGTTCATATAGGCCCAGTGATGAGTTTTAAACATTTATAATTAAGTGTTAGTGGTGTGAAGTCCCAAAATTTGAGACAGGTCTCAATTTAGAAAGTTTATTCTGCCAAGGTTGAGGATGCATGCCCTTCAGACAGCCTCAGGAGGTCCTGATGTCATGTGCCCAAAGTGGTCAGAGCACAGCTTGGTTTTATACATTTTAGGGAAACATGAGACATCAATCAATATATGTAAAATGAACATTGGTCCGGTCTGGAAAGGCAGGACAACTGGAAATGGGGAGGGGGCTTCCAGGTCACAGGTGGGAGACCAACTGTTGCATTCTTTTGAGTTTCTGATTAGCCTTTCCAAAGGAGGCAATGAGATATGCATTTATCTCAGTAAGCAGAGGGATGGCTTTGAATAGAATCAGAGGCAGGTTTGCCCTAAGTAGTTCCCAGCTTGAATTTTCTTTTAGCTTTAGCGATTTGGGGGCCCAAGATATTTTTCTTTCACGGTGGAATGACTTAAGTTTGCCTTTTCCTTCTTTATTTAGGAAATTAAGATAAAATGTAATCAGCAATTTTAAAATGGGGCTGAGGGAGGGCTGAAGGATGAATCACAAATTTCTGGCTTGAGTGACAGGGTAGAAAGTAGTGCCAATGACCAAAATGGGAAAAGCAGACAAGCGTGGGGTGAGTGGTTTGGAGTGGGGAGCAGGAAGCAGGCAATAACTGGGGGGGAAATGAGTTCAGTTTGGATATCCTGATTTAAAAGTACCTATGAGTCATCCAAGCAGAAACGTCCAAAAGATTGTCTAAGAGGAGGATGAATTCAGAGAGACCTGGGGGGTCCATGAAGTGTGGATGGTGGCTGAAGCCACAGAATTATTGAGGTCTCCCCCAAAAAGGCTGAGCAGACTAAAAGAAAACCACCAAGGATGAACCAGGAACATAAGGGCAGATTCAGCAGGACCTAAGAGGAAATTAAAGAAGCAAAAACAAAGCAGTCGAGTATGGTGCAAAGGGGCAGGGCAACATGGTTCATGCCTGTAATCTCAGCATTTTGGGGAGGCCGAGGCAAGTGGATCTCTAGAACTCAGAAGTTTGAGACCAGCCTGGGTAACGTGGTGAAAACCCGTCTCCACAAAAAATACAAAAAAAATTAGCCAGGCCTGGTGCCTCGCGCCTGTACTCCTAGCTATTTGAGGGTCTGAGGTGGGAGGATCGCTTGAGCCCAAGGAGGCAGAGGTTGCAATGAGCCGAGATTGTGCCGCTGCACTCTAGCCTGGGTGACAAAGCTAGACCCTGCCTCAAAAAAAAAAAAAAAAAAAAAAGTAAAGAAAAGAAAAGAATGGTGCATAGGAACCCAGAAGAGAAAGCTTTGATGAGGAATGATCAGTAGAATCAAATACTACGGGAAAAGTCATGTCAAGGACTAACAAGTGACAACAGGCTTCAATGATCAGAGGCCATTTGGGACGTCGACAAGGGCAGTTTCTATTGAGGCCAAGGAAACCAGGAGACAGGCCATCTGTAGGGTCAGTCCCTCCTAAATTGTAAAATTCTTTAACTTCAAAACTGAAACTCACCCTTCTCCCTCAAACCCACCAAATTAATAAAATATCAAATAGCAATGTGTTGCAAGGTTTTCTTTCACAGAAAAGGAATTTGCAAAAGAGAGACGCAGTCTAAAACCACAAAACCATTTAACATGATTTTTGCTATTAAGTTCCTATCTATTTTCTAAAGTTGGTCCCAGGGAAGGAGAAAAATTAGTGAATTCTCTGCCAAACGAAAACTGAAGGGGGGAAAAAAACCCCACAACTTTCTAAATAAATTTCCTTTCTGATAAATCTCTATGGGCAATACACTTAAATTGCTATTTCAATGTTACTTTGAGAAACGTGTTACCACAGGAAGAAAGGCTTGGTTTCAATACGCAAATCTATTGTAAAATTCCATTTAAGCAGATTTCCACCTGGATTTCTCAGTAAGCCTAAACTCCAGTTGAATTTAGCAAATTCCTCTTCCATGTCATTTTTCTTGTTCTTTGTCATGTTAGAATCATAGAAAATGCTATCGCATGCAATTTTAAGTGAAAATTATAAAACAGTTTTACGATATGAATTATGGCACAAGGGAATGTTTGGGTTGGCAGTGTCAACTGGTTAAACAGGTCAGTGGAATTCAAAAAAGTTCCCCTAAACATCGGCTCAGGCTAAGAAAGAGGTTTTTAAGTTTACTCCCCGTACAAATATTTTTCAAAAGTTACATATCTCAAATATTAATGACTATTATAGAATTGTCATTAATATAAAGCAAAAAAATTTGAAGATCTGAGGCTTCTGAAATATATTCCTCCAAAAATACTACTCACTCTTTGTATGCATCACTGAATTTAAGCAGACAATTTCTTCAGATCTTCTGGTAACTAATTTTATGTATCCTTTAAACTATCATATGTGGCTATCTTAATTTTATTTATTTATGAGACAGTCTTGCTCTGTCACCCAGGCTGTCGTGCAGTGGTGCAATCTCGGCTCACTGCAACCTCCGCCTCCTGAGTTCAAGCAATTCTCATGCCTCAGCCTCCCACGTAGCTGGGACTACAGGCATGTGCCACCATGCCCGGCTAATTTTTTTGTATTTTTAGTACAGACAGGGTTTCGCCATGTTGCCCAGGCTGGTCTTAAACTCCTGAGCTCAGGCAATCTGCTCACCTCAGCCTCTCAAAGTGCTAGGATTACAGGCGTGAGCCACTGCGCCCGGCCCATATGTGGCTATCTTACTTCATGATATACACTATCACCTCTTGTGGAACTTTAAAACAACAACAACAACAACAACAACAACATAGCAGGGACTCCTCCTCCCCCCAATTCTAGTTCAGCACTCCTCAAGTGAGTCCCAGTATCCTAATTTTTAAAGCTTCACAGGAATTGTGATATGTACTCTGCTGCCCTGCCCCTGTGGAGAAGCTCCGCCTTTTGGCAGGATCCCCCAAAGTTCTGGGGAGCAACGTGGCCACTGCATTCCTCATGGATAGCAGGGTGTGGCAGGAGAATTGAATGCAGAAAATGAAATCCTGCTGGCAAGTCACACAAAACAGATGGCAGAGTACATGGGCACATCTCATAGACATTTCAAGAACTCACAGCAATTTGGAAGCTCCTTTTATCTTGACCCCCATCCCCTTGGGGCAGTATTTCCAACAGCCATGGAGAAGGGAGCTGGGTGTCTCCAATGCCCCCAGTCAGCCATTTGGTCCTGGATGTCTTGGGGACTCCTGCTTGCTGCCTCCACTGTGCACAGCTAGGCATAAATAGCCAGTCTTCCAAGCTGTGCTCACTTAAGATGGGATTGGAGGCACCATTCTCAGCCAGGTCTCTTTCTTAAAAGAGGGAGTATCTGAGTCCTACTAGATGCTACGCATTGGAGACAGAATGCAAATAAAAAGATGACTAGAACAAAGATCATATACATTAGGAGCCTCCAGCCTCGCCAAACCTCTTGAAATAGTTTTAAGACAGGGTTTCATGCTGTCACCCAGGCTGGAGTACAGTGGCACCATCAGAGCTCACTGCAGCCTCAATCTCCTGGGCTCAAGCGATCCTCCCACCTCAGCCTCCCGAGTAGCTGGGACTACAGGTGCATGCCACCATAACCCAGCCATTTTTGTTTTGTTCTGTTTGGTTTGGTAGAGATGAGGTCTCGCTGCGTTGCCCAGGCTGGTCTCAAGTGATCCTCCCACCTCAACCTCCCAAAGTGCTGGGATTACAGGCGAGAGCCATTGTTCCTGGCATTAAAATAGGTATTTCTGTTTCATAACTTACATATAAGACTATAATACAGGGAGATCTCAGCACACGGTTAGCAAGTTTCCCCAAGTTCCTAAAGCCACACAACTAGAAAATCCTCCTTGAAACCCAGGGGAAGAAGAGGGATGACAACTCAGAGTAAGTTAACAGGATAGTCTGTAGAACGGGCATGAGGCAGAACCTATGCCAGCTTTAACTGACATGACCCCAAAAAGCCAATCTATGAAGAGCATTTGAGGTAAGGCAACCTGTAAATGTTCCCTTATTTGTCTTCCAGGAGCGATAAGGAGCCTTGTCATTAAACTTTAAGAAGTTTTTCACGGGGAATGAGGAGTAGGAGAATGAAAATGATACAGATTAGACAGCCAGTCTGACTTTATTAAAAATGTGAAAATTTTATCAGTTATACTTCTGACAACCGTACTTAAACTGTAAACAAAGATACTAAGCCATTCAATAAACATATATTAAATGTTTTCAATGGAAAAGTACTGTGCTAGACACCGTAAAAAAGGGATCCAAAATTCTAAAATGGGCACAAGTCAATAAAATTAGGAAAGCTTCAAAAGAGTGCACTAAAGCATGCATGTTATTAGTAACAGTGCTTTAACACAGTAAGATAATGATTTACTTTAAGTTTCTTTGAAGAAATCTGATTTACTTTCAAAGCCCTCAAAATTTACCAAGAATAGCATACCTTGAATACCTGGCCTGTCAAAGCATGGACTCCCTATGAGCACGTCCCTGGTCTCAACTCTCCTCACCCCACATGCCACTTGCTTTCAACAGAGAGTGGTTGTCTCCCTCACTCAGGGGTGCCCATAAGTTCCTCCCAACAAGTTGACCATAGAAAGCTGGCAAGAGAACTGGAAAAAAGAAAACCCATCAGCACTCTTCCCTATGAGACGAGAGGCACAGAGTTTATAAACACCAGCTCTGACCTCCCCTAAAATCCCAAAGCAGCAGTAATGGAGAAAAAGACATCACATGGACATACTGTCAAGCCCAGTAAAAGCAGAGTGACCGGGGGTTGGCAAAACCAAGAGAATCCATTCCTTCCTCAGATGCTCACTATCCAAGCTGAGTCAGGACATCAACCGAGAAGCACCTGCTCTTAAGCAAGGTACTAGATGCATCCAGTTTGCCACCACTATCTCAGGTTTTCTCTTTATGTGATGCTAATAGGTTTACAGCCCAGTCCACAACGAAATGTTTTAAAGGTTTAAGATAACATGCCAAGAACCTCTCTCAAACCCTTAGCATGCTGAAGTCCTCCTAAGCACCTCCTTCCCCTATCTCCTGCCTCACCCCTCAGGAGTCCCAGGTTTCTACAAAATTCACCATTCCCAAACACACCACTCAACTTCACACCTTTGCTCTTTCTCTTCCCTCAACCTGAAACCCCCTCTCTCTCTGGAAATCAGTCATCCTCCAGGTACAGCTCAAATATCACCTGCATGCCCACGCCACACCCCACAGAATCTTGCCAGCCCTTTCTCTGTGCTCAGAACACCCAGTTGGCCTCTGAGTTGCAGCACTGGCTTCGTTCTGCCTGAGCTCCCCTCCTACCAGTCTCTCCAGGGCTGGTCTTCCCTGGCATCATCCACCACACCCTCCCACTCTCACTCTCATCACAAGCAGAAGCAGATGCTCCATGCACGCTTGCTCATTGAAAGAGTCCAACAAGGAGCTCTCCTGTGACTGACCCAGAGCCTATCTCCCTGGGAAATGTCCTTTTCACTGCTACACATGTCCTGGAGAACGTTCGTTTTCAAGGGTGCTCTCCATGTTCAAACATACCACCAACTAGGCTCCTGCCCAAGTCAATCCTGCCGGGCTTCACTGCCAGAAAGAACGGGATCATGTGCAGTCACATTTGGGCCAAAAAAACCACCTTGGCAGGGCACCAGGGTGCTAACAGGTTTGTGCGTGCCGAGGCTGGGTGGAGGCCTCTCCTCCTCCTAAGTCTGTTTAATGAGGAGCTCCAGAAGACCTGCTGCCTTCCCCACCAGGACTTCAAAGATGAGAACGGAGAATAGGAGGTTTTCTCTGGAAGGAAACCAGGGAGTAATACAGGGGATGGGTTCAGCCTTTCCCTGACTTCAGGGTCAGCTGAGATCTCATTTGAGCCAAGCGCAGAGGAGAACCCTACATGAACCAGGTGGTCACCCCCATGTCAAATGACTAATGTTTCCTCAAAAAAAGTCTCAACTCGAACACGGGGTAGGGTTCCAAGATGGCTGAATAGGAACAGCTCCAGTCTTCAGCCCGCAGCGTGACTGACACAGAAGACAGGTGATTTCTGCATTTCCAACTGAGGTGCCTGGTTCGTCTCAGTTGGGACTGGGTGGACAGTGGATGCAGCCCACAGAGGGCAAGCCAAAGCAGGGCGGGGCAACACCTCACCCAGGAAGCACAAGGGGTCGGGGAATTCCCTTTCCTAGCCAAGGGAAGCTGTGACAGACTGTACCTGGAAAATCGGGACACTACCACCCTAACACTGCACTTTTCCAACTGTCTTAGCAAACGGCACACCAGGAGATTATATCCTGCACCTGGCTCAGTGGGTCCCGCTCCCACAGAGCCTTGCTCACTGCTAGCACAGCAGTCCAAGATCGAGCTGCAAGGTGGCAGCCTAGCTGGGGGAGGGGCGTCCACCATTGCTGAGGCTTGAGTAGGTAAACAAAGCAGCCAGGAAGCTCCAACTGTGTGGAGTCCACCGCAGCTCAAGGAGGCCTGCCTGCCTCTGTAGACTCCTCCTCTGGGGGCAGGGCACAGCTGAACAAAAGGCAGCAGAAACTTCTGCAGACTTAAACGTCCCTGTCTGACAGCTCTGAAGAGAGCAGTGGTTCTCCCAGTACAGTGTTTGAGCTCTGAGAAGGGACAGATTGCCTCCTCAAGTGGGTCCCTGACTCCCATGTAGCCTTACTGGCAGACACCTCCCAGTAGGGGCCAACTGACACCTCATATAGCTGGGTGCTCCTCTGAGATGAAGCTTCCAGAAGAAGGATCAGGCAGCAATATTTGCTGTTCTGCAGCCTCTGCTGGTGATACCCAGGCAAACAGGGTCTGTAGTGAACCTCCAGCAAACTCCAACAGGCCCGCAGCTGAGGGACCTGACTCTTAGAAGGAAAACTAAAAAACAGAAAGGAATAGCAACAACATCAACAAAAAGGACATCCACACCAAAACCCCATCCGTAGGTCACCATCATCAAAGACCGAAGGTAGATAAACCACAAAGATGGTGAGAAACCAGAGCAGAAAAGCTGAAAATTCTGAAAACCAGAATGCCTCTTCTCCTCCAAAGGAACGCAGCTCCTTACCAGAAATGGAAAAAAGCTGGACAGAGAATGACTTTGACGAGTTGACAGAAGTAGGCTTCAGAAAGTCAGTAATAACAAACTTCTCCAAGCTAAAGGAGGATGTTCAAACCCATTGCAAGGAAGCTAAAAACCTTCAAAAAAGATTAGACGAATGGCTAACTAGAATAACCAGTACAGAGAAGACCTTAAATGACCTGATGGAGCTGAAAATCATGGCACGAGAACTACATGACGCATGCACAAGCTTCAATAGTCAATTTGATCAAGTGGAAGAAAGGGAATCAGTGATTGAAGATCAAATGAATGAAATGAAGCGAGAAGAGAAGTTTAGAGAAAGAAGAGTAAAAAGAAATGAGCAAAGCTTCCAAGAAATATGGGACTATGTGAAAAGACCAAATCTACATTTGATTGGTATACCTGAAAGTGATGGGGACAATGTAACCAAGCTGAAAAATACTCTTCAGGATATTATCCAGGAGAACTTCCCCAACCTAGCAAGGCACGCCAACATTCAAATTCAGGAAATACAGAGAACACCACAAAGATACTCCTTGAGAAGAGCAACCCCCAGGCTCAAAATAAAGGGATGGAGGAAGATCTACCAAGCAAATGGAAAGCAAAAAAAAGCAGGGGTTGCAATCCTAGTCTCTGATAAAACAGACTTTAAACCAACAGAGATCAAAAGAGACAAAGAAGGCCATTACATCATGGTAAAGGGATCAATACAACAAGAAGAGCTAACTATCCTAAATATATATGCACCCAATACAGGAGCACCCAGATTCATAAAGCAAGTCCTTAGAGACCTACAAAGAGACTTAGACTCCCACACAATAATAATGGGAGACTTTAACACCCCACTGTCAATATTAGACAGAACAATGAGACAGAAGGTTAACAAGGATATCCAGGACTTGAACTCAGCTCTGCACCAAGTGGACCTAATAGACATCTACAGAACTCTCCACCCCAAATCAACAGAATATACATTCTTCTCAGCACCACATCACACTTATTCCAAAATTGACCACATAGCGGGAAATAAAGCACTCCTCAGCAAATGTAAAAGAACAGAAATCACAACAAACCGTCTCTCAGACCACAGTGCAATCAAATTAGAACTCAGGACTAAGAAACTCACTCAAAACTGCACAACTACATGGAAACTGAACAACCTGCTCCTGAATGAGTACCGGGTAAATAACGAATGAAGGCAGAAATAAAGACGTTTTTTGAAACCAATGAGAACAAAGACACAACGTACCAGAGTCTCTGGGACACATTTAGAGCAATGTGTAGAGGGAAATTTATAGCACTAAATGCCCACAAGAGAAAGCAGGAAAGATCTAAAATTGACACCCTAACATCACAATCAAAAGAACTAGAGTAGCAAGAGCAAACACATTCAAAAGCTAGCAGAAGGCAAGAAATAACTAAGATCAGAGCAGAACTGAAGGAGATAGAGACATAAAAAACCCTTCAAAAATAATAATAATAATGAATCCAGGAGCTGTTTTTTGAAGAGATCAATGAAATTGATAGACCGCTAGCAAGACTAATAAAGAAGAGAAGAATCAAACAGATGCAAAGAAAATGATAAAGGGGATATCACCAATGATCCCACAGAAATACAAACTACCATCAGAGAATACTATAAACACCTCTATGCAAATAAACTAGAAAATCTAGAAGAAATGGGTAAGTTCCTGGACACACACACTCTCCCAAGACTAAACCAGGAAGAAGTTGAGTCCCTGAATAGACCAATAACAGACTATGAAATTGAGGCAATAATTAATAGCCTACCAATCAAAAAAAGTCCAGGACCAGACGGATTCACAGCCAAATTCTACCAGAGGTACAAAGAGGAGCTGGTACCATTCCTTCTGAAACTTATTCCAATCAATAGAAAAAGAGGGAATCCTCCCTAACTCATTTTATGAGGCCAGCATCATCCTGATACCAAAGCCTGGCAGAGACACAACAAAGAGAATTTTAGACCAATATCCCTGATGAACATCAATGCAAAAATCCTCAATGAAATACTGGCAAACTGAATCCAGCAGCACAGCAAAAAGCTTATCCACCATGATCAAGTGGGCTTCATCCCTGGGATGCAAGGCTGGTTCAACACACACAAATCAATAAATGTAATCCATCACATAAACAGAACCGAAGACAAAAACCACATGATTATCTCAATAGATGCAGAAAGACCTTCAACAAAATTCAACAGCCCTTCATGCTAAAAACTCTCAATAAATTAGGTATCGATGGGACGTATCTCAAAATAATAAGAGCTATTTATGACAAACTCACAGCCAATATCATACTGAATGGGCAAAAACTGGAAGCATTCCCTTTGAAAACTCGCACAAGACAGGGATGCCCTCTCTCACCACTCCTATTCAACATAGTGTTGGAAGTTCTGGCCAGGGCAATCAGACAAGATAAAGAAATAAAGGGTATTTGATTAGGAAAAGAGGAAGTCAAATTGTCCCTGTTTGCAGATGACATGAGTGTATACTTAGAAAACACCATAGTCTCAGCCCAAAATCTCTTTAAGCTGATAAGCAACTTCAGCAAAGTTTCAGGATAGAAAACCAATGGGCAAAAATCACAAGCATTCCTATACGCCAGTAACAGACACAGAGAGCCAAGTCCTGAGTGGACTCCCATTCACAATTGCTACAAAGAGAATAAAATACCTAGGAATACAACTTACAAGGGATGTGAAGGACTTCTTCAAGGAGAACTACAAACCACTGTTCAATGAAATAAAAGAGGACACAAACAAATGGAAGAACATTCCATGCTCATGGATAGGAAGAATCAATATTGTGAAAATGGCCATACTGCCCAAGGTAATTTATAGATTCAATGCCATCTCCATCAAGCTACCAATGACTTTCTTCACAGAATTGGAAAAAACTCCCTTAAAGTCCATATGGAACTAAAAAAGAGCCTCCATTGCCAAGGCAATCCTAAGCAAAAAGAACAAAGCTGGGGAAATCATGCTACCTGACTTCAAACTATACTACAAGGCTACAGTAACCAAAACAGCATGGTACTGGTACCAAAACAGAGAGATACACCAATGGAACAGAACAGAGCCCTCAGAAATAATGCCGCATATCTATAACTATCTGATCTTTGACAAACCTGACAAAAACAAGGAACACGGACAGGATTCCCTATTTGATAAATGGTGCTGGGAAAACTGGCTAGCCATATGCAGAAAGCTAAAACTGGATTCCTTCCTTATACCTATACAAAAATTAATTCAAGATGGATTAAAGACTTAAATGTTAGACCTAAAACCATAAAAGCCCTAGAAGAAAACCTAGGCAATATCATTCAGGACATAGGCATGGGCAAAGACTTCATGACTAAAACAATTTTGGCAACAAAAGCCAAAATTGATAAATGGGATCTAATTAAACTAAAGAGCTTCTGCACAGCAAAAGAAACTACCATCAGAGTGAACTGGCAACCTACAGAATGGGAGAAAATTTTTGCAATCTACCTATCTGACAAAGAGCTAATACCCAGAATCTACAAGGAACTTAAACAAATTTTCAAGAAAAAAATCAAACAACCCCATCAAAAAGTGGGCAAAGGAAACGAACAGACACTTCTCAAAAGAAGACATTAATGCAGCCAACAGACACATGAAAAAATGCTCATCATCCACTGGTCATCAGAGAAATGCAAATCAAAACCACAATGAGATACCATCTCACACCAGTTAGAATGGCGATCATTAAAAAGTCAGGAAACAACAGGTGCTGGAGAGGATGTGGAGAAACAGGAACACTTTTACACTGTTGGTGGGACTGTAAACTAGTTCAACCATTGTGGAAGACAGTGTGGCGATTCCTCAAGGATCTAGAACTAGAAATACCATTTGACCCAGCCATCCCATTACTGGGTATATACTCAAAGGATTATAAATCATTCTACTATAAAGACACATGCACATGTATGTTTATTGTGGAACTATTCACAATAGCAAAGACTTGGAACCAACCCAAATGTCCATCAATGATAGACTGGATTAAGAAAATGTGGCACATATACACCATGGAATACTATGCAGCCATAAAAAAGGATGAGTTCATGTCCTTTGTAGGAACATGGATGAAGCTGGAAACCATCATTCTCAGCAAACTATCACAAGGACAGAAAACCAAACATTGCATGTTCTCACTCATAGGTGGGAATTGAACAATGACAACATTTGGACACAGGGCGGGGAACATCACACACCAGGGCCTGTCATGGGGTGGGAGGATGCGGGAGGGATAGCATTAGGAGAGATACCTAATGTAAATGATGACTTAATGGGTGCAGCAAACCAACATGGCACATGTATACATATGTAAGAAACCTGCACATTGTGCACACATACCCTAGAACTTAAAGTATAATAATAATAATTTTTTACAAAAAGCCTCAACTCACGTTCAGCGACAGCTTGCAAATGCTGCAAGAGCTTCTAAGCACCCTAGGTTTTTCCTACATAAGGTTGATGACCTCACTGGCATAGTATCTAAGCATTCACTGCAGGACAGCACCACCTGGTGAACAGTCGTAGCTCAAATACCTGAGGTTTCCCAAGATAGGCTCATAAAAGGGAGAGGGCCCTGGCAGCCAGGAAGGGAATCATCTCCCAGCTGCTGTATGTCCTTCAGCCAAGTCTCCTTTCATAAAGCACACCTCAGCAGAAAAGGGAGACTCCTCATCTGTCCTAACCACAACCAACAGACAAGTATAAAAGAATACCCATCACAGCCCACAGCACGCCCGCTCTCAGACCCTCTGTCTGGAGGACCCACAGATGCGTGTGCACCCTTAAAATTAAATCTAACAGGTCATGTACACATAGACATGCACTTTCTCTTTGGCCTCTTCCCCACCTACAGCAACCCATTTATAAAACTTCTGTAAGGGCAGCAGGGGAAAAGTCCTTTCTGAGTTTAAAGCTACAAAGGCACCACTATAAATTACAGAGTCGCAGAGATCTCAAGGAAGGCAGCTTCCTGAGAGGAGGAAGACTGTCCCTCCAGCCTGTTTTTTGTGGTGATGAGATCACAGAGTTTAGATTCTGTATTTGGTCCTACATGGGTTTTAAGGGCCTTATTTAGTAATTACAGAAAGGAAAAAGCAAGGTCAATGAGACCAGAGAAACTGAGTGGTGTTTGAGAGGTTACTTATAACTACAGCAAGGTCACCTACCAGACTCAGAAAAGAAACTATGCCTTGAGATTTTTGTTGTTGTTCTTCATAATCAATTTTAGATTAGCAAAAAAATTATGAACTTTTACTGTTTTGGCATTCCTGTGTTCAAAGGCCTTTTTCAATGCACAACCCAGCATTTGGGCCCATGATAGTTTTGAAAAAATGAGCATTACACCACGAAATATTCTCATGTAAAAGATGACAAAATATACTTATTGTGGGAATTTTTCTGAAACCTAAAACACAGGAAGTTAGAGACTAGCTGAATGAGAATTTCAAATGCCCATCAATAGCTTTTTCTTTTCAGATCTAATTTCCCACTGACTCCTTCAAAAAAAAACTTCATAAAGAATTATTACAGTTTACCTCGTGGTCATCACTTTCTTGCAAGGATGAACAGACACACTTCAAATTTGTTTATCCAATAGAAGTATTCATCAAAAAAAAATTTTTTTCTCCCAAGTACCCTTCTAAAGCCTAGCACTGGGCCTCCTCAGACCACAAGACAAAGGCTACTGTATGTGTTCATGGACCAAAGCATGTCTCCATCGATTCCATGTGACGGTCCAAATCCTCCAGCTGTAAAGGGTTCTGCAGCATTGAACACGCTTTGACTACAATGTGAGGCCCAGAGAGGCTAAACAACGTGACAAAGGCCACTCAGGCAAAGCCAGCATCGGTGAGTTCGTGAGGACGTTCAAGTCACACTCAACCGCAGCACAGTGGAAACAATACCACAGAAATCCTAAAGCAAATAAAAGAAAGCTCTTCTTTCATGTTGAATGCTGCTACTTAATAGAAAGCAAGCTTACATAACAGAGGAAGATGGGAGGAGGAGAACTTCATGGGGATCTGTCCTACATTTGGGGCTTGAGTAGCAAAAGGCATTAAAACATACCAATTTCCATCCCAAATCTTTCAGCTTCCATTTCCATGAGACAGGTGTCCTGCTAGTACTGTTACACCTATCAACCGCCCTGAGGTGGTTTTCCATCCCACGGCCCATGAGAATCTCCTAGGTAGCTTTAAAAATTCTGAGGCCTAGAAGAAGTGAAACGGGATCTCTGGGAATAGGGCCCACTGGCGCTTTTCAAACCCGACCAGTTGATTTTAATATGTAGCCAGGATTGAGAGTCACTACACCTGACCAACTCCCAGCTGTTTCTTTTGTCCTCCTGATGGGGTCAGGTGGGAAATATTTATGCCTCAAAAACAGGGGAGAGAGGGAAAAGCAAATGGACCAGGGAAGAGAGCTGAAGAAAGTTGGAGTGAATAACGATTTGTAGGTGATGATCGCTGGAGTGGAGTGGGTGCAAGGTGTGGCCCAAGGGAGAAGGCAGGAGGAGGGACAGATTAGGCCATTGACTAAGTGAGCCCTGCATGGCATCTGCATTGAGTCCAGCTGCTTTGGCAGGTAGAGGCAGGGCCAAGAGGCAGCAATTCAAAGCTCATCTGTAAAGAATATTTCCATTAAGTGTTAACTATATGAGAAGTGATATGATGGTTTTCAGATGTGAGGAATTTACTGCACCACTGTATTTGCCACTATGATTTCACCTGTTCTTCTAATAGTCCTGATAGGGTTTTTGTTTTTTACTGAGGATCCACATTTTCTTGCTCACCAAGTTTGACAAAGCACAACGCATTCAAGGATAACTACTTAGAGCCACAGTGCCTGAAGAACAGAGCTTTCCTTGGTATAAAACCAGCTGGCGCACATGCAGGTTGAATGTGACCTTGATTTCATGAGCATCATGATGTTTTCAGATGTGACAGAGGCTGGATAAGAAAGAACCTGGGGCGAAGCCTGCGGGAACACCGGCTCCATCTGAGGTGCTAACCCTATTGTCACTCCCATGTCCCGTCACTCTTAGGGACACCTGCTTGCTACCTGCTCTTCTGTAATAGAGGGACAACTACCAGGCTGTTGAGTCTGGACGGCTTCCCCAATTTCTGTCTCTCATGGGAAGGAAATTCATCTGCTTTGCCTTACCCATCCTTTACCAATGTTTCCCAAAGTGTATCCCATCTGTACTAGAGCAACCTGGGCTGCTCCTGGGCACTTCCCCTCTCCCGCAGCCCATGGGCAATCACACCTGGAGCCCAAGAGACTGCATTTTCATCAACCACACAACTCAACAGTCTGTGAACCGGTCATACATTTACGATTCTTCCTTTGAAATGAGTTCCTCAGTTGTGCTGCTACATCTGTCCCTAACCTCTGCCACTTCCTAACTGGTGATTCACAAATTCATCCATGGCCACTTACTTGAATCCCACTTGGATCCCACCCTCCCGACACCAAGCCCCTGACTTAAATCACTGTTCTCTGAACTCATACAAGATGCAAAACCACTACTTTTAATCGGGAGTTTCAGGTCTGTTTGTTCTCTCTCCCAACCACAGACTAGGCTTCTTGATGACAGGGTCCATGACATCCCACTGAAACTTTTGCAGGGCTCAGTATATTTAGGCTCTACAAACAGTGGCTGACGGACCGGCCAAGGCTTGCTCAGCCCTGGGTCTTCCTCCATTCAGCTTCTTCTCATTTTCCCTGAGAAAACTTTCATTCTTTCCGTAACAAAATTGATTCAGGCAACAGTAGGAGGGAAAAAGGGGGAGGCCTATCAAAGACAGAAGTCATATGCTGCAACCTCAACTTATCCAGAAAACACCAAGAACCAAGATGCAAATAAGTCTTCAAAGCTGCCAAAATCTGGGGCTCAGTTCATGCACAATGCAGAAAGGAACCTCCTAACCCCCACACCAACCCCCAACATCTCTTCACAGGCTCTCCCTCAGAGCCCTCCCACTGTCTTTCAGATTCAATTCTAACAGGAGAGAATATGTGGTTTCCCAGACTGTTGTAAGTTAAGAGAATGGAGGGACAGTGTTAGATCTGGGCACAATGACAGCCCTGAGAAGCTGCGACTGACAGGAGAGAATCTGTAAAATTCAAAACAGTAGATTACAGGCTGTTATATTTTAACAGCCTTTCAATCCCCAAATGCATGCAAGGACACCAAAAAAAAAAAGCATTTTAAAGCAGCACAATTCTTGGCTCTGAAAGGTGACCCTGGGCACCAAGAAAAGGTTACTTTGCTCACAGTGTGTCTCTGCCACTATGTCCAGGAGAGATATCCACATGGCTAACCTCAGTCCACAAGATCCAAATGTCCTCAAAAATAGGAATGGGGACTGTATCCAACTGCAATGTGCTGTCTCTGTGTGGTCTCTAACACCAACAGAAACCAGGACAGGCTTTCTCAAAAGCACTGCCATTCTGATCTGGAATATTCCATCTGAGTACTCTCCCATTCATTATTCTCATCCATCTTTTCTTATGGTATCTGTGAGTAAAGCTCCTCACCAGATTATAAACTTCTTTGAGCAGATGGACTATGCCTTTGTATTAATGACACGCCCCCTATCTCCTTCTAAGTCACCAATGAAGCCTTCTGAATCTTTGCCAGTTCAATCTGCCCAGATACCTCAGGGCCATATGACCTTAGGGAAGAAGGTATTTGAATGAGAGTGTTTTTAAACAGCCTAAGCGTTTCTGTAGTCTCTAAAGGTATTAAGTTTTCAACTTTCTTAAAGATGATAAAATTGGTTTAAATGTTAGGATTCTGTGATCAATAAGGCAAGCTTCAGTTGACTTTGGAATCTAATCTGTATGACATACAGAGCCAAGGAATAAATTCTGTACTGTTATGCATGCCCATGTGAACCACAGAGGCTAGGGTGAGTTTTCCCTTGCTCTAAAGCAACCTCACCTCACATATCTTTAATCATTCATCTACTCAGAATGGATTATTGGGTGACTTCATATTTATTTCTTTTTTCCAAAGCTCAGCTTTCTGATTTATATATTTATTTCTCGATAAGTAATACCACTCAAAAGCACCAATTTGCTTCAGGCTTGGTAAAGAGTACTTTCATGAATTTAACTGACAGTTCTGTAATATAGGGTTATAATTTACACTTGGGAAAAATTGAGGAATTTGTTTTGTCTAAATTGAATTTAAAACTACATCCACTTCCAGATTCACATAAGTAATTTTCAGTTTTCAAGCTCATCATTGAATATGTACCTTACACCCTAAGACCCATTCACTTGCAAGCAGGCTGAAATGACCTACCAGGACACTAAAAACCTCTCTATTTAGGTCTAGGCTGTCAGGACATCCAGGCCTGGCCTGTTGTTTTCAGTGTCCATGGCCCTTCCTTCCCCACAGCTGAAGCCTCTTAACCCTCGCCCCCACACTCCCCTTGCTGGCTCAACCCAGCGGGAATTTCTAAGATAGAGATTTAAATAGCTCTGGCTAAGTTGCTCTTGCTGCTTAACAGGCAGGCCCTGACCTTGTATCTAGTAACTTGGCTTTCTTGCTCCTGCATTCCACAGGCCTAAATCACCCTCTAGCTCAGTTCTGATAAGGAGCCTGAGACCCTCTCTGGATAATCTGCTGCTAACTCCTCAGGGGCTGAGGAGCTGCCTTGCTCTTGGCAATCTTCCAGGGGACTGGAGGTCACTCTGACTCCGTATGGCCAGAGAAGGTCTGGGGACATGGGTGCCTGTGTCAGGCTACTCATATACCCTGAGCCACCAGCCCTGAAGACCTCAGCCCTTTCTTCCTGACACCTGGACTCCCTCCCAGCTGCAGTGGCTGGATCTGCTGCCCCCAACTCTGAGATGGGGTTCCAAGCCCAGGGCCTCGGGACGCATTAGGAAATGACTCATCACAAAAAGCTGAGGGTCCTCTGGCCAGAACACAAGTCACGAGATCTTGATCTTAGCTGTCAAAAAATGTCAAAAACAAAACCCCAACAACAAACTGAGAAAACAGGATCTCTCTTTTCCTGGAGAATTCAACACCCCCATGCTGGCTTTGAGTATGCTGAAGCCACTGAATCCTCTTTTACTAGTTCTAAGGCGAAAACTGAGGAAAATCAGAGAAATGGCTACAACTGTGTCTTCTCTGAATAGAGGTGAATCAGAGAGCTTCTTATCAACCACTTCAAAGCTAACATCCATGGTTATTGAAATTACAGCTATGAAATAACTTCTGTCCTAGGAAATCAAGTCATCTTCTAAAAGAAAGATAAATGTGTATGTGCATTTTTATCAATATCCTTTAAAGATCCAGACAAAAACCCTAGCTGGTTAAAGTGTACTACACTTTAGAATAACATAAAAAACAGCAACCTTCATTTTCTGGTCAAAGATTATTTTTGTAATACCTAGTAATTTCTACAAAATTCTAGCATTTTTTGCTTTCTACCACCATTCCGTAGAAAGACATTCCCCCCTTGGCTTTATATCTTTGCTTTTTGATCTTGTTAACAATCCAGAAAATTCCAACCTTGCAATTTTTTTTTTCACCCCGGGAAGGAATAACACACAGTCACTTAAAAACCAAAAGCAGTGTCAACACTTCTCAATGACACAGCTGCTGTGAGTGACCAGTGAATAAAAGGGTTTTTGTGGGGAAATGTTGACTTCTCTCCAAAATAATTCTCAGTGTTATTGAAGACATGATCAAAAATAGTAAAGAGGCCGGGTACAGTGGCTCACACCTATAATCCCAGCACTTTGGGAGGTCAAAGCAGGAGGACTGCTTGAGAACAGGAGTTCAAGACCAGCCTGGACAAGATGGCAAGACCCCATATCGCTATGTTAAAAATAAAGGCATGGTGGCACATACGTGTAGACCTAGCTACTTGGGAAGCTGAGGCAGGAGGATCACTTGAGACTAGGAGTTCAAAACTAGCCTGGGCAACACAGACCTCATCTCTACACAAAATTTTTAAAATTAACTGGGTGTGGTGGCAAGCACCTATAGTCTTCGCTACTCAGGAGACTGACATGGGAGGACTGCTTGAGCCCAGGAGTCCAAGATTATAGTGAACTATGATTGTGCCACTGCACTCCGGCCTGGTTGACAGAGCAAGACTGTCTCTAAAAAATAATTATAAGACATTAGTTAAGCAAGAAATACTAAGTACTTATGATAAACCACAGTGAAAATACTCAAACTATATGGACACTTGGTTTCAAAAGAGGGTGCCTAGACAGGAAAGAACCCACTCTGTATGCCATGCATTACATGGAACAATGCACATGTTCCATATTACAAACCTTTACTTAAAAAGTGAGGCATACGATCCAACAATCTCATTTCTGGGTATTTATCCAAAAGAATTGAAGTCAAGATCCCAAAGAGCTATTTTCACTCCCATGTTCATTGCAGCATTATTCACAATAACCAAAGTGTAGAAGCATCCTAAATATTCACTAACAGATGAATGGATAAACAAAATGTGATATATACACATAATGGATTATTCCGCCATAAAAAAAGGAAATCCTGATACATGCTACAACATGAATGAAACTTGAAGACATTACACAAGAGAAATAAAACAGTCACAGGAGGACAAACAGCACACGATTCCACTCTTACGAGGTATATAAAGTAGTCAAACTCGGCTAGGCACTGTGGCTCACACCTGTAATCCCAACACTTTGGGAGGCTGACTTGGGAGGACCACTTGAGGCCATGAGTTCAAGACCAGCCTGGGCAACATAGCAAGATCCTCATCTCTATAAAAAAAATCTACAAATTAGCTGTGTATAGCAGCACATGCCTATAGTCTCAGCTGCTTGAGAGGATCACTTGAGCACAGGAGTTTGAACTTACAGTGAGCTACAATCAAGCCACTGCACTCTAGACTGGGCAACAGAGTGAGAGACCCTATCTCAACAATAATAATCATAATTAATTAATTAATAATCAAACTCATAGAAGCAGAGCAGAATGGTGAATGCCAGGAGCTTGGGGAGAGAGGAAAATGGAGAATTGTTCAAAGAATATAAAGTTTCAGTCACAGAGGATGAAATACTTCTAGAAATCTGCTGTATAACATTGTGCTTATAAGTTAACAACACTGTACACTTAAAATTTTGTTAGGAGTTAGATCTCATGTGTTTTGTTTTGTAACCACAATTTTTTAAAATATGAGGATACAAACTCAAGGATTCAGATTACATTAGCTTCAAAGTTCTTGTCCTTTCTACTGTTTCATTTTGTCTACACACAAGAGAAGTATAAACAGTAAAGAATAGGCCCGACATGATGGCTCACACCTGTAATCCCAGCACTTTGGGAGGCCAAGGCGGGCGAATCACTTGAGGTCAGAAGTTTGAGACCAGCTTGGCCAACATGGTGAAACCCCGTCTCTACTAAAAACACAAAAATTAGCCAAGTGTGGTGGTGTGTACCTATAATCCCAGCTACTTGAGATGCTAAGGCAGGAGAATCCCTGGAATCTAGGAGGTGGAGGTTGCAGTGAGGTGAGATTGCACCATTGCACTCCAGCCTAGGCAACAAGAGTGAGACTCCGTATCAAGAAAAAAAAACAATTAGCATATACTATGGTTTGAATGTGTCCCCCAACTTTCATGTGTTGGCAACGTAATCCCCAAATTCATATGTGGAGTGGAGGTGAGGCCTTTGGGAGGAAATAAGGATGAGATGAGGTCATCGGGATGGGGCTCCCATGATAGTACTGGTGGCTTGAAAAAAAAAGAGGAGAGACTTGAGCTGACATGCACACTCTTGCCCTCTCGCTGTGCGATACCTTCTACCACGTTATGAGGCAGGAAGAAGACCCTCATTTGAAGCTAAGCAGATGCCAGCACCATACTCCTGGACTTCACAGCCTCCAGAACTGTGAGAAATAATTTTCCCTTTTTTATAAATTATGCAGAAGGTGGCATTCAGTTATAGCAAGAGACGGACTAAGACCGAAAATTGGTACCAAGAATGGGGTCATTGCTATAACAGATAGCTGAAAATATGGAAGTGGCTTTGAAACTGGGCAATGAGTAGAGGCTGGAAGGGTTTGAGGGAGCAAGCTAGAAAAAGCCTGTAATTGCTATAAGTGGAGCATTAGGGGAGATTCTGATGAGGGTTCAGAAGACGAGAGCTAGGGAAAAGTCTGAATCTTCTTCAAGATTTGCTTAAGTGGTGGTGGCCAAAATGTTGGTAGAAATTTGAACAGTAAAGGCCATTCCGACAAGGTCTCAGACGGAAATGAGGAAAAAAGTACTGGAAACTAGAGTAAAGGCCATCCTTGTCACAAAGTAGCAACAAGCTTGGCTAAATTGTGTCCATGTCCTAGGTCTTTGTGAAATGCAGAGCTTGAGGGCAATAAACTAAAATATCTGGCAGAAGAAATATTTAAACAGCAAAGCATTCAGGATATTGCATGGTTACTTTTGACCACATTCAGTGATATGTGAGAGCAAAGAAATGACTTAAAGACAAAATGTATAATTAAAAGGAAAACAGAATGGGAAGACTTCAAAACTCTGCAGCCTGGCCACATAAAGAGTGAAAAAGACGCTTCCCTCAGCAGCACATATACTAAAACTGGACTGATACAGAGAAGATTAGCATGGTCCCTGCACAAGGATAACACACATTCATGAAGCATTCCATGTTTAAAAAAAAAAAAAAAGAGTGAAAAAGTGTGTTCAGGAGAGGAAACCAAGGCTGTGGCTAGGTGATCATTTGTTAAGGAGATTACTATTGATAGATGAAATTATCAAGAGAATAGGAAAAAGACCCCTGCCACTTCAGAGATCTTTGAGGCTGTCCCTCCCATCCCTGGCCCAGAGCTCTAGAAGGGTGGAATGGTTTCAGAAGGACCCAGGCACCCTTCATGGGGTTGCTGCCCAGGGCCCCCTTGGGTCTCTGCTTTCTGCATCCCAGTGCAGCACTCCTCAGCCACCCCAGCTGTGGCTCAAGCGACCCCAAGTGCAGCTCAACCCAGCACTCCAGAAGGTACAAGCAGCAAGGACTAGCAGCATGTACCAGGCTCAGGATACTCTGAGCCACCTTAGGACTCTATAGAGAGTCCCTACCAGCAAGAAGGTCCTCCCAGATGCAGCCTCAAGACACTGGACTTCATAGTCTCCAAAACTGTAAGAAATAAATTATAAATTGCTGAGTCTCAGGTATTCAGTTATAGCAATGGAAAACAGCACATAATTAAAGGCTAGAGTGCAGGGTAGGAGAAATGGAGAGGAACAGGAAGCCAAAGAAGCTGAGGTCATCGAGGAAAGCCTCAAAAAAAAGGGCAACATAGGCCCAACCCTGAAGGATCAGCTGAGGCTGCAGGGACTGCTACAAGCATCTGAGTAAGGACACTGAGCTGGTCCACGCCAAGAAGGCATGCTAGGCAACAGCTTTTAAAGGCTGAGGAGGACACGAACTAAACACTAGAAGCTAAAAACTGAAGCAAGGCCAGACACAGTGGCTCACATCTGTAATCCCAGCACTTTGGGAAGCCAAGACAGGAGGACTGCTTGAGGCCAGGTGTTGAAGACTATGCTGGGCAACAACAGCAACACCCTATCTCTACAAAAAATTTAAAAATTAGCCAGGAATTGTGGGTATCCCTGTAGTCCTAGCCATTGGGAAGCTGAGGCAAGATGATCGCTTGAGCCCAGGACTGGAGGCTTCAGTGAGCTATGATCATGCCACTGCGCTCCAGCCTGGGCGATAGAGTGAGACCCTGTCTCTACAAAAAATAAAAATAAAAATAGCAAAAAACACTGAAGCAAAATCAAAGGAATTGGTCGGAGTTCCCTAAGCCATTTATAATCTAGCTCTCAGAATTTGAATGTTCACTGAATCCCTGAAAAGGCCTTGCTATATGACAAATAAGCAATCAAGAAAGTTTTAAGGCACAGCCATCCATTGGGGCCAACCTGATTAGTTAAATGATCAGAAATAAGACCAGATAAATTGTATACCATTTCAAAGAAATAAATAAAAATATGGTATTATAGTAAAGCCCCATGTATCCAACATCCCTGAAAAACTTACTGTGCTAAAAAAAAGGAATCCCTTAGATACTGAAATGTGTGTTAACAGGAAAAATCTATGTATGGACTAGGTATTGAGGAGTATTAGGGAATTATCCTCATTTTGTTTTGTGTTAATGTCATGGGGGGATCTTTATTGAGTTACAGATACATACTATTTACAAAGGGAATTACATAGTGTCTGGGATTTGCTTTAAATTGCTGGGGATAAAATATAGGTCAAAGGTTACAAGGTTGCAGTTACGCAGAATGAGTAAGTCTAGAGATCTAATGTACAATATGAAGGCTATAGTTAATAACATTGTATTGCTTAGTGGTACTTTGTTAAGAGAGTAGGTTTTAGGTACTCTTACCACAAGAAAAGAAAGAAAAGAAAAGAGAAGGAAAAAAGGAAGGAAGGAGAAGGAAGAAGAAAGAAAGAAAGAAAGAAAGAAAGAAAGAAAGAAAGAAAGAAAGAAAGAAAAGAAAGAAAAAGAAAGAACAAGAGAGAAAGAAAGAAAAAGCAAGAAAGGAAGGTAACTATATGAGATAATGGGAATGTTAATTTTCTTGACCATAGTTATCACTTCACTATGTATATGTGTATCAATAAGTACAGTCATAGGTGGCTTAATGATGGGGATAGAGGATGGAAGGTGGGGGATTCAGCATCAGCATTGCTGTGCGAATGTAACAGAGTGTACTTACACAAATCCACAAGCCTGGGCTATATGCTAGAGCCTATTGCTCCTAGGCTACAAACCAGAACAGCATGTTACTGTCCTGAATATTGTAGGCAAATGTAGCACAATGGGAAGTATTTGTGTTATCTACACATATCTAAACATAGAAAAGGCACAGTAAAAATATAATCTAAATATGATCTAAAAGATTTTTTTTTTTTTTTTTTTTTTTTTTGAGATGAAGTCTTGTTCTGTCACCCAGGCTGGAGTGCAGTGGTGCAATCTTGGCTCACTACAGCCTCTGCCTCCCGGATTCAAGCGATTCTCCTGCCTCAGCCTCCTGAGTAGCTGGGGTTACAGGCACATGCCACCATGCCCAGCTAATTTTTATATTTTTAGTAGAGACGGGGTTTCACCATATTGGCCAGGCTGGTGTTGAACTCCTGATCTCAAGTGATCCGCCTGCCTCAGCCTCCCAAAGTGCTGGGATTATAGGCATGAGCCACTGCGCCCATGCCTATAGGATTTTTTAAACTGTGCAGCATAGAGTACCTACCACAAATGGAGTTTGCAGGACTGCAAGTTGCTCTGGGTGGGTCAGTGAGTGACTGTAAAGGCCTGGGACATGACCGTACAATACTGTAGACTTTATGAACACTGTATACTTAGGCTACACTAAATTTATTTTAAAAATAAGGTAACTGCATTATAACATTATAATGGCTACCACGTCACTAGGCAATAGGGATTTTCCAGTTCCTATTATAATCTTACGGGACTGCCATTGTATATACATGCCATGTTGTGGCACATGACTATATACAAAAACATCACGTTGTAGACCTCAAATATATACAATAAAAAATAAATAAACTGCTCCAACCACAAAAAAGCAATGTAGGGTTACTGAAACACGATTGACAAAGTGTTAATATTTGTGAAGCTGGTTGGTAGATACATGATGGTTTGTTATATGCCTCATTACTTGTATATTTTTGACAATTTTTTTTTTTTTTTTAGATGGAGTCTTACTCTGTCACCCAGGCTGGAGTGCAGTGGCACGATCTTGGCTCATTGCAACTTCCACCTCCTGGGTTCAAGTGATTCTCCTGCCTCAGCCTCTCAAGTAGCTGGGACTACAGGCATGTGCCATAATACCCAGTTAATTTTTTGTATTTTTAGTAGAGATGGAGTTTCACCATGTTGGTCAGGCTGGTCTCAAACTCCTGACCTCAGGTGATCCACCCACCTCACCTCAGGTGATCCACCCACCTCGGCCTCACAAAGTGCTGGGATTACAGGCGTGAGCCACTGCACTCGGCCTTATTTTTGACAATTTCTATAATGACTTTTAAAAGCCATGGGTGGCCAGGGGCCATGGCACATGCCTGTAATTCCAGCACTTTGGGAAGCCGAGGTGGGAGGATTGCTTGAGCTCAGGAGTTTGAGAACAGCCTGGGCAGAATGGCAAGATCCTGTCTCTTCCAAAAATACAAAAAAGTACCCAGGCGTGGTTGTATGTGCCTGTGGTCCCAGCTACTCAGGAAGCTGATGGGAAGATCACTTAAGCTGGGAGGGTGGAGGTTGCAGTGAGCCAAGATCGTACCACTGCACTCCAGCCTGGGTGACAGAGCGAGACTCTGCCTCAAAAAAAAAGAAAGAAAGAAAAAGGCCATGGGTTACCCATTTGGTATTAACTTTTCTCTAAAATTTGTCAGATTCTGTCCACTTTACATACACAGATCTCTCTCTTTCTAGAATGAGAGAGAATTCTACCTAGAATGTCCTTTTATTCCACCTGGACAACTCCTAGTCACTCCCCAAGACCACACACAAAAAAAGCAATGTAGGGTTACTGAAATAAGACTGACAAAGTGTTGATATTTGTGACTTCCTTTCACTTGGAAGCAGAAGTCTCAATTTTCCCTATGCTCCCACTATATGCCACTCGTCCCATTATGTAATCCTTAGTATACTATCTTATATTTATATATGAAACCATGTGCCCTCTTAGGCTGTGAACAAGGAAGGGACCCTAATTTGTTTATCATCACACACCCAGCACCTGGTATAGTATGCACCTGATGAATATTTGGGTCATGAACAAGACCTAGCCCAAAGTCATCAAAAACCCAGTTGTTGTCCTGCCAAGAGATCTTAGGAAGGTCTGTCTAGCTACACAGCCTGTGTGCTTCCCAAGCTGATGACCTTACCCAGTCAGGAATGCCAGCTTCTCCAGGCCACCTCCACTTCTATTTTTTATGTTATTTTTCAAAAACAGGGTCTTGCTCTATTGCCCAGGCTGGAGTGCAGTGGTGTGATCTCAGCTCACTGCAACCTTCACCTCCTGGGTTCAAGCGATTCTCCTGCCTCAGCCTCCCGAGGACTACAGGCATGCGCCACCATGCCCAGCTAATTTTTGTATTTTTAGTAGAGATGGGGTTCACCATGTTAGCCAGGCTGGTCTCAAACTCCTGACCTGAAGCAATCCGCCCACCTCAGCTTCCCAAAGTGCTGGGATTACAGGCGTGAACCACCGTGCCTTGCCCCACCTCCACTTCTAATTTCCAGCTTGTCATTTCTTATGAATAGAACCCTGGAACAAACATCCTGAATTCAAGTGGTCTCCAGATCAAAAACAAGAGGTCCTGGGCACACACTTAGGAAAAAGGTGCATACACGCTGGTGTGTACCCCATACATGTATTACATATTCTGAACTGCTCAGAGGGCTTCCCTGCTTAACTCCCAAGTTGCAATTGTGAATGGGATAACAAGAGTGATAGTTGAGAAAGAGTGGCATTCTGGCCACTCCTCTGATAAGTAGTGTCACCTCCAGAGTGACATTACTCCATCAGCCTTCAACAGCGTGCAATGATAAAAACAGGAATACCACCAAAGGTTGTTGGGAACGAGTAAAGTTATGTATACCAGGATTTCAAAGCAACTTCTAAGTAGCAGAGCTCTTTTTTTCCACAGTTCTGAAACACTGAAAAAGACATTGATCTCTCCATTAATTTATCTTGAAAATTTTTCAGCTGTCTTAATTTAAGACAGGCTTTAAGGTTTTTAATTTTTTAAATGGGACTTTACATGTCCCTGAGATTTCTCCATTCTTCCTCAAACTTGGACTTACGACCTATATAGCAGACTTTAGTCCTTAATTATATGCCAGTCTATACTATTTATACTTCTCTTGCATGTGGACAGTATACTAAAGCAGAAAAGACTGAAAGTTTGAGAAAAAAATTTAACCAAAGTTCAGCAATTCATTTAATTTTAATTTCAGTTGTATTCTGTTAAATTTAAATTGTTACTATTTTATTTTAAAATGTCTATAGCAAATTTCCGAATGCAAAATTACTTTTTCTTTCTTTCTTTCTTTTTTAAAGAGATAGGGTCTCGTTACATTGCCCAGGCTGGAGTGCAATGGCTATTCACAGACATGATCCTAACTCACTACCACCTCAAATCCCTGGGCTCAAGCTCTACTGCTACTCCTGCCTCAGCCTCCTGAGTAGCTAGGACTACAGGTGCATGCCACCTTGCTCAGCTACTTCCCTATTTTTAACAAGTTCTACCAGAAGCTTAGATTACTTTGGTTATCTTTTTAAAAGAAAAGCCTAAATGATTTTCAGTTGAATGAGAGAAGGATACAAACCCTGCCCTCCCCACTAGAAACTGATCTTAAAACCACTGATGTCTACCTACCAAATTAAGAGGACAAAAGTCAAGGAGATGAATGTGATGATTACTATATCATTATGTGTAAACTACCCATTTAAAAAAAGTTTAAAATTCTCCTTATATTCTCATTTACTGTATTATCTATAAGATGATCAGATCATTTGGTTTAGGGTTCTGTTCTAATGAAGTACGGTCTTTTCTTGGCCACAGGTAACTGCTAACTCCAGGCATCTCACAGAGGCAAAAAGACAATCCAAATCCACACCAGTACTAGCAAACCACTTCGAATACCCTGGTAATGACTGGTAGTTCAGAAGATGTATATGAGTGACACATTATATTACACTTTAACCCTACCTTTCCACAGATGATGGAAAGATAAAAGTAGAAGCACCACGGTATCTAAAAAGACACAACTGGACCCGAGGCCAGGAAAAAAAAAAGAGAGACTGACTGCCCCACACCACAGGTGTGTCCAAGAAGGTTGTCTATATAACTCAACGGATGTGTGTGTCCAGAGGGTTCTGGCTGTACCACACAACAGATGTATGACCTTGGACTCTTAAATTTTCTTAAAGTCTCTTAAATTCATTGCCCCTGAGCAGCTTCATAGGCAAAGCCAGTACATTGTATTAGATATGTTCAAGCCTTTCTGAATCTAAATTCAGTTCAAATTCACAAATTCTTAGTTGACTTCACACTAAAAAAATAAGGCATGTAAAACTCTTCACACAGTGGCTACCACGCAGTAAGTATGTCATAAATGCTGTGGCTGTTATTGAAAAAAAAGAAGTTTAGGTTTGTATGTGTTACACACAGCATATATTTAAATTTCTTTGGTGGGACTTTTTCTGAAGGAAAAAAAAAATCACTTTAAAGTCCTATGCTAAGGCCAGGTGCAGTGGCTCACACCTATAATCACACCTGTAATCCCAGCACTTCGGGAGGCCGAGGCAGGTAGATTACTTGAGGCCAGGAGTTCAAGACCAGCCTGGCCAACATGGCGGAACTCTGTCTCTACGAAAAATACAAAAATTGGCTGGGTGTGGTGGCATGTGCCTCTAATCCCACCTACTCAGGAGGCTGAGGCAGGAGACTTGAACCCGGGAGGCAGAGGTTGCAGTGAGCTGAGATCGTCCCACTGCACTCCAGCCTAGCCAATAGAACGAGACTACATCTCAAAATTAAAAATAAAAAATAAAGTCCTATTCTAGTCAGAATTGTTAATTCAAAGGAGTCCGTAATGAAACAATAAATTACGAAGTTCTACATGAAAAGATACAATCCTCTCAAAATTGACTAGTTTTATTTTGTGTTAAATTAGATTTTCTGTGAACACTTGGCAGCGCTTGGAAAGAAGTCATGAGTGCTTTCAAGACTTTTGCTCAGCACGCATTTACTGACCATTGCTATATGAAAGCTGCAGCTGCACCCCTGAAATCCCGACACTTCGGGAGGCTGAAGCCAGGAGTTTGGGACCAGCCTGGCCAACATGTCGAAACCCCGTCTCTATCAAAAAATACAAAACTCAGCCAGGCATGGTGGCACGCACCTGTAGTCCCAGCTACTTTGTGAGCAGAGATCATGCCACTGCACTCCAGCCTGGGTGACAGAGCAAGACTCTGCCTCAAAAAAAAAAAAAAAAAAAAAAAAACAGAAAGAAAGCTGCAGTTAGGGAAGCAAAGATCATCAAGACCCTGCCTCCAGGTCCAAACAAGTGGACGACTGCCCAGAAGTACCAACTGCTGAGGGGTCTGGATAAGAAAAAGATTGTCCTGAAACCTCCAGAGCAAAGGTCTGAAGGTAGTGGGCCACAGATATTGTGTGGCCCACATGCTTTGTTTTTGTCTTTAACTGAATTAGGTTGCCAACACTTAGAAAGCAGGAGGTTACACATAAATAAGGATTTCTAGTTTCTCTTGAAAATTTGCAAGTGCCAGCATATCATGCCTGTATTCCCACTCAGCAACTACCTGTGCAGAATCTCTATTCCCATCACTCCTAACACGGGCTGAAGATCGCTGGCTGCTTCCTTCAGCTCACTGCGTGGCTGCTGGGCTGCAGTTTCCCTCCCCCAGCCCAGTGCACCTGTGCACCTAAGGTGCTCGAAGGAGCTTGGGCTCTGGAGCAGACTGCTGACCTGCAATCCCGGCTCTGCTGCACACCAGCCATGTCTGTATCTTAAGCAAGGAATTCATCTTTCTGGGCCTCAGTTTCCCATCTGCAAAACTAGGGTATCATTAATGGTATCTACCTCACAGAGCTAGCATGAGTGTCAATGTGTTATTATCTGCAAAGTGCTCAGAGCTGTGCCTGATACAGGAAATAAATGCTCTATAAATATTAGATGTTACTACCTTCACGCCCGAGAAGGCATAATAAGAGTTTCAAATTTCTGTCCTTGAGTTTTATTCTTTCTTTTATTTTTTGTCCTCAAGTTTTAATATTCTGAAGTCATCTACTAAATTACTTTATGATCAAAAAGAAAATGGCACATAGTAGAAGCTATACAGATACAACTTAAGAATTACTAGAGCCATCAGACACAAAGGGACGAACATGCGATTCTACTATACGCAATACCTAGGATACACAAATTCATAAAGACAAAGTAGAATACAGGTTAGAGGGGCTGAGGGAAGGAGAAATGGAAAGTTATTGTTTAATGGGTACAGAATTTCTCTTTGGGATGATAAAAAAGTTCTGGAGATGGATGGTGGTAATGGCTACACAACAATGTGAATGTACTTAATGCCACTGAACCGTACACTTACATTTTGGACTAAAATGTAAATTCTATGTTACATATATTTTACTACAGTTTTTTAAAAAAAGAATTACTGTAGCCTGCATAATTTTGTCTGCTACTGTTTGCTAGAATTATACTGTTAATAATCCCAAAGACCCCCAATGCACTATAAGTTCATGTTCTCAAAGGCCACATATGGCACATCCCATAATGGTTGGGAAGCACAGTATTAACTATTTTAACAGCTGTGCAGCAGAACAGTGGGCTTCCTTTTCGATCTGGAGGCCTTGTGGGAATGCATCTGTAGCAAATACAGTATGAGGCCAGTGGGATAGGCTTTTAATACCTGTCTACAGCAGTTGGGCTGTGCTTCCTTCATAATAAAATGCTCCAAACAGACTCCTCATTCTCTCTTTTCTCTCAACCAGTATTAAAAATGGAAGCCTTCCTGCCAAGCACTATGTAACTGGCTGCCTTTGAACTGCGGGATGCTGCACAACACTGACGAGGTTTGATTCACTCCTGTTCTATAACAGTATTCAAAATGCACACATACACTAAGAGTTCCACCAGGCTATAAATCAACACACATAAGAGAACATCCCAATCAGGGTACTATTTTTACATTTCTACATGCTGCCACTTTCTAAGGCATCTTTCTTTCTTTTTTATTTATTTTAAGTTCTGGGATACATGTGCAGAATATGCAGGTTTGTTACATAGGTATACAGGGGCCATGGTGGTTTGCTGCACCTATTAACCCGTCATCTAGGTTTGAATTCCCGCATGCATTAGGTATTTGTCCTAATGCTCTCCTTCCCCTTTCTTTCATATATATATATATATATATATATATATATATATTTTGTTGTTGTTGTTGTTGTTATCCAGACTGCTCATCTGCAAGGCATCACTCTTTCATTAAAAAAAATGTGAAATATAAGCAAATTTAAAGTTACTTTGAAAACTGCAATTAACCTGAGACACACACACAAAACAGGTATATCCAGTCTGCATTCACAGTCTTCCAAACTCAGAACCACTGCAAATACTTATTTCCTAACATTTACAGGGCCATCCCCTGTGAGTTTACAATCTTGAGTCAGGCAGAAGACACCTAGCTCTAAGGAGAAACTCCACTGCATTTGGGAATTTCTTAAATAAACTGATGCCTTTTTGGCACAAATGCTGTTTGGCATAAAAGGTTCCTTAAAATACTATTGGTAATTCAAAGTGAGAGAATATAATATCTTTTATCTTATAAATATTACATTCTGAGTACCAACCCAAACTCAAGAACTACCTGGCAGCTTGATTTCCACCGTTGCCTAACAGTTAAGGTCCCAACTCCCCAGGTGGCTGTATGTCCCATATAATAAACCCTCAAACACTGATCATTTTCCCCTGTTAGGGCACCAAAGAAGTGTTCCAAAAAGACTAAAAGGGAAAAGATCATAGGCAAGGTATGCAGTTTATGCCTTTGTAAAAACAATGTGTACATCAAATAGCAATTACTTTTATACTCCTAGGATCAAACAGGGCAGAGATAAATTTTTTAAAAATCACTGAAAAACAGCCTCAAGCAAAACTGTCACCATCTAAGAAAAATATTTCAATCCATAAACCAGCAATGGAAGGAAATATAAGAAGAGGAGTAGATATTTCTTTGACTAGAAAATTTGGCCAAGCTAGGCTGGGTGCAGTGGCTCACACCTGTAATCTCAGCACTTTGGGAGGCCAAGGCGGGCGGATCACGAGGTCAGGAGATCGAGACCATCCTGGCTAACACAGTGAAACCCTGTCTCTACTAAAAATTCAAAAAATTAGCCAGGTGTGGTGGGGGGCACCTGTAGTCCCAGCTACTTGGGAGGGTGAGGCAGGAAAATGGCATGAACCCGGGAGGCAGAGCATGCAGTGAGCCAAGATCACACCACTGCACTCCACCCTGGGCGACAGAGCGAGACTCCATCTCAAAAAAAAAAAAAAAAAAATTTTTGACCAAGCTGCATATAAACTAAAAAACAAATACTTCTTAAACAGGGCAGAGGAAAGTACTGAATTAGGAGACAGAAAGAGACTGTGACCCCAGATCTTTGCTGTTAGGGTTGAATTGTGTGTCCCCAAAATTCACGTCAAAGTCTAATATGGTTTGGCTCTGTGTCCCCACCCAAATCTCACCTTGAATTATACTCCCATAATTCCCACGTGTTGTGGGAGAGACTCAGTGGGAGATAATTGAATCATGGGGGTCGTTCCCCCATTACTGTTCTTGTGGTAGTGAATAAGTCTCATGAGATCTGATTGTTTTATTAGGGGTTTCTGCTTTTGCATCTTCCTCATTCTCTCTTTGCCTGCTGCAATCCATATAAGATGGGACTTGTTCCTCCTTACCTTCTGCCATGATTGTGAGAGTTCCTCAGTCACATGGAGAAGTCCAATTAAATCTCTTTCTTTTGTAAACTGCTCAGTCTCGGGTATGTCTTTATCAGCAGTGTGAAAATGGACTAATTCAGTAAATTGGTACCAGGAGTGGGATGCTACTGAAAAGGTACCCAAAAATGTGGAAGCGGCTTTGGAACTGGGTAACATACAGAGGGTGGAACAGTTTGAAGGGCTCAGAAGAAGACAGAAAAATGTGGGAAAGTTTGGAACTCCCTAGAGACTTGTTGAATGGCTTTGACCAAAATACACTGATAATGATATGGACAATGAAATCCAGGCTGGCGTGGACTCAGATGGAGATGAAGAACTCATCAGGAACTGGAGCAAAGGTGACTCCTGTTATGTTTTAGCAAAGAGACTGGCAGCATTTTGCCCCTGCCCTAGAGATTTGTGGAACTCTGAACTTGAAAGAGACGATTTAGGGTATCTGACAGAAAAAATTTCTAAGCAGCAAAGCATTCAAAAGGTTACCAGTTTTATATTTATATATTCAAAAGGCATCCAGTTTATAAGGGAAGCAGAGCATCTAAGTTCAGAAAATTTGCAGCCTGACAATGCAATAGAAAAGAAAATTCTATTTTCTGAGGAGAAATCCAAGCCAGCTGTAGAAATTTGCGTAAGTAATGAAGAGCCAATGTTAATCCCCAAGACAATGGGGAAAATGTCTCCAGTGCATATCAGAGGTCTTCATGGCAGCCCCTCCCATCACAGGCCCAGAGGCCTAGGAGGAAAAAGTGGTTTTGTAGGCTGGGCCAAGGGTTTTCATGCTGTGGGCAGCCTAGGGACTTGTTGCCCTGCGTCCAAGCCACTCCAGCCATGAATGAAAGGGGCCAACGTAGAGCTTGGACTGTGGCCTCAGAGGGTATAAGCCCCAAGCCTTGGCAGCTTCCACATGGTGTTAAGCCTGCCAGTGCACAGAAGTCAAGAACTGAGGTTTGAGAATCTCTGCCTAGATTTCAGAAGATGCACGGGAATGCCTGGATGCCCAGGCAGAAGTTTGCTGTAGGGGTAGGCCCCTCATGGAGAACCTCTGCTATAGCAGTGTGGAAAGGAAATGTGGGGTCAGAGCCCCCACACAAAGTCCCTAAGGGGGCACCACCTAGTAGAGCTGTGAGAAGAGGGCCATCATCCTCCGGACCCCAGAATTGTAGATCCACTAACAGCTTGCACTGTGCACGTGGAAAATCCACAGACACTCATGCCAGCCTGTGAACGCAGCCGGGAAGGAGGCTGTACCCTGAAAAGCCATAGGGGTGGAGCTGCCCAAGACCACAGAAACCCAACTCTTGCATCAGTATGACCTGGATGTGAGACATGGAGACAAAGGAGATCAGTTTGGAGCTTTAAGATTTGGATTTCAGTCTTGCATGGGCCCTGTAGCCTCTTTGTTTTGGCCAATTTCTCCCATTTGGAATGGTTGTATTTACCCAATGTCAGTACCCCCATTGTATCTAAGAAATAACTAGCTTGCTTTTGATTTTATAGGCTCATAGGTGGAAGGGACTTGCCTTGTCTCAGATAAGACTTTGGACTATGGACTTCTGAGTTAATGCTGAAATGAGTTAAGACTGTGGGGGACTATTGGGAAGGCAATGATTGGTTTGAAATGTGAGGACATCAGCTTTGGAGGGGCTGGTGGTGGAATGATATGGTTTGGCTCTGTGTCCCCACCCAAATCTCATCTTGAATTGTACTCCCATAATTCCCACATGTTGTGGGAGGGACCCAGTGGGAGATAACTGAATCATGGGGGCGGTGTCCCCCATACTGTTCTCATGGTACTGAGTAAGTCTCACAAAATCTTATCATTTTATTAGGGGTTTCCACTTTTGTGTCTTCCTCATTCTCTGCCATTCACATAAGACGTGACTTGCTTCTCCTTGCCTTCTGCCATGATTGTGAGGCTTCCCCAGCCATGTGGAACTGTAAGCCCAATTAAACCTCTTTCTTTTGTAAATTGCCCAGTCTCAGGTATGTCTTTATCAGCAGTGTGAAAATGGACTAATACAAAGTTTTAACACCCAATACCTCAGAATGTGACCTTATTTAGAGATAGATTCTTTATACAGAGGTAATCAAGTTAAAATGAAGTCATTAGGGTGGGCCCTAATCCAATTTAACTGGTGTCTTTTTAAAAAGAAGAAATTTGGACATAGGCACAGACAGAAGATGGCATGAAGAGATACAGGGAGAAGATGGCCCTCTACAAGTCAAGGAGCGAGGGCCAGGACAGATCCCTCCCGGAGCCTAGGAAAGAACCAGCTCTGCCAACAGCTTGATCTGGGACTTCCAGCCTCTGTATAACTCTGAGACAATACATTTCTGTTATTCAAGCCATCTACTTTCTGGTACCTGGTTATAGCCACCCTAGCAACTAATACAGCTGCTTACCAATTATGTGACCTCAGACAACACAACCCAGTCTCGGGTGCCTCTCCTATCAGGAGGACACAAGACAATATTCTGCAAATCTCCTGCAAATCTACAACTGGGGATACAGACCGTCAGTACTGTGTCAGGCACATTGGGGTTACGGGAGAAATCTAAAATTCTCTCTACCCTCTCCTGCAAAGATCTTACCCCCAAGCCAGCAAGGGGAACTCATAATGCATTGTGAAATTATCACACTGCTATAAATCAGGTATAAGCATGTATAATAAAAAAATATCAAACTCTGTGCTTATCAGTCAACAACAACAACAAATGCATAGCCAATTTTTAAGATAGGACTCGTTCCCAGGACAGATGGCAGGCCTATTATAAATACTCTCATGTTCTGTGAAGTTTGAGTACATCAGGATGTGTGATCCTCTGTGTCTCACCCTCTCGAGACACAATTTGACTGCAGGAATATGACGTAACTGTCCTGGTTAGTGCACCAAACATAATACAACATGCCTTCAATATGTCAGCCTGTTTCATCCTCCCTAAATACATAATTGATTTTCAACATTTTATGCTCCAATTATTGCCCAAAAGCAGATTGGGGCAAGTTCATATTTCAAATGCTCCTTGCTTAAAAGTACAAAAAGAATGACCAGAACAATTAATGAATTGTCTTCAATTTTTCTTGGAAGACAGTCATTTGTTTATAACCTTCTCCAATTTCTCCATCACACACATACATCCCCCTAATATATCAAAAAGGATACAGAATTTATATATCCTGGCTAAAAAATAGAGCTACATAAATACCATGCAAAACTACCAACAAGAAGAGAAGAATTTTTCTTTATTTGGAACACCGAAAGAGTAGCCTCCTACATCCCCCCACAGAAACAGAATTAGGAACAATGTCAAACAAAAATTAAAAGCTCAAAATTCCCTTTTTTAAAAAAAGTAGAGCTTTATATTTAGGTCATTTTATTTTTAACCACAGCCTCCTAAATGACCTGAATATCCCAACATCCACTCTAAGTGACAAGTTTTGTAATTCCTCTGAATAATTTAGTTGGGCAAATTTGTTTTACTCCTTGTTAAATAAAAATGTTACTTCAGAAATTGACAAGTCAGTTGCTCACAGAAATTTTCAGTCTCAGTATCTTCCACTCCTATTAGGAAAAAACTGTGTGAGGGAAAGCACAACTTTAACTGGGTCTCTTGTGTGGCAGAGACTTCAACCGCCACAATAGAGAGGGGCAGTTTCTGTTTACATGAAGTCTTCCATCTATCCACCATCTCAAAAAAAAAAAAAAAATAGAGTGCCAAGGTATTTTAAGGTTCCAGAGGCACGTGTTTGAATTTGGGTCCTGAAAGACATTGCTATCGGCACAATCATGTACAGGGACTTTCTTAGAGCACGGAGTGAATAATACATGCCAGAATATTTTACTTTGACTTCTACTAAAATAGAAACAGCAGCAGCACTGGCCTCAGCAACAAGGTTAGGGTTTTTTGTTGTTGTTTGTTTTTAATCCAATTTCACTTTTAGAAAAGCTGGTATCTCAAGTAAAAGAAAATAATTTATTCTGAATGATGCTGGCTTTAGGAAACACAGAGCATTTATGATTGGGGTCCAGGGGTGGGATGGGTCTGCCTGGTTCCTGTTTCCTTCTATGAGGACAGCACCCCTCTAGCTTACCATCTGGGCTCCTCTTCTGGCCTGTCACTAGCCCCCTTCCTAGAAGCTCTAGTGACTTTCCTAACCCAGGAAGTTTAGGAATAGAGACTGGGGATGGGTCCCAGCCCTTCCCTCCTCCTTCTTCTTGGGGACTGAGCTGCTCTCTGGAAGCACAGGTTTAAGTCTGGTCAGCTTTCTGGCCCCACATGGGAAGCCTTGATGGCCCAACACTGCCAGGAAGCAGGAGGGCAGGCTGTCTCTACTGTGGAATTCAGGAGTGGGATGTACACTGTTGGCACATATAAAAATCATTTTTTAAAAAATGTAAGTCAAAGTCTCTGATATTAGTTCTATCATCTTAAAAAGGTGCAATTTGACCAGGCATGGTGGTGTGCACCTGTGGTCCCAATTACTCAGGAGGCTAAGGAGGGAAGATGGCTTGAGGCCAGGACCTTGAGAAAGCAGTGAGCTATGATCCTGCTACCGTACTCCAGCTTGGGCAACAGAGTGAGACCTTGTCTTGGCAAAAAAAAAAAAAAAAAAAAAAATTAAGGTGTAATTTGAATTCCACATGTTTTCTTTCTCCTTGTCTCTCAGAACTGGTTCAGAATTCAGACAGGGAAAACTGACCTACCATTTATTGCCTGCCCCCATCAGATCCAAAGAATCCAAACACTGAGTGTTTCCTCTTTGAGGAGTAGATTTGAGATCTTACTATCTTTAAAAAAGGTTTTTTGTTTTTTGTTTTTTACTTCCAAGTAATCTGTGAGAAAACAGAAAGAAAGAGAAAAACCAGAACAATTCTAATACCCAAAACAATGACTTTTTTCATTTCATTTAAACCTTACAATGACTCACTGATATCATTATTACAGCCATTGGTCAATGTATTCCACCTCAAGCACTAACTAGTAGTACTTAAATGAACTTGTCCATGTTACTCACTCTCATCTGTAAAATGGGGATGGTGATATCCTAAACTCATAGGTGTGATTTATAGAGTGAATGAATAATGCAGGATTAAAGCAACTATTGTATGTAAAGCCCCAGAACACTCATGGGGATAGTATTAAATAACATCACCTTCCATCCTCAGCTCTTCACAACGGATTCATTCAACCCCAGCTTGGGCGACAAAGCAAGACCCTGTCTCAAAACAAAAACCAAAAGAAAGAAAAAAACTAAAATGGACAGATTCAGAAGCAGAATGGTCTTTAGGAGATTATTCCAATAAACCTTTCCTTCATTTTTAGATAAGAAATTAAGATCCAGTGTGAATGAGTGATCTGTCTAAGGTCATTCAGAGAAAAAATTTTAAAGGCTTTCATTAAAAAAAAAAAAAGCCTTTCATTCATTTCTATAAGCACATAGTTCTGAATGTAGTCTCCTGTCCACATCCTTGAAATAGGATTTGGCAGATTAGAATCTGTAAACTAGAGCCACGTGTCAGTATTAAATCTTTCTTTACTGTACAAACAATGTGAGGCAGACCCCAGGGTTTGCCAGCATGCCTGCCACAGCCAGGCCCTCCCCCGACGCGCCCACGGCCTCCACTTCAAGAGTGAGGAGGGCATGTTTGCATTCTCCTAATGAGTAATGCATCTAGAATCAGCACAACTTTTCCCTGATTCACTCTTTTAGTGAGGCTACTTTTCTCAAGGACTCCTAGCAACCCCAAATTCTTATTTTATCAGTTTCTTATTTTATTCCTGTCACTTCTAAGTATTTGCCAACTATCATTTTCTCAGTTTTCCCCCATCTAAGCCACAAATGCAACTAATTAGTTATGAAAGTGACTAAGTCTTTTTTATGTAAAATTAAGGATAAGAATCTTACTACTAATGTTCTCTGAATGATAGCATAACTATCATTTAAGAAAACTCCAGGGCTGAATACTGCCAGACTAGCTCCCTACATAGCTCATCTTTCAAGGAAGTTACTGAAGAATGAAAGGCACGCACCAGTGGTCCATATTTGCTATTTCCTCTGGTTCTTTAATATCTGCCCACCTATTTCCAGATCTTTTCTCTCTTGTTGTGAAATCTTTCTGCTGGAAATACTCCAATAACACTTAAATATTTTAATTGTTAATTCATAGAATGCCATCATTGCTGAAATGTTGTCAATTTCTACCTTCTTTCCAGTACTAGGTACACAGATTTTTTTTTTAATTTGTAAATTATTGCTAACTTTTTGAGAGGGTACAGTGGGATATGTTGATACATGTATACAATGTATAGTGATCAAATCAGGATAATTAACATGTATCACCTCAAACATTTATCATTTCTTTGTGTTGGGGACATTCAAAATCCACTCTTCTAGCTATCTGAAAATATACAATGAATTCCAGTTAATTATCGTCACCTGAGATTGCTATAGGACACTAGGACTTATTCCCCCTATCTAGCTGTGATTTTGTATCTGTTAACCAACCTCTAGCTAGCTCCATCCCTCCTCCAAAACTTCCCAGCCTCTAGTAACCACTATTCTACTCTCTACTTCCAAGAGATCAACGTTTTTAGTTTTCACATATGAGTGAGACTATGCGGTATTTATCTTTCTGTGCCTGGCTTATTTCACTTGACATAGTGTCCTCCAACCTCATCCATGTTACCTCAAATGATAAAATGTCTTTTTTATGGCTAAATAGTATTCCATTGTATATTACATTCTATTCATCTGCTGATGGAGACTTAAGTTGATTCCATATCTTGACTACTGCGAACAGGGCTGCAATAAACATGGGAATGCAGATATGTCTTCAACATACTGATTTCCTCTCCTTGGGATATATACTCAGTAGTGGGGTTGGTAGACCATATGGTAGCTGTGTTTTTAGCTTTTTTGAGGCACCTTCACCTGTTTTCAATTATTTTTTTTTATGGGCTCACATCTAATTAAAGTACATAGTTTTAAACACTCTCAAGTGAAAATGAAGCTTTGGGCAATCTATAATTTATTTTCCAACCTGCTCTTAGTTATTCAAGAAAGGACAGTTTTAATTCTAAATGTCTGAAATTGCTGCCTTTTTCAGTAGTTAAGCCCAGTCCCCAAGATCAATAGGAAACTAAGAATGATCAGCTTACCCCAACCATCATCCCAAATAAATTTAAATTCATATTCATTACCATTTGTTGGTCTAGGTGGTTACTGATGTTGCAAGGCCAATGAATTCTGCCCTGGGAGTCCTACTACAGGACTCTCCCCAGTTGAGCAGAGGGTAGTTTAATAGATCAACTGAATACTTTGTCTCTAAGATGTATTCAATTAAAGAATTTATCCCTGAATATTTGTACTAAGACATACTAAAACCAAAAGCCAAAACATCATATTAAACATGAAATTATTTGATATATGCAGTAAAAGAGAATTGAAAGCATTATTTCCAAATCAATCACACCACATACATTCAGACAACTATGAGTCTAGCATATCAAGAAAAACTCCTCTCATGGTCTCGCACTTTGCTTTACATTTGTTTTTCCAATAAGATTCGACGTTTTGGGTATGCACACCAAAAGGCAACAGGAAGTGAACGTTGAATCATTATGGTTAACCTGAGCATGTTGGAAACCAAGGAAAGGCTGAATGTTATTTTATGCAGCCCATGAATAGCAGCAAACCTATGCCTGCAAAATAGGCAGCAAAGTTTGGGCAGAACTGTCACCAATAATTTCCAAATAATCAACAGCTCGTTGATGGCTTACACCAAAAGCCCATATTTCCCTCAATAGGGCACAGCTGTGATACTTGATTTTATGGCTACAGGACTCATCAATTTGCAAGTAATGACCTGGACTACCAAACTGTATCAGATGCAGTTCAAAGTAATGCTTGCATAGTTTGCAACAGCAATTGTATAACAGATATTAATCACAGCATAAGCTGAAATTCCAGTAACAATAGTTGCTACTTTCTCTTGAAATAAAAATTTTCTCAAAAATAAAACCACTCAAAAAATTTGAATTTGATCCACAGGGGCAAATTTTTCAATTGATCCAGTTTAACTTGATAATCTCTCTTCAAGTGATATTTTATGTCCAGAAACATGTAAAGGATTGACAATCTTAGAAAATGTTAATTTGTGAAGAAACTAAGATTAATGTACCAGCAAATATTCCACAATAATGAGGGCAAGCACCCCACTTTAGGCTCTGCACCTGCCCTGTCACAGTTTTCGGCCACCTCCACCCTGGTCTGTTTGGGGGCCCTTGAGCCAAGTCTCCTCACTACTCAGCTATCTACCCCCCACCGCTCTTGTCCACATTAAGTCCAGGGATTTCATCTCCTCTCCATTTCTTCACTTCTGAAAGATTAACCTGGCCTCCTTACCATTCCGTTCAGGAAAACAGTTACGCATCACTTATCAACGAGGATACATTCTGAGAAATGTGTCAGGAGATTTTGCCGTATGAACATCACAGAGTGTACTTACACAAACCTAGATGGGACAGCCTACTATATACCTAGGCTCTGTGGTAGAGACTATTGATCCTAGGATACAAAACCATACAGCATGCTACTGTAGTGAATACTGTAGGCAACTGTAAAACAATAGTAAGTACTTATACATCTAAACATAGAAAGGGGACAGTAAAAACACAGTATATGGCCAGGTGTGGTGGCTCATGCCTGCAATCCCAGCACTTTGGGAGGCCAAGGTGGGCGGATCACCTGAGGTCAGGAGTTCAAGACCAGCCTGACCAACATGGAAAAACCCTGTCTCTATTAAAGATACAAAATTAGTTGGATGTGGTGGCGCAAGCCTGTAATCCCAGCTACTAGGGAGGCTGAGGCAGAAGAATCGCTTGAACCAGGGGAGGCGGTGGTTGCGGTGAGCCGAGATCGCACCATTGCAATGCAGCCTCGGCAACAAGAGCAAAACTCTGTCTCAAAAAAAAAAAAAAACAAAAAAAACAAAAAAACAGTATTAAAGATAAAGAACAGTACAGCTGTATAGGGCAGCTCCAATATAAACTTATGGGACCACCATTGTATATGTGGTCTGTCGTTGACCTAAATGTTATATGGTGCATGACTGTTGTTGTAATACCTTTCAAATTTAAAAGCAATTTTGCATACCTGTGTAAGAACTATATTTTTCCCCTATTCCAGAGTGCACAGCATTATTATTGTCAGTTACGAGGAAATGATTTGGAAATTCTAATGGGACACTTTAATCCTTAGGAGTTTGATTTGTGATACCTCACCAATATTTTTAGACAGATGGCCAGGGATAGCTTTCTGGTTTACTCCCCAAACATCCTACATTCAATCTGTCTAACAATATACCTTTCTGTCAATATCCCATCTACATATAACTCCAAAGAAATAATAAACTCTCCTTCAAAAAATGCTGTGGGTCTCCTCTTCTAGATTACTCTTTCTAAACCAGATGTCTTAAAAGAGAGTAAAAGATGATCTCTAGGGGTATAGAAAGAAAATACTGAAATTTGTAGTCATGTTTACTTGTCTCATTATTTGTTTTTGTATATTTTATAATGGAAATAGCTTTAGTAAACAATGTGTAATTATAAATTTACAAATGTTGCAGGTATGAGCAAAAAGTATTTTACTTAAAGGATTGTAAAGTGAAAAATGTTTAAAGACTACTGTACCAAACAATAACGCTTTCTCCTAATATACTTTTCTTGGTCCTGTGTGGATAATTCCTACTAAAAGTTTGTATTCTAGTTGTTTGGTTTATAAAATATTTTGTATTAATGTAGTGTTCAGATTGTAATGTGACAATCTTTTTTTTTTTTTTTTTTTTTGAGACTAAGTCTCACTCTGTCACCCAGGCTGGAGTGCAGCAGCACCATCTCGGCTCACTGCAACCTCCGCCTCCCAGTTTCAAGCGATCTTCTGCCTCAGCCTCCGGAGTAGCTGGGACTACAGGTGTGCACCACCACTCCTGGCTAATTTTTGTATTTTTAGTAGAGACGGGGGTTTTACCATGTTAGCCAGGGCCGGTCTCGAACTCCTGGACTCAAGCAATCCATGGGCCTCGGCCTCCCAAGGTGTTGGGATTACAGGTGTAAGTCACTGCGCCCGGCCATAACATTCTAATTACTAAAAATCAGACCTCATTTGGCCTTCCTGTTGTATCTTGAATTACATTTTCTTATTCAGGTCTAGTCTTAAAGACATCTCCATAGTTTAAAAAAAAATTTTTTGGCCTTTACTTAAAAATTAAAACCAAGTAAGCCATCAAATATCCTAAAAAATAAATGACATTCAAGGACAATTTTCTTTTTTTTTTTTTTTTCAATTTTGTTTTTGTAGTGGTCTCAGAATAGACCAGGCAAATTTTCAAACATGTATAGCACTTACATGGTACAGACTGTTCTAAGTTCTTTCTCATTTAATCCTCATAACAAAATTATAAAATTATATCATAAAATTATATTTATTTTTAATAAAATGAATTATAAAAACTAGCATTAATAGATACAGAAATTTTACTTTTTTTTGAGACAAGGTCTTACTCTTTCACCCAGGTTGGAGTGCAGTGGTGTGATCTCAGCTCACTGCAATCTCCGCCTCCTGGGCTCAGGTGATCCTCCCACCTCAGCCTCAGTAGCTTGCACTATAGGCACAAGCCACCATGTCCAGCTAATTTTTGTAACTTTTGTAGAGATGGGGTTTCGCCATGTTGCCCAGGCTGGTCTCAAACTCCAGAGGTCAAGCAATCCACCTGCCTCAGCCTCCCGAAGTGCGGGGATTATAGGCATAAGCCACCACACCTGGCCTTTAGTTTTATTCAAGCCTCCTCTAAAACCATGGTCAATATTGTTGGGAACAGGCCCCCAAATCTGGCCATAAACTGGCCCCAAAACTGACCATAAACAAAATCTCTGCAGCACTGTAACGTGTGTGATGGCCATGACACCCATGCTGAAGGTTGTGGGTTTACCGGAATGAGGGCAAGGAACAACTGGCCCACCCAGAGCAGAAAACCACTTAAAGCTGTTCCTGAACCACAAACAATAGCATGAGTGATCTGTGCCTTAAGGACATGTTCCTGCTGCAGATAACTAGCCAGACCCATCCCTTTGTTTCGGCCCATTGCTTTATTTCTCGTAAGAAATGCATTTAGTTAATCTATAATCTATAGAAACAATGCTTATCACTGGCTTGCTGTCAATAAATATGTGGGTAAATCACTGTTCAGGGCTCTCAGCTCTGAAGGCTGTGAGACCCCTGATTTCCGACTCCACACCCTATATTTGTGTGTGTGTCTGTCTGTCTGTCTGTCTTTAATTCCTCTAGCACCACTGGGTTAGGGTCTCCACAACTGAGCTGGTCTCGGGAAATATTGTTTTTTTTGTTTGTTTTTTTTTTTGTAAAGATTTTTTTTATTTCTACTGGGGAGGGAGGAGGATAAATAGAACTGTTTTCCAATTTGCTCTCCACTATATACACACATACCCACACACATAAACATACATACACCAAAAATACCCCAAACAAAAAACAAAAAAACCAGGAATCAAAAACCAAAACACCCTCAAACTGCACCAATACTTCATATTTTGACCAAAAAAATATCCTGGGAGGAAGTGAAAAATGCAAAATCAAATGACTGAAAAATGCTGAACAAACAGCATTATTAATATAGAAAATATTTATATTACTGAACTAGTAACAGGTGATGTTCTCTGTGTCTGTAAAACTTTGGAACCACATAGCTGATTTGTTAAATCTAGTCCATGCCAGCTTCCAAAAACCAAACTTTTAGTTAGCTTCATTCTTTGATGCCTCATCAAAATTTTCTACAAGATCTGGAACATCATCATCTTCCTCATCAATGTCTTCTGGTTTTGGTGCTTTACTGTCCAAGACTTGCCGTAGGAACTGTTCAGCTAACTTCCTAAGGCTTGTTAAACTGTCAGCACCAAGCTGACTTAATATTCCAGGAAGCATTTCTGTGATTGGTTTGGCTTCTGCATGACCAGTAATTGCAAAGGTATTAGCAGAAAGGGAAGCTTGGACTTTGGGATTGTTGGAATGAATAACTGTCCCATCATCTTTAATCATGTTCACCTCTTCAATACCAGCTATATTATTCACAGCCAGTTTTTTTAGAGAACTCTGAAGCTTTTTGTCATCAGCTGTGGCTGTTCTATGTACCACCTTCTTCTTTCTGCGAGACCCTTGCCCCCTATCTGGACCTGAGCCTGAAGTTTGGCTAACTTTTCTTGATTCATGCTGTTGGTAAATCTGAAGCAGGGAGGGTCCTCCAACACCAGCACGCGGCAAGAGCAAGATGGCTGCCTCAGCCGAGACAGAGAAAGACGACGAGTGCGGCAGCGGCGGCTGGAGCAGATCCACGTGATACAGCTGACCCCGCCTCTCCCTCTCCGGGGCAGCCTATCCTGGGAGCGCACATCTGAACTCCAACCCAAATATTGTTAATGAAGAGCTTCTGAAGGGAAAACTTTATTTTCTGTGACTTCCATTTTATGCCTCTACCAGTTGTTAAGGAATCCAACCCATTAACTGTGTAGCCTCGGGCAGGCAATTTAACCTCTCTGTGCTTTAGAATCCTAATCTGCATGAAGTTCATTTATTAGAGTGCCTAGTAAAAGCCAGGCACTGTTTCTGGCTGAGGGATATGGCAGTGAATAAAAGACACAATCCTGTTCCTAAGCATCCTGTTAGGTAATTCCAAGAAAGCACAGAAGGTAACTAGTCATTATAAGGTTAGCCATTACTATTTCCCAAAACAAAGGGCTACTTTGCTACTTCTCTTAACATTACCTTAGTCCTGTTTTGATTTTAAGGCAAATTCTACCTAGCTCCTGTTTCTTAGCTGGTGAAAAGGGGCAGAAAAGGAGACAGTAAAACGATCAATCTGAATTTGGCACCAGTGAGCACATATACCCGCTACCTTTCCTTGAAATAAACTATGAAAAGCTCCACAGATGCAGTCAGCTACAGGGGTTAAAAACCTATCACAGCCAGGAACAAAGTTCTGCAAACGACTTTTGATGGATAGCATCCCGCAGCACTCTGGATCCTCCTAGCACTTTCCAGCGATGCTGATGAAGGTCTATTTACACCTGGAGGTTACAGCTGACATACTGCTGCATGTCTGATAGCTGCAAGATTCAGCTGCAGTGCAACTTAATCCCTCATGATGTCACTTCCAGGCTGCCCTTATAGGACCTGCCATGAGACATCTTTTTATTTATTCAAAATTATTATATAATCACAGAACCACGCTCTCCATTGTCACCTCTATTACACAGAAAGCACTGCTCAGGCAGCCTGCTTTTAGCACAGATTGTAGAACCACCAGCAAGACAGTAAAAGAATCCTGCTGAATCTAAAGTAAACACATGAAGGTAACAGAAACTCTCGAGAGCGCATTTCCCTCCTCAGCAGCTCACAAACACCTCACTAAACCCAAATATCTGAGACAAACCCACATCTGCACCCAGAGGATCACAAATACCACTGGCCACGCCTTAGAAGTTACAGGTTACAACCTCAAAATCTCTGTGAAGGAGTCAGATAAAATTTATTTCCTCATGTATGCATTTCATACCATTCTGCTAAAAACAAAGAAAATCTGTGGCAAAATATTTGCAGTTTGCTGATCATCTACAAAGCCAGGTAATTGGTCATGATTTACCCTCACCCTTGGCATTTGGTCTGTCAGCATTAGAAAGATATTCAGTCCTCCTCACTGCCACCCCCTCCCTACATTCATGCACCTAAATTCACGATCAGCTTGCTGACTTCAGGCTCAATGGGCAGCCTGGGTCCCCTCGGGCAGGCCAGCAGGAAGAAATGGCATTCAGGAGGAAGATGAGAAGAGGCACCCAGGCTGAACTCATGTCCACACTGTCCATACCGCCAGCCCCTCCGGCCACAGGTCCCAGTCTGGGAAGAATCCTCTGCTGACAAGACTTTCTTTGGATCACACTGGCACACCCCACGCTGGGCTCTCCCACTTCTCCGTAACCTCCAGCCCCTTTCTGAGAACAAGTTGGTGTCACTTGGACTTTTTGCCAGTTCCATGACAGCACATGCCCAGTCTGGACACTGGAGGATGGTCCTGTCCATCCGACTTCTCATTCCTTTGGTCTAGCTGCTCCTCTATCCCCAACCCTCCTCTTTTCACCCAGCATTTCCCTATCCCAGGTCCTCCCTCCATCAACAACCCCCTCTCCCTTCCCCCACAGCCTCTGGAACCTTCTGTCCACTGTTCAATTCCCTAACAATTACAAGCAAGGGCTTTGGAGTGTGAGGATCTGGTTGAGCCCAGCCCCTACCATTTCTGGATGTATGACCTTGGGCAAGTTGCCTAATCTGATTAAACCTGAGATTCCTCATCTGTACAGCAGAGTTTACCTCATCTCTGAAAGTGAGGATTAAATGAAAATACACATAAAGCACTTAACAAAATCCCCAGCACACATTCAAATATTTAATAAGTGACAATTTTGAACGAGGAAAGGGTTTCATAAATGGTAGTGATTATTACTCCCTCCCTCCACCACGTTTTTATTTTTCATCGTGATAAAATAGACATAAAATTTACCGTTTTAACCATTTTTAAGTATATAGTTCAGTAGCACTAAGCACGTCCTTCTGCAACCATCAGCACCATCCACCTATACAAGTTTTTTGTCTTCCCCAGCTGAAACTCTGTACTCATTAAACACTAACTCCCCTATCTCTGCTTTTGACAGGGCTTCTCTCCCCTGGAGGCGCTGGCTCACCAGTGGCTCTGGGCAGGTGGAAAGACTGGACGTTCTACAGGCCATCTCTCTTCTAACCTCATGTAAAGATTCATCCCTCTTTGAGTCACTACTCACAGTCATACCGCACTCTACCCCAATCCTCAGCCATCACCTACCTGTTTTTGATAACTTCACATGCACCAGGAAAAGGGGGCAGGGGGCCTTAGTTCACAATTTTCTCTTCCACTCTTTCTCCTGAGAGACGTTCCTGCCCAGTAGTCAGCTCCTAAAGGAACAAGAGCAGAGGAGACAACCTGGGTTAGAAGCTCCGCTCCACCATTTATTAACTCCATGACCCTGAGCAATTACTTCACCTCTCTGGGCCTCAGCTGCCTCACCTGTAAATGGCAATAAATAAGAGTACCTATTTGTGGGGCTGGGTTGAATGAATAGTCCAAAGCACTTAGGGCAGTGTCCAGCGCAGGGTCAGTGATGGCAGATGTTCTCATTACGCCTACACTTAAGCTCTGATCCCTGGCTCTTGACTCTGGCCAACCATTTCCAGGGTCACACCTCAGTCAGAAGCCGTATTTCCATACTCTTGCTTCACGACCACAGCCTCCTATCCTTCCGGCTCACACACCCCCTCCCTCCTGAGGTCCTTGCTCTCGGATGTCCCTTGAGCATGTCCCCTTCTTCATTCCCACAGTGTGGACTCCACCACCAATCACCCCCTTGCCAGCACCCTCAATTTTCTGCAACCCTCCTCTTTAGCCAAACCCAAGGGAGCTAATAACACAACTCAGCTTGTCCTCACCTACACCCTGGGCCCGAAAGACCACAGAAATCGCATCACTGTGCAGAAAGACGCCACTGCACTTGAATTCTCTGATCGAAAAGACCCTGAATATTCTAAAAGGCCCTCCTCCCACTCCCTGCAACCACTGTTTCAAAGTTTTGTCATTCTCCTCCATCCTACTCTAGCAAATGCCCTTTCTTCCCATTTTACTCAGGTAACAGAAGCCAGCAGGCTTGACGTGCTAACACCACAGCTTCCCGCCCCGGTGCCTCGCCTACCCACTTACCCACATGCACCTGCCTCGGCTTTTCCTCTTCACTCCTGTTCCAAGCCAACCTTCTTCACGGCTCCCTGCCGCACCCCACGCTCCATCCACTTACCCACACACACCACCCGGTTCACCTTTCATCCTTGGCTAGGGTGGTCCCCCCTACCCCAACCCAACTGCCACCTCACCTGGCTACTCCCTTGAGACGCAGCTCAAGAATCACCTCCTGCTGGGCATGGAGGCCCATGCCTGTAATCCTAGTGATTTCGGAGGCTGAGGGAGGATCGCTTGAGCCCAGGAGTTAGAGACCAGCCTGGGCAACACAGTGAGATTCCATCTCAAGAAAGGAAAATTACCTCCTCCTTGAACCCCCTGCCCCAGCTTCTCTAATACTCCACTCATACCTATGTAAACTTTACTTCGCTATTTTTTGATTGTCTGTCTCCCTGAGAACAGAGGCTATATTGTCCATTGCGAATCAAAGTGCCAGTAAGTGTTGAATAAATAAAAGGATGAGTACAGTGGACCCACTTTCTGTTCTGAAATGTTTCACCAATTAAGACTCATCATCAGCCACTTACATATGATGTCAGACATTTTCTCCCTCGATGTAGACTGAGAAGCATCCCCTTCCCTTGCCCTTCCAGAACAAATATCCCTTTGATGAAAGAAAAAAACCAGAAACAAAACCACTACTTCCTCCTCAACAAAAACAGAATGCCCAAAATAGCAAGGCAGTTTATGAAAAACATCCAGCTGACACTGGCTTAGGTAGGGATCAATGCAGTTGTCCCAGCTTAAGAGGAGAAAGGGAAGTTTACCTTGGATGGCTATTTGAGGGAGGCAATAATATTCACATGCTAACCAAGAAAGTTGATCAAAATAATAAACCTCCCTTGCTATTTATAAAGCAAGGGAGGAAAAGGAAATGGGTAACTCCATGGAAATTTCCTTCCTTTGTCTAGTTTTGCTTCTGGTATATGGCTACCACACTAATTTCTCGATACCAATTTAGGACTATTTAATTTATAGGAAGTCATTTTGAAGGGCCCCAGGGAGCTGCAGATGGTACCTCGGGGGTCCATCTGTTTAAGGATGAAAGCTTTGTGCACACCATTACATCACTCTAACCTCCTTGGAAACTTCCTATCTGACAAAATCTAGATGTTTGCTCTGTCAACAAGATATTTGTGCTTGTCCCCAGCCTCAGGCTTTGGTTCCTGATTAGTTTTAAAATCATTATGCACCCGAACTGAATAGGGCTACTGTTAGCAGCTGTAAGGTCTTCTTCTGGGCAAATCCCCAAGTCTGTGGCCTTCAGGGAGTGATTTCTGTCCTTTCTGCATAATTGCACTCTCCTGATTGATGAGCTGATCAGTGTTCCTACCCCTTCCTGAGCTAAACCCTCTCTTCCCGCTCTATTTATTTTCCCAAGAGATCAGAGGGGAGGGGGAAATGGCATGGTGAGGCAGGCCTTTGGCTCTCCCCAAATAAATGCTCAGGCACTCTACATTATTACAACTTTAGTAGCTCAGTTCTGTCCCAGAGCAGACTCACTCACCATCCCTTCTCGCCATCCTTAAATCCGCCCTTGTGCCAGGAAACAGCTGCTATTTTCTAGATCTTCACAGATCCCATGATGCCCCAGCACCCACAAGTACAGATCCACGTCAGTCCAGTGGGTCACCCAATCACACACATCTGTGCTCACCTCGGAGCATGCCTACATCACCTACATCCTCTCCAATTTCCCACACGCCTCGAGGCTCAACAGGGCACAATCACATAGCGTCAACTGTGCTGTGGCTGGTAGGTGCTGCACAAGAACCTTGGCAGAGAATGTAGAAATTACATTTTAAACAAATTTCTGTTGGGGGTAGGGGCTGAGGATCGCATGTACTGATGTTTGCAATTTACTTTGAAATACTTTTTGAAATAAGATGGTGTGATGGGTAGATATGTAATAAAGCCCAGATTGCATGATCTTAATTATAGAATCTAGGTGGGGGGTATGTCAGTATTCACTGTACATTTCTTTTAACTTTTTTCTTTTTTTTTTGAGACAGGGTCTCACTCTGTCCCCCAGGCTGGAGTGCAGTGGCACAATCATGACTCACTGGAAGCTCGATGTGCCCACCTCAGCCTCCCAAGTAGCTGGAACTACAGGCGCACACCACCACACCCAGCTAAGTTTTAAATTTTATTTTTCATAGAGATGGGGTCTCGCTACGTTGCACAGGTTGGTCTCAAACTCCTGGCCTCAAGCAATTCTCCCAAAGTGAAACTTTTCTTCATGTTTGAACATGGTTTACTGCTGGTTGTGTTAAACTCTGATTACTTGGTCAAGGTAGTGCTGGCAGGTTTCTCCACTGTAAATTTACTTTTTCCCCACCTTTCCATACTCTGTCTCTTAGAAGTGAGTCACTAAATTCAGTCCACACTCAAGGTGTAGGGAGGACTAAGGCCTAGCTAGTGAAGGGGGAGGTATCTGCTAACATTACTCGAAATTCTTCTATAAGGAAGATGTCTCTTCTCCCAGTATACAGTTATGTGCAGGTATATTTATTTTATATCTTGGACTATAATGCAGTACATCATATTATTTATTTTGTTGCTCAAATTATTCCAGCTTTGGCTATTAGGAGCTCTTTGAGGTTGGCTGGTATGGCCTTCAGACATGCCCACATCCTTTGTTTCATGAGCACTTCCTTATTTTCTGACAATGCAAGATGCCCCAGACCTATAATTATCCATTTCTTCAAGGAGTCCTGGTTACTGTGATTAGAGAATGGAATTTAGGAACCAAGATACTGGGGTGTTATTGCTTCTAAGCTCTTTCAGTGAACAGATCTAGGAAATACATGTGTGTCCTAATCCATGAATACACACTAAAATATAATTATTTCTGTATCTATGTCAAGCTAAACCTAAGTTCACATTGAGGTTTCTGACTTTAATACAGTCCCACAAGGTTCGTTCTAGCTTTCCTTCCTTGCATACCTTTGACTTTCCTCTCCAGCTGTGGGAAACTTGGCTCTCTCCATCCACCACCCCTTCACTATTTGTTTAACCCTTGTACATATATAAAGCAGTGTTGGAACTGTCAACCTGTGTCCCATGAGAAACTTTACCCACTAGAGTACAGCGTTTATGCAGTTCTTTTTGTAGTTTTTATAGATTATAGTCAAAACACCATTTTCCAAAGCTACCCAGGTCCATGTCTTTCTGTCCCCACTCTCTTCAGTGACCATGTCATGCAACTGTAAAGCAGGTAGATTCTTTTCCCACAGTCTGTAAAGCAGGTAGATTTTTTTTTTTTTTTTTTTTTGCCACAGTCTGCATCTCAGTGCCCCACTCCCAACACCCCACACATGGAGAGGTATGAACAGCTGCTGGTTGATGTTTTATAAATTTGCATACATTAAAGTTCTTTCATGCCTATTTTATCTAAATAATTAAAGTCTATTTACTTAAGTAGCTGACATCCCTTCCTATTGGTATACACATTGTTTTATCCTTAGTACTACAATACTTATGTCTACGTGTATCCCTGACACCTAGCTCAGTTCTGGACCACGAAGTAAATTACTCAGATACTAATAAGATGAACATATTCCACAAATTTATTGAAAGAAACTACTATGTTTAGTAATTCAACACAGTTAATTGCTGGAAGTCATTCAATAAAACTAGAACAATGTTCACTGCAGTGTTATTTAAAATTCAGTAATAAGTAAATAGTTGAAAAAATTATGTTACACCTACAGGCTGGAAAATGAATTACATGCAATCACTAGAAATCATTTCTAGAAGAATGCATATTGATACAATACACACTGTGTGTGTACAAAAATATCAAGTTATACAGCAAAAAGTATGGCATTTATTTAACATATGTCTGTGAAAAGAAAAACACTTAAGGAAGGCATATACCAAGTTTTGTTTTTGTTTTGAGACAGGCTGTCACTGTCACCCAGGCTGGAGTACAGTGGTGAGATCTCGGCTCACTGCAGCCTCAACCTCCTAGGCTCAAGTGATCCTTCCACCTCAGCCTCACGAGTGGCTGGGACTACAGGCACATGCCACCACACCCAGCTATCAAATAATTTTAGTATTTTTTGCAGACTTGGGGGGTCTTACTATGTTGCCCACGCTGGTCTTGAACTCCTGGGTTCAAACAGTCCTCCCACCTTGGCCTCCCAAAGTGCTGGGATTTTAGGTGTGGGTCACCATGTCCAGCCATCAAGTTATTTTTAAATTACTTTTTTCATTTCTTTCTAAAAGTAACAGACAGAAGACTGCTGTGTGGAAAACCTTACAGAGAATTCTTCCAAGACAGAGTGTTGGATCTGACAAAGAAGAAACAGAATCAGTTGCTGTGGACCAGGCAGAGTGCACCCACGGCTGAGCCAGGCCAGAGATGCACAGGGCATGGCAGGCTGGCTGGTGGATGCCCTCGGGTCGGCTGTAATCCGAGATGAGCATCAAAAAGGCCAAGGCAGTAGGTAAGGCAGTGGGTGTCAGTGCTAATATGTTTAATACAGACAGAAGGGTGGAATTGAGAGCTGTCTGGGGAAGCATCCTGAGAAATGTAGGGTTTAAAGAACAGGAAAGATTTAAATAGAGGCAGGGAGGAGGAAGGAAGGCAAAATGAATGGAGACAAGTATAAGACCGCCCCTCTGTCTGGAAGGTTTCTCATTATCCCACTCTGTAAAAACCCAGGGGAGATCTTAAGCAATGACAGCCATGGGGAGCCTGTTTGAAGTTTCCAAGAGTCCCGCCCTCGGGTAATGTGCTACAGGGAGGGGAAGGATTGCCTAATGGGATCTGGTTAGCCTCTAGCACCAGATAACGCTCAAGTGGCTGATAACAGGAGCCTAGCTCAGGGTTTTCAAAGATTAACGTTTTCACATTGGAATTTACACTCCACTGGTATAAAAAGTGCCTTTTACCAGAGAATAACACTAACACATGGTAACCATCCATTACACAGAAAGTTCAATGGCAATATAATAACCAACTCTCAGTTTCTAGCAATTTTCAATACACAAAACTGAGCGCCCCCCCCAGCCAGCCACCTTCAAGACTAGATCACATATGTAAATACAGAAAGAGCTACAGGACAACCTTATGCAAACACAGGGAATCCCCAGCTCACTGTAACAGGTGGGGGAGAATTAGTATTTGCTGAACACTTAACTAGACAAGGCATAGGTATCTTACACCCATTATCTCCTTTAATCCTCAAAACAAACAAGGCAAAGATCAGCCCCATAAATGGCTAGTTTGGAAATGGCAAAAATTTAAATTTATACTCAGCTCTGTCCAGCTCGAAGCCTTCCATGTTTCCACTTTGGAGTGATGTTTCAACAAACTCAAAACAGGCTTAAATATACCTTTAGTATCACTGGTTTGAAAAGAAGAAATCAGATCAGTTCTTTCTCCAAACAGTAGTTATTTTGTGAGATAATTCATACATGATGTCAAGATTGCAACTTTAAAACCTAAAGCATATTCTCAAATCTGAATGCAGTAAAGTTAACCATTTATGATTTGGCAAAATAGTATTACAATAACCACAAATAAATCAACTTGATTATGAAGTTTTAAAAAGTTACAAATCAAAAATAACCTTTTGCAACATGAAGATCTCAAATGAGACACGCACATCTAGATTTGATTCTTTTCATTCTCAATGACAACTAATCTACTTTGTACTCTTAAAATATATCACCCTAGGCAGGTGTGGTGGCTCACATCTGTAATCCCAGCACTTGGGGAAGCCAAGGGAGAAGGATGGCTTGAGCCTAAGCACTGTAGACCAGCCTAGGCAAGTAGACATCCCATATCTACAAAAAATAAATAAAAGATTAGCAGGGTGTGGTAGCACTCGCCTGTAGTCCTAGCTACTCAGGAGGCTGAGGCAGGAAAATTGCTTGAGCCCAGGAGTTGGAGGCTGCAGTGAGCTATGCACCACTGCACTACAGCCTAGGCAACAGTGCAAGACCTTGTCTCTAAAAAATATAAAGAAAAAATAGTAAAATAAAATAGATCACTCTATTCCTATATATCCCTTCTCTGCTCCTACGTACCACCTCTCACCCCCAAGAGATTCTTGCTTCTATAGTTAATTGCAAAACAATTCTATGATTCAGAAACCATGAAATAAAAAAGATTAGGATTCTTTGATAGTTATAATCTCCATTACCCTGAGATAGAAATCCCCCCCTGGAAAGTGAAAATCAGATATGTGTAGTGCACTAGAGATACTAGGGCACTAGTGCATGGTCCAAACAATGAGAAAGGTTTTTCATATTAAAATGATTTAAATTTTTAAGTACTCTTTAAATGACCAGAGTGATAGTGTCAAATGAACACTGTAGGTATTTGCCAAACCTCAGAACATACATTCATACAGAAGGCATTCAAATGCTATTTGTTATGGAATAAAGGCAATTCAGGACAAAAGGTAACGTCTTCTCTTCAGACAAACCAGGAGATGACTTTAGAAATTAACTTTTTAAAAATTTAACAAGAAAATTTAAGGGTTGAAAGTTCGAGGAAGAAAAAGTTCAGGGGAGAGAATTCAGGACAAAAGGCAATGTCTTCTCTTGAGACAAACCAGAAGATGGCTTTAGAAATTAACTTTTAAAAAATTTAACAAAAAAATTTAAGAGTTGAAAGTTCAAGGGAGAGAAAGCCGACCCCCATGTTTTATTTCTTAAGAACAGAGGATTTCCCATTCCCACTGCTTCACTTGACTAGCCTTAAAAAAAATAAAAAATAAAGGCGGGCACGGTGTTTCACGCCAGATCACTTGAGCACACGAGTTCAAAACCAGCCTGGGCAACATGGCGAAACCCTGTCTCTACAAAAAATACAAAAATTAGCCAGGTGTGGTGGCATGCATCTATAATCTCAGCAACTCAGGAGGCTGAGGTGGAAGGATCGCTTGAGCCTAGGAGGCTCAAGTAAGCCGATAGCGCCATTGCACTCCTGCCTGACAGAACGAGATCCCACCTCCAAAACAAACAAAACAGAACAAAAAACAAAACAAAACACTGCCAAGTGCTTTGCTGGGGTTAGGAGAACTGAACCGAAGTTTGAGTTCACCCACTTCCACATAGCTGCTGTGTGACCGTTTAATCTGACTCCTTTCCTTGGCTGAAAACTGCTCATATTTACCTACACCTTAAAACGCTGTTACAAAGCCCAGAAGGAACATCTATTCCTTCAGACATACTTGCTAAATATTTTCTCTCTGCCCTGATTCTAATGACAAAGAGGTCATACCAGCCCCAAGAGTCTAGGAAGAGATGAGCATGAAGGCAGTAAACTAACGCGGCTGTGATGGAGAACACACAAGTAAAGGTGCAAGTGAAGCACAGTGAAGTAATCACAATGTTCCACAAAACAGCAGCTATTTAAAAAGCTAAGGAGGAGAACCGCACAACACCTGGGGAAATGCATGAAATATATTACACAATCTGGGAGCGGTGGCTCATGCCTGTAATCCCAGCACTTTGGGAAGCCGAGGCGGACGGATCACGAGGTCAGGAGATCGAGACCATCCTGGTTAACACGGTGAAACCCTGTCTCTACTAAAAATACAAAAAAAAAACAATTAGCTGGGCATGGTGGTGGGCGCCTGTAGTCCCAGCTACTCAGGAGGCTGAGGCAGGAGAATGGCATGAACCCTGGAGGCAGAACTTGTAGTGAGCCAAGATCGCGCCACTACACTCCAGCCTGGGCGACAGGGCGAGACTCCGTCTCAAAAAAAAAAAAAGAAATATATTACACAGAAAAGCCTATAAGTACATGTATACCTTAGCTACAGCTATACATTTTTAAGGCATAGGCAAAGAACAGAAGGGAAGGAAGGAAGAGAATAAAATCATGGCTGCTGCACTTAAACACTTTCTTTTTTTTTTTTTTTTTGAGACAGGGTATCAGTCTGTTGCCCAGGATGGAGTGCAGTGGTGTGATCACAGCTCACTGCAGCCTCTACCTCCCTGGGCTCAAGCGATCCACCCACCTCAGCCTCCGGAGTAGATGAGATTACAGGTGCATGCCACCATGCCCATCTAATTTTTGTATTTTTTCTAGAGATGAAGTCTCACCTGTGTTGCCCAGGCTGGTCTCAAACTCCTGGGTTCAAGTGATCTGCCTGTCTCAGCCTCCCAAAGTGCTGGGATTACAGACATGAGCCACCACACCCAGCCTAAACGTGTATTACTCTTTTCTCTCGCTTTCCAAACTTTACATAACATCACTTAACATTTATAATTCTTAAAATATTTTAATTGATGTGAGAGCACAGATGGAAGTGATTAATTTTGACTGAAATAATGTATGCGAAAGGTGAAAACTCTAAAAACCCCCATGAATGAATGCTGTTATTGTCAAAGCATGAAATAATCTAGCATTATGCATAATACTATGACACTGTAGTAGCACAGGTTATTTTTATGTTCTGCCACTTGGTTTCCAGCTCACCTGAAAATGTATAGTGTTAGTCATTTCTTTACAATATTTTCTTTCTCTCTTTCTTTCTTTTTTGAGACAGAGTCTCACTCTGTCGCCCAGGCTGGAGTGCAGTGGTGCGATATCAGCTCACTGCAAGCTCCGCCTCCCGGGTTCACGCCATTCTCCCACCTCAGCCTCCCGGGACTACAGGCGCCCGCCACCATGCCTGGCTAATTTTTTTGTATTTTTAGTAGAGATGGGGTTTCATCATGTTAGCCAGGATGGTCTCGATCTCCTGACCTCGTGATCCACCCACCTCGGCCTCCCAAAGTGCTGGGATTACAGACGTAAGCCACCCTCCCCAGCCTCTTATATATACTTCTAAAGATACTCTATGCATATGTATTTTTTGTTAAATAATATTCTTGGAAAATTTTCCTTAAGAGCACACATAAACCTACCTCATTCTTTTAACATCTGCATTCCACTCTATCGTATGGATGTACCAAAATTTACTTAATCAGACCGTGCACTGTAAAAATGCATGAGTATGTTATTAACACTATTTATATATTATTTTTCCTTGTATTTTTATTTTCTTTCCTAGCAAATTCTACATCTTCCTATCAAAACAGGAAATTTACATGTAAGTATTATTAATCAGTAACAGTGTATTTTAATCTGTAAACTACCGCTGATCTCTAGCCCTGCTGTTTTTTCTACTTTTTTTTTTTTTTTTTTTTTGACACAGGATCTGGCTCTGTCACCCAGGTTGGAGTGCAGTGGTGCAATCTCAGCTCACCACAACCTCCACCTCCCTGGCTCAAGCAATCCTCCCACGCTCAAGCAATCCTCCCACCTCCGCCTCCTCACTAGCTGGGACTAGAGCCGCCCACCACCACGCCCATATAATTTTTGTATTTTTTGTAGAGACGAGGGTTTGCCATGTTGCCCAGGCTGTTCTCAAACTCCTGAGCTCAAGCAATCCGCCCACCCTGGCCTCCCAAAGGGCTGGGATTACAGGTGTGAGCCACAGCACTCAGCCCATAACCCTGAATTCTTCAGCAAGGTACACAAGGCCCACCAGCAAGTTCACACTCACCAGGCTCTCTAGGCTCATTTCCTAGGAATTCCTACTTCACACTATTCCATCCAGCCAACCCCCAACTGCATGTAGTCCTCCTAAATACTCCATCCATTGCTCATGCTGTTGCTTTGGCTACAACCCATCCCACCTTGCTTGCTTAAGTGAATTCTTACTCAATCCCTCAAGACAGGGCTTAGGCATAACCTCCTCCCAGAAGGCTCTCCCAACCCTCCAGGCAGAGGAAATGCTCCTGTGCTCTGCTCCAGCCTCAACCTGGGTCTTGGCACCTAACCTCCTCAGGATGAATTCATGTGTCAGCCTAGCCCATTAGATTTTAAGTTCCTCCAGGATAGAAACCACATCTTATTCATCAAACTGCCTACAGTTTGATAAAATTTAGTTCCTGCTGAATCAAACAAGAAGGGAACTTCTGAACATCTATTATGTGCTAGGAGCTACTCTAAAAGTACTGTACAAACATTATTTCTCACCTTGTAAAATGATCCCCATTTTGGCCGGGCGCTGTGGCTCATGCCTGTAATCCCAGCACTTTGGGAGGCCGAGGTGGGCAGATCATGAGGTCAGGAGTTCAAGACCAGCCTGGCCAACATAGTGAAACCCCATCTCTACTAAAAATACAAAAAAATTAGCCAGGTGTGGTGGCGGGGGCCTGTAATCCCAGCTACTCAGGAGGCTGAGTCAGGAAAATCACTTGAACCCGGGAGGTGGAGGTTGCAGTGAACCGAGATTATATCACTGCACACCAGCCCCTGTGACAGTGTGAGAATCCGTCTCCAAAAAAAAAAAAAAAAAAATCCCAATTTTACAGATGAAGAAACTAAGGCCATGAAGAAATTTATCCAAGGGCATTAGAGGAGGGCTGGAATTTGAAACCAAGTCTACTTTACTCCAGAATCACTGATCTTTCCATTATGCTGTTCTGATGCATGTTTTGATGCTGAAAGCTAAGTCAAACATGCAGTCCTAAGGGACTTGACATCTTCATAATTATTATGGATACTCTAAGGGCACGATAGTCTCCCAAAAAGTCAGTCAAAAGCAATCTAAAATGTAGAACCAAACTGGCCAAAAACAAAAAAGATTCTTTTTTTTTTTTTTGAGACTGAGTCTTGCTCTGTTGCCTAAGCTGGAATGCAGTGGCACAATCATAGCTCAGTGCAGTCTCGATCTTGCAGGCTCAAGTGATTCTCCCACCTCAGCCTTCCAAGTGGCTGGGACTATAGGCATGAGCCACCACGTTCAGCTGAATTTTTTTTTTTTTTAACTTTTAGTAGAGATGAGGTCTCACTGCGTTGCCAGGCTGCTCTCAAACTCCTGAGCTCAAGCAATCCTCCCACCTCAGCCTCCCACAGTGCTGGGACTGCAGGCGTGAGCCACTGTGCCTGGCCTGAATTGCTAAACTTAAATGCCTGTTCCCAAATCATGGTGGAGCCAGGTGAGATCCCTAAGTACTGAAATTATAGGCATGAGCGACCTTGCCCAGCACCCCCAAAAAAAGTACTATAAACAAGCAAATTCTGCCAACAGCATCCACAAATCTGCATTTAGCATCCTCAGGGGGTATCTTTGAGGGGCCATTCAAAATGAACTAGACGTGCAGTCTCAGCAGCTGCAATAGTGAGGCTTATTTCCCCCAGTGTGCTCCCCCTGTGAACACTGTCAGTTATGGTCCACATTTCTCTCCCCACCCTGCAACTCCACAGTCCCCATACCACTCATTAAAACTGACCTTTGGACCAGGACCCCTAAAGGATCTACAAAATGACCAATTTTAGTCAGATACAGTCGCCCCAGGAAATGCCTATTAGGAAGCCGATAGTGAGAGTGGGCAAGGAGTGGATGAGGAGGGCAGCACCGCAGGAGGTGGCAGGGGTCCAGTCGACCTGCCATGAGACCTGGGGCAGCATGGGTCCAGTCAGCCTGCCATGAGACCTGGGGGTAGCTACAGAGCCTCACCTGCAAAAACCCCATGAGGTAGGAAGAAAGAATGCCTGCTCTCTCCTAAGGCCTTCAAGAGGGCTGAATTAGACTAGCACTTAGCACAGAGCCTGGCATAGAGTGGGGGCTCAATTGGCTCCTGTTAAGTGACTGAGTAAACCAACCAGTGAGCAAGCCAACTTTCTCCTGTGTCCTCCCCAACAGGATGGGGACTAAGGAAAAGAAGCTGGGAGCTGGGAAGCCCTGTCATTGCAACAGGAAGTAGTAACGGCATTTGGCAAAGGTGGAGGGGAAAATAAAGGAAGATGCTCCTCTCTCCCACACATTGGAAAAATGAACTAATCAGCAGCAAGCAGTTAATGAACCCAAATCTTGCTCCCGGGAGAGAAAGCAAAAATTATCCCAAGGGTAACAAGATACCAACAAAAAAGACACACAAGCTGAAAACAAAACGAAAACACTTTTTCTTTTTTTTTTTTTTTTTTTTGAGACAGGGTCTTGCCTGTCACCCAGGCTGGAGTACAGTGGCCCGATCTCGGCTCACTGCAACCTCCACCTCCCGGGGTTCAAGCAAGTCTCTCGGCCTCAGCCTCCTGAGTAGCTGGGATTACAGGCGCCCACCACCACGCCCGGCTAATTTTTGTACTTTTTAGTAGAGATGGGGGTTTCACCATGTTGGCCAGGCCGGTCTTGAACTCCTGACCTCAGGTGATCTGCCCACCACAGCCTCCCAAAGTGCTGGGATTACACTTGTGAGCCACCACGCCCGGCCACTTTTTCTTGATAACCATCAACCACAACCACACAAAAATCCCCTCCAACTGTGGAGGAAAATTAGAGTAAGGTAGGTAATGTAAAGCAACGCACACAGTCAACCCTAAATACACTCTCTAGCTGAATAAGTAGGCACTTAATGTGTGCTGAATGAACCAGGCAGGTGCCCAGCCTTCACCTTCCCGCCCAAGATTCAGAGTGGCACTAGCTCAAGTCCAGGTGTTCTGACTTTATCCACTCCATTCCCAAAACCACCTTCCCACATTCCAAATTCACAGAAAACAGCTCAGGGAGGCTGTGTAACCTATCCGGGGTCATAGTGGGGCAAAGGGACTAAACTGGGACCTTATCCCAGTCTGTCTGGCTTCAAAGCTTCTAATCCTGAGAAAAAGACATGCATGACAGAGGGGAAGGGGAACCTAGGCTGGTTAGGACTAATTATAAGCAAATGGTCTAATGAATGAGTGATCAGGTTTACAACCCAGATTTCAAGGAATTGAGTACTTTTTTTGAGACAGGGTCTCGCTCTGTTGTACAGGCTGGAGTGCAGTGGCGTGATCATAGCTCACTGTAGCCTTGACCTTCTGGGCTCAAGCGATCCTCCTACCCCAGCCTCCCAAGTAGCTGGAACTACAGGTGTGCACCACCACAGTTGGCTAATTTTTGTATTTTTTGTAGAGATGGGGTTTTGCCATGTTGCCCAGGCTGGTCTTGAACTCCTGAGCTCAAGTGATCCACCCACCTCAGCCTCCCAAACTGCTGGGATCACAGGCATGAGCCACCATACCCAGCCTTCAGTGACTCTTTTTTTTTTTTTTTTTTTTGGAGATGAGTCTTGCTCTGTCACCCAGGCTGGAATGCAGTGGCGCAATCTCGGCTGACTGCAGCCTCCGACTCTTGGGTTCAAGTGATTCTCCTGCCTCAGCCTCCTGAGTAACTAGTATCACAGGCACCCACGATGACGCCTGACCAATTTTGTTTTTTTTTTTTTTTTTTTTTTTTTTTTTTTTTTTTTAGTAGAGACAGGGTTTCCCCAGGTTGGCAAACCAAGAACCTCAGGCTATCACTCCTCACTCTCCACATCCCAGGTTCCCTCCTCCAGCCTCTTTTTAATACATGAGAAAAGTACTCAGAATCAAGCTTCACTAGAAATCTCTTGCCAAAGGTCCACTTAAAACAACAGAACAAACCTAATTTTGAAGACTTGTTACTTTTGAGTGTTAACCCAAAAAACTAAAAAGCATCATTGGCAGAATTAAGTATGAATGTACACAGGTTCCTAAAAACAAGCAATTTTCTCAGATGTTGCTTTTTACCAGAGATCAACATCCTATTCTTTGAGGAGTTATCAAAAGCTCCCTGAAGGAAGTGAAATTACAAGACAGCCTAGGCCATTGGGAAAGCCAAACATTTCTCAAATGTGAGAACCTGTCTCACTCTCAACCCAGGAGCTTGACATGAGTGCAGATCCCCAAAACCCACCACAGGCCTACTGAAGCACCTCCTGGGGGCAGGGCCTGGAAATCTGCATTCCAAATTAAGTGCCCCAGATGATGCTTAGGCATTACCCATGCCCTCCTACAAATTCTAAGTCCATGCCTACCTGGAGGTATATCATTAGCTTAAAAGAGTTTCCACAGGAATGCCAAATTTCCAACCACCGACTGGGCATTTCCAACTGGGTATCCCAGATGGCCCCCGAACTCTGCCCCTCCCCTCCTGAGAGAGTGCTGTTATAGTATTGTTCATCATCCATACCTTGTTGCCACACCTGGAAACTCTCTACCTTCAGTAAGCTGCTAAGTATTCCTTTTCATCCCAGTCCAAAAATCATACACCATGTGCACTCCTTCTCCATGTTCTCATTCCGTCTTGTTAAGTGAAATTGATAGGGAGCCACTGATTTGGACTGAGCTCTTGCACTAGGATCCAACAGACCAACCCAAATGGAGTCATTCATGCAAAAGTTCCACGTCACCAAACCAAAACCTAAGCTGTTTACTTGTAAGATCGGACCCTCCAAGCAAACAGGAGAGAAATGATAGTCAAATCTCCAAACAGGCCAGTTTTCAAAAAGCACGAGATTCACGACAACCAATCAAAGGGGGCCCAGTCAGCTGGGTGCGGTCGCTCATGCTTATAATCGCAGTACTTTGAGAGGCCAAGGCAGGCAGATCGCAAGGTCAGGAGTTTCAGACCAGGCTGGCCACGTGGTGAAACCCAGTCTATACTAAAAATACAAAAATTAGCTGGGCGTGGTGGCACATGCCTGTAATCCCAGCTACTTGGGAGGCTGAGGCAGGAGAATTGCTTGAACCCGGGAGGTGGAGGCTGTAGTGAGCAGAGATCACGCCACTGCACTCCAGCCTGGGCAACAAAGCGAGACTCTGTCTTGGAAGAAAAGGGAAAAAAAAGGTGGGCCCAGTCAACCAGAGCTGGCAAAAATAAGGAAATCCCCTCTGCTTTAACCCACACAAGGAAAGTAACCTGAAGTAATAATCTGAGGTTAACCAGTCCACCTTTGGCACTATGCAATCTCTGTGCTCCTGCTCAAGCTGCCTTACAAAACCTGCTGTTCAGCCATGCCCTGCAGAGCGCCTGCCTATTTTGTAGTCTGGGTGCTGCCTAGTTCATGGACCCCTAAGAAACAACAATTAGATCTTTAAAGCTTCATTTGTTGAAATTTTGTTCTTTGACATCTTGTTCTAAAAACCATGGTGGCACAGGACAGTAAACCCAAGTTCAATCCTGGCTGAACTAGGTTACTTTGAGCCCGCTTCCTTTTCTGCAAAATGAGGATGACAACAGCACCCTATGAAAAGTTTTTCTGCGAAGATTACATGAGCTAATGCACCTTCACCTTAAGTGCACACTCAAAGGTATTCAACTGGCATTAGTTCTCTTCTTCCTCCCACTAACTCAGGCCTCAAACATCATCTCTCACCTGACCTACTTCAAAAGCCTCCTAACAGAGAGCTCTGCAGCCCATCTGTCCCCATGCCAGTCTCTCCTCCACACCACCGCTGCCAAAGCTTTTCTCCAACACACAGATCTGATTACATCATCTCCCTGCTGAAAAACCTTTGACAGCTATCACTTGCTTACAGGATCAAGTCCACACTTCTTAGCCTGGCATGCAAGGCCTTTGCAATCTGGCTCTCTTCTCCCTGCCACTGTACCCAAATGCCAAGCACCGTCTGTTCTAGTAACAACACCCCAAACACGACTTGTGTTTTCATGCTTCCCAGCCTCTGCTTCTTGCGCTCCTTTTCTCTAGAAAGCCTCTCACCCTCTTTCCCACCTGGCAAAGTCACCTTCACCTCCTCCCCCTCCTCCCTGAAGCTTTCCCCAGCCACTGTCAACTCCTCCTCCCCCTACTCCTCCTCCTCCCCCTACTCCTCCTCCTCCTGCACTGCCTAACACCTTGCAGTGGTACTGTGTTTGCACTTGTCTCCTCAGATTGAGACACAGCACTGGGCCTCAAACCCTGAAGGGCACAATGACCAGCTCTCAAGAAACATTTTTTGGAAAAATTAATACAAGACCTCCACCACCCGCTGACAAATGAAAACGGTTTCTAATTTGTCAAATAGTTACCACCTTCATGGTAACTTTTTATCTTTAAAAAACTCATAAGGAAATTCTATTTGTTGAGTTGGCTAACACCACTCTTATGAAGGAAGCAAAAAAGCCTTGTGAAGAAGGTAAAGTCTCTTTACATTTTCCACTGGCTTAGGTCTCAATCGCTGTCCTAGAAATGGCATCTCTTTTTTCCAGATGGAAGGGGGAACTAACACCCTTTGATTCCTCCTGGCTTAACTTTTGGTATGTAGAGTTGGGACAGTTAAAAGGGTCCTTTTTGTTGAAGCAAAACATTTCAGAAAGGAAGAGATTAAACAAAACTTTGTAATGGTAGAGGAAAAGTGTAAAAAGCTCAAGTACCACTTGACTTGAAGTCTGTAGGGAATCAAGTTCATTCTGAGAGAACAGGCACTATCTGGGAAGGAGCAGTGTGAGTCCTTGCCTGGCTGAGATCTTTTCTTGTCCAAGCCAGATTCAAAGCCAAATGTCCCAAGACTTGGAAACAGCTGATGACAGAAGACAACACTTTTTGGTTTACCCATAAATGGCAAGAATGCAAGGACCACAGATATCCAGGCATTCTCCAAACTGTTCCTCCACTTCTGTTCAAAACTTAGGATATATTAATTCCACCTTCGCGTGCATCTTTAATAGGCACAAAGGCAATAAGGAGAATCCCCGTTTCTCCACTGTGAGGATCTTGAATGAAGCACTGACCACCCTCTTCTCTAGAAAAGCCTGCTCTCCTGTCGGTAATATTTATTTCATAAACGAATATGCATGTATGACTTGAGCACAGTACAATACACTTACTCCACCTAAATAAAGTGTATTGTTCTAAACCATACTCAAGCAAAACATTACAAAAGTCTGAGGAGCTTCACATGTTGTCAGTCTCAGTAAAAAAACTGATTTTTTAAATACTGATTTTCATAAAAACCAGAGTTTGTTAGCAATATTTTTGTGCCAATAATAAAATACCACTTTTTTGTTGTTTGTTTGGTGTTTTTTTTTTTGTTTTTTGGGAGACGGAGTCTTGCTCTTTCTCCCAGGCTGGAGTGCAGTGGCGCGATCTCGGCTCATTGCAAGCTCCGCCTCCCGGGTTCACGCCATTCTCCTGCCTCAGCCTCCCAAGTAGCTGGGACTACAGGCACGCGCCACCACGCCCGGCTAATTTTTTGTATTTTTAGTAGAGACGGGGTTTCACTGTGTTAGCCAAGATGGTCTCGATCTCCTGACCTCGTGATCCAACCCACCTCGGCCTCCCAAAGTGCTGGGATTACAGGCGTGAGCCACCGCGCCTGGCTAAAATACCACTTTTGACTCTTACTCCTTCTCCTGTATAAATCACCATCTAAAACTGTCCTACTTGTTAGCTCAAAACATTTCATATAGGCATATAATTGTTTTAATATAAGCAACCAACTCCCATACAGATTATCTTGAAATCAAGAACTTATCTCGACTTCTGTAACAAGTACCTTAAAATTTACAAGTTTTAAAACACTCAGAACAATTAAAAACTTCAATTTAACAACTGATCCAGAATGCTGAATAAAATATGGTAAGGACTGGATGTGGTGGTTCAGCCTGTAATCCCCACACTTTGGGAGGTCAAGGCAGGAAGACTGCTTGAGCCCAGGCGTTCGAGACCAGCCTGGGCGACATAGCAGATCCTATCTCTACAGAAAAAAAAAATAAAAAAATAAAAAAATTAGTCAGGCATGATGGTGCACACCTGTGGTCCCAGCTCTTGGGGAGGCTAAGGCAGGAGCATCATTTGAGCCCAGGAGGTTGAAGCTGCAGTGAGCCAAGACTGTGCCACTGCACTTCAGCCTGGGCAGCAGAGCAAAACCCTGTCTCAAAAACTAAATAAACAAATAAAGTAAAACAGAATAAAATAAAATATGGTAAGAGGAGGAGAAGGTGGAAGATGATCTGGTTTTGGTAGCTCTGATCCATGCACGGTGCTAAGCCTTTCATACAGGGCTTCGCCTTTGGCCTTGGTATAACCTCTATGAAACAGGAATTATTGTCCCCATTCTACAGACACAGAAACAGGTCAAGTAAATTGCCAGAGCCAAACACAAAACCAAAGTCTATCTGGTTTCAAAGATCATCCTTTTTACCATATCCTATATGTTTGTGTTTTTTAAAGAGGGGAGAAAAAAGGAGTGTATATGTATATTTTTAATGGACTAAATATAGTTACAAAGTACCTACTCTGTCCAAGTCACCTTATTATTCACAACAGGCAAATTTTAATGCAGAAAACAGTGTCCCTGCTGGTTAAAGGATTAAATATAAGAATGCGCTGGGAGCTGCTTATGACAGCTACCATTCATCATGCAAAGCTTCTTTATATATACTAAGCTATTCTTCATTAAGATTCACAAAATCCTTTAACTTTTCCCAGACATACAACTAGCACTTGGAAGGATATCAAGGGAAAAAAAAAATGTAAATAGCAAATTAAGTTAGCAAAGTTAGCTATGATAGGAACTTTTATTTGCTTGTCTGGGTTTCTAAGACAATGTACATAGAAAATTATCACCCTGAGGGTGTCCTTGAATTTATGGCTGTATTTTAGATTAGCATAAGCATTTATCAGGAAAATATTCTGTTAAAAATTTATCAAGCAGAGGTAGAAAGAATGCACATTCCTAAATGTGCTTAAAAAATAAGTGTCTATGGAGTATTATTTTACCATCACAACTCAGATACTTGTCATTCTGAATAAAATTCAACCACCAAAAACGTTTAACACCCAGGCCACTTTACCCAAGAGACACATGGTTTATAGTCTCAAGATATACTGAAAACATATCCATTTAACCACGCCAACTATTCAGAATACCTTTCCAAACACACCTGGAATCAATTCAACTTGCATCCCTTTGATATACTAATAAACCTAATTTTTAAACTCTAAGCTGTTACTTCTTTATATATATATATATATATATATATATATTTTAAAGCTATATATTAATTGCTAAACTTTTTAAAGATAGGGTCTCACTCTGTCACCCAGGCTGGAGTGCAGTGGTTCAATCATACGCTTGCAGCAGCTTTAATCATCTCCCAGGCTCAAGCAATCCTCCCGCCTCAGGCTCCCTAGTGGCAAGGACTACATACAGGCTTGAACCACCATACCCAGATGATTTTTTTTTCACTTTCAATAGAGATAAGGTCTCACTGTGTTGCCCAGGGTCCCGAACTCCTGAGTTCAAGCAATCCTCCTGCCTCCACCTCCACCTCCCAAAGTGCCAGGATTACAGGTGTGTCTGACTCACCATGCTGCTCTGAATTGCTAAACTTAAATGTCTGTTCTCAAATCATAGAGGGAGTCGGGAGTGCAGAGGGGAATCTTAGTCTAGGACCTATTTTTGCCAAAAATATTTTACTTGACTCTAATCTTGCTTTTAGACCTAGCCTCCAGTTTATAGGAAATACAGGAAACAATGGGACAAGGTAAACACTGCCACAGGAAACAAATTCAGAATATGGGACAACCCAGAAAAGTCAGGAATGGGAGGGAGGGAGGTAATGAGATATTATTTTTCTACATTTAAAAAGATGAAAGAGACAAACAACAACAACAGCCCACAGTGCAATGTGAACCTTGATTGAATCTTGGTTTCCAAAAAACAAAAATGGTGACAAATGCTATTTAAGGGAGAATTTTTTTTTTTGAGATGGAGTCTTGCTCTGTTGCCCAGGCTGGAGTGCAGTGGCATGATCTTGGCTCACTGCAAGCTCCGTCTTCTGGGTTCATGCCATTCTCCTGCCTCAGCCTCCTGAGTAGCTGGGACTACAGGCGCCCACCACCATGCCCGGCTATTTTTTGTATTTTTACTAGAAACGGGGTTTCACCATGTTAGCCAGGATGGTCTCAATCTCCTGACCTCGTGATCTGCCCACTTCGGCCTCCCAAAGTGCTGGGATTACAGGTGTGAGCCACCGCGCCCAGCCCAAATTAGATAATATTTTTAAATTATTGTTAATTGTATTAAAAGCGATAATGGGGTGGTGATTTTTTTAAGTCCTAAGTTAGAAATGCATAGCAAAGTTAGTCAGGCAAAATTACATGATGTCTGAGATTTGATTTTTAAGTACTTCAACAAATTAGATAACCCAACAAACATTGTTCTCTGGATGTTCTGGAAAAAAAAAAAAGTTTCTACAATTCAATGTGTTTGGAAAACACTGACTACTCTATTTCCCTTCCAGGATATTTATAATGAACACTAGATCTAAGGGTGCTCAAAAGTCCTGTAGTTAAAAACAAAAATACCTGGTTTACTTTGGTTAACCCAGATTTTCCCACTTATTTGACCACAGGACTTTTTTCCCTGCGTAACACCTGTTAACTTCCTAAGACTCAGTTTCCCCCAGAATGCATTTTGGGAATTCTTGCTTTACTTAAATAAATCCTAAGAAAAATAAGGCCCTCTTAAGTTACATGGATGATTCAACAACCCCTGAATAAGAATTTCACAATTGCATCTATCTGCAATTTAGGAGCCACTCACTGTTTTGATGTCTTTTGCATCTATAAATATGTTTACTCTTTAACATGTTTTGATTTATAAGTCAGACTCTTTCTACAATATGAAATCCCACTGCAAAAGTTCTTTGAAATGGAATTAACTTTAATTTATTCAAACCCATTGCCTTGGAAATCTACAATGAAACAAATTTCAAATTGTCAAACCATACCTACTTTTTACTTTCAAAACTACCTTAAGATATTTCAAAGCTTTCCCTAACCCTTTCCAAAGACTCATGAAAATAAATTACTGGATTTACAGTAGCCAAGAACAACAACAACAACAACAAACCTTGAAATCAAAGCTCTTTTGAGTCTTTCAGTTGGTACTTAGGGTTTCCAGGACCAGAAATAAAAGCCCCACAGATTCCCATCTTTATGAAAACGGTAAGTTTTTTGTTTTGTTTTGTTTTGTTTTTTTGAGATAAGGACTTGCTCTGTCGCCAAGGCTAGAGTGCAGTGCTGTAATCACAGCTAACTGCAGCCTCAACCTCCCAGGCTCAAGCGACCCTCCCACCTCAGTCTCCCACGTAGCTGAGACCACAGGCACGGTACCACCATGCCTGGCTAATTTTAAAAAAAAAATTTTTGTAGAGACAGAGACTTCCTATGTTGCCCAGGCTGGTCTGAAATTCCTTGGCTCAAGAGATCCTCCTACCTCAGCCTCCCAAAGTACTAGAATTATAGGCACGAGCAACCACACTCAGCTAAGTGGTCCTATGCTTATAAACAGATCCTTTGGAAAAACTGAACTGGATCCCAAAAGAGATTCACCTTAATCATGAATTCTACTTACTCCACAGGTGAAAGTTTCACAGCAAGATTTTAAGTAATATCTGCAGTTCATCTGAAAAAAATTATATCATATTCCATTTAAGAACCCCAACACTTAAAAACTCATTACACTTAAAAACTCATTGGAAATGCCCTTAAAAATGGCCAACAAAGAAATCTGAGCTAGAAGTCTCTGATGTAAGAAAACAACCAAATTTGATGTTCCCTTGCCTCTAAGGAGGCAATTTATAATGTTCAAAACACTTTATATACATTCTGTCATTTGACCCTCAGAACCCTGGAGACATGTCTGTCTTCCATCAGGGGAGCATATATCTAACATAGCTCAACTTGAAAGCCTACAACTTGTGAACTCTCAACTATCTTTGCATAGAGGGAATACTGACATAGATAACTCTATTCAGCTAAAGCACTACAGAGCCCATCACCTCCCATCTCCCAGTGGGGATGCTCAGGCCAGATCCTACCCTGGGGAGTTATTGCCCATGATTTTGCTTTGTGGTAGTTGCAGACAGCTCACTATCTGCAGGCATTTAGATCTTCATACATCTCATCCACCAGGCCTTTCCTGTTACTCCACAAGGACTCTCCCTTGAACTCACTGCATCTGCTAGGATTGTCTTTAATGTTTTTGCACTATCATCCTATGGAACCTCCCATTTCACCTATGTCAGTGTTCCCATGTGAAAGAACATGGCACTGTAAATAACACGCATGAGGGCACACAAACCAGCCAGGAAATAAAAATTTTCCAGGTCTGAATCCTGGGTCCTGCTGTCTTGGTTCTGTGAGCTCCCTGCCCTCAATCTCCTTTCATGTACATGGAGCTCCCTGCCTTCCTAAGGCTGCCAGAAGGCTGGAGGCGAGACCCACCCCAGAGTAACAAGTCCAGAGTGATGTTTAACAACTGTGGATTCTCTGTCTCCCTTTCTCCCAAAGGAGAAACAGATTGTTTTCTTTTTAAATGAGAAAGGTAAGACAGGACCCCCTACCATCAAAAAACCTACAACCCATCTGCAAAGCCAATAGGCGAACAACTTAATAATAAAAAGCAAACAGAGAAAGACATTATAATGAATGTACAATGTACTAGGGAGACTAAAAGGAAAGAAAAACTGAAATGTTGAAGTGGGGGTAAATCAGAAAAAATGTTCATAAGAAAGCAATATTTATTTAAGCTAGCCCTTGAAAGTCAAAATTTCAGTGGTGGTGGTAGGGTGAGGGAAGAGGCAAAATTGAAACAAAGTATCAGGGACGGGCAGGAGTTCAGTGGTATTAGCAAAGACAAGGAGAGGACAGCTGGGCCTGCAAAGAAGTTAGGGTCCAGATCACAGAGATTCTTGAAAGCTAAGAATAAAACAGGGACAGCTACTACTCTTATCTGTCCTTATATCAGGTATGATGCTTTCAGCTGCAAGTAACAAAAATACCTAACTCTAAGTGACTTAAATTGTGGTATCAAAGCTTTTTTGATCACGCAGGACTATCAGTAAAAAAAAAAAAAAAAAAAAAAATTAGCCAGGCATGGTGGCTCATGCCTGTAATCCCAGCACTTTGGGAGGCCGAGGCGGGCAGATCACTTGAGCTCAGGAGTTTGAGACCAGCCTGGCCAACATGGTGAAACCCCATGTCTACGAAAAATACAAAAATTAGCCAGGTGTGGTGGTGCACACCTGTAATCCCAGCTATTCAGGAGGCTGAGGCAGGACAATCACTCGAACCCAGGAGGCAGAGGCTATGGTGAGCTGAGACAGCACCACTGCACTCCAACCTGGGCAACAGAGAAAGTTTCCATCTCAAAAAAAAAAATTTTTTTTAATTAAGCCAGGTGTGATGGTGCACACCTGTAGTCCCAGATACTTGGGAGTCTGAGGTGACAGGATCACTTGAGCCCAGGAGTTGGAGGCTGCAGTGAACTATCATCACACCACTGTACTCCAGCTTGGGCAACAGAGCAAGACTCACCTCTAAAAAAATAAAAAGTAAAAAATTTTAAAAATGTATTGAAGCTCAGGAATTTCAGGGGAAAAAATTTATAACATATATACTAACATATTATAAATTGTATTAATTTATGTGTAATTAAAACTAGTTATGAATGGTATGTATATACACACATGAATGTAGTATATACATTATACAACATTTAAAACTTTTAAAGGATGGGAGTCAAACAGTATTTTTAAGTTCATTTTTATTAATAATACAAATCCAAACATAATTTTGTTGTTGTTGTTGTTGTTTTTCAAGACGGAGTCTCATTCTGCCGCCCAGGCTAGAGTTCAGTGGCACAATCTTGGCTCACGGCAACCTCCACCTCCCAGGTTCAAGTGATTCTCCTGCCTCAGCCTCTCGAGTAGCTGAGATTACAGGTGTACACTACCACACCTGGCTAATTTTTGTGTTTTGAGTAGAGACAGGGTTTCACCATGTTGGCCAGGCTGGTCTTAAACTCCTGACCTCAGGTGATCTGCCCGCCTCGGCCTCCCAAAGTGCTGGGATTACAGGCATGAGTCACCGCGCTCAGCCCATACATAATTTTTGAGCCACCTTCTTGTCAAATTTGTTTTAAAAGTCATGTTCTAAACTCATAAGAACATTTTCTTGTTCCTTTATACTTACATCATTATCATTACACTTTCTTTGCAAGAATCTTTTTAAACCACTCGCCCATTTTCTGGGGGTCAGTTTAGTTAAAACCAGATAATCTAGCCATAAATGTATTTAGATGGATAGAGTTCACCAAAGGCAAGAATAAGAATGAGGGTACCACTGTCAATTCCACCAGGTTGTAAAAGGCCCAGTCTTCCCTCAGGCAACCTCATATAATGTAAGTTGATAAAAGACTATCAGATATACCAACCAGTGTCAACTCATACATTAAATATTTTAAAAGCTTAATTTTTTCTAACATTCTTGAATATTTTCTTCCCTCCCATATTGGATGATCTAGCACACTCCACTCTGGGGACCACTGATCTTAAACAATAATGAGGCTGGGCACAGTGGCTCACACCTGTAATCCCAGCACTTTGGGAGGCCAAGGTGGGAGGATCGCTTGAGCCCAGGAGTTCGGGACCAGCCTGGGCAACATGGAGAAACCCCATCTCTACAAAAAATACAAAAATTAGCCGGGTGTGGTGGTGCACACCAGTATGTAGTCCCAGCTATTTGGGAGGCTGAGGTGGGAGGATCACTTGAGCCCAGGAGGCAGAGGCTACAGTGAGCCATGATCATGCCACTGCAGTCCAGCCTGGGTGACAGAGTGAGACCCTAGCTTAAAAAAAAAAAAAAAAAGATAGGAAAGAAACAATAACGAAAATGTTTTTTCTCACAGAAGTTCTGAGTCACAGTGGTTCTAGGGCTGGCTAATCAGCAGCTAAAATAAGTCATTGTGGGCTGGGGACGGTGGTTCACTCTGTAATCCAGCACTTTGGGAAACTGAGGTGGAAGGATTGCTTGAGGCCAGGAGTTCGAGACGAGCCTGGGCAACATGGTGAGACCCTGTCTCTACCCACCCGCCTCCTACACCCCCGACACCGACAAAAAAAAAAAAAAAAAAAGTAATTGTGGTCTTAGGCCACCTTTAGTCTGCACTCGGTGCTACTTGTTCTCTTGTGCTGACAACCTTATGCTTCAAATATGCCAGGACCTAACAGGCGTCACATACATATTCATTAATGAGTCACTGGCAAAAGGTATGGCATTACTAAAATTGATTGCTTAATCAAAATTCACTCCCTGGGGCAGAGGACGCATCCACCTTACCCTTAAGTACATGGCCAGTGGAAAACTAATCAAAAGCAGGATTATAGTAGTAAGCACAGTCACCCCCTCCACACCCAACCCTCCATATCTCAGGTTCCATGGCCACAGATTCAACAAACCTAGGTTAGAAAATATTCAAAAAATATTCTAGTAACTGACCACTGGAAAAAAGATAACAATACAATAAACACAATAAAATACAATAAATACAATAAAAATATAAATTTTAAAACAATACAGAATAACAACTATTTATCTAGCATTTACATTATATTAGGTATTATAAATAATCTAGAGATGATTTAAAGTATGAAGGAGGACTGGGGGGGTTGGCTCATGCCTGTAATCCCAGCACTTTGAGAGGCCAAGGCAGGAGGATCACTTGAACCAAGAGTTGAGACCAGCCTGGTCTGGTCTCATAGTAAGACCCTGTCTCTACAAAAAAAAAAAAAAAAAAAATACAAAAATTAGCTGGGTGTGGTGGTGTGCACCTGTACTCCCAGCTACTTAGGAGGCTGAGGTGGAAGGATTGCTTGAGTCCAGGAGGTTGAGGATGCAGTGAGCCATGATCACACCAGTGCAGTCCAGCCTGGGCAACAAATGGAAACCCTTTCTCAAAATAAAATACAAAGGAGGCCAGGCAAGGTGGCTCACGCCTGTAATCCCAGCACTTTGGGAGGCTGAGGCAGGTGGATCACCTGAGGTCAGGAGTTCAAGACCAGCCTGGCCAACATGGTGAAACCCCATCTTTACTAAAAACACAAAAATTAGCCAGGCGTGGTGGCACATGCCTGTAATCCCAGCTACTCAGGAGGCTGAGGCAGGAGAATCACTTGAACCCGGGAGGCAAAGGTTGCAGTAGCCGAGATTGTACCACTGTGCTCCAGCCTGGGTGACAGAGTGAGACTCTGTCTCGAAACTAATAATAAAATTTAAAAATATATATATATGAGGGTATGCATAAGCTATATGCAAATAATACATGGTTTTTAATAACGGACTTAAGCATTTGAGGATCTTAGTATCCGTGGGAATCCTGGAACCAATCTTCCATAGGTATCAAGGATGGTTATAATGTTGTAAACTATTGCAGCAATGGCCCTCAATGAATCATGTAACCACCACGGCACCAGTGAGCCTAGGCACAGGGAATCTGGCCCCCATTTCTGAATCCCAAGCAAATAAACAGTTGTTGTTAAGCCACAAGAAGCAAGGAGGACCAGAACACAGAATGCTGTTGTATGGTGACCATCCCTGCCATAGTATTCTACGTATGTAGGACAACAGGGGAAGAAAGAACCAAACTGTTTCATCCACAGACTTTTTAAATTCAAACATGTAGTTCAGAGTCAGCCGGCACTCAATAAACATTAATAATTAATGTTACTTATCCCAAGTAATTTAGAACAAAGCATGGCAGAGAGAGGGGAGTGTAATGGGTTACATGGGAATAATGACCAACTCTTACGTTTTTAGCAGTAATTCAACACCCCCTCATGTCTGTGTACATAGCAATTCAGAGTCCCACAGAATGTGGACAAGTCCACTGCCCTCAAGACTACAGGGGTGTACATCACAACAACATTAAGAATCTTCATATCCTTTGGTATGTTGTTATGATCAGCAATACCACTTGTGGAAATGTACACTGCCCTGGCTAGCTCTTTTGTTGATCCAGCTCCCTCCCTCTTCCATTAACAATAACCCTCTTCTTTGTGGGATACTTTGTCTCCCCACAGCCCCATTTTATGGGTCTAACCGTAACTCTCCTTTGGCTGGCATCAAGCCAATTCGGGTTCCCTCCAGGGCTTTCCCAAATTGGAACTAACATCAAAAAGGCCAATTCTGGATGTGAGGCTTGAGAGCTATAATACCAGCAGCCGTATACGTATGATCTTTTTCATATTTCTTCAAAAGCTCATGCAACAGAGGATCCCATTTTTGCATGAGTATACATGCATGAAAAGGTCACAGCTGAGTGCTTCTGAGAGACCTCCCTACTCTCCACCCCCATCTCCTACCCAAAGAGGTAATAAGCCACTGTTCATGACTGGCACGTAACCCTAGGTTACGTACTGAGGTGGGGCAGGGAAGAGGTTGAGTCACTGTGGCTCTGGGCTATGTGAACTGAACATGATGGGTTCGCATCTGTCTACCTCTACAACTGGAAGGTTTTCCCTAATAAATTCCCTCATGTTAGCGAAAAAATCTGTGCTAAAATCCAGGAACTATGTCATCCCTCTGCAACACTTTTGTCCTTGACATTCTGTCTATGGAACTCTTCTTTCTAGAACATTCTCCTTGATCACACCCACCTACAGGGGAACCTAAAGACAACACCGACCCTAGAAGGGCAAGTTCCATCAGCAACACAGCTAAACCAAACCAGGAGAACTCCTTTCACTCTCCACAAGATAATGTCCTCTGAAGCCTTCTTCATCAAAGTCCTCTATCATTCCAAATCCATGCTCCTGATAATATTATTAAAAGCCAAGAATCATTCTTCTCCTTTGCTGCTCTTGTGCCCTCCTGGTACAAAGTGTCCCAACTTCTCTAGCAAATAGCGCTTCATAATGTTCTCTTCTCTCGCTCATGGAAATGGCGGCAATTTCAGATATACTACACCTCCTTCCCAGCCAATGAGCACTGATACATCTTCTTATTGAGGTTTAAACCCCATTGCTTAATATTTTGAAAAGACATTCCTCTGAGAATAAGTTTAAAAAGCTGAAGATGGACAAACTGCTCAGACATAAAAGAGCCTACAGCTTAACACATAATTGCATTTTAGAACCTGTTAAAGAAAATCAATACCAGCCTCCAGATGAGTGTCAAGCTGCAGTGAGTGCTGCTAACTAGGCAAGCAGGACAAAGCACAAACATTTAGAGACACAGCAAAAATGGGTCACCTGCAACCTACTACCTCTTTACCATCAACCTAACAGCATAAGGGAAGGATGTATTTAGCATGGAAAGTGCTGCAAAATCAGACTTATCCAGCCATCAGTAGGAACAGTCCAAGAATGATGACACCAAAAAAAGGAATACTCACCCAGGCCTTGCAATTAGGCTGAGAGATACCAAGATCAAAGGCAAATGATATGTTCATTTTTTATTTTTAAAAAGAGGTACAGATTTGAGAAGTGATTTCCTTAAGAATGCTGTCTGGGTTAATAGTCTGGATTATAAATCACATTACACCCTGAAGCCTACTTAATAAAAAAGAAGTTGAAAATAAACAAATGATTAGTTTGAAGCATGTGACTTTCTGAAACTCTCTTGAGGAGAAAGTTTTATTACCATTATTGGTGAACTGTTTTTAATCCCTGACATCAAAGCATAGATTGTTAACCCTGGGGTTCTGAAATCAAAATAACTCATATATAACCCTAAAAATGTATTGTGAGAAATTGCCACATATTAACTTTAGTCTGTTTGGCAGGTTTTAATAAACAGAAGAGAAGAGACTAGGGAGAATCAGAAGACTCTGGTTCAAGTTCAACTCAACTATTTATAGATGATACAGGTCTAATTTAACTTTCTAGGCCTTGGTTTATTCAAATAAAGGGTTAGGGATAAAATATGTAAATCAAGCCCTTATAAACCCCATAGCAGTGTTCTAACATTACAGCACTAGCTCCAGAATTCCTACATTTCTCAAACTTTTGGAGAGTCACAGAACTTTAGGGATGCAAGGTAATCCCATTTTAGGGATGAAAAAAATGAGAAAACCAAGACCCAGAAAGGCTTAAGAGTTCTTTGTACTGTGAATACTTTCATAACCTGGGGAGAAAGGGGGCAGGGAGAGGTTCTGGTTTTTCCACCACTGAAATATGCATTTAAGAGACAGTTGAAAACCAAACTATTTTAAACACTAAAACAAATCCTCCCCACAAATATATAAACACTCTTCTTTATTTTGCTTCTGTAAATGTATTCCTGTAACACAAACTATTTATCATAAAGATAAAAATAAAGCCATTTCTTTTTCTATGAGACTCTCAACCCTACTCTCAACCCAACTGAGACAAAATCTTTACAATTAGGTTAGGAATGTCTAATGGAAACATCGACATAAAGTTAACCTCCAGCTATGCTGGCAGGAGTCATTATAACATGGATTATAGTTCCACTGGCTCAGGGATGCTGGTTTTAATATTCCCAGAGAAATAAAGAATTAATCAGCAACTCAGAAGAGAACGTTGCCTAAAAATGGACGATTTAATCCAGACAACTCCATTGTCTCTAAAATTATGCCCTCAATCACCCAGTGTCAAAACCTACTATGGCACCAAATAAATTGTGTGTGGTTAAAGAGACAAAATGTTCTTTTTTCTACAGGCTGTTATGGGAAGCAGAAAAAGGCTGACTATGAATCAGTTATATCTTAGATCAAGGATGGATATAAATTATAATAATTTGGGCATTCTGGTGGTTAAACCAAGAAAGCAGGAAAACCATTGCTTCCAAGTTCCAGCAACACTTCAAACCAAAAGGCTTGGTGCCAAAAAGTTAAGTTTGGGGCACCACATGTGCAAGACAGGGTCATAAAAACTCACCTTAAATTTATTTGTGGACTTTTCCTGCTTCCACTAAAATCGATGACACTATTTCCCATCTCTTATTGTCAAATCACAACAGTCCGGAAGCCTGAACCAAGTTCACTTGGCAGGTAACAGGAACAGCCCTAGGAGGAAGTCCTGAAGGATATCAGATACCATACTTCCTTTACTGCCACATACTTTTCATTTCAGAACCACCAGGATATATTTATGATGCCTTTTGACTAACACTCACCAAGCATTCTGGCTGACACAAACTGCAGAAACTGGCATACTCTAGGGAAGGTCCCTTGTGAGGTCTTTAAGTAGCTTAGATGAGTAAAACACTCAGACTACTTCTATAATGAAGTAGTCTCAGCCGCTCATAAATTCTTTCATTCCCAGCAATCAAGAAGCAGCTGTTAAAATCCTGGAATCTTCCTAGTAGCAGATCTGAAATACCTCCAGGCTGACCCAGGAAGCTTCACAACTGCTTTCCTCTCCTTCCCCTCCCCTGCCTCAGGAGTGCCAGCCTGGCAGGAATAAAGATGACCAAGGAAGGAAAAAAGAGGGTAGCGGATCTGGTGAAAGCAGAGACGCAGACTCCCTTCATTTCCACTACAGAGAAATACCAGCCCTCTGTGCCAACTAACCAGGTTTCTCCTTTCCTCTCCCACCCCCACCCCTCCAAACACGCATTAACTTCTGCAGTCTGGTGTGTCTGGCATTTCCAGAGCGAGCGATCTCAGCAATCTTGAGCCCTTTCCTCAAAGATTCTGAACCAGGAACTTCCTTTCCGCGCCAGCTAGAGTTTGCGGTCCAACCCACGTTAAGACTCAGCTTCCATTTACCTTGTAACCTGTACGGACGACGCTGCTTCTGGGGTCAAGTTCAAGATGAAGGTTCCCTCCTCACCTCCCAAGTTAACTCCAGCAGGGAACAACGCCACTGAGAACGGTCCCAACACTGGAGGCACGGGGATCTGGAGCTGGCAGGAGGGGGCTGGGAGAAGGCCGTAGCCGAGCCTGGCGTCCTCCGCCCCTTGGCCGCAGCGCCGCGTTTCTACCTGGCCAACGCCACATTTCCTCCCGGAGCTTTACACAATAAGTCCAGTAAGTTTTGAGAACACCGGTCCAGGGACCTTTCTGTCTGCAAACACACCACACAATGCCTAGAGCTTCCTTCCCAGCCAGGCGTTCCGGAAAGCCGCCGCGCCAAAGCCAGGAGCCCCGCACACCCACAGCGCTGCGCGCCCGCACCCCAAAGTCCTCCAGGAAGCCAGTGCCCTGATATCGTCCCCCGAAAATGACCACTCTGCATCCAAGAACAAGGGGGCTCACAATCTTGACAATTACCGCTCTTCTCAGCGCCCCACCCCTAAAGAAAAACCCCCAACGTCTAATCCTAACTCACCCCCACCCCCAATAAAGGAGTGTGGATATGCTAATCGCAGTGTTCTTGGAAGCAAAGCAATAGACTTTCAGCCCAGACTGGGGCAATACGATGCCCCCGGCTTAAGTTCTCTCGGCAACTTCGCGACCCGCGCACCCCAACACTCTGGGGGGCGCCCAGGACCCCGCGGTGCCAGGCGCGCCTCCCCCCGCCTCCCCCGCGCCAGGTACCAGGCGTAGCCCAGGCCCTTGCCAAGCCCGAGGGCTACAGAGAAGGCGGGAAAGGGGGCGAGCGGGCGCGCCGGGCGGGGGTGGTCCCAGAACTCGAGCGTACCCCAAGCGTTCCCGGTTCCCACCACCCCGGTTCCAGGGAAGGCCGGCTCGGTCCGGCGCGGGGGAACCGCGCAAGGAAGGTGCGGACTCCCCAAAGCCGCCGAGAGACCAAGGCCCGGGGCGCCCAACATGTCTGTGCCTATTCCCGGAAAGCTCCCGGGTGTGCCCGGCGGAGGAGGGGGCGCTCCAGAAACTTTCCCTTCTCCCATCACCCTCTCCACCCCGGGTCCCTCTCGACCTCTCCGCACACTGGCAGCTGGCCATGCCCGGGGCGCTCGCAGGCCCGCGGCGGAGCCCGGGCTGCAGGAGTTACCTGCCGGGAAAGTTTCCAGCTCCTCAGCGCGGTTCCCCACACCCAGGGCCGGGCCTCGGGGCGAGGCCAGCTCGGCGCTCCGCGGCTGCCTCTCCTCCAGCTCCCGAGGCGGCCGCCGCTCCAGCAGCTGCCACAGCAAAGCCTCCGCTCCGGCCCGTCCCCCCGCCTTGCTCGGCCCACACCGGGGCCTCATTGGCAGCGCGAATCCCCGCCCTTGCGCGTGTTCCCGAAGGCACCTTCCTCTCGCGCGCCCGCCCCGGCCGCGCCTCCCGCGCCCCTCCCCGCCCTGGGCTGCGGCGGATCCAGGGACCGGTTGGAGCGCGGAGCGCGAACTTTCCGCGGGGCTTGGGCGCGAGGTCCCCTTGTCCCGCCTCTCGGCGCCAGGTCCGGGCCTGAGGCACCCTACCGTCCCTCTGGGCACCGGGTCCCCCGGGGCTGCGCCTAGTCCCCTCTGGGACCAAAATGACATGGGCCATAGTCTTTTTTACAGCCTCTTCAAAATCAATAAAGCGACCCGGCCTTCCCTCCTCGCTGCTTTTTTACCACAGCCGAGGAGGACATATGGGAGCAATTAACCGAGCTGGAGTTTCCGTGGACGCTTTAGGGTGGCTTGTGCGGCTTTCTTGGATTTTCTCTGCCTCACTTAACTACACACAAACACAAACACACTTTCTGGGGCCAGAATCAGCTTAAATGAGCTGGAAGGTCTAAGAAGGCATCTCGCTGGCTGCGTCTTTTTATTTCCCAAAAGGAATGGGGGACGTTCTGGGGCCGGTGATTTCCCGGGCGTCCCTGGGGCCGCGGGTCTGGAGCCTCCTGCGACCGCTCCAGGCTGGCCCGTGCTGTCTGCGCTACATTCACAGAGGGCCAGCGTCGTGCTTCTGTCGGAAGGAGGTGGGAGGGACGGAGGGGAGAGAACACACAAAGATGCTATTATTTTGTCGGTTGGTGGCAGTAAATTAAACTCCTGAGTTCCCAAAATGTTTTGTTATTCTCCAGCAGAGCAAAAACCAGGATAGGGACTAGGGATTCGGGTGTCCTGGGTTCTCCAAGATCCTCCCAGGAATCCCAGGCAGCCAAATTGGCCTAAGGGACTCTGCTCACTTAATACCCGAAGCTCTCTAAGACAGCCTTCGTTGATCTAGTTGACCAAGGAAGGATCAACTAGAACTGCCGCTGCCTTGTGTGGCCAGCGGGAATTGTGCACGGGTCACCCCATTGGTGTGTCTGGAGCAGAGAATAGAGAAGTTGCTGTAAACCGATTTATTGGTAACCCCTAACCTTGCTGTGGCAAACCCGCCTTAAAATACGATTGTGTTTTAAACAAGTTTCCTCATAAAAACTTCAACCTCACGCAGAGCTTCCCTATATAAAGACACCAGCAGGAGGGGTGTCCATATTTAAAGTTCTTATGAAAAGGGACAGGAAGCAAAATGCCACACAATCTCTTTTCATAAATTAAAAAGACTGAAATGGACTGGATTTTTCACCCGTAGTTTCAAAGGCCTGATTACTGCTGTGTTGATATTTGAGCAGTAAACACATCAGCGGCCTTGAAGTATTCCCGAAACAAGGCAGGATAGAATATTGAAAATAAAAATACAAACTTAAACCAGAAAACTATTGACTTCTTTCTCCATCTGAAATGTTTCATTGCTGAAAAATATGGTAATGTTTTATTTAAGTTATCTTGAAACGAAATCTTTCAACAGACAAAAAAGCCAGACAGCAACCTTAATGATAAAAGAATGATGCAAACAAAAGACAAAAAACTCCAAGCAGTCTAACTAATCTGAAATATTAAAATATAAGAGAAACAATCCTAAGAAAATAGACTGGTAAGATTTCCTGCTCCAGACTTCTTTATAATGGGAGAAAGGTATAATGGATGAAATTTATCATTTGTACCACATTTTTCTGGTTTTGGCTCTTCTCAGCTGTATTTCCAAATTTTTGATGAAATTGCTTAGTTAAATAGGGCTTTGAAGGCAGTGCAATTTTTTTCCCTCTACTCTCAAAGCTCCTTAAGTAGCAAGTAGAAAATCACATAAATATGTTCATTACTGACATCATCTTTAAATTATTTTTAGTTGAAAAAGTTGTGTCTTTATAGTTTCAGAAGTCACAGTCACTAAAGAAGTAACTTCATCACTGCCTAGTTAGGAGTATTTAACATTCTAAACAGGCATACAGCTAGCAATCTGAAATGTGCACACAGAAAGGCCCTGTCTCCCCTTCTTCCTGTAGTGTTTATATAATCCAAACTACATATGTTATTATGCACAATCTGATCTCCAGCTTTAAACAGCTGACATTACATACACTATGTTGTACTAAGAACATCAAAGAAGCTCTCTTAAGCTGTGGGTGAAAATAATACATTTATAAAAAACAAGGCCAAAAAGAGTAAAAAAAAAAAAATGAAAATTCATGGGTGAGGCAAACAGGGGGCTTCCATTAAGATCTGTTTTGTAAGAAAAAAATGTGAACATTTTCTAAATATCTTAATAAGTGAAGTATTAGCTGAGCACATATTAAAAAATGAATTTTAATTTTTTTTAAATCTGCTTTTCCCTTAAAAAATAAAAGCGTTTTTAGTTAGTTGTTAGTTGATGGTTTGTTTGAATTTTTAGGAAAAGGAAAGCAAGAATCATCTCTTGCTTTTCTGAGGATATCTCTGCTTATCCCATCTACTTTAAGAAGCTCATTCACTACATTTCTGTTAATACCAGTTAGGAGAAAAAAAGAGAAATATAGATCACGTGAATAGTCTATGCTGCACACATTCCCTAAACAGACATACAAAATACTGGATTCCATTTTTAAATTTTCTGTCAGTTTGCCAGCAATGTAGCTTTTCTCAGCAGAGTGAAAGAAAACAGCAAATAATAAACTGGTCATTTTACTATACAATTTACTGCCCGGGGGAATAGGCTGAGGAAAGCGTGAGAAAAGAATGTGCCTTGTGAGTGTTAGAATGCTTTTTTTTCCTGCTTGGATTCGTAAGTACTTCTATTTTAAATCAAGTCTAAGTTGGGATCATGGCCAGTGTTTATTATGGTATGTGTAGTATAGAATACATAGTGAGAAGTGAAATGTTTAAAACACTGTAGTTAATTACATCCAAAAACTGTAACAGGGCTAAAAAAATTTCTAAGTCAATTTTTAAGGCAAAATTTAAGGAAATCTAGACTCAAAATAATTCAGCACACAAACACTTCTTCTTTGGGGCATCTTTTAATGTTTACAAAATCCATTCTCCTTTGGTCCATTCATTCTTCCTCTCCCTTTTAACATTTTGGGGAAGAAAATAATTTTTATTAAAGACATTGAAAATAATAAAATAAATTGGGTGTAGTTAGAAATCAGGTGGGAAAAGCAATGAAATTACGTACCCCTACACCACAGTCCCAGCGTGTGTAACGATCCATGGCCATACACAGATGCCAACACCATGGTCAGCTGCAAGCTAATGGCAGACATTCATCCAGGAATATAGAAAGCCGTAGCTGTGCACAGTTAGCCAGACAGTTAAAGTTAAGGAGTCATGGGACATATAAACCCCTCCACAGGTCTAACACATGGCCTGCCAACATTATAGAAACTCATCCAATATGGGTGAGGCAGTGAATTGTTTAAACCGATGTGTAATCCACTGAGAGAAGAAACAGAGAGATAGAGTCAGAGGTTCACATTTCCTTATAAGAATATGAGAATAAATAAAGTCCTGGGAGAACCTGCTTTAAGACGGCATGCCATCTGAGTAGTATTTTAAATATAAATTTAGATTTAGATTTAGAAATCTACATTTATAAATTTAGATTCAGATTTTAAATATAGACTTTCATTAATCTTCTGATAGTGAAATACCCTATAGGGGGAAACAGGAAATTCCCTTGTTCAGGAAAGGTAAGGTAAGGCAATCAGATAGTAACCCCTCTGAGAAATGTCATTGAGTCTGGCTAAGACAGTTTAAAAAGAAATGTGTTCTTAACTTTGAGTATAACAGATGCATTTTAATGTTCTCCACCTTCCCTCTTTTCAGCAAGTTGTGCTAGAAAAGGCACTGGAAATGGAGTCATAATATCTAAATGCCAATTCTGACTGGTACTTACTGTTTGTGGTGACTGGCAATTCGTTTAGCCTTTTTGAGCCCCAGGTTCCTAATCTATGAAAAAAGGAGAATGGTATAGGATCCCAGCCTCACAGATGTGTTGGGAAGATTAAATTTTAAAAAGGTTGAAAACAATTAATTAGAAAATGCTCTACCAAAGTTAGTTTTTATTTAGTAGACAGTTAGATGCTTTCCTCTCCCTGTTACCTGGGGCCACTTTGGCTTGAATAACAACCTAAAGGTTTGATCAGAGCAGTCCAGAATGCCTATATTTGTGCTCTTAAGGAAGAGTGACTTAAAGATGATTTAGTAGTAGGTAATAACTCCAATTAAGCTCTCAGAGACTTATCTGAGGGTAAATTGGCAGGTCTTGTCGCAGTCAGGAGTCATTTACAGAGATATATTTTCTCCTGTGTTACTGTAGAGGAAAAAGTGTAGTGTATGTCTAACACAGGCACAACTCTATGCAAATCAACATGTGGAAATTCTTACATAATATATTAATGTAAAGGAAATATTTTCTTTAAAAAAATTCTCACTGAGATTCTTTGCAACTGCCAGTACAATCTTATTTATATTATTAATTAGTGACAATCTTTTCAATTCTGTGAAATAACACTGATAAATACCAATGGGATTACAAACCTGAACCCCTGAAATACTTTTGTAAGACCAAGCACTAATCAAAACTACTTTGTAGTTGCATATTTATTTGAAGAAATGCAAATCAGAAAATAGCACCTACTAAAAGATTTGGTTTAAAGGGGATGAGATGTGGGAGATGGGGGGACAAAAATATGGAAAACCTAGCCAAAATAGAAATTTTGGTTTTGTTTAAAAATCAGTTTGCTGTTTGTCTCTGGATGATCAGACAACTTAATCCAGAAAGAGATGAGGAATGTTGATATTGTGGATGATGAAGAAAATCAACTTGATAAAATTGAAGAGGTTTGTCCACTAAAGGGCCACATATAAGAGACAGCAGTAACTTCCAAGCCAAAGGGTGCATCAAACAGGATTTGTACATTTATAAGTTTTTAATACAACAATTAGAAGTCCTATCTGTCTAACTATTAAAGATCTGAACATTTTTGATTTGGAGCAGAAACTGATTAAATATAAACTTTTGCTCCTCTTTCTTGTGTGTGTCATGTCTAAATGTCTCAATGGTTTTAGCAGCAGTCGTGTCTGCCTAAGAGAAAATAGGGCACTATGTAATTATCAGGAGAAATTAAACTACCGGGCTTCATTAGAGAAGTCACCCCTTACCTAGAGCGTTTGCTCTAAAAACCAGCTACTTAGTAAAGATTGATTTGACTACTTAGTGAGCTGTAGCTAAAGCCCTGTTACCTTCCAGTGATTTCAAAGCTCTTCTTAAACCTCCTTTTGATTTCACAGCTAATCTATTGCTTCTCACTCTTCAAGGTTTTCAGTGCCTTTGAAAAGACCACCTGAAGGGAAAGAGATTACTGATACGATTACAATAGAAACAGGTTAAAACAAGATGTCAGGAACCCAAAATAAGACAGCAGTCACTGGGGGTTAAAATTAGATGCTGTCTTCTTTGACTGTCTTTTTTCTTTTTTTTCTTGGGCTCAGGAATAAATCCATTCATCTTTTTTCTAATTTGCCATGCCCCTGTTCTACCCCCAGGAGTCAACCAGAATGTTAGAGGCCTCAATCTTATTGGACAAAGAACAGGTTCCCACAATCGGTTTAAAAAAAAACAAAAACCTACTATTTACCTGGGAAGCTGTATTTAACTTATTAAAAATCAGGTGACATGCAGAGAAATTAGATCACTTATACATTGCTAGTGGTAATATAAAATGATACAGCCTTTCTGAGAAATGGTTTGAAAGTCTTGGTGGGGGGGGGTTTGTTTGTTTGTTTGTTTAGAGACAGAGTCTTGCTCTGTCACCCAGGCTGAGGCTCAGTGAGCTCCAGGGCTCAAGCGATACTCCACATCAGCCTTCCAAGTAGCTGGACTACCCAGCTACCAAGCCCAGCTAATTTTTATTGGTTTTTAATTTTTAATAGAGACAGAGGCTCACTATGTTGCCTGGGCTGGTCTTGACATCCTGGCCTCAAGCAATCCTGCTGCCTCAGCCTCCCCAAGTGCTGGGATTATAGGCATGAGTCACCTTGCTAGCCTGGGAGTTTCTTAAAACGACAACAACAACAACAACAAACTAAACATGAAATTACCATATGACCCAGCAATTGCACCCCTGAGCATTTATCCCAGGGAAATGAAGACTTGTGTTCACATGAAAACCTATACACAAAATGTTTATACTAGCTTTATTCATGACAGCTAAAAACTTGAAACAATCCAGATGCCCTTCAGCAGATGAGTGGTCAAACTGGGATACAGCCATACCATGGAATACTACTCAGCAATGAAAAGGAATGAGCTATTACATACACAGCTTGCATGAATCCCAGGAAATTATGCTGAACAACAACAACAACAAAAATTCCAAAAGGCTACGTATGATCCATTTAAATAATCTTTTTAAAATTATTTTTATTTATTTTTTATTTTTTATTTAATTTTTTTTTTTTTTTGAGATGGAGTCTTGCTATGTAGCCCAGGCTGGAGTGCAGTGGCGCGATCTCGGCTCACTGCAAGCTCCGCCTCCCGAGTTCACGCCATTCTCCTGCCTCAGCCTCCCGAGTAGCTGGGACTACAGTCACCCGCCACCACGCCCGGCTAATTTTTTAATATTTTTAGTAGAGACGGTGTTTCACCGTGTTAGCCAGGATGGTCTTGATCTCCTGACCTCGTGATCTGCCCGCCTTGGCCTCCCAAAGTGCTGGGATTACAGGCGTGAGCCACCAAGCCCGGCCTTTTTTTTTTTTTTTTTTTTGACAAGGTCTAGCTCTATTGCTCAGGCTGGAGCCGTCATGGCTCATTGCAACCTCCCACCTCCCAGCTCGAGCGATCCACCCACCTCAGCCTCACAAAGTGTTGGGACTGCAACCATGAGCCACCACGCCTGGCCTAAATAACCTTCTTGAAATAATAATATTATGGAAGTGTCAAATAGATTATGGTTGCCAGGAGTCAGGGACTGTGTGCTGGAGGAGGAGGGAGGCTTGGCTGTAAAAGGGCAACAGGAAGGATCTGTGTAGTGATGGAAATGTTTTTTCTTGACTGTATGACTGTCAATGTCCTTGTGATAGTATACTATAATACTTTTGCAAGATGTTACCATTTTGGATAAACTGGATGAAAGGTACGGGAGATTTCCATATTATTTCTTACAACTGCATGTGTATTGATAATAATCTTAAATTAAAAGTTTAATTAAAAAATCAAATGGCAAAAAAATACGCAAGAAGCTGAAAACCAAAATAATAATAGAAATATTTGACTTGAAAAAAAATATTGGGCCGGGTGCGGTGGCTCAATCCTGTAATCCCAGCACTTTGGGAGGCCGAGGCGGGCAGATCACGAGGTCAGGAGATCGAGACCATCCTGGCTAACACGGTGAAACCCCGTCTCTACTAAAAATATTAAAAAATTAGCTGGGTGTGGTGGCGGGTGCCTGTAGTCCCAGCTACTCGGGAGGCTGAGGCAGGAGAATGGTGTGAACCCGGGAGGCGGAGCTTGCAGTGAGCCGAGATCGCGCCACTGCACTCCAGCCTGGGCGACAGAGCAAGACTCCGTCTCAAAAAAAAAAAAAAAAAAAGGAAAAAAAATGTCATGTGTATCATCACTTAGTATGACAAATATATCAAAAGCAAGATTGTCTCCAGATGTTGATTAAAATGTAACATCCAAAGGCCCTTGAGAAGAATGGTCTGTATAATAAATAATGCTGATAACCAAATGGCAGAGTGGCTTATAAGAGAATCACAATGAGTGAGACAGCTTTTCCACTAGAATGTGAGCTCCATGAGGACAAGCAACATGTTGCATGACTGAATGAATATATATTGTGCATTTTTCCCCAGTTATCTTTTGCTGTGTAATGAACCATCCCAAATTCAGGGACTTCATACAATAATGATCATTTATTTTGCTTACAAATCTAGGGTTTGACTGAGCTCTGCTAAGCAGTTCTCACTCAATGTCCCTCATGAAGCTGCAGTTAGAATATGCCTGGGGTAGGATCTGGAGCCTGAGCTGGAAAGATTTAAACAGCTAGAAGCTGGAGGAGCTGGGGGGCTCCTTAAGCATCTATATGTCTTCATGTGATTTCTCCACATGGCAGTCTCAGCACAGCCAAATCTCTAATGTGGCAGCTGGAAGGCTCCCAGAATGAGTTCCCAAGTACAGCAACAAAGGCTGAATGGCCTTTTCTAGCCTAGACTCAGAAGTCGCATAGCATCCTTTAATCCTCTTGCTGAGAGTTGCCGTGGTATACTATCAAGACCCTGTGCTTTATTATTATTATTATTTTATGTATTGATTTTTGAGACAGGGTCTCACTCTGTTGCCCAGGCTGGAGTGCAGTGGCATGACCTCGACTCACTGCAACCTCCACCACCCAGGTTCAAGCGATTCTCCCACCTCAGCCTTCCAAATAGCTGGGACTACAGGCACGTGTCACCACACCCGGCTAATTTTTGTATTTTTTGGTAGAGATGGGGTTTCACCATGTTGGCCAGGCTGGTCTCGAACTCCTGACCTCAAGTGATACGCTCGCCTGGGCTTCCCAAAGTGTTGGGATTACAGGCGTCAGCCACCACGCCTGGCCTATTTTTTTGTTTGTTTGTTTTAAATTTTCTGGCTCCTGGGGCAGGGCGTGGTGGCTCACGCCTGTAATCCCAGCACTTTGGGAGGCCGAGGTGGGTGGATCGCGAGGTCAGGAGATTGAGATCATCCTGGCTAACACAGTGAAATCCCGTCTCTACTAAAAATACAAAATAAGAAATTAGCCGGGCATGGTGGCAGGCGCCTGTAGTACCTTGCAGTGAGCCAAGATCACGCCACTGCACTCCAGCCTGGGCCACGGAGTGAGACTCTGTCTCAAAATAAATTAAAAAAAAAAAAAAAAATTCTGGATCCTGGAACTGAAGACTTTTTGCTTTAGAGACAGATACACTTACATTCACAGCCCAGTTCTTCCTTTCCTAGGTATGAGTCCTTGACAAAATGATTTAATCTCTTTGTCACCCAAGGTGAAACCCTTATCTTAATAACTGGCACCAAGACTTCCCCTCTGGAAGGAAACTGTCTTTACTGGGAAAATATTTATTGGAGTAGAAGGTGAGACTGTATCATCCTCAGTATAGGTTAAGTGGCGAGGCATCAGAGACAAGAGCCAAACTGCTTTAAAGTGTGACAAGGAGAGAACTTTGTGTTTGCTTCTGAGGAAAGGCAGTAAGAGGAAACTGCAGACAGTAGAAGGTAGCATGCTATGTGTATGAAGGAACTTTCCCTCCCACAAGAAGATCCCTGCAGTAGGGTGGCTAAAGGACATTTTAAGAATAAGTGCTCGTTATTAAATTTAAAGTTGTTGGTGGTAATGTGCTGCTTCTGTGTCTCCTTCCATGCCATTCTCCCTCAGCCACTGACATACTTTCAATAATAATGATTTTAACCACTTTGCAATGTAACAGCATATTATAGATAATAAATGGCAACAAGTATTATAATTATTGATCAAAAGATCAAATTTCATATCTTAATAAAAACGACTAATTAAATATTGCATGATATACCAGTTAAGGTTACAATCAGAGAAAGAAAACTCAGCTTAAATGGGCTTAACCAACAGAGGGGTTATTGGCTCACTTAAGTGGCAAGATCACAGATAAAGTAAGCTTCAAAATTTGGGTGATCCAGCAACTCAAGATCATCAAGGATTCATTTTCTTTCCATTCTCTGCTTAGCTATGTGCAATGTTAGCTTCATCATTCATCCTAATGCCAATTCCCCTTGTGAATGTAATGTGGCTGGGAACTGCAACTGGGCTATGCGCTTCCAGATTTACATCCAGTAGGAGAAAACACACATTTCTGTCCCAACATTCCAAGCAAGAGTCCTGAAATTCACCTTGATTGTATCATTTGAGTTCCAATGTCCACTTTGAAATCAATGACAGTAGTTGGTGGTGAGGAGGGGGAACCATGCTGATTGGCCTGTCAATCATGGCCTATCCCTGTCATTGGTGGAAAAGGTAGTTAGTTTTCCTTGAAGCATGTAGGCTACTCCAGGAAAATGCAAGTTCCCAAATAAATACCCTGTTAGGTAGAAGCAATCCAACTAATATCCACCACAACTGGCAAATATGGATTACAGACACAATTCTTCAAATTGTGAACTATTGGGGGGAAATTAATTAAGGGGCTCTTTGATGGTTTAAAAAAACAAATTATGCATTTTTTTTAGCCATATATTTTTTAAAACTTTTAATTAAAAAGTAAACCTTAATGTCGAAAATGCAAGGGAGGGCAGAAAGATCACACACAAGGCTATCACTTCACACTTGGAGGGTTGCACAGCAGCCAGGCAGAGGCGCTCCTCACTTCCCAGACGGTGGGGGCCGGGCAGAGGAGCTCTTCACTTCCCAGGCGGTGGAGGGGCTGTAGCCACAACTTTTTTAAAAGTTGGAGCCAGACGCGGTGGCTCACGCCTGTAATCCCAACACTTTGGGAGGCCAAGGCGGCAGATCACTAGAGCCCAGGAGTTCGAGACCATCCTGGGCAGCATGGTGAAACCTTGTTTCTCCTAAAAATACAAAAATTAGTCAGACATGGTGACGCCATAGTCCCAGCTTCTCGGAAGGCTGAGGTGGGAGGATCACTTGAGCCCAGGAGGGTGAGGCTGCAGTGAGCTGTGACTGCACCACTGCACTGCAGCCTGGGTGACAGAGTGAGACCCTGTCTCAAAAAACAAAAACAAAACAAAAAGGTTGGGAATCGCTGATATAAAAGGAAGTAAAAGAATGGGAAGAAAACAGGATAATTGATGGATTGAAAATTTAAAAAGAAAGATTGAGAGAAAAAAAGAGATAGGCAAAGATAAATTAATTTTAAGAGTCTTGTCTCAATAAGAAGCTGATAGTCTTTTTCTCTGAACATGAATGTCATAGAGACCTAATTATAAGGTTTATTAGAGCCATCAGCAAAATGAAACAGAACAGAACAGAACAGAACAAGAACAACTTGTAATAAATCTCACCTAAAAAAAGGTAGGGACAAATACTAAATAAGAGATGGCTACAAGTAGAGAAGGATCTGAAACCCAATTATTTAATGGCAATATTTGTGTGACCTTTTCCCCCTTTAATGTATAGGACTTTGAATACTACAAATGAAATAAAGAAAAAATAGTTTTTAACAATACTGAAATTGTTTAATATTTGTCTTCATTTCATGTGGCTGCTGCAACAAACTGCCACAAACTGAGTAGCTTAAAACAGCAGAAATTTATTTTCTCACAGTTCCGGAGGCCAAAAGTCCAAAATCAAGGTGTTGGCAATGCTCCATCCTCCCTCCAGAGGCTCTGAGGGTGAATCCTTCCTTGCCTCTTTCAGCTTCTAGTGGCTCCAGGCATTTCTTGGCTTATGGCTGCATAACTCTAGTTTCTGCCCTCATCTTCATATGGTCTGTGTCTTCTCCTCTTCTGTATGTCTCAAATCTCTCTCTTTCTCTCTCTTGCTCTATCTCTGTCTCTTGGTCTTTCTCTCTCTCTCTCTCTCTTTAAGAGATGAGGTGTTGCTAGATTGCCCAAGCTGGAGTGCAGTGGCTTTTCCCAGGGATGATTATAACACAGTGCAGTCTTGAATTCCTGGGCTCAAGTGATCCTTGAGTAGCTGGGACTTCAGATGCGTGCCACCATGCCCAGTTTCTGCCTTTCTCTTATCCAATCCAACACCTGTCATTGGATTTTGGGCCCCTATCCAGATAACCAGGATGAGCTAATCCTAAAACCCCTAACTATTACTTCCACGGAGACCCTTTTTCCAAATAAGGTAACATTCACAAGTTCCAGGTATTTAGACATGGACCTGTGTTTTAGGAACCACCGCTCAACCACTACAATATTTATTAAAACAGAAAAATAATCTAACAAAAATGGAATAAAGACCCTAAGACTAGATTTAAATTTACAAATAAATTATATTTGTTAATGAAATGTTTACAGTTTTTAAAAAAAAAAACCTATTTCCACTACCAATTTTTTAAAATGCAAAATAGGACTTTGGGTGCCATTATACTCATATTAACCTAATAAAATATATATTAGAATATTAGAACACCCAGTTTCTAAACCAGGATCTAGTCAGGAAATTAGCAACCAAGCAAGGTATTTCAAAGACAGAGTATTTAACACAGGAAACTATATTGTTGGGAGAACTGAAAGGTCAAAAGGGAAAGGTAGGTAACCCTGAGATAAATAAAGATAGAAAGAAGCTGGCAGAATAAGAAGGAGGAGGTAGCACTACCACAGCACAAGACTGCATGTCTTATTGTGTCATTGGGAATGCCAAATAGGATTCTGGGAACACCGGAGAGAGGACGTCCAGAAATGAAGTCACTTGTAGAAATACTGCCAGAAGCAGAAAGAAAGAAAACTATGGCTTCTCCCTCCCTTACACTTTCTAATTTTCTGCTGGCCTCTTCTATTGACAGAACCTAACAAGAAGCCCGCTAGAAATGAAGCCTGGGAAATGTGCTTTGCAGGCTTCTAGCCCCAGCATTGTGAAGCAGAGTAGAGTGGGGTTGGTGCAGAGCTATGAGACAATAGGTAAATAATTGGCACATCAAGTGATGTGGAAAAGCAGGTGTATTTCTACATTGCTGATGATACTGTAAGTCAGAGAACAATTAGAGATAAGTAACTCTTTATACACATTGACTAAATAAGGCCACTCTTGGGAACATCATCCTGAGAAATAACCTACGTGCAAAAAAGAATTTGTACAAAAATGTTTGAAGTAGCATCATTTATAACAGCAAAACCATGAAAACAGCACATATACCCAGCAATAAGGGGATGATTAAGCAAGCAATGACTGATCGATGTATCAGAATACTCTAAAGCTTAGAAAAAAACCCAAAACATATGTTTCAAGGCAGTATGAACATATTCATATGAAATAAGGTTAAGTGAAAAAAGTAGAATGCAGAATTATATGTCTACTACACTAATTACATCTGTGTAAAAATGTAGTAATGTATATTAACAAAGATCAGGGGAGACTTGGAGTGATATAACTGGTTTGGAGCTTAATGGTACTTAGGCTTCTTCTGTAAAGTTGGCTAAGTTCTTAATTAAAAGAGAGGCTGGCCGGGCACAGTGGCTCATGCCTGTAATCCCAGCACTCTGGGAAGCCAAAGTGAGCGGATCACCTGAAGTTGGGAGTTCGAGACCAGCCTGACCAACATGGAGAAACCCCATCTCTACTAAAAATACAAAATTAGCCGGGAGTGGTGGCGCATGCCTGTAATCCCAGCTACTCAGGAGGCTGAGGCAGGAGAATCGGTTGAACACGGGAGGCAGAGTTTGTGGTGAGCTGAGATTGTGCCACTGCACTCCAGCCTGGGCAACAAGAGCGAAACTCCGTCTCAAAAAAATAAAAATAAATTAAAAAAAAAGAGGGAGGCTGGGTGCAGTGGTTCATGCCTATAATCCCAGCACTTTGGGAGGCAGATGGGGGAAGATTGCTTGAGGCTAGGAGTTTGAGACCAGCCTGGGCAACATAATGAGACCCTGTCTCTACAAAAAAAAATTTTAAATTAGCCAGCCTTGGTGGCACACGCCTGTCATCCTAGCTACTTGGGAGGCTGAGGTGGGAGGATTGCTTGAGCTTAGGAGTTTTTGAGGTTACAGTGAGCTATGATCATGCCACTGCACTCCAGCCTGGGCAACAGAGCAAGAGCCTGTCTCCTTAAAAAAAAAGAGAGACAGAGAAAAGTAAATGAGTCTTTAATTTTATTTTTAGATTCCAAAACAACTGAGAATTATGTGTTTTATATTAAGCTACTTTAAGGAAAAAACCAGCGCACACACACACACACAAACACACACACACACAGTACAACCTGGCTAACCGTTCCTACCACGGCACTTTTTACAACTCTGGCATTAATCACTGCCATGGCCTGAGGCCAGTGTCCAATTGGTCTAGAGATTTTATTTTACAACCTGAGAACACTGGCTGGCTCCCAGTGCCTCTGCTCTCCTGCCCTGAGCAGAGCCTTTCTTCTTGTTGCTACACTTCATGTTTTCTACTACAGGCCAGGAGCTGTTAAAGTTAAGTAAAACAATGAATAAAGATAACAGAGTGAGCCCCCCCTCCAAAAAAAAGCCCAGCATTTTAATAATTATGTAAGTTTTTGTCAGTATTTATTGCTTCAAAAGATTTTGTTTTCTCCTTGAACCTGAAGTACTTTATAGCATGTCTGAAACACACACCCTAAGCTAAGAGGGCAGAAAGGCCACACCTTTGCCTCACCCCTCCCCCAATCCATGTTGCTGCCCAGAAGCACTGATGTGCCAAGTTTTTTGGACCCATGAACCCTGCCTCACTAGTAAGCTAATACAGATGCTTGTCACAGCTGCCTTAGGACTATCTGGAGTCTGAGAGTATGTGGTTACAGCAGGAAAGACATGACATCATAATTGCCTCCCACAGGGATCTACTGGCAGATTGCCCAAGAGACCTTGGCCGTGCCCAGAACCAATCTCTAAACTTGACAGACTTTCCACTTTTGCCTTTTGTGATTATTTGAAAATCATCTTCCAAAGACTGCCTAGCTTCAGATCCCAGTTTTGCTACCCATCATCTGGGTGACCCTAGGTCAGTTAGTTAAGCCCTCTGTGCCTCAGTTTCCTAATGTAAAACATGGGAGGAAAACCAGGAAATAATAGTAAGTACTTCATAGTTTTGTTGCAAAGATATGAGATAATGCACTTAAGGCTCAATGGAAGATATGACTCGTTCTCTACCCAAGATCCTTTCTATTCTTCTTTTTTTGTTAACAGAAATATGATTTTGTTTGGGGTGGCAGTGAGCCCAGCTAAAATACTCCCACAGACTCCCTTACAGCTACGGTGATCATATGATTCTACAGGGAGAGGTTTCCTGGAAAGCAGCAGATTCTGATGAAAAAAGGACAGACCCCGCTGGCATGTATATTTTGCTCTTTGCCCTTCCTTTTTCATTCTGTCTGAAATGAGGATACCTGCAAGAAAGGCAGCCACCTTGCAACTAAGAGGACAAGAGCCACATGCTAAGGATGGTAGAGCAGAAAGCTAGAAGGAACCTGGGCCCCTGATGATGTCCTGAAGCAGCTGTGCCAGTAGCGAGCCACCTATCTCCAGACTTCGTGTTACATGAGAAGAATGAACTCCATTTGGCTAAGCCACCACGGTAGTTTCTCTTACATGCAGCGGAATGCAATCCTGATCTAAACTCCTACCGCCTGCCAATAACACCTTAAGAACGGTTACCTTAGGCCAGGCATGGTGGCTCATGCCTGTAATCCCAGCACTTTGGGAGGCCAAGGTGGGCAGACCACCTGAGGTTGGGAGTTCGAGGCCAGCCTGACCAACATAGAGAAACCCCGTCTCTATTAAAATACAAAATTAGCTGGGCGTGGTGGCGCATGCTTGTAATCCCAGCTACTCGGGAGACTGAGGCAGGAGAATCTGCTTGAATCCGGGAGGCAGAGGATGTTGTGAGCCGAGATCGTGCCATTGCACTCCAGCCTGGGCAACAAGAGCAAAACTCCTCAAAAAAAAAAAAAAAAAGAACAGTTACCTTTTATTTTTCTATGAAGTACCATAAGTCAGCTATCTCTGTGCTGAACACTGAGAGAGGTTCACAATTACTGTCATGAAATTTAGCTATGGCAAATATTATATAAAATTATCAATTGTCAACTAGAGTTGGTAAACATTCTTATTATTCAGAGACACTGGTAGTAATAACATTTGTTGAAATAGAATTTGACATTCTAGGATAGTGTTTTATTGCTGCTAGGTTATACTCAACTAGCTCTTTAAAGGGATTATTTTGTTAATAAATCTAGTAAACTCATGGGAGGTGGGGGAATAGAACATTTACATATTTTAACTGATAAAGGCCTGCTCAGTGGCTCACATTTATAGTCCTAGCTACTTGGGAGGCTGAGGACCACTTGAGCCCAGGACCTAAGGTTGCAGTGAGCTATGACTGCATCACTGCACTCCAGCCTGGGTGACAGAGTGAGACCATGTCTCACTCCATGTGGAAGCGTGGATCCATCCCCAACACGAGAAAAGTTCATTCTAGCTTCAGTCTGGACAAGTGACTTCCCCATATGACCAGGGTGAGATCAGAGAACCAATCAGACATCCCTCAAGCCACCAATTAAATGATGTTCCTTTTTTCTCAGTTTGAACTGTTGGTTGTTTAAGTAGAGGAAAGCAGCAGGAGCAACAGGAAAGGTTGAATTACGCTGCAAGAACACCTCCACCAAAATCCCAGTGGCTGAAAATAACAAGACTTGTTTCTTATTCATTCCACTCATCCTTCCTGGGGTAGCTGGGACACACTCCTCATTATAGCCGTGGAACTCAAGCTGAGAGAGCAACCATCACCTTGAACATTGCCAGCCACCATGTCGAAAGGAAAATGGGCCTTGCTTTGGCAGTTTCAAGTATATGTCACTTTTTGCTCACAACTCACTATCTGGAACCCGTCCCATGGCCTCAGGTAACCAAAAGTGAGCCATGAAGTGCACTTCTACCATGTGCCAGAAACGGTAGCACCAGAAAATGTTGGCGAACCGCACCAATGCCTATCAAAGAAATAGCATCACTGAGTGCGTATTATGTGCTAGCTGTGTGTGATGTCACTTACGTTATCTAATTCTTACCATACATTTGGATATTGTTTAACTCCAATTTTTGGATGAGAAATTGGAGGCTTAGATAGGCCAAGTTATTTGTCCAAGAGACCCATCTAATGTGTAGATTTGATTTTAGTTTCACCAGATTCCAAAACCTATGCTTTTTCCCTTGCCTCCTAGTATAACACGTTGAGCTGCTTACAACCTCACAATTTTGGGGGTTGGGAGAAGTGGAGAAAAACAGAGTAGAGGAAATGGTTTATGTAAGAAATAATTCTCTCGACAAAGCTGAAGTATGGTAACCAATGGGGCCATACTTCCTTGGCCTCATTAGTATAATGAGGTGGCCAACTGAACTAACTTACCTAAGGACTTAAAACTGATCACCACAAGCCCCGAAACAAAAATGACTAAAATAAGATTGTGGACAAGGAGATACTCGGTATGCTGAGTGAGTTGGACAGACAATACCATCAAATTGAGAGGCAGCATTATGCTGTCAAGTGGTAACTTGATAGCTTGATACCTAACAAGTGATAACTTCAGAATGTTTCCTATTACCCCAGATGATAACCAATTGCTTTAAGGGGCTCTCTTCACTATTGAATAATTCTCACCTTTAATACCTAAAGAGTGTTTATGATTTTCAGAAGTTCATTAACAGCATTTTATATATATATAATATTGCTCTGACTATAATAATGCTGACAGGGATTCACATTTCAAAGTAAAGTATGCACTCAAGCACAGCAGAGACACTGATTCTCTCTAGAGGTCTCAAACAGAGCATGGTTGTGTACCATTGACCTGCTTCTAGAAGAGATGTAATTTTTAGCAAGAAAAGGATGATCCTTTAAGCTTTTAAAATAGTTTTTGCACTGTAATTTATTTATCCTACATAGCTAATGGTAAGGCCTTAAGTATTCAACCAGAGTTGATATTAATATAATATAGCTAGATTTTTATTTCTCTAAGCACATTCTTAAAAAATTATAAACCTAAATATAATTTTATCTTTTATAAAATGCTTGTGATATAATTTTTTTTGTTTTCATTTTTGTTTTTGTTTTGAGATGAAGTCTCACTCTTGTCACCCAGGGCGGGAGTACAATGGCATGATCTCGGCTGACTGCAACCTCTGCCTCCCAGGTTCAAGTGATTCTCCTGCCTCAGCCTCCCGAGTAGCTGGGATTACAGGTGCCCACCACCACGCCCGGCTAATTTTTGTATTTTTAGTAGAAACAGGGTTTCACCATGTTGGCCAGACCAGTCTCGAACTCCTGACCTCAGGCGATCCACCCACCTCAGCCTCTCAAAGTGCTGGGATTACAGGCGTGAGCCACCACGCCCGGCCTTGTGATATAATGTTACATGGAAAAGCAGTCTGTAAACATTTACAGTTCCATTGGTTCCAGTACATACTACCTTCAACACACTAATCTGGATGTGTGTGGATGGGCCAATTTCCCATCTCACCCCTATTAGGTCTGTTTTAGCAGTATTTGTTGGTGCATTATAGATTATGGATGAATTTTCCCCTTTGTTCCTCAATTTTTTTTTTTTTTTTTGAGACAGAGTCTTACTCTATTGCTCAGCCTGGAATGCAGTGGCGCCACCTCGGCTCACTATAGCCTCCACTTCCTGGGTTCAAGTGATTCTCCTGCCTCAGACTCCCGAATAGCTGGGACTGCAGGCACATGCCACCATGCCCAGCTAATTTTTGTATTTTTAGTAGAGACAGGGTTTCACCACGTTGGCCAGGCTGGTCTCAAACTCCTGACCTCAAGTGATCTACCTGCCTTGGCCTCCCAAAGTGCTGGGATTACAGGCATGAGCCACTGCACCCGACCTCAATTTTTTTTGTATAATACTTTTATAACAAAATATTTTCTAAACTCAAAAACAGCATTTACAGTATGAATTCAAATACTTCTGGTTACATACTTTTGTGTTCCTGTAGATTTTTTTTAATGGAAATCACTGTGAGATAGAGTATCAAAGACTCAAATAGTATTCTTAAAATAATCAGTTAAGCATGGAAGTCAAAACTTAATTTTAAGAGGAATGTCTTAGAGTTGAGGGTCAACCCCTTCATATAACAGCCAAAATTTGAATCACCTGAATAAATAAAGAGAGGAGAAGGAAAGGGCAATTTGAACTCTGCAACCTCTCATATTTAAAAGAAGAAACAGAAGAGGTAATTCCAATCGACCCTTTGTGTTTTTATGGGTTTTGCATCTCTGGGAAGGTTAAGATGACAACCCATTCTAAACACACATCCGTTTACATTAGCAGCCTTTTCTATGGGTGACTTAAGTGCATATTTGAAACATTCCAACAGAGAAACAAAAAAGACATCAAAGGGCCAAATAAATCCACACAAGCATGGGAATTTCAGAGGCGTTTATTTGGACTTTATCTCACCTTGTTTGCCCACTATAATCCAAGTGAGACCGTAAAAGTCAGTACCCAAAAGCCCTGCTTTCCATAGTCAAAACAGGGTTAGATCTTGACCCTCTTTTGGGAAAGTTATAGTGGCTGCTCTCTGTTAGCAAAGGGGACTAGGGGAGGATGTCGGTGAGAATTGTTTTACTAACACATTTGAAGTGTGTCAAATAGGTGTCAAGTTCCTGCCTGAACACTAATTAAATCTGGATGCTAAAAATGAACAAGAACAGGTTGACAGCAGTTTTTATACTACTTGGGTGGTAGTTGCAATGACCATGACTGGAATGGCCCTGAACCCACCACATTGGGTTGATGATGTAATTTAAGGAAAACAATTAGTTTAACTTTTCGGACAGTCTAGGTCTAGGTTCCTTTGTCTTAGCCTGATATTCTCTTTTTAATGATTTTCCCCCTTCTTCTCTTACACTCCTTCCTCCCTTGATGGTATCATTACACATGGAAAATTGCAGATGTTTAGTTTATATAACAGGCAAGACTAATGTTCACTTTAAACCAAATCTGGTACATGGATAAAATCCATATAACAGCACATACGACACTCACACAAAGAACTCTGGGGCCCTTAAGTTCAGTAAGAGCTAAAGAATGTTTTTAAGCGGAGAGGAAGAAATGATGGGAATATTTGCTACAGGATGCAGACATCAGTCCCCTGGTACCATTAGCTCAACAGGAGTTAAATGTAACTATGAGCAGGGAAAGTCATTAAGCCAATGGTCTTTTTCTAGGAAGTCCTTACTCTGCAACCTGGCTAGACTGATTTGTTGGGTTTGCCCAAGTAGTGCAGACATAAAATAATTGGGAAGAGAAGAAATAATGTGAGCAAAAGAGAATACTGAAGTTCTAATGGGTGCAACACCGAGGAAGACTATGGAGGTGATAAGAAAGAAGCAGATATTGAATGCTTACTTAATTTATTTCACTGATATCTTATCTAGTGACATCACAATAATCAATACTGCAAGTTGAACTACTGGTTCTTTAAGGAAAAAAATCAGAAAGGTGTTCTTTGTCCTTTGTTAACACAAACATAAATGTTTGTGCAATGAGAGAAATGCCCCTCTGTGGTCTCTTCCTCAGCACATTAGGGATGACTGGGAAATATTCAATTAGAACAACATAATAACGATCAATGACTGGCAATGTTTTATATCACCAGGAACAGATATTTAATACATTCTTTGCCTGTTTCCTTATATATGCAGTCACTACTACTAGTCACTGAAAGAGTTTCTTACATATTTTTCAAAATATGTATTATTATTTATAGATCCAGCAAATATACTATTTTTCCTTAAAGGCTGCCTGCCTCTCCCTTTTTTTTTTTTTTGACAGGTCTTACTCTGTCACCCAGGCAGAAGTGCACAGTGGTAAGATCATGGTTCAGCGCAGCCTGAACCTCCAGGCTCGAGCGATCCTCCTACTTCAGCCTCCTGGGTAGCCGGGATTACAGGTGTGCACTGCTACCACATCCAGCTAATTTTTGATTTTTATAGAGACAGGGTCTTGCTATGTTCCCCGGTTGGTCTTGAACTCCTGGATGCAAGCGATCCTTCCTGCTTTGGCCTCCCAAAGTCCTGGGATAGCAGATGTGAACCACCATGCCTGCCCCCTCCCCACCTTTTTTAAAAGTTAAATTAGAAACACTGATTGTAAAAATGTAAACAATGAATATGAATATAACAATCTAGGCTGGGCGCGGTGGCTCACGCCTGTAATCCCAGCACTTTGGGAGGCCAAGGCCAGTGGATCACGAGATCAGGAATTTGAGACCTGCCTGGCCATCATAGCGACTTTACGAAAAATACAAAAATTAGCTGGGCATGGTGGTGCGCGCCTATAGTCCCAGTGACTCGGGGAGGCTGAGGCAGGAGAATCGCTTGTACCTGGGAGGTGGAGGTTACAGTGAGCCAAGATCGTGCCACTGCACTCCAGCCTGGGCAACAGAGCAAGACTCCGTCTCAAAAAAAAAAAAATCTAAAAAGTAAAATGTTCTCCCTTGCCTTTCTCATGTTTATACTTATTTTGGTTATCTATTGCCATGTAAGAAATTATCCCTGAAACTTAATGGCTCACATAGTTTCTGTGGATCAGGAATCCGGGGTAGCTTAGCTGAGTGGCTCTTGGTCCAGCATCTCTCACAGGTTGCAGCCATGATGCTTGCAAGGGCTGTAGTCATCTGAAGGCTTGGCTGGGGCTGCAAGACCCACTGCCAAAGTAAGTCTGGTGAGTGATGCTGGTTGTGGGCAGGAAGCCTCACTTCTTCACCACAAGGGCCATCAGATAGCACTGTGTGGATGTGTGGATGTCTTCATAACATGGAAGCTAGCTTTCCCCAGGGTGAGCAATCCAAAAGATAGAGCAAGAAAGAGGCCAAATGACTTTTATGGTTAAATCTAATAAATCACACACACACACACACACACACACACACACACACACACACACACACACACCACTCAGTCCAGTTCATATTTAGGGAAGTGAAATCAAGCCCCACCTTCTGGAGAGAGAAGTAGGAACATATTTGTGGATGTATTTTAAAATCACCATAATGGGGCTGGGCACGGTGGCTCACGCCTGTAATCCCAGCACTTTGGGAGGCTGAGGTGAGTGGACCACTTGAGGCCAGGAGTTTGAGACCAGCCTGGGCAACATAGTGAGACCCCCATCTCTAAAAAAAAAAACAAAAAACCTGCCATAGTGCTGCTATTTCTTAAAGGTAACCACTATTAATATTTTGATATGTAACTTTCTACACCTTTTCCTGTGTACATACAAATATATATGATATACATATGAATATATATATTACATATAGATGTAATACATGTATGTTTTATAAATATTTATAATTATTTTACAAAACTCTTAGAAAATGAATGAGAAAGTGCAGTACCATTCTGCTACCTACTCCTTTGTGTGTCACCTGTTTTTACTTTATTGAAGCTTTTAGGATTTGTTCTTTTTTCCTGATGTTCTGGGATTATATGAGGGTATGTCATGGCTTTATTGTTGTTGTTGATTTGTTTGATTTGTTACACTGAGCACTCAGTGGGACTTATCTTCTGAAGATTTACATCAATTGGTGGTAGAAATTTTTCTTCTATTATTTCTTTGATAATTTCCTCCACTCCATTTTTTCCTATTCCTTCTTTTTAAAAAAAATCTCTCTATCCTGTTGATCAGATGATAGTCTTCCGGATTGATTCTCTAACTTTCTTATTTTCCGTCTGCTACTTTTCTTTTCTTTCTTTCTTTTTTTTTTTTTTTTTTTTGAGATGGAGTTTTGCTCTTCTTGCCCAGGCTGGAGTGCAGTGCACAGTCTCGGTTCTATGCAACTTCTGCCTCCCAGGTTCAAGCGATTCTCCTGCCTTAGCCTCCTGAGTAGCTGGGATTATAGGTGTCCACCATCACACCTGTTTAACTTTTCTGTATTTTTAGTAGAGACGGGGTTTCGCCATGTGGCCAGGCTGGTCTCGAACTCCTAACCTCAGGTGATCTGTCTGCCTCGGCCTCCCAAAGTGCTGGGATTATGAGCATAAGCTACCACGCCCAGCCTTCTCTCTGCTACTTTGCATCAGTACTTTGGGAAAAAACGCTTTACTCTTATAATCAGATGAGATATGATAGTCATCGCCTCTAGGTTCAGTCTTGCTTTTTTTTTTTTTTTTTTTTTTTGGAGGCAGGGTCTTTCTCTGTCACCCAGGTGAGAATGCAGTGTGCACTCACACGATCACAGCTCACTGCAGCCTCGACCTCCTGGGCGCAAGCGATCCTCCCACCTCATTTTTTTATTTTTATTTTTTTGTAGAGATAAGGTTTTACTATGTTGCCCAGGGTGGTCTTGAACTCCTGGGCTCAGGTGATCCTCCCACCTTGGCCTCTCAAAGTGCTGGGATTATAGGCATGAGCCACTGTACCTGATGGCTCAGTCTTTCTTGATCACTGTCCTTATAGTCTGGCCATGGGATGAAACTTTTTTAAAAAAGTCAGAGGAGGCTGGTCTAAGCCCACTCAGCAGCAGGAGTGCTGTCCCCCCACCATTATGATAACTTGTCCCCTGAAATCTCTGCTTCAGTGCTCCTGCCAATGCCATTTTAAAAGCTTGCCTTCTATTTGTACACAGTACATATGTTTTCTATTTATAGTTACCTTTCTCTTACTCATACCCCCTGTTTATGGATGATTCCTGTTGCCTTATAGTATATGTGCACAACTGCTATGGCTTGAATGTGAGAGACACATTCAAGCCATAGCAGTACATTCTATCTCAAGAAACCACTTTAAGAATCTTAAAGTGTTCATGTGTTGAAAACTTAAATCCCAATGCAATGGTGTTGAGAGGTGGAACCTTTAAGAGGTAATTAGGTCACGAGGGCTCTGCTCTCATGAATGGATTAATGTTGTTATTGCAGGAGTGGGTTAGTTATCTTGGGAGTTGGTTACTGATAAAAGATAAATTTGGCTTCCTTCCTTTCTGGCTTTCTCATGCTCTCTGGATGACACAGCAAGAAGGACCTCACCAGATGCAGAGTCCTCAACCTTGAACTTCCCAGCCTCCAGAATTGTAAGAAACAAATTTCTATTCTTTTTTTTTTTTTTTTTTTTTTGAGACAGGAGTTGTCACTCTGTCTCCCAGGCTGGAGTGCAGTGGTGCAATCTCAGCTCACTGCAACCTCTGTCTCCTGGGTTCAAACAGTCCTCATGCCTCAGCCCAGCTGGAATTACAGATGTGTGCCATCACGCCCAGCTAATTTTTGTGTTTTTTGTAGAGATATGGTTTTGCCATGTTGGCTGGGCTGGTCTCAAACTCCTGGCCTCAAATGATCCACCTGCCTCGGCCTCCCAAAGTGCTGGGATTAGAGGCATGAGGCACTGTGCCAGGCCTAAATTTCTATTCTTTGTTAATGACACAGTCTGTGGTATTCTGTTATAGCAAGACAAGACAGACAAAGACAATGATTTTCTCATCTTTGGTAGCTTTCAGCTTTTGCGACTAATGACAACATCCTCCCTGTATTTCTCACAAAATGTTTTCTAGATAATCTAATTACGTACCTAATCACCATCATTCCTGTTTGGGCAGAGCTTTTGCTCTAGATAACCTCTTATACCTCAGCCTTGTAGCTTGGCTGCCCTTGAGTCAGTTACCACCTCTGGCAAAATCAGCTGTGGAATAGGGAAGGGACCAGGAGATACCATCAAAGCAAATCCTGTCCGAGGACCATTCAGGGCTACCTACCTAACTGCCAAGTGGCTGTGGGCGTGGCAAGGTGTGACCAGCCCTTAATGATCACTGTAGGCAGGACACTTAACCTTAGGAACCTCAATGGCCTCTTGGAAAAGTGGAAATAACTAAAGGTCTCTCATCTATTTCATTGGATTGTTATGAACATGACTCTATTTTTTGTCTTTATTATTTTATTTATGTATTTATGTATTTTTTTTATTTATTTAAGAGATAGGGTCTCATTCTGTTGCCCAGGCTGGAATGCAGTAGCATGATTGTAGCTAGCTGTATCCTTAAACTCCTGGGCTCAAGCAATGCTCCCACCTTAGCCTCCCGAGTAGTTGGGACTACAGGTGTGTGCCACCATGGCTGGCTAATTTTTTTTTTTTTTTTGTAGTGATGAGGTCTTGCTATGGTACCCAGCCAAGTGTTGAACTTCTGGGATCAAGTGATCCTCTCACCTTGGCCTCCCAAAATGTTGGGATTACGGGCATGAGCCACCATGCCCAGCCTGTTATGAGAATGAAATAAAATATTATAAACTATAAAACATGGTCCAGGCATGGTGGCTGAAGCCTGTAATCCCAGCACTTTTGGAGGCCGAGGTGGGCAGATCACCTGAGGTCAGGAGTTCGAGACCAGCCTGGCCAATATAATGAAACCCCATCTCTACGAAAAATACAAAAATTAACCGGGCATGGTGGTATGCACCTGTAATCCCAGCTACTCAGGAGGCTGAGGCAGGAGAATTGCTTGAACCCAGGAGGTGGAGGTTGCACTGAGCCGAGATCATGCCATTGCACTCCAGCCTGGGCAACAGAGTGAGACTCTGTCTCAAAAAAAAAAAAAAAAAATTATAAAACACTGTATAATGTATGTGAAACAAGTAGTAAAGTTCCTGGAATATAATAGGTGCTCCATCAACAGTAGTGTAACAAAATGCTGCTAGGTGTCCAGTACCAAAATGAGCTATTAGCCAGGTGCAGTGGTATTTACCTGTAGTCCCACCTACTGGGAGTCAGAGGTGGAAGGGTTGCTTGGTCCCAGGAATTTAAGTCCAGCCTGGGTAACATAGCAAGATCCTATCTCTGGAAAAAAAAAAAAAAAAGCATCTCAAAACAGTAGACTTCAGTGCAGTCATTGAAAGGATATTACAATCCTTTGGAGATATTACAGATTTGGTTCCAGACTACTGCAATACAGTAAATATCACAATAAAGCAAGTCACACAAATTTTTTGGTTTTCCAATGCACATAAAAGTTATGTTTACACTATACTGTAGTTTAAGTGTGCAATAGCACTGTGTCTAAAAGAATCAATACCAGCCGGGCATGGTGGCTCACGCCTGTAATCCCAGCACTTTGGGAGGCCAAGGTGGGTGGATCACGAGGTCAGGAGATTGAGACCATCCTGGCTAACATGGTGAAACCCCGTCTCTACTAAAAATACAAAACAATTAGACGGCAGCACAATGGTGGGCGCCTGTAGTCCCAGCTACTCGGGAGGCTGAGGCAGGAGAATGGTGTGAACCTGGGAGTCGGAGTTTGCAGTGAGCCGAGATCGCGCCACTGCACTCCAGCCTGGGCGACAGAGTGAGACTCCATCTCAAAAAAAAAAAAAACAAAAAAAAAAGGAATCAATACCATACTATTATTTAAAAATACTATAATTTAAAAATACTTTATTGCTAAAAACCATAAACCATCATGAGACTTTAGTGACTTGTAATCTTTTTGCTGGTGGAGGGTTTTGCCACGATAGTGATGCCTGCTGACTGATTAAAATGGTGGTTGCTGAAGGTTGAAGTGACTGTGAAAAAAAAAATTTTTTTTTTTTGAGACAGGGTCTTACTGCACACCACTGGAGTGCAGTGGTGTGATCTGAGCTCACCGCAGCCTTGACCTACTGGGCTCAAGTGATTCTCCCACCTCAGCCTCCCAGGTAGCTGGAACTACAGGCACATGGCACCATACCTGGCTAATTTCTTGCAGTTTTTGTAGAGAGGGGGTTTCACTATGTTGCCCAGGCTGGGCTGTGGAAATTTTAAAAAATAAGACAACAATGGACTTGGCACAGTGTCTCACGTCTGTAATTCCAGCACTTTGGGAAGTCGAGCCCGGAGGATTGCTTGAGGCCATGAGTTCAAGACTAGCCTGGGCAACATAGTGAGACTCTGTCTCTGGGAAAAAAAGACAACAATGATGTTTGTTGCACTGATGGATTCTTTCCTTCATGATAGATTTCTCTATAGCATGTGATGCTGTTTGATAGCATTTTACCATAGAAGACCTTTCAAAGTTGGGGTCAATCCGCTCATACCAGGCTGCAGCTTTACTGAGTTTATATAATATTCTAGATTCTTTGCTGTCATTTCAACAATGTTCATAGCATCTTCATCAAGAGTAGATTCTATCTCAGGAAACCACTTTAAGAAGCAACTCTTAATCTGTTCATGTTTTATCCTGAGATTGCAGCAATTCAGTCACATCTTCAGGCTCTACTTCTAATTCTAGTTCTTGCTATTTCCATCACATCTGCAGTTACTTACTTCTGTGAATCTTGAACCCCTTAAAGTGATCCATGAGGGTTGGAATCAACTTCTTCCAAATTCCTGTTAATGGTGATATTTTGACCTCCTCCCATGAACCACAAATGTTCTTAATGAGGAATCCTTTCCAGAAGGTTTCCAATTTTTTCCCCCAGATATATCAGAGGAATCACTATCTATGGCAGCTATGGCCTCACAAAATATATTTCCTAAATGATAAAACATGAAAGGTAAAGTGACTCTTTGATCCATGGAATACAGAATGGATGTTGTGTTAGTGCACATGTAAACAATATTAATCTCCTTGTACATCTCCCTTAGAGCTCTTGGGTGACAAGGTGAATTGTCAATAAGCAGTAATATTTTGAAAGAAATCCTTTCTTGTAAGCAGTAGGTCTCAATAGAAGGCTTAAAACATTTGTGACACCCCACCGGGTGCAGTGGCTCACACGTAATCCCAGCACTTTGGGAGGTCAAGGCGGGTGGATCACCTGAGGTCAGGAGTTTGAGACCAGCCTGGTCGATATGGTGAAACACTGCCTCTACTAAAAATAGCAAAATTAGCTGGGCCTGGTGGCACATGCCTGTAATTCCAGCTACTTGGGAGGCTGAGGCAGAAGGATCACTTGAACCTGCGAGGCAGAGGTTGCAGTGAGCCGAGATCGTGCCATTGCACTCCAGTCTGGGCGACAAGAGCAAAACTGTGTCTCAAAAAAAAAAAAAAAAAAAAAGTGGTAATCATGCTATAAATAGATGTGCTGTCACCAAGGCTTTGTATTTCCATTTATAGAGCACAGGCAGAATATGTGAAGCGTAATTCTTAAGGGCCCTAGGATTTTCAGAATGGTAAATAAGCATTTGCTTTGGCTTAAAGTCACCAGCTGCATTGGCCCCCGCAAAAGGGGTCAGCATGTCCTTTGAAGCTTTGAACCCAAACATTGACTTCTTTTCTCTAGCTATGAAAGATCTAGAGGGCACCTTCTTCTAGTATAAGCCTGTTTCATCTACACTGAGAATGTGTTGTTTAGTGTAGGCACCCTCATCGATGATCTTGCTAGATCTTCTGGATAACTTGCTGCAGCTTCTATATCAGCACTTGCTGTTTCACGTTGCATTTTTATATTATGGAGATGGCTTTCTTTAAACCTCATGAGCCAACTTCTGCTAGCTTCGAATTTTTCTTCTGCAGCTTTTTCACCATTGTCAGCCTTCATAAAATTGAAGTGAGTTAGGGCCTTGCTCTGGATTAGGCTTTGACTCAAGAGAATATTTTGACTGGTTTGATCAGTCCAGATCACTCAAACTTGCTCCATCTCAGCAATGTTTGTTTTGCTTTCTTATCATCCACGTGCTTAACGAAGTAGCACTTTTCATTTCCTTCAAGAACTTTTCCTTTCTATACATAACTTGGCTAACTGTTTGGCACAAGAGGTCTAGCTTTTGGCCTATCTTGGCTTTTTTTTTTTTTTTTTCTTGAGATGCAGTCTCGCTCTTTCACCAGGCTGGAGTGCAGTGGCGCAATCTTGGTTCACTGCAACCTCCGCCTCCTGGGTTCAAGCGATTCTCCTGCCTCAGCCTCCCGAGTAGCTGGGACTGCAGGTATGTGCCACCACGCCCAGCTAATTTTTGTATTTTTAGTAGAGACAGGGTTTCACCATGTTGGCCAGGATGGTCTCAATCTCTTGACCTCGTGATCTGCCCACCTCAGCCTCCCAAAATGCTGGGATTCTATCTTGGCTTTTGACATGCCTTCCACACTAAGCTTAATTGTCGCTAGCTTTTAATTTAAGGTGAGAGACATGTGACTCTTTCTTTCACTTGAACACTTAGAAGTCAGTGTAGAGTTATTAATTGGCCTAATTTCAATATTTTTGTGTTTCAGAGAATGGGGAGGCCCAAGAGGGAGAAAGATAGGAGATTGGTTGTTGAAGAAGTCAGAACACACACATTTTATGGATTAAGTTAATCATCCTCTATGGATGCGGTTTATGGTGCACCAAAACAATTACATGGTAACATCAAAGATCGCTGATCACAGATCACCAAAACAGATATAATAAAAATGAAAAAGTGTGAAATATTGTGAGAATTACCAAAATGTAACACATAGACACGAGTGAGCACATGCTGTTGGAAAAATGGTGCCAGTAGGCTTGCTTGAAGCCAGGGTTGCTGCAAATCTTCAATTTGTAAAAAACGCAGTATCTGTGAAGTCCAGTAAAGTGAAATGCAGTAAAATGAGGTATGCCTGTATTGCTTATTTGGAGACTTTATAAAGATGGAAGCATATAGTATAAATATACAGTTGGCCTTCCATATCTGCTGGTTCTGCATCCACTAATGCAGCCAACCATAGATCAAAAACATATTTAAAAACCCAATATGACAATAACAATACAAATTAAAAAATATGGTATAGCATAGCATTTACATTGTATTAGGTATTATAAGTAATGTAGAGAGACTTTAAATTATACAGGAGGATGTGTGTAGGTTATATGCAAACACTACACCAGTTTATAGAAGAGACTTGAGCATCTGCGGATTTTGGTATCTGCGAGGGCCTGAAACCAATCTCCCATGGATACTGAGGGATGACTCCACACCGGTTTACCTGTCTATGCCACTGGTGATGGACATTTGGTTTGTTGCCAGTCTGGGGCTATTATTAGCAAGCTGCTATGAACATTCTTGTACATGAATCCTGGCATGAGTGTATACGCATTTCTTTAGGGTAAATATATGGCTAGGAGTAGAAATATTGGGTGATAAAGCTGGGCATGATGACATGTACCTGTATTCCCAGCTCTTCAGGAAGCTTGCTGGAGCCAGGAGTTTGACAGCAGCCTGGGCACCATAGGAGACCCGTCTCAAAAGAAAAAAAAAAAAACGGAAACATTGGGTGACAGAGTACTTAAATCCTCACCTTGACTATAGAATATTTTCCAAGTGGGTTCTCCATGTACGTCCTCACTAGCAATTTAGAAGAGTTCTCCCTGTTCCACATCCAAAAAAGGATTCTTCATTTTGAGATAATATCCTTCTGTATGAAAAATACTTTTATAAAAAATAAAAAATAATGATGGTTAACAGATTGCTCTTTTTACATGCCAAAATAAAGATCTACTAGTTCCATTTAGGAACTTCTAAGCTTTTCCTCTGAAATTCTATTGGATCATGACATCTCAAATGCTGTAAACCATTGTTGCACAGAACACACACAGTGTAGATTGTCCTTTTTTTTTTTTTTTTTTTTCTTGAGACGGAGTCTCACTCTTGTTGCCAAGGCTGGAGTGCAGTGGCGCCATCTCAGCTCACTGCAGCCTCCACCTCCTGGCTTCAAGCAATTCTCCTGCCTCAGCCTCCTGAGTAGCTGGGATTACAGGCACGTGCCACCACGGCTGGCTAATTTTTGTATTTTTAGTAGAGATGGGGTTTCATGTTGGTCAGGCTGGTCTCGAACTGCTGATCTCATGATCCACCCACCTCGGCCTCCCAAAGTGCTGGGATTACAGGCATGAGCCACTGTGCCTGGCTCTTTTTTGTTTTTTAACATCAAAAACCACTTAATGTATATAGTAGTCAGCCTCCAAGATGGTCCGCAGTGGACCTCCTTTCTTGGTATTCATGCCTTTGTGCAGACTATTCCCACATATTAGGTAAGGGCTGGTTTTGCAAACAATAGAAGTGTCAGTGAATGAGTTCCCAAAACTAGGTCATAAAAGACATTGCTGCTTCAACATTGGATCAATTGCTTCAACATTTGGATCAATCACTCTGCAGGGAGTCAGCCACCATGGGAGGATGCTCAAGCAGCGAGATGAGTAGGCCCATATGGAAGAGAACCAATTTACCAACGCCAACTTGTGAATGAAGTGAATGAGCCCCTTGAACACAGAGCCTTCAGCCTCAGTCAAGCCTCCAGATGATTTCAGTCCCCCAGTCCTTGAGTTTTCCAGCTGAGATCACAGAAATCATAAAGCAGAAACAAGCCATGCCCTTCTGCCCTATCTGAATTCCTGATTCACAGAAACCATGAGATAATATATGATTATTTTTGATTTGAGCCCCCAGGTTTGGGGATAATTTGTTACACAGCAAGATATAACTGACACAACTCACATGACCATCTAGGAAGGTCAAAAATTGGCCAAAAATTTGGATTTTTGAATGACTTCACACAGCAATATAAAGATCTAGTACTTCTATTTAGGCCTTAATTTTTTTTCTGAGTCCAATTATGCCTCTAGATTTAATTAGAAGTTTAGAAGAACTAGAAGTGACATGGAGACATGTTAAACAAACACACTGCAGAGAATATAGGAAATTCTAAAGCAAAAATTACTCATTTTTTTCAATCAATAAATTGAAAAAACAAGATGAGGAGGGGAACCTGTAAATTAAAAGAGACGTAAGAATAGGTTGTATTCTTCCCAATAACAGATGCTGTCTCCTATAGGGAAAATTACACTTCCCGTCTCTCTGCTGACATCAGCTTTGACCATGCGGTTTGCTTTGACCAGTGAAATGTGAGCAAATGTGATGGTTGATTGCTACTTCTGAGCAGAAACTTTAAAAGACATTGTGTGTTTCAGCCATTCCTCATTTCCATCTGCCAGGAACTGGGCATATCCCAAACACAGATTGTTTCTTTAGCTTGTAGCCAGGAGTGAAGAGGATGCAGGGCTGACTCACAGTGGAAACTCATGTGAGCAGGAAATAAATCTAGGTTGTTGTAAGCCACTCCAATTTTGAAGTTGTCTGCTAAACATAACAGCATAACATAATGTACTCTGACTCATATAAGTAATGTTTCAAATACAATATGTAAACCTTGTTAGGATCTTGACTTATGGGACAATTGAAGAAATTTGAGTACGTACTAGATATTTTTGATGATAATTAAGAAATTGCTATTAATTTTTTAGGTGTGTGGATGGTATTGCAGTTAGGTTTAAAAGAACAAAAAGAGGCCGCTCATGCCTGTAATCCCAGTACTTTGGGAGGCTGAGGCAAGAGGATTGTTTGAGTCCAGGAGTTCGAGTACAGCCTGGACAACATAGTGAGACCCCATCTCTATTTAAAAAATAGAGAACAAAAAGAATTCCTATTTTTTGGATACATGTTTCAGAGGAAAGGGAGAGTAGGTGAGGGAATATTTGATACAAGGTTGGCCATGAGTGGACGACTGTTGAGCCGTGTGGTAGATACATGTCAATTTATCATACTATTCTCCCTACTTTTGTAGATGTTCAGAAATTTCCATAATAAAAACTTTTTTTTTTTTTAGACAGAGTCTCGCTCTGTCGCCTAGGCTTGAGTGCAGTGGCACTATCTCGGCTCACTGCAACCTCTGCCTCCCGGATTCAAGTGATTCTCCTGCCTCAGCCTCCTGAGTAGCTGGGATTACAGGCGTCTGCCACCACGCCTGACTAATTTTTGTATTTTTAGTAGAGATGGGGTTTTGCCATGTTGGCCAGGCTGGTCTTGAACTCCTAACCTCAAATGATCCACCCACCTCGGCCTCCCAAAGTGCTGCGATTACAGGTATGAGCCACCGTGTGCAGCCCATAATAAAAAGTTTAAAAGAAAGGGTTTGTTGACATGATTCCCAGAGTTGTCCCTTGACTCCCAAAGGGGTTCAGAAAATATGGGAGCTGGAAGGATTGATCTGACCACTTAGGTTTATGAGTGTGAGTACACAAAAGAGATGTTTGGGTCAGGCCTCAGGAATAAGATACTGAGACTGATTATGTTCAGTGAGAAAGATGTTTCCTTGGGAGCATTACATCAGGTCAGAGCAGTATCAGGGAAAGTTTGAGAGCACTGGAGAGCTGTAGGGAGCTGAGGTGTCAGCCTCCACCTCAACTGAGAAATAGGAGAGGTGTGGCGTAAGTAGACGCATTATCCGCCTATTGGCTAAAAACAAATGTAGTGTCTGTTCCTATCAGTTAAAGCATCAAATGTGGTCTCTAAGTTCAGGGAATTAAATTAATATTTGGAATTGGGAGACAGTTTGGGAGCTTGCTCTATCCTCTCCATGCCTCAGCATGTAATTGCAATGCTTTTAGGAGTGGTGCATTCCTTTTGAGTTAATGACAGATTGTTTTCTTTTGTTCCCCTAGTGTTCTACAAAGTGCTCTAATTCACTGTTAATGAGGCTCCAGACTGCATTTCCACCATTTGTGCTGCAAAAAAAAATAGAGTTTCCCATAAGTGAAGTCGACAAAGCAGTGGGCTTGAGCTATCTTGCCAGTACCACATCCAAGAGAGTGTTGGACAAGAAGATCACTTGAGTGAGGGGCAGCCTGGGGTGAGGGGGAGAACAGGCTGAGCTAGAAATCCCATGTCAAGGGACTGTGTGCCAGGACATGTGTCCCCAGGGAGCAACAACATGGGCAGCTACAGAGGGGGAGGAAGTTCTCTTGGAGTTACAGAGGCAGCAGCAACCTCGGTGAGAGCACCCAGTGCCCACCCCCTCCATCCCTTATCTAGAGGAGTCAAGTAAAATGACCGTGCCTCTCATTCTGTCTTCCAAACCTAGGGTGGTCCTCTCTGAGAATGGAGGAGAAGATGGGTATGCAAGAGCAGATATAGCTCCCATCCTTGCCCTTGCTGGACTGGCAGGTACTGGGACAGTGGGGCAGGAGAATAGAGAACTTGAAATTCCCTGCTTTTGACATTTTGTTTTTGTGATTGAATTTCAAAATGAATGGGATGCCATGTGTGGTGGCTCATGCCTGTAATCCTAGCACTTTGGGAGGCCAAGGTGGGTGGAAGACCTCAGCTCAGGGGTTTGAGACCAGCCTGGGCAACATAGTGAAACCCTGTCAGTATTAAAATACAAAAAATTAGCTAGGTGTTGTGGTGCATGCCTGTAATCCCAGCTACTCGGGAGGCTGAGGCATGAGAATTGCTTGAACAGGGAGGCAGAGGTTGCAGTGAGTCGAGATAGTGCCACTGCACACCAGCCTGGGGGATAGAGTAAGACTGTCTCAAAAAATAATAATAATAATGAAACAGAGCATTTAGAAATGGGACTGGGAAGTTATGGAATTGAATGGAGACATCATTAAGACATCAAGGGAGCCTAATGCCCAGAGTAAAGCAGGGATTCCACAAGAATAAGCTGAGAGCAGTCAAATAGTTTCATGCTTACACCCCAATGAGTTGTTGCTCCTCAATGATTATAGGGTTTCTTCACTTCCCCTATCAATACAACAAAAAACAAAAACAAAACCTTTGGTTAAGATCCACTTCAAACTAGACAAAGCCTTTCTTTGGCAATTGCCCTCTGAATCTTTCTTCCCTTCTGCCTTCTCTCCCTCATCCTGCAATAAATCCATGCCCTCCTGCTACCCTCCTTGCAATTAACAAGAGCCAAACTTATGTACCATCAAGGACACTAAAAATAAGTATCTATATTTTCTTCTAATATTTTGCCTACTGTGACCTACTTTCAGTTAAATTTCAAAAGCAAACGAGTGAGATGTGTCCTAAATAAACATGCCTATGAACTCTGCTGTAGTGTTGGCTGCATAGTTTTTGTACCATAACCAAATACTTGTTTTCTATACAGAGCAAAAATTTAAAAGATTTCCTGTGTTGATATGTTGATATTTAAATTATAAAATTCCACTTGCTTCATCAAAAATCTATTTCTTTGAGGACCGTTTCCCACTGATAATTCTGGTATTAAAGAGCTCTAGTTAGTGCTACCGCTGATGTGCCCAAGTCACATGTAGAATCACTTCCAATCTGCCCACACATCTGAAAACACATTTTCCAGCAATTATAATATCAAGAGCTGTGAAGCTTCCTTGCAAACACAGCATTGTATCAGCCGATGTTATTTTAATCATTCACTTTTAATGAGACACCTATGAATATCTTTAAAAATTAGAGTTAAAGGCAGGCTGTCACCTAAAAAAAAAGTCAAGTTGTGGTTTGAGGGTTTTACCGACATTAGACAATTATTGTAATAATTTAAATACTTCAGCTTAAACAGCAAGATATATGTTTGTGCTTTCAAAGTGAGTTCTAATATTCACCCTAGCAGTTGCTAATTAACATTTGAAGTAGTCTAATGGGGAATAACACTCCAGGGGGTGGTTTGTTAGCATTTAAGGGCCCTAATCAGCACCTTGGACTTGGAATCTATAGCTACTATAGCTCCTTCAGCTATTCCTTTCTGAATCTACACTAGTGAATTTATTGTTTAGCATAAGAGATGTTAGAAATAACTTCTTAGGCTGGGCGTGGTGGCTCATGCCTGTAATCCCAGCACTTTGGGAGGCCGAGGCAGGAGGATCACTTGACGCCAGGTGTTTGAGACCAGCCTGGGCAACGTAGTGGAACCCCATCTCTACAAAAAATAGAAAAAGTTAGTCCAGTGTGGTAGTGTGTCCCTGTGGTCCCAGCTACTCAGTTTTGGGTGAGCCCAGAATGGTACTCCAGGCTTAGGTGTTTGTTTAGTATTGTGCCTGCCACTGAAGGCAGCACCCAGTAGTTTGATCCACTGGATTCTGCTCTGGGGCATTGTGGCATCTGGTTCAAGTGAATACTTCATGGAAGACTATGGCCAGAGAGTCTGGAGCTCACCAAGCTTATGAGGCTGATTTGCCTGACTCAGGCTTGTTTGCTGATAGGCCCAAGACTCACTTTCATGGACCTCATCACCCAGTGACCCTGTGCAGGGGCAGAAGATCCAAGCTCCCGTGACTCAAAGGGGTGAAGGCCCCAGCAAGGCACTAACAACAGTGTACCACCAAACTGATTTGAACAAGTTAACAACATTTAACTATCTGCAAGTAGTTACCATGAGATGTATTTAATAATAATTTTTAAAAGAGGGCCAAATAGGAAAAAAAAATCTACATGTGATGGTCAAAATTCAAGGAAGATTTATAGAAAAACATGTGGCTTTGTCTGTATAATAATAATAATAGAATTATATAGGGCTTACTATGTGCCAGTAACTATTCTAAGCCATACCTTTGTAAAGACATACTATTATCTTAGTATTATTATTATTTTGGAGACAGAGTTTTCTGTGTTGCCCAGGCTGGCCTTGAACTCCAGGGCTCAAGTGATCCTTCTGTCTCAGCTTCTTGTATTCAGAAACCAAGGTACTACAGGTGTGCACCACTGTGCCCAGCTCGTCACATTATTATTCCCATCTTACTGATTAGGAAACTGAGGCACAAAATGTGACTTGTCCTAGGTTCTACAGATCAGGTAAGTGGGGGAGCAATGATTTGAATTCAGGCAGTCTGACTCTGGAATCCAGGCTTGTACCTGCTTTAGATACTGTAGCTTCCTTTCTGAAGAATAACAGTTGGTATGTGACTAGAAGCCACAATAGGAATTTATAGGGTTAAAGAAAACTGGACTTGCTATAAAAGCCCAGGGGAAAACTAAGGAATTCTGAGGTTTTCCTTGACTTCAGAAGAGGCTCTTACCAACAAGAGATTTTTTTTCTGTCAAGCATCATTTCAGCAGCAGACTTCTGTGATGAATTAAAAATAAAGATCTGTCGCTTGGTTGATGATGTGTATAACAGTTTTCCTAGACGCAACAAAACTGTGGAATTTTAGAAGGCTTTGAAGAAAAAGGCAGACAACTTGCCTCTCTCTTTTCCGTATTTGACTTCCTTTCTTTTTGTATCTCCCTATAATATCTTATACCAGAACAACCATTCACACATGAAGTTACTGATCTAAGTCACAGCAAAACATTCATGTTTTTCTATGTTCCTTTCAGCCTCTCAGTGAGGGCAAAAGTTGGGATAATCTGATTACCAGCATGGTTATTTGGTGGACTCTTCACCAGCAGCTATAAACCTGATCTTGCATCTTTCCTTTGCAAGTTCCTCTCTGGCCATGGCTCTTAGAGGGGACATAAACCACCAGCCACAACCATCATTCTATGGATTATTTTAAAAACCCATTTACTCACCTTAATTTCTGCAACAGAATTTTATCCACATATTAAATAAGTGAGTGTTTGGAGGTCCACTCAGGGCCCCTTCCCATTTTCCTGTCACTAAGGCAACGTGGTACTCAGCAGCAGCAGCCCTGTCTCCTCAACTAGCTCCATGTATACTCAGGATCCTGGTGAATGACTCATTCAACCACATTACACAGAGCTATAGAAAACTGACCCTGAGCATAGCAGACTAACAATGGTTTTGGGGGCTGCCAGATTCAAAAACTTTTAGAGGTTCTAAGATATTTAGGGTTCTTGTAACTGTTACTTAGAAAGTTGTCAAGTATTTTTTTAAAAAAATTCCCAGTGTTTGCATGTACCGGATTGTTTTTATGTAAAAGTATAATAGATAAATAATGTATTCATCAAATTTGAATTGAGTATTAGGAATTAATCCCAATGCAAGAAATTTAAGAGGAAAAAGATATAGACCCTGCTGATCTGTTGGGCTGTTTTGGTTGCAGGTGATAGTAACTTAAAATAGCTTAAAAAAAAAAAAAGGAAATGTATTGATTCATGTAACTGAAAAGTCTGGGTGTAAATTTCAGGCATGACTGGATCAAGAGGACTCAAATGATCTCATTAGGACTCCTTTTTCTGTTTTCATCTCTGCTCATCTTTGCCTGTTTGTGTGCTGGCCTCATTTTCTCTTACCAAAGATAGCTTCCTCCACTATAACCTGAACGAATGGCTATAAGAAGCTCCAGCTTAGATCATTTTTGGAGCTCAAAGAAGTACAGGAATAGAGATCATCTCTCAATAAGAATCCACTTATCAAAAATCTAGAAAGATATTGATTGGCTCTACTTGATCACATGCCCATCTGACTGACCAATCTGGCTAGGGAAATGAAGTCCTCAGATTGGCCACACTTTGATTACCTGCTTCTCCTTTGGATGAGGAGGGTTTACTAGCAGTTGTACAACATGAAATATGTTTTCCACACAGGGAAAGGAGCAAACGATGGACAAAAAGAACAGATATTCACTGTGGTAGTCTGCCTCCAAGATGGCCCCAAATGATCTCCACCTCTTCATACAGTCATGTGTCACTTAACAACAGGGATACATTCTGATAAATGTGTCCATAGATGATCTTGTTGTTGTGTGAATGTCATAGAATATACTTACACAAAGCTAGATGGTATAGCTCACTACACACCAAGGCTATATGGTATAACCTATTGCTCCTAGGCTATAAATCTGTACAGCATGCTACTGTATTGTAGGCAATTGTAACATAATGGTGAATGTTTATGTATCTAAACGTATCAAAACATAGAAAAGGTACAGTAAAACTATGGTATTTTGATCTTATGGGATTACCATCTTATTTTTGGCCCGTTGCTAACAGAAATATTGTTATGCGGTACATGACCATATTTACACATTCTTGCACAATCTTCTACATGGAATCACGGCTGGCCTGCATGACCAATAGAATATGCAGAAGTGGTGGTGTGTGACCTTCACGGCTAGGTCATAAAACACATTGACGCTTTCACTGTGCTCTGTCTTATATTACTGGCTCTGAAGGAAGTCGGCCACCATGTTGTGAGGACACCCAAGCAGCCCTGTGAAGTGATCCATGTGAAGAGTGTATTAGTCCATTTGCCTTGCTATAAAGGAGCACCCAAGACTCGATAATTTATGAGGAAAAGAGGTTTATTTTGGCTCATAGTTCTGCAGACTGTACAGGAAGTGCGGTGCTAGCATTTGCTTCTGGAAAGGGCCTCAGGAAACTTATAATCATGGCAAAAGGCCTAGGAGCCAGTGTGTCACATGGCGAGAGAGGGACCAAGAGAGAAGGAGGTGCTAGGCTCCTTTTTAAACAAGCAGATCTCACATGAGCTCATTACTGTGGGGAGGGCACCAAGTCATTCATGAAGGATCCACACCTGGGAGCCTCCCACCAGGCTCCACCTCCAGCATTGGGAATCACATTTCAACATGAGATTTAGAGGCCACAATCATCCACACTGTATCAAAAAGGAACTGAGAACTTCTGCTAACCTCTTGTACCAGCTTGCTAGAAATTTGAGTGAGCCATCTGGAAAGTGGATTTTCCAGCCCTAGGCAAACCTTCAGATGACTGCAACCCTGGCCTACATGTTGGCTGCAACTTCATAAGAGGCTTAGGCCCTAAAACACCCAACTAAGCTGCTTCTGAGTTCTTGAACCACAGCAGCTGTGAGTTAATAAATGTTTATTGTTGTTTAAGCCAGCAGGTTTTGGGGGGTAATTTGTTACTCAGGAATAGACAATGAATATAGTCACTACATTTACTTTCAAGTAGCTCATGGCCCAGTCTGCAGACATAGACATTTAAATGACTAATTCTAATTTGTGGGTGGGGTAGGAAGATAGAGGGGGGTAGAAGAGAGCCTCTGTGAAGGTTTTATGGAGGAGACCACCTCTGAGCTGGACTTTAAGGATGAGCAGGAGGAGGAAGGGAAATCTAGACCAAAGGAACGTCATATACTGAAGCCTGAAAGTGAATCACATTCAGGTAAATGCAAATGGAAGAGTGTGGTTGTAGTTAAGGCACCAGTCCATCAGAATCACATAGAGGGCTTAAAAAGTACAGATACTCAGACCCTACCCCTCAGAAATCTGATGATTAGGAAACACTGGTTAGGATTTCATAGTTTCTTGGGTTTTGGTTGGTTAGTTAGCTGGTTACTGGGAAGGGTGTGTCTGCAGCAGGTTTCTCAGTAGGGACTCTGGACCACATGCAACAGAAAGCAGGAAATGTAGGCTCTCTGGAAATCTAGGGGCCCATGACTCACCTGTTCATACACATTTACACTCTGTAAGCCCCTGGAGACTTGGACACCATCAAATTTTGTGGGTGCAGTGAAATCAATGCTTAGAGAGAAATTTATAGCATTGAATGTATATATTAGAAAAGGAAAAAGCTCTAAAATCAATAATCTAAGCTTCCACCTTAGGAAACTAGTAAAAGAAGAGCAAATTATATTTTAAGTAAGCAGAAAAAATAAATCATAAAAACTAGAGCAAAAACCAATGAATTAAAAATAAGAAGTCAGTAGTGAAAATCAACAGAACCAAAAGCAATGGATAAGCTTCTACCCAAGCTAACTAAGAAAAAAAGAGAGAAGATATAAATTACTAATATTGAAAATGAAAGAGGGACATCACTACAGATCCCATAGACATTAAAAAGATAATAAAAAATATTATGAACAACGGTATGCCCACAAAATTGATAATCTAGATGAAACAGACCAATTCCCTGAAATATACAATCTGCCAAAATGCACACAAGAGGAAACAGGCCATCTGAATAGGTCTATATCTATTAAAGAAATTGAATCAATAATTAATAACCTTTCAAAACCAGGACTTGATGGGTTCACTGGTGGATTCTACCAAACATTTAAGGAAGAAATTATACCAGTTATTCACAATCTGTTCCAGAAAATAGATGCAGAGGGAATAGTTTCTAACTCATTCTATGAGGCGGCATCACCCTAATACCAAAACCAGACAAATATGTTACAATAAAAGAAATCTACAGACCAATACTTCTCATAAACACACATGCAAAAATCCTCAACAAAATATTAGCAAGTCAAATTCAACAATGTATAAAAGGAATTATACACTATGACCAAGTGGGATTTATCCCAGGTATGTAAAGTTTGTTCAACATTTGAAAATAAATTAATATTTCCTATTACATCAATGGCTAAAGAAGAAAAGGATCACATGATCTTATCAATAGATGTGGAGAAGCATTTGGCAAAAACCCAACACCCATTTATAATAAAAACTCTCAGCATACTAAGAATAGAGAGGAACATTCTCAACTTAATAAATAACATCTACAAAAAACCTGAAACTAATATATTTAATGGTGAGAAACTTGATGCTTTCCCACTAAGATCAGGAACAAGACAAGGATGTCCCTCCTAACCACTGCTTTTTAATGGAAGTCCTAGCTAATTCAGTGAGACAAGAAAAGGCAGTAAAAGAAATATAGATTAGAAAAGAGTAAATAAGGCCGGGCGCGGTGGCTCATGCCTATAATCCCAGCACTTTGGGAGGCCAAGGCGGGCAGATCACCTGAGGTCAGGAGTTCGAGACCAGCCTGACCAACATGGAGAAACCCCATGTCTACTAAAAATACAAAATTAGCTGGGTGTGGGGGTGCATGCCTGTAATGCCAGCTACTCGGGAGGCTGAGACAGGAGAATCACTTGAAACCGGGAGGTGGAGGTTTCGGTGAGCCAAGATCACACCATTGCACTCCAGCCTGGGCAACAAGAGCGAAACTCCATCTCAAAAAAAAAAAAAAAAAAAAAAAGAAAGAAAGAAAGAAAAGAAAAGAATAAATACAACTGTCTTTGTTTGCAGATGACATAATTGTCTGTGTAGAAAATCCAGAAGAATTGACAACAATAACAACAAAACCTCCTGGAACTAGTAAGCAATTATAGCAAGGTTACAGGATACAGGATACGAGGTTAATATGCAAAAGCTAACCACTTTCCTATATATCAAAATGATACTGTGGAACTAAAATATATTACCATTTACATTAGCACCCCCCAAAATGAAATATTTAGGTATAAATCTAATAAAATATGAGCAAGATCTATATAAGAAAAACTATAAAATTCTACTGAAAGATATCAAAGAATAAGTAAATAGAATAACTAAATAAATGGAGTGATATTCCATGATCATCTTAGTCTTAACTTAGTAAGATTATTCATGATCATGCAATTAAGAATTAAGGTTGATTACATATTTTCAGGATGTCAGTTCTTCTCAACTTCATAGATTCAATACAATTCCAATAAAAATCACAGCAAGTTATTTTGTGGATATTGACAAATTAATTCTAAAGTTTACATAGACAGGCAAAACAAAACAAAACGAAACATGAAACCAGAATAGCAAACGTAATATTAAAAGAGAAGAACAGGCTGGGTACGGTGGTTCATGCCTGTAATCTCAACACTTTGGGAGACCGAGGGGGGTGAATCACCTGAGGTCAGGAGTTTAAAACCAGCCTGGTCAACAGAGTGAAACCTCATCTCTACTAAAAATACAAAAATTAGCCGGGCGTGGTGGCACATGCCTGTAATCCCAGCCACTTAGGAGGCTGAGGCAGGAGAATTCCTTGAATCTGGGAGGCAGAGGTTGCAGTGAGGTGAGAGCATGCCACTGCACTATAGCCTGTGTAACAATAGTGAAACTCCATCTCAAAAAAAAAAAAAAAAGAAAGAAGAAAAAGAACAAAGTCAGAGAACTGACATTCCCTAACTTCAAGACTTACTATAAAGCTACAGTAATTAAGATAGTGCAGTACTGATGAAAGAATAGACAAAGAGATCAATGGAACAGAATAGAAAGCCCAGAAATAGATCCACATAAAAATAGTCAGCTGATCTTTGACAAAAGAGCAAAGACAACATAATGGAGCAAAGATAATCTTTTCTTTTTTTTGAGACAGAGTCTCGCTCTGTCATCCAGGCTGGAGTACAGTGAAGCAATCTTGGCTCACTGCAAGCTCCGCTTCCCGGGTTCATGCCATTCTCCTGCCTCAGCCTCCCGAGTAGCTGGGACTACAGGTGCCTGCCACCACACCTGGCTAATTTTTTTTGTAATTTTTTTAGTAGAGATGGGGTTTCACCATGTTAATCAGGATGGTCTGGATCTCCTGACCTCGTGATCCACCTGCCTTGGCCTCCCAAAGTGCTGGGATTACAGGCGTGAACCACTGCGCCCAGCCTCAAAGATAATCTTTTCAACAAATGGTACTGGAATGACTGGACATCCACAAGCAAAAACAAAATAAAATAATAATAATCTAGATGCACACCTTACAGCTTCACAAAAATTAACTCAAAATGGATCATGGATGTAGATATAAAGTTCAAAACTATAAAACTCCTAGAAAATAACTTAGGAAGAAAACTAGATGACCTTGAATATAGTGGTGACTTTTTAGGTAAAACACCAAAGGCACAATTCACAAAAGAAATAATTTTTAAGCTGGACTTCATTAAAATGAAAAACTTTTTTTTTTTTTGCTCTGCAAAAGACAATGTCAAGAGAAAAGAAAAGACAAACCACAGATTTGGAGAAAATATTTGCAAAGGACACATCTGATAAGGGACTATTATCCAAAATATACAAAGAATTCTTAAAACTAAACCAGAAGAAAATGAATAACTTGATTAAAAAATGGACAAAAGATCTGTTATGGTTAGAGTGCAGTTTGTCCCCATCAAAACTCATGTTGAGGCTTAGACCTCAATGGGATGGTGTTGGGAGATGGCGGATTTAAGAGGTAATTAGGTTGTTAAGCTAGATTAATGTCTTTCTTGAGAGACTGTTAGTTCTCCCAGGAATGGATTAGTTCCTTGCAGAGCTGGTTGGTATAGGGAGGTTGCCCTTTGTCACATTAGCCTAGCTCCTCTTTCATTTCTCTGCCATGTTTTGATGCAGCCTGAGGCTTCACCAGAAGCCACCAGATATGACCACCCAATTTTGAACTTCCCAGCCTGCAGACCAGTGAGCTAAATAAACCTCTTTTCTTTATAAATTACCCAGTCTTAAGTATTCTGTTATAGCAACACAAAACAAAATAAGACAAGATCTGAACAGACATATCACCAAAGAACATATACAGATGGTAAGTAAGCATGTGAAAAGATGTTCAACATACATCATTAGAAAACTGCAAATTAAAACACCAGTGAGATACCACTATACACCTATTAGAATAGCCAAAATTCAGAACACTGACAATGCCAGATGCTGGTGCTGATGTGGAACAACAAGAATTCTCATTCATTGCTGGTAGGATTTCAAAATGGTACAGCCACTTTGGAAGACAGTTTGGCAGTTTTTTAAACAATTAAAATATTTGATACTTGTCCAGATAAATTGAAAACTTATATCTACAGAAAAACCCAGGCTAGGTGTGGTGGCTTACACCTGTAATTCCAACACTTTTGAAGGCTGAGGTGAGGGGATTGCTTGAGCTCAGGAAATTCAAGACCTACCTGGGGATATTGTGAGAACCTTTCTCTACAAAAAATAAAAAATTTAGCTGGGCATGGTGGCATGTGTCTGTAGCCCCCAGCTACTCAGGAGGCTGAGGTGGGAAGGTCACTTGAGCTTGGGGAGTTCGAGGCTGCAATGTCCTAATGTAGGTTCATGAATTGTAACAAATGCATCACTCTTGTGGGGGATGTTCATATTTGGGGAGGTTGTGCTTGTGTGGGAACAAGGGGTATATGAAAACTCTCTATTCTTCCTGCTTAACTTTGCTGTGAAACTAAAACTGCTCTAAAAAATAAAGTTTATTAATTAAAAAGAGAGTGGAAATTCCAGTTTAACATCCATATTCTTAAACCTACATTTGAGAAGGTATTTTCTTGCCTTTACTAATTACAAGTTGAAACGAAGGAAGAGAGCACCCTCCTCTCTTTTGGGGTGCACCTACAATGTAGGGACTGTCTGAGGAGTAGTAGTCATTTCATTTCTATTGATAAGCTCTCTGGGAGCAGTCAGATGATAAGTGGAGAATGGCATATGGAAGGCTTCTGATGCAAATGGCCTTTCACATTCCTGGGCTACCATATAGCTACAGGGAGCTCTGCACTTGGCAGAGCAGGATCACAGAAAAGAAATGCAAAGAAGGGAGGAGGGAGGAAGGGGCATAATAGTTTAGTCTAACTGTAACCAAACTTTATAAAAATTAAATTCCAGAAAAGAGAGAGATTATCAGGCAATTACTTGCTTTATAGAAATATTTCAATATTTTATAAAAACATTTAAAATATTTTTAAGAGGTAATACACCCGAATATATGGAATAATAAAAGCCAATAGCACACACTATGTTCATTGTTCTGCTTTCCATGTAGTTGACTCATTTAATCCTCATTATAATCCTCATTTTACCACTGAGACAATTTAGGGTCACAAACACACAACCACTAAAGGGCAGCAGAGCTGTTTCCAAAGTCATGCTCTTAACTTGACCACTCCCTCAATAAGAAACAAAAAGAATGTTCTCCTCTCCTGAAGACACCATTTCCTGGAGATTCTTCCAGAAGATTGATAATTCAAGGAAACTTCTTTTGCAGATTCATTCAAGTGTGTTTTTCAATAAGCAGTTTGGAGAATGGATTCAAATGCTCCTTTCTATTCACACAGCTAGTTCTGAGCCACAAACTCTGAAGTCCCCCAGTCGCCTGCAGAGAGGCACTGCCTGTTACATCGCCACCTGTAAGTCCACAGACCCACAAACAAGGGGCTTCTGATTTACTAGGCTTCTCCCTGCTGGTCCACAGAGCAGTTAATCTTCTGCCCCCGGGCAGAGTTTGACAGCTCCCAAGGGTCCCATGAAGTGCTCTTTTCAAAGAGAAATTCTCAATCACATAAATTTGAAACAGAGTTGGTCTGGATCCAGGTACAGATTCCCCACTCCCCCATAGCCCCAGGCAGTAGTTGGCTACACTTCACTTCCTGGGTTTTTTGAGTCCTCTGGTGCAGACTAGTGTTTTCCTTCAATAAAACAGTGATTTAAAAACCTTCATTCTTCCTGTTTTGAGACTGTGCCAGGGCATAACATTCTGTCTTCACCAAGGAGTACACAAAAATCAGCTGGGGCTCTGTGGCCACCCCCATGGTAGATAATCAGATAAACACTCCATTAGACCTATCCATCTACTTTTGGAAGAATCTTTTACCTTCATCCAATTAGAACTATTTTTCATTCCTCTTATTTTTCCTCACTTGAAGTTTTATTTTGATTGTTCCTAAGTATTCATTTTCCCTCAGACATTCAGATTATTCCTTATTTTAGATTAGTGCCCACAGGCTCTCCTCACCTCTACTAGGGTGCCTTAATGGTTTTATGATGATGATAATGACAAGGAAAGAGTTTCCTTCTCTTTCTGTAAACCCTAACTAAAAAGAAAAATATGCAAAGAATGTTTTCTACTTGTGGGGCAGTGGTGATAGCAGTAGGAGGCAGGCAAATCCTAGGCAGACAGGGATGAATCCCTAGTGAAACCCCACCTTCAAATCAAAGACAATTTAAAGGCTGAAAACCAAGCTACAAATCTTGGATAAATCCATGGACTGGATTGAGAACCTCTCTTCCTGTTTGGTGCACTTTCCTCTGATTGATCCCTACCCTTCACTTATTTTTCGTATACCTACCCTTCCCTAACTGATTTTGTACACGGTCATGCCCATCTCTGAGTGGTGCCTTTTTAAAGGCTGTTTTGCATACTCACAAACCAATCAGCACACACTACCCAATTGAGAGTGCAAAAAAGCCTCGAACTCAGCTGCACTTTGGGACTATGTGGCTTTGGGTGGGGGACTGACCCTTTTGGGTCCCCTCTTCACAGAGAACTGTTCTGTGCTCAATAAAACTCTCCACCCGACTCACTCTTCAGTTGTCAGCATAACCCAGCAAGGTTATGCTGACATAATTCTTCTTGGGTGTAGGACAAGAACTTGGGACCTGCCTAACGCAGGTCCCAAGTAACCCTGTAACACTGTAGCCCTCTGCACTCTGCCAGTGCCAGGTGGCTGCCCCATGTGATGGGAAGCAGTGGTGGGGCCAGGCCAGCCCAGGGGGCATGGGCCGGAGCAGGGCAGAAGGACTGAAAGAGCCGTTAGTATGCCCCCATCCACTCCAAGCTATGGACGGCGGGAATGACACCCGTTGGGGCTCTGTGTTTTTTTGGCATCTCCAAGTTTTCAAGTACCAACGCATCCCCCTTGTCTGGTCACTGGAACCGACTGAGGGAGTCACTTGTGACACACCTGGTTCAGACGCATACCCCGTGCAGAGCCTGTGGGCTGCTTGGAGCAGCCCACCCACCATAGCAGCAGCCCACCCGCTGCAGCAGCTGACACACCTGACTGTGTGCTGTGGCCAGGCCCTGTGCTTGCTTGCTCATGCACCCCCTCTCGCTGCAGGCTGAGTACGCAGTTGCAGTGGTCATGGGATCCTGGCCAGGGCACAAGCCAAGCACAGCCTGCGGGGCCAAGTAGGCAGGGTGCCTCCAGCGGCGAGTCTGAAGCCGAGTGAGGCCCTGGGCAAGGGTGTCACCAGCTGCAGAGGTCTCTGGCTGGCGAACTGGCACCAAAAAATCCTGCGTCATTTCTACAGGGAACATTTATGAGGGAAGAAGGTGTGTAGTAAATTTCTAGCAGCCCTACAGTTTTTAGTAATCATTTCATTTGAAATCCATTGCTGGTGTTCTCACTTCTAAGTCAGAGCTAAGCATTGGGTACACATTGGGTTTCCATAAAGACGGGAACAATAGACATGGGGGACTGCAATAGGGGAAGGAGAGGGAGTGGGGCAAGGACTGGAAAACTACCTATTGGGTACTGTGCTTACTGCCTGGGTGATAGGACCATTGGTACCCGAAACCTCAGTGCTACGCAATATACCCATGTAACAAACCTGCACATGTATACCCCATGAATCAAAATAAAAGTTGAAATTATATATACATATAAGTTGTAAATATTTATAATGTATAATATATAAAATATATAATCATATATATATGATAAGTCCATTGCTGGGCATCTCATCCTTCTGCGCTCATTTTATCACTGACTGTATTGATATGGAAATCCTTAATGCTGTTTTGGTCATTTTTCCAGGGACATAGTAGGTCTGTACTTCACTGTTCCTTTAGAGGTGAGACCATGTGATTTGCTTTGGCCAGTGGAATATGAGAAGTGATATGTGTCATATCTAGGTGAAAATTTCAAATCCTATGATTCCTCAGGTCTGCTTCCCAGTGCTGCAGTGGTTGTAGGAGTAAATGTTGAGATGAAGACTCCATGGTCTTCATCCTGGAGTAACAGTGACTAGAAGAGCTCCCTTGCAATCTGCAATGGACAGTGAAAAATTACTTTTGTTGTGTTAAGCTGCTGAGGTTTGGGAGATGTTTGTTACTATCTAGCCCTTCCTGGCTGATAAAATTCCAGAACAATCACAAATAAATATTGAAGAGCATCGTTGGATGTTTGTCTCAGCCCGTGAGTATAAAAATTAAAGTCTGCCTTTACATCTGATTGAGCAATCTCAGATGAAATATCAATTCAATTTATTCACTTAGCAAGTATCTACTCAGGAGCTTCTGTGTACAAAGCACTACATGAAGGGTAAAAAAATCTGTATTTGGCTGGGTGCAGTGGGACTCACGCCTGTAATCTCAGCACTTTGGGAGGCCAAGGTGGGCGGATCACTTGAAGTCAGGAGTTTGAGACCAGCCTGGCCAACATGGTGAAACCCCGTCTCTACTAAAAATACAAAAATTAGCTGGGTGTAGTGGTGGGCACCTGTAATGCCAGCTACTTGGGAGTCTGAGGCAGGAGAATTGCTTGAACCCGGAAGGCAAAAGTTGCAATAAGCCGAGATTGCAGCACTGCACTCCAGCCTGGGTGACAGAGCAAGACTCCATCTCAAAAAAACAACAACAAAAAATAAGAAAACAAAACAAAACAAACCCAAAACTGTATTTGATTGGTAGGACTATTTTGACTATTTTTTAAATAAAACACCAAAATTCCAGATAGTTCAAAACAGCCAAAATGACTAGGTATCTAAGATTCTGTACAGAGTGCTTTATTCCCAATTTTACATTGTCTCCGAGCATTTTTCAATTATAAAATTGTTAAAGGGGGCTGGGCATGGTGGCTCATGCCTATAATCCCATCACTTTGGGAGGCTGAGGTGGGCAGATCACCTGAGGTCAGGAGTTCGAGACCAGCCTGACCACTATGGTGAATTGCTTGAACCTGGGAGGCAGAGGCTGCAGTGAGCCGAGATCGTGCCACTGGAGCGCATCACCGCACTTCAGCCTGAGTGGCAGAGCAAGAATCCGTCTCAAAAAAGAAAAACAAAATTGTTAAAGGATAGTTTTCAAAAAGAGGTAAAATCATGATTCTCATGCAGCTATAAAATAAACACGTGTCAAAGATTTTACTCAATTCATTATTTAATGAATAAACTGTAGACATATTACAACTGATTCAAAGGAGAAGTCAAAAGCACCACAATTTTATATGGAGTAAGGGAATGTTAAAATGAATTTACAAAGGGAAACAAAACTGGCTTTTTTCACTAGAGTGGGGAGTTCGTGGGCTTTGGGAGGAGTAAAATGAAACCACCACACCACAATTCCACTGCAAATTTTATTTGCATGACAATAGATAAGAATTATTTTGGATTGCTATCAATTACCTACAAATTACAGTCATAAAATAACTCAAAGTCAACAATTAGATAAACAGTGTGTTCTAGACATACAGTTTTTCACTGGAGATACCTAGTAATCTCTTTGCTTATTCTAAATTTATTTACAGAGTGAATCCTCTAAATAAAAAATAGAAACAAATAAATAAGACCATTTGCTCAGTGCTTTCTTAGTGCTGGGCAATGTGCTAAGTAAGGCCTTTACATACATTATCATTAGATGGATGGCATTGTTACTATTTTACAGATAAGAAAACAGATTGACTTGCCTAATATTCCAATATTTAAATACAAGTCTGACTGATTCCAAAGCTTTTAATGTCTTAAAAATAAGATAATGACAAAATTTTCTAAAAATTTAACATACAGTAAACTTGACATTTTTATTCCGTGAACTTTAATGCATGTGTAGATTTTTCTAACCACAATCACAATCTGGATACAGAACTATTCCATCACCCAACTCTCCTTGTGTGGATCCTTTGTCGTGTTACGGAGCCAGGCCCGTTTTGCCTGCCACACAGTACGCCAATCACTGAGACAATGAGCTTTGCAGCAAAGAAGGGATTTAGTCACATGGCAGCTAAGTGAGAAGATGAGAGAACAGGTCTCAAATTCATCTCCCCAAAGATGGGGTTTAGAGATATTTATGGGATAGGGGAGCAGGGTGGTCTGAGGTACAAGGAAAGGTGACTGGGGGTAAGGAAAAGTGAGGTAATTGGTGTTCTGTGCAAGCATAGCTAAACTTCATGGCTCTTTGTGGGACACATGTTCCAAAAATGGTAGCTTTAGCATGATCAGTGGGTGAAGCTCATGGCCTCTGACATCAAAAGATCACCCATCAGACATTTGCTCAGGCCCAAAGGGTCAATGTGGTCTTACCCAGTTTGGACTGGTTGAGAGCTGTCTTTAAGTTCCTGAAAAACAACTTAGGCAGCTGTTTTACCATTGTGACCTGTATGTCAGAGATGTTATCTATAGGATGGCTGATGGGAGTTTCTTTTTAAAAAAACCCAGCTAAAAGCAAGCAAAGCAGGTTAAAGTTTGACAAGCCTAGATAGGTTTCCCTCAGCTTCAGTAGTCATACATTCTCCCATCCCTGGCAAATGTTGCTATATTTTGGTGTTTTCAAGAATATCAAACACATGAAATCACACAGCATACAAATTTTAACAAAAACTTATTACTTAGAAATAATTATAGATTCACAGAAAGTTGCAGAAATAATACAGAGAGATTCTGGTACTCTTCACCAGTTACCCCCAATGATGACATGTGACATAACTATAATACATAACAAAACCAGGATTCAAACACCTCATTCAGATTTCTTCAGATTTATATGCACTCATTTGTGGGGGTGTGTGTGGTTCTATACAACTGTTATTTTTATTTTTTTATTTTTTGAGACAGGGTCTCACTCTGTTGCCCAGGCTGGAGTGCAGTGGCAGGATTACGGCTCACAGAAGCCTCAACCCCTGGGGCTTAAGTGATCCTCCCACCTCAGCCTCCTGAGTACCTGGGAACACAAGCACACGCCACCATACTCAGCTAATATTTATTTATTTATTGAGGGACAGGGTCTCCCTATGTTGCCCAGGCTGTTCTCGAACTGCTGGGCTCAAGTGATCATCCTGTCTCTACCTCCTAAAGTGCTGGGATTACAGGCATGAACCACCATGCCCAGCCAGTTCTATACAATTTTATCACGTGTGAATTCATGTAATCACCACGACAAGATACAGGCTGTTCTATCACTGCAAAACTCCTTGTGCTACCCTTTTATAGTCACATCTTGTGAAGTTAAATTTTTTGGAAGCCTTTCTTTATGTGTTTTACCACCCCCTAAAAAAAAAAAACTAATGTAATTAAACAGAATCAGACCATTGCTTTTTTGGTACTGTAATATTTATTTTATTTTTTTCCTGAGATGATTATATGTAGAAAGCTCAATAAAAGAAAAATTATGCTTTTGGCTACATTATTATTTAATTTCAGGATTATTACTGAGGATAATTTTGTCACACATAAAGGGGTGTGTTAAAAAATGATCTATCCCAGGTGTCAGATGAGCTATGTAGACCACTGTTTGGAAACCAGATGCTTGGACTTCACCAGACATCAAAGAGTGAACAGTAGCCCACCGCTTAAGATGAGTTCAAACTCTCTTACAGCTGTTGAGCCAAATGGCAGAACTTTAATCATTTTTCCTCTTCAGTACTTTTTAAAAACACACATTTTATAATAAAAGTATGGCATGCTAAATCTCTAAAAATGTAATGTTTTGGTAATAAATAGATGAACTATGGAAATGGGATAAATGACGTTTATTTGTAAATTAAGAAAGCTTTTTTAGGGGAAAAGTACTTTCCAAAACTATAAAATCACAGTGCTTCCTCTGGACTCTTCTTTTGCCAACCAATCAGATTTATTATTTTAATCTAAGAATAGCTGTAGACATGTTGTCTCCAATTTTTGTCTATTTGCTTATAAATTAAGATAAACTTTATTCTTAAAGCAGATTGCTGTTTTGGAATTACCAGAATATTGTTTAGTCATATTGATTTGTGGAGAACTCTGACTTCTTATCGACCCCATTCACATTCTCCTTTGTACATTGTTTCTGTCTTAGGTTAACATTTATTGTAAGCATGAGGATAGTAGTTTCCAGCCTTAGCTCAAGTTATTCCTCTTGCATTCTCTGGTCAACTTAGCCTCCACTCATGATGGAATTTTTCTCCTAAAGCCTGGATAAAGATATTCCATTCAGCTCCTGTGGCATATCTTACAGGTCCCCATACTGGGAATGATGAAGGAACTAAATACTAATGGGCAGAGGCAAGTAGGGGACATTTTTCCCTCTAAAGTTTACCTTTTTATTGTCTCTTTTTATGTGCAGCCTCTTTTTAAATATATATAATTGGAATTATAAGCCAAGGTATCCACAGCTATTCCTAAATAGTTGAACAATTTTCAGAGCAGATATAACCAATTCACTACCATAATTGGATAAACGTGTTGCCTGTGGTTTTGGTGAGTGGCTTTGTCCTGAGGTCCACATGCATTGCTATTAATGAGCAAAGAAGGATACTGATGTACCCCTTCAGATTGGCTCTCTACCCTTGCCCACCTAGGGTTGCCAGATTTAGCAAATAAAAACACCAGATTAAGAGTGAGGTCACCCACCAACTCCTGCTCCTTTCCTTGCTGAATGAGGACCATGCAGGTGGCCTCTTTTACAGCTAGAGTTACTCTCCGTGCCCAGTAACTGCTTTGTTCTCTTGACTCTCAGGTCTTGGGGTGATAATGTCTCTCCCTGTTGCTACTCCCAAGGTGCTTCACCATTCTTTTCTGGTTTCCTTTAACTTTGCCACACCACTGAAAATGGTCCCATTATTCCTTTTTCCTTAGTACCCCATTTGAAAGTGTTGCCTGTTTCCTGTCAGGACACTGACACGAAGCGGTTCTGACTGGTGAAGAGCACAGCACACTTTGTAAAAATATGAATTGCAGATTAAACCATAGAGCCATTGACTTACATAACTCTATGGTGATGGGCTTCTATCATTTCAAAGGTGCTTTAGCTTAATTTATGACACATCTTCAACTGGAGGTGAATCCTAATAGCTCTGGTTTTGGAGGCCTTGGAAATGGTTCTATCCATTCACTATTAGACATAACTCTACAATGAAGATTTCCATGCATATAACATGGTCCTGTTTTACTTTCTTCTTTGCACATATACAATTGTTTGATATTTCTAAAATTCAAGTCACTTAATTTACTGACCTTTCAAAAAGATACATGTGTGTATATGAAAGTGTATGTATGTGTAGGTGTGCGTGTGTGTGTAAAATTTTAAAAAAGATTAAATAATTACAACAGTCATGATAAATTCATACTACTGAATACTATAGAGGTATTAAAAAGAATGACAACACATGGACACAGACAGGGGAACGACACGCGCTCGGGCCCATTGAGGGGTCAAGAGGAGGGAGAGCATTAAGATGAATAGCTAATGCATGCTGAGCTTAATACCTAGGTGATGGGTTAATAGGTGCAGCAAACCACCATGGCACACGTTTACCTATGTAACAAACTGGCACATCCTGCAAATGTACCCTGGAACTTAAGATAAAATAAAAGAAAATAAAATTGGCCGGCGCAGTGGCTCACACCTGTAATCCCAGCACTTTGGGAGGCCGAGGCAGGAGGATCACCTGAAGTCAGGAGTTCAAGACCAGCCTAGCCAACATAGTGAAACCCTGTCTCTACTAAAAATACAAAAACTAGCTGGGCATGGTGGTGCTTGCCTGTAATCCCAGCTACTTGGGGGCCTGAGGCAGGAGAATCATTTGAACTTGGGAGGCAGAGGTTGCAGTGAGCCAAGATTCTACCATTGCACTCCGGCCTGGGCAGTAGAGTGAGACTCCATCTAAAAAATAAATAAATAAATACAATAAAATAAAAAAGAATGAGATAGTCCTATGTGTGTCAATATGGAAATCACTCCAAGACAATGTGTCATTTAACAAAACCAAGGCCAGAAGAAAAAAACAGAATCAGATGATTTGTGTATGTATCATCATCAAGAGTGAACTGGGGAGAGTTCCAGGTCACTGACAGTGATTCCCCTTGGGGGAATGGAGGGAAAGGGTGTGAAACATGCTCTCACATTTTGCTCTCTATGCTTATGTATTGTAAGGCATTCTTACATATCTTTAACAACACACTTTGTGTTCATCTATGCTTTCTCCTAAAACCTCACCAAAATGACAGTGAAGAGACAACAAAGGACAAGCAGAACTGAGAGATGACAACAGTGGCTTAGAGACACCAACAAAATTTCAGAAAGTTAAGGGCAGAGGATAAGTGATAACTGGATTCACAGAATAACAAAAACTGAAGCTTATAGTTCTGCAGAGGTAGTTGCCAATGAGAATCAAACTGACTCATGGCCCAGAACACCTGAGAAACTCAGAAGTTAGAGACACCATTTGCCTTCGAAGGAAGGATAAGGAGGGGGATAAAAACATGAAAATTAATTGAGAGTTTTTATTAGAAGGAATTCCATTCCTTGAACTTCTACCCCACTCCCAGAAGTCCAGTAATTACACTCTCCCAACACCAGCAGGAAATGGGAGGTTTGATTCCTGAAAAAATTATTCTAGAGACTCTGAATTTAGGGATGGCAGAAACAACTGAGGGCACATGGTGATCAAGTGAGGCCTTGAGGCACTGGACAGGAAACAGCTGGATTGAGTGAAAGGCTACATACCCTGTGGTGACACCCCAGGCCTTCTCCCCTTCTCAGCCACAAGAATGCTGGCAGGAAGGCCCAGACCCCTCAGTCAGGAGTCTGGATAATTCCGTTTTGGAAAAGTTCTCCCCAGTGGACCTAGTCACCTTTAAGATCATCCAACAAACCATCAAGGTCCCACTTGATCAACCTACAATGAAACCCACCAGTTGATAAGCCCCATTCATGTACTCAGAGCTTCCAATCTAGTGCCTCACTTTAAAATATGAATTGGCAGATTTTTTAGGAAAACCTCTGACATGCAAAAATAGAAACAAGAACAAAAAGAAAAAAAGAAACTCAGAAGAATCAAAGACAGTGCAAAGAGCAGAAGAAAACTTCAAACAAACTATTAATAATCTCAGAAAGATAAGTGATGATATTGCATCCATAAAATAATAGAATGCTAAGACAATAGAATAACCAAGGAACAAGAAGGAGTCTTAAAAATTAAAAACATTTTCAGTAAAAAATGCAATAGAGGGGTTGAAAGGCAAAGTTGAAGAATTTCTCAAAAATAGAACAAAAAAGCTGGAAAAAAGAAAGAAGAAAGATAGGAAAATTAGGGTAGTTCAAGAGGGCCAACTTCTAATTAACAAGGATTTCAGAGAGAAGGCAAAAAAGAGAGGCAGACATTGTCAAAAATTCTGTGTTAGTCTGAGTTCTCCAGAGAAAGAGAACCAATAGGAATATGTACACGTTATAAGGCATTTGTTCATGTGAATAGAGAAGCTGAGAAGCCCCAAGATCTCCAGTCAATAAGCTGGTGAGCAAGGAGAGCTGATGGTAGAGTTCCAGTCTGAGTCCAAAGGCCTGAGAAGCCAGACAGATGACAGCGTAAGTTCCAATCTGAGTCCCAGTCTGAAGGCAGAACAAAATCTACGTCCCAGCTCCTAGACAGTCAAAGAGAAAGAGTGAATTTTTTTTTTTTTTTTTTTTGAGACGGGGTCTCACTTTGTCACTCAGGCTGGAGTGCAGTGGCATGATCTCTGCACACGGCATCCTCGACCTCTGAGGTTCAAGCGACCTTCCTGCCTCAGTCCCCCAAGTAGCTGAGACTACAGGCATCCTGGCTAATTTTTGTATTTTTTGTAGAGACAGTTTCACCATTTGCTTAGGCTGGTCTTGAACTCCTGAACTCAAGTGATCCACCTGCCTTGGCCTCCCAAAGTGCTAGGATTACATATGTGAGCCACTGCGCCTGGCTGAAAGAGTGAATTCTTTCTCAGTCTTTTTTGTTCTAGTGAAGCTTGAAATGGATTAGATGAAGGCCACCCACATTGGGGAGGGCAATCTACTTTACCCAGACTACCAATTCAAATGTTAGTCTCATCCAGAAACACCCTTACAGACAAAGCCACAATAACGTTTAACCAAATATTTGGGCACCCCATGGCCCAGTCAAGTTGACAAATAAAACTAACCATCACATATACGAAATAGAAACATGTTCCAGAATGAAGGATGTGAGTCCCTGGTGAAGGGCCCCAGTGAGAATGAGAAATAAAAATGACCTATACCAGGGCACATCACTATAAAATTTCTACTGGGGATAAAAAGAATTCAAAAGCATCCAGAGAGCAAAACAGAGGTTACCAGGGAATAGAATGGCACAGGACTCTCAACAACAATGCGGGGAGCTAAGAGATAATATTGCAATGCCTTCAAACTTCTGAGAAAAAGCCAGGCCCGGTGGCTCACAGCTGTAATTCCAGCACTTTGTGAGGCCAAGGTGGGTGGATCACTTGAGGCCAGGAGTTCAAGACCAGCCTGGCCAACATGGTAAAACCCAGTCTCTACTAAAAATACAAAATTTATCTGGGTGTGCTGGTGCATGCCTGTAATCCCAGCTACTCAGGTGGGTGAGGCATGAGAATAGCTTGAACCCAGACGGCAGAAGTTGTGGTGAGCCAAAATTGCGCCACTGCCCTCCAGCCTGAGTTAGAGTGAGACTCTGTCTCAAAAAAAAAAAAAAAAGATCTGAGAAAAAAATCTTTCCAATCCAATTCTTTGCCAGCCAAACTACCAAATATGAGCATAGCAAAAAAGTTGTTTTCAGACAGGTAAAATCTCAAAAACTTTGCTTTGCATCTTTTTTTTTCTTTTTTTCCCCACGAAGCTTCAGGAATGTGTGTCACTAAAAGAGGGGAATAAATGAAGAAAGAGGAAGCTCTGAGTTTGGAAACAGGAATTACAACAAAAGAAAGAGGCAAATTAAATTTCTATAGTGATGGTGAAGAGATATCCTAGGATGACAAAATGTTGCAATTCTAGAGATCAGTCACTACAAACAGCAACAGAAGGATAGAAGAATCTAGGAGAGATGTCTCCATCAAAAAGAAGAAACAAAAAACCAAAACCTGCTAGAATACTTGAGGTGCTTGACCATGTTGTCTGGAAGAGCATTGGGGAAGCATAAGAAAATGTATATATATTTTTGAAAGTCCACTCACACATACAAAAAAAAAAAACAAAACAAGATGAATAAGTAAGCAGTATTTAACTCCAGGAAAAACAAAAAAACAATTTGTCTAGAAAAGAAAATGTAAAAATGATATTGCTTATTTATGAGCAATATTTGCAGCATCATTATATTTAAACCTTGGATATTCAATTAATACAAAATTGTGATTAAAACACACAGGGTGGGAGAAATATGTGTGGAGGGTTGGGTAGGAGGAGTGGTAGTGAGAGGGTGCTAAATCCTTAGCTTCTGTAGTAGGAAGTAAGTTAATAATGTCTGTCTGAATCTGTTGTTCAGGCTGCTGTAATAGAATACCATATGGTTGTTCTAGAAGACTATGAAAAAGCAACAGAGTACCATAGACAGAGCGGGACGGGCACAGTGGTTTAGGCTTGTAATCCTAGCAGTTTGGGAGGCCAAGGTGGGAGGATCGCTTGAGCCCACGATTTCGAGACCAGCTTGGGCAAGGGAGACCCTGTCTCTACAAAATATTTTAAAAAATTAGCCGGGTGTGGTGGTGCACAGCTGTGGTCCCAGCTGCTTAAGAGGCTGAGGCAGGAGGATCGCTTGAGCCTGGGAAGTCAAGGATATAGTGGGCCGTGATCATGCCATTGCACTCCAGACTCCTGGGTGACAGAGTGAGGCTGTCCCCACTTCCCAAAAAAAAAAGATGGCTTAAACAACTAACATTTATTTCTCACAGTTCTGGAGGCTGGAAGTCTGAGATTAGCGTGCCAGCATGGTTGGGTTCTGGTGAAGGTCCTCTTCTGGGTTGCAGACTGGCAGTTTCTTGTGTCTTCACATGGTGGAAGCGGGTTAAGAGCTCTCTGGGGTCCCTTTTACAAGGGCCGTAATTTTATTCACGAGGGCTTACCCTTGTGACCTAATTACCATCACATTGAGGGTTAGGTTTTCAACATATAAACTTTGTGGGGGACACACACAGTCAGTCCACTGCAATGTCTAAAATCGTTTAATCAATAAATACAATAAATAGTAGCATAAACTTATTACTAAAAATAAAGAGTTAAATGTAAAGGGAAAAACAGCTGAGTTAAAAGTTGTCTCTGCCTTTGGGGAGTCTAATTCTGGGGTCAAATATTGCTGGGTTTTTTCTATTGCTGTCATAGTTTTTTGTTTATTATAAGTGTTGTAGTATTAATTGATCTTTCAAACCATGTCTGGGTATTTTTTGACTGCCCAAAATATTTTTATGACCAGAAGAAGTTGTGTATAAGGTGATAGAAAACACATTAAGAGTAATGGTTTATTTTCTTTCTTTCTTTTTTTATTTTTGGAGACAGGATCTCGCTGTCACCCAGGCTGGAGTACAGTGGTGTGATCATGGCTCACTGCAGTCTCAACCTCTGGAGCTCAGGTGATCCTCCTGCGTCAGCCTCATGAGTAGCTGGGACCACAGGCACATGCCACCACACCTGGCCAATTTTTAAATTATTTGTAGAGACAGGGTCTCCTTATGTTTTCTAGGTTGAAGGTTTCCTTAATCTTTCTTGAATAAGGTTGGACCTAAACAAACTAGATATCTTGATGTTAATTGCCTTCTAGTTTTTGTTTGTTTGTTTGTTTTGAGACGGAGTTTCACTCTTGTTGCCCAGGCTGGAGTGGAATGGCGTGATCTCAGCTCACTGCAACCTCCGCCTCCTGCGTTCAAGCAATTCTCCTGCCTCAGCCTCTTGAGTATCTGGGATTACAAGCATGCACCACGATGCCCGGCTACTTTTGTGTTTTTAGTAGAAACAGTTTTCTCCATGTTAGTCAGGCTGGTCTTGAACTCCTGACCTCAGGTGATCCGCCCACTTCAGCCTCCCAAAGTGCTGGGATTACAGGCATGAGCCACCATGCCCAGGAGTGAATTGCCTGCTGGTTTTATTTATTTATTTAGACAGTGTTGCCCAGGTTAGAGTGCAGTGGCACAATCATAGTTTACTGCAGCCTCAAACTCCTGGGCTCAAGTGATCCACCCACCTCAGCCTCCCAAGTAGCTAGGACTACAGGTCCATGCTGCCATACCTGACGAATTTAAAAATTTTTTTTTAGTGATGAGGTATTTCTATGTTGTCCAGGCTGGTCTCAAACTTCTGGGCTCAAGTGATCCTCCTGCCTTGACCTCCCAAAGTGCTAGTATTACAAGTGTGAGCCGCTGAGCCCAGCCCACCTACTAGTTATTAATCATGATTTTCCCTTAATACAAATACTCAAACAATTCAAATACCTACTTACATTAAGGCGTATGTTTTATTATATTATTTAGAAAGCATTTCTATCAGATCAAAACATTTCTAAGTGTTTTAAATGTATTAACTGTTTTTGAAATATTGTTGCTAATAATGTTTATATAGAATCAGATAATTCTGTAATTTTATTTTATTCTTTTATATGACTTTTCTATTACACTGTCTTTTTTTTTGGAGACAGAGTCTCGGTTTGTTGCCCAGGTTGGAGTGCAGTGACACAATCTTGGCTCACTGCAACCTCTGCCTCCCGAGTTCAAGCAATTCTCCTGCCTCAGCCTCCCAAGTAGCTGGGATTACAGGCACATGCCACCATACTCGGCTAAATTTTTATATTTTTAGTAGAGACAAGGTTTCACCCTGTTGGCCAGGCTGGTCTCGAACTCCTGACCTCCAGTGATCTGCCTGCCTTGGCTTCCCAAAATGCTGGGATTACAGGTATGAGCCACTGCGCCTGGCCTATTACACTGTCTTAATAGCTATCAAGGAAACAATCCTAGGTTAATACTTTAAAGGTTAATGAATTATTTAGACATATCCTTTAGAGATATTTAGATATATCTTCTTTGATAATTTTCTCTTCCTAATCAGGGTTGAATTATTAATATCCAGTGTATATATCTTAGTTTGAATTTCTGTAAATTATCTTGTTATAAGTAATACTCTTAAACATGTAGTTATGCAGAAAACAATCTGGAGGAATATATGACAAAAAGCTAACTGGATACTTGGGAAATGGAATTGGGGAAGTATTTTTTAAAAGTGTTTTATAGCCTTTGAGTGTTACTTTTGTAATCTGAATATATTTGTACATATGTACAATAAAAGAAAGAGTTGTACATAGTAGGTTTGGGCTCTATCATTGCATTGATTGATTGATTGAGACAGGGTGTTGCTGTGTTACCCAGGCTCGAGTGCAGCGGCGTGATCATGGCTCACTGCAGTCTTGATCCCACTGGCTCAAGCTCAAGCAATCCTCCCACCTCAGCCTCCTGAGTAGTTGGGACTACAGGCATGTGCCACTGTGCCTGGCTAATTTTTGTGTTTTTTTGTAGAGACAGGGTTTAGCTATGTTGCCCACACTGGTCTTGAACTCCTGGGCTCAAGCAATCTGCCCACCTTGGCCTCCCAAAGTGATGGGATTACAGGTGTGGGCCACCATGCCCAGCCCTACTTCAGCTCCATCACAAGAAAATTTCACAAGCACAAACCCGGAAGGATTGCCTGTCAGACTTCACATGACATTCCAAGATTGGGTTTCACCACTTTGACCAAATGACCCTGAAGTGACCAAAGGCAACTGTCCTGTTCTAGATGGTTAAATCCTAGGTGGGGAAAGCATGTTAATGGCGGAGCCAGGAACATCCAAGCTAGGCTAATAGGCAATCACTTCTCAGTCCACAGTCAGCCAAGGTAAATAATGCATGAATGAGCATAGGAAATGGACTTTATAGACTTAAAAAAAACACAAAGAAATTCTTATTATTTATTTTATTTAATACATTGGATACATTTTAGCCAATATTTTTCATCCCCTTTGTTTGTCAGGACTTTTTATGTTAACCAGAAAATACAAATAACAAGAGTTTCACATTTTTGCTGTTACTCTTCTGACAGGCAGTATCTTCTTTCAGAGTAGCTCTTCTCGCTTGAGATCTTGACTAGATTAGTTCTTTATGCTTCAGTTTCTAGTACAAGCAAGAAGATGATTCTGTCTCATGTTCTCCAGTGTTTACATTACTATTCCAGTCCTTAGTACATATTTAGAGATGCTGCTAATGTATGCATATACTTCTGCAGGTTAGGAGGATTCTGTAGGTAATTCACAGTGGAGTTAGGAATAGAACCCTTTGAGGCTCTTTGCTCTACAACCACCTCAAATGGCACAAGAAATTAAAAAAAAATTCTTGGGGTCTCTTTTGACAACTCTAGGTCTTTTCTGACTCACCTCCAGTCCATCAGCAAATCTTTCAGTTATCCGTCCAAAATATGTTTCTGGTGGCCTGCTTTTCTCCATCTTTACCCCCGCTACCCTGGGACTGGCTCTCAGGAAAGATGTCTGACCAGGACCACTGAAGCAGCTTCAAGACTGTTCCTGCTTTTGCTGCTCCAGTCTTTTTGCCACACAACAACCAGAGTGACTTTCCAACCCAGTAGTTTGACCAGGTTCCCCTCCTTTTTATTATTATAATTAATTTTTTTTAAAAATGATGAGGTCCCACTATTTTGCCCAGGCTGAACCTTAACACATGAGGCTCAAGCAATCCTCCTGCCTCAGCTTCTTGAGTAGCTGAGACTATACCACTGAGCTCAGCATATTAAAATTTTTTATTTTTTGGAACGGAGACTTGCTCTGTCGCCCAGGCTGGAGTGCAGTGACACGATCTCGGCTCACTGCAACCTCCGCTTCCCAGGTTCAAGCAATTCTCCTGCCTCAGCCTCCTGAGTAGCTGGGACTACAGGCATGTGCCACCACACCGGGTAATTTTTGTATTTTTGGTAGAGACGGGGTTTCACCATGTTGGCCAGGCTGGTCTTGAACTCCTGACCTCAGGTGATCCGCTGTCCTCGGCCTCCCACAGTGCTAGGATTACAGGTGTGATCCACCGCACCCGGCCCGTATTATAATTTTTTATAAGTCAGTTTGTTAAGTTACAATTTACATACAGTAAAATTCACCCTTTGAAGGAGTACAATGCTATAATATTTAACAAATGGCACATCATTGTGTGTGAGTCCCTTTGTAGGCAAACATTTCTCTACTCACATGGGTCTATTTTTGTCCCTATAGTATTACCCTATTCACAGCGTCACATAAATGGAATCGTACACTATGTAGTCTGGTTTCTTTCACTTAGCAGAATGCATTTGAAATTTATCATGTTGTTGTTGCATGTATCAGTAGTTCATTCCTCTTTATTGCTAAGTAGTATTCCAGCAACAAACTGTTTATCTACCCAAATCATCAGTTTTTGGCAACCATGATTAAAGCTGCTATAAGCATACAAGTTTACTTTTTTGTTGGGGGTGGAGTCGACATATGTCTTTCTTTCTCTTGGCTAACTACATAGGCATGGGATTGCTGGGTGATACGGTAAATGGATGTTAAACTTTATGAGAAACTCTTTCTGTTACCAAAGTGGCTGTACCATTTGCATTCCCACCAGCAATGCAAATTCCAGTTGCCCTGCATCCTCTCGAGCAGTTGGTACTATCAGGTTTTTAAATTTGAGCCATTCTAATTTTAATTTGCAGTTTCCCAGTGACTAATGATGTTGAGAATCTTTTCATGTGCTTATTTGTTGTTCATATATTTTCTTTGGCGAAGTGTGCACTTTTATTTTTTTTTTGAGACAGGTTCTTGCTCTGTTGCCCAGGCTTAAGTGCAGTGGTGCGATCCTGGCTCACCAGCCTCAACCTCTGGGGCTCAAGAGATCCTCCCACCTCAGCCTGTCGACTATCTAGGACTACAGGCATGGGCCACAAGCCCAGTTCAGATGACTGTTTCTTAAACCACGGAACCATGGCCTTTCGGAACTCGTATGTAAACTTCCTCTGTTTATTTCAACTCCACTCAAGGGGATTGTGCAAATTCTATTTATAAATATTACGAAAACTGGGATGTGTGTGGTATGGAGTGTGTGTAGAGGGAGGGGTGGGTATGGAAGCCTCCAAATCAGAAACTCTTCATAATTCAGGATCTACCTGCCAAGAAAGGAACACAAAGAGGGCTATAAGAAGCTGCGGAGCCCTGCAAAGCCCTCTGCTTTTTGTGATGTTCTTAACCTCTCTCCAAACCTTCCTGTTTCTGTTTTCCTTCTATTTGTTTTATAGCGGATATCTCATGCGTATATCTGTGCCTTTTATTTCTCATCTTTATCTAACTAAAGAGAGATTTTTCTGATCTATGTTTCAGTCTCACCAGCAATTTATGGAGTTTGCTCTTCATAAGTTTTTCTTTTGATCATCGTTCACCCTCAGTTAATTTGCTCAAGTGAAGAGCAAAATCTCAGGAGGAGATTAGCAAGGTGAAGGATAGCATTTAGTTCTATCTAATGAAGTGTTTCTGAATTTGATCATTCACTTCTCACTCAAGGGGAAATTTAGGGTGTAGTAGTAACCTCTTTGATATTTAACAATCTCATTATTTCTCAGTTATTTATGTCTTAAAGGGCTACACTGACTTTAAGTACTGATTATTCTTTTAAACTCTATTTATATACTAAAAACAGAAGTTGGAGGTAAAAAAACAACCACTAATCAGACCGCCTTCTGGTCAGTTCTAAATGTAACTTGCCATCTTACCTTTAGCATTAAAGACACCTTTTCATTTTGGCTTTTATAATGTACACATGGGTATTGCAGTATCCTGTGAGTTGCTTGGTTTTTTTTTTTAGGAAGAGGTGACTGCAAAAGTGAAGCCAGGGGGCTCTGCTCAGGCACATGCCACTGGTTCACCTCTCCTGCACAAGTTATTTTCAGAACTGCTGCAAATAGAGACTGTCATATTTTTCTTTCCACATTGTTTATTTAAAGAGACATGGGAACCATCATGAAGAAGATTCATAGGCCCCAAATGTCAACCCTGCATGTCTGCTTTGTTTTAGTTAATGAAGTTGTGATTTTGGAGTCACCTCTTCCCCCAGTCCTCACCTCTGCCCTGGGAAAATGGCAGGCCCTGAAATTTATAGGAATTCTGACCTAAGGGGCCAGGAAGTGCATGGGACTGGAGAAGGTGGGTAGCAAGGAGTCTGGCCTGTGATGGAGAGCTTTTCCTAGAAGAGAAAATATTACCTGCAGCTCTGGTTTCCACTGCACTGTTTTTAAACACTTAAAGATTTGTTACTCCTCTTGAAATGGCCCCAGGCATGTAGAAGGCACCAGACTTCATTTAAGTCACTTCCCTTCCCTTAACCTGCCATTTTAACTAGAAAAAAAAATCTTGAAGTGATTAGAGAATTTCCAGTTAAAAATTGTAGATAAGCTGCACATTCTTAGTCCAAAGTTTTCAGAAAAAATGATCACTTTTAGGTTGATATTTACTGTAAAAAAATTTTATTTCAAAAGATCAATTTTTGCCAGTTCTATGAAACTAACAGGGACAAGGCTGAAGGCTGAAAGAAGCCTTAGAGTTAGTCATGAAAGCTCTGGATTAAAAACCATTTTTTAAATGGTCTCATTGAGAAATTTTTCAAATAAGAGTCACCCTTGAATGAATGAATGTATGCTGTATCAAATTATCCAGAGACAAAGAAGAGCAGCCATTCTAGCAGAACAAATGCAGCCTGCTTTGTCTGGGGGACAAATCATTCTTGCAGCCAGTTTGGAAATGTCACTTTTAAGTCAATGAGAGTTGTGTTCAAATAAGAGGGGGCTGCAAGACCCTATTATATTCACTGGGATGTGATGTTTTGCCTCTGAATGGTTTCTACAGTGCATGAAAATTCCTTTTTCTTTTAGATGCGGGGGGAGGCCTTTTTAATGTCTTAAACTGTTTTCAGGTTTCACAAAGTGCTTCAGTTTTTACATTTAAAGGGCAGACATGATGATCACACTGGAACACCAGTCATCCAGCTACAGAAGTTCTGACTTATTGAACAAGTCTTTTGAACTCTTGACTTGGTGAAAACAGATGACTGGGAAAACAGATTTGTTGGCTCGCATGGTGGAACCTGTATTCTGGAAGTGATCCAGGGCTTACAGTAGTCCAACCAGCCATTTGCTCTGTCTTTTGGTGATATGACACACTGGGGCTCTGTCTATAATGGGATTTATTTGAGCAGCAATGGTGTCCAGTGGAATAGGAAGTTCTGAGGTCTGAGGTGAGATTGAAGAAAACTGATGGGGAAATCAATCCATCGCCAAGAATTGACTAGATTGGCTGGCAACTGTAGGATTTGTAGATCAAGCAGAAGCAGCTCGGCCCTCTTGGCTCACTATGGCAAACTCTAAATTCCCCAGGGCTGTCAATAAGCTCATGAAATCAATTTGTTTTGTGGCCGGTATTAATTTTTTTATTACCAAAAGAGACTAAATGCTAAGCAACAGTTCAACACCATCGAACTCTTCTTGGCAGGTATAGTAAAACACATAAAATGATTGATGATGTTTTTATATCATTTTGAAGTAGGTATGTTTTTTTAAAGGTAAGTTTATTTTTTTGTTTTAGAGATAGAGTCTCATTCTGTTTCCCAGGCTGGAGTGCAGTGGTGCTATCATGGCTCACTGCAGCCTCGACCTCCTGGGCTCAAGCAATCCTCCTGTCTCAGCCTCCCAAATAGCTGAGACTATAGGCATGAGCCACCATGTCCGGCTAAATTTATTTTATTTTATTTTGAGTACAGATGAGGCCTCACTACATTGCCCAGGCTAGGATAAGCTTCTTCATGGAGATAGGAGGATGTAAATCGGACCGTCAGGGCCAAACCATCCTTGCTCAACAACAAGTAAGGCCCTGGCAGCAGAGACCAGCTTAGGGAGAATACAGATGCTAGCTTTAATCTGTGGAAGTCTATCCAGAAATAAACAAGGGATGACACCTTGTACACAATCACAGAAGAAACTTGAAGTTTTTGAATGATCCAAATGAAAGATTCACTTTCAACAAGAAAGCGAGTTTTAAAGGGGCACAAATTGTTTGCATTGTCTTTAAAGGAAGATTAAATTCTCCACTTAACTGCATATCCAGTTTGGTTTTCAGGTAGAGGCAAAGCTTTAAAACTGTGGTGAGCAGTATGTGGCCAGGAGCCTCGCCAGCTTTGGGAAGAACCAGAAAATGCAATTCCATGTTGGCATTTCTCTCTCTCTCTCCTTTTTTTTTTTTGAGACAAAGTCTTACTCTGTCACTCAGTCTGGAGTGCAGTGGTGCGATCTCAGCTCATAGAAACCTCCGCCTCCCAGGTTCAAGCGATTCTCCTGCCTCAGCCTACCAAGTAGCTGGAATTATAGACACACGCCACCACACTCGGCTAATTTTTGTATTTTTAGTATAGAGATAGGGTTTCGCTAAGTTGGCCAGGCTGGTCTTGAACTCCTGACCTCAAGTAATCCAACTGCGCTGGCCTCCCAAAGTGCTGGGATTACAGGCATGAGCCACCCCATAGGGCCGCTGTTTCTCAAATGTGCCTTAAGGTAAACAATCAATGACACAATACCAGTGCCAAGTTTTTATTACAAGTCTAACAATAATATCATTAGTAATTATAAAAAGAATATTAAAATAGCACTAACAAAAGCATATATTACATTTTACCAAGTGTCAAGCATTGTGCTAATTGCTTATGTGCATTTACTCTTCAACCATGGGATTAATATTGCTAGCTCCACTTTACAGATGAGAAAACTGAGGCCAAGAAAAGTAAATCTGCCCAAATTTGGAGAATGCTCACTATGTGCTATGCAGTCACTGTTGTAATTGAATGATCATAGATACTGTTATTACCATTATTTTACAGATACTGAAACAGAGGTTAAACTCTTTCCCATGGTCACACGGCTGTTAAGAGTCGAGGTAAGATTCAAACCTAGTCACTCCAGTCCTACACTCTGAGCACTTCATGTCTAAGTTTGTCTAACCAGTTAAATATACACATTTCTCATGGAATTTGGTAACAGTATTTTTTTTTTTTTTTTTTGAGATGGAGTCTGGCTCTGTCGCCCAGGCTGGAGTGCAGTGGTACAATCTTTGCTCACTGCAAGCTCCGCCTCCCGGGTTCACGCCATTCTCCTGCTTCAGCCTACCGAGTAGCTGCAACCCGCAGCTCGCCACCTCGCCTGGCTAATTTTTTTTGTATTTTTAGTAGAGACGGAGTTTCACCGTGTTAGCCAGGATGGTCTCGATTTCCTGACCTCGTGATCCAACCGCCTCGGCCTCCCAAAGTGCTGGGATTACAGGCGTGAGCCACCGCGCCTGGCCGGTAACGGTATTTTTATTTTGAGTTTTTATAAAGTGGGGCCTAAATTGTTTTGCCTACACTGGTCATTCTAACCAAATGGCTGTTTATCACTGCAGCACTTAGTCTCAGGAATGTGCTGCCGCCAACGGGATGCTTGGGCTTTTTTTCTGGTCTATACTACCCTCTAGTGGTTGATAGAAAAATTCGATGATAGGCTATTTAATGACAGAGAGAAACAGAATGTTGTCCACTAATGAGGACTCCTTTTAAGCATAAGGGTAAGACATGAACCTGCATGTAATAGTATTTGTACTTTTTGTATCTTTTGATTGAGAAACATACATAAAGACTAAAAGCTTCTATGAATTTAGTACCTCATTTATGTGAACATGTATTTTTATTTTTATTAATCTCAATAGTATACACATACATAAGAAACAAGGTGATATATATCTTTGTGTGTGTATATATATATACACATATATGTATGTATATATACATATGTGCTATATACATGTGTTATACAATATATGTGTTTTATACATATATATATGTATGTATGTATGTATATAACATACACCTTATTTGTTTAGCTGTAGACAATGCCTGGAGTGCATTGATGGATTTGGAAGCCCCAAAATTAGACTTCCCTCAAACTTCTTTGGCTAGATTTTCAACAAATACCCACTCCTAAACCATTACAGGCAAGAAGAAATTAACTCAAAATTTTAGATTAATTAGTATATTCTCCTGAATTGGGCATAGTCCCCTGGCCTGAGAGGTGGAGATGTGAAGATAATTGGGATTGTCTTTTTTTTTTTTGAGAGAGAGTCTCACTGTGTCACCCAGGCTGGAGTGCAGTGGCGCAATCTTGGCTCACTGCAACCTCTGCTTCCTGGGTTCAAGCGAGTTTTGTGCCTCAGCCTCCTGAGCAGCTGGGATTACAGGCTGGTGCTGTCACCATCACATCCAGCTAATTTTTGTATTTCAGTTTCACCATGTTGGCCAGGCCAGGCTGGTCTCAAACTTCTGACCTCAAGTGATCTGCCCACCTCGGCCTCCCAAAGTGCTGGGATTACAGGCACGAGCCACCGTGCCCGGCCGGGATGGTCTGGACAAGGAAGAAGTCCTGCTGCAGGGGTGGCTACAGTCTTACCCGAGTCTCCCTCCTGGGCGACCTGAGGAGGTGGGGGACTGGGGGCAGGCCCATGGGAGCATCCTCCCTATGCAGGCACTAAGGTGGGCATTACCTGAAGGAAACTGAAAAACAATAGTAAAACTAACTAAAAGGTGGCCTGTGCTTTATTATCACCATCAAACAGTGATTCTAAACAGCAATGATAAACTAATTCTCCCTGAACATTTTTAAGTTCTAAACAAGGACTTTGCTTTCTTTCCATTTTTAACTATGTGTGCTTCCAATTAGCATGTTTTCATTATATATCCTTTCACAAACATTCTGTTCTACGTCAGGGAAGTCAATTTGGAGAATTTCCAGTTACACAGTTGGCCTATGACATATGCAGCTACAAGCATTTGTTTCAGGAGTTAGTTCATGATAAATTGTAACTATCAGACCTCAGATTGGGCACAGTTCTACCATGTATTTCTGAGTCTAAAGTGTACATTTGAAATGATCAGTGATAATACAGTGATTGTAAAGACAAAGAAACAGAGCTTGGGTAACTTTAATTCTGTCATTCTACGTGACTTCACAAACATATTAACAAACAGCCAGAATCAACCTAGAACAGTGTACAGTGAAATTGTTTGCTGCAGACGGGTACATAGACTTCAAGAAGACCATTAACTCTGCAAAAACAGAATATAAGGAAATGGACATTTCAAAGAAAAATGTCAGGAGAAACAACAAAAGATGCAGGCCTTACATGGCCAGAAGAAATCAAAAAGACAATTTTGAATGCCTGAATTATTTTCAGCAAGAACTGGACATTCATTCTAAAATAAAGGATCAAATACGATGAACATTCACTACCACTCAGCCACTTTCTCTGATTTTTGCAAAAAAAAAACTTGAGAAGTTTTAACTAAATGCAGAAGAAATTTATCATGAATTTCCTGGTGAGGATACTTGAGGGAATTTTTTTTTTCACTGCAGAGATGTTTGAAAACTGCTATAATTCATCCTCAAGAAATTACATGGACTGTATTACAATCTCAGATTGACTTTGACATGGAATTTTTATGAATTAATCTCACCTTGATGCTTAAGTTTTTTCTTAACTATTTGTGTTTGTATTGACTCATTTGAAAGCAGCTTTTCAAAATTAAAGTAATTAAAATACTATTTGTTTAATATGAGTGAAGAAGTTTGATTTTCACAGTTCTTGACAAATTTGTAGAAGGCTTGAAAATAGAAACCATAATCCTATTCATTAGTGCAACAGACCAAATGTACATACGTGTTTGCCTTCTTTTTTTTTTATTTTTGAGACAGAGTCTTGCTTTGTTGCCCAGGCTGGAGGCAGTGGTGTAATCACTGCTCACTGAAGCCTTGACCTCCTGGGCTCAAGTGATCCTTTCACCTCAGCCTCCTGAGTAGCTGGGACTACAGAGGCACACCACCACACCCAGCTATTTTTTTTTTTTTTTTAGAGATGGGGTCTCACTATGTTGCCCAGGTTGTTCTCCAGCTCCTGGGCTCAAGTGATTCTTCCATCTCGACCTCCTAAAGTGATGGGATTACCTCTGTGAGCCACAATGCCTGGCTTGCCTTATTTTTTTTTTTTTACATGAATGTGTTTTAAAGGTATCAATCCATTACATATTTCCCTTTTTGTCCTGTATACTTTATTTTTTATTAAAAATTTTAAAAATTGACTCGATTATATTGTTGGCTGCTGTGGAGGTTACGATCTTGATGAAATCTTAATAGCAGGGAAGCAGAGGTGGGGATATTTATGAGGTTTCTGGGGTCTATGTTTAAGGTGGGTCTTTCAATGTCAGGCTTGACTGAGATGGGACAAAGTTCATAATAGTTTAGTATTGGTGAATACAGAGAAGATAGGCTTTTGAAATGAGTCTTCAAACAGTAAACAATCATTTGATAATTTCAGTTGAGCTTGCTATTGCTTTGAGAAGATGCTATTTACCTGTGTTATGTGCTGAATGTTTATGTCCCCCCAGTTTCATATGTTAGAGTCCTAGTCCTCAATGTCATGGTACAGTTGACCCTTGAACAATGCAAGAGTTAGGTGCACTGATCCCCCACAAAGTAAAAAAAAAATCTGTGTGTAACTTTTGATTCCCCAAAAACTTAACTACTAATAGTCTACTGTTAACCAGAAGCTTTACCAATAACATAGTCAATTAACACACACTTTGTGTGTTATGTGTATCATATCCTGTATTCTTACAATAAAGTAACCTAGAGAAAATAAAATATTATTAAGAAAATCATAAGGGTCCAGGTGTAGTCGGTCATGCCTGTAATCCCAACAGTTTGGGAGACTGAGATGGGAGGATCACTTGAGCTCAGGAGTTCAAGACCAGCCTGGGCAACATAGTGAGGCTTTGTCTCTATAAAACATTAAAAAAAAAAAAAAAAAGAAGAAGAAGAAAATCATAACGAAGACAAAAATATTTACCATTCATTAAATGGAAGTGGGGCCAGGTGCGGTGGCTCACACCTGTAATCCCAGCACTTTGGGAAGCTGAGGTGGGCGAATCACGAGGTCAGGAGTTGGAGGCCAGCCTGACCAATGTGGTGAAACCCCGTCTGTACTAAAAATACAAAAATTAGCCAGGTGTGGTGGCATGCGGCTGTAATCCCAGCTACTCAGGAGGCTGAGGCAGGAGAATGGCTTGAACCCAGGAGGCAGAGATTGCAGTGAGCCGAGATGGCGCCAGTGCACTCCAGCCTGGGCGATAGAGTGAGACTGTGTTTCTAAATCAATCAATCAATCAATCAATCAATAAATGGAAGTGGTTCATCATGAAGGTCTTATTCTTGTGGTCTTCACATCAAGTAAACTCAGGAGAAGGAAAAAGGGGGTGGTTGGTCTTGCTGTTTCAGGTAGAGGTGGAGGAAAATCTATGTATATATGGACCTGCCCAGTTCAAACCTATGTTGTTCAAGGGTCAAGTGTATCTGGAGGTGCGGCCCTTGGATGTAATTAGGTTTAGATGAGGTGATGTGGGTGGAGCCCCCATCATGGATAGTGTCCTTATCAGAAGAGTACTACACACCAGAGCTTTCTCTCCATGTACACGCACTGAAGAAAGGCCATGTGAAGACACAATGAGAAGGCAGCAGAGAACCAAATCTACTAGCACCTTGATCTTGAACTTCTCATCATCCAGAGCTGTGAGAAGAAGAAAATCTGTTGTTTAAGCCACCCAGTCTATGGTATTTTGTTATAGCAGCTGGAACAGACTGACATCCCGCGGAGAGCAAATTGATAGCCTATTTAGAGAAATCGCTATTTCAGGAAATTCAATTTATCTTCTTGATCAAGAATATTCTGGATGAGTAGTGATGTTAATGCAGACAGTAAGCTGTATGACTGTAGACAGTTTTAGTTCTCAATATAGACAAAGTTCAATAAAAGAAAATGATCACTGTCTGCATTTCTTTTTAGACTATCATTATTATTCACTTCATTTCATGATTCTTTCTTTTTTTTCTTTTTTTGAGACAGAGTTTTGCTCTTGTTGCCCAGGCTGGAATGCAATGGCATGATCTCGGCTCAGTGCAACTTCCACCTTCTGGGTTCAAGTGATTCTCATGCCTCAGCTTCCCACATAGCTGGGATTACAGGCACCTTCGACCATGCCTGGCTAATTTTTATATTTTTAGTAGAGATGGGGTTTTGCCATGTTGGTCAGGCTGCTCTCAAACTCCTGACTTCAGGTGATCCACCCACCTCGGCCTCCCAAAGTGCTTGGATTACAGGCGTCAGCCACTGTGCCCGGCCCATTTCATGATTATTTCTAAAAATAATTTTGTTGTACAGAGGAGGGCTCTTAAAATCTATCTGATTGCCAATTATGCTAGGAAGGCCAGCTAGAAGAATCATATAAAAAGAGCCTATGGCAGTCTGGGGTGGGAGCAGCAGGCCCACGTGGCCCTGGCCTCATACCCTCAAAAGAAAATAAAGTTATAGGAGCCATCCCAGGGATACTCTGAAAGGGCCAAATATTCATCATGAAATATTTTTCATGTGTTAAAAATGTTTATTTGTACACCCACATTCATACCAACATTATTCACAGGAGCCAAAGGGTAGAAGCAACTCAAGTGTTCATCAGCAGATGAATGGATAAACAAAATATGGTCTATACACACAATGGAATATTATTCAGCCTTAAAAAGGAAGGAAATTCTGACACATAATGCAACATAGGTGAACCTTGAGGTCATTGCTGAGTGAAATAAGCCAGTCACAAAAAGACAAATACTGTATGATTTCACTTATCTGAGCTACCTACAAGAATCATATTCATAGAGACAGAAAGTAGAATGGTGGTTGTCAGGGACTGGGTAGACGGGAGAGTGGGGTGTTATGACTTAATGTGTATAGAGTTTCAGTTTGGACAGATGAAAAGGGTTCTAAAGATCGGTTGCACAACAATGTAAATGTATTTAATGTTTCTAGACTATATACTTAAAAATGGCTAAAAGGAGGCCAGGTGCAGTGGCTCACGCCTGTAATCCCAGCACTTTGGGAGGCCAAGACAGCGGATCATCTGAGGTCAGGAGTTCGAGACCAGCCTGACTAACATGGTGAAACCCTGTCTCTACTAAAAATACAAAATTAGCCAGGTGTGGCCATGCATGCCCGTAATCCCCACTACTCAGGAGGCTGAGGCAGGAGAATCATTTGATCCTGGGAGGCGGAGGTTGCAGTGAGCCAAGATCGCGACATTGTACTCCAGCCTGGGCAACAAGAGCAAAATTGGTCTCCAAAAAAAAAAAAAAAGAAAAAAAAAGAAAGAAAAAAGAAAAAAAAGAAAAGCCTAAAAGGGTAAATTTTATGTGAGATATATTTTTTTACCACAATATTAAAAATATTGATTTGTAACATGGAAACATTGATGTCTACCACAATTTGCATAATGCTATTTTGGCATAGTTTTCTTTCTTCTTTTCTTTTTTTTTTTTTTTTGAGATGGAGTCTTGCTCTGTTGCCCAGGCTGGAGTGCAGTGGCACGATCTCAGCTCACTGCAACCTCCACCTCCCGGGTTCAAGCAATTCTCCTGCCTCAGCCTCCCAAGTAGCTGGGACTATAGGGGCATGCCGCCGCACTCGGCTAATATTTTGTATTTTGTATTTGTCTCGAACTCTTGACCTCAAGTGATCCACCCGCCTTGGCCTCTGAAAGTGCTGGGATTACAGGCGTGAGCCACCTTGCCCGGCCTGGCATAGTTTCCTTTTGAAAAAAAGTTAGCACTGGAGCTAACCTCCTAAGTACCTTTGTGCAGGTGAGAAAAAGCAACTTTTCCTCAGATACTTTGCTGCCATCTGCAAAAAAATGTATCCTAATGCACGTGCAAGTCTACAATGACTTCAGTATGAAGGGAGCCCCCTAGAGTTGTGCAGTATACTACCTGCACAGTTGTTCAAAGAGTCCCCAACAAAACACAAGTGCCCAGGCCTCTCTATCTCTGCAAATAGTCTGGGGTGGCTGGTGGTGGGAAAAAAATAAATATAAAATATAAAAAAATAAAAATATAAAAATATAAAAAATAAAAAAATAAAAATAAAATTTTTTTTAATATGGAAAGTTTGGATTATACTGGTTGTAGCTGTTGAAAATGCTGTTCCATCAACATTAATAAGCCAAAAACAAAGTCTCCCAAGGTGCCCAGCTGACAACTCAGGAGGTGGCTTTGAACAAGAAGTGGTGGGAGTGATGTGTCAGGAAAGAAGGAAGCCACTGCCAGGGTCGGCCTTATTCATGGATAAACAGATTTATATTATGCGAACACTGAAGAGGCCCTGTGCACATTTCTATTCTCTAGTTTTGGGGATGCCTAAAATTCCAACCACTTTCTTCATGACTTATAGCTTGTCAGAACTACAAACAGCCTTTGACGTCACCTGGTTCTAATCTCCAATTTCTCAGATGAGACACTGCAGTCTAGAAATGTTAAATGACTCAGCCACAGGCACACACTAGTTGGTATTTTGCTTTGCTCTCTACCTGAGAATCTGGCAGGGAAGAGGGTCCTCCAAGAGAGGAGAGAATATCAAAACGGGCAGGGACGTGGTTCTAGAGGCAGGGGTGCTCCACTTCACAGTCATTATAATTTCCCTTTTCCCATAATCCCTAAGCCACAGGAGGGGTGAATGGGGAGGGAAAGGCAGAGGCTCGAGAACATTGATAACCCTGAGAAGCATACTAAAGCTTAAGAAGAATCTATAAGTAGTGTGTATTTGACTTTTCATTCATTTATTCACTAAATACATTGAGCATCAACTTAAGACAAGGATTACGTACTTGAGGGTCTTGTGAACTAGTTGGGGAGAGAGACATGTAAACAGATCAATTATAGTAAGACCTGTAATATGCTGATTTAGATGTATGAACCTAGTGCTGAGGGGACCCTGAGGAGGGAACAACTCTTTTTCCACAGAGGCCTTGGGGAAAGCTTTCCAGAGGAAGCAATATTGGAGTGGGTTTTGAAGGGTGAATAGGAGTTTAGCAGGTGGGAAGGGTGTGAGGGAAGGTTCTAAGAATTCCGGGTGGAAATAATAGCCTGTGCCCTGGGGTAGGGTCTAGAGAGTGTGATCCCTTTAGGAATGGCAGGAGCACCCTGTGTTTTAGTAGCACATGGGAGGTGACCTGGGCCAAGGTACTGAGTTGGCATTTTGTCCTGTAGCCAAGCAAGTCAACAAAGGCTGTGAAGCAGAGTGTGACAGGATTCCTTGTGGAAGGAGAGAAGGACTCTGGCTTCCAAGGAGGATGAACAGCAGTGAGAGAGAGCAGAGGTGGGGAGATGGGGCAGGAGCTGTGAACACTCAGGCTGTGCTCCATCAGTGAACAAACTTGCCAGGACAAGCTGGGCAGCGGGGTGGAGAATGGCTCAGCCCCAACCCCCTGCAGCCATCTGCTCCTCCACACGCACACTGTGCCTCCTCCCACTCCTGAGCCGGCAGAACTTCTGCCACTGACATTTGAAACAGTGGGGGAGTTGAAAGAGGGAGGCCTGTGGCGAATGCCCCCCACCCCATCCCTCCTTGGGCTTGCTTGGTCTGAATGCGGGATATGATGTATGTGGTTACATGTGTGGCACCTACCTCTAGCAGACAGGAGGTGAACAAGGAATGTCACTTTATTCCTTCCGGAAACAAACTGCCTCTAATTCTGAGCATAGCAGGAGAAACTGAGCATCTGGGTGTAAAGCAGAGAAGACTGCTAGTGGGAGAGAAAAGGGCTTTAGTCTGGTAGTGGCTGGTACCAGGAGAACTACATTAGAGCAAGCCTAAGGCTGTCACCAACTTCTATAGGAACAGGCAGAGAGTTTGTGGCCAGGTAGTCGGCTCAACTCCAGAGGCTGAGCTGACGTATTGGACCCTCAGCCTTTGGGCTATTGTAGCCTTAGTCTGAACCAGCTGAGGACTATTTCTAGCTGAGGGTTTGAGGAGAGTTCCTTGTTTGGTAGCCCCCAGCTCAGCACAATGCCGGGTTCAGTAAATGATTCCTAAATGGAATCAAACTCAAGTGAGGAACCTACTGAGAGTCTTCACTTGTAACTGTACACACCTGTATATAGCCCCATGGCTTGTAGCAACATGTTTTTTAAAAGCTGCACATTGGCCACACACAGTGGCTCAAGCCTGTGATCCCAGCACTTTGGGAGCCTGAGGTGGGTGGATTGCTTAAGCCTAGGAGTTGGAGACCAGCCTGGGCAACATGGTGAAACCCCATCTCTACAAAAAATACAAAAATTAGCCAAGCATGGTAGTGTGTGCCTGTAGTCCCAGCTACTCAGAAGGCTGAGGTGGGAGGGTCACTTGAGCCCAGGAAGTCGAGGCTGCAGCGAGCTGTGATGGTGCCACTGCACTGCAGCCTGGGTGACAGAGCGAGACTCTGTCTCAACAACAACAACAAATCTGCACACTATTATCTGGACAGGTGAATATTGAGAGAAGGAGGCACAAAAAGCATGTGGAGGGGCAGGAACCATGAACAGAGGCAGGGAGCAGACAGAGAATGGTGCTGAGCAGGGGCTTGGAGGCCCCTTGTGTAAACGCAGAAGAGATGTTTAACCTTTAGTTGCCTGACAGAGAAAATGGAATGTTCCAGGGAGCAGTGGTGGTGACAGTGGTAGAGGACACTTGAGGGGCTTGCACACCTAAAGAGAAGTTTCTCAATATTTTAAATAACCACTATGGCCATACTGGTGCATGTGGTTACTGAGGGCAAAAGATGAGGGGGCAGGAAAAGACCTAGGCAAGTGCCACAGCAGGACTTACCAAGACAGCTTCATGGCAGACAGACTGCTGCAGGGTCCAGGGTGGAGAAATTGGGAAATAATAATAATAGTAATACTTTCCAGGTTCTCCACACTTAGGTAAGTCATTTAATCCTCACCACAATTCCATGAAGTAGATACATTAATTTTCCTTATTTTACAGATGAGGAAAATTGAAGAGTGCTCCGGATCATAAAGTAATTGAAGAAAAACAATGGGTAAAACATAAGCCCCCTACTGTCTCGTAGGAATTTAAAAACCATAGCCACCCTATCACAACCTGCTCTCTACCCAAGGTCTCCCATGACTGCGACGCACACCAAAACCTTGTTTGTAACTGATGGATTTGAAGGTGGGAGATTCAAGTAGAATATGTGAGAAATAGCTTTAACATTTTACAACCAAATCAATAAAAGCTAAAAACACAGTTGCCTCTCCCTGTATTAACCAGTGCTGGGAACAGACAAAAATATGTGAGTTGCTTGCTCCAGGAAACTAATAGCCCCGGAAGACAGGAGTATGAACCAACCAGCAGCTTGCCCATCGAGACATCCCTCAGGACCCTCGTCTCATGGAGTCACCACGCAAAGCTATTATGTCATAAACTCTACCTCATTCCAACCAGTTCCCCACCTTGCAAGACCTGCCTGAAAATCCTCAACGCTGGTCCTGAAAACCCGAAAACATCTCTCTGTACTTTCCCGTGATGAGACATTATGAAGACTTTGTCAAGGTGATGTTCTCCCTTAGCTTTGTTTGATCAACAGGTTTTTCTGGGTTTCTTTGACGAGTTAAGAGTTGACGTTAAGCATGTATTTGACAAGACAGCCCTGGTAACATCGCGACCTTAACAGGGCAAGATATTAAAGCAGTATTATGGGTGTAAAACACACACGTTTGGATCCTTCCTGCTACAGCGATGTGTGCCCCAAAACCAGGGCAGGAGACTCAGACACTGGGGAGCTGAGGGGCACTGTTTCCCCATGACTGAACATGATCATCACAATGACTCAGGAACCTTCAAGGGCTCAACCACCCTCACAGCCCCTGGAGTTCCTGCCTTCCACCCAAATTGCCATGAAGTGTGTCATGAGACCCTGCCACCCTGGCCATACAGACTGGACCAGAAATGGAGTTCTAACAAAGGCACCTCTAGATGTTATAAGCGAGGACAGTGGAGGCTTTTGAGATGGCAGGATATGAGACATCAGACCAATAGTCAGGGAATGCTAATTAACTCACCAAATCTTATTCTCTCTGGGGGTGAGAGAGAAGCATACGAAAAATTACAATGGGAACCAACAGAAGTAATGAGAGAGGCAGCAGGAGAAATAATTGGAGAGTCGAGAGAGAATCTGAGTCATGAGAACAGAGTCACTAGATGAGGGAACGGCAGATGCTCAGTTCTGATGGGACCACAAAATATTGGAGTCAGAGAGCTACTGATGTATCCTGAACAGCTGCAGGTCCTGTTCCCATTCACCATGAGGCCTATGGCTTTGCTGATGATTTGTTGTGATCATGATAAGATAATAAGTAACATAAGTTATTTTATAGCAATGTATTATTTATTTATTTATTTATTTTTTGAGACGGAGTTTTGCTTGTTGCCCAGGTTGCAGTGCAATGGCACGATCTCAGCTCACCACAACCTCCGCCTCCTGGGTTCAAGCGATTCTCCTGCCTCAGCCTCCTGAGTAGCTGGGATTACAGGCCTGCACCACCATGCCCAGCTAATTTTGTATTTTTAGTAGAGGTGGGGTTTCTCCATGTTGGTCAGGCTGGTCTCAACCTCTGGACCTCAGGTGATCTGCCCACCTCGGCCTCCCAAAGTGCTGGGGTTACAGGCGTGAGTCACCGCGCCTGGCCGTTGATGAATCATTTAACACAACAATATGCACAGATCTTAAATGTTCAGTTCTACGAATTTTGGAAATTATATACACCCATGTAACCACCAACGAAAACAGGATAGAACATTTTCCTGGTCCCAGAAAGTTCTCTCGTGCCTCTTTCCAATCAATCCTTCTTGTTACCAAAAGCACCAAAGGTTAACGTGGCCTTTCTTGTGCTTCATCTGCAATGTCCTTTTTGTGTCTAGTTTCTTTCACTCAACATAATGGTTTGGAGAGTCATCATGTTGCAAGTATCGATAGTTGTTTTCTTATTATGACTAAGTAGTATTTCACTGTAGGAACATGCTGCTATTTGTTCGTCTTTTCTCTGTTGAAGGGCATTTGGGTTGTTTCTACTTTGGGGCTACCAAAAATAAGGCTGCTACAAACATTCATGGACAAGTGTTCTTGAGGTTATAACTTTTAATTTTCTTGGATAAATACAAGGAGTGTAATTTCTGGTTTATAGACTTAATGTGTGTTTAAACTGATGGAAGTGCCAGGCTGGTTTTCAAAGCAATTGCACCTCTTTATACTCCTACCAGCCAGGTCTGAGAGTTCCAGTTGCTCTGCTTCATTGCTGATGTTTAGTGTTATCAGTCTTTCTTGATTTTAGTCATCCTATTGAGTGAGAAATGATGTCTCACTGTTGCTTTATATGCATTTCCTGGATGAATAATGATGTTGAGCACCTTTTCATATGCCTTTAACCATCTGTATATCCTCTCTTCTGAAGAGTCTGTCCAAGTTTTGTGCCCATGTTTTAAATGAGGTGGTTGTGTTTATTGTTGAGTTGTGACAATTCTTTATATATTGAGGATATGGATTCCCTCCAACTTTTTTTTTTTTTTGAGACAGGGTCTTGCCCTGTTCATTTAGGCTAGAGTGCAATGGTGTAATTATAGCTCACTGCAGCCTCAACCTCCTGTGCTCAAGTGATGCTCATGCCTCAGCCTCCCCAGTAGCTGGGACTACAGTCACAAGCCACTGTGTCTGGCTATTTTTTTTTTTTCCAGTAGAGATGAGGTGAGGTCTTGCTATGTTGTCTGTCCTGGTCTTGAACTCCTGGGCTCAATCTTCCTGACTTGATCTCCCAAAGTGCTGGGATTATGGGTATAAGCCACCACACCTGGCTTTTCTTTTTCAGATGAATATGCTGTAATTTTTTTTTCCAATCTGTGGTGTGCCTATTAATTTTTTTTGTTTTGTTTTGTTTTTTGTTTTTTCACTCTTGTTGCCCAAGTTGGAGTGCAGTGGCACAATCTCAGCTCACTGCAACCTCCACCTCCCGGGTTCAAGTGACCCTCCTGCCTCAGCCTCCCGAGTAGCTGGGATTAGAGGTGAATGCCACCACACCCGGCTAATTTTTTGTATTTTTAATAGAAATGGGGTTTCACTGTGTTAGCCAGGTTGGTCTTGAACTCCTGACCTCCGGTGATCTGCCTCGGCCTCCCAAAGTGCCGTGATTACAGGCGTGAGCCACCGTGCCTGGCTCTTCATGGTGTTTTTTGTTGAAAGAACTAACATTGTTTTGAGTACCAGCCACTTAAAACATTAAGTGCTTTACCAGCATTGTTTCATTTAATCTCACATAAAATTAAAAGTTGGATATTAATCTTCCCTTTTTACAGATAACAAAATGAAGGCCAAAGGAAGTTAAATAATTTGCACCCAGCTCAGGGATGGGCGCATCAACATTTGAATCAGTCAGTTGTTTTAGCCTGAGGTTATCTTTTTAAACCTCTCCGGAGGTGGAATGATATTACTCCCAATATCACAGGGGGTGTACACCACCCCTGTTTGATATTGTTGGTAATATTCTGTTTGTCAGAGGATGATGTTACCTCCAATATCGCAGAGTGTGTAAACACCCGCTGTGATATTGTTCCTAATGGCCTGTGAAAGAGAAAATATTACTCCCATTATCGCAGGGGGGGTTCAGCCCTGATGATACTGTTTTCTAATATCCAGGGAAGGAGAGTATGATATTACTCCCAATATCGCAGGGGTTGTACACCTTTTGTGATATTGTGCCCAATATCCAGGGAAATAGAAGATGATATAACTCCCAATATCACAGAGGGTGGACACTCCCCTGGGATATTGTTCCTAATGTTCCAATGGGGAGAGGATGATATTACTCCTAATATTGAAGTAATTGTACAGCAACCCTGTGATGTTCTTCCTAATATCCAGAAAGGAAAAGAATATTACTCCCAACAGCGTAAGAAATGTATACCCGCACTGTGATATTTTTCCCAATATCCAGGTGGGGAGAGGATCATATTACTTCCAATGTCACAGGGTGTGTACACCCCCTCTGTGATCTTGTTGCTAACATCCAGGTTTGGGGAGGATGACATTACTCCCAATATCGCAGGGGGAGTACACCCCCTGTGACCTTGTTAGTCATTTCCTGGGTGGAGAGGATGATATCACTCCCAATATCGCAGGGGGTGTACACACCCTGTTAAAATCTTCCTAATACCCAGAGGGAGAGAGGATGATATTACTCCCAGTACCGCAGGGGGGTTACACAGCCCTGTGATACTCTTCCTAATATCCACAGGGAGAGAGGATGATATTACTCCTAATATCGCAGGGGGTGTACACAACCCTGTGACATTGTTCCTAATATCCAGAGCGAAAGAGGATGATATGACTCTCAATTTCGCAGGGTATGTACACCTCTCCTGTCCTATTGTTCTGAACACCCTGGGAGGGAGAGGATAAGGTGACATTGAATATCGCAGGGAATGTACACCCTCCCCCTCTGATACCCTTCCTAATATCCAGGGGAAGAGAGGATAATTGTACTCCCAATATCGCAGAGGCAGTACACCTCACCTGTGATATTGTTTCTAATATGCAAGGGGGGAGAGGATGATACTACTCCCAATATCGCAGGGCTGTTCACATCCCCAGTGACATTTTTTCCTAATATCTAAGGGAGAGACAATTATATGACAGCAAATGTCGCAGGGTCTGTACATCCCCTGATATTGTTCCTAATATCCAAGGGGGAAGAGGATGATATCAAATATCAAAGGGGGTGTATACCACCCCCCTGCGATATTGTTAATATTCACGAGGGGAGACGATGATATTACTCCAAATATTGCAGGGGTTGTTTACACCCCCTGTGATATTGTTTCTGATATCAAGGGGGGGAGAAAATCATATTACTTCCAATATTGCAGGTGGTGTATACCCCACCTGAAATATGGCACCGAATATCCAAAGAGGGAGAGGATGGTATTAATACCAATATCGAAGTGTGTGTACACACCCCTTGTGATATGGTTTTTAATATCCAGGGGGCGGGAGTTTGATATTAGTCCCAACATTCCAGAGGGTGTGCACTACCCCTGTGATATTGTCCCTAACTCCCGGAGGGGAGAGGATGACATCACTCCCAATATCTCAGAAGTTGTACTTCCCCTGTGATATTGTTCATCATATCCAGGGAGGCACAGGATGACATTCCATTGAATTTCGTGACAGGCATACATGCACAGTGTGATATTGTTCCTAACATCCAAGAAAGGAGAGGATGATATTACTCCCAATAAAGCAGTGGGTATACATTACCCCTGTGTTATTGTCTCTAATATCCGGGGCCGGGGGACAGGGGGAGAGGATAACATTCCCTCAAATTTAACAGATGGTTTGACGCCCCTTGTGGTGTTGTTGTTAATATCCAGCAGGGAAGACAATAATACTCTTTTTGATAGTCTGATTCATCCGCTCCACCTTTCCGGAACTCTGAGGCCGGGAGGTGGCATGCAGTTTCCGTGTGATCCCCAATACCTTTGCCGTCTTCTGTACCAAGGCAGCCAAAAATGCAGACCCGTTATCTGAGCCAATTCGTAAGGCCAGTCGAAATCTCGGAGTCAGATCTCAAAGAAGCACAGGGGTTACTTCACGAGCTTTCTCAGTTCATGTTGGATAGGCCTCCACCCACCCAGAGTAGGTATGTGCAAGAACTAGTAAATACTTGTTACCTCCACACTTTGTCATCTCTGTGAAGTCTACCTGGAGATCTTCAAAGGGGGCTGCTCCATAAGCTTGTATGCCGGGTGGAATGGCTGGACCTTGCCTCGCATTATGCTGTCGGCAGGTAACACACCGCTGTGTCACCGTTTTGGCGAGGGCTGACAAATGCAAGATGTAGAAATACCGGCCTAACAATTTTTCCAGTGACTCCTGACATTGATGGGTGATTTCATGCACAGCCAGTACAACTGCAGCTCCTCGCAGCTGTGGCACAGCTACTCTCCCATCTGGTAACCAAATCCATCCTTCCTCCATCACTTGTCTTTCCCTCTACCTGGAGAAAGTCCTTTTCTTCTTTAGAAGAAGTAGGTCCAAGATCAGGTGCTTGAGGGAGCAGAGGAGCTGTGACTGATGCCTGGAAAGGGGCAGATGCTGCTTTTTGAGCCTCTGAGTCAGTGCGGGAATTCCCCAAACGCAGCAAGGTGGAAGCTCGCTGGTGTCCTCTGCAATGCATAACTGCCACCTTGTGGGGTTTCCATACTGCTTCTAATAATTGCAAGATTTCTTGTTGATATTTTCTGTCTTTTCCCCCAGAGTTCAATAGGCCCTTTTCTTTCTATCATGCTCCATGCACTTGAAGGGTTAAAAAGGCAAACCGAGAATCAGTGTAAATGTTTACAGTCTTACCTTCACTGAGTTCTAAGGCCCGAATGAAAGCAATGAGTTCAGCTTTCTGGGCTGAAGTGCCCTGGGGCAACCATCTGGCTTCAGGGTTACCAGTGAATACCCTGCGCATCTCTCTCCTTGTGGGTTGAAGAAGCTGCTCCCATCCACGGATAGTTTCCAGTCTACTGATGCCCAAGGCTGGTCGCAGAGGTCAGGTCTGCTAGAGTCAATTGAGTCCAACACTTCTACACAATCATGCTCAACAGGGCTCTGTGATACCGGGACCAAGGTGGCGGGGTTTAGGGTGTTACAAACTTCAATGGTTATATGGGGATTTTCACAGAGCAAACTTTGGTACTTGGTAAGTCTAGTATTCATTAGCCAATGACGTCCTTTAGTATTCATTAAAGTCACCACAGCATGGGAGGCCTTTATGTTCAGGTTTTGCCCAAGAGTCAGCTTATTTGCTTCTTGTCCTAGCAGGGCAGTTTCTGCCAAGGCCTTCAAACAGGGGGGCCATCCTTTAGAAACCCCGTCTAGTTGTTTAGAGCGCTAGGCCACCGGCCTTGGCCAGGGCCCCACAGTTTGGGTTAAAAGTCCACCTGCCATCTTTTCTCTCTCTGACACATACAATGTAAAAGGCTTTGTCAGATTGGGTAGCCCCAGGGCTGGGGCTGCCAGAAGTTTTTCGTTTAACTCAGGAAAGGCTTGCTGTTGTTGGGATTCCCATTCTAAAGATTCCCAGTCCCCACCCCCTTTGTGACCTCTTACAAAGTCTTAGCTAATACTGCAAAGTTTGGGATCCACAGTCTACAAAACCCCACAGCTCCTAAGAATTCTCTCACCTGCCTTCTGCTCTTAGGCTCTGCTAGATTGCAAATGACCTGCTTTCTTTCTGATCCCAGGCTGTGTTCCCCCTGTTGGATAGTAAATCCCAAGTAACGTACCTGCTGTCGGCAGATCTGAGCTTTTTTTCTTGGACACCTTATACCCGCAGACCTCCAGGTGCTGGTGTAGGGCATCTGTTCCCTTGGCGCACCCGACTGCCGTGGGGTGTCCCAGCAAAAGATCATCAACCTACTGGAGCAACACGCAGCCTAGGTCTCTGGTGGGAAACTTCTGGAGGTCTTGAGCCAACGCCTCCCCGAAGATGGTGGGGGAGTTCTTGAACCCTTGGGGAAGCCCGGTCCAAGTGTGCTGAGTAGAGACACCTAACTCTGGATCTTCCCACTGAAAGGCAAACAGCTTCTGCCTCTCAGGGGCTAATCTGATAGGAAAGAAAGCGTCTTTCAGGTCCAAGCTGTCCTCAGCTGGCAGCAACCCCAACAATGTGGACTGGTTAGGTACTGTTGGATGTAAAGTCAGTGTAGCTTGATTAAGCAAGCACAAATCCTGTACCAGCCAGTAGTCCTTGGTCTGTGGCTTGGGAACAGGCAGGAGGGGAGTGTTCCATGGAGACTGACAAGGAACAATAATTCCAAAAGTTCTTAGGTGCTTGAGATGGACCTGGATACCTTGAAGAGCTTCTCTGGGGACCGGGTCCTGTTTTTGCCTAACCAGCTGGGCCCCAGGCTTAACTTCTATGAGTACAGGGGCTTGGTTGACTGCCAATCCCAGAGGGTTGTCTTCTGCCCATACTCTTGGCCACCGCTTACTCAGAGCTGGTCTTCTCTCTTGGCCCGGCTCAGTTAAGAAAAGTCTCCATTCCTTCTCTTGGGGGACCGTAAGGGTCATAATGACTCCCGTTCTGGGTAACTTTAGTAGGAAAGAGCCGTGCTCTGTCAAAGAGATAGTGGCTCTCAGCTTGCTAAGCAAGTCCCTTCCCAACAAGGGCAAGGGACAGTCAGGCATGTACCAAAACTGATGAATGACTTTATGTCCTCCTACAGTACAAGTCCGAGGCAAGCAGGAAGCTTGCTTTGCTGAAACCCCCGTGGCTCTGATGATGTCAAGTCTTTTTGGATAAGGGGGCGACCGGGCAGTTACTAGCGAATGTTCAGCACCGCTATCTACAAGAAAATCAATGTCTCTTCCCCCAACTGTCATTCTGACCAGAGGCTCTTTGGGGATGCTTGAGCCCAATAACCCTTCTGCCAGGTTGATTAGGGCCCCTTCTTCCTTGTCTGGGGCCTCCTGCTTGGAGTCACCTTGTTTTCTTTTGAGCTGAGGGCATTTGTTCTTCCACTGTTCTATTTCTTTACAATAAGCACACTGGTTATGCTGCAAACTCTGACAGTCAAGCTGAGTTTCTTTCCCAGGGCCCCCCTTCCCTTGCCTCTTTGGGGGGGCCCCTCTGATTGCTGCAGCTAACAAACAGGTCAGCGTTTCACTGGGCCTGACGTTCATTCCCTTTGCCGTTTTCCCTATGGCCTACTGCATCCCTGTTTACAAACACCTGGCTAGCTGTTTCTAATAATTGTGATGTATTCATCCCTGCAAGCCCAGCCTGTTTCTGCAGTTTTCTTCTCATGTCTTCTGCACTTTGGCAGACTAAAGCCATGTTAATCATGTGCTGATTTCAGGGCTATCGGGATCAAAGGGAGTATACATACCATAGACCTCACACAGTCTCTCGTAGAATTGTGCTGGACTTTCTTCTTTTCCCTGAATGACCTCAGAGACCTTGTTAATGTTTGTAGCCTTCTGAGCTCCCCTCTTTAATCCTTCCAAGAGAGCTTCCCTGTCTCCGTGTAGCCTTTGTATATCCTCTCTTTCATGTGGGTCCCACTGCCGGTCGGTTCCTGGTAACTGGGTCCTTCCATACTCTTGGGGGTTTTGATAATCAGCTGGTGCATGTTCCTCTAGCCACTTAGTTGCCGCTTGGAGCATGCTCTGCCTTTCATCTCTGTTAAAGAGGAACATAAGCAACTGGTGGCAATCAGCCCAGGTGGGGTTGTGGGTCTGGATAACAGTTTAGAGCAAGTCAATTAGAGCTTGTGGCTTTTCGGTATAGGATGGGGTATTGTTTTTCCAGTCAAGAAGGTCGGCAGAGGTGAAGGGCTGGTACCTAAAAACATGCCTCTCCACCACGTGACCATCCTCATCTATCCCAGTATACCGCTGCTCTCTCAGGGGCATTTGTATCCCTGTTTTGAGTCATAAATGAGCTGCCAAGGGAGGGGTTTCTCCTGAATCTTCACCTCCTCTCTTGTCTACTCTGGGTAGCCTAGGGATATGCTTGTCTTGCGGAGGTGCAAGCACTGTGGGCTCAAGAGTGGGGAGCCTCTTTCCCTGGTAAGGGGGGGCACCACTGGGATCTCTGGTGCCATCTCCTGCAATGGATCTTCTGACATTGGGTCAAACAGAACTTCAGGAGTTGATTTCCCTGGGTGGGTGGAGAGGGATCCTTCCTTAGCTATCTGTCCCTTTGCTACTAGTATTGCTGCTGCCTGCCCTCTTAGCCACTGTGGGGGGTCTAGCACCAGCTGTCACCAAGTGTCTATGTATGGGAACTGGTCTAGGTATCCTTTACCAGTTACCTTGTGCGACACCTTGGAAACAAGGGACCTGTCCAGGCTTCCTTCTGATGGCCAACCCACTTCTAATGGTGGGCAATCTATTTCCCACAAGATTCTAAGTTCCCCTGGTGGTCTAGTGCTTAGGATTTGGCACTCTCACCACCGCTGCCCGCGTTCGATTCCCGGTCAGGGAACCAAGAAATGGAGCAGGACTAGCCATGGACAAAACCCCTCAGCGGAATAAAGAAGGAAGAGGTTTTTTTATTTGGCTGGGAGCGTCGGCACACTTGCATCTTAAGAGTCGAGCTCCCTGAAGGAAGACAGAGTTCCTGGCCTGTTTAAGGGCTTACAACTCTAAGGGGTTCCACGTGAAAGGGTTGTGATGGATTGAAAGCACATGTGCTTAGAGTGGGGGAGGGGGTGGATAATCTTTTCACCTCAGGCGGGCTCCTTAGTGCCACCGGCTGGTCTTGCCACTGACTTCATTCCTGTTGTTTTTCAACTTTTACTTCCTCCTCCTCTTCAGAGACAGAAGACAGTAGAGAAATGGCTTCTGTCCTCAGGGCGACAGGATGATATTACTCCCAATATCGCAGGGGGTGTACACACCCCTGTGAAACTCTTCCTACTATCCAGAGGGAGAGAGGATGATATTACTCCCAGTACCCCAGGGGGTTTACACAGCCCTGTGATACTCTTCCTAATATCCACAGGGAGAGAGGATGATATTACTCCCAATATCGCAGGGGGTGTACACAACCCTGTGATATTATTCTTAATATCCAGAGTGAAAGAGGATGATATGACTCTCAATATCGCAGAGGGTGTACACCACTCCTGTAATATTGTTCTTAAAACCCTGGGAGGGAGAGTATAAGATTACATTGAATATCGCAGGGAATGTACACCCTCCCCCTCTGATACCCTTTCTAATATCCAGGGTAAGAGAGTATAATTGTACTCCCAATATCGCAGAGGCAGTACACCTCCCCTGTGATATTGTTCCTAATATCCAAGGGAGGAGAGGATGATACTTCTCCCAGTAAAGCAGTGGGTGTACTTCATCCCTGTGTTATTGTCTCTAATATCCGGGGCAGGGAGGAGAGGACAAAATTCCCTGAAATTTGGCAGGTGGTTTGACACCCCTTGTGGTATTGTTTTTGATATCCACTGGGGAAGACAATAATACGACTCTCAATATCACAAGAAACGTACATCTTCCTGTGATATTGCTACTAATATCCAGGGGTAGAGAGAATGACGTTACTCCCTATATGGTCAAAGTGTCCACCCCCCTTTGATATTGTTCTTAATATATGGAAGGCAAGTATGATAAGACTCCCAATATGGAAGGGGCAATACACGCCCTTGTGATATTTTTCCCAGTATCGAACTGGGTGTACATCCCTTCTGTGATGTTGTTGCTAATATCCAGGTGGGGAGAGGACAGTATCAATCCCAATTATCCAGAAGATGTAGACCTCCCCTGTGATGTTGTCCCTAGTATCTAAAAGTGGAGAGGAAGATATATCTTCCAATTTTGCAGGGTTGTACACCACCCCTGTGATATTGTTTCTAATGTCCAGGGGTAGAGAAAATGACATGACTCACAATATGGCAGGGGGTGAACACCCCCTCCATGATACTGTCCCTAATATTCAGGGGGAGAAGAGTATGATACTACTCCCAATATCACAGGGGTTGTACTCCCAATATCCCAGGGGGTGTATAGTATCCCGACCTCAGATAGACTCCGCCACCATGCAGGTAGTAATATCATCCCCCTCTCCTTCACTGGATATTACGATACACATCGCAGGGGGGCAGGCGACCCCCGCAATGCGGGGAGAAATATCACCCCCCCACCCCTGATATTACGAGCCACATCGCAGGGGGGTGGACATCCACAGTGATGCGGGGAGTAATATCTACCCCCCTTCCCCATGGATATTAGGAGCTACATCGCAGGGGCATGGGCACCCCCCGCTGATGCGCAGGTGTCCTCTCCCCGCCTGGATATTAGCAACAACATCACAGAAGGGATGTACACTCAGTTTGATATTTGGAGTAATCTCATCGTCTGCCCCTGGCTGTCAGGAACAACATCACAGGGGGGTGTATATTTTCTGCGATATTGTGAGGAATGTCGCAATATTACGTATCGCATTGATAATATCAATTATTAATTGATACTAATAATTATCAATATTAAAAACTGATAATATAATTTTTAAAATCAATACCGATAATGATAATATTAAATAGTTATACTAAAGATAACAATAAATGATTAATATTAATGATAATGCCCAAAATTAATAACTGATACTGATCTTATTCATTAGAAAACAGTAATAGTAGCTCCTAATAATTAATACTAATATTAATAATCTGAAAACTTTATTAGCAATTATTTCTTAATATTAATATTGGTAATTCATAGTTATGTTACTAATAAATGAGTAATAATACTAATATTACGCCTAATATCTCAGTGGGTGTACACCCACGTGTGATATTGTTCCTAATGACCAGGGAGTGAGAGAGCATGATATTACGTTCAATATCGCAGTAGGTGTACACCCACTCGGTGATATTGATCCGAATATAACATCCATGGGTGGAGTATGACGTTACTCCCAATATAGCACTGGGTGTGCATGCACCCGGTGATTTTGCTCCTAATATTCATGGAAGAAGAGAATGCTATTACTCCCAGTATCGCAGGAAGTGTACACCCCTTCTGTGATATTGTTCCTAATATCCAGAGGGGGAGAGGGTGATATTACTCCCAATATCGCAGGCTGTGTACACCCACCCTGTGATATTGTTCCTAATAGCCAGGAACGGAGAGGACGATATGACTCCCCATACAGCAGAAGGTGTACACCCATCCTGGGATATTCTTCCTAATATCCATGGAGAGGAGAGGCTGATATGACTCCCAATATCGCAGGGGGTGTACATCCAGTCTGTGATGTTGTTCTTAATATTCAAAGGCAGAGAGGTTATTATTCCCAATATCACGGAAATTGTACAAACCGTGTGATATTGTTGATACTATCCAGAAGAAGAGAAGATGATATTACTCCCCATATCGCAGGAGGTTTACACCCACTCTGTGATATTGTTCCTAATATGCAGGGCGGGAGAGGATAATATTCCTCTTAATACGGCCGGGTGTGTACATCGGCCTGTGATACTGTCCTTAATATTCCAAGGTGGAGAGGATGATCTTACTACCAATACCGCAGAAAGTGTACACCACGCCACTGATATTGTTCCCATGATCCATGAGACAAGAGGATATTACTTTCAACATCGCATGGGGTGGACACGCCGCCAGTGATATTGTTCCTAATTTCAACGTGGGAGAGGATGATACTACACCCAATGCCACTAGGGGTAGAAACACTCCTGTGATATTGTTCTTAATATCCAGAGGGAAGAGGATGCTATTACTGCAAATAGTGCAGAGGATGTACACCCGTCTGTGATATAGTTGGTAATTTCCAGAGGTGGAGAAGATATTACTGAGAATAACGTGAACAGGCTACGTGACCACCCTGGATAGTAATATCCGGGGGGGAGGGGGGCGTGATATTACTCGACGCATCGTGGAGGGCGCCCGCCCCCCTGCGATGTGGATCGTCATATCCAGGGGGGAGAGGGGGGTGATATTACTCCCCGATTTGTCCTAGGATCTTTTCCCTACTGCCACCCTTGGTTCACACCCTGGGACATTATCTTCCATATTGTAGCAAGATGCAGCTGCTAAAGTCGCAGAGGGTATACACCCTTCAATATTATTCCTAATTTTGTAGGGGAAAGTTAAACCTGATGTCACAGGACTCTGTACACTGTGATGTTATTCCCAATATCCTAGCTTTACCTTAATAATAATGTCACAATGTGTGTACGCCGTCTGGTGTTATTCTTATTCTCCTAAGGGGAGGTTGCTTTTATTGTCACACGAGGTATGTTCCGTTTGATATTATTCTTAATATCCTAGAGGGATGTCACTCCTTATATCACAGAGTTTGTACACCTTGTCAAATTACTCGTATTATCCTCATAAGATGCCACTCCTCATATCACAGAGGGTGTATACTCTGTGATCTTGTTGTCATATTCTAGGGAAATGTTACTTTTAATGTCACAGAGGGTGCACACCTTGTGAAATTATTCGTTATAATTTTGTGGGATGTTACCCCTAATGTCACACGGCGTGTACACACAGTGATGTTACGTGCAATATGCTATGGAAATGTTACTCGTAATTCACAGGTCCTGTACACCCTTTAATAATCTTCGTAATCTTAAAGGTTGCTCATTGCAACCTCCGCTTCCCGAGTTCAAGCGCTTCTTGGGCCTCAGCCCTCCGAGTAGCTGAGACTACAGGCACGTGTCACCACGCCTGGCTAATTGTTTGTGTTTTCAGTAGAGACGGGGGTTTCACCATGTTGGCCAGGCGGGTCTCGAACTCCTGGCCTCAAGTGACCCGTGCGACTCGGCCTCCCACAGTGCTGGGATTACAGGCCTGAGCCACCACACCTGGCCAAGATTTTCTTTTTTGTTCCTACATAGAAGTGAGTACATGAAATATTTGTCATTCTGTGCCTGGCTTATTTCACTTAATATACAGACCTGCAATCTCATCCATTTTGTCTGCAGTGGAGAGGATTTTGTTTATTCCTTTTTAGGCTGAATAATACTTCATTGTGTGTGTATACCACAGTTTCTCAATGGAAACAAATTTCTAAAAAGCAAATATTTTTAACATGTCTCGGACTGTGAAACTTCAGGGATACGGTGCCCATTTTATTCTTTTCTATTTCCCATCTTATGTATATGCAAGTGTATAACAAAGCAGCAATCAAAGTGTGTATAAATCTATAATTTCAACAAATGTAAAATGTAAATGCTAAGTGGTGGCTGGGTGCGGTCGCTCCCGCCTGTAATCCCAGAACTTTGGGAGGCGGAAGCGGGTGGATCACCTGAGGTCGGGAGTTCAAGACCAGCCTGACCAATATGGAGAACCACTCTCTGTACTAAAAATACCAAAAAAAAGAAAAAAAAAGAAAAAAAAATCAGCCGGGCATGGTAGCGCATGCCTGTAATCCCAGCTACTTGGAAGGCTGAGACAGGAGAATCGCTTGAATATGGGAGGCAGAGATTGCAGTGAGCCGAAATCATGCCATTGCACTCCAGCCTGGGCAACAAGAGCGAAACTCTGCCTTAAAAAGAAAAAAAAAAAAAAAAGAAAGAAAAAGAAAAAAATAGAAAATGCTAAATGATAAGAAACAACTGCATAATAAACATTGGTATGGTGTTGATGGACAATGCATTTGAAGATAATATTTGAAGAAATCATATTACAATTAACTTCTGTTCTTACTCATTGGAGCTTGATGCCTCTAAAAACTTCGTCATTGCAACCACCTCTGGTGCTTTAAAAAAAAAAAAAAAAATCCACATACTCACACAGGTGCAAGGAAATCAGAATCTCAGGTATTGAGACCCAGGCCTCATCATTTGTAAGCTCCCCAGGTGATTTGACTCAAAGCCAAGATTGAGGACTGGTGACTTGGATCTCTACACATAACCTGCCTAAATTGATTCTCTAGAAGCAGTTTATAAAGAAATTCCACATGAACTCTGGAAGAGGATATGAATTTGAGTTACAGTATGTCCTCACTTAACGTCTTTGAAAGTCTCTTGGAAACTTCACCTTTAAGCAAAATTAGATATAGCGAAACCACTTATTCCTCACCAACATGATAACTACACAACTTTGAAAACACCAATGGTGTTGGAGGACCTGCTGTACATTGTTTCCATAAAGTCAATTTTCAGGGAATTCCAAAATGGAGTGAGGACTTCACGTATATAAAAAGATGGTTGTGATTCCATCTGGATGACAGGGTTATTGCTCAGAAACTAAAGGAGGCCACCTAGGTATAGAGGATTCTGTCATGAGGTTCCTGCTAAACAGAGGATCCCAGAATACTCACCCATTCCAGTTAAAGGCATAACGAAGAAAGCAATATTCACAAAGGAAATGCGGAAAGGAATAAAAGCCATCAAGCCACAAAAAGAATGTGACTAAGGGGCAGGATTTGCAGATGTAGGGATTTAATGTGGTTGCCCTTTCTCACCCACACAAGAAAAAGGATGGAACAGATCATGAGATTCCACTGTTCTGCTGCGCAGCCTCCGCAGGGCACTTTGAATGTTCCTGTTTCTCAGGCTGTAGATGAAAGGGTTCAGCATGGGGGTGACCACAGCGTACATCACTGACGCCGCCACACCATTCCTGGGGGGTGGTGACACAGCTGAAGTCAGGTACATGCCAATGCCTGTTCCATTAAATCAGCAAACAACTGCTAGGTGAGAGCCACAGGTGGCGAAGGCTTTATACTTCCCATCTGACGATGACATCCTTAGAATGGAGGGGACAATTTTATAGTAAGACAAAAGGATCCCTGAAATGGGAAGAAAACCAAACATAGTACTATCGAAATATATAAATATGCTATTGATGACGGTGTCAGAACAGTCAAGGTTGAGAAGTTGAGATGGCTCACAGACAAAATTAGAGATTTCCACATTATTGAAGAAAGTGAATTGTAACACAATCTAACTGTGCAGCTGGGAATCCAACAGGCTAAGGAAAAAGGACACCAAAACTAAGAAGACACAGAGGCGAGGATTCACGATGACTGGGTAGTGCAGAGGGAGACAGATGGCTACAAAGCAGTCATAGGCCATCACAGTCAGGAGCATGTCTTCCATACATGCAAAAAGGACCAAGAAAGACATCGGTGTCAGGCAGCCCACATGAGAGATGACTCTGCTATGCGACTGCATGTCCACGATCATCTTGGGAACCATGCACGAGGTGAAACCGATGTCAGCCCAACACAGGTTGGAGAGGAAGAAGTACATGGGGGTGTGGAGGTGGGAGTCAGAGCTGACAGCCAGGATGCTGAGCAGGTTCCTCAGCACCGTGACCAGATACATGGACATGGACAGGGACAGGGACAACAAAGCGAGGACCGGCTGCAGTTCTGGATCCTCTGAGAGTCCCGGGAGGAGGAATTCTCAGACACCTGTGAGATTCCGTGGCTCTGTGTGTCTTGGACACCTTGAGAAGGAAAGAGGATTGGAAAAATAAAAGATAAAAACCAGCCCTTAATGCTGTGTGTATATTTTGGATGCAAGCAATTCACAAGGAACATTTTCACACTTGAGGACCATACACCATCAGCAATATTTCTCAGTTGTGACAAACCCAAAAATCTCAGAATTATTACATGATTTACTTTTTTGCTATTCAACTCCTTCTGTACATACTACTTTAGAGAAAATCCACTGAAGAATGTTGGAAGACCAAAACGTCATATATAACAAATCCGTGATCTCAGTAAAATACGGCCTACTCTTTTCAGAAAAAATAAAATGCAATGAAGATGCTCTTCTCTCTTTAAGAAAAAGATCTCAGTCTAATTGAAAGAAATGAAGAAGCAGTGAAATACGCTCTATTTTATTCTGACACCGTGCTACAAATTCCTTTGATGTAGAATATGTAAGAGGATGATACAAGAGCTAGGACCGCATTATCTAAAAACGAAATCGAACCTTAGAGTTCTTAATCGGAACACCTTTTAACATGTCAGTTACTTTTCATATTTATTATCATCCTTAGGTTTTCTGACATCATTTCTTCATAGAAGTACATGCACACTCAAATATGGGAGTTGTGTTTCCAAATGAATTGAATATATAACTCTTGGCCGAGCGCCATGGCTCACACCTGTAATCCCAGCACTTTGGGCGGCCGAGGCCGACGGATCACCTGAGGTCAGGAGTTCCAGACCAGCCTGGCCAACGTGGTGAAACCCCGTCTCCAGTGAAAATAAAAAAAAATTAGCCGGACGTGCTGGCGGGTAACCCTAGCTACTCGGGAGGCTGAAGCAGGAGAATCCCTTAGAACCTGGAAGGCAGAGATTGGACACCCTGTGATATTATTTTGGATATCCTAGGGAGATATTGCTCCTGACAGCAGAGTGGGCGTACACCCTGTGATATTGTTTGTAATATCCTAGAAAGATGTTGCTCCTAATATCACAGTGGCTGCACACCCTGTGATATTAATTGTAATACCCTACAGAGATATCACTCCTAATAATACAGTGGGTGTACACCCTGTGATATTATTCATAATATATTATGGAGATACGACTCCGAATATCACAGCGAGTGTACACCCTGTTCGTACACCCTGTGATATTATTTGTAACAACTTAGAAAAATAGTACAGCTAATATCAAAGTGGGTGTACACCCTGCGATGTTCGTTGTTATCTACTCGGTAGATATTACTCCTAATATCACAGTGAATGCACACCATGTGTGTACACACTGTGAAATTATTCGTAATACCCTAGGAAGATATTACTCCTAATATCACACTGGGTGTACATGCTGTGATATTATTTGTAATCACCTAGGGAGATACAATTCCTAATATTACAGTGGGTGTACACTCTGCGATGTTATTTGTAATGTCCTAGGAAGATATTACTCCTAATATCAAAGTGGATGTACACCACGTGTGTACACTCTGTGATATGATTTGTAATATCCCAGAGAGATATTTCTCCTAATATCACAGTGGGTGTCCACTCTGTGATATTATTTGTACTATCCTAGAGAGATATTGCTCCCAGTATCACAGTGGGTGTACACCCTGTGATATTATTCATAATATCCTAGAGCGATATTACCTCTAATATTACAGTTTCTGTACACCCTGTGGTATTATTCATAATATCTTAGGGAGACATTATTCCTAACATCACAGAGCGTGTACACCATGGGTGGACACCCTGTGATGTTATTGGTAATATCCTAGGGGGATATTACCCTTAATCTCACAGTGAGTGTACACCATGTGTGTACACACTGAGATGTTACTCGTAATACCCTAGGGAGAAATTACGCCTAAAGTTACACTGGGTGTACACCATGTGTTTATGTTCTCTGATGCTATTCGTAATATCTTAGAAAGTTACTAGTCCTAGTGCCACAGTGGGTGTATACCATGTGTGTACATTCTGTGATGTTATTGGTATTATCCTAGGGAGATAGTTCTCGTAACATCTTCGTGGGTGTACATCATGTCTGTACTCCCTGTGGTGTTATTGGTTATGTCCTGGATTGATATTACTCCTAATATCACCGTGGGTGCACATCATTGGTGTACATTCTGTGATATTATTCGTAATATCCTAGGGAGATATCACTCCCTGTGTCATAGTGGGTGTACGGCCTTGGGATATTATTGGTAGTATCCTTGCGATGTATTACTCCTGTTATCACAGTGGGTGTACACCCTGTGATAGTATTTGTAATATCCTAGGGAGACATCAGTGTATACCCTGTGGTATTATTTGTGACATTTGAGGGAGCTATTTCTCCTAAAGTCAGAGTGGGTGTACACCCTGTAATATTCTTCCTAATATCACAGTGGGTGTACACCATGAGTGATATTTTTTCTAATATCCAGCGGGGGAGAGGATGATATTGCTTCCAATATCACAGAAGGTGTACACCCCCCTGTGATATTGTTCCAAATATCCAGGGAAGGAGAGGATGACATTATTCCCAATTTCACTGGGGGTGTACCACTTCCCGCCAGGATATTGTTCTTAATATCCGGAGGTGGAGAGAATGATGTTACTCCCAATATCCCAGGGGTTGTACACCACCCCTGTTTGTAAACACCCCCTGTGATATTGTTCCAAATGGCCTGTGAAAGAGTCAATATGACTCCCATTATCGCGGGGGGTGTTCAGCCCTGATGATATTGTTTTCTAACATCCAGGGAAGGAGAGTATGCTATTACTCCCAATATCGCAGGGGCTGTACACCCTTTTGTGTTTTTGTGCCCAATATCCAGGAAAATAGAGTATCCCAATATCGAAGTAATTGTACAGCACCCCTGTGATATTCTTCCTAATATCCAGAAAGGAAAAGAATGATATTACTCCTAACAGCGTAGGAAATGTATACCCGCGCTGTGATATATTTCCCCATATCGAGGTAGGGAAAGGATCATTATTATTTCCAATGTCGCAGGGTGTGTACACTCCCTCTGTGATCTCGTTGCTAACAGCCAGGTTTGGGGAGGACGACATTAATCCCAATATCGCAGGGGGAGTACACTCCCCCGTGACCTTGTTAGTCATTTCCTGGGTGGAGAGGCTGATATTACTCCCAATATCGTAGGGGGTGTACACACCCCTGTGAAAATCTTCCTAATATCCAGAGGGAGAGACGATGATATTACTCCCAGTACCGCAGGCGGTTTACACAGCCCTGTGATACTCTTCCTAATATCCACAGGGAGAGAGGATGATATTACTCCCACTATTGCAGGGGGTGTACACAACCCTGTGATATTGTTCCTAATATCCAGAGCGAAAGAGGATGATATGACTCTCAATATCGCAGGGTGTGTACACCACTCCTGTCCTATTGTTCTGAATACCATGGGAGGGAGAGGATAAGGTTACGTTGAATATCGCAGGAAACGTACATCCTCCCCCTCTGATACCCTTCCTAATGTCCAGGGGAAGAGAGGAAAATTTTACTCCCAATATCGCAGAGGCAGTACACCCCACCTGTGATATTGTTCCCAATATGCAAGGGGGGAGAGGATGACACTACTCCGAATATCGCAGGGCTGTTCACATCCCCAGTGACATTTGTCCTAATATCTAGGGGAGAGAAAATTATATGACAGCAAAGGTCACAGGGTCTGTACATCCCTTCCTGATATTGTTCCTAATATCCAGGGGGGAAGAGGATGATATCAAATATGAAAGGGGGTGTACACCCCCCACCCCTACGATATTGTTCTTAATATTCTTGAGGAGAGACGATGATATGACTCCAAATATCGCAGGGGTTGTTCACACCCCCCTGTGATATTGTTTCTGATATGTGGGGGGGGGGAGAAAATCATATTACTTCCAATATTGCAGGTGGTGTATACCCCACCTGAAATATGGCACCGAATATCCAAACAGGGAGAGGATGGTATTAATACCAATATCAAAGTGTGTGTACATGCCCTTGTGATATGGTTTTTAATATCCAGTGGGCGGGAGGATGATATTAGTCCCAACATCCCAGAGGGTGTACACTACCCCTGTGATATTTTCCCTAACTTCCAGAGGGGAGAGGATGATATCACTGCCAATATCTCAGAAGCTGTACATCCCCCGTGATATTGTTCGTCATATCCAGGGAGGCAAAGGGTGACATTCCATTGAATTTCACGACAGGCGTACACGCGCAGTGTGATATTGTTCCTAATATTCAAGAAGGGAGAGGATGATGGTACTCCCAATAAAGCAGTGGGTGTACATTACCCCTGTGTTATTGTCTCTAATATCCGGGGTCAGAGGAGGTGGGGGAGAGGATAACATTCCCTCAAATTTAGCAGGTGCTTTGAGGCCCCTTGCTTGTGGTGTTGTTTTAAATATCCAGCGGGGAAGACAATAGTACTATTTTTTATAGTCCGATTCATCCGCTCCAACTTTCTGGAACTCTTAGGCCGGGAGGCGGCATGCAGTTTCCGTGTGATCCCCAATACCTTTGCCGTCTTCTGTACCAAGGCAGCCACAAATGCAGGCCCATTATCTGAGCCAATCCATAAGGCCAGTCAAAATCTCGGAATCAGATCTCGAAGAAGCACAGAGGTTACTTCACGAGCTTTCTCAGTTCATGTTGGAAAGGCCTCCACCCACCCAGAGTAGGTATGTGCAAGAAGTAGTAAATATGTGTTACCTCCACACTTTGGCATCTCTGTGAAGTCTACCTGGAGATCTTCAAAGGGGGCTGCTCCATAAGCTTGTATGCCGGGTGGAATGGCTGGACCTTGCCTCGCATTATGCTGTTGGCAGGTAACACACTGCTGCCTCACCATTTTGGCGAGGGCTGACAAATGCGAGATGTAGAAATACCGGCCTAACAACTTTTCCAGTGACTCCTGAACTACATGGGTGGTTTCATGCACAGCCAGTACAACTGCAGCTCCTAGCAAGTGTGGCACAACAACTCTCCCATCTGGTAACCGAATCCATCCTTCCTGCATCACTTGTCCTTCCCTCTACCTGGAGAAAGTCCTTTTCTTCTTCAGCATAAGCAGGTCCAAGATCAGGTGCTTGAGGGAGCACTGATGCCCGGAAGGGGGCAGATGCTGCTTTTCGAGCCTCTGAGTCAGCGCGCGAATTCCCCAAACGCAGCAAGGTGGAAGCTCGCTGGTGTCCTCTGCAATGCATAACTGCCACCTTGTGGGGTTTCCATACTGCTTCTAATAATTGCAAGATTTCTTGTTGCTATTTTCTGTCTTTTCCCCCAGAGTTCAATAGGCCCTTTTCTTTCTATCACGCTGCATGCACTTGAAGGGTTAAAAAGACATACCAAGAATCAGTGTAAATGTTTACAGTCTCACCCCCACTGAGTTCTAAGGACCAAATGAAAGCAATGAGTTCAACTTTCTGGGCTGAAGTGGCCTGGGGCAACGATCTGGCTTCAACAACAGTGTCCAGGGTTACCAGGGCATACCCTGCACCTCTCTGTCCTTGGTGGTTGAAGAAGTTTCTCCCATCCACGTAAAGTTCCTAGTCTACTGATGCCCAAGGCTGGTCCTGGAGGTCAGGTCTGCTAGAGTCAACTGAGTCCAACACTTCTACACAATCAGGCTCGACAGGGCTCTCTGATACCAGGAGCAAGGTGGCGGGGTGTAGGTGTTACAAACTTCAATGGTTATATGGGGATTTTCACAGAGCAAAATTTGGTACTTGGTAAGTCTGGCATTCGTTAGCCAACGATGTCCTTTAGTATTCATTAAAGTCACCACAGCATGAGAGGCCTTTATGTTCAGGTTTTGCCCAAGAGTCAGCTTATTTGCTTCTTGTCCTAGCAGGGCAGTTGCTGCCAAGGCCCTCAAACAGGGGGGCCATCCTTTAGAAACCCCGTCTAGTTGTTTAGAGAGGTAGGCCACTGGCCTCAGCCAGGGCCCCACAGTTTGGTTTCAAAGTCCAGCTGCCATCTCTTCTCTGATGCATACAATGGAAAAGGCTTTGTCAGATTGGGTAGCCCCAGGGCTGGGGCTGCCAGAAGTTTTTCCTTTAACTCATGAAAGACTTGCTGTTGTTGGGATCCGCATTCCAAAGGTTCCTGGTCCCCGCCCCCTTTGTGACCTCATACAAAGGCTTGGCTAATACTGCAAAGTTTGGGACCCAGAGTCTACAAAATCCCACAGCTCCTAAGAATTCTCTCACCTGCCTTCTGCTCTTAGGCTCCGCTAGATTGCAAATGACCTGCTTTCTTTCTGATCCTGGGCTGTGTTCTCACCCTTGTTGGATAGTAAATCCCAAGTAACATACCTGCTGTCAGCAGATCTGAGCTTTCTTCTTGGACACCATATACCCACAGTCCTCCAGGTGCCAGTGTAGGGCATCTGTTCCCTTGGCACACCCGACTGCTGTGGGGTGTCCCAGCAGAAGGTCATCAACCTACTGGAGCAACACGCAGCCTTGGTCTCTGGTGGGAAACTTCTGGAGGTCTCGAGCCAAAGCCTCCCCGAAGATGGTGGGGGAGTTCTTGAACCCTTGGGGGAGCCCGGTCCAAGTGTGCTGAGTAGAGACACCTGACTCCAGATCTTCCCACTGAAAGGGAAACAGATTCTGCCTCTCAGGGGCTAATCTGATAGGAAAGAAAGCATCTTTCGGGTCCAAGCAGGTGAAGCAGCTGTCCTCAGCTGGCAGCAACCCCAACAATGTGGACGGGTTAGCTCCTGTTGGATGGAAAGTCAGTGTAGCTTGACTAAGCAAGTGCAAATCCTGTACCGGCTGGTAGTCCTTGGTCCGTGGCTTGGGAACAGGCAGGAGGGGAGTGTTCCATGGAGACTCACAAGGAACAATAATTCCAAAAGTTCTTAGGTGCTTGAGACGGACCTGGATACTTTGAAGAGCTTCTCTGGGGACCGGTTCCTGTTTGTGCCTAACTGGCTGGGCGCCTGTCTTAACTGGCCGATCCCGGAGGGTTGTGTTCCGCCCGTACTCTTGGCCACCGCTTACCCAGAGCTGGTCTTCTCTCTTGGCCCGGCTCCGTTCAGAAAAGTCTCCATTCCTCCTCTCGGGGGACTGTAAGGGTCATAATGACTCCCGTTCTGGGTAACTTTAGCAGCAAAGAGCCATGCTCTGTCAGAGAGATAGTGGCTCTCAGCTTGCTGAGCAAGTCCCTTCCCCAAAAGGGCAAGGGACAGTCAGGCATGTACCAAAACTGATGAATGACTTGATATCCTCCTACAGTACAAGTCCGAGGCAAGCAGGAAGCTTGCTTTGCTGAAACCCCCGTGGCTCCGATGACGTCAATAGTCTTTTTGGATAAGGGGGCGACCGCGGGAGTTACTAGCGAATGTTCAGCACTGCTATCTACAAGAAAATCAATGCCTCTTCCCCCAACTGTCATTCTGACCAGAGGCTCTTTGGGGACGCTTGAGCCCGGTCTCCGTCGTCAGTCCAATAACTCTTCAGCCAGGTTGAGCAGGGCCCCTTCCTCCTTGTCCGGGGCCTCCTGCTCTGAGTCACCTTGTTTTCTTTTGACCTGAGGGCATTTGTTCTTCCACTGTCCTATTTCTTTACAATAAGCACACTGGTTACGCCGCAAACTGACAGCCAAGCTGAGTTTCTTTCCCAGGGCCCCCCTTCTCTTGCTTCTTTGGGGGGGCCCCTCTGATTGCTGCAGCTAACCAACAGTTCGGTGTTTCACTGGGCCTGACCTCCATTCTCTTTGCCGTTTTCCTTATGGCTTACTGCATCCCTGTTTACAAACACCTGGCTAGCTATTTCTAGTAATTGTGATGTATTCATCCCTGCAAGGCCAGCCTGTTTCTGCAGTTTTCTTCTCATGTCTTCTGTGTTTTGACGGACTAAAGCCATGTGAATCATGCGCTGATTTCAGGGCTATCGGGGTCAAAGGGAGTATACAGACGACAGTCCTCACACAGTCTCTCGTAGAATTGTGCCGGACTTTCTTCTTTTCCCTGAATGACCTCAGAGACCTTGTTAACGTTTGTGGCCTTCTGATCTCCCCTCATTAATCCTTCCAAGACAGCTTCCCTGTCTCGGTTTAGCCTTTGCATATCCTCTCTTTCATGTGGGTCCAACTGGGGGTCGGTTCCTGGCAACTGGGTCCTTCCATACTCTTGGGGGTTTTGATAATCAGCTGGTGCATGTTCCTCTAGCCACTTAGTTGCTGCTTGGAGGACTCTCCGCCTTTCTTCGCTGTTAAAGAGGAACATGAGCAACTGGTGCCAATCAGCCCAGGTGTGGTTGTGGGTCTGGATAACAGTTTGGAGCAAATCAATTAGGGCTTGTGGCTTTTTGGTAGAGGGCGGTGTATTGTTTTTCCAGTTGAGAAGGTCGATGGAGGTGAAGGGCTGCTATCCAAAAACACGCCTCTGCAGCACGTGACCAACCTCTTCTACCCCAGTATACCGCTGCTCTCTCAGGGGCATTTGGATCCCCATTTTGGGTAGTAAACGAGCTGCCGAGGGAGGGGTGGAATGGCGCAATGGGACTTACCGCAATTAATCATCTCAATTATTAATTGACGCTAATAATTATCAATATTAATAACTGATAATATAAGTTTTAAAATCAATACCGATACTAATGATAATTAATATTAAATAGTTATACTCACGATAACAATAAATGATTAATATTAATGATTAATGACGCCTGATATTAATAACTGATATTGATCGTATTCATTAGAAAACAGCAATATTAACTTCTAATAATTAATATTAATATTAATAATCTGAAAACTTTTTATTAGCAATTATTTCTTAATAGTAATATTAATATCAGTCATTCATATTCATTTTAATAATAAATGAGGAATAATTCATATTACTATTAGGCCTAATACCTCGGTGGGTGTACACCCACCTGTGATATTGCTCCTAATGTCCAGGGAGGGAGAGAACATGATATTACATTCAATATCGCGGTAGGTGTACACCCAGCCGGTGATATTGATCTGAATATCATCTCCAGGGGGTGGAGTATGACGTTACTCCCAATATAGCACTGGGTGTGCATGCACCCGGTGATTTTGCTCCTAATATTCACAGAAGAAGAGAATGCTATTACTCCCAGTATGGCAGGAAGTGTACACCCCTTCCGTGACATTGTTCCTAATATCCAGAGGGGGAGAGGGTGATGTTACTCGCAATATCGCAGGCTGTGTACACTCACCCTCCGATATTGTTCCTAGTAGCCAGGAAGGGAGAGGACGATATGACTCCCCATACAGCAGGAGGTGTACACCCATCCTGGGATATTCTTCCTAATATCCATGGAGAGGAGAGGCTGATATGACTCCCAATATCGCAGGGAGTGTACATCCAGTCTGTGATATTGTTCTTAATATTCAAATGTGGAGAGGTTGATATTACTCCCAGTATCACAGAAAGTGTACAGAACCATTTACTATTGTTGCTATTATCCAGAAGAAGAGAAGATGATATCACCTTCCCATCGCCGAAGGTGTACACCCACTCTGTGATATTTTTTCCAATGTACAGGGCAGGGGAGGATAATATTCTTCTTAATAGCAAAGGGTGTGTAAAGCCCCACTGTGATATGGTCCTTAATATTCCAAGGCAGAGAGGATGATCTTACTCCCAATACCACAGAAAGAGTACACCACCCCAGTGATATGGTTCCCATGATCCAGGAGAGAAGAGGATGATGTTACTTTCAATATGGCACAGGGTGGACACGCCCCCAGTGATATCGTTCCTAATTTCAACGTGGGAGAGGATGATACTACACGGAATGCCCCCAGGGGTAAAAACACTCCTGTGAAATTGTTCTTAATATCAAGGGGAAAGAGGATGCTATTACTCCAAAGACTGCAGAGGATGTGCACCCGTCTGTGACACAGTTGGTAAATTCCAGAGACGGAGAAGATATTACTGACAATAACGTGAACATGCTGTGTGACCACCGTGGATCTTCATATCCGGGGGGGAGAGGGGAATGATATGACTCCCCGCATCGCAGGGGCCTCACCCCCTTGCGATGGGGGTCCTAAGAGCCAGGGGGCGATAGGGGCTGGCTCTTACTCCCCGTACCGTGTGGGGGGGGCTCACCCCCCTGCGATGGGGCTCCTAAGAGCCAGGGGGAGAGAGGGGCTGGCTCTTACTCCCCGTATCGCAGGAGGTGTGTACAACCCCTGCAATATTGGGAGTCATATCATCCGCTCCCACCCAGGATATTAGAAACAAGATGATCGAAGGGATGTACACCCACTGCGCTATTTTCAATAATGTCATCCTCTACCCCCTGGCTATTAGGAGTAACATCATAGAAGGGTGTACACTTTCTGCGATATTGGGAGTAATGTCCTCTCCCCCACGGATATCGGGAACAGTTATATCAATTATTAATATTAATAAATATAATAATTAATAGTAATCATCGATATCAATAATTACAGTAGAGACAGTAAAACAGTAGGGATGAAAAATATTAAGGGTTATTATTAATAATTAATAGCAATATCACTATTAATAATAAAATAATGATATCAGTAATTAATGTTACTTCAATCAATCATAAGTGATGTTGGTAAGAAAACAATAATTATAATTAAGATTAATAACTAATATTAAAAGTGACATTCATATTAATAATTTTAATCCTGTATAATCATAACTTGAAAATAATCATTAATGATTAATACCATTGTACTATTAATGAATATTACCATTGATAATTATTAATAAGCCTGATGTTTAATAATTTATAATAGTATTACTGCTAATACCGCAGGGGGTGCACACCTAATTGTGATATTGTTCCTAATATCCAGGGATGGAGAGCATGATACTAGTTTTCATATGGCAGTAGGTGTACACTCACCCTGTGACACCGATCCTATACCCAGCGGGTAGAGTATGACATGACTGCCAACAGAGCACTCAATGTAGAGCCACCCGGTGATATTGCTCCTAATATTCACGGAAGAAGCGTATGATATTACTCCCAATATCGCAGGGAGTGTACACATCTTCTGTGATATTGTCGCTAGAGTCCCGAGGGGGAGAGGATGATAATAATTCCAGCATTGCAGGCTGTGTTCACCCAGCCTGTGAAATTGTTATTAATAACCTGAAAGGGAGAGGATGATATTACTCCGCATAATAGATAGATGTGACTCCCCATAATAGAGCAGGATGTGGACACCCACCCTGTGATATTCTTCCTAATATTCAGAGGCCGAGAAGTTGATATTACCCCCAATATCGCAGGAAGTGTACACCCCCGTGTGAGACGGTCCTTAATAATATTCCAAGGCGGAGGGGGTGATACGACTACATATATGGGAGAAAGTGGACACTCCCCAGGGATATTGTTCCCATGATCCTGGAGGGAAGAGGATGATAGGACTTTCAATATCACAGAAGGTGGACACGCCCCCACTATTATTGTTTCCAATTGCAACCTGGGAGAGGAGGATATGACACGCGATATCCCAGGGAGTAGAAACTCCCTTGTGATACTCTTCTTAATATTCAGGGAGGAAGAGAATGATATTACTCCCAATACAGACGGGTGTACACCCTCTGTACACTGAGGGAGTCCAACCCCCTGGGAAACAGTTCATAACCTCCAGAGGGGGAGATGATATTAGTGACAATATGGTAAACAGGCTGTTGAGACCACCGGGGATCCTAAGAGCCAGGGGGGCAAGAGGGGCTGGCTCTTACTCCGCGCATCGCGGGGGGCGCCTCGCCCCCCCGCGATGGGGGTCCTAAGAAGAGCCAGGGGGGCAAGAGGGGCTGGCTCCTACTCCCCGCATCCCGGGGGGGCGCCTCGCCCCCCCGCGATGGGGGTCCTAAGAAGAGCCAGGGGGGCAAGAGGGGCTGGTTCTTACTCCCCGCATCGCAGGGGGCGCCTCGCCCCCCTGCGATGGGGGTCCTAAGAAGCGCCAGGTGGGCAAGAGGGGCTGGCTCTTACTCCCCGCATCGCGGGGGGCGCCTCGCCCCCCGCGATGTGGGTCCACATATCCAGGAGGGGAAGCGGGGGGGTCTTATGGCTCACCGCATTGCCGGGGGCACCTCGCCCCGCTGAGATGTGTATCCTCATATCCCGGGGGGATTGGGGGGTGCTATTACTCCTCGAATGGGTGGGGGCGCTCGCCCCCCGGCTATGTGGGTCTTCATATCCAGGGTGGGAATGGGGGATGATTTTACTCCCCGAATCGCGGGTGTTGCTGCCCCCATGTGTTGTGGATCGTAATATGCAGGGAGGTAGGCGGTTGATATTACTGCCCGCATCGGCCGGAGCGCCCGTGCCCCTGCGATGTGGATCGTAATATCCAGGGGGAATTTGGGGTGTGATACTACTTCCCTCGTCTCGGGGGCCTCCCGCCCCCCTGCGATGTGGATAGTAATATCCAGGGGGAGTTTGGGGTGTGATACGACTTCCCTCGTCTCGGGGGCCGCCCGCCCCCCTGCGATGTGGATCGTAATATCCAGGGGGGAGAACGGGGTGATATTACTCCCCGATTTTTCCTAGGATCCTTTCTATACTGCCACCCTCGGTTCACACCCTGGGACATTATCTTCCATATTCTAGCAAGATGCGGCTGCTAAAGTCGCAGAGGGTGTACACCCTTCAATATTATTCGTAATTTTGTAGGGGAATGTTAAACCTGATGTCACAGGACTCTGTACACTGTGATGTTATTCCCAATATCCTAGCTTTACCTTAATAATAATGTCACAATGTGTGTACGCCTTGTGGTGTTATTCTTATTCTCCTAAGGGGAGGTTGCATTTATTGTCACACGGGGTATGTTCCTTTTGATATTATCCATAATGTCCTAGAGGGATGTCACCCCTTATGTCACAGGGTTTGTACACCTTGTCCAGTTACTCGTATTATCCTCATAAGATGCACTCCTCATATCACAGAGGGTGTACACTCTGTGATATTGTCGTCATATTGCAGGGAAATGTTACTTTTAATGTCACAGAGGGTGCACACCTTGTGAAATTATTCGTTATAATTTTGTAGGGTGTTACCCCTAATGTCACACGGCGTGTATACACAGTGATGCTACGTGCAATATGCTATGGAAATGTTGCTCATAATTCATAGGTCCTGTACACCCTTTAATATTCTCCGTCATCTTCTAGGAAAACGTTACTGCTAATGTCACAGGGCGTGTAGACCCTGTTATCAAATTCCTAATATCCTAGCAGGAGTTCACTAGTCATTTCACAACGCGTGTACACCCTTTGGTATTATTCGTATTGTCTTGAAGAGATGTTACTACTGATGTCCCAATGCGGGTACATTCTCTGATCTTATTTGTTATATCCTCGGGGGATCTTACTTCTAATGTCACACGGGGTGTACTCCCTGTGTTCTATTTCATAATATCCTAGGGCAATTTTACTTTTAATGACACAGGGGGTGTACACATTGTGATATTATTTGTGATGTTCTAGAAAGATATTACTCCTAATGTCACAGGGCTGTACACCCACCCTGTGATAGTATTCGTAATTTCCCAGGGGTCTGTACTCCTATTGGCACAGACGATAACACCCTGTGACATTATTTGTAATATTCTAGCGAGATGATACTCCTCACGTCACAGGTGGTGTACACCCCGTGTTATTATTCTTACTATTCTAGGGGGATGTTACTCCTAATGTCACAGGGATGCACACCCTGTGATATTATTCATAGTGTACCAGAGGGATATTAGCACTAATGTCACGATGCCTGTACACTTTGTGATATTATTTGTCATATCCTAATGTCCCAGGAGGTGTGTTCTGTGTGATATTCTTCCTAATATCCTAGACGGATGTTGCTCCTAACGTCACAGGTTGTGTACACCTTGTCACATCATTCACAATATCCTAAAACTACGTTATTCCTCAGGTCACAGGGGGTGTTCACCCTGTGATTTTTTCATCATAGTTTTGTGGGATGTTCCTCCTAAAGTCACACGGGGTGTACACAGAGTCACACAGTGATATGAGTTGTAATATTCTGTAGACATGTTACTCGTAAATCACAGGGGCTGTACCTCCTGTGATATTATTCATAGTATTCTAGGGGAATGTTGATACTATTGTCACGGGGGTGTACACCCTGTGATGTGACTCGTCATATCCCAGCGGGATGTTACCACTTATGTCACAATGCCTGTACACCCTGTGATACTATTTGTAATATCCTAAAGAGATGTTACTGCTAAGGTCACAGTGCATGTACACCCTCTGATATTATCCGTTATATCCTTTGGGGATGCTACTCCTAATGTCACACGGGGTGTACTCCCTGTCCTATTATTCATAATATCCAAGGGGGATGTTATTTTTAATGTCACCGGGGGTGACATTACGCATTAAAAATGCGTATTCAACGCCTGTGATACTATTCCTAATATCCTAGGGGCATGCTCTTCCAAATGTCACATGGGGTGTACACCATGTGTGTACACCTGCTGTGATATTATTCGTAATATCCTAGGGAAATGTTTCTCCTGAAGACACAGGCGGTGTACACCATGTGGGTACCCCTCCTGTTTTATTATTCATAATATCCTAGGGGGATGTTTCTTTTAATGTCACAAAGAGTGTACAAAACGTCACAGGAGGTGTACACGTTGTGACGTGATCTGCAATACCCTGGAAGGATGTTACTCCTAACATGTCACAGGGGTGTACAAGCTTTGATGTTATTTATAATCTCATAGAGAGATATTACTTCAAATATCACAGTGGATGTACACACATAGTGTATACCCTGTGATAGTATTCATAATATCCTAGGGAGATACAACTCCTGATATCACAGTGCGTGTACCCCGGGTGTGTACACCCTTGATATGAGTCGTAATATCCAGGGTAAATATTACTCCTCATGTCACACAGTGTGCACACCCTGTGATATTTTTCATCGTACTTTAGGGAGATATTGCTTCTAATATCACAGTGGGTGTACCCCATGTGTGTATACTCTGTGACAGTATATTCTGTATCCTAGGGAGGTATTACTCCTAATATCACAGTGGGTGTTCACCCTGTGACATCATTCTTATTTGACCTTGCTGCCTTTTTTAACCCACACTGCAAAAGGAATTGAACAGATAAGAAGATATTGAGATGAGACCGTGCTGCCGTGCGGCTGCCGCAGGACACTTTTAATATCCCTGTTTCTCGGGCTGTAGATGAAGGGGTTCAGCATGGGGATGGCCACCGTGTACATCACTGAGGCCACTGCAGCCTTTCTCGGAGAAGATGACACATCTGAACTGAGGTAGCCTCCAATGCCTGTTCCATAAAATCAGCAAACAACTGACAGGTGAGACCCCCTGGTGGAGAAGGCCTTATGCTTCCCACCTGATGATGAAACCCTCGGAATGGAGAAAACAATTTTATCGTAAGACAAAAGGGTCCCTGAGATGGGAAGAAAACCAAATACGGCAGCAGGGAAATACATGATTATGTTATTGGTGAAGGTGCCACAACATGCAAGATGGGGAATTGAGAAGGGTCACAGAAGAAATTAGGAATTTCCACATCCTTGAAGCAGGTCCTTTGTAAGGCAATCAAGTTGTGCAGCTGGGGTTCTAAAAGACTGAGAAAAAAAAAAAAAGACAACAAAACTAGAAAGCCACAGAAACACGGGTTCATGATGGCTGAATGATATAGAGGGTGACAGATGGCTACAAACCGGTCATAGGCCATCACACTCAGGAGCATGTCTCTCTTCCATGCCTCCAAAAATGGCAAAGAGAGACATCTGAGTCAGGCAGCCTGCATAGGAGATGACTCTGCTGTGAGACTGGATGTCCACAATCATCTTGGGGACCGTGGTGGAGGTGAAACCGATGTCAGGCAAGGACAGGTTGGAGAGGAAGAAGTACATGGGGATGTGGAGGTGGGAGTCAGGAGTGACGGCCAGGATGATGAGCAGGTTCCCCAGCACCGTGACCGGGCACATGGACAGGAACAGCCGTTCTGGATCCTCTGAGCTTCTAGGAGGAGGAATATAGAGACATCTGTTAGATTCTGTGGGTCTGTAGAGATTGGACAACTTTTGCCTAGAAAAGAGGGTTGAGAAATCGGAAACAAGTAAACCGACCCCCAGCATCGTGTCTGCGTTTTGGATAGAAGCAATTCACAAGTCATGTTTTCAGATTTCAGAGCAATCCACACTCAGCAATAGACAATTGAGACAAACTCAATTGTCTTCTAATGCTTTCATCATTGATTTCTGTGTTATTCACTTGTTGTACACACCTGCCTCAGAGACACCAGATTCAAGAATGTTCCAAGAACCAGATCATCCTATATAACAAATTTGTAATTGCTAGAAAATACAGCCTATCTTTACCGAAGGAAACTATGTAATAAAACCATTCTCTTCACTTTAAGAAAAAGGTTATCCTAATTAAAGGAAATTAAGAACTCAAATATTTTATTTTATTCGAATAGATTGATACAAATTCCCTTGATTTAGAACATCTGTAAACACCGTATAACTGCTGAGCCCATGCCAGCTGGAAATGAAATTAAAGTTGATAGTTCATAAGCAGAGAATAGTTCCACAGACCGGTTGGATCCTAGTGATTTCATCATTGTGTTTCCTGACTTTTCTCCTTCAAGAGAGGAATTGCTTACTCAAATCGGTGGGTCTTGTTTTAAAATTCATGGAAGCTATAACTCCTGTCCTTAGCTTCGGTGGACTTAGCGTTTTCATCAGAACGTTTGGCTGGGCGCGGTGGCTCACGCCTGTGATCCCAGCACTTTGGGAGACCGAGGAGGGCGGATCACGAGGTCAGGAGATCAAGACCATCCCGGCCAACATGGTGAAACCCCGCCTCTACTGAAAGTACAAAAACTTCGCCCAGCATGGCGGCGCATGCCTGTAGTCCCAGCTACTCGAGAGGCTGAGGCAGGAGAATGGCTTGAACCTGGGAGGCAGAGGCTACAGTGAGCCGAGATCACAACACTGCACTCCAGCCTGGGCAACAAGAGCAAAACTCCGTCTCAAAAAACAATAAACAAAAAACACACGCTCTGTCACACTGACGTCACACTGATGACAGCCAATTTTTGTGAACCAAGGAAGTGTCAATTCAATAATTCACGTAGATATTTACTTTGGTTATCTCCTATGTGCCAAGCAAGATATAGGCTCTGGGGAATCAGAAACAGAAGAGACTCACTAGTTCCTCTCACAATACTCAGTACTTACTGAGATAAGGACAAAAGAAAATGTCCGGTCTGGAATGCAGGGAAACCAGAACTTCAGGTCAGGGGATATTTCCATCGAACCGTATGGAGTTTAAGCGGAAAATATTAACGAATGTATCTAAAATTCACTTTGCCTTGACTTTACACATCCATCACATAGAGATCACGCAGCGGGCAGCCACGATCGGTTTCATCATCCCTCACTTCCATTGGATCAACTAGAAATCAACTCAGATGAGAGTGCTGAGTCTCAGAGGATGGACATCTCACCCCTTGCCATACAGATAAGTAGGAAGGGTGGTGTTGAAAATTAATGGCCAGACTCTAAGTCCCGGGCACTAAAGTTGATGGTCTCCCAACCCTCAAAATGTTGTGGGTTCTTTTTTGTTTTTGTTTTTGTTTTTGAGACGGAGTCTCGTTCTCTTGCCCAGGCTGGAGTGCAGTGGAGTGATCTCGGCTCACTGCAACCTCCGCATCCCAGGTTCAAGCTATTCTCTTGCCTCAGCCTGTCGAGTAGCTGAGATTACAGGCACCCGCCACTACGCCCGGCTCATTTTTTTCTCTTTTTAGGAGAGACGGGGTTTCACCATGTTGCCCAGGCTGGTCTCGACACCTGACCTTGTGATTCACCTGCCTCAGCCTCCCAAAGTGCTGGGATTACAGGCGCGAGCCACCGCGCCCAGCTTCCGAAAGTTTTCAACAGAGCTCAGAGGTCTTAACCACAGGCACATCTGAGGAGCATTTTTGAAATGGTTTCCAGCTTCCTCAATAGGAATGGAAGCCAAACCCCGAACTGATGACTCCTTGGAGGAAGTCGAGAGCTGTAAGGAAAGCCAGGAACAGGGGCAAGGGAGAGATGCATCCCGAATGATCCTGTGCCAATTCTTTCTGGAATCTTTGATGTGATCTCAGCTGCCCTTTCCATACTTGACACAGTGCTTATGGCACCCACTGGTCTAGCTGTGGTCTACAAGGAACCCCCAAAGGGAAGGGCACAGTGAGCAGGGGCATCAGCCTGAGTGACAAAGATTGGAGGGGGCAGGTTGGATGCAGGGAGAGGAATGGCCAAATGCCATGTGTCTGGCCTTAGACTGCCTGGTTCAAATTGGACTTCACCCTTTTTGACTTCATGATCTGGTACAAGTTACATGAAAATGTGTTGCTCCTTTTCTAGTCTGTAAAATAATCATGAAATGTGCACTAATAATTGGGAGACTACGCAGATGAAATGAAACAAGTAGCATAGACCACAGAGCTCAGAGCCTGGCCTTTAGGAAGCCCTCAGTAAGGGTTCATGTTGCTGTGGAGTCTGTCATCATCCTCTTTATCCTCATCATCACCTTCATCATCTTTTTGTTGTTCTCAGGGAATAGTTTAGAGGGACTCATTCCCTGCTCGCATGGGTGAGATGTCTATGAAAAGCACAACCAGTGGGGGAGGGAAGCACAGTTTTGAATAAGATTTCTGAGAGAGACCCCCCACCCCAACCAAGAACAGAAACTCCACGGTCTGCTGAGCTGACAGTTTGCACCTTGGTCTCCTCCCATCTGCCCACGGCACTCTCCCGTTTGTCCTGAGGATGAGGAAACAAACAAGGCTCCCGACCGTCCCTCAGCACTCACTGAACTGCCCTTCCCCTCTGCTGGGCCATGACCACGGAGAACAGGTCCACTGTCCTCCCTGCATGGTGCACATGGGAGGCTCAGCCTCCGTCCTCAAGGCTGGCAAGAAGACAGGCCGAGACATGAGCCTCCTGATACAGGTGACGGGTGTGGAGCCCACAGGACTGCAACGTCACACTGCAGGGCTGGAGGCACAGACTGAGTATTTACTATTCTATGGCCTGGGGGTCTCAAGGCATAGAGCTCCTCATTAGCCAGAGTCGCCCAAGTTCCCCAACCTCTAAGGATTTCCTCGTAATCATGCAAGAAGAAGAAGGGAAAAGTCAGTGTCCACAGAAGTTTTGGGGCTCTTCCTCTAATCAGGAGAGAGCTTGTGTGGATTCTTCGCTTCTTGCTTTTCTTTTTCAAGATCCAAGTGCTTTAATTTTCATCTTTTAGTATGGGAAAATATACCACGTATAAATCCTAAAAATTATAAATAGAGATTCTTGCATATAGAATGGCCAGTATGAACATTTACAATTTCCACTAGTTTTCAGTTTAGAGTTTAATCACATTAGGTACATTCACATTGTTTCGCAACCATCACCGCCATCATCTCCAGAACAGTTTTAGCTTTCCAAATGGAAATTGCACCCATTAAGCAAACTCTCCATTCCTCTCTCTCGCCCACCCCTGGGGGCCACCATTCTATTTTGCAACTCTATGAGTTTAACTACTCTAGACACTTGATAGAAGGGGAATCATACCTTGTTTAATTTTCTTTGTTTCTTTGTTTTGGAGACAGTCTTTCTCTGTCACCCAGGCTGGAGTGCAGTGGCATGGTCTCGGCTGACTGCAACCTCCACACCGTGGGTGCAAGCGATTCTTGTATCTCAGTCTCCCGTGTAGCTGGGGTTACAGGCGTGCGCCACCACGCCCAGCTAATTTTTGTAGTTTTAATAGAAACGAGGTTTCACCATATTGGCCAGGCTGGTCTCGAACTGCTGACCTGAAGTGATACGCCTGCCTCGGCCTCTCAAAGTGCTGGGTTTACAGGTGCGAGCCACGGAGGCTGGTCGTGTTTATCCTTTTGGGATTTATTTGTTTCACTGGCGATAATGTCTTCAAGGTTCGTCCATGTTGCAGCCTGTGTCAGAAGTGCCTGCCTGGCTTTTTCGGTTTTTTATTATTTATTTATTTATTTTTTTTGTTTTGTTTTGTTTTGTTTTGTGTTTACATGGAGTCTCACTCTGTCACACACGCTGGAGTGCAGTGGCACAATCTGGGCTCACTGCAACCTCCGCCTCCCAGGTTCCAGCGATTCTTGTGCTCAGCCTCCCGAGTAGCTGGCAGTATAGGCACGCGCCACCACGCTCGTCTAATTTTGTGCATTTCAGTAGAGACAGGGTTGCACCAAGATGGCCAGGCTGGTCTCGAATTCCTGACCTCGGGTGATCCGCCCACCTCGGTCTTCCAAGATGCTGAGATTACAGGCGTGAGCCACCGCACCGGCCAGAAGTGCCTGCATTTTTATGGCTGAATAGTCTTCCGTTGTATGAATGAACTGCACTGTGCTTTTTCATTCATCTGCCCACGAACCCTTGGGTTGCTTCCACATTTTGGCTGTTTTGAGTAACGCTGCTATGAATATGGGTGTACAAATCTCTCTTCCACTCCTGGCTTCTAATTCTTTTTGGTGGGTACCCACAAGTGCAACTGTGGGAACATCTGATCATTCTGTTTCTACTTTTCCAGGACAGGCCATACTATTTTCCCCATTCCTTCACGGTTTTACATTCCCTCCAGTCAGATTCGAGCATTCCTACTTCCCTCTAGTTTCCCCAAGGCTTGTTCGTTTATCATATCCATCCTAATATGTGGTATCACATTCTTGGTTTGATTTGCGCTTCCCCATGATTAGTGACTTTGAACATCATTTTAGACACTTATTGGCCATTGCTATATCTTCTTTAGGGACACATCTACTCGAGTCTTCTGACCATTGTTAATGGGGTGCTTTGGGTTTCTTGTTGTTTAGTTTTAGCTCTTCTTTATATATGATGGATATCAGCCTCTTTTCAGAGATATGATTTGCAAATCTTTTTCCTAATCCATGGGTTATCTTTTCACTCAGTTCACAGTGTTTGCTGATGCACAAAAGTGTCTGTCATTTAGATGTCATCCAAGGAATCCAATTTTCTTTTGTTGCCTATGCTTTTGGTGTCATATCCCAGAAAGCATTGCCCAATCTGATGTTGTGAAAGTGTGGCCAATGTTTTCTTTGAGGCATATTATACTTTCAGCACTTGGGGTGAGGTCTTTGATCCAGTTCGTGTTCATTTTTGCACCTGGTGTGACATAGGGTCCACCTTCCTTCTTCTGCATGTGGAAATCAAGTTTCTCCAACACCATTTCTTGAAAAGGCTGCTTTTCCACCAATGAACTTTCTTAGCACTCCTGTGAAAAATCATTTGAACATATAGGGGAGAAGTTATTTCTGGGCTCGAAAACAAACAAACAACAACAGACAACAGACAAGGATACAGCATGGGCCGGGCGCGGTTGCTCACGCCTGTCATCCCAGCCCTTTGGGAGGCCGAGACGTTCGGATCACCTGAGGTCAGGAGTTCAAGACCAGCCTGACCCACAGGAAGAAACTTCCATCTCTACTACAAATACAACATTAGCTGGGCGTCCTGGGGCATGCCTGTAATCCCAGCTGTTTGGGAGGTGGAGGCAGGACAATCGCTTGAACCCAGGAGGCAGAGGTTGCGGTGAGCCAAGATTGCACCATTACACTCCAGCCTGCGAAACAAGCGCAAAACTCCGTCTCAAAACAAAAAACCAAAAACAAAAAAACCAGCATGATTTCAAGAGCAGAAAGAGAATACCTGAAAACCCAGCATAATGAGAAAGTTAGGAAGCTTCTTACCAAAGCATCTGGAAATATGCAAGAAATTCTTGTGAACTAAAATTTTCATACTGTGCTGTCACACACTAGAACTCACTTATTCCATCTTTCTGTATTTTGGGACCCAATTATCCCCTTCTCTTCATTCCCCATCCCACCCCTTTTCTTCCTAGCGTCTGCTAACCACCTTTAGACTTTCCACCTTCCTGAGATTCCTTTTGTGTGTAGGTGTGTGATGGCGTCTCTTTCTGTTGCTCAGGTTGGAGTACACAGGCACAATCCGGGCCCACTGCAACCTCCGCCTCCCGAGTTCAAGCGCTTCTTGGGCCTCGGCCCTCCCAGTAGCTGAGACTACAGGCATGCGTCACCACGCCTGGCTAATTGTTTGTGTTTTCCGTAGAGACGGGGTTTCACCATGTTGGCCAGGCAGGTCTCGAACTCCTGGACTCAAGTGATCCGTGCGACTCGGCCTCCCAAAGTGCTGGGATTACAGGCCTGAGCCACCACACCTGGCCAAGGTTTCCTTTTTTCTTTCTACATAGAAGTGAGGACATGAAATATTTGTCATTCTGTGCCTGGCTTCTTTCATTTAATATACAGACATGCAATCTCATCCATTTTGTCTGCAGCAGAGAGGATTTTCTTTCTTTTTAGGCTGAATAATACTTCATTGGGTGTGTAAACCACAGTTCCTTAATTGAAACAAATTTCTAAAGAGCAAATATTTTTAAAATGTCTCGGAATGTGAAACTTCAGGGATACTGTGCCCATTTTATTCTTTTCTGTTTCCCATCTTATGTATATGCAAGTGTATAACAAAGCAGCAATCAATGTGTGTATAAATCTATAACTTCAACAAATGTAAAATGTAAATGCTAAGTGGTGGCTGGGCGCAGTCGCTCACACCTGTAATCCCAGCAATTTGGGAGGTGGAAGCGGATGGATCACCTGAGGTCGGAAGTTCAAGGCCAACCTGACCAAAACGGAGAAACACTGTCTCTACTAACAATACAAAAAATAAATAAATAAATAAAAAATTAGCCGGGCATGGTAGCGCATGCCTGTAATCCCAGCTACTTGGAAGGCTGAGACAGGAGACTTGCTTGAATATGGGAGGCAGAGGATCCAGTGAGCCGAGACCTTGCCATTGAACTCCAGCCCTGGCAACAAGAGTGAAACTCTGACTCGGAAAAAAAAAAAAGAAAAGAAAGGAAAAGAAAGAAATAGAAAATGCGAAATGGTGGAGGGAGGAGCCAAGATGGCCGAATAGGAACAGCTCCGGTCTACAGCTCCCAGCGTGAGCGACGCAGAAGACGGGTGATTTCTGCATTCCCATCTGAGGTACCGGGTTCATCTCACTAGGGAGTGCCAGACAGTGGGCGCAGGCCAGTGGGTGCGCGCACCGTGCGCGAGCCGAAGCAGGGCGAGGCATTGCCTCACCTGGGAAGGGCAAGGGGTCAGGGAGTTCCCTTTCCGAGTCAAAGAAAGGGGTGATGGATGCACCTGGAAAATCGGGTCACTCCCACCCGAATATTGCGCTTTTCAGACCGGCTTAAAAAACGGCGCACCACGAGACTATATCCCACACCTGGCTCGGAGGGTACTACGCCCATGGAATCTCGCTGATTGCTAGCACAGCAGTCTGAGATCAAACTGCAAGGCGGCAGCGAGGCTGGGGGAGGGGCGCCCGCCATTGCCCAGGCTTGCTTAGGTAAACAAAGCAGCCAGGAAGCTCGAACTGGGTGGAGCCCACCACAGCTCAAGGAGGCTTGCCTGCCTCTGTAGGCTCCACCTCTGGGGGCAGGGCACAGACAAACAGACAGCAGTAACCTCTGCAGACTTAAATGTCCCTGTCTGACAGCTTTGAAGAGAGCAGTGGTTCTCCCAGCACGCAGCTGGAGATCTGAGAACGGGCAGACTGCCTCCTCAAGTGGGTCCCTGACCCCTGAGCCCCGAGCAGCCTAACTGGGAGGCACCCCCCAGCAGGGGCACACTGACACCTCACACGGCAGGGTATTCCAACAGACCTGCAGCTGAGGGTCCTGTCTGTTAGAAGGAAAACTAACAAACAGAAGGGACATCCACACCGAAAACCCATCTGTACATCACCAGCATCAAAGACCAAAAGTAGATAAAACCACAAAGATGGGGAAAAAACAGAACAGAAAAACTGGAAACTCTAAAACGCAGAGCACCTCTCCTCCTCCAAAGGAACACAGTTCCTCACCAGCAACGGAACAAAGCTGGATGGAGAATGATTTTGACGAGCTGAGAGAAGAAGGCTTCAGACGATCAAATTACTCTGAGCTATGGGAGGACATTCAAACCAAAGGCAAAGAAGTTGAAAACTTTGAAAAAAATTTAGAAGAATGTATAACTAGAATAACCAATACAGAGAAGTGCTTAAAGGAGCTGATGGAGCTGAAAACCAAGGCTCAAGAACTACGTGAAGAATGCAGAAGCCTCAGGAGCCGATGCGATCAACTGGAAGAAAGGGTATCAGCAATGGAAGATGAAATGAATGAAATGAAGTGAGAAGGGAAGTCTAGAGAAAAAAGAATAAAAAGAAATGAGCAAAGCCTCCAAGAAATATGGGACTATGTGAAAAGACCAAATCTACGTCTGATTGGTGTACCTGAAAGTGATGCGGAGAATGGAACCAAGTTGGAAAACACTCTGCAGGATATTATCCAGGAGAACTTCCCCAATCTAGCAAGGCAGGCCAACGTTCAGATTCAGGAAATACAGATAACGCCACAAAGATACTCCTCGAGAAGAGCAACTCCAAGACACAGAATTGTCAGATTCACCAAAGTTGAAATGAAGGAAAAAATGTTAAGGGCAGCCAGAGAGAAAGGTCGGGTTACCCTCAAAGGGAAGCCCATCAGACTAACAGCGGATCTCTCGGCAGAAACCCTACAAGCCAGAAGAGAGTGGGGGCCAATATTCAACATTCTTAAAGAAAAGAATTTTCAACCCAGAATTTCATATCCAGCCAAACTAAGCTTCATAAGTGAAGGAGAAATAAAATACTTTACAGACAAGCAAATGCTGAGAGATTTTGTCACCACCAGGCTTGCCCTAAAAGTGCTCCTGAAGGAAGCGCTAAACATGGAAAGGAACAACCGGTACCAGCCACTGCAAAATCATGCCAAAATGTAAAGACCATCGAGACTAGGAAGAAACTGCATCAACTAATGAGCAAAATAACCAGCTAACATCATAATGACAGGATCAAATTCACACATAACAATATTAACTTTAAATGTAAATGGACTAAATTCTCCAATTAAAAGACACAGACTGGCAAGTTGGATAAAGAGTCAAGACCCATCAGTGTGCTGTATTCAGGAAACCCATCTCACGTGCAGAGACACACATAGGCTCAAAATAAAAGGATGGAGGAAGATCTACCAAGCAAATGGAAAACAAAAAAAGGCAGGGGTTGCAATCCTAGTCTCTGATAAAACAGACTTTAAACCAACAAAGATCAAAAGAGACAAAGAAGGCCATTACTTAATGGTAAACAGATCAATTCAACAAGAAGAGCTAACTATCCTAAATATATATGCACCCAATACAGGAGCACCCAGATTCATAAAGCAAGTCCTGAGTGACCTACAAAGAGACTTAGACTCCCACACATTAATAATGGGAGACTTTAACACCCGACTGTCAACATTAGACAGATCAACGAGACAGAAAGTCAACAAGGATACCCAGGAATTGAACTCAGCTCTGCACCAAGCGGACCTAATAGACATCTACAGAACTCTCCACCCCAAATCAACAGAATATACATTTTTTTCAGCACCACACCACACCTATTCCAAAATTGACCACATAGTTGGAAGTAAAGCTCTCCTCAGCAAATGTAAAAGAACAGAAATTATAACAAACTATCTCTCAGACCACAGTGCAATCAAACTAGAACTCAGGATTAAAAATCTCACTCAAAGCTGCTCAACTACATGGAAACTGAACAAACTGCTCCTGAATGACTACTGGGTACATAACGAAATGAAGGCAGAAATAAAGATGTTCTTTGAAACCAACGAGAACAAAGACACAACATACCAGAATCTCTGGGATGCATTCAAAGCAGTGTGTAGAGGGAAATTTATACCACTAAATGCCCACAAGAGAAAGCAGGAAAGATCCAAAATTGACACCCTAACATCACAATTAAAAGAACTAGAAAAGCAAGAGCAAACACATTCAAAAGCTAGCAGAAGGCAAGAAATAACTAAAATCAGAGCAGAACTGAAGGAAATAGAGACACAAAAAACCCTTCAAAAAATCAATGAATCCAGGAGCTGGTTTTTTTGAAAGGATCAACAAAATTGATAGACCGCTAGCAAGACTAATAAAGAAAAAAAGAGAGAAGAATCAAATAGACACAATAAAAAATGATAAAGGGGATATCACCACCGATCCCACAGAAATACAAACTACCATCAGAGAATACTACAAACACCTCTACGCAAATAAACTAGAAAATCTAGAAGAAATGGATACATTCCTCGACACATACACTCTCCCAAGACTAAACCAGGAAGAAGTTGAATCTCTGAATAGACCAATAACAGGAGCTGAAATTGTGGCAATAATCAATAGTTTACCAACCAAAAAGAGTCCAGGACCAGATGGATTCACAGCCGAATTCTACCAGAGGTACAAGGAGGAACTGGTACCATTCCTTCTGAAACTATTCCAATCAATAGAAAAAGAGGGAATCCTCCCTAACTCATTTTATGAGGCCAGCATCATTCTGATACCAAAGCCGGGCAGAGACACAACCAAAAAAGAGAAATTTAGACCAATATCCTTGATGAACATTGATGCAAAAATCCTCAATAAAATACTGGCAAAACAAATCCAGCAGCACATCAAAAAGCTTATCCACCATGATCAAGTGGGCTTCATCCCTGGGATGCAAGGCTGGTTCAATATACGCAAATCAATAAATGTAATCCAGCATATAAACAGAGCCAAAGACAAAAACCACATGATTATCTCAATAGATGCAGAAAAAGCCTTTGACAAAATTCAACAACCCTTCATGCTAAAAACTCTCAATAAATTAGGTATTGATGGGATGTATTTCAAAATAATAAGAGCTATCTATGACAAACCCACAGCCAATATCATACTGAATGGGCAAAAACTGGAAGCATTCCCTTTGAAAACTGGCACAAGACAGGGATGCCCTCTCTCACCACTCCTATTCAACATAGTGTTGGAAGTTCTGGCCAGGGCAATCAGGCAGGAGAAGGAAATAAAGGGTATTCAATTAGGAAAAGAGGAAGTCAAGTTGTCCCTGTTTGCAGACGACATGATTGTTTATCTAGAAAACCCCATTGTCTCAGCCCAAAATCTCCTTAAGCTGATAAGCAACTTCAGCAAAGTCTCAGGATACAAAATCAATGTACAAAAATCACAAGCATTCTTATACACCAACAACAGACAAACAGAGAGCCAAATCATGAGTGAACTCCCATTCACAATTGCTTCAAAGAGAATAAAATACCTAGGAATCCAACTTACAAGGGATGTGAAGGACCTCTTCGAGGAGAACTACAAACCACTGCTCAAGGAAATAAAAAAGGATACAAACAAATGGAAGAACATTCCATGCTCATGGGTAGGAAGAATCAATATCGTGAAAATGGCCATACTGCCCAAGGTCATTTACAGATTCAATGCCATCCCCATCAAGCTACCAATGACTTTCTTCACAGAATTGGAAAAAACTACTTTAAAGTTCATATGGAACCAAAAAAGAGCCCGCATCGCCAAGTCAATCCTAAGCCAAAAGAACAAAGCTGGAGGCATCACACTACCTGACTTCAAACTATACTACAAGGCTACAGTAACCAAAACAGCATGGTACTGGTACCAAAACAGAGATATAGATCAATGGAACAGAACAGAGCCCTCAGAAATAATGCCGCATACCTACAACTATCTGATCTTTGACAAACCTGAGAAAAACAAGCAATGGGGAAAGGATTCCCTATTTAATAAATGGTGCTGGGAAAACTGGCTAGCCATATGTAGAAAGCTGAAACTGGATCCCTTCCTTACACCTTATACAAAAATCAATTCAAGATGGATTAAAGATTTAAATGTTAGACCTAAAACCATAAAAACCCTAGAAGAAAACCTAGGCATTACCATTCAGGACATAGGCGTGGGCAAGGACTTCATGTCCAAAACACCAAAAGCAATGGCAACAAAAGCCAAAATTGACAAATGGGATCTAATTAAACTAAAGAGCTTCTGCACAGCAAAAGAAACTACCATCAGAGTGAACAGGCAACCTACAACATGGGAGAAAATTTTCGCAACCTACTCATCTGACAAAGGGCTAATATCCAGAATCTACAATGAACTCAAACAAATTTACAAGAAAAAAACAAACAACCCCATCAAAAAGTGGGCGAAGGACATGAACAGACACTTCTCAAAAGAAGACATTTATGCAGCCAAAAAACACATGAAAAAATGCTCATCATCACTGGCCATCAGAGAAATGCAAATCAAAACCACTATGAGGTATCATCTCACACCAGTTAGAATGGCAATCATTAAAAAGTCAGGAAACAACAGGTGCTGGAGAGGATGTGGAGAAATAGGAACACTTTTACACTGTTGGTGGGACTGTAAACTAGTTCAACCATTGTGGAAGTCAGTGTGGCAATTCCTCAGGGATCTAGAACTAGAAATACCATTTGACCCAGCCATCCCATTACTGGGTATATACCCAAAGGACTATAAATCATGCTGCTATAAAGACACATGCACACGTATGTTTATTGCGGCATTATTCACAATAGCAAAGACTTGGAACCAACCCAAATGTCCAACAATGATAGACTGGATTAAGAAAATGTGGCACATATACACCATGGAATACTATGCAGCCATAAAAAATGATGAGTTCATGTCCTTTGTAGGGACATGGATGAAATTGGAAACCATCATTCTCAGTAAAGTATCGCAAGAACAAAAAACCAAACACCGCATATTCTCACTCATAGGTGGGAATTGAACAATGAGATCACATGGACACAGGAAGGGGAATATCACACTCTGGGGACTGTTGTGGGGTGGGTGGAGGGGGGAGGGATAGCATTGGGAGATATACCTAATGCTAGATGACGAGTTAGTGGGTGCAGCGCACCAGCATGGCACATGTATACATATGTAACTAACCTGCACAATGTGCACATGTACCCTAAAACTTAAAGTATAATAAAAAAAAAAAGAATGCGAAATGGTAAGAAAAAAACAGCATAATAAACATTTGTATGCTGTTGATGGACAACGCATTTGAAGATAATATTTGAGGAAATCATATCACAATTAATTTCTGTTCTTACTTATTGGAGCTTGATGCCTCTGAAAACTTCGTCATTGGAACCACCTCTGGTGGTTTAAAAGAAAAGAAAAAAAAAAAATCCACATACTCACACAGGTGCAAGGAAATCAGAATCTCAGGTATTGAGACCCAGGCCTCACCATTTGTAAGCTCCCCAGGTGATTTGACTCAAAGCCAAGATTGAGGAACGGCGACCTGGATCTCTACACGTAACCTGCCTCAATCGATTCTCTAGAAGCAGTTTATAAAGAAATTCCACATGAACTCTGGAAGAGGATATGAATTTGATTTACAGTATGTCCTCACTTAACGTCTTTGAAAGTCTCTTGGAAACTTCACCTTGAAGCAAAAGGATGTATGTATAGTGAAACCACTTATTTTTCACCAACAGTATAACTACACAACTTTGAACAACCAGTGGTGTTGGAGGACCTCCTGTACATTGTTTCCATAAAGTCAGTCTTCAGGGAATTCCAAAATGAAGAGAGGACTTCATGTATATAAAAGATGGTTGTGATTCCACCTGGATGACAGGGTTATTGCTCAGAAACTAAAAGAGGCCGCCTAGGTATAGAGGATTCTGTCATGAGGTTCCTGCTAAACAGAGGATCCCAGAATACTCACCCATTCCAGTTAAAGGCATAACGAAGAAAGCAATATTCACAAAGGATATGCGGAAAGGAATAAAAGCCATCAAGCCACAAAAAGAATGTGACTAAGGGGCAGGATTTGCAGATGCAGAGATTTAATGTGGTTGCCCTTTCTCATCCACACAAGAAAAAGGATGGAACAGATCATGAGATTCCACTGTTCTGCTGTGCAGCCTCCGCAGGGCACTTTGTATGTCCCTGTTTCTCAGGCTGTAGATGAAAGGGTTCAGCATGGGGGTGACCAGAGCGTACATCACTGACGCCGCCACATCATTCCTGGGGGGTGGTGACACAGCTGAAATCAGGTACATGCCAATGCCTGTTCCATCAAATCAGCAAACAACTGCTAGGTGAGAGCCACAGGTGGCGAAGGCTTTATACTTCCCATCTGATGATGACATCCTTAGAATGGAGGGGACAATTTTATAGTAAGACAAAGGGATCCCTGAAATGGGAAGAAAACCAAACATAGTACTATCAGTATATATGAATATGCTATTGGTGACGCTGTCAGAACAGGCAAGTTTGAGAAGCTGAGAGGGGTCACAGACAAAATTAGAGATTTCCACATTCTTGATGATGGTGAATTGTAACACAATCCAACCGTGCAGCTGGGAATCCAACAGGCTAAGGAAAAAGGACACCAAAACGAAGAAGACACAGAGGTGAGGATTCGTGATGACTGGGTAGTGCAGAGGGTGACAGATGGCTACAAAGCTGTCATAGGCCATCACAGTCAGGAGCATGTCTTCTATACATGCAAAAAGGACCAAGAAAGACATCTGTGCCAGGCAGCCCGCATGAGAGATGACTCTGCTATGCGACTGCATGTCCACAATCATCTTGGAAACGGTGGGCGAGGTGAAACCGATGTCAGCCCAGCACAGGTTGGAGAGGAAGAAGTACACGGGGGTGTGGAGGGGAGTCAGAGCTGACAGCCAGGATGCTGAGCAGGTTCCTCAGCACCGTGACCAGATACATGGACAGGGACAGGGACAGCAAAGCGAGGACCGGCTGCAGTTCTGGATCCTCTGAGAGTCCCAGGAGGAGGAATTCTCAGACACCTGTGAGATTCCGTGGCTCCGTGTGTCTTGGACACCTTGAGAAGGAAAGAGGATTGGAAAAATAAAAGATAAAAACCAGCCCTTAATGCTGGATGCAAGCAACTCACAAGGAACATTTTCACACTTGCAGACCATACACCGCCAGCAATGTTTCTCAGTTGTGACAAATCCAAAAATCTCAGAATTATTATGTGGTTTACTTTTTTGCTATACAAGTCTTTCTGTACATACTACTTTAGAGAAAATCCACTGAAGAATATTAGAAGACCAAAACATCATATATAACAAATCCATGATCTCAGTAAAATATGGCCTACTCTTTTCAGAAAAAATACAATGCAATGAAAATGTCCTTCTCTCTTTAAGAAAAAGATCTCAGTCTAATTGAAAGAAATTAAGAAGCCGTGAAATACGCTCTATTTTATTCTGACACCGTGCTACAAATTCCTTTGACATAGAATATGTTAAAGGACGACACAAGAGCTACGACCCCATTATCTAAAAACGAAATCGAACCTTAGAGTTCTCAGTTGGAACACCTTTTGACATGCCTGTTACTTTTCATATTTATTATCATCCTTAGGTTTTCTGACATCATTTCTTCATAGAAGTACATGCACACTCAAATATGGGAGCTGTGTTTGCAAATGAATTGAATATATAACTCTTGGCCGAGCGCCATGGCTCACACCTGTAATCCCAGCACTTTGGGTGGCCGAGGCTGATGGATCACCTGAGGTCAGGAGTTCCAGACCAGCCTGGCCAACGTGGTGAAACCCCGTCTCCAGTGAAAATAAAAAAAAATTAGCCGGGCGTGCTGGCGGGTAACCCTAGCTACTCGGGAGGCTGAAGCAGGAGAATCCCTTAGAACCTGGAAGGCAGAGATTGGACACCCTGTGATATTATTTTTGATATCCTAGGGAGATATTGCTCCTGACAGCAGAGTGGGCGTACACCCTGTGATATTATTAGGTGTACACCCTGTGATATATTATATATCCTAGAAAGATATTGCTCCTAATATCACGGTGGCTCTACACCCTGTGATATTAATTGTAATATCCTACAGAGATATCACTCCTAATAATACAGTGGGTGTATGACCTGTGATATTATTCATAATATATTACAGAGATACGACTCCTGATATCACAGTGAGTGTACACCATGTTTGCACACCCTGTGATCTTATTTGTAACAACTTAGAAAAATAGTACAGCTAATATCAAAGTGGGTGTACACCCTGCGATGTTATTTGTTATCCACTAGGTAGATATTACCCCTAATATCACAGTGAGTGTACACCACGTGTGTATACTCTGTGATATGATTTGTAATATCCCAGAGAGATATTTCTCCTAATATCACAGTAGGTGTACACTCTGTGATATTATTTTTACTATCCTAGAGAGATATTGCTCCCAGTATCACAGTGGGTGTACACCCTGTGATATTATTCATAATATCCTAGAGCGATATTACCTCTAATATCACAGTTTCTGTACACCCTGTGGTATTATTCATCATATCCTAGGGAGTTATTATCGCTAACATCACAGAGTGTGTACACCATGGGTGGACACCCTGTGATGTTATTGGTAATATCCTAGGGGGATATTACCCTTAATGTCACAGTGGGTGTTTACCATGTGTGTACGCCCTGAGATGTCACTTGTAATATCCTAAGGAGAAATTACACCTTGTGTTACAGTGGGTGTACACCATGTGTTTCTATTCTGTGATGCTATTTGTAATATCTTAGAAAGTTATTAGTCCTAGTGCCACAGTGGGTGTATACCATGTGTGTCCACTCTGCAATGTTATTCGTATTATCCTAGGGAGATAGTTCTCATAACATCACTGTGGGTGTACATCATGTATGTACTCCCTGTGGTCTTATTGGTTATGTCCTGTTTTGATATTACACCTAATGTCACCGTGGGTGCACACCATATGTGTACATTCTGTGATGTTACTCGTAATATCCTAGGGAGATATCACTCCTGTTATCACAGTGGGTGTACACCCTGTGATAGTATTTGTAATATCCTAGGGAGATATCAGTGTATACCCTGTGGTATTATTTGTGACATTTGAGGGAGCTATTTCTCCTAAAGTCAGAGTGGGTGTACACCCTGTAATATTCTTCCTAATATCACAGTGGTTGTACACTGTGAGTGATTTTTTTTCTAATATCCAGCGAGGGAGAGGATGATATTGCTTCCAATATCACGGAACGTGTACACCCCCTTGTGATATTGTTCCGAATACAGGGAAGGAGAGGATGACATTATTCCCAATATCACTGGGGGTGTATCACCTCCTGCCGGGATATTGTTCTTAATATCCATAGTGGAGAGAATGATGTTACTCCCAATATCCCAGGGGGTGTACACTACTCCTGTTTGTAAACACCCCCTGTGATATTGTTCCAAATGGCCTGTGAAAGAGTCAATATGACTCCCATTATCGCAGGGGGTGTTCAGCCCTGATGATATTGTTTTCTAACATCCGGAGAAGGAGAGTGTGCTGTTACTCCCAATATCGCAGGGTTTGTACACCTTTTTGTGTTTTTGGGCCCAATATCCAGGAAAAAGAGGATGATATTACTCCCAATATCAAAGTAATTGTACAGCACCCCTGTGATATTCTTCCTAATATCCAGAAAGGAAAAGAATGATATTACTTCCAACAGTGTCAGAAATGTATACCCGCGCTGTGATATCTTTCCCAATATCTAGGTGGGGAGAGGATCATTATTATTTCCAATGTCGCAGGGTGGGTGTGTACACCCCCTCTGTGATCTTGTTGCTAACATCCAGGTTTGGGGAGGACGACATTACTCCCAATATCGCAGGGGGAGTACAAACCCCGTGACCTTGTTAGTCATTTCCTGGGTGGAGAGGATGATATTACTGCCAATATCGCAGGGGGAGTACACACCCCTGTGAAAATCTTCCTAATATCCAGAGGGAGAGACGATGATATTACTCCCAATACCGCAGGGGGTTTACACAGCCCTGTGATACTCTTCCTAATATCCACAGGGAAAGAGGATGATATTACTCCCAATGTCGCAGGGGGTGTACATAACCCTGTGATATTGTTTTAATATCCAGAGCAAAAGAGGATGATATGACTCTCAATATCACAGGGGGTGTACACCCCTCCTGTCCTATTGTTCTGAATACCCTGGGAGGGAGAGGATAAGGTTACGTTGAATATCGCAAGGAATGTACACCCTCCCCCTCTGATATCCTTCCTAATGTCCAGGGGAAGAGAGGAAAATTTTACTCCCAATATCGCAGAGGCAGTACACCTCACCTGTGATGTTGTTCCCAATATGCAAGGGGGGAGAGGATGATACTATTCCCAATATAGCAGGGCTGTTCACATCCCCAGTGACATCTGTCCTAATATCTAGGGGAGAGACAATTATATGACAGCAAAGTTCGCAGGATCTGTACATCCCTTCCTGATATTGTTCCCAATATCCAGGGGGGAAGAGGATGATATCAAATATGAAAGGGGGTGTATACCCCCCACCCCTACGATATTGTTCTTAATATTCGTAAGAGGAGACGATGATATTACTGCAAATATCGCAGGGGTTGTTGACACCCCCCTGTGATATTGTTTCTGATATCCGGGGGGTGGAGAAAATCATATTACTTCGAATATTACAGGTGGTGTATACCCCACCTGAAATATGGCACCGAATATCCAAACAGGGAGAGGATGGTATTAATACCAATATCGAAGTGTGTGTACACGCCCCTTGTGATATGGTTTTTAATATCCAGTGGGTGGGAGGATGATATTAGTTCCAACATCCCAGAGCCTGTACACTACCCCTGTGATATTGTCCCTAACTTCCAGAGGGGAGAGGATGATATCACTGCCAATATCTCAGAAGTTGTACATCCCCCGTGATATTGTTTGTCATATCCATGGAGGCACAGGATGACATTCCATTGATTTTCGGGACAGGTGTTCACGCACGATGTAATATTGTTCCTAATATCCAAGAAGGGAGAGGATGATATTACTCCCAATAAAGCAGTGGGTGTACATTACCCCTGTGTTATTGTCTCTAATATCTGGGGCCGGGGGAGGGAGGAGAGGATAACATTCCCTCAAATTTAGCAGGTGGTTTGACGCCCCTTGCTTGTGGTGTTGTTTTAAATATCCAGTGGGGAAGACAATAGTACTATTTTTTATAGTCCGATTCATCTGCTCCACCTTTCTGGAACTCTGAGGCCGGGAGGCGGCATGCAGTTTCCGTGTGATCCCCAATACCTTTGCCGTCTTCTGTACCAAGGCAGCCAAAAACGCAGGCCCGTTATCTGAGCCGATCCGTAAGGCCAGTCAAAATCTCGGAATCAGATCTCGAAGAAGCACAGGGGTTACTTCACGAGCTTTCTCAGTTTGTGTTGGATAGGCCTCCACCCACCCAGAGTAGGTACGCCCAAGAACTAGTAAATACTTGTTACCTCCACACTTTGGCATCTCTGTGAAGTCTCCCTGGAGATTTTCAAAGGGGGCTGCTCCGTAAGCTTGTATGCCAGGTGGAACGGCTGGACCTTGCCTCGCATTATGCTGTTGGCAGGTAACACACCACTGCCTCACCATTTTGGCAAGGGCTGACAAATGGGAGATGTAGAAATACTGGCCTAACAACTTTTCCAGTGACTCCTGACCTACATGGGTGGTTTCTTGCACAGCCAGTACAACTGCAGCTCCTAGCAAGTGTGGCACAGCAACTCTCCCATCTGGTAACCGAATCCATCCTTCCTGCATCACTTGTCCTTCCCTCTACCTGGAGAAAGTCCTTTTCTTCTTTAGAAGAAGTAGGTCCAAGATCAGGTGCTTGAGGGAGCACTGATGCCTGGAAGGGGGCAGATGCTGCTTTTCAAGCCTCTGAGGCAGCGTGGGAATTCCCCAAACGCAGCAAGGTGGAAGCTCGCTGGTGTCTTCTGCAATGCACAACTGCCACCTTGTGGGGTTTCCATACTGCTTCTAATAATTGAAAGATTTCTTGTTGATATATTCTGTCTTTTCCCCCAGAGTTCAATAGGCCCTTTTCTTTCTATCACGCTCCATGCACTTGAAGGGTTAAAAAGACATACCGAGAATCAATGTAAATGTTGACAGTCCCACCCTCACTGAGTTCTAAGGCCTGAATGAAAGCAATGAGTTCAGCTTTCTGGGCTGAAGTGCCCTGGGGCAACGATCTGGCTTCAACAACAGTGTCCAGGGTTACCACGGCATACCCTGCACCTCTCTCTCCTTGGGGGTCGAAGAAGCTGCTCCCATCCACGTATAGTTCCCAGTCTACTGATGCCCAAGGCTGGTCCCAGAGGTCAGGTCTGCCAGCGTCAACTGAGTCCAACACTTCTACACAATCAGGCTCCACAGGGCTCTCTGATACCGGGACCAAGGTGGCGGGGTTTAGGGTGTTACAAACTTCAATGGTTATACGGGGATTTTCAGAGAGCAAACTTTGGTACTTGGTAAGTCTATTATTCATTAGCCAATGATGTCCTTTAGTATTCATTAAAGTCACCACAGCATGGGAGGCCTTTATTTTCAGGTTTTGCCCAAGAATCAGCTTATTTGCTTCTTGTCCTAGCAGGGCAGTTGCTGCCAAGGCCCTCAAACAGGGGGGTCATCCTTTAGAAACCCCGTCTAGTTGTTTAGAGAGGTAGGCCACCGGCCTCAGCCAGGGCCCCACAGTTTGGGTTCAAAGTCCAGCTGCCATCTTTTCTCTCTCTGATGCATACAATGGAAAAGGCTTTGTCAGATCGGGTAGCCCCAGGGCTGGGGCTGCCAGAAGTTTTTCCTTTAACTCATGAAAATCTTGCTGTTGTTGGGATCCCCATTCCAAAGTTTCCCAGTCCCCACCCCATTTGTGACCTCATACAAATTCTTGGCTATTACTGCAAAGTTTGGGATCCACAGTCAACAAAACCCCACAGCTCCTAAGAATTCTCTCACCTGCCTTCTGCTCTTAGGCTCCGGTAGATTGCAAATGACCTGCTTTCTTTCTGATCCCAGGCTGCGTTCTGACCTGTCGGATAGTAAATCCCAAGTAACGTACCTGCTGTCGGCAGATCTGAGCTTTCTTCTTGGACACCTTATACCCACAGTCCTCCATGTGCTGGTGTAGGGCATCTGTTCCCTTGGCGCACCCCACTGTAGTGGGGTGTCCCAGCAGAAGGTCATCAACCTCATGGAGCAACACGCAGCCTAGGTCTCTGGTGAGAAACTTCTGGAGGTCTCGAGCCAACGCCTCCCCGAAGATGGTGGGGGAGTTCTTGAACCCTTGGGGAAGCCCGGTCCAAGTGTACTGACTAGTGACACCTGACTCCAGATCATCCCACTGAAAGACAAGCAGCTTCTGCCTCTCATGGGCTAAGCTGATAGGAAAGAAAGCACCTTTCAGGTCCAATCAGGTGAACCAGCTGTCCTCAGCTGGCAGCAACCCCAACAACGTGGACGGGTTAGGTACTGTTAGAATTTGAAAGCAGGATATTTAAGCTTTTTTCGCTGACAACCTGAAAGAGCTGCTACTCAGGTTGGCGTGAACTCCATCCCTGGATAATGCAGACCTGCTTCTGTAAACCTCAAGTCTGTATATTACCCACTTTGATGGTAAATAGCCACTGGGGATGAGTTTTTCCATGATCCCAGGGAAAAACTCCATCATCAATTGCTCTGAAGGGCATGATGTTATTATTATCATACTGACCAGAATAATTTATGCTGTAAAATTGCTTTGAAGTGATGTTATAGAGCTCAGAGAAGAGAGGTTTCCTTGTGGGGAACTGTGGAGATTTGAAGCTTACCTTGTCTTTTTTTTACTTCTTCCCCATTATAATCACCACCTCAATCTCTTAGATAGTGTCCTCTGAATAGTATTAACCAGTCTTTGCCACTTTGGGTGCTAATGCTAAATACTTTGCCCTTAAGAATCTCCTGTGACCAGTAAAACATCATCATCGGAATGTGCATTACACAGTTGGTTTCCACAACTCAGTGATTTATAAAGCCTGGATAGTAGTAGTATTTGAATGTACATAAAGGCAACAAAGAACACAGCTTTATGAAGTGCTAGACAGGGTAGAAGAGTGAAGAAGAGCTATAAAACTTCAAGTACAAAGGACTAGGGGAAGTCTGAGTACTCAGGCAGAACATAACTGTAACAAATGGAGCTAAGGGCTTTCCAAAAACTAAAGGTAAAGAGAGAAATCCTCGGTAGAAGGTCTCACCCAGCAGGAGGTCTGCAAAGGAAGAGGCCCCTTGGGCTGAGAAAGCTGTTTAATGTGCAGTTGACAAAGGGCAGGGGAGGTCTCTGGAAATGTTTATGGGAATGCTCCAGAATTTAATCTGACACCACCAGTCCTGTGAGCTTTGTGCTCTGGGCTCCTAATTAGCAAAATAGAGACACGGGGATTGTGTTTGTCTCACTTGAAATGATTCAGTGTTTATCTTGGCTTGATTGGTCCCAAAGTACTCATTTCACAAAGACCTGTGATGCCTCGTGGGAAGACTTGCACTGCTATTTCCTCAAATTCATGTTCCTTTTCACTTGCCCTTCAATGCCAAAATTGAGAACCATAAAAGACTACTCCTTTTGGCCATCTGGCTTTCTGCTGGCATTAACATTCAATAAAACAGACAGACCCAAACCTTTCCTTTCCCATATAGGCTGAATATTAAAGTGTTTTATGAGCAACTGATCAGGTTCTAGTTCAAGAGAGAAGGCTAGATGTATGGCACAGCAAGAAGGGCATGTATCTTGAGGGCACACTTACTGGCTGTGTGACTTTGGGTAAATCACTTAACTTTTCTGAGCCTTAGGTTCTTGGGGATGATAATAATACCTACTTATTTGTCCACTGTGAACACTTCATCTATAAAATAGGACTTGCCTCCTCTTTACCTCAAAAAAGAAAATCTAAAAAGAAAATCAAAAAAGAAAATCTATGTGTAGATGTGTTGTAAGCAGTGAAATGCTACATGTAGAAGCAAAACAGGTCATTATATTTTCATCAGATTTGAGTCATTCACTCTTCTATGTTCCAGACATTTTAAAATGCTTTTTTAAAGTCAGAAAACAACATGAATGAGAAGTTACCTGTGGGTCCCTAAACCTCCATTTTGAGGGGACTGGAAAATAAAGCAGCAAGGTTAAGAAAGCTTTCAGAATTCATCACGAGAACAGAGTCAAAACTGGAGGAAAAAAATGTCTTACACATTCTTCCAGACAAAAGGGCATTTCAAGTATTGTCTTCAAAATTCAGTTTGGAAAGCTAATAGCTTATAAAAGTGAGTTGTATGTACTTGACCATGCTGTGGAAACTCAGACACCCAGAGGTCCTCAGTCATGGAAGAATCAGCTATAAATGATTTGTTTTGAAATTATTGTCTTAATTCTTGACTAGAATAGAATGTTAAAATGGAAGTTTCCACTAGGTAACAAGCTGCAATAGATGTGATATTCCAAAGTGAGCCTCTGGGCTGCCATACGCAGAATGAAGAAGCAGTGTCCTGACTTCTGAACTCCCTACCCTAGAGGGGGGCGAGGCCTGTGTGTGGGATGGGGTGGGGTACCACGGAACCAGGGGTCAAGCGGGCATGGCCTTGAGGGTGGATGCATTCTCAGTGATGGGACTCTAAAAACCCACAAAACTTTCCACAAAAGAAAAAGTGGTTTGTGATCAAGCCATCAATAAGAAACTCAGAAACTTCTCTGATTCCGTTTCCCCAGTTTTGCCCACTCAGGTGAGTAAGCAGGGGTGAGGGAGTGGGCTAACTTTGAAAGTTCCCTTCCCTCCTGCGGATATTCCCCAACAGCAGCCCTAAACCCCTGGGAGTTTTGGGTTTCACACTGGATCAGTTATTCTAATGGTTGAGTAAAGACCTGCTGGGACCATGAAACAATTACTCCCTGAGGACCTGAGAATGAACGAAGTCATGGGGCTGCCCGGGTTTTCTGGCAGTACCACCTCCCTAGAGATCATTCGGAAATATGTTGGAGTGTGTTTTGGTTGTCACAATGATTGGCAGGGAGGATACTCTTGGCATTTAGAGGACAAGGGCCTGAGATGCTCGATATCCCAGTAACCCAAGAACTCTCCTGCTTGAAATATTAACAGTGCTCCCAGTTGAGGCCTACACTCATGGAGGCAGGGGCAGGATCACCCCTTCCCTGAACAAGTTTTAAAAAGACAGTGGAACCTATGCCAGGCAGGGAAACCAGAACTGTAATTGATGACCTGCTGGAGGCTCAGTGTGAACAAGTCTGAGAAGAAAACTCCAGAGGGACCCAGTTACTTTTGTGAATTTTACCTGCTGGAGGTCAACCAGGTTCTCAGAGTAAATATCTGAGAAAAATAATAATAAAAAATAAATAAAAAGACAGTGGGAGACAAAAATAGAAATACATTTTCATTATGTTGCCCTTTATGCTTATTCACCATATCTATTACGCTGAGGCTACAAGTATTTTGCAGTGACTTGAGAGCTCTTTCCCACAGCTGCTTAATTACATTCCAGCTGCTTGGATGCATTAGAGCCAGAAGCAGGCCATGAAGTGGGTGAAGGACCTAGCAGAAGGTGCTATGGTGTGCTGCGGTAGCCTGAACCCCTAAAAGCCCTAGCCCAGGTTAAACTTGCTCTGGTGACTGAAGACCAGGATCAGCCCCAGGTTTGAGAAAACCTGGCTGGTCTTGGTGTGGTAGCCTGAACAATGTCTACGTTCTTAGCCCTGAAATCTGTGACTATGTTACCTTCCATGGCAAAAGAGACTTTGCTAACATGATTAAATTAAGATGTTGACATGGCAAGATTATACAGATTGTCCAGTAGGCCTGCTTTATTCACGAGTGTCTTTTGAAGAGGGACAAGGGGATCAAAGTCAGAAAAAGGACACATGATAACAGAAGCAGGAGTTGGAGTGATGCTTGTTGGAAATGGGGGCATGAGGCCAGGGCGGCAGCTCACGCCTGTCATCCCTGCACTTTGGGAGGCTGAGGTGGGCAGATCACCTGAGGTCAGGAGCTTGAGACCAGCTTGGCCAACATGGTAAAACCCCATCTCTACTAAAAATACAAAAATTAGCTGGGCATGGGGATGTGCACCTGTAATCCCAGCTACTCAGGAGGATGAGGTGGGAGAATTGCTTGAACTTGGGAGGTGGAGGTTGCGGTGAGCCAAGATTGCACCACTGCACTCCAGCCTGGGAGACAGAGCAAGACTCTGTCTCAAAAAAAAAAGAAAAAAAGAAAGAAAGAAAAGAAAATGGGGCATGCATGTGGCACTAGAAACTGGAAAAGGCAGGAAGATAGATCCTCTTCTAGAGCCTCCAGAAAGGAACACAGACCTGCCAACACCTTGATTTTAGCCTGCAAGACCCATTTTGGGCATCTGATCTCCAGAATTGTAAGATATCCAATATGTGTGTTTTTAAAAGCCATTATATTTATGGCAATTGGTTACAGCAACAATAGGAAAATAATTTACCTGGTTTAAAGTGTAATATAAACCTTTCTACTCAAGAGACCTTAGTAGTTCTCTCAAGTTCACCCGAAGAACCCCCAAATCCCAACACAACCCTCTTTCCCCTCTCTGAAGATTCCAAGGAGAAAGGAAAGCAGTCCTGGCAAAATCCTCCTCCGGACCCGGTAAACAACCTGCAACCATGGCACATTGCTGTGTGATATAAACGTGTGTGTGTGTGTGTGTGTGTGTATGAGAAGCCAAAAGAAATAAAAAGGATTTCTATATTATCTGCAGTTTTCTTCACTAACCTTTCCCTTTCTAGCTACATAGATAATTGAGGACTCACTCCATTCTATCAAGGACGGCCACTGCTTGCTTTCAAGGGCTTCCCTCGCCCCACAGATTTCTAGATTAGATCCAATGCAGTCTCTGATCATGCTGAAGCCTTGATTAGCAAAGTAGAATAAAAATTAGAGAAAATTAAGTGGACATTGTTGGAAAAACAAATAAATCCTCCTTCATTGGCAGACTTGAGCATTTACTAGAGCAGTAACTATAGCACCATTTTCAACACTTTCTGCTGATGGGTGTGGAAACACTTTCTATCACAACCGACTTGACTTTTCCCTCTTTCTTCAGACCATAGATAAATATTTAGTTACAAACTTCCAAACAGAATAAAACCAGACTTTTAGTTTATTTGACAGGAAAGCTTAGTATGGGATACTTAAATCATTAAGGAGAAAAGACAGCTTAACTCACTGTAAAGCTAAAGATTAACTAGGAATCAACATGAATTCTCTTATAGCCTGTTTTCTACTCCCCTTGGTAGGAAAAAAATGTTAATTCACTCAGTATTAGATATCATGACCCAAGTCTGGATTCCTTGGGAAGGTTTGTTTTCTCTCAGGAATACTTAGTTTGGCACAGGGAAAATGAAAACAAGTTAAAAAAAAATCTTTCCTGGTTAGTCATTTTCTCTGGAGACTTAAAAGAAAAAAGACACTGATGTTGAGTAAAAAGCTTTCTCTGCAAGCTTTTACTGCAATGTCAAATAAAAAATGCACAGAACTGGCTCCCCTGGCAGCTTGTGCCTACTTTCAACTTTTTTTTTTTTTTTTTTTTTTTGAGACGGAGTCTCACTCTGTCACCCAGGCTGGAGTGCAGTGGTGTGATCTTGGCTCACTGCAACCTCCACCTCCTGGGTTCAAGTGATTCTCCTGCCTCAGCTTCCCGAGTAGCTGGGACTATAAGCATTTGCCACCATACCTGACTAATTTTTTAATATTTTTAGTAGGGAAGGGGTTTCACCACATCAGCCAGGCTGGTCTTGAACTTCTGACTTCAGGTGATCCACCCATCTTGACGTCCCAAACTGCTGGGATTACAGGTGTGAGCCACCGTGAATGGCCCCTTCAACTTCATGTCTAAAACACCAAAAGCAATGACAACAAAAGCCAAAATCGACAAATGGGATCTAATTAAAATAAAGAGCTTCTGCACAGCAAAAGAAACTATCATCAGAGAGAACAGGCAACCTACAGAATGGGAGAAAATTTTTGCAATCTAGCCATCTGACAAAGGGCTAATATCCAGAATCTACAAAGAACTTAAACAGTGGCCAGGCACAGTGGCTCACGCCTATAATCCCAGCACTTTGGGAGGCCAAGGTAGGTGGATCACGAGGTCAGGAGATCAAATACAAAAAAATTAGCCAGGGTTGGTGGCGGGTGCCTGTAGTCCCAGCTAATTGGGAGGCTGAGGCAGGAGAATGGTGTGAACCGGGCAGGTGGAGGTTGCAGTGAGCCAAGATTGCGCCACTGTGCTCCAATCTGGGTGACACAGCAAGACTTTGTCTCAAAAAAAAAAAAAGAGAACTTAAACAAATTAACAAGAAATAAAAAATCAACCCCATCAAAAAGTGGGTGAAGGAATGAACAGACACTTCTCAAAAGAAGACATTTATGCAGTCAACAAACATGAAAAAAAAGCTCATCATCAGTGGTCATTAGAGAAATGCAAATCAAAACCACAATGAGATATGATCTCATGCCAGTTAGAATGGTGATCATTAAAAAGTCAGGAAACAACAGGTGCTGGAGAGGATGTGGAGAAATAGGAACGCTTTTACACTGTTGGTGGGAGTGTAAATTAGATCAACCACTGTGGAAGACAGTGTGGTGATTCCTCAAGGACCTAGAACTAGAAATACCATTTGACCCAGCAATCCCATTACTGGGTATATACCCAAAGGATTATAAATCATTCTATTATAAAGACACATGCACACATATGTTTATTGTGGGCTATTCACACTAGCAAAATCTTGGAAGCAACCTAAATGTCCATCAATGATAGACTGGATAAAGAAAATGTGGCACATATATACCATGGAATACTATGCAGCCATAAAAAAGATGAGTTCATGTCCTTTGCAGGGACATGGATGAAGCTGGAAACCATCATTCCCAGCAAACTAACACAGGAACAGAAAACCAAACACCACATGTTCCCACTCATAAGCGGGAGTTGAACAATGAGAACACATGGACACAGGGAGGCGAACATCACACATTGGGGCCTGTTGGGGGGTGGGGGGCTAGGGGAGGGATAGCATTAGGAGAAATACCTAATATGGGTGATGGGTTGATGGGTGCAGCAAACCTCCATGGCACGTGTATACCTATGTAACAAAACTGCATGTTCTGCACATATATCCCAGAACTTAAAGTATAACAAAAAAATTTTTTTTTCTAAAGATAACTTGTTGCCTTTTGTTAGCTGGAAAATGGGAAAGGAGAAATTTATATGTGTGTTTAACAGGAAACAGTAGAGCACAGAGTTAATATCACACACGTGAATCCCAATTTTGCTAAAATCTGACCAATGTGAGGAAAATAACTAATGTGTCATGCCTTAGCACACTTTACAGAGTTTTATCAAGTTAGGAAGTGTTATGTTAGTCCCTCATATAAACTTACTACTTCATGTAACATGACTATGGGCTACATTGGATGAAGGTCCAATAGTAGAAGGTCCAAGGTTAGGCTCAGTAAACTGAACACATCCAGTATCTGTTCAGCACTAGAAAGTTCTCTGGCTTTCACTGAAGACTTTGGCACCCGACTCATGGTTCTATTTTCCATCCTATGACTTGTTTCATCCTTGATGACCTTTTCAACAACTTTGTCCCCTTTTGTTGCTCCACATAGCTACCCACCTCCATGGCCATAGCCCAGAGCCTGTCCTCAGAGAGGCTCTGGCCACACCCTGTTTTACATCCTCCCAGTGGCTCTGAGGGCTCTTGGAGCCCATGGAGATCTCCAATACTTTGTTACTGGCAGAATGTATCCATATCCATATGGGGCTACAGCAACCTCAATTCTTGCCTCCTCAGAAGAAAGAATGGGACTGAGGGGCATAAGGTAGAGGGAGAGACTAAAGCAAGTTTCAGAGCAGGAGTGAAAGTTCATTAAAACGATTTAGAGAAGGTTGACATTTAGAGAAGTCCAAATAAGAAGTTGGACTTACTTATACTTTTGGAATTACCTCTAGAGACAAGGGGTCCAAAATTTTTTCAGCACCTAGGGCATTGACATTTTGTCAGCACCAAGACAGCTTGACATTTTGACTTGGGGTTTTATATGTTGGCATACTTGCAGTGTCTTGTGTTACTTCTCACCACTCGCCCAACTCCTGAGATCTTATTGGGAAGCTGCTGATCACCAGTTTCAGGTATTTTCTATCTATTAGGAGACGGCCTTTCCCTGGTGCCCGGTGTGACCAATTATTACTTTAGCGAGAGAGTTAACAAGAGCCTGACCATCACCTGATGGTCACCCAACACTCCTGGTGTGTGTGTCGGGGGGCTCTCTCCTGCCCTGCTCATACCTGACTAGCTACCTACTGTAACCGGTTGACCCCTTCTTTTATTTCCCATCCCTGATAAGAGTACCTCATCCAGATGAGAGTATATAGTTACTCACTTGAAAATCAGGAAGGCTGGGTGCTCACCTGTAATCCACAGGTGGATTACCTGGTGGCTCACACCTGTAATCCAGACACTTTGGGAGGCTGAGGCAGGAGGATCTCTTGAGGCCAGGAGCCAGGAGCTCAAGACCAGCTCGGACAACATAGGGACACCCCATCTCTGTCAAAAAAAAATAAATAAAAAATAAATTAGCTAGTCATGGTGGCGTGCACCTGTAGTCCTAGCTACACAAGAAGGCTGAAGTGGGAGGACTGTTTGAGCCCAAGAGTTGGAAGTTGCAGTAAACTATGATCATGCCATTGCTCTCCAGCCTGGGCAACAGAGTGAGACCCTGTCTCTAAAAACTCAAAAAAAATCAGGGCTAGACTAGATGCCCTAGGTGCTGAAAAAATTTTGGACCCCTTGTCTCTAGAGGTAATTCCAAAAGTATAAGTAAGTCCAATTTCTTATTTGGTTCTCAAGGTGACTAGTTTAGTGTTCTTCAGAGGGAGGGTAGGGAGGAGGAGTGGGGAGAATATAGTGTTCTTAATTTTTTTTTTCAATTTTGAGTGCCCCCTCGTTGGTACCCCAAGTGTGGGTTTAGTCTGTTCACTGGGTAATTGGAAGCATTATTTTACAAATATCCGCATCCCTGCTGCACACTTGTTTCCCACAGCCCAGCCAGGCAAACCAAGTTCGGTCGTGCCCTATCTTAGCATGCCTCAGAATCACCTGAAATGCTTGTTTCTATTGCTTGTTCCAAATGTGGTAGGATTGCAGCCCACCTCAGCTTGCACCTGCCACACACACACTTCCCTAAGTTTGCCACCACCCAGACAGTCCACCCTAAAGCCCTCAGCCACAAGGTCCTCTCATCCCTCACCACGGCGACCCTTGGCTTGCAGGCTAGCCCTCTCACCTCCTCTTCTCCACCTCCTCCAAGGCCTGAAATTCAGTACCCTCTTGGCCTCTTGAGACAGAGAGGCTTATGAAAGGAGAGGCTAGCTCGGGCCCTCTCTCTGTCTAGACCTGTCCTGCTGAGATTGCTACTCTAGTGCAGCTGCCCATGGCTGGCAAGGAGTGTGGAGGAGACCGCTTCCTCCCAGGGATTCAAGAGGGAAGGAGATCATAAGCCCCTCCCCTCCCTGCATGCCTTCAGACCTAGCTAAGGGATTTAGGAGTCATTCTCCTATCTTTTAAAATTTTTTTGTAGAGACAGGTTCTCACTGTGTTCTCCAGGCTGGTCTTGGACACCTGGCCTCAAGTGATGGTCCTCCTTCCTCCACCTCCTGAAGTGCTGAGATTACAGGCGTGAGCCAATGAGCCCAGCCTCACTCTCCTGTGTAACACCCCTTCCTCCTCTCTGAGTGCCCCTTCCATCCAACTGGTCAAATTCTTCCCTTGATGGAAAATTGGGTCTATATTTTGCAGAACTTGTTCTCCTATGGGCTCTTAAAGAGCCAGGTTCCTGTTCTAGATATTTAAGAACAAATTTTTAGAATGCAGGAAACTCTTTTTTCTCTTAAAAACCTGATCTTGGCCGGGTCCACGCCTATAATCCCAGCACTTTGGGAGGCCGAGGCCCGTGGATCACCTGAGGTCGGGAGTTGGAGACCCGCCGGACCAACATGGAGAAACTCCGCCTCTACTAAAAATACAAAATTAGCTGAGTGTGGTGGGGCATGCCTGTAATCCCAGCTACTCGGGAGGCTGAGGCAGAAGGACCACTTGAACCTGGGAGGCAGAGATTGCAGTGAGCCGAGATCTCGCCATTGCACTCCATCCTGGGCAGCAAGAGTGAAACTCCATCTCACAACAAAAAAACAAACAAACGAATAAGCAAACCTGATTCTTGCCATTGGAAGCTTGAATTCAAACCTAATGTTTCTGCTATGTTCTTTTAAGAAAGGTCTATTTTGAACATCATAATTGATCAATGACTCTTTTCTTCTTCTTTTTTATATTATATAAAATTCTTTTTTAAAATAATAGGCTGGGTGCGGTGGCTCAAACCTGTAATCCCAGCACTTTGGGAGGCCGAGGTGGGTGGATCACTTAAGGTCAGGAGTTTGAGACCAGCCTGACCAGCATGGTGAAACCCCGTCTCTACTAAAAATACAAAACTTAGCTGGGCGTGGTGGTGTGCACCTGTAATCCCAGCTACTCGGGAGGTTCAGGTAGGAGAATTGATTGAACAGGAGGTGGATGTAGCAGAGAGCCAAGACTGCACCACTGCACTCCAGCCTGGGCAACACAGCAAGACTCCATCTCTAAATAAATTAATAAATAAAATAAAATAATAGAGACAGGGTCTCACTATGTTGCCCAGGCTGGTCTTGAACTTCTGGGCTAAAGTGATCCTCTCACCTCAGCCTCCGAAAGTGCTAAGATTACAGGCGTGAGCCACCGTACCTGACCTCAATGACTTTTTTTGTTGTTCTGAACTGTATCTCACCCTCTGCCCCAAACAAGCATCAGTGGGTTAAAAGGTGTTGGGCTGTAAAAAAAAATAGGGGAATAAAAAAGACCTAGGGTTCTACTAAAAAAGCATGCATACTACACTTTCCTTCCCACCCCTACTTGCAGCCATGGGCTCCCAAGTTTGGTTTGGCCTGGATAGTGTTTGAAACAACATTTAACTAATTATCAATCTTTTCTTTTCTTTTTTTTTGAGATGGAGTCTAGCTCTCGCCCAGGCTGGAGTGCACAATGTTTTCAATTGGATAATTTCATCTACAAAGCTGTATTTCTGCCTTCTCTTGGATCATGGTGACACTGGGCTGTGGTGGAGGCACTAGGGCCCACCTTGATTAATCCTGCCCTCTTCAGTTTGCTGGAAACCCCTCCTGGCCACCTCACACATTGGCCTCTGAGGACATTTCTTTCTTTCTTTTTTGAGATGGAGACTTGCTCTGTTGCCCAGGCTGGAGTCCTGTGGCGTGGTCTTGGCTCACTGCAACCTCCGCCTCCCGGTTCAAGCGATTCTCCTGCCTCAGCCTCCCGAGTAGCTGGGATTAAAGGTGCCCACCACCAGGCCTGGCTAATTTTTTGTATTTTTTGTAGAGACAGTGTTTCACCATGTTGGCCAGGCTGGTCTCGAACCCTTGACCCTGTGATTCGCCCACCTTGGCCTCCCAAAGCACTGGGGTTACAGGCGTGAACCACTGTGCCAGCCCCTCTGAGGGCATTTCTAACCTTGACCTTAGGCAGGGTTTCTCACTTAGCCTCAAAAGCCTTTCTCTGTCTTTCCTCTTACAAACACTTTCAGACCTTTGCAGCTTCCTGAAACTCCCTACTCCCCCAACACCCATTCCCCTACACTCTCACCAGATGACTAATTTTGTTGAGAAAATTGAGGCCAAAAGTACAGAATCTTCTATCTGCTGTCCAACCTACAAACTTTTCTATATCTGTACAGATCTTGCCTCACTCTCAGAGGATGGGATAGTCCTGCTTTTGGTCAAAGCAATTTCTTCAGTTATGCTATTTTAAAAATATATTGTTTTTTATGATTATGAAAATGATATAGTCTCAGAACCCTAAAGCCAAAATTAAAAATAAGTCACTCCTCCACAAACCCACAATGGTATCACTGCCCAAAAGTAAATACTGTAAAATTACTGCTAAATATTTGGTAGCCATCCTCCAGGGCTACCCCCCCCCCCCACCCACACACACACAACTAAGTATATATGTGTACACATAATTTTATTGTATTTTTCCATAACAGTTATTGTATATTTTTGTACAAGTTGTCTTTTTCTACTTAACAGTGATTGTGAATGCCTTTATGTATCAGTACATGTAAATCTACTGTCTTCTAGGGCTATTCAGTGTTGCATGCATTGAGTATGTCACACTTATTAAAACCTTTTTAAAAATTGCCAAAAAGCAGTATGTACTTACTAAAAGTAATACATATTATACAGAAGTGTAAAATATGAAAGCTGCTTTTTTTCTTATACTCCCACTCCCATTCTCCAAGGGGTAACTATTACTAACAGCTTACTGGGAATCTCTACAAACTTTTTTTAAAGTCTGGTTAATTGACGTGTAATTCACATACAGTAAAACTCACCATTTGTAGTGTACGGTTCTATGAATTTGTAAAAATACATATAGTTGTGCAACCAAAACCACAATTGAGTTACGGAACATTTCCATAACAACAAGAAACTTTTTTTGTGTCCCTTTATAGTCACCTGCTCCCTGACTCCCAGCCCTGGCAACCATTGATCTATTTTCTGTTCCTATAGTTTCGCTTTTTCTAGAGGGCCATATGAATGGAATCATACAATGTGCAGCCTTTTCAGCCGAGTCTCACTCTGTCGCCCAGGCTGGAGTGCAGGGGCATGATCTCGGCTCACTGCAACCTCCATCTCCCAGGTTCAAGAGATTCTGCTGCCTCAGCCTCCTGAGTAGCTGAGATTACAGGTGTGTGCCACCAACACTCGGCTAATTTTTGTGTTTTTAGTAGAGACGGGGTTTCACCATGTTGGCCAGGCTGGTCTTGAACTCCTGACCTCAAGTTATCCACTCATCTCAGCCTCCCAAAGTGCTGGGATTACAGGCCTGAGCCACCATGGAGCTGTGGCTTTTTTCCCCTAGCATAATCCATTGGAGAGTCATCCATGTTGATATGTGTGTTATTAAATCCTTGTCTAGTACATAGAAATGGTTTTTGTTCCTGGAAATGTGATCATGCTATACCTGGAATGTAGCTATTTCTTTTCTTGTTTACTTAAATATTATAAATCCTTTTTTTTTTTTTTTTTTTTTTTTTGAGACGGAGTCTTGCTCTGTCACCCAGGCTGGAGTGCAGTGGCGCGATCTCAGCTCACTGCAAGCTCCGCCACCCGGGTTCACGCCATTCTCCTGCCTCAGCCTCCCCAGCAGCTGGGACTACAGGCGCCCGCCACCACGCCCAGCTAACTTTTTTGTATTTTTAGTAGAGACCGGGTTTCACTGTGTTAGCCAGGATGGTCTCAATCTCCTGACCTTGTGATCGCCTGCCTCGGCCTCCCAAAGTGCTGGGATTACAGGCGTGAGCCACCGCTCTTGGCCTCTTTTTTTTTTATGGAGTCAAGAGTTTTGCGCTTGTTGCCCAGACTGGAGTGCAATGGCGCAATCTCGGATAACCGCAACCTCTGCCTCCCGGGTTCAAGCGACTCTCTTGCTTCAGCCTCCTGAGTGGTTGGGATTACAGGCATGCGCCACCACATCTGGCTAATTTTGTATTTTTAGTAGAGATGGGGTTTCTCCATGTTGGTCAGGCTGGTATGGAACTCCTGACCTCAGGTAAATCCATTTCTTTGTAACTTACTACATCTAGATCTAATTCTTTCTTTTTAATAGCTGCCCAGTATTCCATTACATACTTTCTATATAATGTATTTAACTGTTCTTCTCTTAATGAACAATCAGGTCATGTCCAATTTTTCACTGTTCCAGCATGTAAAAAAGTATGAACAGGTAAAATAAATACTGGTTCATAATTTCTTGTGAATGTATAGACAGATTCTTAGAAGTAGAATTGCTGACTGAAAAGGTACATTTAATATTGTGACTCTGGGTGATGGATACCCTAAAAGCCCTGATTTCACCACTACACAATCTCTGTAGGTAACAAAATTACACTTGTACCCCATAAATATTTTTATTTTTAAACAAATAAAATGAATTTGATAAACACTTCCAAATTGCTCTCTACAAATGTTGTACATGTTTAGGCTCCATCAGTCTGCATTGGAGTGTTTTTTTCTCTATAGCCTTACCAACAACACGTATTAATCTTTCTAATTTTTCTTAACCTTATTGACAAAGTGAAAGATCTCATTTACATAGCTTTCATTCTTAATGAGATTGATTATTAAAATATATATATATATATTTGCTGTTCAAGTTTGTTATCTATGAAATGCCAGTTTCTAGCTTTTGCCCATATTTTCTATTAGGCTGTTATTTTAAAAAATGAATTTGGGCTGGCATGGTGGCTCACACCTGTAATTCCAGCACTTTGGGAGGCCAAGGCTGGTAGATCCCTTGAGGTCAGGAGTTTGAGACCATCTTGGCCATCGCGGTGAAACCCCATCTCTACTAAAAATACAAAAAATTAGTTGGGTGTGGTGGTGGGCGCCTGTAATCCCAGCTACTTGGGAGGCTGAGGCAGGAGAATCACTTGAACCTAGGAGGCAGAGGTTGCAGTGAGCCGAGATCATGCCACTGCACTCCAGCCTGGGGGATGGAGGGCGACTCTGTCTCCAAAAAAAAAAAAAAAAAAGAATTTGAAGGAGTTTTTAAATATATTAGGTAGACTAGAACTGTTTTTTTTCCAGACTTATTTGTGGAGTCTATAGAGGCTGTATACTTTTGTTATCAACTTTTATTATGTCTGGAAATCATATACTATGAGGGAGACCTTTCCACCGCAAGACTTTAAAGCGATTCTGTAATCCATAGCTTAACTAATCTTTTCTGATAGACATGTGAATTGTTTCAAATTTTCCCTTTTACTGGTGATACTGCATTGAATACTCCTGTACATACATCTATCTCTTTGCCTTTGAACAATTTTATACAATTTTTCCTCCTTATGTGAACATTTGTATAAGTTAAAAAAATTTTTTTTTCTTGGAAGACAAATTCTGAGAAACTGCATCAAAGGATAGGCATATTTTAAATTTCACTGATCTGCGCTTTTGAATTCCTACCCATCAGCCTCTTTTGGAAACTTGTTCTCTCAGTGAGTCTTTCCCGCATACATCTTTAGCCTCTCCCAATCCATGGCTCTTTCTTTTCAGCCTACCAACATGCTCCAAACTCACATCTTCTTAGAAACAAAGCAGAACAACACAAAATCGCTTCCCTTGTTGAGTCTGCATTTCTTTCTAGTTGCCATCATGCCTCTTTTCTTTTCTTCTTAGCCAGCTTGTTGAAAAGGTTGTCTATCTGTCCCCATTGCCCATGACTGTTATTTGCTGCCATCTGATTTCTACCCCTTGCACTTCACTGACACCGCCATGGAAAAGACACCCAGGGACCTCTAAGTGGTTTACTCAATGTCACCTGCCACTGTTGCCTGTAACTCTCCATTCTTCCCCTCCATGACACCAGTTCTTTCCTGGTGCTCTCCTTGGTCAGCCTTCCTTCTCCATCTTCTTTGGGTTCCTTCTTCCAATGCTCACTCATTAAAAAATTATTATTATTATTATTTGAGATGGAGTTTTGCTCTTGTCACCTAGGCTGGAGTACAATGGCACGATTTCAGCTCACTGCACCCTCCGCCTCCCAGGTCCAAGCAATTCTCCTGACTCAGCCTCCCGAGTAGCTGGGATTACAAGCATGCGCCACCAGACCCAGCTAATTTGTTGTATTTTCATTTTTATTTTTATTTTTATTTATTTTATTTATTTATTTATTTATTTATTTATTTATTTATTTATTTATTTATTTTTGAGACGGAGTCTTGCTCTGTCGCCCAGGCAGGAGTGCAGTAGCACGATCTTGGCTCACTGCAACCTCCACCTCCCTGGTTCACGCCATTCTTCTGCCTCAGCCTCCCGAGTAGCTGGGACTACAGGCGCCCGCCACCATGCCCAGATAATTTTTTCTATTTTTAGAAGAGACAGGGTTTCACCGTGTTAGCTAGGATGGTCTTGATCTCCTGACCACGCGATCTGCCCGCCTCGGCCTCCCAAAGTGCTGGGATTACAGGCATGAGCCACTGCGCCCGGCCAATTTTTTGTATTTTTAGTAGAGATGGGTTTCACCATGTTGGCTAGGCTGGTCTTCAACTTCTGACCTCAAGTGATCCACTCACCTTGGCCTCCAAAGTGCTGGGATTACCGGTGTAAGCCACCGCGCCCAGTCAATTATTATTAGTTTTTGAGACAGGGTCTTGTTCTGTTTCCCTGACTGGAGGGTAGTGGCACGATCTTGGCTCACTGCAGCCTCAACCACTGGGGTTCAAGTGATCCTCCCACCTCAGCCTTCCAAGTAGCTGGGGCTACAGGCACATGCCACTATGCCCATCTAATTTTGTTTATTTTCTTTGTAAAGATAGGGTATCACTGTGTTGCCCAGGCTGGTCTCAAACTCCTGGGCTCAAGCGATCCACCCACCTCGGCCTCCCAAAGTGCTGGGGTAACAGGCATGAGCCACCATGCCTAGTCCAGTGCTCACTCTCTTAACTTTGGTGTTTCCAGTGTTCTGGTCTTGATCTCATGCTTTTCTCTCCATACACGTTCACCTCATCGGTTGTATCTACTCTCACTAACTTTATGCTATCAACACATAGTAGGTTGAATAATGCTTCCAAAGATGTCCAGGTCCTAATCTCTGGAACCTGTGAATAATACCTTATCGAGCAAAATGTGCAATTGTGATCTTGAGATGGGAATATTATCCTGGATTATCTGTGCAATGTAATCACACGTGTCCTGATAGAAGGGAGGCAGAGGGAGGCATGACTACAGAAGAAGAAAGCTATGCGACAACAGAAGCAAGACGCTGCACTCTTGGCTTTGAAGATGGATTAAGGGCCAGAAACTGAGGAATACAGGCAGTCTCTTGGAGCAGAGAAGGAAAAGGATTCTCTCCTAGAGCCTCCAGAAGGAGCCAGCCCTGCTGACACCTTGACTTTAGCTTAGTGAGACTAATTTTAGGCTTCTCACTTCCAGAATCATAACAGAATAAATTTATGTTGTTTTAAGCTACTAAATTTGTGGTAATTTGTTACAGTAGCCTCAGGAAACTAGTATAATGCTTGAATATGTATTTTTCATACCAGAACTCTCCTCTGATCATCGGATTCATAGCTGCATCTACCTGCTACCCTTACATTCAACAGGACTCAAACAAAACCCATCATCCTCTCCCTCCTTCTGCTGTGTTTCCCTGATTCATTTAATGGCATCGTCGGCCGGGTGTGGTGGCTCACGCCTGTAATCCCAGCACATTGGGAGGCTGAGGCAGGCAGATCACCAGAGGTCAGGAGTTCGAGACCAGCCTGGTCAACATGGTGAAACCCCGCCTCTACTAAAAATACAAAAATTAGCTGGGCATGGTGGCACGCACCTGTAATCCCAGCTGCTCTTGTGGCTGAGGCAGGAGAATCACTTGAACCTGGGAGGCAGAGATTGCAGTGAGCCGAGATCGCACCATTGCACTCCAGCCTGGGCGACAGAGCAAGACTCCATCTCAAATAAATAAATAAAGATATAAAATAATAAATAAATAAATAAATGGCACCATCATTCCCTGAGTCACACGAGTCAGGACCAAGGATCCTCCTGGACTCCTCCCACTCACAGACCAGCAATCATCAAGCCCTGCAGTATCTGCTGCCCAAACCTTTCTAATATACGCCTCCTTTTGGCCTCTATGGCTCTCCGCCTATAGATTTATCCCTTCCTGTATTCATCCTCCGTATCAAAGCCAAGACAAGCCTTCTAAAAGGAAACCTGACCAAGGTCCTTTCTTTGACCACTGCTTAGATTCAAGTCCAAACTCCCTGGCAGGCCATACAAGGCTCTCCCTTTTGCAGCTATGTCTCCTGCTGTGGACTCTAATGATGCTCAAACAGTTTGCTACTTTCCCACCTATAGTAGTTACCTCTGCGTGTTCATGAAACTTCATGACCTTTGCTTCTGCTGCTCCTGCCCTTCTTTTTCTGCTCAGCTTTTACTGGTCTTCATGACTTAGCTCATTTTCTCTAATGAGGCAGAGCTCAGCATTCTTCTTTTGTCCTCCTCTAGCAGCCTGTGCCTGCTTGTGTACCATAGCAGTTTCCACAGTAAAGAGACATTATTTGTGTTCACCTGAGGCCAGGAGCAATGTCTCATTCATCTATTAAAGCTCAGTGGTTTGCACAAGGCCCAGTAAATATCTGTTGAACTGAGCTGAATTGCATTACAGATAGAAAAAAAAAATGATTTCACTTAGTCAAAATATTTCAAAAATGTAGAAACTCTTCTTTTATAAACTTAATCTCCTCTGACAGTTCTGGGTTGCAGCCATGTATAACAAAGGGTAGGAATACAAAACAAAGATTGTCTGAAAATTCCCCGAGTGAAGCATTTAAAAAAAGAATCATGAAAATGTAAGTAAACTCTGTGGCCAGCCCATCTTCTCTGTGTTCTTTCAAGAAAAATATTTGAAGTTTCATTTTTCCTTGAAGTTCAAAACAAGTCGGAATATTTAAGAAAGTGTCTAGACATTCTGAACTTGACCCTTGACAATTGTAGGAGTTGACTTTTCTAGCCAGCTGTGAAGTGCAAATACAAAGCACAGTTCATTTAATCCAGAGCCAGGTATCAGGCTTGGGCACACTCTCTGTGTGAATAAATAGAAGCAGCAATTATGTTCACTTTTCTACAGGCAGGGATGACATCCTAAAAGGATGTCAGGCTGAAGAGACTACAGCATATACTGCTAGGTGACCAAACCAAAGCACAGAATGGTGTGTACGGCATGCCTCCTTTTGTGTAAAAAGGAGGGAGGGGAATAATATATATTCATATTTGTTTGTATTTGCATAAGTAATCACTGGAAAGAGAAATCAGAAGTGAATAAATATGGTTACCTGTAGAGTGTGAGAGGCAACGGAGTAGATGGGGATGGGAAGGAATGACAGTTCTCAGTACCTACCTTTTCATAGTGTTCAGAGTTTTCACTCGTCTAAGTGTATTTTCTATTTAAAATAACTATAAGAAAATAATGTCGGATGTAGGCCAGTACTATTCCCAGTGTGCCTTGTTACCATTTGAGAAGCATCAGTATATTCTTAGTTTTTGGCCTAGAGAGTCTTTTATAATGTTTAGCACTTGATTTAGAAATGATGGTAAGTTTTATTTTATTTTTTTCCTTAAAAAAAAAATGTAGGTTGGGCATGGTGGCTCATGCCCATAATCCCAGCACTTTGGGATGCTGAGGTGGGAGGATCACTTGAGTCCAGGAGTTCAAGGCTGCAGTGAGCTGTGTTCACGCCACTGCACTCCAGCCTGGGCAACAGAGCGAGATTCCATCTCAAAATAAACAAATAAATTAAATAAATAAATAAATAAATTTTAGATTTGGGGTACATGTGCAGGTTCGTTACATGGACCTATTGCATGATGCTGAGGTTAGGGCTTCTGCTGGAAGCCCAAATAGTCCATTCTGTCACTCAAATAGTAAACATGATTTCAAAATTTTAAAAATACTACAAAAATAAACATAGCACAAAGATCTCTATGCCCTCTGGGTGCAATGGCTCACAACGGTAATCCCAGCACTTTGGGAGCCTAGACAAGATGGATCACTTGAGCCCAGGAGCTCAAGACCAGCCTGGCCAGCATGGCAAGATCCCATTTCTATGAAAAATATAAAAATTAACCTGATGTGGTGGTGCATACCAGTGTTCCCAGCTACTCCAGAGGCTGAGGTGAGAGGATTGCTTGAGCCTGGCAGGTCAAGGCTGCAGTGAGCCGCCACTGCATTCCAGCCTATCAATGAGAGTGAGACCCTGTCTTCAAAAAAAAAAAAAAACCAAAACATTTCTATGCCCTTAACCAGATTCCCTGTTATCAGTATTTTATCCCTCATGCATTTCCTCTCTTACTCTCTCTCTCTCTCTCTTTCTCTCTCATACTGTATCTGAACCATCTGAGGTTCTGGATCCTCTACCTCTAAATGTTTCAGAATGTATTTTCTAAAAATGTAACCATTGCAGTTACCAACTTCATGAATTTATGGTGATGCAATACGAACAGAGAGTTTTCTTGTAGAAACAAATGTTTCCCAAACATAAGATCAATCTTAACTTTTACATTGTACAAAATGGCCATTAGGCAATCTACTGTTATAGGTGAGGAAGTGAATTGGGTGTGTCACTGTGGAGCTCATCAAACACTCTTAATGGCATCCATTTATCAGTCTCTAGAGGGTTTTTTCATCTTCCTTTTGGTAAAATCAAGCCATTAATTTCTAAAAGTCTGCAGCTTCCCTGAAGTCCTAATGAAATTGTTGCACAGGCCATTATAGTTCTGTCATGAAGTTGGAAGAAGATTCCTCAACTACACCTTGTTTAAAAGTAATTAACAATATATAGGCTGGGTGCAGTGGCTCACGCCTGTAATCCCAGCACTTTGGGAGGCCAAGGCGGGTGGATCACTTGAGGTCAGGAGTTTGAGACCAGCCTGGCCAACATGGTGAAACCCCGTCTCTACTAAAAATACAAAACTTAGCCAGGCATGGTGGCACACGCCTGTAGTCCCAGCTACTTGGGAGGCTGAGGCAGGAGAATCGCTTGAACCTGGGAGGTGGAGGTTGCAGTAAGCTGAGATTGTGCCACTGCACTCCAGCCTGGGTGACAGAGCAAGACTCTGTCTCAAAAAAAAAAAAAAAAAATATATATATATATATATGGAGCACCTTGTGTCAAATCCACTTGTTTCCTTCCAGCTGCAACCATGGTGAAAGGGCTGGACCTGCCTTTCATTCCTCACTCCCAGCTGAACTTGTTCCTGTTGGAGAAAGAGGAGAAATATGGAGGTGGAGGTAAGCATGGAAGGTCTAAGGAAGGAAAGGGGGCTGGCCTTGTCCCCCGTGGCTCTGGCAAAGACCCAGAGTCTTACACGGCTGCTTTAACTACTATGAGGTAGTATTTTGCAGCCCCAAAACCAGTTTATTTTTATTTTTATTTTTGGAGATGGAGTCTTGCTCTGTTGCCCAGGCTGGAGTGCAGTGGTGTGTTCTTGGCTCATTGCAACCTCCATCTCCCAGGTTCAAGCAATTATCCTGCCTCAGCCTTCCAAGTAGCTGGGACTACAGGCACACGCCGCCACACCCGGCTAATTTTTTTTTGTATTTTAGTAGAGATGGGGTTTCATCGTGTTGCCCAGGCTGGTCTCAAACTCCTGAGCTCAGGCAATCCACCCTCCTTGGCCTCCCAAAGTGCTAGGATTACACCGCACCCGGCCCCCAAAACTAGTTTAAAAATATTTCAGAAACATTCTATGAATAGATTAATGCTAGATGATATGTTTTGGGTAAACGACATTGAAGAATGGTTCTGTCATTAATAGACACTGCTCTACAATCCTCATGAAGACTGAGATGGTGGTGAGGAGGTAACCTTTCCAAGTGTGACACACATCAGCCCAGGCTGGGCCTCATGACCTGGTTTGGTGAAGGGTTCTTCCTTCCTATTCTCCTGTTTCTTCTGACCCCTCCTGCTCTCCCCAGATGCTAATCCACAGAACATACCCTTCCTGAGCTCAGCTATGCTGCCAGAGGGATGTGCTGGGCTAAATTTAGCCAATCCTTTGTGGACAGAAATAACAATTTTTCTTTTAAAAAGTCTTTTTAATTGGCTATTGCTATATATACACAATACCTTGATGAACATCCTTATATTTATATATATATTTATTTACTTGTCCAATAATTTTTATAGAATAAATTTTTAGAAGTAGAGTTGCTGGGTTAAAAAGTATGGGTTTTTAAAATAACTTTTGATACACCCTGTCAAATTACCCTTCAGAAAGTTAATATGTACCAATCTACAATCCCACAAACAGTGTATGAGCATGTGGGGTTTTGTGTGGGAAGTCCAGGCTGTGACATCCAGCTGTCTGGTTTTGCACCCTGGCTCTGCCAGATACCAACTTCATTGTTTAGTAAATGATGCAGTCTCACTAAGCATTTCCTCATCCTTCCCATGGGAATAATAATAATACCCTTCTCGTGGGGCTGTCATGGAAGTAAATGAGATACTGTATGTGAAATGCTTATGTGAGGGCCAGGCACAGTAGTTCATGCCTGTAATACCAGCAATTTGGGAGGCTGAGACGGGAGGATCACTTGAGCCCAGGAATTCGAGACCAGCCTGGACAACATGGGGAGACCTTGTCTCTATAAAAAATTAAAAACTTAGCTGGGCATGATGGCTTACACCTGTAGTCCCCAGCTATTCTGGAGGCTGAGGTGGGAGGATCTCTTGAGCCCAGGAGGTGGAGGCTGCAGTGAGCTGTGATTGCACCACTGCACCCCAACCTGGATGACAGAGTGAGACCCTGTCTCACACACACACAAAATGCTTATGCCCTGGATAGTCTAAGGCCCAAGGTGTAGCCAAGCCCCAGTATTGAGGGCCACAAGCCTGGGGATTGGACCACAGTTTGGGTTGGTGAAGAAGTTAGAATATAAAATTGGCGCCAACCTTTATTAGGTAATAATTTGTGTTTCATGACATGCAACAGATATTTCAAAATCAATGTTCTCTTCATATCTTTTGTTTTTTTGTAACAGCTCTATTGGGATAATTGATGTATCATACAATTTCGCTTATTTAAGTGTATAATTCAATGGTTTTTAGTATTTTCAGAGTTGTGCCACCATCAGTATAATCAATCTGAGAACATCTTCAGCATCCTTCAAAGAAACCCTATACCATTAATATTTAGGGTTAAAAATGCAACCTCCAACTCTTTCTGTCCCTGAGTCTTAGGCAACCACTTCCACTTACTACCTGTATAATTTTGCCTATTCTGGACATTTTATGTAAATGGAACAATATGTGGTCTTTTGTGACTGGCTTTTTTCACTTAGCGTAATGTTTTCAAGATTGATCCATGTTGTAGCATGAATCAGCACTTCATTCCTTTTTATTGTCAAGTAATATGCCGGGGTATAGAGATACCGCATCTTTTTTACCTGTTTGTCAGTTGATGGACATTTGAGTTGTTTTTAATTTTTGACTATTATGAATAAAGCTGCTGTGACATTTGTGTACAAGTTTTTGTGTGGATATGTGTTTTATTTCCTGGCTATATATCTAGGAGAGGAATTATTTGACCATTTTGTTGGCTTTTTAAACACGTGAGTAGTGTTGCAATGAATATTTTGGCAAAAAAAAGTAATGGAGAGATTTCCAGTTAAAGGAGAAAGCATAAAGGTCCAGGGGCCTTGTGTTGTATGCCTTAACTCCTCTGAATAATCCTTCAGCATTTGTAAAAGGGGTTATTGTAAATATTAGAGATTAAATATAATGGACAGCCTCTGGCACACAGTAAATTCTCAGCAAATGATAGCTATTATTCTACACCCTCCAAACCGTGAAACAGAAATCCTCATGGGCCTAGCCTCTTCATCCATCCGTACCATCAATATTATCAGATTTCTCTGGTTCTTTTATTTTTATGACCTTGTGTTTTATTCTGCCAGTGCTGATGTAAACCCTTCAATAACTGCCAGAATGCTACCACCTGCGGAAACTAAAACCGGCCTCTGCTTAAAGTGGGCCATTTCCTTCTCATCTTCACATCCTACTTCTTGCCAAACTCTAAGGTTATTAACTATTTCCTTGCATCCCTCCTGTCAGAGAGGCAAGCCCTGCCCTTACATCCCTCAGGTCATCAGGAACGTAGGACGGTTGTGCAGGCTCGGCGTGAAAATCTTGGCTTGTACGAAACGGTGGCCCATGGGCCAAATTGAACATGCAGACTCAATTATTTGTCTGCACAGTGTATAGTAAAAATAAACATAAAAGCCCGGGCGCAGTGGGTGACGCCTGTAATCCCAGCACTTTGGGAGGTTGAGGCGGGCAGATCACGAGGTCAGGGAAACACGGTGAAACCCCGTCTCTACTAAAAATATAAAAAATTAGCCAGGTGCAGTGGCAGGCGCCTGTAGTCCCAGCTACTCGGGAGGCTGAGGCAGGAGAATGGCATGAACCCGGGAGGCGGAGCTTGCAGTGAGCAGAAATCGCGCCACTGTACTCCAGCCTGGGCGACAGAGCGAGACTCCATCTAAGAAAAAAAAAAAAAAAAAAAGAATAATAAATAAATAAACATAAGAAAGTTGAGCCAACGTATCAAATTCAGAAGATTTCACACAAAACCTATATTTCAGATTGCTTTTGAGAAGAATAAAAAGATACGGCAGTATTGGGCCTTCATTCTTGCCTGATAAAAATAGACTGATTGTGCTACTCCAGCCCCTTTGGTGTGTTTCAGGAATCAGAAAAGGGAGGCCAAATAGCTAGTCCTTGGAGACACAGCAAAAAGGCTTTTTTTCTTTTTTCTTTTTTTTTCTTTTTTTTTTTTTTTTTTTTTACAAATGCTTGTGTAGTCAGGGACCATCCCCCTCTCCCACCCCCACCCACACTGTTGATTATCCCTGCTAAGCCCCTGACATTTTTGTCATTTCACACCAGTCCAGACAACTTTTTCTATTTAAACTTTGTCTAGAATTCTGCTACAAAGTCTCCAACTACAAGTTTATAAAGATAGTGACCTCTACTTCCCAGCATCCACCTTCCGTTTTTGTTTTTTGTTTTTTTTTAATATCCCAGCTCCTTGTTTTACTGTACAGGACACTCCGCCTTCCTCTCAAGTGTTTGTCACGGAGAACAGTGCTTTGCTCAGTTCTCAAACGCCTGGTGGAACTACGCAGGATGCCTGCCAGACCCGGGGTGCTTCCTTTCTTCCAAACCTGGCTCACTCAGAGCCACTTGACCCATTACGTCCGCTGTCAGATTGCTTGTTTCTTCGTCAGCCTACAGCCGAGCGGGCCACTCAATCTTTCTTTGCACTTGATACGTTTGGTTAAACCTTTCCATTATCTCAAGGCTCTCTTCTGGTGCCTTCTTATTCTGTCCATTTTAATCTTGTGACAGTCCTCGCTCTTCTCCCAGACCTCAGGTTTCTGGTGAGAGTGTTTTTGTTCTTGCCTGACCTTTTCTGCTCTCATCCTCCCCATTCTGTTTCATCTGGTCTTCAATTTCACTATTTCTGCTCCAGTGTCTTCACCTCCATTTTATTTACCTGTGCTGTCTCTTAAACACTTCTGCAGCAATATCTATTTTATCCTTAAAAGCCTCTGGCTATACTCCTTTGGAAAGCTCTCTTTATTTGTTAAAGAAAATGTTTCATTTTTCTGAAATCTTTAAAGAGGAGCAGGACTTCTGTTCTTCTTCACTTCTACCCAATTTCCTATGTTTTTAGAAATTAATTTCAATCTTTTCATCGTGTACATAGAGATGATAAAATCCTGCACTTTACATTTTATGACCTCTAGCATTTTTGCTTATGATCCTTTCAATCCTGCCATATTCAAACGGCTAGCACGGGCAGCTAAATAAACATTCTTCTCTCCACTCGAATGGTTCTTTAATTTGAATAACTGATAGGCCTTCTTTTAAAAAAGAAAAAAAAATTCCTCTGCATCCACAGTGTTGACCTCAGTTATTTTATTTATGATCAATGGCTGTTCTAAAATAGATAGGATTCTGGCTAGTTTCATAACTTTAGCAAGTTTACAATGACTCAGTTCTCTCATTTGTCTCTTTTCACACTACCAGGACATTTTGTTCACGAGGAACATTTCTGTTAAGTCCTCCTCCATTCTTTTCTCATAGGTCTCTGAGATAGAACACTGGCACTGTTGATGGGTTAAAAATCCCAGTGTGAACTTGGGCCAGAGGTCCTGTAATACACTTGCTCATAAAGTAGGCATCCAGGACATTCAAAACATGCTTCTGCAATGATTTAGACTGATTTGCAAAGCCATTGTAGGAAACATTCAGATCTCTGTTACTACACCTTACAGTCTGATAATGAATACTTCAGTGCAAGGTCACCTTTCCCCTGCCCTAGCTCCTTTCCGAAGCCTCACTTGCCGTGTCCCCTAGCCTCATGTCTCTTGCTGTACACAGGAGAGGTGTCCTGTGCAAAGTTGCCTTTTATCTTTCATTTGTCTTTCGAAGGCTCATCCTGTACATTTGATCTTTTCTCACAACCCAGTTCACTTCCATGATCTTTCAAGCTTTCACATTATATCTGTCTTAGTCTGTTTTCTGTTGCAGAATACCTGAAACTGGGTAATTTATAAAGAGAAGAAATCTATTTCTTACAGTTATGGAGGCTGAGAAATCCAAGGTTGAGAAGCCACATCTGGGGGCCCTTTGTTGTTGGTGGAGGTTCTCTGCAGAGTCCCGAGGTGGTGCAGAGCATCACACATGGGGAGGGGGCTGAGCATGCTAAGCCCAGGCCTCCCTTCTTCTCCTTATAAAGCCACCAGGCCCAGTCCCATGATAACCCATTAATCCACTAATCCCTGAATGCATTAATCCATGCAGTAGGGCAGAGCCCTCTTGACCCAATCACCTCTCAAAGGCCCCACCTCTCAACTCTGCCACATTGGAGATTAAATTTCCACATGAGCTTTGGAGGAGACAAACATTCAAACCATAGCACCTTTCAAAGAAAACTCTGAGAAGCTGTGTTTGTGTGGCTCCTCCCTATTGAGGTATTCGGTGAATCCCACATCAGTTCTCTCACACACAGATTTCTCTCTTTAAATTCATTTCTATTTCCTAAGTCAAAATTACATCTCGATCCTCTCTGTTTGGAGACTTCTAAGCTTCAGCTCCAACCTATTTTCTTACAGGTTAGCAGCAGAGACAGCTCTAGATTTGGGATTACGAGAGCCCCAGATAAATTTCTCTACTTAACAAACTATAAGACATTAAGGAATCTCTTAATTTCCCAGAGGCTCATTTTTCCCATCGGTATAATAGGATAATAATAGCTATCATCTTTCAGAATTCTTGTGACAATTCCATGAAATACTGTATGGAAAACTATGTTTAAAATTCTGTCTTATATATATATATATATTTTTTTTTATTATACTTTAAGTTTTAGGGTACATGTGCACATTGTGCAGGTTAGTTACATATGTATACATGTGCCATGCTGGTGGTATATCTCCCAATGCTATCCCTCCCCCCTCCCCCCACCCCACAACAGTCCCCAGAGTGTGATATTCCCCTTCCTGTGTCCATGTGATCTCATTGTTCAATTCCCACCTATGAGTGAGAATATGCGGTGTTTGGTTTTTTGTTCTTGCGATACTTTACTGAGAATGATGGTTTCCAATTTCATCCATGTCCCTACAAAGGGCATGAACTCATCATTTTTTATGGCTGCATAGTATTCCATGGTGTATATGTGCCACATTTTCTTAATCCAGTCTATCATTGTTGGACATTTGGGTTGGTTCCAAGTCTTTGCTATTGTGAATAATGCCGCAATAAACATACGTGTGCATGTGTCTTTATAGCAGCATGATTTATAGTCCTTTGGGTATATACCCAGTAATGGGATGGCTGGGTCAAATGGTATTTCTAGTTCTAGATCCCTGAGGAATCGCCACACTGACTTCCACAATGGTTGAACTAGTTTACAGTCCCACCAACAGTGTAAAAGTGTTCCTATTTCTCCACATCCTCTCCAGCACCTGTTGTTTCCTGACTTTTTAATGATTGCCATTCTAACTGGTGTGAGATGATATCTCATAGTGGTTTTGATTTGCATTTCTCTGATGGCCAGTGATGATGAGCATTTTTTCATGTGTTTTTTGGCTGCATAAATGTCTTCTTTTGAGAAGTGTCTGTTCATGTCCTTCGCCCACTTTTTGATGGGGTTGTTTGTTTTTTTCTTGTAAATTTGTTTGAGTTCATTGTAGATTCTGGATATTAGCCCTTTGTCAGATGAGTAGGTTGCGAAAATTTTCTCCCATGTTGTAGGTTGCCTGTTCACTCTGATGGTAGTTTCTTTTGCTGTGCAGAAGCTCTTTAGTTTAATTAGATCCCATTTGTCAATTTTGGCTTTTGTTGCCATTGCTTTTGGTGTTTTGGACATGAAGTCCCTGCCCACGCCTATGTCCTGAATGGTAATGCCTAGGTTTTCTTCTAGGGTTTTTATGGTTTTAGGTCTAAGGTTTAAATCTTTAATCCATCTTGAATTGATTTTTGTATAAGGTGTAAGGAAGGGATCCAGTTTCAGCTTTCTACATATGGCTAGCCAGTTTTCCCAGCACCATTTATTAAATAGGGAATCCTTTCCCCATTGCTTGTTTTTCTCAGGTTTGTCAAAGATCAGATAGTTGTAGGTATGCGGCGTTATTTCTGAGGGCTCTGTTCTGTTCCATTGATCTATATCTCTGTTTTGGTACCAGTACCATGCTGTTTTGGTTACTGTAGCCTTGTAGTATAGTTTGAAGTCAGGTAGTGTGATGCCTCCAGCTTTGTTCTTTTGGCTTAGGATTGACTTGGCGATGCGGGCTCTTTTTTGGTTCCATATGAACTTTAAAGTAGTTTTTTCCAATTCTGTGAAGAAAGTCATTGGTAGCTTGATGGGGATGGCATTGAATCTGTAAATGACCTTGGGCAGTATGGCCATTTTCACGATATTGATTCTTCCTACCCATGAGCATGGAATGTTCTTCCATTTGTTTGTATCCTCTTTTATTTCCTTGAGCAGTGGTTTGTAGTTCTCCTTGAAGAGGTCCTTCACATCCCTTGTAAGTTGGATTCCTAGGTATTTTATTCTCTTTGAAGCAATTGTGAATGGGAGTTCACTCATGATTTGGCTCTCTGTTTGTCTGTTGTTGGTGTATAAGAATGCTTGTGATTTTTGTACATTGATTTTGTATCCTGAGACTTTGCTGAAGTTGCTTATCAGCTTAAGGAGATTTTGGGCTGAGACAATGGGGTTTTCTAGATAAACAATCATGTCGTCTGCAAACAGGGACAATTTGACTTCCTCTTTTCCTAATTGAATACCCTTTATTTCCTTCTCCTGCCTGATTGCCCTGGCCAGAACTTCCAACACTATGTTGAATAGGAGCGGTGAGAGAGGGCATCCCTGTCTTGTGCCAGTTTTCAAAGGGAATGCTTCCAGTTTTTGCCCATTCAGTATGATATTGGCTGTGGGTTTGTCATAGATAGCTCTTATTATTTTGAAATACGTCCCATCAATACCTAATTTATTGAGAGTTTTTAGCATGAAGGGTTGTTGAATTTTGTCAAAGGCTTTTTCTGCATCTATTGAGATAATCATGTGGTTTTTGTCTTTGGCTCTGTTTATATGCTGGATTACATTTATTGATTTGCGTATATTGAACCAGCCTTGCATCCCGGGGATGAAGCCCACTTGATCATGGTGGATAAGCTTTTTGATGTGCTGCTGGATTCGGTTTGCCAGTATTTTATTGAGGATTTTTGCATCAATGTTCATCAAGGATATTGGTCTAAAATTCTCTTTTTTGGTTGTGTCTCTGCCCGGCTTTGGTATCAGAATGATGCTGGCCTCATAAAATGAGTTAGGGAGGATTCCCTCTTTTTCTATTGATTGGAATAGTTTCAGAAGGAATGGTACCAGTTCCTCCTTGTACCTCTGGTAGAATTCGGCTGTGAATCCATCTGGTCCTGGACTCTTTTTGGTTGGTAAACTATTGATTATTGCCACAATTTCAGCTCCTGTTATTGGTCTATTCAGAGATTCAACTTCTTCCTGGTTTAGTCTTGGGAGAGTGTATGTGTCGAGGAATGTATCCATTTCTTCTAGATTTTCTAGTTTATTTGCGTAGAGGTGTTTGTAGTATTCTCTGATGGTAGTTTGTATTTCTGTGGGATCGGTGGTGATATCCCCATTATCATTTTTTATTGTGTCTATTTGATTCTTCTCTCTTTTTTTCTTTATTAGTCTTGCTAGCGGTCTATCAATTTTGTTGATCCTTTCAAAAAACCAGCTCCTGGATTCATTGATTTTTTGAAGGGTTTTTTGTGTCTCTATTTCCTTCAGTTCTGCTCTGATTTTAGTTATTTCTTGCCTTCTGCTAGCTTTTGAATGTGTTTGCTCTTGCTTTTCTAGTTCTTTTAATTGTGATGTTAGGGTGTCAATTTTGGATCTTTCCTGCTTTCTCTTGTGGGCATTTAGTGCTATAAATTTCCCTCTACACACTGCTTTGAATGCATCCCAGAGATTCTGGTATGTTGTGTCTTTGTTCTCGTTGGTTTCAAAGAACATCTTTATTTCTGCCTTCATTTCGTTATGTACCCAGTAGTCATTCAGGAGCAGGTTGTTCAGTTTCCATGTAGTTGAGCAGCTTTGAGTGAGATTTTTAATCCTGAGTTCTAGTTTGATTGCACTGTGGTCTAAGAGATAGTTTGTTATAATTTCTGTTCTTTTACATTTGCTGAGGAGAGCTTTACTTCCAACTATGTGGTCAATTTTGGAATAGGTGTGGTGTGGTGCTGAGAAAAATGTATATTCTGTTGATTTGGGGTGGAGAGTTCTGTAGATGTCTATTAGGTCCACTTGGTGCAGAGCTGAGTTCAATTCCTGGGTATCCTTGTTGACTTTCTGTCTCGTTGATCTGTCTAATGTTGACAGTGGGGTGTTAAAGTCTCCCATTATTAATGTGTGGGAGTCTAAGTCTCTTTGTAGGTCACTCAGGACTTGCTTTATGAATCTGGGTGCTCCTGTATTGGGTGCATATATATTTAGGATAGTTAGCTCCTCTTGTTGAATTGATCCCTTTACCATTATGTAATGGCCTTCTTTGTCTCTTTTGATCTTTGTTGGTTTAAAGTCTGTTTTGTCAGAGACTAGGATTGCAACCCCTGCCTTTTTTTGTTTTCCATTTGCTTGGTAGATCTTCCTCCATCCTTTTATTTTGAGCCTATGTGTGTCTCTGCACGTGAGATGGGTTTCCTGAATACAGCATACTGATGGGTCTTGACTCTTTATCCAACTTGCCAGTCTGTGTCTTTTAATTGGAGAATTTAGTCCATTTACATTTAAAGTTAATATTGTTATGTGTGAATTTGATCCTGTCATTATGATGTTAGCTGGTGATTTTGCTCATTAGTTGATGCAGTTTCTTCCTAGTCTCAATGGTCTTTACATTTTGGCATGATTTTGCAGCGGCTGGTACCGGTTGTTCCTTTCCATGTTTAGCGCTTCCTTCAGGAGCTCTTTTAGGGCAGGCCTGGTGGTGACAAAATCTCTCAGCATTTGCTTGTCTGTAAAGTATTTTATTCCTCCTTCACTTATGAAGCTTAGTTTGGCTGGATATGAAATTCTGGGTTGAAAATTCTTTTCTTTAAGAATGTTGAATATTGGCCCCCACTCTCTTCTGGCTTGTAGGGTTTCTGCCGAGAAATCCGCTGTTAGTCTGATGGGCTTCCCTTTGAGGGTAACCCGACTTTTCTCTCTGGCTGCCCTTAACATTTTTTCCTTCATTTCAACTTTGGTGAATCTGACAATTATGTGTCTTGGAGTTGCTCTTCTCGAGGAGTATCTTTGTGGCGTTCTCTGTATTTCCTGAATCTGAATGTTGGCCTGCCTTGCTAGATTGGGGAAGTTCTCCTGGATAATATCCTGCAGAGTGTTTTCCAACTTGGTTCCATTCTCCGCATCACTTTCAGGTACACCAATCAGACGTAGATTTGGTCTTTTCACATAGTCCCATATTTCTTGGAGGCTTTGCTCATTTCTTTTTATTCTTTTTTCTCTAGACTTCCCTTCTCGCTTCATTTCATTCATTTCATCTTCCATTGCTGATACCCTTTCTTCCAGTTGATCGCATCGGCTCCTGAGGCTTCTGCATTCTTCACGTAGTTCTCGAGCCTTGGTTTTCAGCTCCATCAGCTCCTTTAAGCACTTCTCTGTATTGGTTATTCTAGTTATACATTCTTCTAATTTTTTTTCAAAGTTTTCAACTTCTTTGCCTTTGGTTTGAATGTCCTCCCGTAGCTCAGAGTAATTTGATCGTCTGAAGCCTTCTTCTCTCAGCTCGTCAAACTCATTCTCCATCCAGCTTTGTTCCGTTGCTGGTGAGGGACTGCGTTCCTTTGGAGGAGGAGAGGTGCTCTGCGTTTTAGAGTTTCCAGTTTTTCTGTTCTGTTTTTTCCCCATCTTTGTGGTTTTATCTACTTTTGGTCTTTGATGCTGGTGATGTACAGATGGGTTTTCGGTGTGGATGTCCTTTCTGTTTGTTAGTTTTCCTTCTAACAGACAGGACCCTCAGCTGCAGGTCTGTTGGAATACCCTGCCGTGTGAGGTGTCAGTGTGCCCCTGCTGGGGGGTGCCTCCCAGTTAGGCTGCTCAGGGCTCAGGGGTCAGGGACCCACTTGAGGAGGCAGTCTGCCCATTCTCAGATCTCCAGCTGCGTGCTGGGAGAACCACTGCTCTCTTCAAAGCTGTCAGACAGGGACATTTAAGTCTGCAGAGGTTACTGCTGTCTTTTTGTTTGTCTGTGCCCTGCCCCCAGAGGTGGAGCCTACAGAGGCAGGCAAGCCTCCTTGAGCTGTGGTGGGCTCCACCCAGTTCGAGCTTCCCGGCTGCTTTGTTTACCTAAGCAAGCCTGGGCAATGGCAGGCGCCCCTCCCCCAGCCTCGCTGCCGCCTTGCAGTTTGATCTCAGACTGCTGTGCTAGCAATCAGCGAGATTCCGTGGGCGTAGGACCCTCCGAGTCAGGTGTGGGATATAGTCTCGTGGTGCGCCGTTTTTTAAGCCGGTCTGAAAAGCGCAATATTCGGGTGGGAGTGACCCGATTTTCCGGTTGCGTCCGTCACCCCTTTCTTTGACTCAGAAAGGGAACTCCCTGACCCCTTGCGCTTCCCAGGTGAGGCAATGCCTCGCCCTGCTTCGGCTCGCACACGGTGCGCGCACCCACTGGGCTGCGCCCACTGTCTGGCACTCCCTAGTGAGATGAACCCAGTACCTCAGATGGAAATGCAGAAATCACCCGTCTTCTGCGTCGCTCACGCTGGGAGCTGTAGACCGGAGCTGTTCCTATTCGGCCATCTTGGCTCTCCTCCCTTGTCTTATATATTTTTTAGCAGAAGCTCTGCTTGCCCTACTTTTGTGTTTGTATTTCTTTCAGGCCTTCAAGATTTTATTTGAAACTTCTCTTCCTTTTCCTTTGGCTTCTCATTTCTCTTGTCTCAGGTTCTCTATCACTTCATTTTTTCTAATTAATTCATTGTTCATCTATCATATTTGGACAAAAATGTTGACATCCTGACAGTTGGTGTCACAGCTGTTTGAGGGTGAGGAGACTATTTTGGGGTAAAGTGACATGGTTTTCCAGGGGTCCAACAACCAGAGAAGTAGCTGAATTGCGAATTTGAAACTGAACAGGGTAACGGAAGAAAAGTGAGGGAAGGGAGAGTGGGAGAGGGGAGCACTGCCAGCAAGATGGAGGCTGCCCCAGGTGACATGAATAGTGAATGAAGTCCTGGGGTGGGGTGGGGTGGGGGTGGCAGTGGGAAGTGGGTGGAAGGACACACAAATAGAATGAGGGTAGCGGACATTCTACTGGATGTCGTCTGGTTACCATGATGTAAATAAATGCTCTATCAAGTCTTTAGTAAATTTTGCCACCCACTGAAGAAGACTTTTAGGGAAATCATGGAAAAGAGCTGGGTCCAGATCAGGGTGGTGGGGGCACAGGGACAGCAAGCAATGAATGAATTCACTGAAAATCAGAGATGACCATACCAGTGTAACCCTCCTGGGAATTTACAGACATCTTGGAGAGGGCTTTGAATATCCACTGGGGATAATATGGGAATATGAGCCAATCTTATCATTCTAAAGGGGGTGGTGACACCACCTGACATCTAGATGTTCTTTAAAACAAAACATACCCCAGGTCAGGTGCAGTGGCTCATGCCCGTAAGCCAGCACTTTTGGAGGCCAAGGTGGGAGGATCACTTGAGCCTAGGAGTTTGAGACCAGCCTGGGCAATACGGGGAAACATTGTCTCTACAGAAAATAAAAAATTAGCCAGACATGGATGTGGTGGCACACACCTGTGGTCCCAGCAGCTTGGGAGGATCATCTGAACCAGGGAGATTGAGGCTACAGTGAGCCAGGATCGCGCCACTGCACACCAGCCTGGACGACCGAGTAAGACCCTGTCTCAAAATGAATGAATGAATAAATAAATAAACAAATAAAATAAATCAGATAAAACATGACATATGTCAAATGCTAGGCATATATTCCTTGGACTTGGGGTCTATCTAAACGAAGCCTATCACACAGGAGAAACCTGGCAAGTGTTTGTTGGATAAATTGATTTTAGTTTTTCCTGCCAATAATTTATCATCCTTTGTTCCTCTCTTACTCTGTGTTTTTTTGAGAGGCCTCAGAAATAGCTATTTCTAAGTGTTCTCCATATCTTTTTCCTCGGCAAGACCTAGTTTTGCCTGTCATTTTCTTCCTGTACCTCTTGTTTGTCCTCAGCAACTTCGTGTTTCCTGGTTGCCTCCTTGGACTTGAAGGCCAGCTTCATCATCTACTCTCTGAACTCCATACGCCCTCTCAGCTTCCCTGGCTCAGCGGGGGTCTTGTTTGTTTTGGCTCTTGTGCCTAGCATAGCTAGCAATGCTAGTCTCCCTTCTGTGGGGAAAGATTCTCCTCAATCTTGGTGAAAAATCAGTTTACAGAAGGAGAAAGAGATACAGAGAGAGAGAGAGAGCACACACGAAGGCGTATCTTTTGGAGATAACATACTGAAGTATCTCTAGATGAAACGATATGAGATTTAGGCTTCACTCTAAAATAATCCAGAAGGAGAGAGGGAAAAGAGCAAAGAAGTAGGGGGCCGGATGCTGTAGCCAAACCAAGACGGTCCATGTTGTTGAAGCCCTGTGATGGGTATGTGAGGGTTTAATATAATAGCCACTCGACTTTTGTGTATGTTTGAAGATTTCATAATAAGCTTAAGGAAAGTCTGTTTATTAAAGATCCACACATGAGTTATTGGTCTCCACAGCCACCATGGTTTTTTTTGGCTTTCACGTGACCTTCAGGTGAGTTCTTGAGCCTCATCCACAGCATGACCCCAGCCTCCACCAAGCCGCATCTATACTCTCTCTTGTTATTGATTTGTTGGGGGTCCATTTCCCTTTGGTCTGAGAGATCCTGGTGGACAGGGGCTGTGTCTTATTCATCTTCATGTCCCAGTGCCTAGCATAGAATCTGGTGAACGGAACTGAAATGAACTGAAGAAAATTATCTGCCAGTGAATTCCCAGCCCACGGCAGCCCCTCCTCCTTGTCATGGCCTTTGCTGGGCCCATGACCCATGGCTGGGGGCTCCTGAGTGGAGCCACAGCACATCCACGCTGGGGTCTCTTCCTCAGGAGGGACAGTGGGCAGCTCTTGTGGCCTCTTGCACACGCCTCCACATCACCACAGAATTCTCTCCTGGACCTTCTTCTGCTGTTACATTAGCCAAGGGAATTCCAATTTCCTTTCAGATCTGAAGCTCATACCAAACGTCTGACTCCCTGTGACTTGGTGATTTAAATGACTGTAATTGTAGACTCAAGTTAATGCGTGGGTCCTCACTGCATAGGCTCCCTTCGAGCAGCCTCCCTTCCCCCACAGTACATCCCTCATCTCCAGACAGAGAAAATGGTACCCTTCCTCCCTTCTCACTTCCTTTGGGTGGCTGGCCCTCATATCACCCTAAAGAAAGGCAAATCTAGCAGTGCCACCATCTGTGTTTCTCAGTTCTCTTATCACCCCCTCCCCGTGTTTCCTTCCTGCCTCCATCTAGCCCCAAATCTCCACCTTTTCTCTGAATTTCCTGTTCTAGTCTCAACTTAATAGAGTTCTACTATTACTCTAGTTCTGGCAGCTTCTAGGATAGGCATCCTGGCACCATCTTGCTCTCACACTACTCTTTAATTAGCTTTTACCAATCTCAGTAGTCATTTTATCCTCTTTGCAGTATGCAACACTGAAAGGGTTCAGTTGGGGAGTCAGGTGTTATTGTGCCCATTTGGCAAGGATTGGAAAGGTTAAGTGGCTCGCTTAAGTTTGCAGAACTAGTAAGGGTCAGTAGTAGAATCTCCGTCTCCTGAACGTTAGTCCAGTGTTCCAACCTGTACCCACCATCTGGTCTGTGTTACTGTCGCCTTGGAAAATGGTGGCTGACCTTGAACTTCTGTCCATTTTCCTTGCAACAGTTATCTTCCTGGGATATATCTGACAGCAGTCCCAGAGGACAGGAAACTGAGCTAAGCCAAAATGAGGTGGTAATAACTGTGTTACTGATTCATGCTGGCATTGCCTGAAGGTCTGATATTGTCTCTAGCAATTCTCTTATTCCTGAACAAGAGCCAAAAAATGGAGGGGAGGAGGTGGATGCATCCCCACATCCAAGTGGGCATTAGCCAAGTGCCTCTTGTTTCCAAGAATCAGAGACAGGCTCAGCACCAGGTCATACTCCAAGAGTTGTCAACCTGTTCAATGAAGGACTGAAGTGCTGGCCCCCTTCCCTGGGTAAAGAGAAGGGCTGGTAGTCCAATAGCATTCTCAACTGGAGGTGCAGAATGGTGAAGCAGTGAGTGACAGCCAACTTCTGTGAGGAAAGGATATGGCTGTCCCCAGCTGTCACCTGAGAATGCCCTTGACTGTTTACATGTGAATTCATGAAGTGTGTGTGTGTGTGTGTGGTAGAGGGGAGAAGAGCTAGTGCATGCTTAGTTATGGCAATACTCTCTCTCCCACACCATCTCCAGTGAAAATAACTTCTGTAGCCCAACGACAATGCCCTGTTCTGGAGCTTTCTGGAAGGCCCTGAGCAACTCTCCCACTGAAGCTATAATTCTACCTTCTGTCCTTGATTGCTTGGCAGAAAATAATATGTTTGTAATCAATTTAATTTTTCATTTTCCCACACTGAGCCTTGAAAACAAACTATGTACTTATGTGGGAAACTGGGAAAGACATTTCGCCTCAAGTGAAAACTTGAACATCCTTAGACAAACAAACTGAGAAGAGTCACTCCTTACGTTTGCATTGGATATTGGCCTTTGCCAAGCCCAGTCTACTCCTCTCCAACCTCTGCCTTCAAGGAGAACTCCATGAGGGTAGAACAATTCATGGTCAGCGTCAAGAAGAGTGCTTATGCAGGGAGGTGGATGGAACAGCCAGGTATTCTGGATGCTTCACTTAGTCTACAGAATTACACATGCAAACATCAATGGGATTCTGACCTGGACCAAAAAGAGGCACAGGGATGTGTCAGATTTACAAGTTTGGATGCTTTATTACCTAAAGTCAAAGGGGAAGATACAAAAGCTGTTTAATTTACCAAGCAAGTGCAGCACGCCTATGGAAAGCTTTGGCCCTTTTTGCTAAGCTGTCAGATATTCGAGGCAGCTGGCCAGACGGCTGTGTTTTAAATCCAGGCTTAACATTTTCGAGGCTGTTGAATAATGTAGATCCTTTTCAGTGGAACAACCTTTTCCAGAGCAGGTGTGGGTTTTTGATGCGCCATGTGCACTGTTGCTGGAAATTTATGGTTGAGCTAAAGGTGAGAAGGGAAGAAAAAATAGGCATATTGGATCTTCTTGGTCATGAAATATTAAGCTAGTAGAAAGTGATATCGTTGATCAAGGGAATCTCACAATTTTGTTTATTTGTTTGATAATATCTCTTTTTTTCCATACTATTTCTAGCCCTAAACCCATGGGAGTATGTTTTAACCTGGGTCTTCTCTCATTTACTGTCCTTAATTTTAAAAAATTCCAGTTGACATTTTAAAAAGTGGGAATGGTTAATTATGTCTGCAACAGTTCTCTGTGGTGTTAGCAATTATTCTGGCACTAGTATGCATCTATGAATCACTGAATTCTAAGAAGGCTACAGGGACATTGGAGAAGGTCCAGAGTGGGGACGAAAAACTCCTCAATTGTAAAAAGAAAGAAAGAACCTCTGAAAGAAGTTAAGAAGAGTTAGGGTTATTTATTAGGTCTAAGTATGTACATTTGCTATTTTTTAAGGTCAAAAATGATGTGATATTGGCCATTCCATATGGTTCAATCTAAATAGCCCAGTGAAGAGAAGGCTGAGGGATGGCCTACTAGCCTCAGGGAACAAAAGTTCTGATTAGTCTTCTCCACAGAAGACATCTATGAGTAAATAAGCTTAAATAGGCTTATTAACACAGGCTGAGACTTTTTGACAATAAGAGACATTTCATATGCAACCCAGAGACCTTGTGGAATTTACATTAATGATAGCTTAAGATAGAAAGCATGCCCAATGCTGCTGACCACTTCAGACGTGGTTTTCCTAGGAGGAGAATTTGGACCCAGTGACCTTTTGGGTCCATGCTAGTTGTTGGTTTCCAAGCCCATCAATATGTAAAAGTACCTAAAGAAACCTCCCTTGGCCAGCAAGGAAGGGATGCCTCAGCTCAGTAGGAATTTAACTTATCACTATTAAACTTAGATGCCCTTGCCTTGGCACTCAAATTAAATAAAAGGGGAGATAAACTGTTCATGACCCTAGCCATCACACTGTTCATGGTTTGTTTGGGCTCTTCTAAGCCAGGGAAAACATACGTGCCTTACATCTCTTCTCAAATGTCTCTGCCCAGGCCCTAGGCACTCAGCAGTCCCTTTCACATGAAACGTGACTCCAAAAAGTCCTTTCTTCTTGGTTTTAAAAAATTAAACACACTGGAAGAAAATACACTGAAGTGTTAGCAATGGTTCCCTCTGGGGGATAGAATTATGGGCAATGCCTAGTCTTTTTCTTCAATTTATTTATCAGTACTAATTTTTTTTTCTTTTACAATGAGCAGGTACATGTTATACAAAAATTAAGCCCAAGGATTATCTCTGCCAACATTCTAGCAGAATGGAAACAAAACACAATTGAGATATTGATCATAAATGTTGCATTAGAGTCTAAAAAAGACCTGATGACTTTTTTTTTTGTCAGGTCAGTTATCATCAGACCATATGACATGCATTTTACAATGTGTTAAGGGCAGAATGTTTTGTTTTGCTTTGGTTTTCTTTCAACATTAGATCCAGAAGGAAATTTAAGAGGTCACTGACTTCAGTAGTTTACTTCCAGACTGTGTGTCTTTAGTCTTAACTAAAATAGATGAATTATTTCAGGTTAGCTTTAAATCATATTTGAGAGATTGCAGGTAGGAAGAAAAATGTGACGAGTCAGTTAAGGTAAAAGTGGGTGAGAAGGCAAACAAACAAAAAAACTCTGATATAACAGAAATGTGGGCAATTAGCCAAGGTAAGGGAGGGTAAGAGGATAAGTTGGGACTGGAACAAAGAAAGCCACATGTTGATTGTTGTTCTTAAGTGTGAAAGAGATGATGGGTGGAGGTAGGAAAAGAAAAAGGAAAGGTGGCCGGGCTCGGTGGCTCACGCCTGCAGTCCCAGCACTTTGGGAGGCCAAGGAGGGCGGATCATGAGGTCAGGCGATCGAAACCATCCTGGCTAACACGGTGAAACCCCATCTCTACTAAAAATACGAAAAATTAGCTGGGCATGGTGGCGAGCGCCTGTAGTCCCAGCTACTCTGGAGGCTGAGGCAGGAGAATGGCATGAACCCAGGAGGCGGAGGTTGCAGTGAGCCGAGATCGGGTCACTGCACTCCAGCCTGGGCGACAGAGCAAGATTCCATCTCAAAAAAAAAAAAAAAAAAAAAGAAAAAGAAAAAAAGAAAAAGGAAAGGAGAGTAGTGTTAGAATAAGTGATAGAAGATATTTGCTGCTTAGTTGGGCACTAATTTGTTATTTGATCACCTCCACGGTGATCTCCACAATTTAGAGGCTACATCGTTTGGGCATCTAAAAAAATTGTGCTAAGATATACAAAACATAAAACTTGCCATTTTAACCATTTTAAAGTGTGTGTACAGTTAGTCCAGTGGTGCTAAATACATTCACATTATTGCACAGCTATCAACACCATCCACCTCCAGAACTTTTTCATCATCCTAAACTGAGACTCAGTACCAAATAAACAGTAATTCTCCATTCCCTCCTCCTCCAAGCCCCTGGCAACCACCATTCTACTTTCTGTAACTATGAATCTGACTACTTTGGGTACCTCCCATAGGTAGAATCATTCAATATTTGTCCTTTTGTGTCTGGCTTATTTCACTTAGCATAATGTCTTCAAGGTCCATCCATGTTACTGTATGTGTCAAGATTTCCTTCTTTTCTAAGGTTAAATAATATTCCATTGTATATATATATATACCACGTTTTGTCTATCCATTCATCCATTGATGAATACTTGGTTAGGATCTCTTCATCTTTTGGCTATTGTGAATGATGCAGTTATGAACATTGGTGTACAAATATCTGTTCTGAGTCCCTACTTTCAATTCTTCCAATGTATGGGAAGATTATATTGGAAGAAGTGGAATTGCTGGATCATATAGCAATTCTCTCTCTCTCTCTCTTTTTTTTCTTTTTTTTTTTTTGAGTTGAGGTTTTGCTCTGTCACCCAGACTGGAGTGTAGGGGTGTGATCTCTGCTCCCTGCAACATTGAACTCCCGGGCTCAAGTGGTCCTCTTGCCTCAGCCTCCTGAGTAACTGGGACTTCAGGCATGTGCCACCATGCTGGGCTAATTTTTTATATTTTTAGTAGACACAAGGTCTTTCTATGTTGCCCAGGCTGGTCTCGAACTCCTGAGCTCAAGCAATTCTCCTGCCTTGGCCTCCCAAAGTGCTAGGATTCGAGTTATGAGCCACCGCGTCCAGCCTGATATGGGAATTCTACATTTATTTTTTGAGGAACCACTGTATTGTTTTCCACAGCAGCTGGATCATTTTACATTCCCACCAGCAATACAGAAGTGTTAAGGGTTACATTTTAACTGAGGCATTCAACCGAAGTTCTAAAAGCACTGCTCAACTACTTCTCAGAAGAGGAATGCCACAGATCAGAATATTTGGGAAACAAAGTCAGCCCCTGTGGCCCAATGGCCATCTGAACTGATCTGGAAAGTTTGAGAGAAGAAAAGAAAATCAACAGGATTGAGAAAAAAGTAGGAATAATTCTGGCAAAGATAATAGAGAAACCGCCCATAACTGTTAAGCTACAAGTGTACAGCTTTTGGGGTGCCCAGAGCAGGGTTTCATAGCAACTTGAAAATATGATAACAGGAAAGTCAAGTTCTCCTTCTCATCTCCCTACCTGCCTCAGTCAGGGGCATCCTGATGTAGGACTTGGGGCTATGGGTGGAGAGTCTATAAAGGATCTTCCATCAGAACTGATGAAACTGTCGATAAAATGGTCAGCTCCTAAATGTACTAATTCTTTGTGGTAGATTTTATATCAATGGAGATAGGAAAAGTTTATTTTCAAGTCTAAACTACAAATAAGTAGAAACAGCTTTCCAGAGTATAAGCTACAGCCAGCTGTGTTTTAGTCTGACATTTTAACTTCGGGGAAGCTGTGGAATTTTCATCATTAGTCTTTGTAAAATGATAGTATTTGTAGAATGAAAGGTGTTTCTTGTCTCATTCATTAGGGTAAGAGAATCTAGGGTAACCCCACGAGAGAAAGAATTCAAAGCCAGTATATGTACAAGGATCCTGCCTTGCTGTGGCTCCATTACAGGGGCAACATATTGAACTTAGAAAGTGGATCAATAGAAACTTCCACATTGAGAATTTACCTTCATCTTGGGTAGCTGCGACCTCAGAACCTGTATTTTTCATTTCAGAGAAAAAGCAAAAGAAGTGTGATAGAGGTCTTTATGACTAGAGAGCCCTGAAATTCTAGATGCAAGAAAATCAGCTGCAGGTTTTGTTTTAGAGCCTGAAGTTGGGTAGTATTAGCAGACTGGCAGCACTTTCATTCATCTTTCCAGGGTGTTAACTTCCAACTCGAATACTGGCACTTAAATTTCCACACCCTGTTAAGCAAACTGCTTAAAACAAAACATTCAGCTCTCGTCAATGAAATTCAAGGATACTCCTACAGTGATATTAATCTACAGAACAAGAGAAGCCTTTTAAAATTTGCGATGCCTTTGATAGTTTTCTCTCCCCCAGGATCCCATTTCACATACATCTCACTGGCTTTGGCAGTGGTGACCCAAAGTCTGGCAGCTTGAGAAAAGTAGCCCCAACTTTAACCAGGCTTCAGCATTTCCCGCTCCACACCATAACGCAACCCCATTATGGACGTTTTAACTGGATACTTTTATGTTCTGAGAAGTTTCACAACTATCGCCAAATTTATTGCCATGACTGTCCAGAGGATTAATATATTTGGCAGTATCATTCTTTCTTGTTCACTCCCTGCCTTAAAATAATTTTTTAAAAGTAAATGAACCAGCACAAATCCCAGAGGAGTTACGTGACATCTAAAAGGTCAAATAACTTCTAAGTAGCGGGTGGAACTTGATCTAAGACCAGGTCTCCCAGATTTCTAGCCTAAAGAGCTTTTGGGCTACACAGCCTGTTTTCTGCAGGAATACCATGTCATGTGTTCTGCCACTGGGCAACATGAATTCTCTTATTGAGGGCTTCAAGAGGTGGGGAAGGCTGGCTGGAGAGTGAGGAGGAAAGCAGAAATGAGGTAGGGTGGGAGAAAGCAGGCTGTGTGGAGGGGAGAGGTGGGGAAATACTGTGGGGGTAGATTCTAGGCTGCTTCCCACTTTGATTTACACAATTCCAGCCCTTCGGGGACTATTTTTCAATCTCCAAAATCTTAAACCCCATGTTGATTTTGAAGTAGGAATTCAGAGATGAGTAGCATACAGAGAGAATTTTCCTGCCATGATTGAATGGTTGATGAGTTCCTATGGAGAGGAGTTTCTTTAGAGACTTAATTTCTTAAAATAAGTATGAGAAATAACATGGGTTCTTGGGACTAGACATGAGTGTAACTGAGGGCATGAATGCATGTTAATAAATGCAGAGGATGTGACTCTCAATTCTGCCACTGCATTTATTCTGACCAACTGTATATTGTTAGGTGTCTGTGGCAATACATACCGTGAGGAGAATCATTGTAGTGCAGGAAAAATGTATTAAAAGATACCTGTATGTCTGTATCTTTTATATATCGATTCATATATTTTTTGAATCACCCTGTACAGTTTATGCAACATGGCTATTCAGTTTTAAAAATCAAAGTATTTACCTACAGTAAAATTTACCCTTTTTCATGTGCTGCTTTATGAGTCTTGACAAGTACATACAGTTTGTGACTACAACCACAATCAAGATGAGTAACCATCCCATCATTCCCCCAAATTTCCTCTGGTCATTTGTAATCAACCCCTCCTACTCAGTCCCACACAACTACTGATCTTGGTAGATCTAGTGGTCAGCAGGTGTCAACCCCAGGTTGATCTTTATTGTGAAATCTTACTAGGTTTCAGGTTGAATGATGGATTCGGTGAGATTTTTCTTAACTATATGGAAACACATGGATTCTACCAATGTTCGTTTTTGAGATAGTCCCTTATGGTAATCTTGGAGCTTATTTTTGTTGCTGGTGCCTTACGCTTTACCTGGGATTCCAAGTGAAGGCAGGATGCAGGCCTGGGAACAGAAGATATCACTTGCTGAGGGCTAAGTATCCTAGCACTGTGCATGTATTATGTAACTTCATTTTACTCTCAGCATGTCCCTATGAAGTAGATACTGGTACTCACACTCCCATTTACAGATAAGGAAAGAGGAGCACAAAAAAGTGAAGAAACCTGCCCCAGGACAAAAAGCTAGTAAGAGACACAGCCAGCACAGGAACCCGGCAGCCTATGGCTGATGCCAGGACCTGCTCTCCTAACCAGTAACCCGTGCAATCTTAGCCACAGTCCTACTCCACTAAACACTGAGCTGAGCACAAAGGTATATTTTAAAAAATAGGTATAGTTTCTGTTAAAAATTTTTTTTTTTTTTTTTTTTTTTGAGATGGAGTCTCGCTCTGTCGCCCAGGCTGGAGTGCAGTGGCGTGATCTCGGCTCACTGCAACCTCCACCTCCCGGGTTCAAGCAATTCTCCTGCCTCAGCCTCCTGAGTAGCTGGGACTACAGGTACCTGCCACCATGCCAGGCTAATTTTTGTATTTTCAGTAGAGATGGAGTTTCACCATATTGGCCAGGCTGGTCTTGAACTCCTGACTTGTGATCCACCCACATCAGCCTCGCAAAGTGCTGGGATTACAGGCGTGAGCCACCATGCCCGGCCTGTTAAAAATATTTCTAACAGCACACCATCTCAATGTTCTCTTATGGTTTCCAAATACAACTGATTATTGTTGTTAAGTATTGTTACTTAGGGAAGAGATTATTCCTTTTACCTTTGAAATAAAGAGGTGATATGTCAAAGACATAAGCATATCACATGTCTATAAGAACAGAACGTAAACTCTGGCATCATACCTAATACACAGCATGACCAACCTTTATTGACCATTCCTTTTCAATACTTTATTTCGAGTTAACAAATATTTTAGGGGAACATGTCTATTCTATCCCTTTCCACTTACAACTGTGAGCATTCCCTTGCCCTAAGGAAGTGGTGTTTAGTGGGCGGGAGCAAGAGAATATAAGATGTGGGAGCAGGCAGCTTATGTTACAGGGTGTCATGCACCAGCCCTGCCTCTGAAGCCAGGAAGGCAGAGAGTCACTTATGACTTCACCCTAAATCGACCTGAGTGGAGAACCAAGGCTCCCACGTGAGAAGGCTCTGTAGCTATGGCTCATGATCAAGATCTTACCTTGTACAATCTGCCCTGTAACATCATGGACTTTAGATATACTGTCTTATTTCACTGTCATAAAAACCAGTACTACTAACCCTAACAGAGTGCAAAGAGGTTACTCTGTGCTGAGACTCTTCCAAGACCTTCATGTATGTGAGCTCATTGTCTCCACATAACAACCCTATAAGCTCTTCCTTACCTCCATTATACACACATGTAACTGAACCACAGGATAAATAACTTGCTCAAGGCCATACAGATGGTGATGAAGCCAGTGCCAAATGGGGGGCCCGGAGGCCAGCTGCACTAATCTTTTTCAAAGGCTGAGCTGGTGGTCCTCAGGCATCTGATTTTGGCTGCAACAGCAAGTCTTCCTTCTACAGAGGACACTTTGTCCCACGCCTTCCATAAACATGGCAGTAGCAGAAAGAGTGGCTCTATATTACCTTGACTGCAATGTACCTGCCTACTAGACATAGAATAAGGGCCCTCACTCAGCTCACCTACAAAATTTGAAAACAAACTTTTCAATCCAGAAAACCAAACCACTGTCTACTTGGTAAGAGTTTTCTGAGTTTCTAGAACTACCTAGAAGGAATTCAGGACATATGGCCGGGTGAGGTGGCTCACACCTGTAATCTCAGCACTTTGGGAGGTCGAGGTGGCCGGATGGCCTGAGGTCAGGAGTTCGAGATCAGCCTAGCCAACATGGTGAAATCCTGTCTCTATTAAAATACAAAATTAACTGGGGTGGTGGTACATGCCTGTAATCCCAGCTACTTGGGAGGCTGAGGCAGGAGAACCACTTGAACCCAGGAGGTGGAGGTTGCAGTGAGCTGAGATCGCACCATTGCATTCCAGCCTGGGCAAAAAAAGCGAAACTCTGTCTCAAAGAAAAAAAGAAAAGAAGGAATTCAGAATATAGAAATAAAAATAGTCCTGGTCAACTACCTTTATAAGCAGACTTCACTGGGTAAACCCAGCTGGTGCCCAGCCTTCCTCCAACCCTAGACCATGCAGCCCTCTACCACCCACCCTCTCCTCAAATCAATATCTCCTTATAGGAACACAGGGGCAGGGAGGAAGGTCAAAAACCGCTGAAGCCCCACTCCACAGGCTGCCTTTTATAAAAACATGCCAATGTTTCCAAGAAATATTTGGGATGGCAAAGTACCATTCTGCAAACTCAGCATCATGATTCTCACTTTCTTATCTTATTTTTGAAATGATTTATTAAATGGACACTTTAGGAATTTGAGAGAAGCAGCTTCTCCCACTCAAATCACTTTGTGTTCCTCTGACAGAGAACAAATTCTTTCACAAGGACATCAAACCTCTGGGTTGGAAAAAACCTCAGTGGTCATCCGCTCATTCACCCATGCAGCCGGATCCACTGGGCAGATTGACTTGGAGCGCTATGTGATTTGCCCACGGCTCACCTTCTCCAGTGCGTCATTCAGGGCATCCAGTGTCTGTATTTTGGCAACATTTGCAATGGCACTGTGAAGATGAAAAGAAACTTTGAACAGGACTTAAAAAATTTTCCCACTGAAAAGGCCACATGATTTATAGAGGGCTGTCTCTCCAGCCTTTTATGCTTTCACTCTGCTTAGGAACATCTAGAAGACACAGATTTTGCCTCTGTGTACCTATGTGCTACACACAACAAGCTTTGCAGGCCAAATTATTATTATTATTATTTTCTGAGACACAGTTTCGCTCTTGTTGCCCAAGCTGGAGTGCAATGGTATGGTCTCGGCTCACTGCAACCTCTGCCTCCTGGGTTCAAGCGATTCTCCTGCCTCAGCCTCCCAAGTAGCTGGGATTACAGGCATGCACCACCATGCCTGGCTAATTTTTTATATTTTTAGTAGAAACGAGGTTTCACCATGTTAGCCAGGCTGGTCTTGTCCTGACCTCAGGTGATCCACTCGCCTCAGCCTCCCAAAGTGCTGGGATTACAGGCGTGAGCCACTGTGCCTAGCCATTTTTTTTTTTTTACCTTTTTATTGAAATATGATATACATACACAAACATGCGCATGCTATAAGCATATAGATTGAATAAAATTGAAACCACTAGTCAAACCAGCTGCCTGTAAGGATAACTGCTATCCTGATTTATAGCCCCAAAGACTAGTTTTGACTGTTTTTGTGCTTCATAAAATGAACAGTCTACAGCTTGTACTCTTTTGCATCTGGCTTCTTTCTCTCAGGCCAAGTTATTTCGTAGGAGAGTTTCAATCAGGGCCAAATCTACAGTACAATGTCTTGAAGAAACTCTGCACTTGGCATATTTTTTTTTTCTGGATGGTTTGTGTTGGTTTGTAGAAGCTATTAGGAACTGGACATGGATTGATGATGTTTGGAAAATTCTGGTCTAGAGCATATTTTTAAAAAGCTATTCTCTAAGATGACATACAAAGGAGTGTTTGTCCATGAAAACAAGGCGTTCCTATCCTGTGCACATGCCCTGCTAGGAGATGTAAATAGCAGAGGGGGATATATGTGGAGCTAATGATGTTTAAGCCTAGGGTCTCCTGCCACAGTGGCTCCTCCCAAGGCCCTGGGAGGGGCCCTACCCATTTCATATCAGTCATTTTTGGTTATTTTTCTTTTAAAATGGCCCTGAAAGTCCATAAGATTCAAGCTCCGCATAACCTGTTTCTGTCCCTGGTACTTACGGCAAGAGCTATCTTTTGCTGTTTAAGTTCTGTAAAAGTCCAATTCCTGTCATTTAACGACTATTAGAAAACAATTGAGTTTTTAAAGAAGATTCCAATCACCATCTTATTACTCTCTAGCCAACTCGCCTGCCTGCATTGTTCAGTGGATGTTAGGATTAATAATAAGTCCCATTTTTCTGAGATGCAGAGAAATGAATGACCTGTCCTTTGGCTGTCCACTAGTGAGTCATTTCCAAGATAAGACGCTTTAGTTCCTGAGCCCCTGGCTCAGGCAGGTTAACTAATGTCACAATAAGCAGGGCACATGCTTGACTCAGGTTTTAGATACAGAATGAATAGGTCTCAAAGTTAATCAGCTTGCAATTCAATCGCAGTCTGATATCATTTACAGAATGCATTCACTATTCTAGGAACTCTCCTAGATGCTGGGTCAGAAGATAAATAACGTGTGACCTCCACTCTTGAGGACGCACAGCTTCCCTTTTGTCATGTGATGGTTAGTTTCTGATATCAGAAATAACAAATGACTTGCTGCTAATGGAGTGAATCAGTATTTCATTCTAAAGTGGAGGGAGGCAAATCCTCAAAAAATGTCTTCCCAGAAATTAGGAAGCAATCTTTAAAAGTGATTTAAAAATAATTTTATAGAAAAGAGTCAAAGAAGTGCCATAGTCTATTTCCATTCTCTTTCTGATATGGTTTAACTCTTATGGAGGTACCTGGAGCATCCTCTACTCAGATCCTTTTGAATTACTCATCAACTGATCTGTGGAAACCATTTCAAAATTAATAGCCTCTGAAGCACTCCTCAGAAAGAAACAGTTCTGCGTGTTTCTTGTTTTTTGAAATGCTCTGGTTTTCCTTACCCAAGGCCTAGAGTGGTTGGGCCATTTGCTTACCTGATCCAGCCCACAGCTCTCTGCTGAGTTCTGAGAATAGGGCAGGCGTCAATGTTATGGTGGAAGGAGCAGTGGGGAGGCTGCTCGGTACCTAGGTGCTTTCTGGCTATGCCAAATATAGTGGCCATTACTTTCTAAATAATTCAGTGATGGGTTTAAAACAAAAAAGACATTTATTTTTAATTCAGGACATTTACTTCAGCAGAAAGCATATTATGAAAACAGAGCCAGCCTAGGAACAATATTTTAAAGGCTGATCTGAAAATAGGATAAAAGGATGGGTGTCAGGTTTGGATGCATGTAGGACTGTGCCTATTAAGTGCAAGGCCGCTGGGCTGGATGCAGACAGGAGGAGAATGGGTGGGGGTCATGATGGGAGCCCTCTCAGAGGGATCCCTCCAGAGGGTAGCCACCTACCTTTCCCCACCCCTCACCCTAAGTCACCACGGATCACGCCCTCCCCCTCCTGCCCCCTTCTCTGGCTGCCTCCAAAGGCATAGGGAGCCTTGGTTTGTTCTAAAATAACTCCTGGAGGCAGAGTCACTCAAAACTCCTCAAGGTGATGGAGAAAAATTAAGAGTCCCTACCTTGTTTTCTCGAATCCTGTTTTTTTGGTATGTCTTTCCAAGATGCCAATTTCTTGTTTTTTGGAAATTCTCATTCCTCCAGCTTTTACTACAAACAGATAAAAATCAGCATGGAAGTTAGAACAGTGAGAGAAGGCTTGCTTTGTTATTAAAGGTATGACTTTAGATTTGAAAATAATTTTTGAACTTATTTTTTAAAGATCTAAACGTTTGTATAAAACAACAAAATAAAAAAATATATATATATATTTTATTGGCAAACCAGGTGTGGGTGGAGGAAGGGCTGAGAGCTACTTGTTTATGCTCAGAGAAGTGGAACCAAGACTGAAAAAGCAGAAATCCCTTAGGCATTTCACTGGAAAACATTTTTTCTTATTATCAAGCCAATTACATTCCCCACAATAGCAACTGACAATTACAACGTGACCCTCTGTTTTCCCACCAGATTAAATTTGTGCGTGGCTTGCATTTTTTTTTCCAACCAAAGCTTTCAAAAGCCAGATTCTGAGAGATGAGCCAAAAGTCAGGGGACACAGTGATAAAAGGCATTTAATTCAACAGAGATGGTTCTGATTCTACCAGATACCCACCTTCCATCCAGACCCCAAAACTCCAGTGTTGGCCAAGCTCAGATGTTCTAATGAGTAATTAAACTGCATTAATAATCCTGCCATTCACGTGATCAATCAGTGTTAATTAGGCTACAGATGACCTAACAGCAATTCAAGTGTTTAACAATGTCAGATGAAATCAACTTTTGAAAAGGAACAACCCATTTCAAGACAGCAAGTCAAAGCAAATGCTTTTTTTCTGTTCCCAGGAAATTTGCACATCTAAAATCTGACAAGCTCAAATGAGAAAAAGCTAAATGGACATTGATTTGTTTGAGCCTGTTAATTCTTTTTATGAAAATGCCAGATTGGCAATTTTCTAAAACTGTGGTCCAATAAAGTGAAAAACAAAGAAAATGTATTCTATTTTTCTGTGCCCTTGTGAACTGACTTCATCATTGTTCTTTACAATTATTACTTAATTTATTGTCTTAATTATCTTATCTGCATAAGGCCCAAAATTCAAAAGCCATAAAAAGGTCTGCAGTCTCCCTCCTACAATTATTTTCCAACTTCCTAGATTATCTCCCAAGACACTGCTAATGTTATAAGCTTCCTGTGTCTTCATCCACAGTTATTCTACACATACACTCAGGTTTTATTTTTTATAAAATGGTAGCCTAAGGTACACATTGCTCTACATCTTGTTTATTTTCTTCACTTAATCACATATTTTAGAGAAAGTTCCAAATCTATATTTACATCTACATCTATATCTCTATATATCATTTGTGTGTTTTTCTTTTTAACATCTGCTTTAACATTTTATTGTATGAACATCCTGTGTTTACTTAACCCGTTCCCTAATGTTGGACATTTCATGTGTTTCTAATCTACTACTATCACAAACAATGCTGCAATGAATATCCTTTTGTTAACAGAAAGAGGTGTCTTGATCCAGAATCCAAAAAAGGGTTCTTGGATCTTGCACAGGAAGAAATTCAAGGCGAGGCAGAGAGCTCAGTGAAATAAGCAAGTTTATGAGAAACGACTCCATTACAGAGTAGGGTGTCCTCAGAAAGTGAGTGCACAAACACACTGTTTTTCAGTTTTTCTTATATAGGGGTCTTGTCTATGTAAAGACTAAACTGTGACTACATGCAGGTGAGCAGACAACATGACAAGATTTATTATTCTACTGATGTAAAGAAAACCATCCTTGACTATTTGGTGTGTGAGTACATCAAAGCATAACTGTTACTATCTTGAAAGCATTATCATTATGGGTATTGGCACATCTGGACTTTCTGTGGTTGTAAGAGTTTGTTATTGCAGGCATTACCAAGCTGCTTCCTCAGCTGTAAACATCTTAGCACCATGGGGTTGTGACTAGCAAGGAATGTGCCTCACTCATTCTAAGATGGAGGTGATTTTCAAATGATGTCACTCTGGCTCTTTTAGGTTCTTGCTCTCCTAACAGTTTTAGATACATAATTTTGCACAAATACAAGCATACCTGTGGGGGAAATTCCTAAAAGTGATCTTGTTAGTTCTTAAGAGTATGCGCGTTTGGAATTTTGTTAAATCTTGCCAAATTGCCCTTAGCAGAGGTTGCACCAGTTTAGAATCTCACCAGCCACGATGACAGTTGTTGTTCCTCCATACCCCTGTTAACAATGCGAGCTACAAAGTGTTTGGTTTTGTCAGCCAGTAAGTTACAAAATAGATAAAGGTATCTCACAGTTTTAATTCTCATTTCTCATGTTTTATTAAAGGTTGAGCTTGGTTCTGTGTTTTAGAAGCCATTTGCATTTCCTTTTCTGTAAGCTGTTCAAATCTTTTGTCCTTTTCAATTGGATTGCTAGCCTTTTTCCTATCTTTTTCTTACCGATTTATAGGAGCTCTTTTTCCATGAGATACATTGCAAATATAAAATATTGTATTGTACCAGTTACTGCTTTTTGACTTTATTGATAATGTTTTTGCCAGTCAGAAATTTGCTGTTTTTATGTGACCTTGTCAATCTCTTATGGGTTTTGTATCACTAAGATCTGTTGTTTTACTATTCAACCATTCCTGCATTCATGGAATAAACTCCATTTGGTCATTTGAATTACCAAGTTTAAAAAATATTGATTTTTGTATATAAGCCTCAGAAAATGCTATCTTTATACATTATCTGCTTTAAATTATATATATATACACACATTCTTTATATACATAAATTATTTATACACACGCATATGGCATACAAAGTAATCAGCAACAAAAATGAAATTATATGGAAACATTTCTGAATAGCCATGGAATACAGGTGAAATAAATCAAGGGATGGGCTTTTTCCCGAAGAATGTTTGAGGCGTGTGTGCCTCTGTATGGGAGATGGTGTCTGCTCATAGCACTGTTGCTTAATGCTAAGAAGAATCAAATAAGAGCTCTGGGGCCTTTGATACACCTCCCAACAGTATTTTTCATTCTCCTATGACAAGTGCCTTTCATATATAGTGCGCTGTAATTATTTTCTTGTTAGTGTTCCTTTTGCTTTCCCTGATGCTATTATTCCTACACATTTTCTTCTACCTGGATTAATTATTATTACCAACTATAGAAGCAAAATTGTTTTAGTTAAAGATGAGAAGACCTGGCTGGGCGCGATGGCTCACACCTGTAATCCCAGCACTTTGGGAGGCCGAGGCAGGTGGATCACCTGAGGTCAGGAGTTCAAGACCAGCCTGACCAACAGGGTGAAATCCCATCTCTACTAAAAATACAAAAATTAGCTGGGTGTGGTGGTGATTGCCGGTAGTCCCAGCCACTATTTGGGAGGCTGAGACAGGAGAATTGCTTGAACCTGGGAGGCAGAGGTTGCAGGGAGCTGAGATTGCACCTCTGCACTCCAGCCTGGGTGACAGAGTGAGATTCTGTCTAAAAAAAAAAAAAAGAAAAGAAAAGAAGATCTTTGGAATGCTGAGTTCTGTACCACTCATTTGGAAGGACATTGACAATCTGGGAATCTTCAGAGGAGAGTGACCAGAGTGAAGGCAGGCATGCTACATGAGGAACTAGGGAATCTAGTAAGATAACTCCTGAAGAAGCAAAGACTCGAGAGAACTTAGGGAGCCATCTTCAAAGATCTGAAGGGCTGTCATGAGGGCAGAGGAGGAGTTTACTGGTGAGGAAATGTTATGTAGGGTTGGACAACTCTATTCCTCCTAAGCTCTGTGACTGTGAGTAGGACACTTAAAACTGCTCTCAGACTGTCTCCACGTCCTTCAATGGGGAATAATACTGACTATTGCTGTCAGAAAATAGAGGTGACATAAGAACCTGGTGCATAGTAGGCACTTACTAATTACTAATTATTATTTATATTTATTTTATGTGGTTCCAGAGGTGAGAATGAAGACCAAAGACTAAGAGTTCCAGAAAGGTACAGTCTGGCTACTTGTAACAGCTTGTCTTATTCAACATGAAATAGATTGCCTAATACAATAACGAGTTTTTTGTACCTCAGTGTATTAAAGTGAAGGAAAGAAGTTCTTTTGTCATGAATACCTTAGGAGAACTTTGGGGAATTCAGTGGAAGTTGAACTAGATTATGTTTATTATAAATTCCTTATTATAATTTCAATTCTTTTCATCTACCTCTAAAAAAAATCCATCACTTCTTTCTCTTTGGAAAGAACATAAGGCACTTAACAAAGAAATAAATGCCAAAAAAAATTTTTTTTTTTTTTTTTTTTGAGACGGAGTCTCGCTCTGTCACCAGGCTGGAGTGCCATGGAGCGATCTCGGCTCACTGCAACCTCTGCCTCCCAAGTTCAAGTAATTCTTCTGCCTCAGCCTCCCGATTAGCTGGGACTACAGGCGCCCGCCACCACACCCAGCTAAACCATAAACATGGGAGTTCCTCATCCTTAGGAACAATAAGATAGACATTTTAGGGGGAAGAAGAAAAAGTCCTCCCCATAAAGATTCCTACTTCCATCCAGCAGTCTTTAAATCCTCTCTGTCATAGGGCTGTAGGCTCTAACTCAGCAATTTCGGAAGCATAAGGGAAACACACATTGGATTTCCAGAACAGAGTTCTTGTACCAAACTTGTTCTGGTAGCTGATCTTACTCAGTCATCTATGTACAGCAGAAAGAAGCGGAAGATAATATCCCTAGACTACAGATGGATGCACTGATATAGATTTGGGCTCTCACTACACTGGGGTGACTGAACCAGGTGGAGTCAGTTTGTGGGAGGGTCATCTTAAAATCTCTGCTGGGAACACTGATCACAATGATCTCCTGGGGTCTAGACAAGCCATTATTTACAATGCAACACAATCAGGTTCTTGCTCATTTTGCTTATACTAGAAACCTCTGACTCAAGAGACCTTTTCAAAGTTTCACTGTATCCAAATCGATCCATTTAAGTTTGTAATCCTTTACGTAACTCCATGTTTGGGACTATCCTACCTTTTGAACCTTTGCAGAAAGATCAATTGGAATTGGGCAAAGGAAAATATGGACTGATTTAACATTTTAACAGGATTTTGAGTACAAATATGTAGATTAAGACTTTCAGTCCTTTCAATAATGAAGATGAACTAGAGATAGACAATGTAAAAAAGGGAGATGCTCTTTTAGATAATTTCACTAGAAAACCTAAATTTAAGCGGGGAAAATGAAGCTTTGCTTTCCCATCTCTGCATGAGAATTATACTCTTGTGACTGCTTTTGTAGTTTATAAATTTTTAAAAATACATCATTTAGTTTAGAATTCTAAATAATAATTTTCCAGGTAAGATTTTCCAATCTTTTTCACAGTTTTTGGTAGAGAGTAGTGAGGATAAACATAAGCCTGCAAAAAAATTAGGCTTTTTCCTTCACAAATCCATGGACAATGTATGTGAAAAAGCTGAAAGGCACAAAGGTTTGTGCAAACTCTGCCTTGTGAATGAGAACATCTATTTGAAGGTTTAATGAAAAGTTTAGATGTTTGCAAAATGCTCACTTTGCATTCACAGTTAATTTATCAGGAAATTTTAGGCTGCCAATCAAGACCCCCAAAACCCTCATCAAGAGAAGGTTGTGGAGCAAACAGAAAAGGCTTTAGAGTAAGAGGGCTTTGACATGAGGTCGGCTTCATTTTCCAATTCCAGCTCCACTTCCCACTAGCTGTGTGGCTTTCAGCAAGTCCCTCAATCTCACTGAGTCTCCGTTTGCTCTTCCGTGAAACATCACCCATCTGCAGGGTTGTTGTCACGTCTAGAAGTCTCTTTGCTGTGCCAGGTGCAGTCAGCATTGAGCGAATGGCAGCTGTTCTTGCAGTCCTCAAATCCCTGTCCCCTGGGGCAGGAGGAGGTGAATCTCACAGCCTCTCTCTTCTAACTTCATGGTTCTGTCCTGTTCCAATGCCCCCAAGTTGACTTGAGCAGATGGAATTGAGAGATTCAAGCCTTTGGAGTGTGTGAGGGTTTTCAAATGACCGTGGTCCATATGCAGTTTATGGTTGTCCCCCATTTTCTGCATTAGTTTTACAATTGGTCATACTCCCCCTCCAACTTCCTTCTCTCTTTAATGAGTCAGAAAACATATTCTCTTTAGGGATTCAGTGGCAACACCTCTAATGGCTCTGATTCATTTGGCTTAGACCCAATTAAAAAGTGCAGGAAATATAGAAAAAGTCATGAACCACTGCTGTTCTTTCTATTCATCATATATCTGGCTTCCTGGGGTCACCTTCTACTCACACATTTTTGGTGCTGCTGTTCATATAATGCGATTCTTCTGAAAGTGAGAGTGAGACAAATCAAGAAAGCAGAAAATTCCAAGTTCTGCTTCCTGGAGCCCAGGCCACCTTGTGTTTTATGTAGTCTCATTTCACAGCATAAATGTATAACCAGGGCTATCAGAGATGCAATATATTATATTAATATACATTAAAATGAAACCATTGACCGCTCCATAGATAGGTAGGAAAGAGATGCAGCTGGCTGACTTCTAAGTGATTTTTTTTTTTTTCAGACGGGATCTCACTCTTGTTGCCCAGGCTGGAGTGCAGTGGCTTGATCTCGGCTCACCGCAACCTCTGCCTCCTGGGTTCAAGCGATTCTCCTGACTCAGCCTCCCAAGTAGCTGGGATTACAGGCACGTGCCACCACACCTGGCTAGTTTTTGTATTTTTAGTAGAGATGGGGTTTCACCGTGTTGGCCAGGCTGGTCTTGAACTCCTGACCTCAGGTGATCCACCCACCTCGGCCTCCCAAAGTGCTGGGATTACAGGCGTGAGCTACTGTGCCCAGCTGAGTGATTTCATTTTTAACTGTGATGGGATAGGCACATATTTTTTCCATTGCAGTTTCTTTCTGTTCCGACTACTGCAGTAGTGTCTAATGCCACTCCAGCATCAGGATGTCTTGAAATTGGGGAGGATAATTTCTTTTGATAGTGATGTGTTCTACCGGGCCTGCATTTTAAGGGGGCTAACATTCAGGTGCCAGGTACTTTACAGAGGTGATCTCTTTTAATCATTACAACAAACTTACTAGATAGATGCTATTTATTGCATCCTGTTTCAGAGATGAGGAAACTCAGCCTCGAAGATGTGAAATGAAGTTGAGGTTCAAACCCAGGTCTGTCTGATTCCAAAGGCTATGTCTGTCCCACCCTCCCCACCGAATCATATCTTCTTCCCACTTTTAGGGATCTGTATTTTGCTTATAAAAATCAAGTGAAAAATTAATAGAATCTTGGCACTTGTTTTTGTTCCATAAATAAAATTTTGCACCACCACAAACAGATTCAGACTTAAAATTAGTGGCAAGACAGGCTGAAGGATGACACTTATTTGTTCCCTTGTGCTCAGTGGGGAGGCAAAAGTCTGCCTTCATCTCCATTCTAATTATCCAAAACCTCTTATCTGTAGTGTCACAGTTCATAATAATTAATTGTCATGCCAGAGGCATTGTGACATGCTTGATGGAGTCATGGTGTGCTATGTACACAGAGTAATTAGCAATCATTAGTGGTGGGGACAGAAAGTTCCCGGTGGTTTCATTTGAACTTTCATTTGGTTAAGTTTATGTCTGTGTTCTTTGTGCATAAATGTAGTTTAGCAAAACAGGTTTCATCTTAGCCACTTTATGAAGGGTTGGAGTGGAAACGACATAATGAGAATGGAGCTCTTTTTTCTTTTGTCTTTGTCTATGTAAGGAGCCTGTCTTACAATGATTTGCATATATACTTCCTGACTATTAGCTAGCATAATTAACTTTAAATATAGGTAATGTTAAATATTGCTAAATTTGATTACAAATATACAACATCAGTAATCTACCAGAGGAGATCAGACCAAGATGTCTAGACCTGGAAACTCAGAATGAGTAGTAAAATCTGGACTCTTTTTGGCCAGGCTACCTGCCAGAAAGCCACCAAAACAATGTTACATTTTGACTCTCTGTGAAGACGATACCTGCCATCACCCTCTGCAGCAAAGATTATTGAAATAACCTTGGCCTAGAGGTGCCAGAGAATTAGACAGTAAATATGTTTTTGTAAATGGAGAAAGGCAAGAACAAAGCAGTCAAGCTTTTGAGGTCTTTCTTCAGTAAAAAAGAAGGAAGGCAGTTGGAAGAATATAAAACAGACTAAAAACAGGCCTGTACACCTCAGCCAATCTATATGAACATATGGTTAAGTACAATAAAACTAATTTCCATATTCCAGAGAGTCAATATAGATAGCATAAATTTAAAAAAAAGACAACTATGGATGCTTTGCAAACACCTTGACAGCTACTTTTTCCAGTCAGCCTCCTCAAGTCCTGTGTCTTTATTTAAAAGTACTTCTCAGCTTGTTGACAGGTAAATACATCCCCAAAGCCTGAGGAGGGAGAAAGAAATGTGATTGTTGTCCTCTGTGCAGAAGCTGCTTTGCCTGGGTAGGAAGTCACATGATGCACAGACATCTTGGGGAAACTGAGTCTTACAGCTGGAACCTCTAAAGAGAAAGGTTTCCATGGTAGCAAATCATCTTCCTGGTGTAGATGTGTCACTGCTAATCTGCAGCCAGGGCCCCGTGAAAGGAATGCTGCCTTGAGGGAGGAAAGGTGCAACCTCTCTACCTATGCCTTTCCACAAGCCCCAAATCCATACGCTCCCGTAGGTAATTAGGTTTTAACTCACTGGGGGTCTGACAAATCCCTGGGTGGCTTTACATACAAGCTAAGAAGGATCAAAGACATAAGAGGAAGTCAGGCTGCATGGAGTTAAAGTCATAATGGGTAGACAGAGAAGCTTCCGTCTGTTGGGGTGCTCCATGGAAGGCATTGGTGGAAGAGAGGAGCAGCAACAGCCTGCAGGACTGAGGGCAGGTGTCAGCCTACCTGCAGGAGGATGTCCCCCCTTCCGAGGGGAGAGCAGGTCTTGCACTTCATTTGCCATAGCGTGTGCCAGTGCCAGTGCCAGTGCTGGTGCTCTGGAGGCCGAATGCCAGCTGTGGCTGCCCCACCACCGCACCGGCTTTATAAAGGCAGGGGGCAGGGCCCCTTAAGGGCATTGCTGAGCAGCAACAGGGCTTGTCATCCAGCTCTCTGGGAAACCTGCATCTCCTTGGCAAGTTTTCTCTTAGAAGAAGACTTTCTTCTTCCCTTCATCTGGGAAGGCAAGGTAGATGTCTGCAGGAGACAGGATATTCTTTTCTTTCTTTTTTTTTTCACAGGAGGAAAGGGAGAGGATGGAGTTCAGTGGAATTCTTTTTCTCTCCAACTGTTGATCCCTCAAGTGTGTATAGTGCACCTGCAATGTAACAGGCTTTTGTCGTATTCTGGCATGACAAGGGGGCCAAGACAAGCTCTTTGCTTCAGGACATCTGTAGTCTTTCTAAAGAGACAGGTATAGAGTAAAGTCCTGTGCCTCTGTCCCAGTTTTTGCAATTATAAGCATTTATACTAAGAAAATAATTGGAAATGTATACAAAGATTTCTGCGCAAGGACGGTAATCATATGCTTCTTTTCTTTTTAAAATATTGATGGGAATCAACATAAACATCTCCAAATACAGAGGCATAGTTAAGATGAATCAAGATCTCACTGTGAGAGTATACCTTACAATCATGTTTTCAAATAATATTTAATGATGTAGAAATATTAACGATAAGATAGTGAAAAAGTAGACAAGAAACCAATCAATGCCAATTTTGTTAAAAAGGAAAAATACAACTTTAAGCTTAGCCATTATTGTAATTCCAGCGCCAATAAAAGTTTAGCATATGGCGGATATTTATAAAAATTTCTTTGTTCTTCAGTACAGTTAAAAAACAACTTGAAGAGCAGTTGTCTGCTCTTCGAAAAACCCTGTTAAGAAAATAAAAACAAGCTACAAACTGGGAGAAAATATCTGTAAAATGCATTTCTGATGAAGTACCGACATTTAGAATGTATAAAGAATTCTTACAACTCAATAATAAGAAAGCAGACAACCCAATTAAAAATGGGCAAAAGATTCAAACAAAACATTACAAAGTAAGGATATTGACAACACATAATCACATAAAAAGATGCTCGACATCATTAGTCATTAGGGAAATGCAAATTAAAGCCACAATAAAATACCACTACATATGTATTAAGATGGCTCAAGACAAAAAAAAAAAGGAAAATACAAAATGCTGGTGAAGACGCAGAGCAACTGAAACTCTCATACATTGCTGGGGGAAACGCAAAAAAGCAAAGGTGTTCTGGAAGTCAGTTTGACAGTTTCTTATAAAATTCAACATACACTTACTATATATGACTAACAATCCAATTGCTAGGAATTCTTCCAAGAGTGGTGAAAACATATGTACACACAAAACCCTATGTGCAAATGTTTATAACGGCTCTATCAGGATTGCCAAAAGTTAGAAACAACTCCGAAGTTCAACTGTAGAATGGGTAAACAGATTGTGGTGTATCTATATCATAGAATATAACTCAGCAATAAAAAGGGAAACATGGATGAATCTCAAAAGCAACATGTTAAATGGAAGAACCCAGACTAAAAAAAAGCTACTTCCTATATAATTCCATGTACATGACATTCTTGAACAGTTGAAACCCTAGGAACAGAAATTGGATCAGTGATTGCTGGAGAGCGGTTGGGGAGAGTGGCTTAATTACAAAGGTGAGGAGGTGACTTTTTGAGGGTGATGGAAATAATTTGTATCTTGATTGTAGTGGTTGTTACCTTCATCATACATCATACACACATCACCTTAAAATGGTGAATTTTACCATATGCAAAATATGCCTCAACAAATGACAAAAAATCTGTTTGCAAATAAATGAATGTAAATACTCCAAAATGTTAAGAGTGGCATTCTGTAGGTGGGAGTATTACATGTGGATTTTTAAATCTTCTTTCAATATTCTGTATTACTTTTTAAATAAATAAAAACTAATAAAAGTTTTTTTTGAGGGAAAAGTATGCTAAAGTGTTGTGACAAAGGTTGGCACATTTTTGGGAGCAAAGAGGAAACATTCATATCATCTAGCAGTTATTTTGTGAGTGGCCTTTCCTGCAGGGCCCTGGACTAGGAGCTGGGGTTCAGAGATGAGAAAACCTCATTCTTGCTTTCAGCGATCTCACATTCTCATGGGGATATGGACATGATGAGAAGGTTAACAGAATTCCTTCTATGATTGACGAGGTTTATTGTGGCATTATTCCTCAGAAATTTCTGAGAAGATGGAAATGTTTGTATCTGCTCTGACCAGTGTGGTAGCCACAAGCCACACATTCATTTGAGCACTTGAAATGTGGCTGGTGCAACTGAAAAACTGAATTTTTAATTTATTTAAAATTAAGTAGTTTTAATTAATAGAAATAGGAATAGCTACATGTGGCATGTGACTCTGGTGTTGGACAGCATAGGTATGTAGCATAAAGCCTAGATGTGTGACTGTTTGGTACCAGATTTTATTGGTTATCTTCTATATCTATAAGCTGCGAAAGTGCAAAAGGCAAGGAGGAAATCAAAGGGCAACCACCCCTTAGGAGAGCCTGCACCTAGGACAGCCTAAGTGATGTGGAGGAATGAGTGGTTGGACCAGAATATAATGCATGCCCAAGCAGAGAAGGCTTCTTTGGGGCAAATACTCGATTTATCCATGAAGTAATGTTAAACAGGATTTCTTTTCACATCATTCGCATGTAAAGCCTTCAGTTCACAGATGTACGTTGTGACCCTCCCCAGGGGGATTTAGTAGGCAGCATCCGCAGAGCATTTTTCATCATGAAAACGTTCGTTCTCATGGCCCTAAAAAAAACTCTTAGAGGGCCAGGATTGGAGGTGCACGCCTGTAATCCCAGCACTTTGGGCAGCGGAGGCCAGCCTATTGCTTGAGCCCAGAAGTTAAGAGACCAGCCCCCTGGGCAACATGAAGAAACCCCATCTCTAAAAAAAATATAATACAAAAATTAGCCAGGAGTGGTGGCACACGCTTCTGGTCCCAGCTACTTGGGAGGCTGGGGTGGGAGGATTGCTTGAGCCCAGGAGGTCAAGGCTGCAGTGAGCCAAGATCATGCCTCTGCATTCCAGCCTGGGCGAGAGACTGAGAGCCTGTCTCAGAAACAAAAACCAACAAACAAAAAACCCCTAGAATTTGTGTTCTTGGCTTGGTGGGGTGTTGTGCACCTGGAGTCCCAGCTACTTGGGGAAGCTGAGGTGGGAGTATTGCTTGAGCCCAGGAATTCAACGGCAACATAGCAAGGCCTATCTCAAAATAAATAAATAAATAAATAAGAAAGAAAGAGAGAAAGGAAGGAAGGAAGAGAGAGAGAGAAAGAAAGAGAAAGAAAGAAAGAAAGAAAGAAAGAAAGAAAGAAAGAAAGAAAGAGAAAGAAAGAAAGAAAGAAAAAAGGAAAGAAAGAAGGGAGGAAAGAATTTGTGCTCTTGAAATTCAAGTTGGAAAATTCTGATCTAAGGGAACAGCAGTAGTGGTATCCACAGGGTGATGGTAAAAGGTAAGGGGCAAAAGCAAAAATGAGGCCAATGTGGCCTCCTCTGGGCCCCGCCCAGCACAGCCTTCCTGCCCTGCCACTCTTTCTGCTTCCACTGGAGGAGGCCCAGGGTCCCAACTCTGTCTCCCTCTGTGTGTGCTTAGGAGCACAGGGCAGCCCCAAAGTGGGGTGGGGTCTTCCCTTGCCTTGTCTTTATGTTCATCATGAAAAGCCCAGGCCTGTTTTGTACACTGTGAGGTAAGTGGAGCCCAAGTGATTTACTCTGGGGACATACTGGAGCTTCCATCAGGGTGAAAGTCTCATGGAAAGAAGACAACATGTTATTACTCTTTAAATGGGCTTATAAAGCTCACTTTAAAAATGGCATTAGTCGAGTTAACTGCAACAGGAGAGCAGTTCATGCTAGGACCAAAGTATTTGAAATTGTGCTTTGTAATGCAAAAAGCCTAGTAAAATGGATTCTCACGATGTTGAGGTTGCCAGAGAGCTTTCTGTCTTAAAATGAAAGGATGCTTTAACATTAATCATATTTTAAAATCATACAACACTTTCATCGTAGTATTGCACTTTCTTCTTTTAATTTGTATGTGGGAGACATTACCTTCCTCATGCACCTGTATATTTGCAGGGTGCATCTAATTTTTATATTTTCTTTTTTCTCTTAACATTAGTTACATGCTGTACCTTATGCTAAGTTCTGAAAGTATGAGAAATCTATGTTAGAAATCAGGGGCAAGAAAGCTAACTGGGAGGGTGGTGACTCTTAGGTGGTGGGGTGGTGTCTTAATTTGTTTTCTATTGCTTAGAACAGAATACCTGAAACTTGGTAATTTATAAAAATAAGCAGCTGGGCACGGTGGCTCATGCCTGTAATCCCAGTACATTGGGAGGTCAAGGCTGGAGGATTGCTTGAGTCTAGGAGTTTGAGACCAGCCTGTGCAATGTGACAAAACCCTATCTCTACAAAACATGCAAAAATTTAGCCAGGTGTGGTGGCGCATGCCTGTAGCTCCAGGTACTCAGGAGGCTGGGGCAGGAGGATCACTAGGCAGAGGTTGCAGAGAGCCAAGATCTCGCCACTGCCTGAGGGATAGAGTGATACCCTGTATCAAAACAAGAACAAACAAACAAAAAACAGTATTCAGTTATGGAGGCTAAGAAGTCGAAGGTGGAGGGCATGCATCTGCTGAGAGCCTTATTGCTGGTGGGGTCCCACTCTCTGCTGAGTCCCAAGGTGGCACAGAGCTAACCTGCTCACTCGGGGTTTCTCCTCCACTTCTTTTTAGAGTCTCACTCTATCACCCAGACTGCAGTGCATTGGCATGATCTTGGCTCACTGCAACCTCTGCCTCCTAGGTTCAAGCAGTTTCTCCTGGCTCAGCCTCCCAAGTAGCTGAGATGACAGGCATGTGCCACCATGCCTGGCTAACTTTTGTATTTTTAGTAGAGATGGGGTTTCACCATATTGGCCAGGCTGGTCTCGAACTCCTCAAACTCCTGACCTCAGGTGATCTGCCCACCTTGGCCCTCCCAAAGTGCTGGGATTAGAGGTGTGAGCCACCATGCCCAGCCTCTCCTCCACTTCTTATAAAGCCACCAGCTCCCCTCCCAGGATAACCATTAACCCTTTTTTTGAGACAGGGTCTCGCTCTATTCCCCAGGCTGGAGTGCAGTGGCTGTATTATGGCTCATTGTAGCCTCAAACTCCTGGGCTCAAGTGATCTTCCTACCTCAGCCTCTCGAGTAGCTGGGATTACAGGTGTGCACCACCACACTTGGCTAATTTTTATCATTTTTGTAAAGACGTGTTTCACCATGTTGGTCAGTTGGTTTCAAACTCCTGGGCTCAAGCCTTGGTCTCTCAAGTAGCGCAGGCTACATATGTGTGCCACCATGCCCAGATAATCTTTAAAAAATTTTTAGTAGAGATGAGGTCTCTCTATGTTGGCCAGGCTGGTCTTAAACTCCTGAGTTCAAGTGATCATCCCTCTTCATCCTCCCAAAGTGTTAAGACTACAGGCTGCACCTGGCCCCATTAACCTATCAATCCATGAATGGATCAATCTTTTCACGAGAGCAGAGCCCTATGGTCACCTCTTAAAGTCTTCACCTCTCCATACTGGCATATTGACGATTCAGTTTCAACATGAGTTTTGGAGGAGACATTCAAACCGTAGCAGGTGGTTTAGAGAAAGCCCTCTCCAAAGCATCTTGCCTCCTGTTTTGTAAGATGCCTCTGAGCTTCCAGTGCCTGTCTAGACATTTTCACTCCAGTTTCTCCCTGTAGTCTATATCCATGTGTTTAGGTGCTTTGCTTTCTCTTTAGATTTCATTCAGTATTTTCTCTGTTGTTTCTCCATTATATGTTTTCTAGGTGGGGTGTGTTGGGGGGTGCGGTATTATGGGAGTTACATTATGGAGAAAACTGTGCTTACCAGCTTTTTTTGGTCTGTTTTTTAGATATAGTGTGTCTTTCTCTTCCCTCTCTCCAAAACACTGGGATTTTCCTTTCATCCGAGGACATTTTTAATTCCTAGTATTCTTTAGCAGAAAGCACTCATTGTCTTCTCTCTCCATTTGCTGGACCTGAAACAAAGAATCCGTTAATAATTTGGAGAGGTGTGTAAGGATTTTTCTTCTGAGTTCTCATGCAGATAGACACTTTTATGTATAGGAATTCCCCCAGCAACAAAACAATCACAATTCTGTGTGCAGGAATATAGAAACACAGTTTAGAAGTTAGCCAATCTTGATAACAAGGTAAACAATGAAGAGTTCATTTTTTCTTGCCTTGGGGTCTTGAAGTTTTAGTGGTGAGTGTTGGAGCCAAAGGCAAATAAACTTAATTAGAAGATAATAATAGTTCACTTTGCTTTTAGAAATACACTTGAGATTAGTTAAAACAGAAATTTCTGCAATTCCCTACCTTCCACATCTTCTATAAAGCCAAAATTTACTTACCCCATTTTACAGGTGGGAAAAGGCCATAAAAGGAAACAAAGAGAGGTAAATTAGTCGTAAAACATAACAAGATGGCAGTGGAAAGATCAGAAGCTGCTACTGATCCATTGTCGGCCCAATCTTTATTATTGTCCAGCAGCTTGAAACCCGCATTGGGCATCTGAAAAGTCATGCCAGGAATCTGTATAATGCACCACTAATAAAACAGCTAAAGGACAGCATACTGTCTGAGCAGCGGATGCTAGTAAGTTATCTGTTACAGGGTTTTGTACCCCTTCCATGGGTCGAGATGTTTCAGGTATCAAACATTCTGAAATGAATTCCAACCATAGCCAGACTAGGCCATGGGAAAGACATACCTGGAAAGAGGGCCAGCCTTTTGTGGGCCAAGATGTGACTTTTTTGGACCAGTGTTTACTTCACTAACTGCTTCCCTCTTCTCTCTGCCAAGGACCCTCCCTGCCTTTCCTGTTAAAGGAAAAACTAGAGCTGGAAATTTATATAAAATGCAGTCTTTATAGACATTTTTACTCTAGTTTTTTCCTTTAGTCTATATCCATTTGTTTAAGTGTTTGCTTTCTCTTTAGATTTCATTCAGTATTTTCTCTGCTGTTTCTCCATTATATGTATTATAGGTGGGGTGTGTGTGGTGGGATCATGGGAGTGATTATGGAGAAAACATTCCCTTGGTCCTTGGGCTTAAAAGACCAAGACATTCTTGCCTGTGGGCACCATCTCTTGGTGCCACTCAGGGTTCAGTGGTGAATTCTGGAGACTGGAGATCCCTTTTCATGAATCTGGGCCCTTGTAGTCATGATATGATGACTCCACTTCGCTCTGTAAGTCCCATCCTACTGTTGGGAAAACCCTCAAATTCATCCATTTAATCAAAAACTTATCATTTATCTCTCTATTGGCAAAGCCCAGTGTTAAGTCTCCTACAAATTATTCATCTCATTTAATCTCTCCAAAGATTTTTACGTTTTTATTTATTGAATGGGTAATGATGGAGACAGGAGGCAGAGAAATTTCAGGCAGAAAAGGGCATGTCCCTAGGGAAAACCTCATCCTCAAGCTGAAAAGCCTGAAACAGTGGCCCAAAGTGAGAACGTATATCCCTGGTTTCCCGCTGGAATGTTACCTTTTCCTAAACCACCCAGGGCCCTGCCCCACCCCATCCTCTGCCTATAAAGACCCCAGATTCAGCCAGCAGAGAGGAGAAGCAGCTGGACATTGGGGACTACGGCTGGATGTTGTTGACTTCAGAGGGACAGCTCAAAGGCGTAACTTCAGAGAAGAATCTGGCTGGAGATAGCAGGACTTCAGGGGAAGATTACCTACCCCATCCTATCCCCTTTTCAGCTCCCCTTCCCACTGAGAACCACTTTCTTCGGCAATAAAATCCCCCACGTTTACCATCCTTCAATTTGTTAGTGTGACCTCATTTTTCCTGGATGCTGGACAAGAACTTGGGAACCATGAGTGTGGACACAAAAGGCTGTCACACTGGCTCTTTTCCTGTTCTGGCAAAGGGCAGCCACCTCACGCAAAAAGGGAAAGGGCCCACTGAACTGTTGACACTTAAGCAGTCTGCGGATGGCAGTGCTAAAAGAGCAATGTAACATGCCCTTTGGGGCTTCAGGGGTCGCAGGCACCCACCTGGATGCTGCCGTGGGGCCTACACGGAGTTTGTTCCTGCCAGTGCTGAAGTGGTAGGCTGGTTCCAGTGCTCATGCACTCCAGTTTACACCTTGTTTGCTCACATGCTCCCTCCTGTGAGGAGTTGAGTGGCAGGCTGAGTAAACCAGGCACCCCTGTCGTGAGTCCCTTGAAGGGGTCAGGGAAATACCCTGTTTCAGTAATACATTCATATGATTCAAAACTCAAAAGATACAAAAAGTAATATAGTGAAAATTGATTTTTTCCCTCTCCAACCTCCAGGTCCACTCTTTGGGGACAACCAAAGTTATAAGTTTTCCTAAGATATTTCATACATTTAGGAGAAATTCATACATACGTTTTTTAATTTTTTTTTTTTTTTTGAGACAGAGTCTCACTCTGTTGCCCAGGCTGGAGTGCAGTGGCACGATCTCCGCTTGAAGCTCCGCCTCCCGGGTTCACGCCATTCTCCTGCCTCAGCCTCCTGAGCAGCTGGGACTACAGGCGCCCGCCACCACGCCCGGCTAATTTTTTTTTGTATTTTTAGTAGAGACGGGACGAGGTTTCACCATGTTAGCCAGGATGGTCTCGATCTCCTGACCTTGTGATCCGCCTGCCTCAGCCTCCCAAAGTGCTGGGATTACAGGCGTGAGCCACCGCGCCCGGCATGTTTTTTAATTTTTATAACACATATGGTAATATATACATATATTATTGTGCACCTAACTTTTTTCACTTATAGAATATCTTGAAGACACTTCCTTCATTAGATATAAAAGCTCTGCAATTACTTAGTGACTGTACCCTTCCATGTTATGGATGGATCAGAATTTATTTCATCAGTGCCTTTCTGATGAAGATTTAAGTTGTTTCTGATCATTTACTCCCATAAATAATGTTGCAGTGAATAATCTTTTACAAATGCAACTTTGCCTGTGTATGCCATTTTATTTATAAGCTAAATTCCTAAAAATAGATTGCTGTGTCAAAAGACATGTGTATTTGTAATACTGATACTGCCAAATTGCTCTCTATTGATGTTGGAGGGCAATTCCTGCCAGAAATAAATGAGTGCCTTTTCCCCCCAAGTATTACCAACTTGCCAAGTCTTACCAACTTGCTGTTTGTCAAGTTGATAGGTGAAAAATAGTATTCAATTTTGTTTTTGTCTACACTTCTCTGAGTATGAGTGAGGTTGAACATCTTTTTAGAGGTGGTTCTCACTCTGTCACTTAGGCTAGAGCAGTGGGGTGATCATAGCTCACAGTAATCTTGAACTCCTGGGTTCAAGGAATACTCCCGCCTCAGCCTCCCCTGTAGCTAGTGCTACAGGTGAATGCCAGCACACCCAGGTGATTTTTAAATTTATTTATTTATTTATTTATTTGTAGAGATGAGGTCTTGCTATGTTGCCGAGGTTGGTCTTGAACTTCTGGCCTCGGGCAGTCCTCCAGCCTCGGCTTCCCAAAGTGCAGGGATTAGAGACATGAACCAGTGTGCTCAGCCTGTTGAATATCTTTTGTTTGTTTGTTTGTTTGAGACAGGGTCTCACTCTGCCACCCAGGCTGGAGTGCAGAGGCATGGTCATGGCTCCCTGCAGCCTCAACCTCCAGGGCTCCATTGATCCTCTCACTGCAGCCTCTCAAGTAACTGGGACTGTCAGCACACACCACCATGCCCGGCTAGTTTATTTATTTTTTAAATTTTATTTTTTTGAGACAGTGAATATCTTTTAATGCTTCAGACTTATTTGAATTTTCTTTGCTGTGAATTAGTATTCACCATGTTGATTCTTGTAGGGGTTTGATGGTATTTTGGTCATTTTTGTTATTACTTTTTAGAAGCTGTTTATATACTGTAATCAGTGCAACAAGCAACACTTTCATAATTTTCTTGTGTGAATCAAAAGAAATATAAATTATTGATGTATATATTAAAAGTCTCTAGAGGAAATTTGGTTATTTTTAATGCTTTTACATATTCATTAAACAAAAACTTTTTGTTTGTTCGTTTGTTTGTTTTTTGAGACAGGGTCTTTCTCTGTCAGGCTGGAGTACAGTAATATGATCATGACTCACTGCAGCCTCAACCCCCTGGGCCCATGCGGACATCCCAGCTTAGCCTCCTGAGTAGCTGGGACTACAGGTGCACACCACCACACCAGCTAATTTAAAAAAATTTTTTTTAAGAGATGGGACTTCACTATGTTTCTCTGGCTGGCCTCAAACTCCTTGGCTGAAGCGAACCTCCAGCTTCAGCCTCCCAAAGTGCTGGGATTATAGGTGTGAGCCACCACGCCTGGGCTAATTTTTAAAATTTTTTTTACGGAGTCTGGGTATCACTGTGTTGCCCAGGCTAGTCTCAGACTCCTTGGCTCAGGCAATCCTCCTGTCTTGGTCTTAAAACTTTTTATTATTGACACTTTTAAACATGTACAGAAGTAGAGAGAATGACATAACAAACCCCCATGCACTCATTACTCAGCTTCAGCAATTATCAACACATGGCCATCTTATTGTCCATAACCTTCTCCCTGACCGACCCCACTTCTGCCACAAATTTTCCCTTGCCCCTTGGACTATTAAGATGTAAAAATCCTGGGTGTTACATAATTTCACGTTAATGATTGCTATTACATTGAAGTATTACTGTTATGTATCCTTAGCAAAATTAACAGACGTTCTTTAATATCACTAAATACTTAGTAAGCACTCAAATTTGTCTGATTGTCTCATATCTTTTTTTTAACAGATGGTTTGTTCACACCAGAATCCAAACTGGCCCCTTCCTTAATTAATTTATTTATTTTTGCAATTATTTGTTGAAGACGCTGGGTCTTTAGTCCTGTAGAATTTGCTACATTCTGGATTTGGCTGGATTTGTTGTATTGCATGAACATGTCCTGTTCTTTGTATTTCCTGCAAACTGGTGGTTAGATCTAGAGGCGTGATCAGACTCATGCTCGATTGATTTATTTTGGGCAAGTATACCCAAGGGTGTTATTGTGTACTTCCTGTTGAGGCACATCTACAGGCTCATAAAGTCTGGTTGTCTTTGTGTAATGTTGAGGCTGATCTGTCATTTTAGCTGACATTCTGTTCTTAAAGAATGCTATTAGATACAGAAAACAAAATTTGCCTCTCTATAGAAAATGAAGTGCCAAAGGAGAAACCCACAACTTCATTTTTGAGAGGAGAGAATGCACAATGTGGGTAGCTTGCTTTTATATTTAACACAGTGAAAGACTCACAGAAAAAACTTGCCCTTCTGGTTCAAGTTCCCTTTAGTCCCCAGTTCAGCATCAGATATTTGTGTGATTTGGTCGGGCACGGTGGCTCACGCCTATAATCCCAGCACTTTTGGAGGCCAAGATGGGTGGATCACTTGAGGTCAGGAGTTCCAGACCAACCTGGCCAACATGGTGAAATCCCGTCTCTACTAAAAATGCAAAAATTAGCCGGCCATGGTGGCAGGTGCCTGTAATCTCAGTTACTCGGGAGGCTGAGGCAGCAGAATCACTTGAACCCGGGAGGTGGAGGTTGCAGTGAGATGGTGCCACTGCCCTCCAGCCTGTGCGATAGAGCGAGACTCCACTTCAAAAAAAAAAAAACAAAGATATTTGTGTGATTTATTTGCTGGCTTACCGTGTCAGAATGTATTTAGATTTCAGGCATTTTTCTACCATCTTTTTAATTTGACTCAGAATAAGAATGTTTTCATCTTGCTTATTATGTTTCACTTTTAAAATAGCTGCCTCAGGCCGGGCGTGGTGGCTCACCTCTGCAATCCCAGCTCTTTGGGTGGCCGAGGTGGGCGGATCATGAGGTCAGGAGATCGAGACCATCCTGGCTAACACCGTGAAACCCCGTCTCTACTAAAAATACAAAAAAGTAGCCGGGCGTGGTGGCGGGCGCCTGTAGTCCCAGCTACTCGGGAGGGTGAGGCAGGAGGATGACGTGAACCTGGGAGGCGGAGCTTGCAGTGAGCCGAGATCGCGCCACTGCACTCCAGCCTGGGCGACAGACGAAGACGCCATCTCAAAAAACAAACAAAACAAACAAAGAAACAAACAGCTGCCTCAAAAACGTGAGTGATAATTTAGGGGGCTTGGAAGATGCCTTTCCAGGAGGCCTCGGTGGCTGGGGTCTCGGCTGTAGTCATATTGGACTTTCGGTATCTAAATGACTGTCGCCCACTCTCCTTTCCCTGCCTCTGAGCTTTCATTTTCCTCAGTCTGCTATAATCCTCTACTCTTGGTCAACTCCCACGCCTTCCATGACCCCATCAGTCTGTGAGTCACTCCTGTTCTCATTCACAATACTTTGTGGGATTGATGAATTAAATCTCATAGTATCCTGAATTTGAACCAACCTGTAGATCTTCAATAAGTATTTTTTAAAAGGGAATCAAATTTCCTTGTTTTGTGTTACTTTAAAAACTACATTTCTTCAAAGACAAGTAGCCTGAGTGGTATCTCAATGGAAAGTTACCTTCCCAAAGCCATTCTACAGTATCTGCAATTGCCTTAAAATTCTGCCAATCCGATTAATCTTATTTTAACCACAAAAATGACTTTCCTGAATACATCTTATGATGATCCTAAGTGATACCTAAAGTGATAAACGGATGAAACGACAAGTGAAGTGGCTTGTTTGAAAGGTTTCCGCGGATGGCCCTCCTTTCCGTCGCCCTTCCCTGTGGGTATAAAAGAAACTGCAGTCATGTGAAAGATTTGTGTTTGCCTGGATTGGGAGCACGCGGGCTTGGAAAAGAGGTGCACGTGCCCTGTTCTCTCTTGGGTATTTTGCTGTGGATGCATGTGATTCTGATCTCACAAACGGCTGGTGTGCTTTAGAAATTGAAAAATAAATGAGAATCCAAAGACACTGACAGATCATGTAGAATTTAATTTCAACTGTTACTTGAAGAGAAGTTGTGAGAAAACACCCACTTTCTGAAAGTAATCTTCTCTTTAACAACACTGGTTGGAGATTTTCAAAATGGCTATACACACACATTTATACACATTTATACACACATATTTAAATTTTTATAGTAATAGATGTAATGGATTGTCTTACCCAAGAATTTAATTTCTGAATAAAAAAAATCTTTCCAAGGTAAATACTTATAATACAATTCTTCCTTTCCTATATGACCACAACTTAATGTAGAACTTTTACAAAACAGTCCTTTCATTTCACTCCCTTTGCTTTGGAATGCTGAGTCAGTGTGCTGTTTGAAATCCCAAGGCTGGGTGTGGGTGGAAATAGTAAGTCATGGGTTTTAAGACGCAGAACAATCAGGAAAGGTACTTTGACTCTGGACTCTGTCTCTTCAGCCCCTTTGTGGATTTTAGCACAGGATAACTTGCAACATCAGCATTTCACTCTTTGCCTGCACTTCTCCTACCTTTGGGGCAGGATTAGGAGCTCTTTGAGAGTAGGCTCTGTTTGTTATTCAGATCACATGGCATGCAGTTGGCAGAAAATAGATGCATGTTATTGATGATGCTGAGAATACCAGGATAGACAGCTGTGGGAGGTGTTTCACTCTTAATTGTGTGGCATGAAGAGCAGTCAGCAGGAGAGTTGGCAGCTCTGACTTCTAGAATTCCACTTAAGAAATGGAGCGCCACTGATTCAGATCACCAGAGAATCTCATGGGTACACCTCAAAGGCAATATGACAAACAGTGTGATCAATAGTCATTTTAGGGTTCTCCTCTGCTACCAGTGTGTATTCCATGAAAATAGGCATGCCAAAAAAAGGAATCTTAAGCCTGTGAACCATGGAAAGGGTCAGAAAATAGCTATGGTAGCAGGCAAAAACTAGAAATGTCAAAAATTGGGCAGAAGAGAGAAAGGAGAAGGTAAAAAAGCAGATGAAAAGAATACCTTGTATAACAGAAAACCAAACACCACATGTTCTCATTTATAAGTGGGAGGTAAAAGATCAGAACACATGGACACATAGAGGGGAACAGCACACATTGGGGCCTATTGGAGGGTGAAGGGTGGGAGGAGGGAGAGAATCAGGAAAAATAACTAATGAATACTAATGAATACAAGGCTTAGTATTCTGGGTGATGAAACAATAATCTATACAACAAATTCTCATGACACACTTTTACCCATGTAACGTAACAAACCTGCACATTCTGCACATGCATCCCTGGACTTAAAATAAAAGTTAAAAAAATACCTTGTATAAAATAGAAATTGGGTGGGGGAATACAAGGCTGGGAGGGGGAGAGGAACTGATTTCAAGAGCAAACTCACATAGATAACTGGGCCTCTTAAAATGCCAGCATTCTGTGTTTTCAAGCCAGCAGGAAATGCTTTAGAAGAGTAGCAATATCCTTTGCTGAAGCCCATTTAGTTTCAAAGTGGAAATGTCAATAAGACTTGTGTGCCTGTGCCTCCCAAGCCAGAGGGATCTCCATGCTTTGTGTTGGGCAGTATAAAACAGAGCTCTTAGGTCTGCAAAGAGTATTTCTTCTGAAAATAAGCCTACTGAAAATCAACTTTTATTACATTTTCTTGCACAATCCACATGCATTCTGGTTTTCTTCCTAGCATGCCAGATCCTGATTCATTAGGAGAGAAAAACAACTTCATTTTAAGCACTCTTTTCATTGTTTTCTATCCCATGGACTCCATGTTTTGAAAGATTTTGTCAGCCAAACTGCTTTTGATGAGCAATTTATATTTCCACTTTTCTTAAATCAAATGTATAGACCAAAGCTTTGTTTGGATGGGTATTTTCTTATTACTGATACAATTCCAGCAAACAACTTCGTGTCTGAGATAGTCTGGGAGGCAGGAGTTGCAATTTGACCCTCTGACTGCCAACATAGCTGACTCTATTCGGGCAGTTTTGCCAAAATTGAATTTGAACATCTTGAGGTGGGACAAATGCTGTCTAGTTTTCCTTTGGTGTTACTTTGGCTTCATGCACTGCAATGGAAGGTCTGGCTCCTGAGGGCTCCAGGAGAAGGTATAACTTCCACAAATCTTCTGAACGAATGGAAAATAGCTCTGGATCCTGATTTCTAACATTTACAGTCCCTGAGCATCCTGGAGACCCCAGAATAGAGACCATAACTGGACATTCCAGGTAACCTATGTGGTTTCTGTCTGGTGTGATCACATTCCAAGGCCATCTTTTTTTATGACTAAAATTTGTATTTTGAGGTAACTGTAGATTCACATGCAGTTGTAAGAAATAACACAGACAGATCCCATGTACTTTTTATCCAGTTTCACCCAATGGTAACATCTTGCAAAACTATAATACGATATCACTATAGGATATTGACACTGATACAGTCGAGATACAGAACATCCCTTCACCACTAGAATCTCTTACCCTTTTGGCTTCACACACTTCCCTCCTGCCAACCTCTTTCCTAATCCCCAGCAATAACTAATCTGTTCTCCATTGTCTATAATTTTTGTCATTTCAAGAATGTTCTATAAATGGAAGCATACAGTCTGTAACTTTTGGGGATTGATTTTTTCACTCAGCATGTTTTTTTTGGAAATTCATACAGGTTGTTGCATGTATTAATAGTTCATTTCTTTTTATTACTCTCGTGTAGATATATAAACAAAATATATAAATAAATAGTTCATTTCTATAAACAATTTTAGGAACTATTTCTACTTTTTTGCTATTACAAATAAAGCTATAGTATATACTTTATAGTATATACTATAAACATTTGTATATAGGTTTTGGTGTGAACGTAAGTCTTCATTTCCCTGGGATAAGTACCCAGGAATGTGATTGCTAGGCTGTATGGTAGTTACATGTTTACTTTTTAAAGAAACTGACAAACTGTTTTCCACCCCAGGGCATCTTAATCACCAACTATCTCTACAAAGGATAGGCTGTTTCTATTAACTTTTTCATACTTTGCTTATAACTTTTGTGCAACCTTTTCGCTACAATGTACTATGGCAAACTATCACTTAGGCAATATAGAAACTCTCTTATCACATGCCTTTTGTTCTCTCTATTTGCTTGTTTCTTCTTTTCATCTTCTGATCTTTAGAGAGCAATAGAGATAATAACCAGCTCTATCCAGAAAGGAAATCAAAATAATCTTTTAAAAACATACAGTAATATCCGCTCCTGTTCTCACCTTGGGTTAAGCAAAAAAGGAAAAGGAAATTTGATCTGAATATTACAGGAAAAAATAGACTTTAAACTCTGCCTAAAAAATGTCACACCAATTTGATGATGTGGTCAACATTGTGCAAAAGAATGAAAATTTATAAAAAGTGAGTCCCTATGCAATAATCTTAGTTGCTTTTCTTTTTATAGTGAAACATGTTTTTAAAATTACTCTAGTATTAAATATACACTGCACCTTTGTTGAAAGGTGCAGTGCTTTGAAAGTACACTGCTCATTGCTGAAATCCTGCCAGAATTAAAAAATGAGGCAGAAGAATAGCATTTTGGGTCAGGCATTGATCACAGCAAGAGGATGGAAAACAGCGAGTAGTAATAATAGTAACAATATGGAAGCAGAGTGATGGACCCCCAGGGCAAGAAGAGCCAAGTAGAGGTCAATTAGCCCATCTGACTCATTTAACTGTATTTTGGATGACAGTATTATTCTGCAATACAGTACCTCCACATTTCGTTTCCATAAGTGCATACAAGATGGACACAATTCAATAGTCCCCCTTATCCTGGGGGAATATGCTCCAAGATCCCGAGTAGATGCCTGAAACCTTGGATAGTACTGAACCCTATATATATTATGTTTAAAAAAAATACATACATACCTATGATAAAGTTTAATTTATAAATTAGGTACAGTAAGAGATGAAAAACAATAACCAATAATAAAATAGAACAATTATAATATTGTACCAGCATCCCCACTTTTGTGTTTTGGGCCATTAGTAAGTAAAATAAGGGTTCCTTGAACACAAGCACTGTGATAACATGACAACCAAGAGGGCTACTAAGTGACTAATAGACAACTGGCCACTTGAATACAGCATGGAGATGCTGGACAAAGGGAGGTTGCACGTCCCAAGTGTGATGAAGTGGGATGGCCAGAGATTTCATCACGCTACTCAGAATGGGGCACAACTTAAAATTTATGAATTTATTTCTGGAATTTTCCATTTAATATTTTCAGACTGCAGTTGACTGAGAGTAACTGAAACCATGGAAAGTGAAACCATGGATAAGGAGGGGACTTCTGTACCATCTGTTCTAAAAATATAACCCAAAGCTCAAAGCTTCAATTAAAAGAAAAGCCCACTCTCACTGGGGCTTAACTCTGTAAATCTGAGCATAGTAATTTAAGAGACAGGATTGCACATAGGTTTTCATGTCTGAGGGAGCTGGATTTGAATACTGTCCTCACCTCTTCTTAGCTAGCGGTAAGTGTTGGGAGATGATTCTCCATGGGTTTCTCACATTTCTGCACTTCTTGTGTCAGCTTTTGTATCAGAGAATCTATTCAAGGATGTTTGTATAGTGAATAGTCTTCAAAGATACAATGTCTCCTTCCAGGTCAGGGAGCAGATGTGTTTGCTATTCTAGATCATAAAATTAATGGCATTTTTGGGGAAAAAATTTGGGTGAGTTTACTAGCAGCCCTTTTACAAGACTGGAAGTTTCCTAAGCTTGGGGTTCCTTAGCTCTCAGGCCCATTGCGTGTGTGTCATCCACCTGGACTGATCCTCATTGACTTCGTGGGACTTGGAAGGTAAGGGGAACTTGAGTGACCAACCGTCCCAGTTTGCACAGGACTCTCAATGTTAAGTTGAAACAGTCCTGGGCAAAATGATCACTTTAGCTGGGAAACTGATGAGTATCTGATGCTTACACAGCTGTCTGCTATGTCATGAAAATGAACTCCTTTGTCTCTGACCCAGGAATCACATGTCTTTTGTGAGCACACATGAAACTGGCAGCCTAACTCATTAGCTTGCAAGTAGGGTAAAGTCTCAGACACCTCACAGTTTTTGATAGTGAGATGTTTGGCAAGTCCTTCTCTAAGCCTCCATTTTCTTTACTGTTAAATGCAGATGTCAACATCTGCCTCAGAGAGTTGTGAGTAAGAAATGTACCAGTTTTTCAGAGTCCTCAGCCTGACCACTCTGCCCAGGACATAAGTCTTCAACAGATATTGACAGTTTGTAACTATAATTCTTATTAGATATAATTGTTCTAATTCAATCATCTAACTGGTTGGGTTGGTGTGGTTTGTATATTGGTATCTTCTTCTCTGTGTCTTTACACAATGGAATGTGTCAGATTTTAAATGCCCAATTAAGTATTTTTAATCATTTTTATTACCAAGATCAGATTGATTCATGGTTGAGTCTAGTTACTGATTAAAATGTCCTTCAACTGGATAATTCAGTAACCTTATAGTTGTTGCACTTATTGCAAAGCTCTTTGTAATCTGGTAAAAACAATGTCTAATGGTGTTTAATGAGTGACCTTTGACCTTCCTTAAAGCTTTCCAGGAAATCAAGTTCCAGGTAACACTCTTGAGAGATTATCTGCATGGAGTAACATGGCAGCATTTCGCTTTGATCGAATAAAATAAATGTCATATACATACTCGTTCATCTCAGCTGCCATGGCAAACAAAGTTGGAAAACAGCATTCCCATTTTTTTTTGTATTTCCAAAGATTTTATGTATTTTTGTTGTTGTTGATATGTGATATATTTATGGCTCTTTTTTCTAAGAGTCAGAGACAATTTTCTTTTTTCTTTTTACATACAGAATCTTTCTCTGTTGCCTAGGCTACAGTGTAGTGGCACGATCATGACTCACTGTAACCTGGAACTCCTGGGCTCAAGAGATCCTCCTACCTCAGCCTCCTGAGTAGCTGGGACTGCAGGTGCGTGTTACCATGGCTGGCTTATTCTTGTTTTTCTTGTGGAGATGGGGGTCTCAATATTTTGCCCAGGCTGGCTTCCAACTCCTGGCTTCAAGTGATCCTCCCACCTCAGCTTCCCAAAGTGCTGGGATTATAGGCTTGAGCTACTGCACCCAGCCGACAATTTTCTTCAGAAGAAAAAGAATCCCAGTTTTTCTTGATTTGGAGGGATTCAGAATAACAAACATCTGGGCAGTCTTTTGCTCATTTGGAGACGTGGATAATGCTCATATTTTGTGTGACAAAGGAACATAACATTCCTTTCATGGTTACAAAAAAAGCATATTTAAACTGAATGTGGTTGTGGGATGACTTGAAACTGTCTAGGAAAATGGATCCCATTTGGGACACTATGATTATACCTCAGCCAGTTCATTTCATGTGCAAGACAAGAGTGACAAACAGAAATGAAAACCCAGGGCCTCTGCCTCTACTCAGATGTCATAAAGAGTGGGTAGAGTTCACACATTATTCTATTTCTGTTCTTAACTACTGATTTCCATTTCACTTGCAGGCTCAGTTCAGTTCTGGTTGTTTTGCAAATGTAACATGAGACTCAGTAAATTCACTCCGAGGCCATCTGACTTTATCTTTTCTGCACTGGCAACTGCCTTGGTAGTTTCCTTGGATCAGACATGAGGATTTATGGCTTGATGTTTATTTGTAGGAGATAGAAAACAATCAGAAACGTTGCCTAAAGGGAGCCAATTCTTGGTGTGATGTAACCATATGAACATGGGCATCCCTCTCTGACCAAAGTTGGAAATCCTCCAACAGCCTCAAATGTTCTATTAGTTTCTGTAAGGAAACTAGACCCATCAATAATGACCACTAATGTATATTCTGATTTTTTATCTTATTTATTTTTTTATGATGGAGGTAAAATTGACATACTATAAACACATTTTTATATTTGAAGAACTGTTTGTTCCCGTTTTCCTTTCGAATCCAGTGGCTCTGCCCAGAGCCAGGAACTCCTTTCTCCATCTCCTAATGGCTTAAGCTCTGAACATGCCTTTCTTCACCCCAAGGTCTCATCTTTAGACAATGTCCCCTTTATTCTGTAGGCCCAAGGCTCTATGGCTTTGTCTTATTCCTGTGCTATTAAGGAGATGTATATTGGCAGCTCTCTTGGCAGTTCTAGAGCCTACTGCCCCATGACTCCATCAGGCTTTCATTTACCCTCCACTCTTCCTCCAGGACAGGCCTCCGTCTCTCCCCCACAGGGTTGCAGTTCTGCACTTCTGCCCTAGGTTTGTTTGTTTGTTCATTTGTTTTATTTTTATTTTTATTTATTTATTTTTTGCCTCAGTTGAGTGCTTTCCACAGCTTTGGGAGACAGCTTTGGATGAGTGGTGACCTCTGCTGAACCCTGGCCTTCCCGTCCAGGTTGTGCTCTGTGGTTTTGCCTTCTGCTGCAACCCTACTATTGGTCCCTGTATTCATCTTCTTGGGCTGCTGTAATAAAGTACCACAAACTGGGTGGTTTAAATGACAGAAATTTGGCTGGGCATGGTGGCTCACACCTCAGCACTTTGGGAGGCTGAGGTGGGTGGATGACTTGAGGCCAGCAGTTCGAGACCAGCCTGGCTGACATGGCAAAAACCCATCTCTACTAAAAATACAAAAATTAGCCAGGTGTGGTGGCGCATGCCCGCAGTCCCAGCTACTCAGGAGGCCGAGGCATAAGAAGTTCTTGAACCTGGGAGGTGGAGGTTGCGGTGAGCCGAGATCACACCACTGCACTACAGCCTGGGCCACAGAGCAAGACCTTGTCTCAGAAAAAGAAAAAAAAAAAAAGAAGAAGAAGAAAAGACAGGAATAATCATCAATCAACAAACCCTATTTCCAAATAAAGTCATGTTCATAGGTACTAGAGGTTAGGACTTCAATATCTTTTGGGGGAACACAATCCAACCCATAACAGTCCCATTGCTTTCACTCTGCTTTTAGTGAAGGACCAGAAAAAAAGCCCATAAAGAAACTGATCTGAGACTCAGGCCATGGTATGAGCCCAGGCAGCTGGCTCAGGGGCAGTGAAGGCTAAACTCCAACTAAGCCCCTCTCCAGGCCATGCCCCCTGAGCCTTCTACCACAATGCATGACACATCCCATGAGGCTTCAACCACCCAAAAGGTTTTTGTTTTGCTTTTTTGTTTTTGTTTTTTCCTAATTTGCACCAAGGTGCTCTACAAGCTGGCTGAAGTCTCCTAAGGTGAATGTCTGGTTTATTCATGGATATCTGCTATGCTGAACACAGATTTTTTTTTTCCAATTCCGTCATATTAGGCTTGTGACCTTATATAAGATCTGTAGTTTGTCTTGCTTTAAAAATGAGTTTAGCCTTTCTTTTAGCAGAAACAGCATTACGATTATAATTTTTATCATCAGTTCAAAATTGGTTTTTCTGTAAAAACTGTCAAGGTTCAGAAGAAGGCAGCATAACAAGCCTATGTGTGTGGGATGAATTGGAATCCAGGCAGGTGAGGCAGCCTTGCTTCCTGCCTCCCCTCCGTTCAGCCTTCACATGTGCCTCACAGGCTCAGCATATGAAAAGCTGGAAGAAACAATGGTCGCTATTTTCTCACAGCAGCCAACTGTGGAATGAAAACGGAGATCTGGACTTGCTTATTATTTGCAAAATTCCAGATATATTTCGCTAGTAGTTTGTAATTAAAACAGAAAATACCATCCACCACAGTGCGAACCTCTTCTCCCAGCAGCATGATTGAGCACTGAAACATCTGAATCACTTTTAAATCTAGTCATTGTCCATTCAATTAGTTGGACCACAGTAGCCCAGGCTCAGCTTTCTAATTCTGGAGTTTGGCAAACATGGACAGGATCTCGGTTGTTCACTGGGGATGGGAGTGCCAGCTTTGGAGACCAGCCTGAACAGCATCTGTCTCTCCATTTAGTGCTGACGCTGTGTTCAGCCTTCCCATGAATTTATTTGCCTGGGCATCTTTGCCAAATGAGTTGGGTACATCTGAATGGAGACCATATTTCCTTGCCTACAACCTCTCTGGAGAGCTCGCAGGTACAGGACTCTGAGATAATGACCTAATTGCTCAATATAAGCCATAAAAAAATCTATGGTCTATACGAATCTACTGTGGGGATAGATTTAGGGGTAGATTAATAATTTTTGTCAGCATATACTGCTTTTCTAAGTAAAGTCTGAGCATGTTCTTCTACTATTTTTAGATAAAATAGAGGATTTTTACATTCCTTTTTCTTTTTATCTATAGTGATGGTTTACTGCTGTGCAGAAGAGCCTGAGTTTTGCTCATTAACTCATATGTTCACACAAATATTATAATAAAATATTCCCAGGTGGTTGAATCAGAGACCCAGGAGCTCCAATGTGAATGGTAGATAGGGCTTCTTAGAAGCAAAATGGGAGTGAATATCCAAGAGATCTGTGAAAATGACCTTGGGAAGGGATATCCCTGGAGGTCCACTTTGTAGATGTCCTGTAACAAAAAGAAGCAGGGGCCATGAAAAGCCTCTCAGGGCCGGTGCTGGCTGCAGCAAAGTCAGGGCCTCAGGGCAGTAGAGGTCCCCCAGGCAGAGACCAGGTTTAGGGCCTGCAGTGTTGGCCATTGGGACGGGGGTGGTGGGAGGGTGAGGGAATGGGGAGGCATTTGTGGCAGGTGGGGAGATAGAGGTGGGAGCAGTATGGGGAGATCAGGGGAAAGGGATGGGTGAGACGCTGTAGTTCTCAAGGGCACAGCAGTAGTCCCCACCGCCATATCACTTCTGCCCTGTGGTTTTTGGGTGTCGTCCCAAATGCCCAGCCTCCGAGCATGGTTCTCCAGCTCTCCTGGCAATTTTGGATGAGCCTGTCTCTATCCTCTTAATAAGTCCCTTTTCTGTCTAACTTAACCAGAGTCAGTGTCTGTCACTTGCAGCTAAGACCCTAACTGATTTGGGTATTCCGCTAGGGAAGCCAGAACTTGAAGCTAGGCAGCTGGACTACAGAGCCCACACTCCTAAGCCCTGCAGGAGCCCCTTCTACCATGGGCCAGTCACTGTGCCAGGTACCAGGCCCGGTGCCTTGCTGAGGGGGACCATACAGATGATTGTCCAAAATGGAACACTTTTGTGAATGAAAAAGGATTCTCTTTATAATTATGCCAGGACTGTTCTAAGCTTCCTACCTATATGCCCTACTGAGGAATTATGGCTTTTTCCTTATGCTGTAGAGGTTAACGGGATCTGCTGAAAATTATATATATAGTTTAGGGCCCAGAGCTAAGGGTCAGACTCAATTCTATTTCAATTCTCCAACTGCAGTGGTTAGTTTTATGTGTCAACTTGGCTGGCTTAAGGGAAGTCCAGATAGCTGGTAAAACATTATTTCCGAGTGTGTCTGTGAGGGTGCCCTGGGAGAGATGAGACTTTGAATTGGTGAACTGAGAAAAGAAGACCGGCCCTTATCAATGTGTGTTGGCATCACTCATCTGTTGAGGGGCTGACTAGAATGAAGAGGTGGAGGAAGAAAAAAGTTGCTTTCTTCTGGATGTTTCTTTTCTCCTGCCTCAGTCATTGGAGATTGTGGTTTGTGGTACTTTGGGGCCTTATATAAGTTGTTTCTCCCTCCTTGCTTGCCAGTTCTCAGGCCTTTATATTTGGACTGAATTACATCACTGGCTTTCCTGTTCCTCAGCTCCAGATGGCAGATCTTGGGATTTGTCTGCTTCCATAATTGCGTAAATCAATTTCCATAATAAATCCCCTTATCTATCTATCTATCTATCTATCTATCTATCTATCTATCTATATCCTATTGGTTCCATTTCTCTGGAGAACTCTGACTAATACACCAAGATAAAGTCAGTAATGTCTATTCTGCTAAATGTCCATTTAATTTCTTTACCAGCAAATATGAAAATCCTATTTAAAGAGTAGACTTTTCTAGAAGGATAATACCTACCTGCCTTTAAGTGCATATGCAAAAGTATTCTAGATAATGCTCACCAGGGGCAGTAAGTTTAAGAAAAAAATGAAGCAAAAAGGAAAGAACTGCATTATTTTTAAGGAGTCCATGAAATTAACAAACCATGAAATGAATTGGTAATTGAGGATATACCTGAGATAAGGTTAGTAGTTCCATGGAAATCCATAGGGCAGAAGCATACAGAGATGTTTTATGCTTTTAGCGTTTCCTTTGAGCGGGGTCTTCCATTTGTTTGAAAGAAATATGTATGAGAAGCTGCAGAAAAGAGTGAGGCCTCAAAGGGCAGTCACGCCACAAGACAGAATTGGTAAACTGCCTTCCAAAGAGGGTTTCTGTCAATTGAGAGGCCCTTGGTTAAGCATCTTAAAGAGTTTGGATCTGCAGGCATGGGCTATGCAAAAATGGGCTTGAAGCTGGAGCAGAGCTTAAAGGCTCTGCACAGATCAGGGAGGAGGAAATACAGAAGGAGAATAAGGGAGGGAGAAGCCAGAGGGACTGGGAACCATATGGAGAAGTCTTGGAGAAAAAAGCTTTCCTACATCAATTCTGTTAGGGGCAAGACTAGAGGGGGCTTTTAAGAGAAGAGAAGTATCTAATGTGCTGCCTGATTTGACCTCTCTTTGTTACCCACAGAGCTTCAGTAAAGACCAGAAAAATGAAATCCAAATGCTAGGAGTAATGAGCTTCTTGTGAGAGTCAGTGTTCTGCCATCAAATTGGCATGGGACCAGGGTGTAGTTAATGCGGTGGGGTGAAGGGGTGGCTGACCAGTGGGCATCTTCCTTGATAAAAGTGTGCTTATTTTTTTACAGGATACAAAATTACGGCTAGATAGGAGGAATAATAATTTCCAGTGTTTCATACCACTGTAGAATTACTATAGTTAATGATAATACATAATTGCAAGTAGCTAGAAGGAGGATATTGAATGTTGCCAACATTGAAACAATGTTGGATACATGTTTGCGATGGTGGATATGCTAAGTACCCTGATGAGATCACTGTACATTACACATATTGAAACATCACGATGTACCCCATGAATATGTACAATTATTGTTGATTAAAAATAAATACATATATAAATAAAACAAAAATGTTAAATAGTTATAAATGTGCTTATTTTGAAAATTGGCAAGGAGTCAGGAGAGGGAGGGAGGAAAGAAACCTCAGTGGACTAAGGAGACCATAACTCTGGGAGAGCTGACATTGATGAGATGAGGAAAAATACAGAGAAAGATGAAAAGGGTTAGAATTCCAGAGGGAATTTGAGAAGGGAGCTCTGTCAAGATTTTAGCTCAAGTACAGACATGGAGTGACAGCATGGTGAGAAGAGGGACAGGTGATGCAGACATCCCTGTATCACTGAGGCTTAAGTAGCTTGCACCACAAGTCATAGAGAAACATGGTTAAGAGGCTCGGCTAGGCAAAAAACTTGGAATGCCTGGGGACAAGTTGAAGCAATATTGTTGAAGATTACCCTACTGAGCTTTGGTGAAGCCATGGGCTTTGTTCACCCATCTGCCTTTAATTTTTCTTTCTCCAAATGTTGCTTATTATTTCTCCAATTATGCCTAGTAGATTAAGCAGGTGGCTGTACATGGTGGAAAAGGGCACACTTGTGACTTTTCTCCTAGTCCTACTTCTTCCTCTATTCACTTCTAATTTCTGTCCATCCTCCAGAGCAGAGAGTGCAAACTTTTTCTTTTATCATAAAGATTGTCGAATATCAAAAATATCCAGGCCAAGCATGGTGGCTCATGCCTGTAATCCCAGGACTTTGGGAGGCTGAGGTGGGTGGATCACTTGAGGTCAGGAGTTCGAGACCAGCCTAGCCAACATGGCAAAACCCTATCTCTATTAAAAATACAAAAATTAGCTGGGTGTGGTGGTGAACACCTATAGTCCCAAATACTTGACTTGGGAGGCTGAGGCATGAGAATTGCTTAAACCTGGGAGGTGGAGGTTGCAGTGAGCCGAGATTGCACCATTGCACTCCAGCCTAGGTGGCAGAGCATGATCCTGTCTAAAAAAAAAAAAAAATCCAGGAAAATTATAAAAGCATTTGTTTCTACTGATTAAAAAATGCATACAGTCAAAAATATTGCCAATGCAAAAACATTTCAATGGAATATTTATCTTATTAATTTTAACAGCATCTATAAACAGTTGAAAATACACATGTATTTGTTAGGATTAGACTAACTGTAACAGAGATCTGAAAAACAGTGGCTTAAATAATGTACAATTTATTTCTCTATCACATGAAATGTGGTGTAAGGCTCCACAATCACTGGCAACCCAGGCTACTTCCAGCTTTTGACTGCATAGTCACTAGAGTGGGGCACTTGTCATCACTATCCAAGATAGAAGTCTATCTAACATTTCCACATCTCGAGAAGTAGGGTGAAGGAAAGAGGAAGAGAAGGAGCCAAGGGCATACATCTCAGTTGTCTCTTAAGGAAATTTCTGGAAATTTCCGTGTTATCTGTTACATCCCATTGGCCAGAGCTTAGTCATACCTTACATCTAGCTGCAAGGGAGGCTGGGAAATTGGGTCTTTATTCCTGGCTGTCATGTGCTCAGATAAACTGTGGACACTCAAAAAGAGAAAATTTAGAATGTGCTTATTTTGAAAGTTAGCAGGGATTATTATTAGAGGTAACTAGCATTTTCTGCCCCAACAGATATGTGTCATTTGCCCACAGCCACATGGCAATTCAGTCCAGGGTCGGGACTAGATAGAAGCTAGTTCTCCTAGATTTCCTGCCGCCTTCTGTCTCATATCATTTTTATTCTCACTCCTTATCTTGTCCACTGAATGGCATACATATCTGTCTCATGGGTAAATGCCTCTCTAGCTTTCTTAAATTGCCATTTTCCCTTGTGGGTGTTTGACATTCTGGTAATATTTAATATATGTGATACTGTGTATGAGTCTTCTTGCCACACTTAATCCCACATAGCGTAATACTCTCAAGTCACCATAGATAAGATATTTGGGGTTTAGGATGGTTCCTGAGGCACCTAAGAGAGTGCAGAGAAAGCAAGGAGCAAACAAGAATTGGTTGCAGCTCATGGAGTAATTCTCGAGATAATCAGGGGAAGCTGCCTTTGGCAGAGACTGAGACTTACATACCCTTGAGGGTATGTAAGAGGGTGAAATATGTGAATAATAAAGGAAGTCTTAGTGCTTGGGTGGTCTCTTGTGTAATATACTTTCAGAAGGTGAAAAAATATTTACGATTTTTGACTGTGTTGTTGCTGTACACAGCTCAACACTAAAGATGGGAGCTTTATCATTTGAACAGGGCATAATAACCATGGGTTTCAATTTCTTTTTCTTTTTCCTTTGTGCACTATTTTGAAGTAGCAAGTAAAATTGGGGTATCAACATTTGCAGAAAATTGACACATCCTACTCAACATTGTATCTTAACTTCCAAATCTTGCACAAATTCTTCTTTTGGGCAACTATCTCACCTTTGAAATTAAAAAAAACATGTATATAAAACTAATAACTTTTTAGCCCTTTTACAAGGCCAGACCCTCATTTTTGATCACAGCAAAAGAATGAATGCATAGGTATAATTGGATAGATGTGGATATAGGTGTATTTTAGCTTTGTATGCCTTTCTTCAGGAAGAGGAACTGTGGAGCCAACTCTTGACTCTGGTGTGAAATCTCTTTGACTGATTCACTGCTCTCAGCATGACGAGGCAAAGGAATCAGTTTGGGTGTAATCAAGGAAGTGGAATTACTAGGAGTATTATAGAGGAAAGGATTCATTACACAATTTTGGGAGAAGCTGGGAAAGTAAGGCCTGAAAGGAGGAATTGGAAGATCAGAGAAAAGTCACTAATCTGCCCCCAAGATGGGCAATTTGGAACTTGTCGGGGAATCTGGGAAGCCAGATACAGTCAGTTGCCAGAGTTGGACCGTGAGGGAAAGCTGGTTGAAAGTTGTGATCTCTGCATAGCAATTGCTTCTGAGGGTCTGTAGCCAGGCATCTGGCAGTGGGCTGTTGGATGCGGTTGGTCAGCAGTGTTGGCAGTTAGCAAAAGCTGAACACAGAGCAGGAGAGAGCAAGAAGCTGCAAGCTGCCGCCTCCTCTCCATCTGTCTGTCAACTTCAGAGAATAATGGCTACTGCTTTACTCCTGCCTTACAAATCTTGCACAAATTCTTCTTTTGGCCAACTCTCTCTCAGAACCATATGGGGGTTCTGGGAAATGTAGTTCTAGATTAACCCAGTTGACACAGTACACATTCCCATAGTAAAATAGCCAAATAAAGGAAAATCATTGTTTGTGCATTTTAAGGCAAATTCCAATATTAATGAGCCCCCAGTTCACCTGGTTCATATATTCACATGTAAGAAAATGAAAAGTCATAGAAAATTTGCCAGTTGCAAAATATCATACAATGTTTACATTTTATAAATATGAAATTGCTGTAAAATCTTGCCCTTAAGATTCCCATTATAGATATGGTTTTGATTTCTAGTAGGTAGAGGGGAAAACTGCCCAAGAGAATTAGTTGAAATATTGAATGCTTTCCAGAGTTTGACAGAGTATTAAGAACAGAGGGCTATACTCTGTGGACCATAAAGTATCCCACGCCATTTACAAAGGCGATTTATCCCAGTAACAATTTTACTAATAGTGTCACACTTGGTGCTTATTAATGCTCATTACAGATTATTTCCCTTAGCTCCATTATGCTTTAATCTCAGCTGTTTTCTGGCACATTAACAGTATGGCAGACCCCCCAAAGGAAGGCTGGTCACAGACTTAATGTTATGCAAAAAATGATTTGGCCAGTGAATTGGATGGATTAGAAAACTCAAGTAGGATCTTATTCTCCTCAGAAGACTCCAGGAGGCTGTGGAAACTCAAGTGTGGATAACCGTGTCCTCTTTATAGAGTAGAGGCCTCAGAGAAGCGTTAGGTGGAGAGCTGCCAGAGAAGAGGCCGCTTTAGTCTTGTTTTTTTGGAAACTAACATAATATTCGAAAGTACGTGCCACTGTTTCAACCTTGAAACATTATCCATTCCCTCCCAGGCTCTGACTAGGTTGCGAGGCATCAAGAGGTTGTGTCTCTTCCTCCAAAGGCTTCCATGAGCCATCTGCAGGGCTGGCCCATGGTAAATCCGTGGAAGAGGATGACAATGCCTTCTCTACTGCCTTTCCTTCCACTCTCTTTGGCCCTTTAGACACTCCCTCCCCTGGTGCTAGGTGTCCTCATGAAGACTTTGGTTTTTGTTTTTGTTTTTGTTTTGTTTTGAGACAGAGGAGTCTCATTCTATTGCCCAGGCTGGAGTTCAATGGCATGATCTCAGCTCACTGCCACCCCTGCCTCCCGGGTTCAAGCAATTCTCCTGCCTCAGCCTCCCAAGTAGCTGGGAGTACCGGTGCATGCCTCTGCACCTGGCTAATTTTTGCATTTTTAGTAGAGATGGGGCTTCACCATGTTGGCCAGACTGGTCTTGAACTCCTGAGCTCAGGTGATCCACCCACCTCAGCCTCCCAAAATGCTGGGATTATAGGCGTGAGCCATATTGCCTGGCCCTCATGAAGACTTTGATTGTCCAAGGTCACTCAGTGTCGTTCACTCCTTAGGCCAGCTTTCACTGGCCAGTGCCTTACTTCAGACTTTCCATTTTCTCTGCTCCTGTAAAAATGTTCCATTGCAGTGTCCCTCTGAGACCTTCCCTCAGCTACTATCACAATACTGCTAATGGCTCCAACAATGCTCAGTCAATAAAAGCCTCCTTAATGGTAGCAATTGGGTGTGTCTGGCTTCCCAGGTTTCCCTGCCAGTTCCACATTAAACAATCTGATAGGACGATAATTTGGGCAAGGTTTTGGAAGTTTCCACTGGCCACCTACTCCACCTACATGTAGGGTAAATTACACACATAAATGTCTGTTTGGTTAGTTGTTAATGCAATTGATGGCTAGTGATTATTCAAACTCAAACTTCACACGTTTTGCATCTGTTAGGTACTTAATAAATGCCTGTTGGCTGAAGTAGTTTTGAATAGTCTTTGTTCAAAGATTTTACTCTCTAAATTACAGAGACAATGGGACATCAATATTCCAGGAAAGAGTTAGCAGGAGTTTCAGAGGAAGAGTGGTAATTATGGATGGCAGGGTTGGGTGTGTGGCCAGGTGAGCGGAATCCCTAGCAAGGATATTTGAGGCTCTAAGCCGGGGAAGTCAACATATTTCAGCTTGTGGCAAGATTTGGAAAAGGAGATGAGTCATTGTTGGGGTCTATCATGGAAAAGGCCCAATTGCAAGTGTCCAAACAAAAGAACTAACTGAGACCAACTCAGTCAGTGCCTACAGGGATTCAGACCACTCCTATAAGCATGTCCTTTTTCAGCAGGTCTTGGGTCTCTGGATTCCTTTCATGGGTCCTGTCAGGGTCTCAGTCCTACCGGGTTTAGACCCTGCTGCGCAGGGCTAGGAGGTTTAGACCCTTCTACTGTGTTTCTGTGGATTTGACCACTCTAGACAGCACGTGGCCAGGTACCTCGCATAAGTGGAGTCTTAAAATATTTATCTCTTTGTGACTGGCTTATTTCACTTAGCATAATGTCTTCGGATTCACCCACGTTGCAGCATGTGTCAAAATTTCCTTTCTTTTCGAGGCTGAATAATATTCCATTTCATGAATAGATCACATTTTTTTTTTTTATCTTTTCTTCCGTTGATGGACACTTGGGTTGTTTCTACCTTTTGGCTATTGTGAACAATGCTGCTATATTGCGAGTATGCAAATATCTCTTTGAGTCCTGCTTTTACTTCTCTTGGGTATATATCCACAGGTGGAGTTGCTGGATTATATGGCAATTCTACGTTTAAATTTTTGAGGAATTCCACACCATTTTCCACATGTGGCTGCATCATTATACATTACTGCCAGCAATGCACAAGGGTTCTGATTTATTCGCATTCTCAGTTACAGTCTTTATTGATGTATCTTTAGTGTGACACAGGTTAGTTTAGCTTACAAGCTTACCTGCTTTTTTTTTTTTAATTTTTTTGACACAGGGTTTTATTCTGTCACCCAGGCTGGAGTGTGGTGGCGTCATTATAGCTCACTGCAGCCTCAACCTCCCGGGCTCAAGCAATCCTCCTGTCTCAGCCTCCCAAGTAGCTGGGACTACAGGCATGCACCACCATGCCCAGCTAATTTTTTGCTTGTTTTTAGTGGAGATGAGGTCTCACTATGTTGCCCAGGCTGGTCTCAAACTCCTGAGCTCAAGGAGTCTTCCTGCCTCAGCCTTCCAAAGTGCTGGGATTACAGGTATGAACCACCATGCACGGCCTTACCTGGCATTTTTGACAGCACATTTACCTTACAAAGATTTTGTAAGCTTGCCTTTGAGTGTGGGGGGTTTGAATTGTGATAGCTGTACTGTAACATGAATGGATGGGTTGAACTTATTTTTCGTGGTCTATACTCTGTTTCCTTGGTGATACCTGTGAATAGTGTCCTGGTAGCCAAATTTAACTCAGCTTTGCTCCTGGAAAATGAAAACATGTTTAAAAAACTTGCTGGATTAGAAATTTCTAACCTCTCTTTAGAAAGATGTTATTGTCTGCTTTACTCCAGACTGTTTGCAGCATACCTTGGGTCTTGGCAACATAAACTACTCGTAAAAGCCTTCTGGTACCACAACCTGACCAGAAACTCACTGATTTTAAGCAAATATGTATACAAAAATAAAATCTTATTTTAAAAAGTGGGAAGACAAGGACAATATAGAGTGGCAGTTGTGCAAATGGTAGACTTGCCTTTTGATGGGGACGGTGGCAGGGGGTGGTGATGGGGGTTGGGCAGAGAGAGGAAGCTTCCTCAACTTCCTCCCTACAAGTCTCCGCTGCCCAGGGCAGGCAGGGCTCTTGTGGCAGAGCTGTTGAAGTCACAGGATGTGGCTGCACGTCACTGATGTCCGCATTTTCAATTTGCTGTTATTTAAAGAGCATCAAAAATCCAACATGGAGTATGTTGTTTTTCAAACTGATTTTTATGTTTCTTTGTTTTACTTAATTTCTTGCTTAAATTTTCTAAATGGGAATCCTTTACCCCTGCCTTTAGGAAATGTTTTCTGAGCCAATTATTCCTGAATCTTCCTGGCTTCTTCTGTTTTTTTTTTTTTTTTTTTTCTGAGGAGACTCTCAGGATTTATGCTCCTGATGGCCTTTCCCAGCTTGGCAGAGAGGGCACCTCAACCAGTCAGGAACCCACGTCTCACCCAAGGAAAGAAGCCAGCTCAACACAGGGATCCACCTGCCTTCAACCCTGGGATAAGCCAGCTTTAGAGCTGATTATTGACCTAGTTACTGATTCCACGCTAGCTTAGTGTGGGTGTGATAAACCTGGGTTAGTCTGGGCAAAGACTGTCGCATCCCCACGAACATGAAAGTAGTAATCCAAAGCCTGGCCTTGTTTCACAAGCATCTTTGCAGCCAGTGACTCTCCTATTCACCATTGTGGAGCCTCCTTTCTCCTACACACATTCTCCAGACAGGTTCTTACCTGACCTGGGATGGCGGGAAGTGAGGGAAGGGGGAGGGAGGGACTCTGCCTTCAGGAGGCCGCGCTCTTGCTCATCAGTCATTAGGAACTTGTGCTGACTTGGTTAGGAGGTGTCTACTTGAAAACCACGCTGTTAAGCAATGCATGTTCACACACAGACCTTAGAAATCTATTAAGTATTGAGCTGCCCTTCTATGATTGATTAAAATGTCTGGTGCCTTTTGAAAAAATTTTACATGAAAATTAACAAGTTTCTTGTAAAAAAAAAAAAAAAAGCAAACACAAACGATAGAGAAAGGTGAAATGTAGAAGCTCCCCATTCCCCCTCCCCATCCCAGCTCCCCAGTGCTGGGTATGTATCCTTTCAGATAAGTTCTACGTACGCACAGGTGCGCACACACACATCTTCACATACACTTAGAAAAAAACCCAAATAGATCATATTATGCATACAGCTATACCATGTGCCTTTATCAATTATCATATCAGTTAGATCTTTCTATGTTAATTCAGTTTTGTTTCATTTTTAAAGAAAAAGTATAACAAGAAAAGTCATCGGCTTTCTGATAGGTGCCTATTCAGACGAGGTTCTGTGGCTCCACTAAGCCAAGTTTAGCTGAGAATCACTGGTACAACTGACCCCAGGCTGCCAGCTCCCTGGCCACTGCTGCCTCCTCTCACCTGACCCCCCAGCCCCCATGCATATGCCCATGACAAGGACTGTGGCATCTTATCAGGTACCCATGGAGGTGCAGGCATGAACTCCTGGCAAGGGAGAGTCAGCACGTGGCCAGTTTGGCAGGGAAATGAAAAGACCGGAAGGCTTCCTGGCTCAGTAGTCACCCTGGGTTTGGCAGAAGTATTTCAAAGACTGTCTGGTTTAGTGGATACTGATGCCATTTCTCCTTATGAACTGTCCAGCATTGGTTGCCAGGCAGAGTCTCCAACAGCTTATGATTTGTTGGTGGCCCAGACATGCTAAGGGAGTCAAATAGCTGGAGTCTTGTTTTTTTTTTTTTTTTTTATCCCTACCTGTGGTGTGGAGGCATTTTGCCAATTTTATTTTAGGGGTGTAGGGAATGTGGGTGTAGGTGGGGGAGCTTTGATCTTGTATGTAACAATTATAAAGGAACTTGAGCCTGACATATTCCTTTGGAAAGTCATAATTTGAACAATTTCTAGCATTTCGGAGGTTAATTCTCTTGACTAACACCCTCTCTTGTAAACTGCGTCTCTGTGATGGTGACTTCTAGACCTTCCTATCTTTTGCCCCAGCCGTTCTTAAATTCCTGACCTGTCAGACCTACTTCGTTCCCTGGATTCCCAGGCCTCTCAAATCTAATATGTTCAAAAGCACGACTATTATCTTCACCTAGTTCTTATTTCCATCCATTTTATCACTTAAGAGAGAAACTGCTAAAGCATTCTTAATTCTTGCCTTTCCTTCCTAATTGTTGGATAAGTCCTGTTGGTTCTAGCTCAAAAATGTCTTTCAAAATTGCTCTGTTTTTTCTATCCCCTCTGCTACTGCCTCTGTTGAGACTGTCATCATTTCCCAATAAATGTTTATCAACACTACTAAATACCAAAGACACTCCTACCATCCAAGGGTTCATCATTTAATGATCCCATTTAACCTCCAGAGGGATTGTATTAAATTACAAATCTGCTTTTAACTCTTCTCTGCTCAGAAACCTACATTAGCTCCTTGTTGCCTAGGATTCAATGCAACTCCTTGGCTGGACTCGATCTTTTCATGTCATTCACTCCGTCCTGCAATCTTGCTCCCCACCATTCCCCTTAATCTCACCCTCTGGTGGGGTTCCAGTGTACCCACCAGGCCACAAGCCCTGTTTCAAAAATCCTTGTTTTCGCACATGCTGATTGCTCATATGGAACTTCTTTTTAAGATTCTGCTGAAATACTAACTCCTTTCTTCAGTCTTTACCTGCCCTCTGTATTTTCACAACACTTTGCTCAGTGCTTCAGCATGTACTTATCACCCTGTATTGCATGGTTTGCTAATATCTTGGACTCTGCGGTAGTCCCAGTTTCCAGACTGCTGGTAACCGGAAGGAAGGGACTGCATCTTCTTCACGTCGGTATCCCTCACGTTCAGCTTGATGCCTGGCACATAAAGCTAAAATAGGTGGGTACCAGACCGGTCAACTTCTGGGTCACACATCCACCCCCGTGGATAGGTAGGTGTGCAACACTGATGCAGCATTGTGAATGACTATCCCTGTGGGAATGACATAGGATGGGTGCAGTTCTTCAGCAGGAAGAGGAGTGCTGGGCAGACAAAGCATCAGATGTCCACTCTAGTTGCATGTTTGTGTTAGGATAGTAGTTCCTTTTACTTGTCATTAAAAAAATAATCATTCAATTTGTCTGTTAGCTTTTATGAGTGTGTAGCTGAGGTTCATGAGTGGCCCATTTTATCATATTGAAAGCAGAATAGAGGTTAAAGACAGTAGGTATTTGTCTTAGTTCACTTTCTGTAGCTATAACTGAATACCACAGACTGGGTGATTTATTTAGCTCATGGTTCTAGAGGCTGGGAAGTCTAAGATCATGGTGCTGGCATCTTGTGAGGACCTTGTTGCTGCATCCTAACAAGGCAGAGGGCATCAGATTGTGAGACAGAGCAAGTGTGCTCACTCAGGCCAATCTCTCTTCTTTTAAAGCCACCAGGTCCATCATGGCGGCCCCACCCTGATGACCTTATCTAATTTTCATTACCTTCCAAAGGCTCCAACTCCAATCAACATATGAATTTGGGATTTATGCTTCCAACACAGGCTGGGTGAGGTGGCTTAGGCCTGCAATGCCAGCATTTGGGAGGCCAGGGTGGGTGGATCACTTGAGCCCAGCACTTTGAGACCAGCCTGGAAACATGGTGAAACCCCATCTCTATCCAAAATACAAAAAATTAGTCGGGCATGGTGACATACACCTGTAGACCCCACTACTTGGAAGGCTGAAGTGGGAGGATCAGGATCACCTGAGCACAAGAGGTCAAAGTTGCATTGAGCCGTGGTTGCACCACTGCACTCCAGCCTGGGTGAAAGAGTGAAATAAATAAAATAATAAAGTTTCAAAATAAATAAATAAAATATAATAAAGTTTCTAACACACGAAATTTGGGGGACACATTTAACCATAGCAGTATTCTAGGACAATGCTTCTCAAACTGCTATGTGCACATAATCCACCTGTTAAAATGCAGGTTCTCATTAGGTTGGGTGGGACCTAAGATTCTGCATTTCTTACAAGCTTGTATTAATCTGCTTGGGCTGCCGTAACAAAATACCACAGACTGGATGGCTTAAACAACAGAAACTTATTTTCTCACATTTCTAGAAGCTGGAAGTCTAAGATCAAGGTTGTTTTCTGGCCTCTCTTCCCGACTTGCAGTTGGCCACTATGTCCTCACATGTCCTTTCTTCTGTACATTCAAGGAAAAAAAGAGGGCTCTCTGATGTCTCTTCCCTTTCTTATAAGGACACCAGTCCTTTCGGATTGTGGCCACATCCTTGTGACCTCATTTAACCTTAATTATCACCTTAAAGGCTCTACTTCCAAATACAGTCACACTGGAGAAACACAATGTAGTCCATAACCAAGCTTAAAGTTGAATCTGTGTACTGCTACATCAGCACCACCTACCTGGCCAGCAGTGCTAAAGTGAGCTAGAGGCAGGTCTAGAGCTTTGAGGCAGCAGGAACCAGCCGGAGCTGAGGGCCCCACGCTCTGAGGATCCAGAACGAGTGTGGTTGACTTTCTTAAGATTCTCTGGGTACTGTTCTCTGAGTAGGTCTTCTTTGAATATTAAGACAAAAAGTGTCTTTAATTTGGTGATTAGTAGTTTTTTGTTTTGTTTTGTTTTGAGATGGAGTCTCACTCTGTTACTCAGGCTGGAGTGCAGTGGTGTGATCTTGGCTCACTGCAACCTCCACGTTTCAGGTTCAAGAGATTCTCCTGTCTCAGTCTCCCAAGTAGCTGGGATTACAGGCATCCACCACCACACCCAGCTAATTTTTGTAATTTTAATAGAGATGGGGTTTCACCATTTTGGCCAGGCTTCTCTCAAATTCCCGACCTCAGGTAATCTGCCCACTTCAGCCTCCCAAAGTGCTGGGATTTCAGGTATGAGCCACCATGCCCAGCCATTTGTTCAGTTATTTTTCAAGTTGGTTTGAAAGTTTTATCTTATAATAGCCTTTCTTTCATTTTGAGAATGTGTGATAATAGCAAAGGTGGAGAACCTGTGCCCAGAGTGTACCTTAAAGGGCTGAGAAGGTTCCCTAGCACAGATGACTGCACCCTGCCCTGTGGAGAAGGCCGGGGCTTTGATTCTTCGTTTTTCAAGGAGTGATGGTCCTAGAGTGGAGAGTGTCAGACAAAAATCTTGGTCCTGGCCTCAGGTGGCACCTGGTCTGCTCTGTGGGGTTCTGGGGTAGCCCCCTGGTGGGCAACTCCTCTCCCTACTCGGCCGGTTATCCAAGCATTTGAAATTGACTTTCACAGGACATACAGACATAATGAAGATAAATCTGTGAACTATGTGCCATCTAATTCTCTACCCCTTGGTAGAGCCCTCTCCGACCCCAAGTCAGTCATGTGTCCCCGCATCCAGCCCACGGGATTACTTGCGGTAGCCTGAGTTGCCCACGTCAGGCTGTGTTCCTCTTACTCATGATGCTGTCTCTGACTCAAATGCGCCCCCCCCCGCCCAGGGCCATCTGTCAAGATCCTGCTATCCTGCTTCCACGCACCTCTTGAGTGAAGCTCTACTTAAAAAAAAAGTTACTGAGGTGAAATTCACGTAACAAAATTAACCACTCTAGACTGAACAATGCCATGGCATTTAGTACATTCACAGTGTTATGCAACCGCCATCTCTGTTTAGCTCCAAAACAATCCCATCATCCCAAAACAGAACCCCACACTCATTAAGCAGTCACCCCCCACCATTCAACACTTTCCCCAGCCCCTGGCAACCACCAATCCACATTCTGTCTCTATGGATTTGCATAACCTGGATAATTCATATACACGGGGTTATACAATATGTGACCTTTTGAGTCTAGCATCTCCCACTTAGCATAACAGTCTACAGGTTCATGCAAGTTATAGCGTGTATCAGTACTTCAGTTCTTTTTACGGCTGCATATTACTCCATTGTATGTGTGTAGCCACAATTTGTTTACCTCTTCATTCGTTGACGGACATTTCAGCTGTTTCTACCTTTTGACTCTTGTGAATAATGTCGCTATGAATATTTGTGTACAAGGATTTGTCTGAGTACCTGTTTTCAATTATTTTGGGTATGCATGCTGGGTCATGCGGTAATTCTGTGTTTAACTTTTTGAGGAACCGTCAAACTGCTTTCCATAGCATCAGAGTCATTTTTCACTCACACTGGCAATGTATGAGGGTTACTTACTCCTCCACAGCCTTGTTATTGAAGCTTTACTTTTCTGGAGGAGGTGCATTTTTTCTACTTATTTTGTAATTATTAAGCAAAAAGTAGTTTGGTCCTTTCAGCCAAACTTGTCAATCAAGCTTAGAAAACATATAGGATACATTTTGGTGAGCAGAAAGTCTGATTTAATTAATTTAACTAATTAAAAAGGGGTTAACACTGTTTTTCCAATTACTTCATTTACTACAATTTGTACTGAAGCTTTACTTTTTAAACCCTTCAGTAACTTCCTCTTGTGCCCAACTCTGACTCTCTCCACACCCAAACCTAACCCATCCCTGCAGCCTACCTCTTATCATGCTATATTGTGATTCTCTGTTCACGTGTCTCTTTGTGTTAGACTTGGCTGTTGCAGACTGGCATTGCTTGTGGGCAGAGAGCCTCTGGTGCCTGCAGAATGTGGACTGGCCACGTCGTAGGTGGGCAATGGGTGTCTAGGAATGTGTTACTAGGAGGGCACAGGGGTGCCCCCTCATGGTGAGCAGGAATAAGCCTACACACTCTCTCACCTTCCCTCGCCCTGACACTAGCATAACACACTTTATTGACTTTAAAGCGATGAAACGAAGGCAAATGAGACACCAGATGGGCAAGCATGCTGAGCTCTTTGGAGAAAAGAGGCTGTGTAAATCCAAGTCTTTCTTTTATTGAAGAAACAAGGCAAATGACTCCAAATTGTCTTTACTTTATTGTGCCTGAAAAAAGAAAAGTCAGTCCAGATCATGGAAATGGCATTCGGTGGCATCTGAATGGAATCCTCATGCAATAAATGCAAGACTTATGGGCAAGCTGTGAGTCTGGGGTGCTGCACTGTCATCTAGTGATGAGGTGAGAGTGTGCCCCTGCATGACTAAGCCCTTCCTTTTCATTTGTTGTCTGTCGCTGTAAAATTGGAGGAGCATATGAATCCTTCCTGCTGCCCACGTGAGAACATTTGTCACTTCCCATTTATCAAAAGACACCACAAAGGTGCTAAGCTCCAGCAAGGCAAAGATAAATACAATCTCATCCTACTCTCAATGTGTCCACATGTCAGATGCCACATGCTTTGAAGCCACATACCTGGAATATTTTGAAAGAAAGAAATCTCAGTGGGAAGGAATATAAAATTTGCTTGCAGGCACACATGAAAGATATGGGGCAGAGCAGTTATAGGTCCTTTATTTGGGTTTTATTTGGTCAGTTGGGTCCCATCGTTAGACAAAAAGCTAAATATTTTTCACATGTGTTGGCAGTTTTAGGGCTGTTATAACATTGACTTTTCTAGTACCAATAGATGGGCAGTACGTTAAGTCAGAGAGAAGCATTTGACTATGAGCTTTTCTCAACTGAAGTTACAATAGTTTCCCTTTATCTGTGGGTGATACATTCCAAGACCCCCAGTGGATGCCTGAACCATATATATATTATGTCTTTTGCTATATATATGTACTTATGATAAAGTTTAATATATAAACTAGGCACAATAAGAGATGAATAACAATAATAATAAAATAGAACAGGCCAGGCACAGTGGCTCACACCTATAATCCCAGCACTTTGGGAGGCTGAGGCGGGTGGATCACCTCTCTACTAAAAATACAAAAATTAGTCAGGCCTGGTGGCAGGCGCCTGTAATCCCAGCTATTCGGGAGGCTGAGGCAGGAGAATGGCTTGAACCTGGGAAGTGGAAGTTGCAGTGAACTGAGATTACACCACTGCACTCCAGCCTGGGCAACAGAGCGAGACGCCATTTCAAAAACAAAAAAGAAACAAAACAAAACAAAAAAACCAACCAAACAAAAACAAACCCTAGACCATTCTGTCCACACAGGCATCAGCTTCTTATCAAATATTTTCCCATCAGAAATAACTTTCCCTTCCCAAGATGACTTCTGGCTAGCGGATTTTCTCCAACTCAGCATCCTTGCTTTGCAAACCCAATCAAGCCTTAATCCTGGGAAGCTTCAGTAAGACCTGCGAGGATTTGTGCACCGCTCAGACGTCCATTTCAATATTCACGACCTGTATTTGGCATTTTCAATAAAATTCAAAAGCAAATGGCTTTCCACCGTTACAGCTTATTATGTAGGTGTTAGGAGGCATTCTCTTCTTGTCTCCCATGCTCTGTAGCGGTTCCTCCTGCTGTTTTCTGTGGAAATGACCATCTGGTTGGGACTTCCTAGAGATGACCACTAGAGGGCACATGATTCCCAGCTCACAAGCCCTTTACACCGCCAATTCCTGGGGCTTTGCTGCAGAAAAAGACAGTTTTTGTTTGTTTGTTTGTTTGTTTTCCCTCAGAAACAGGAGGAAAGCACTTGAAATTCCCTGGATGCAGCTAAGACATTTTCTTCAGCATTCATCTGTGAAATGCTGGCTGCAAGCAGACATTCTGGCGGGTAGAGGAAGGACTGTATTCTCTGTTCCCGTCACTCATTCCCACCAAGGGGAGGAGAAAAGGGCTGCAGAAAGCTGCTCAAATGAGTTTTGTTCTTTCTCAGATGGCTAAAGAGAATATACTTGTAGGCCATATGCGTCTATTCAGGTCTCATGGTGTAGTGAAAAGAATGTGTTTTGGAAGTAGACAAACCTGGGATTTATTTCCCACACCCAGGCTTCCTGCCAAGAGGGTGCACTGGCCCGGTCTGCCGGCTCCTCTCCCAAGTCAGCCCTGGAGAAGCTCCAACGTTAACTTGAAGGGAGGTAGGGGAGCGGTTAGGGAGACCAAATCACACGGGAGTGTCCCTTGGGCTCAGATACTCTGGAGGGAAAGAGAGTGATGGCACTGATAAATTAACGTGGGAAAATAAACATGAGTATGGTCAAACATTAGGAGTGACCAGGATAACATCAAAATTAGAATGCTTAACTTTAAACTGGTAGGTGAAAATCCATGGGAAGTGGAAATGGAAAAAAAAAAGAAATTTTAAAATCTTGTATTATGAATGAAAAGTCTGAATTAAAATGCTGAACTAAGTCTTCATAAAATAGTAACTAAATATTGCTCAGCTGCTGCACTTACTAACTTCGTGACCTTGGATAGGTTGATAAACTTTCCTGAGCTTCAGTTTCCTCATCTCTAAAATGGGTAAACTTTGTATGGTCACAAGCTTTCTGGGAAAGTTGAATTCTATGATGCACATGAAACAGGCCTCCTGTGCCTGACCCCTGGGAGATGGCTGGCCTTCTAGTTCTCATCTCTCTTTTCTGTCTCTAGCACGTTTAACATCTAAACACCTATGCAGTCAACAATATTTCCTGAGTGTCTGTCAGGTTATGTTCAGCTGCAAGTGACAGGACACGTTACTTAAATAAACAACAAGGAAAACAGTATTATCTCTATAGTGAGATGCAATCACAATATTATTATATAGGTAATATAGTGAAAAGGTATTATCTCATCACAAGAAGTCAAGCAGCAGGGCAGTTCCAGGGCTGGTTGATTCAACATCTTAGCAAAATCATCAAGGACTTGGGTTCATTCCATACTTTGGCTCTGCCATCCTCTGCAGGTGAATATTTGTCCTTGTGCTTTCATCATGGCTGTACAACAGCCGCCTCCCACTCACCTAAAAACAGGGATGGGTTGTTTCCTCTCCTGAAACTCTTTAAAATGTTCCTGAAACTGTTTCTCAGAAATCATCCCAGCATATCTCCCCTCATGTCTCACTGACCAGGGTGGGTCACATTGCCCATCCCTAAGTCAGCCTCTGGGAGGGTGAATAGGTTTCCATGATTGGAACAGACCAATCATGAATCAACCTTAGATCTGTCTTGGTCTTCTGGAGTTGTTGGTACTAGAAAAGAAATCAATTACGTAAAGAAAAAGGGAAAAAATGGCTGTTGGGTAGGCAACCAAGACTGTTTTCCAGGCCCTGTATTTGGTGTTGGGCATATAGTAGTTAATAAGTCAGATGCCATCCTGGAGAGCTTACAGTACGGAAGGTTACAGACAAGCAAACTGGTATTTACATTCTAGCGTCTAAGAACTATGCATAGAGAACTAAAGGGCAGTAGCTCATAACTGGTGGTGAAGAAAGACTTTCTGGAGGGGGTGCTGTTTGCCTGAGACCTGAAAGATAAACTAGGCATTTTCCAGATGATCGGGTATAGAAGTAGAATAAGAGACTGAATGAAACCCTGGGAACAAAAGTGATTATGACATATTCAGGTAACTGAAAATTGAGTTACGTGTGGGAGGGGAGACTGGGATAGAGGAGGCTAAGGGGTCAGCAGAGGCCAGTCATGAAGGCCTCAGAAACCATGTTGGAATCACATTATGTGAGCAATGGTCTTTAAAATGTGGGGTGTGAAACTAACACAGTGGTTCATAACCGGCATATAAAAATAAAATAATGGCAAATTCCTAAATGGCACTTACTACATTCAATGCACTGCTTTGAGAGTTTTATGTATTTATTAGCTCATTGATCCTCAGAGGTTGGTACTAGTTATCCCCATTCTGTGGATGAGGCAACTAAAGCACTCACCCAGGGTCACTGTCACCCAGGGTCACAATTCAGGGTTGAATTGTGTCCCCCTCAAAGAGATATGTTGAAACCCTAAACCTCAGTTCTTCAGAATGTAGTCTTATTTGGAAATAGGAATTTTGAATTTAGCAGACGGAATTTGAGATGAGGTCACACTGGAATAGGGGGGCCCTAATCCAGTGCAACTAGTCCTTTTTTTTTTTTTTTTTTTTGACACGCTCTCACTCTTGCCCAGGCTGGAGTGCAGTGGCACAATCACAGCTCACTGCAGCCTCAACTTCCTGGGCTCAGATGATCTTCCCACATCAGTCTCCCAAGTAGCTGGGACTACAGGCATACACCACCATGCCTGGCTGATTTTTTAAGTATTTTGTAGAGATGGGGTCTCACTATATTGCACAGGCTGGTCTCAAAATCCTGGGCTCAAGCAATCCTCCTGCCTTGCCCTCCCAAAGTGCTAGGATCGTAGGCATGAGCCACTGTGCCTGGCTGAGACCAGTGCTCTTATAAGAAGATGGCCATGTAAAGAGAGAGAGACAGGGAGAACGCTGTGTGAAGCTGGAGGCAGAGATTGGAGTGGTGCATCCCTAATATAAGCCAAGGAGCACCACAGATCACCTAGAATAAACACTGAGCAGGTGCTTAATGAATATTTGTTGAATGAACATAGAAGGAGATATAGTGAGGAATGTGAATGAAATTTAGTCAGACAGTTGTCATTTTTTATGTCCTTGCTCCCCTATCCCCCTGCTACCAACTGCAGAATCAAACACCTCCCCACAGAGCCCTGGCTACACACCTCCCCCTGTGTCCCTTCCACCTCTGTGACTCTGCAATTACATGTATGCCTCTCCTATTCATTATACACCAGAGGAAAGGGATGCTGTTGGCAAGTTGTGTGGCCTCTGCTGAATCATATCCCCACCAACAATGAGCTGAACACTGTTAACAGCTCCGAGTCAGCTCCAGAGGTGCGTGTGACATTTGTGGATGCCCTGAGCCCTGTTCCACAGCAAGGGATTACAGCAGTGTGCACAAATCCTTGTCTCTAAGACCTCCGTACTGTCTCAGAGTGACTGACAGAATTAAACATGGTCTAGACTGATGGGAAGTCCAAGGAGGATTTATGGCCCAATATAAAGAAATGTAAATTTTGTTCTCATTCAAACCATTCCTATGCTACTATTGATTTTTTTTCTAAGTGTCAAGATGAATTCAGCTTTCTGTATTAGGAAGTGGACTCAATCCCAGGGAGGGCTCTGAGCCACCAGACCTCTTTGTTTCTTGGTGTGCACACTGTTGGGGATTTGTGGCTCACAGATGCATCGTAATGACCCAGCTGTCACCTGAGTTTTGTTTTAGGGGAGATTGTCCCTGCATCTGAGACATGCAGAGAGGAGCCCATCTAGGGTGACCAACTGTTACAGTTTACCTGGGACTTGCCCAGTTTTCACAGTGAAAGTCCCATGTCCCAGGAAACCCCAAAGTCCTGGGCACACTGAGACAGTTGGCCACTCTAGCAGGTCCCCTCCCACCCTCCCAGTCAAATGGATTGGAAGCAAAACCCAGACTGCCTGTATTTCAATTCTGACCTCAGAACTCACTAACTGCAAGTTGATCTACCACTCTGTGCCTCAGTCTCTCCATCTGTCAAATGAGGATGATGAAAGTACCTGTCTCAAGGGGTTGCTAAAAGATTAGAACACACACACACACACACACACACTGCTTCTTCAATTGTAACTAGCTGGAGTAGGTACTCAGGGAAATGTGAGCAATTGATATTGTCTTATTGTCACGTCTCCACCTGCAGAAATGGGATCTTTCCATTTTTGGGAGCTAGCATTGCTTCCTTGCTGATGGGGATGGATGGTAGAAAAAATCCCTTTGCTATCTACAAAGGAACATGACTAAGAGACATTTCCAGTGGGAAGATGTGATCTCCCCTCCTTTTAACCTTTTATGTTAAATAAAACACAAATAGAGAATATGGCATAAAACAAGTGGATTCTAAATAAGGCCAAAATTCTTGTAACGAATATCTGTGTTGGAAGACAGAAATTTGCCAGCCACCCAAGGAGTCCTCCATTGCTCTGCCCAAACTCTACCCCCTTTTGCTTCCCCAAGAGTGGAAGGAATGTTTATTATATCCAGAAGTGCTCCATTTTATTGTTTTCTTTAGGGCAAAAAAGGTGGCATTGTGGTGCTATTCAATCATGACTCTCTTATGTCATCTAGAAAACAGAAGGATCCATGTCTCCTTTATTTATTTATTTATTTATTTTTGGTGGGTGGGAGGGGCAGGAAAGAAGTCTGATTCCTAAAGGAAAGGGTTTAAGTAGGAAGTTGTAAATATTACCTTTCTTTTTGCAGCTATGCATACTATCACCTGTAAGAGTGCATAGATCTTGGCGTATGTTGCTTAAAGAAAATAGACAATAGTCACAGTCCATTAAAATCCCATCTGCTTTCTATAAAATGGAAAAGTCATTACCGCTGAGTCAGGGGGTCTCAGACCCATGTTGAGGAAGACATCACCTACTGATTCTTTACATCATTGCAGCTTACAAAGGATAGAGTCACCCCCTTATTTTTCTACTAGGCCAAGTGCTTTTTACACCAAACCATGCTTCTCCCTCAACAGCTGTTGGTATAAAACATTCCTATTGCTATTTGAATGATGCTGAAAAGAATACAGGGCCCAGCTCTCTGGTTACAGTATTAATTGTAAGATCTAGAAAGGCAGAGGCTGGGTGGATGTGGAAAACTGGGACTTCAGACTTGAGTCACAGAGGCAGGGAACATGCATCCCCGGGGAATGGGGTGTGGAAGGGAAACAGAGCTTAATGGAGGAAACTATTCATTGATGGGGCAGGCAGTTGGAAATAAAGACCAGGAAGCACAATTTGAAATATGGCCTTCTGTATCTGTTAGTATTAGCTTCATCTGCATAGAATAGAAAACCCAAATAAAGGTGGTTTAAATACAATAAAGCTAGTTTCTCTCTAGAGGTATGCAGTCCAGAGCTGGCATGTGGGTTCCATGACTGTTAGGAACCCAGACTTCTACCTTCCTGCTTTGCCATCCTTAGCAGGTGAGGTACGTCACCTGCTTTGGGTTCAGGATGGCTGCTGACACACCAGCCATCACATCCAGGTGTTAGGCAAAAGGATGCAGAAAAAAGGTCAACAAGTTGTGTCTTGAAGCAGGGTAGCTTTTTAAAGTAGCCATCCCAGAAGCTACACCTGACAACTTCTGCTTCATTGAGCATACCTAGCTGAAAGGGAGGCTGAGAAATACAGACTTGGCTTCCTGGAATAAACTGAGATTCTCTTGGAAGGGTTGCCAGAGACAATGAACATGGAGGTGGGGCAGCCTGTCCTCTTTTCCACATATGTTGAGGCAGTAAAGCCTCATGGTTAAGCATGGAGCCTCTAATGCCAGATTACTTGAGTAAGCATCTGGGCTCTATCACCTACTAACTGTGTGATCAATGACAAGACACCTAACATTTCTAAGACACAGTTTCCTCATCTGTGAAATAAAGAAAGTAATCAAGACTCCCGCAAAGGCTTGTGAGAGTCTGATAATGATGTAGATGCAGAGTGCTTAGCACAGTGTCTGGCACCCAGAAAGCAGTTCAAAGTGACAGCTATTACTAGGATTCTGATTTAAAGGGCTTGGGAAGCAAAGTTTCAATAACTTTTATAACATATGATAAAAATTAAATCCCATTCAAACAAACATGTCATCCAAAAAGTATGATGGAGGGGTTCCCAAATCTGGATTGGTGACTCCTTTTAAGTGCGGTTTCCATAGGACTAAATGATTTGAGGTTCCTTGCATTCCCGTATGGGAGCTGTGAACAGTTTGAGAGACTCTCTGTGAACTTCGGGCACATGGGTCTTTCCTGACCCAATTGCTGCCAACCTGGTGAAGATGGAAGGAAAGATGCTGCCCTGACCACACTCAAGCGGGCCAGGCCACCACAGAAGCTCTGCGGCTGGACGTTCTGCTCTCAGACTTGCCCTGTACCCACTCCAGGAGTAAGCCTCTGCTGGTTCCATTTCTGTCTGAGCTTCAGACCATTCTGCTTAGATCATCAGCCTCCTTTACCTCTCTGGAAAGCTCTTTGTATCCACCTTTTGGTGGTCCTGGTTTCTCCTGGGTTCAGGGACCCACCCATTTTAGTCTGCACTTCCCAAAGTGTGTCCTTAGGAACATTAATCTCAAACACGATTCCATTATGAACTATGTGTGGGAAGCACTGTATACTCTAGTCTCACTCTGGGAAGTCAAAATGCACATTAGCGTATTAAAGAATCTGAGAAGTCCTGCAAAGAAATCCTGTTAATCAACCCAATGTTTCCTACTTACCGACTGAGAAAGCTTGGCTTAGAGGTCAGCTTTAGGAGGGTGTGTCCTGAACATCTCAAATTTCCTATAATTCCTAGTCAAATACGCTTTTCTCTCATATGTAGTTTTCTTGTTCCTGGTGGGAGTGGGTGGGGGCAGGGAACTCCTACTGAGTCCCTCTTTTCAGCCAAGGAGATATCCAAGGTTTAAATCCCATTTGCAGATCTGAGATGATCATTATTTTCTTGAAACCAGTAAATGATGCATCTTTTCTGGGTGTCTCTTATAAACTCTTCCTACTTTTTTATATTCTCTGCTTATTATAAGAAATGAGATCACGGTTATGAAAGCTGCTTTATCAACCTTTAAATGCTGTATAAATGTTAATTGTCACTGTTACAATGACTCACTCTGGTGCTCCAATCCCTTTCTCCCTGGGATGCAGCATTTACAGAATTGTAGTTTCATAATATAAAAATAATTGAAACCTACACAAATAGTAATAGCCATTTATATTACAAAAGGGTCCGTTCTGTTAGTGTAATAAGAAAATGACTGTAAAGTACATCATCAGTTCTCTGTCAAATGCAGGAAGAAAGAAGTGTAGACATCACTCTCCTTGAATCCTGAGGTTATATCCAGACACGCAAATCCAGAAACTTCCACGCCGACACGTCCAGACACTCAGAGCTGCCTCCTGCCTGCCCTCAAACCTCCAGGGTCAGATCCTCTAGTTACCCGCAGCTCTGCAGTGGAGCTTTCTTCGGATCACTTCAAAATGGAGACAGCAAACACCAGCTGAGGCTTGATTTGCCCAAGCTCCCAAACAATGGAGTCTTCCTTGTTTGTTCTGAGAAGTTTGAACTTGGCTCTGCCTTTCCTGTAGACCACAGCAGTTTTCACGGGCACAGCCATACAAATATTGTATGATTCCACTTATAGGGGGTACCCAGAATAGGCAAAGTCACAGAGACAGAAAGTAGGGTAGAGGTTACCAGAAGCTGAGGAAGAAGGAGGAGTTATTGTTTAATGGGCATGGAGTTTTTGTTTGGAATGATGAAAATGTACTGGAAATGGATGGGGGTGACAGTTGCACAGCACTGAATCATTCAATTAAAAAAAAAGCTAAAGGGTAAATGTTATGTTATATATATTTTGCCACGATAAACCAGAGCAAACAATGACAACAATAACATATTTGATATCAATTCCCCCAAAATGGTGTCATCCCCTGGGGACAGCTCCTAATCTGTGTTGTGTGGCAGCGACATGGTCATGGGAGGGAGGGTGAAGTGGACAGGATCTCCAGTCCTGGGAGAATGAGCCCCATACGGGAAGACCCAGCCAGGAGTGCTGGTCAGGCAGCTGCAAGCATCTCCTAGCACTGAGAGCTCGTGTGGGTTTGGACATCAGCTGGAAGGCTCAGCTCATCTTTCCTAGGTACCTTTCTTACTTCTGAAGACAAACCGAAAAGTTTTTTTCTTTTGACAGAGGCTAGAAAGTGTTAGAAAGCTGTTCTGGTTGAGCAGGTCTGCTTCAGTCTAAGGACTCCGTGAGAGGTGCGTGGGATCACAGAAAGCCAACTTCGAGAAAGTAGAAGCACAGTGGAGTCTACTCAGGAAACACAGCCTTTCTGGGGTCTTTCTGTTGGTGAGGGAAGGAGACAGGTTGCTTACTGGAAAGAGTTTAAGACAGCGGCCTCTAGGTGGTGCACAGACCGTGATAAATACCTGAGAAGAGGATGAGATTTTTGTCAGTGAATCAAGCTTCATGGCTCAGTTCAGAAGCAGGGGATTTTTGTAAGGATGCTACTCCCTGCCCCAGCTGAAGGCAAGCCCTAAATGTGAACCTCCTGGAGTCGATTTAAAGATGGCAGAGCTTTGATCATCTTGATGACAATGGGGGGAAGGCATCACAGCTCCCTGAGGATGCCGCGGAGCCATCAGCTGTGGCCTTTCCCGCCAGGAGAGAGGTGAAGTGCGCCCATGGAAACGTTCAGTGCTCGGAGAAGAAAAGGCCTATTGTTACTCCCGGGAGGGTGTCAGCGGGGGCGCTGGCTGAACGCAGTGGTGGAAGGGGTGATCTCTCAGCCGTCAGGAGAGAATGCATTCAGGCCCTCAGCTCTAGGAGTGTGTTTTTCCCCCCTCCTCTTTTCAAGCCTGTATCATCTCAGCAAGTGCCTCAAGTGAGCAGGAGACAGGACAGAGGCCAGCCACTGGGGAGGCAGGGCTGGAGAAGCAGGCAGCTCCTCTCACCCTCCCAGGGCCATTCTCATGCAACACACAACTAACACGCACACATGCAAAGCCCTGTGAGGGCAGACTGACACGGCCTGGAGAGTGCGGCGATCCATTGCTGCAGAGAGTGGAGCAGGCGGCGCTCACTCTCAGTGCCCAGGTTAGTTCTGTTTTTCTCCATTATACCACAAGGGCTCAGTCACTTCACCTATGCTGAGCAGGTCTATTCATGATTCTGTGCAAACTGGGAGCACTTAGCTAGTTGGTGACACGCATTTACGGGAGGCCCTCCAAGGGCCCCACACTTGACTCAAGGCAGTGGTGAGGTGCAGAGGAAGCAGAAACTTCTGTCTCAGGCTTCAGGAGGGTACAGTCTGGAGCTACACTACCCGTTATGGTAGCCACTGGCCATATGTGGCTATTTAAATTAAAAGTAGCTAAAACAAAAAATTCAGCTCCTAAGTTGAACTAGCCATGTTTCAAGTGCTCAGTAGCCACATGTGGCCAGTGGCTACCATACTGGACAGCACAAAAACCATTTCCATCCTTGCAGAAAGTTCTGCTGGACAGTATTGTGGCATTTTGGGCATCTATGGGAACGATATAAGGCCACTTACAAAGGTGGAAATTAAGAGCAAATGAATGGGGGGAAATTAAGGCTCAGACGAATTGTGTCTTCCAGCCAGTAAGTGGTCTTCTGATTTCTACTCCAGAGTTTAGAAGCATCCTGAGGATGGTCTTGACCCTAATACATCAAATGTTTGCATTTGGGGTGGGGAGCGGGGTTGAGCACTAGTGTGGTGGTGGTGGGTTAGCTATTGGAATAGATTTCAAGGTAACTAGAAGCACGCTCTCTAAGCTGTAGCCCCCCAGATATGTGAGTGATTCATTTCTGGTTTCACTTCATCTATGGTATTCTTCCCCACCTTCTGCCTTCCTCTCTCTTACTGTATTTACTCTCTCTTACTCCCTCTTATTGTATTTACTATGTGTCAGGGGCTGGGCTAAGTGCTTTCACACATCTCATTTAATTCCCACCACCTTCTGTGAATTGGAATTGCTGCCTATCTAAGCAAGAGATCCATTTCCTCTCCCCAAATATGACTCCTGCTCTCCCCAGCCCTTGGCTGTCCCAGTAAGAGGATTGCACTCCCAGCTCCAAGGGAGGGCTTCACTGACCCAAAAGGAGTCTTTTGTGATCAACAGGCTGAGGAACACAGCTCAAGGCCAATCTCCTTGCCACAACAATTTGTTGAGAAATGAGGTGTGACTTCTTTGGGCCAATAGGAAACAAGTGGAAGTTAGCTAAGTGCTTCTGGGAAAGAAGTTTGCTTTATCTTAAAAGAGAGTTACTAGAGATGTCTTTCCACTGACTTCCTAGTGTATGGATATAAGACCTCAACCTGCTGCATCCATCCATTTCTGTGCTGCTCAATACATAGCAGAGAGAAGAGCCAAGAACTCACAGAGAAAGGGTGCGGGAGGGCCTGGAAGGGGCTGTGGCTGGTGCTCTGGGCTCAGTGATGCCAGCCAGTCAACCCCTTTGTTGTTTCAGCATTTAGCCTTAGGCTTTCTGGGATTGCAGCCCACAAAACACCAAATGATCATTCCCTTCTGCAGATAATGAAACTCGGGCTAAGAGAATTTGATAACTTGCCCAGAACTACCTAGCTAGGAAAAGGCAGAGCCAGGTTAGAAATACAGATATCCTTGACCCCAGACACATGCTCTTTTGTTTATCACACTGTTTCTTCCCTGCATGAACCATGCTGGTATTTCAAAGGACCTAGGGGAGAAACCATGAAGACAAAACTGAAGAAATCATACCTCTGAAGCCCCAAGAATACTCTTTTACCTTGAATATTACCTCAGAATGCTCTGATAGTCTGGTTTTTGTAGGTAATTGCAAACCAGACTTTAAAAATTCATTGGCAGCTACAGTTGATGGTCCTATTTATTTCTTGCTTTTTCCCAGGGCCCTTAGGGAACTCTTTTGGGCTTTTGGCTTTTTTTTTTTTTTTTTTTAAGAGTGGATGAGAAACTTCTAGACAGAACTGCTGGAAAAAAAAAAAAAAAATCCATGCCTTTCACCAGGTGAATTAAATTAAATACCTTAGCTCTTTTAAGCGTTCAGCCAACTGAGCTCCCGGGCAGCCAGGTCTCACCTTTACCCTTTGCTTTTATTTATTGCATATCCAGGGAGTTTGCTGGTAAGCCAGCAGGTGACTCGACTCCCTTCAATGTCGGGAAGCTGTGGTTGCTGCCTTAGAGACTTTTCAGTCTTTCAGAATTCAGTCAACAACCCCGGGGAGGGCTGTGATTCTGTCTTTGTCTCTTTGTCACTCTTCTGGCGTCTCTCAGCTCCCTCCCCTAATGGTGCCCTTGATCTTATTTAATGAAGGTCATCCTTCTTGCAAATATCACTTTAAACATATCAGGCACTGATCAACTGAGAGATTGCCTAGCAGAAAGGTCACAGCTGAAAAGCATCATCTTTCCCTGGTCCCCTTAGCAATTGCTCTGGAGGAGATGCCTTGGGGGAGGCGGAAGTTGCCCACACAGGAAAGCCCTTGGAGTCTGTTGGATTAGCATCAGCTGCACTCCTGCTGCTGCACAAAACAGGAGCACGGCTGAAACAACACCGCCTTCGAGAACTTTTGTCTTGGCCCTGGTGGGAATGCTAGCAGTGGAACATATCTGTATCTGTACCAGGTTGCAGCAACCTCAGTTCTTGCCTCCTCCTCAGAAGAAAGAATTTGACTGAGGAGCGTAAGGCAGAAGGAGAGACCAAGGGGAGTTTTAGAGCAGGAGTGAAAGTTTATTAAAAAGCTTTAGTTAGCCCTGTGTGGTGGTGGGCACCTGTAACCCTAGCTACTCTGGAGGCTGAGGCAGGAGAATCACTTGAACCCGGGAGGCAGAGGTTGCAGTGAGCCGAGATTGCACCACTGCACTCCAGCCTGGGTGACAGAGCGAGACTCCATCTCAAAAAAAATAAAAGCTTTAGAGCAGGAATGAAAGGAAGTAAGGCACACTTGGAAGAGGGCCAGGCGAATGGCTTGAGTGGCTACATGCCCTGTTTGATCTTTTGACTTGGGGTTTTATATGTTGGCATACTTCTGGGGTCTTGTGTGTTACTTCTCCTGATTCTTTCCTTGGGGTGGGCTGTCTGCATGCTCAGTGGCCTGCCAGGGCTTGGGAAGGGAACATGTAGTGTGTTGACTGGAGTTGTGTGCATGCTTACCTGAGGCATCCTCCCTTACTAGGCTAGCATTCCTAGAGGAAGGTATATACCAGTTAAACTCTGCCATTTTGCCTCTTAATGCACATGCTGGAGCCCACTCGCCCAACTCCTGAGCTCTTAGCAGGAAGCTGCTGCTCACCAGTTTCAAGTGTTTTCTATTTATTGGGAGCCTGCCTTTCCCTGGCACTGGCTGTGACCAATTACTATTTTAGAGAGTTAACAACCGCCTGACCATCACCTGATGGTCGCCTGACACTCCTGGTATGTGTGTCGGGGAGCCCTCTCCTGCTCAGCTCATGCCTGACTAGCTACCTACTGTAACAGAAGGAGCTGTTCACTTTGAGAACTAACAACCTGCAAAACCTGCTGCTTTCAATGCTTAGGCTTCATGGCCGAGTTGTTAGACATTTAAAGCTGCAAAGCTTTCCTCTCATCCCTGCTGTCCTCTGTGTTTGCTGTCCTTTTCTGATTATTGAAGAACCATATGGGTTTGACTTTTCCCCAAAGAAAAGACCAAGGGTTACCAACCCATTTCCTAACTAGCAACAGGGCCACTGGGCAGCTCTGAACAGGATGAATTGTACCTAAAGATCTGAAGTAGGTGAGCCCTCAAGCTTTAGCCAACCCAAGTATCGGGCTCCCCTCAACCACAGGATGAAAGGTTAGTTGAGTAGGAGACGTGGTCTGCTGTCCATAGACACCTTCGGGCTTGGGTGCCTTCCAGAGACTTTCGGACCAATACCATTGGACTACTGTGTTTTTCATTCTCTTAAGTGCCTGCGCTGCCCCCAGGAGAGCTTCCACCCTGCAAACACAATCCCAGAAGCCTCCCCATCTCCCACTGTAAAGCAATTCTTATGTGCATGAGGGAGAGAATGTGCAAGAGGACTTGTGTTGAATCAAAAATGATAGATTCCGGCAAAAAGTCATGCTTTAATGATAATGATAATGATAATGAGGGCATCATATTGTGAGCCTGGTTCTAAACCGCGGTAACTCTGCACTATTTCCACACTAAGAAGATTTTATTGACTCTTCTGGGATCGAGATTGGGCCATGTGTTCCTCCAAGAATGAATTAACACGAGGCAACCATAATCCCAGGGGAAGACTTGCAGGGGTGTCCTGCCCGTTCCCTTAAGTGCTAGATGACCACTTCAGCTAGCATCTGGCTTTGTGATTCTGTGCATCAGCAGGAACCTCACTGCAACAGCATTTGCTGGAGAATTTGGAACAAGAAGACCTCATTGGACTTTATTCAAGGGGATTTAGTCACTGCAGATCTAAAACTCCTCATAAGGCTGTGGCACAGTTCCAGAACCTGGCTCCAAGGAAGAGGTCATACCAGATACCATGTGTGTGTGTTTGCATGTATTTTTGTGTTGTTTGTGGGAGGTGTGTATGTGTCACATGAGTGTGTTTGCAGATATGCCTGTATAGTATGTGTTTGAGGGGTATGTGTGAAGACAGAAGATGCTCAGCTGCTTACAGTAGACACTCACTGTATGTGTTGAATTGAGACTGGGGCCTCCCCATCACAGCCTCCATCTGGGACAGAGGCTCAGAGATGCTGCCTTCCATTTTTCTCTCACCCCTCCTCAGAAAGTGCCTCAGGTGTGTTTGTCTCTGTCAGGGCAGGTCCCCATGCAGATTAGCTAAAGCCAAAGGGTGACATTGACTGCAGCTTTGTCCAGCCGAGGCTGCGGCTCTTCCTGGGAGCCTTTCCTCAAATTCCAGATTCCTTGCTCAGCCAGCCGAGTCCATCCATTTCCATCTCAGGCCCTTCCAGTCCTGGTTTCCAGAGCAGTTCCTATTTCCTGCGTCTAGCCTGCATCATCCCTGGGTCAGGGGGTCAGGCTGCCTTTTAAATCTTTTTTTTTTTTTTTTTTTTTTGAGACAAGGTCTTGCTCTGTCACCCAGGCTGGAGTGCAGTGGCATGATCACTGCTTGCTGAAGACTTAGCCCTCCTGGGCTCAAGCAATCCTCCTACCTCAGCCCCCCCAAGTAGCTGGGACTGCAGGCCTGAGCCACCATGCCTGGCTATTTTTTTTTTCTGTAGAGACAGGGTCTTGCTATGCTGCCCAGGCTGGTCTTGAACTCCTGGCCTCAAGAAATCCTCCTGCCTCATCCTTGCAAAGTTCTGGGATTACAGACATGAGCCACTGCACCTGGCCCAGCTGCTTCTCACTTAGCATCTGCAAAGTGTGGAGTTGCAAAAGGCATTCAAGATGGTTAGGTCCAGCCCCTACTTTTATTTATTTTATTTATTTTTTTAATTTTTATTGTGATAGCTTTTGGGATGCACGTGGGTTTTTGTGACATGGATGAATTACATAGTGGTGAATTCTGAGATTTTAGTGCACCCATCACCCAAGTAGTGTATGTATACATTGTACCTAAGGTGTCATTTTTTATCCCTGGCCCCCCTTTCATTCTTCCCCTTCTGAGTCTCTAAAGTCCACTCTATGACTCATGCCTTTGTATACTCAGAGCTTAGCTCCCACTTCTCAGTGAGAACATATGGTTTTTGGTTTTCCACACTGGTGTTACTTCACTTAGAATAATGGCCTCCAGGCCGGGCGCGGTGGCTGACGCCTGTAATCCCAGCACTTTGGGAGGCCCGAGGCAGGCGGATAACGAGGTTAGGAGATTGAGACCATCCTGGCTAACACGGTGAAACCCCGTCTCTACTAAAAACACAAAAAATTAGCTGGGCGTGGTGGCGGGCGCCTGTAATCCCAGCTACTGGGAGGCTGAGGCAGGAGAATGGCGTGAACCCAGGAGGCGGAGCTTGCAGTGAGCCGAGATCGCGCCACTGCACTCCAGCCTGGGCGACAGAGCGAGACTCCGTCTCAAAAAAAAAAAAAAAAAAAAATTAGCCAGGCATGGTGGCGGGCACCTGTAGTCCTGGCAACTCGGGAGGCTGAGGCAGGAGAATGGCGTGAACCCAGGAGGTGGAGCTAGCAGTGAGCCGAGATTGCACCACTGCACTCCAGCCTGGGCGACAGAGCGAGACTCCATCTTAAAAAAAAAAAAGAATAACGGCCTCCAGCTTCTTCCAAGTTGCTGCAAAAGACATTACTTCATTCCTTTTAATGGCTAAGTAGTATTCCATGGTGTGTATATACCACTCATTAGTCAATGAAGCCCCTAATTTTGTAAGTTAGGAAACGGGAGCAAGAATGGCCTCCAAGGCACGTAGCTGGGACCGGAGTTTTAAATCATGTGACAATCCCCCACCCCCACACATTATCATTCCTGCTTGCAGGATGACAACCTTGATGACAAGGTTGGAAACTGGAGTCTTATCATCGGTAGGACTTTCCTTAAATGAAGATCTCAACCTCTATCCTGGACAAGTGGGATCTTGCAGAATGGACTCAGGGGCCCGGGTTGGGCAAGGCTGATCCATGAAAGAGAGTCTAGAGGCAAAACTGAAGTCACAAACAGGCACAGACTGATCAAGATGTCTCAAAGATGCCTTCAAAAAGGTAAGGCACGAAGAGGCAATCCAGGTATAAGACCTTGGGATGGCATCAGATTTGACTTCGGGGCTGGGAGGGGGTTCTGAGAAGTGGGGTTCTGAGAAGTGGCCTTCTGCTCCCGCAGGGCTGCAGTGGTCACAGTGATTGGGAGGGGTTCTGAGAAGTGACCTTCTACTGCCACAGAGCTGTGGTGATCACAGTGATTGGGAGGGGTTCTGAGAAGTGGCCTTCTGCCCCTGCATGGCTGCAGTGGTCACAGTGATTGGGAGGGGTTCTGAGAAGTGGCCTTCTGCCCCTGCATGGCTGCAGTGGTCATAGTGATTGGGAGGGGTTCTGAGAAGTGGCCTTCTGCTCCCGAAGGGCTGTGGTGGTCACAGTGATTGGGAGGGGTTCTGAGAAGTGACCTTCTGCTCCCAAAGGGCTATGGTGGTCACAGTGATTAAGCAGTGCAGTGGCTTTTTCTTCCCTGTTCTTACAAAACTGGTTACCTCTCTAAATTCTTAGCTCCACTGAGCTCAGAATCCACCATTTTTTTCCTATTAATGTGGAGTAGAAACTTGTTATCTGGCTCAATATTAATCTGTTTCAAAATCAGCATCAGCACATCTATTTTCATAAGTGCTTAATAGAATGAACAACAACTGCCCCTCTCAACTCCCAGCCCAGCGTTCTTCCTACCAAACCAAGCAGCTTATTGCCCACACAGAGGCTGAGTTCATTGAAAAATATTTATTTTTTACCTTTCTGTTTTTACCCTTCTGGCATGGCCTGTGAATAAAACCGGGAGCTGGGGATTTTGTGAGTGTTTCGAGTCCATGTAGCTTCACGATGAACTGCAGGTCCTGCAGCAGGGAGGGCTGGGCAACCAGCGCTTCTCAAGCTGACTCATGCTCAGCTCCATTACTCTAGGATTCAGTTTCTCCAGTTATAAAAATTATGATAGAGATGGAAAGCAAATTAATTGAATGAAGGATGGTTTTCAAGGGCCCCCACTGCACTTGCACAAGCAACTTTCAAGACCTGCAAGCCATATATCTATAGTTTTATACTCTTTTTCTTAAAGAAAACCCCTAAATTATTAATACACAAGCTTCTGTAAAACCTGATCTATCCCCAGAATGGCATCCAGCTAGTTCAGGGGCACTAAGGATTCACATTTTGAGAGAAAGGCTAGAAACCATGCCTGCTTTTCTCTGCTTTTGCCAACTCCTTTCTTTTCCTTTTTTTTTTTTTTTTTTTTGGCCAACACTAAAGAGTTGGAAATGTTGCTATCAACAGCAAACTAACACCAGATATTTATTAACATGATTCTATTGGAAAAGCCACAGAGCTTTGGGTTACAGTGATGTCTATTACTGATGAAGAGATGAGGAGCTTCCACTGTGAAAAATAAAACTAAGCTCATATAAAATTCAACTTGGCTAATTTGACTTGAAGGTTGCAAAGCTGGAGGAAGCCAGGAAGAGGGAAAGAAAGAACTAGGAAACGCTATGCAGCTGAGAAAGTTTGGGAGACTGGTCTATAGGGCAGGAGGAAGTCATCCCCTTATCACTGGGCCCCTTTGCTCTATAGAGAAGACACTGCCCAGTACCTGTTGATGTTCTGTGTTGCAACTGAGAGCACAATACAGAAAAGACCCCTGTCTGTGCTGCAAGACTGCATGTTGTGGTATGAAGGGCTTCAATCATTCACCATTCATTCAACAAATGTTTTCATTAGTGCTGCTAGATGCTGGAGACATTATGTCGAGCAAAACAGGTGTGGCCCTGGTGTTCCAGTTTGGAGAAGACACAGCCAAGCAAAGAGGCCAGTGCAATTCAATGTGATGTGTGCTGCAATAGGGCAGATACAGGGTATTAGGGGAGCACAAAGAGAGGCATCTGATCCAGCTTTGGGGAGTCAGGAAAGACTTCTCCAGGAAAGTGAGGATCCATCTGAGACCTGCAAAATGAGCAGGCATTCACCAGAAGAAACGAGAAGCGTGTTTAAGGTAGAACGAAGAGGGAAGCAGTCAATGTTTCTGAAGCATCATGGACCAGGTGTGTGGTGGAGTCATGGGAGAAGGATAGAGTGGGCATTATTTAAGCAGATGCTGGCTCATATCGGCTTTGAAAGCCTTAGGAAGGAGTGTAGACTTTATCTCAAAGGTAATAACTTTGTGATATCACCCAGATGTTGTGGGGGAGTGGTCTAGAGGGAAGCAAGGCTGGGGATAAAGAGGCTAGTTAGGAGGCTGTGACAATGGAGGCAAAATGTAATGGGGCCCTGGATGGAAGTTGCAAATGTGGATGGAGAGATGAATAAGGATTCAAAAAATATTTAAGAGGCACAATAGACATGCTTTGATAGTTGGTTAGAAATGCAGTGTAATGTGTCCAAGGAATCTAGGATGACCTCAGACACATTTGACTTGAGCAGTTGGGCAGCCAGATGGTAGAGCCATTTGGAAAGACAGTGACTCCAGAAGGAACAGGTTTAGCACTTCTGAACTGAATTGGCCATTAGGTTAAAAGGAGGCTTCAGAATTCACAGCAGAAGGTCAAGTTGAAAGGCCCAAGAAAAACTGACTTATTAAAGTTACAGAGGTCAGGTCAGAGGAGGAAAAGACAGGAGGTTGAGAAGTTCAATCGAAAAGGCGTTCAGATGAGAAAAGGAGGCTACAAAACCATATGTACAATAAAATACACATGCACATGATAGAAACAAGGAAAAGATGCTGGAGAAATCCATATGAACACATTAGCAGGAATTATTGCCTCATAGTAAGATCACTGGTGATTTGTAGTTCCTTCTCTTTGCTTAGCTGTATTTGCAAAACTAAAGGTTGCACAATAAATGTGTGTTCTTTTTGTAATAAAAACAAAAGGTGTTTTTGAAAAGTGGTTATGCAGGTGAGGGAAGAATATGGAAGAGCTTTTTTTTTTTTTTTTCCAGGCATAGTCTCGCTCTTTTGCCCAGGCTGGGGTGCAGTGGCGCCATCTCGGCTCATTGCAACCTCCACCTCCTGGGTTCAAGTGATTCTCCTGCCTCAGCCTCCAGAGTAGCTCGGATTACAGGCAGGCACCACCATGCAGGGCTAATTTTTGTATTTTTGGTAGAGATGGGGTTGCCATGTTGGTCAGGCTGGTCACTGGTCTTGAACTCCTGACCTCAGGTGGTCTGCCCACTCAGCCTCCCAAAGCGCTGGGACTACAGGCATGAGCCACCCCACCTGGTCTAATACTGAAGGGCTTTTAACTTAAAGTGAAAAACTTAATTGGAAAGGTTTATAAAAGTAAAGCTCGTGGACAACTAACCTGATGTACTGTCTCACAAACTTGGTTGCATATTGAAATCACCTACACAGTTTCAAAAATACTGTTCCTGGATCCCACGTCCACAGCTTCTGATTTAATTGACAGGAGGTGTGGTCTGAGCCTGGAGATTTTTGTAATGCTCCCCAGGTGATTCCAATGTTGGCAAAGATGGAAAACCACTAATGCAGTTAATGAGAAGGAAGAGGGATAACTTTTTAGACTAGCATTCTGAGTTACTTAAAGGAGTGAGAATCTTGGGGGAGAAGGTTCTCAGTGAGGCCATAAAGCGGGGTCAAAGGTTGGCAGTGAGATGGCACCCCAGCGTCAGGCATGAGGTCCATCCCACAATATGCTCTTAAATGACAACCTAGGAAAGTGAGCTGAGCTCAACCTTAGAAGGACGCTCCAAGAAACTCTGCAAAAAATGGGGACATTTTGCGCATAAGGAAATCTGAGGTCCTGCCAGCTTTGCCGTGGTCAAGAGCACGTAGCAGCTGGTTCCATATTTAAAGGCAAGCGGCTCTCACATCCTAAGGTATTACCCAGCAAAAGGCAGCCTCAGGAGGCAGCCCACTGAAGACCTTCAAGTCCACGAAGACAATGTATGGGTTGTTCACTAAAACTGAGGAATGATTTTCAAATAATCTGTCGCCAGAGGGCCAATCCAGGCTTCAGGCTCCAGTGCGTATGGAGGAGCTGCCACTGCAGAGACGCTGGCTTAGGGGGCTGGGGGGTGCCTCCTTTGAATTCTGGGCCCACCACTGACAACCCTTCTCTTCTTGGGTGAGTTATTTCATTTCACTGACCTCGCTCTCTTTATTTGTGAAAAAGAAGATAGTACTACCTGTTACACAGGTTTCTCAGGATTAAATGAGCTCAGGTTGAGCTCATTGTGAAAGCAGCTATTCGGTTTTTTAAAATGTGACTGCCATTGTTTGAAATAGCAAAAGAGGATATATCGCTGTTAAAGTCCATCTGGACGGCAGTCTTGCTGTGTCATTTCCACCTCTTGCGTGACATTTTTTCCTTTCTTATTTAATTTTCTAAATTCTAAAGTACGGCAGCTAGAGCAGACAAACTGTTCTTTTCTTAGTAGATTAATGGCATTGAGTATGTAGCCCTTAAAAACATAAAGTTTAAAAGCAAAAGCAATGGCCGGGCGTGGTGGCTCACGCCTGTAATCCCAGCACTTTGGGAGGCCAAGGCTGGCGGATCACTTGAGGTCAGGAGTTCGAGACCAGCCTGGCCAACATGGTGAACCTCCCCCCACCCCGCCCCACCCCATCTCTATTAAAAATACAAAAATTAGCTGGGCATGGTGGCATGTGCCTGTAATTCCAGCTACTCAGGAGGCTGAGGCAGAAGAATTGCTTGAACCCAGCAGGTGGAGGTTACAGTGAGCCGAGATCACTCCACTGCACTCCAGCCTGGGTGATAAAGCGAGACTCTGTCTCAAGGAAAGGAAAAAAAAAGCAAAAGCAGCAAACTCAAAATTTTGTTTTTTTAAGTAAAATATCTTGATGTTAGTAATCACCAGAGTGAAGACAATGGTTACTGAAATTTCAACTCTAAGAGAAAAGGTGAAAGGCAATTATAGCAAAGTATGGGCAACTTCCATATATATTTCATTAAATCTGAGATGCCTTTTATTATAAGATATGTTCATTTTCTATATGGTTAAGGAAAATATAGTTGCAAATTAAACTATGACACAATGCTTTCTTTCCTGATACAATGTTTTCCATATTGAAAGAGCTCTTTCATATTTATTTAAACATCTCTTGTTACGTGTAGCACTCGACGTATCTAAAAAGGAAAACACAAGTGAAATGAATTGCTTAAGGTGTTCCACAAAACTTCACATTCTCACTCTTCTGAATCACTTTGCAGTCATCAATGCCACACATGTTTTCCAAACCACACAATTAACATCCTCTGGGCTTTCATGTGAACTGGCGATACACTCTCTTATGGTCTCCCGTATTTTTTCAGCCGCTGACATCTGTTTTTACAAGCTTTTTTGCCTAGTGTGTGATAGATGATCCTTTTGTGTATATCTTGGTAACAAACCTAACTCAGCTTTATCTACTTGTGGATATCTTCCCTTCATAAGCCCTATAAAGCTATGCTTCTCAAACTTCCCTGTTCATACAAATCACCTGGGGATCTTGCTAAACAGTAGATATACAACAGGTCTGGGCTAGAGCCTGAGATCCGGCAGTTCTCACAAGCTCCCAGCTGAGGCCAATGCTGCCGGCCCCAGCACTACAGTTTGAGCAGCAAAGCTATAAAGCAATTGATCCTGTTGGTTGCTTCTTTGCAAGAAAATATGGAAGTGTGATTATTCCTCCAACAAATGGTTTCACTAATATCAAATTTATGTCTTGCTGCTCTGTTTTCATGCTCTTCTGTATATGCAGTAATTTTTCATTTCAATGCCAAATTGTCACATAAGCTTTTTGAAAACACTTAAATGGCAGTGAAACTCAACATGTGTAGTGCCAGCAGTGCACATAATTCACTGAAGTGTGATGGCGGAGAGTGGAGCTAGGACCAAGCTAGTTGTAGCATACCACCGATTGCAAGCTGTACTCTGATATCAGAGATGCTAAAAAGTGGAGAAGGTGAAGTTTTGGATCAAAGAAATATGGAGAATCTGTTGCAAACCTCTGTACTTTTCGCTTCCACTTTTTTTTTTCCTTTTTAAGAAAATGCTGAAATCAGCATTAGGAATTATGAGAGACAACACTAATAACCCCAGTGTGTTTTGCTGTGTCTGTTTTTAACCTTTTGGCTTCACCTTTGTAACTGGAACACAAGGATGAAAGTTCCTTGGTGTGTGAGTGTTGGTGATATGTGCATTTACAACTGACTCCACAGCGGTCAGTCACCTAAGAACTGACTTGTTGAAAATGCCCAACTCTGAGCTCCACCCAACCTGCTGAAGCAGCATCTCTGGGGGCTAATCCCAGGAAACCCTTTTACCAAGTCCCCCAGGGAAGTCTTAGGCCACTCAAGCTTGAGAACCACTGGTTTAGTGTCTTTGTGCCTTCTTGCAATATTTAGTCCATCAGTCTTCCAGTAGGGGGCAACTATCGGGCATGTCCCAAACACTGTGCAGGTGCCAGAGGGAACACCGAGAGGCCTGGCGCAGCACCTGTCCCCACCTCATGGAGCCTATGCTCCAGATAGGTTGCCACAGAGAATACTGTGCTAGGGGCATTCAGAAGGGGCATGGAAGAGAGGAAGAAGATCCTCATATGGGTGTGATTGGAAAAGGCTTTGTGGAGAAGACTAGAAACGTGCTGGATCTTGAAAGATAGATGAAATTTGGATGGCACAGGAGAGGAAAGGAGCATTTCAGGCAGGTGGTACAGCATAAGCCCAGGCAAGGAGGCAGGCGAGCACTAGTCACACACCATAGAGAGTCAACCAGGCATCTGAAGAGATGGTTCATGCACACAGTCAGAAAGTACATGCTTGAAAGTTAGATAAGAGTAAGGCAATGCCCCAGGAGGATTTACCCTCTAATATCTGGTCCCTCCATGTGGAGTTTTTAATTTGTTTCTTTTCTTCCCCTTCTCCTCTCTTTCGAGCCTTTGGCTTCTTGTCAGTACCCCAGGCCATCCCTCTCCCTCCCCACCACCTCTGTCCGAACCCCTCTGCTGGCAGCTGGTGCATGAGGAGAAATGCAAGCTCATTGCAATATTAATCTGAGCAAAACACAACTAGAGAGGAAATTTTGCTGCTCTGTTGCAAATAGCTTATGGTACCTCCCCAAAAGCCAAAAGAAATGATTTTTTAATCATCTGCTGTTCAGGATTATCCACGCTCCCTTTCCTCAGTGTGGATAATTGAAGGTTGGCTGTATCTGGATTTCAAAGCAGTTTGGACTTCATTGAAATCCAAGGATCCCAGTTTGCTCCCTACCCCCCAGTGGGCATCCGTGCCTGTAATTAAACTGATCTGACAAGGGAGGGCCAAGGCAGTATCTCTGATGTGAGTGGTTACCAGAGAAAGACAACTGGCGTTTCTGTGGTGCACATGTGTTCCACGCGTGGACCGAGGATGATAGCAACTTCTCCCCTTCAAGAGAGAGCCCTTTGTGCTGTGGCTCTGGGGTGCTGTTACCCCTAGACAATGCAGATGTGCTCTCTAAACAAAGCCTTGCAGTGAATTTAATGCCTTTTAAGGTGAGGCCTCACCTGCAGGTCTCACAGTGATGTAAGCAAAGATATTAGAGATGATTTGCTTTTTAGGTGGGCAGAAATTCGTCAACACAAAAACACATACACACTCACATTCTGGATGCTGAAATTCTGAGGAGAGAAAACTCTGAGTAGAGCATGGTTAGAAAAATCCATCTGTCGCCCTCAGGTGTGTGCAGATTGCATGTGAGAAGGAAGGTGGGCAGCCTCTTGGAGGACACGTGGGCCGCGGAGTGGGAGGCATCTTTCTTCAAACACAGCCCTTGCTCGTTGCGGGGGACAGAGGGAAGGAAAGACAAGATGTGAGCCAGCCCTTCACCTGGACTTGTTTTCCACCTGGCTATAGAGGCTCCACACAGTGCTGGGGTGAGGAGTGAGAGGCCGGGGGAGGCCCAGGAGCCAGGTTGTCACTGGCTGGGCAGGGGCACTGGGCAGCTGGCTGAGCTTGGAATAGCAGAGGATGGAGGAAACCTCCATGCAGGACTGGCCCCTCCCAGCTGGCCCCCTGAGGAGGACACATTAGCTAAAGCCTCCTGAGCGCTCTCAGCCACTTGCCCACGCATGTTCCTCCTTGTTGGCAAGGGGAATTTCCCCATGGCCAGCGGCCACAGAAAGTGTTCCCTTGAAGTCCACAGCCTACTTGGCCCCCCAGGGGCAACCCCAAACCCCTGTTGAAGGTTAGTAGCAAGAGTGTCAGTAGTGGGCATTCATGTGGGCAGCCCCTTCACATCTTCGCCAAAGCCAGCACTAGGCAGTCATCAGTCAGGACCCCAGCATCCCTCACTAGCCATCCCCCCACATCAACTACCAGCAGCTTCTCTCTGGCTCCTCTCCCCGGCTCCTCTTCCCCATGCTCCACGGGCTGCAGGGCCATCACTGCCTCTGTCTGTTTGCTGTCACGCCTCAGCTGGCCCGAGGGAAAGAATGTCTGTTCAGTCCAGAGAGGCACAGCACGTGTGTCCTGCGGTCGGGGCTCCCTCTCTCTACTTCTCTGCCTGATGCCAGACATACTGCTCTTCTTGCCTTCACCATCTCAGAAGAGCTTCTGTCGAGATCCTCTGCGCTTGCATGGAGCTTATTAGTATTTACACCTCCCTGGCTGTCCCCTCAGCAGTGCACAGATACTGAGAGATGGCAGCCCTGCACAGCCAGCTGGCCCTCTACTGAAACCAGGATGAGCAAGGAAAGAAAGCCATCCAAGGCGTCATTTCGTGTCCTCCTCAGAGAGGACAGCTGGCCATTTTCATGATTAAACCCCCTAACCACTCCCACTGGCCTGTGACAGCTTCTTCTGACCACGGTGGTTACTGATTAAAGAGAATCGGGATTAATTTTCTTAGTAGAAAATTAAAACCACATACACACAGATAGAGGGAGAGTGTACTCCACTGTAATGCTCTTAATAAGAACTCCAGATTGCTCAAGCCATGTCCCTCTCATGATACCAGGCACCCCTGTCACCCAGAAGATGGCCCAGAGGACATGTGCTACGGCCCAGCAAGTGTGCATGTCATGGGGATCCAACCACTCTGGCCCTTTCTTCACCCAGCATATTGATTCCTCCAGAGTGTCAGACACTGTGCTGGGCCCAAGGGCAAAAGCTGTCCCCAGGCCCCTCTACCACAGGAGACCGGCCAGGACACACTGAGCGTCTGCAGGAGAGTTTAGGCAGTCCCCTCCCAGGCTGCTCCACGCTGGCCCTTTCTGCTTCTGCAAAGCTGCCCATCCATCTTGCTTTATAGACTGCAGAACTGCCTCAAAGGCAGACACTTGCCCCTGTGGCTGAGGAGCAATGAACTGTCCACTGGCAGCTCTCCCAGCAGGAATAAAAAGACTGTACTTCAAATAAAGTTTCCTCTAAAAAAATAAAAATAACAAAAATAAGGCACTACCCCGGTGTTTCCCATATGTGAGCCTGCCTTTTACGGCCTGGATGCTTGACTCTCATTAGCATTGCTGAAGAAAAGCTGTTGACTGTACATGGGGGCAGCTCCAGGACTTACGTATCGAGGGATTTGGGGGCAGTGTAGTGGTCAGAGAGAGTGGGGTCTCTGCTTATTGAGCACACTGGTTTTTGGGGAGATGCTGATGGAGAATGCAGAAGGGTAAGACCCTCTCCCATCACCCCCACCGGTTCTTGGCAGCATCCCAAATTAAGCCTTTGTTCCATGAATGGAGCCAGCACTAGGAATCAGGAGTGCTGCATGCCAGTTCCAGCTCTAATTAGCTGGGGGACTTTGTACAATTCCAAAATTTTCCTAAGCTTTAGGATTCTGCTCTGTAAGGAGGTTGGACTTGGACCACATCGTCTCTAAAATCCCTTGAAATGATTCTAGGCCTTGGAAGAAGAAAAAGAAATTGGAGATACAGTTTCCATCCAAGGGAACGCTAATGATAGTGAAACTATAGCACCACACGGAAACATTGATGAAACTACAAATGGTGAAAGTCATGGAAAACTCTTGCTTTTTGTCCACCAGCATCTACCCCCATTACTTTTGGCAATAGCTCCCGATTTCCATTTGGGAAGGTCACGAGGTTCTGGTTCCAGGGATGGAACTCATGACCTACAACGTGTCCTGAGTCCAGCCACTTCTCACCAGCTCTGTCACCACCCCCGTTCCAGCCACTACTGTCTGGCCCCTGTTTCCCCCACCCCTCTCCACATAGCAGCAAGGGGGCTTTTCCAAGTATAACTCATATCATGCCTCTTCCCTTCTGAAAAGCCTGCAGACTCCACCATGGTCAGAATGAAGCTCTGTCTCCTCCCCATGCCAGCAGGGCCCAGCCTCCCATGGCATCTGCCACTTCCCCACCTCTCCTCCCCTTGTTCTCTGTCAGTCTAGTTTCCTCTGTCCATACTGGCCACTGTGGCTCTTCCTTCACCAACCTGGCTTATTCTGCTTCAGAGCCTCTGCACTGGCCCTCTCTGCCTAGAATATTCTGTGCCCGGATCTTCTCGCAGCTTCTATTCTCATTGCATTCAGGTCTCAAATGTCACCTCCTAAGAGAGCCATCTTATTTAAACAGCACTCTACCCCATACCCCACATCAATCTCTACCCTCTGAATCTGCTGTAGGTGGTTAATTTTTTTAATATCCGTTATTTCCTAATTTTGTATCATTCTGTTTGATGTATTTGTTTGTTTTCTGTCTCCTACTGGTAAGTAAGCCCCAACAGGGCTTACTGCCTTGTCAATATTATGCCCCCAGAATGCACAATAGTAGCTGGTACATAGTAGATGCTCAATAAACACTTGATGAGTGAGTGAGTGAGTGAGGTCAATCTGAGCATTCAGTGTCCCAGACATATTGGTTGGTTCTGGTTTGGGGGTCACATGACTTAACCTGGTCCAGGCAGAGTGAATCTCAGGACTTTGCCAGAACACTGAGTGACAGGCACCTACCTGCTTTGGTCTGCTGGGCTAAGTGTTGTTATGGTGTGAGGCTGAGGCTCCCAGAGCTTCCAGATGGAGTCAGGAACAGGGCCAACCCAGGGGAAGAAGGACCAAGGGGCAAAACCTGCTGGCATTCTTAAAACCTGAATGAAGCCATACCTCAAGCCAGAACTTTCTATGACTTTTCTAACTAATGTGAGCCAGTTCATTTCATAAGCACTGTCTAGTTAATCTTCACGCAACACCAGAAGAGTTCTGCTTACCCACATTTCCAAGATGACAGAATCAGGCTGAGGAAGAAAAGTTGAGTGACTTAGCCAAGGTCACACAGTCAGTAAGGGTCGGGTTAGGGCTTGATTTAAGGTCTTCTCGCCCCAATGCTGTGTTCAGTATTCTCCTCCCCAAGGCCTCTAATGGCCCTTTTCTGGGGAAGGCAGCAGCCTTGCTGACATGACAGAGCTGGGCCAGGGTGGGGTCAGATCAGCCTCGCAGCAGAGCAACCTGTTTGTGTTATTTCTGTTTATATAGGGCTTTTCTTCAAAGCACTCCACCTGTTTTTGCAAATAACTATTACAAGCCTTTTCTGCAGCAAGTCAAGAAGAGACAAGGCAAAACAATGGCAACAGATGTTCCCCAGCCTTAGAAACTGGTGAGTGGCCAGGCTTGTCAGCTGATGCAGCTGACAGAGCCCAGATTAACAGCACAGGCCTCTGATCTGTCTTTGAGAAGTGACGTGGCACCTCACAGATGTTCAGTCCTCATTGTCTGTTGGCCCCACCAGCAGGGTATGAGACGATGAAACTCCTTATGTTTTAAAGAGTGGCCAGTGTCTGGCCTTTGTCCCTTCCAGGCTCCTCTCCCATGAGCTCCACTGAGGACGGCTTTGTTGGTCTGGACCGTGAAGTTCAGCTGCCTCTGCTGGCCCTGCTCCAAGGATGAGCTTTGTTTCTCTGAGCTGGGTTCACACCATGTGAGTCCTGGGTCCAACTCCTAAGCCTGAGGTTTCCCAGCAGCCACTGCCCAGGTGACTATTCTCAGGAACAAGCCTGCAGGGAAACATCTCTGCCACACTTGTGCCTGAGGTGGCCAAACAGTATCTAAAGGACTCAGAGGAAGACCAAGGGGTGGCCTAGGCTCCCCTGCTGAGCCCCCAGGCTCTTAGTGAGGGGTGGGAACCATGGGAGCTACCTCCATTCATCCATAAAGCCTGCTCAACAGCCCTTTCCTTTCCTGGGCCTGGTTAAGAACCTGCAGTGACTCTCACTTTGCCTCCCAGCCAGGCCACTGGGTTCCTTCCCAGTGCCTGCCTGCTCTGTACTTGGACCAGGGCACAGCTCAACCTGAGTCTCCTACCTGGGTGGTGGCACCTATCTCAGCATATGGCCCTGCAGAATGAGGCTGAGAAGCTACCTAGTGAGCAGTCTGAATTCAACTAGTAAAGGTCAGTTGAGTTCTCATGTGGACTCAAGTATTCACTTCTTTGGGCAGTTCTCAGAAAACCAGAGTCTAGACAGAGACTGGCCAGTTTTTGTTTGCCTTTGGCTAGAACCCACTAGGCTTGTACTAAATGACCATCTGGCTGCATACACATAAGGGTCAGGTAATTCCTGTAAATCCACGGTCTTCAAGCACAGAGGTGCATCAGATTCAGGCGGAGAAGACTGGGCTCCGCCTGCAGGGATTTGGGTGCTATGAGTCTGGGATGGGTTCACTGCATGTTTCTGCACCCCCACGCCCCAAGGCCTTTAATTTCATAGACATAAAGAAAAGTCCTGCAGATATAAGGAAATGAGAGGTGATCTCAGTTGATGGGGGAGACAGTGGCCCATCAGCTACTAGGTTTCAGCTGAAGATCAGTACACATCCCATGTTGCAGAGAAGAACAGAGCCAGTGAGCAGCGCTTCTCCCTGGCTTCTCCATTCTCTCCTTCACAGGAGGGGACAGGAATCCCCTCATAATTTGTCCCTATGACAGCCGAGTTGTCACCACTTGGGGAGCAAGGCAACCCCTGATGTCATCAGGTGCAACACATAGCCAAGTGAGCCCAGCGCTGGCCAGGCATTGGTTATGCACTGCACACACCCAGCTCTTTGTCTGGCTCACTCCTAGCCAGACTGCAGAGGCATTTGATAAGTGGCAGCCACTCAAAGCCAGAGGGACTCTACCCTGTTAAAGGGATGCCACTCTCAGTCCTGATGGAGACAGCGAAAGGGTGGATGTCTTTGGGAACAGCCTGCTATAGCAGGAAGCAAGCTGTGCATTTGTTAAAGGATCACATTTCGCCCTTGGGTTAACTGGCTCGGTGCAAGCAGTATCATCTCTGCTCTGGGAGGTTGTTTGCATAGGCTTTCTCCGCAGCTCTACCGGGCCATGGGCGGCCATAATATTACTGTCAGCAGTAACAGCTGGCACTTTCCAGGTACTCAGGAAACTTATTAATCCCCATTATGACTTTATCAGGTGGGCACTAAAATTACCCCCCGCCCTTTAGAGATAACTGAGGCGCAGAGAGGTTAATGACTTGTCTGAGAGCCCGTGCCAAGGGAGTATCAGCTCTGGACAGTGAACCCAGGCAGTCTTGCCTCTGGAGTTCTCCACGGCTTGGACAGGAGAACAGGGCACCAAGTGAGTCTCAAGTCTGCCAGGCCAGTGCTCAGGGACCCATCCATTGGAGAGAGTGGTGAGGTGGGTACCATTTGCCTCATGGGATGGAGCGGCTGGTGTAGTCTGGGCACTTCAGGTCAAGGTTTTTGTGACTAATGCCATAGATATGTGATTGGGTGACTTTTTTTTTTCCTTTTTCATTAAACAAATTGTAAGATTAGTGACTGGGGCATTCCATAAACGCACATCAGAGTGTTCCAGAGAGGTGTGGCTGGTAGGGCAGAGAGAGAAGGCAAACACCAGCCACCTGAAGGGCTGGGGGAACTCCAGCTTCTGCTTTCCAAAGACACAGCTTCCAAGAACAGCAAAGAGAAGCCAAACCAAGCTCCAAGGAGCATGCCCTGACAGCCGGCTGCAGATCCCGTCCAGGGTGGCTGGGCTGTCGTGGTCCTAGAGGATCTGTGGGTCCCTCTCTCCCTCAGCCAGGTGTCTGGACACCTGAGCAGCAGTCCCCCTCCACGGTCCCTTCCCTGCCAGGCATCAGAGCCACAGGGGAGACCCACATGGAGACTGCCTGATGCAATTGCAGCTGACATCATCTCCGTAACTCACAAGCATGCTCTCACTGTGAGGAAAGCCACCTGCCCTCTCTTCCTGTGTGTGTCTGTCCAGGAGAGCCCTCCCTTGCAGACACCTTTAGGGAAGGGAATCAATGGAATGGGACTTGTTGTTAGCAGTCACCGCCGCTGCTGGAGCCAGTGGGCATATGGGAGATGTCGGATATCTCCCATGTGCTTGTTCAAACAAAAGAGCACAAGCTGTGGGTGGAGGCAGAGGGCAGCTAGCGAGGACAGAGGAGGCTGGCGGGTGAGAGGGTGTTTAGAGTGGCGACTGAGGCTAGCTCCCTCTTGAGGTTGGTGGTGGAGAGTGCAACTGCTCCCTCAGTGGCTGTGGAAAAGTTGGTTAGTTTTCATAAAAACCAAGGAAGTTTGCCCACTTGTCAGGGATGCCTTTTTGTTTTGTTTTGTTACTGATGTCATAGATAAGCAGGCCCCGTCCACATGGGGTATGTCTCTATGCCTGCAATACTTTTCATTTTAGAAGATGAACATTGAGACTTGTCAAATTTTGATGAAGAGAGGGCATACTGTCGTGAGCCGGATGTGAGCCCTGGGGCCAGCCTGCACTGGCTGTTTACATTTGGGCAAGGCTGTGACAAACAGAAAGGTGCTTGGCTATGAGTCACCAGGGAGCTTGGATCTTGTCACACTGCCTTCTCTGAGGGGCTGGGGAGAGAAGCGGAAGCCAGTGATGGGATTCAGAGCTGGAACCAGAGATAGCAGGTCAGGGCTGTAGGTTTGGTACTGAGGGGAGAAGGTTCATTTGGGACAAATTCACTGAGGCCTTGGGCAGAGCAATAGTGCATTTTTATAGGGCATCAACCCCTCACCTATGATGGGAGGGCAGAGGTTGGCATGCAATGGCACTTATACAAGGGTAGATTCCCTCCTTTCTGGATGACTGTGAGGTGCACCTAGACTGTGGGTTATGGGAGATCCTGCCAGCCCTGGAGTGCCTGGGGCCACTGGGGCAGGGCCACAATGCTTTCCCTGTGGGCGCCCTGGGCTTGGTGACCTCCAGAGTCAATGTTAGTCAGGCCATTGTTGGGCCAGTTGTGTTTGTTAAAGCTCTTTAAAACAACATGTACAATCACAGGCCTGTCCCACAACTGGATTCATGACTCTGAAAGGGTTTCTTGTCCAGGCAGAACCCCCTAGAAGGCTGGGGGCAGGGACGGGGCCGCCCCTTGCTTTCCCCAGTCTGGCTGCCAGCCCCGCGACTGCAGCTGGCACTGGCTGTGAGGCTGGGCCTGTGAGAGGCTCCGAGCAGCGGAACAACACGGTCCTTGAAGCCCATCGAGACTCAAGTTGGCTGTGGGGGTGGAGGACAAATGGGGAATTATCCTGAGGCTTCCCTGCCCTCTGCTTTGCCAAGGGTTCATAGTGGACTTGCTGGGAGGCACAAGGGCAGGGGCTAGGAGAGTCCAGCTGTTACAAACCCAGGAGCTCCTCTGCCTAGAAACCCCTTTCTAACCAGACCAGCACAACCAGCTGCAGACAATAGTGGCAAAGCAGCCAGCATCCCTGCTTGGGCACTCCTCACCATGCAAGGGAGGGAGGAGCTGTGCTGGGGCAGGCCCTGCTCTCCATACCTGGGCAGGGCTGGGGATATTAATATGAGTTATCTGAGTGTTTTCATGCCAAATGCTGTGCTCAGCACTGTGCTTATCTTACAAAAATTAACCCACGAGATAGACGCAGCCAGTATAGCAAGGCGGTGTCTAGGGTCACATGGCCAGTAAGTGCAGGGCCAGGATGTGATCCCAGCTCTGTCCAACTCGCATGGGAGCTCTTCACCAAGACAGGACTTGCAGGACTCAGAAGATGGACGTACTGTGTAACTGTGAGCCCACTGCTTCACCTCTCTGAGCTTCAGGTACCTTACATGTGAAGAGGGGCTAATATGACCCCCTTCTGGGGCTGGGGTGGGGATTAGCTAAGATGAAGTATGAAGAGTGCCTGGCTCTGCTCGGCACACTGTAGGAGTTAACTTGACTCTTCGTCCTCTTCAGACCTGGAGTGTTCTCATTGAGGCCCAAGCCAGGCACGAGGGGGGTTGGAGTCACTTCCTGCTTCCCTTTCTGCCTCAGAGCATGTGACACTGTGTGTGCTTGGGTACCCATCATGTCTGTGAGGCTGGGCAGTGACTTTGACACAACCACTGCACCCCCAGCTACTCCCTTCCCTGACAAGTGGCTTCATCTTGAGCTGGGCTCCTGCTGGGTTGGGAGAGCACCCCCGACACCCAGGACCTACAGAGTGGGGCCTTCCCCTGCCTGGGATGCCTATCCTTCCCCTGGACCTGCTGCCCCTGAGGCCCAAATCCCAGCTCTTTACTGCCTCTTATTCTCCTCTCTCCACTGTGGCCCCCATTTCCTGGCAACTCTGACGGAGAGTATGGTAGGCCAAATAATGATCCCCCAAACATATCCCATCCTAATCCTTGGAACCCATGAATGTTACCTTATATGGCGAAAAAGAACTTGGCAGATGCGATGGACTTGAACATCTAGAGATGGGAAGATTATGCCATCCTAAGTGCCCTTACAGGAAGGAGTCAGAGGGAGATTCCCCAACCAGAGAGAAGAGGAGAAGGTGATGTGAAGATGGAGACAGAAACTGGAGTTTTGTTGCCAGAAGCCAAGGATGCACCAGACGCTGGAAGAGGCTAAGAAAGATTGTCTGCTAGAGCCTCTGCAGAGAGTGTGGGGCTGCCAATGCCTTGACTGCAGCCCAGTGATACTGATTTTCAACTTCCAACCTCCAGAACAATGAGAGAGTACATTTCTGGGGCTGGGACTGTTTATCTTTTAGCTTTAAAAAAATTGGGTAAAAATACATATCACATAAAATTTACCATTCTCACCCTTTTAAAATATACAGTTTGGTGGCATTGGTGCATTTACGTTGTTGTGCACCCATCAACACTATCCATCTCCAGACTTTTTTCATTATCCCAAACTTAAACTCTATATTCATGAAAATAAATCATCCATCCTCCCCTCCTCACTGGACCCTGGTAACCACTATTCTACTTTCCATCTCTACGGATTTGACTCCTCTAGGTATCTCATATACATGGAATCATATAGTATTTGTTCTTCTGTGTCTGGCTTATTTCATTTAGCATCATGTCTTCAAGGGTCATCCATGTCATAGCATGTGTCAGAGTTTTCTTCCTTTTTAAGGCTGAATAATATTTCACTGTGTGTAATATCCATTTTGTTTATACACTTATTTGTGGATGGACATTCGGGTTGCTTCCACTTTTTGGTCATTATGAACAATGCTGCACATTTCTGTTGCTTTAAGCCACTAAGTTTGTGGCAATTTGTTACAGCAGCCCTAGGAAACCTTGAGATGTTGATTGGACCCTCGGCCTTCCTGCATTCCATGCTACAAATCAAGCAGAAGCACAGAATTGCTCCAGGTGTGAGCAGCTGATCCCCTGCATCAGAATCACTTGGGGGAGGGTGGAGATGAAAGACTTTTAAAAATGCAGATTCCTAGGTTCTACTGTCTGCTGTGTCAGGTTAGGGCCAGGGAAGCTGTATTTTTAACATGTGCACCAGAAGATTGGTATATGCGCTAAAGTTTGAGAACTTGTAGTTTGAGACCTGGTGGGTTACTCTTCCCAAATGAAATGTGTGGTTATGTGCATCTTCTGGATATAATCCCTTAACCTGAAGAGATGACCTTCTTGGCAGGGGTGTCAGGCATGGGGGGTGAGGCAGGTCTCTAAGCTTTCAAATCACGTGGTAGACAGTGTGGAAAGATGAGAGAAAACATCTGTTACTTTAAAAGTCGAGTGCGATTTTTTTCATTGGTCTGGGAGGAAGATAATTGTTCCTAGAGGTTGAGTGGCCCTATTGTTTGGGAAAAATGACAGGAGCCCTGCTCCTGCTGAGAGATCAGGTTCTGGGCCTGAGCTGGATGAGTAAAGATGAAACAAAGGAAGGCTAAATTGCTCTTGGAAATGAAGAAATGTTGAAGGTTTTTGGTGTCCAGGATGTAGATGAGTTGAGAAGCTAGAAGATCAGACCAGCAGGAGATGACACAGTCGTCTAGAGGCAGCTCTGAGGGGGTCATGGGGCCCAGTGGCATGGCCTAAGGCTGGAACATATGGAAGACGGGACCAGAGAGGAAGCCTCCCTGGGAAGCAGAGGCAGCCTAAAACTAGAAGTGATGTCTGCCTGATCATGAATTTACCTTGTAGTCTATGCTGTAATGACCCTCTTTTGGCCACCAAACCTTCAGTAAAATCTGTTATGTGTAGCTTGTGTACAAAGACCCTTGCAGAAAAGAGATTTTGTGCCATAGCAGAACATCCCAAGAAAGGGGAGACGGGTGCATTGCAGGAATTGCGGTCCAGCGAGGAAGCAGACTCTAGGCAAGGACCAACCAGAAGAATGTGAGCTCTTACTGCTACAAATGCATGGATACATTCAGGGATGCTAGACCTCCTGCACCAGGAATGGGGACTTTTCTCAATACCAATACCATTTTATTTGGTATTGAAGAAAAGGGGGATCCAGAAGGATGGAGAACCTTTGGAAAGGATGGTTACACATAGGCAGAAACTGACTAGTCTATCTGGGGAGCTGGCTCCATGGAAGTCACCTAACTCCATGCCTGTGCCTTTCAGCACCTTTTTAGGTGAGTGGGTCCCTTAGCTCATCACTGAATTGAGTTTTCAGACATCACAGCTGGAGGATCTTTGGTGAGAGTCTCTCTGATAGAAGGTGGGTGGTGTGTGTGTGAAACAGAAGGTTCATCCAATTACTGATGGGCTAATAAAAACTTTCAATGTTCTGAAGGTGGAGATGAATAAAAAACACAAACTTGTCTTTTTGATATTTTTCCTACATTCTCCTAAGCCAAATGCTCAAGCATGTGGAATTTAAATAATTGTTTTTAAGTCAAATCAATTTTGGAACAGAGAGAGTTGGAGGTTTATAGACTCCTCGGTCACTGGCGGATTGCTGATTAATGACGCTGGTGTCTGTAATTATACTGCTGTCAGGAGGCTGAGTGTCCTCGATAAATCCAGGCCCATCTGCCTTCCCAAGACACCAGGAAAGGAGTGTCTTGATTTATGCCCTGATTGGCACATATTCTCTTTACTGTACCTTAGAGAACTCTCAACTACATAATGGTTTGAGAGGTCAATTTTCATCTTGCTTGTATTGAGCAACCTAGAATTTAAGTGTCCTTGCCCATGACTGTGAGGACATAAATTGGGTTTTTCTTCTCATTGCTCTTTTCGTTCATTTTTCTCTCTCTAACTTACCTCTTTCATATGAAAAACTGGGTGTGGTAGATCACAAAAATTCAGAAAGGGGTGACAATTCCCACCCCTCTCTGAATCCGTGCCCTTTAAACGTGGCTTCACCACTCTTCCCATCAAGAGACAGAGTCTATTTTTCCATCGCTTAAATCTGAGCTGGCCTTGTGACTTGCTTTGGCCAATAGAATGTAGTGAAAGTAACAATGTGCCAGTTTCAAAAAGCCCCGCGGCCTTTTGCTCTTCTCCCTGTAAGAAATCTGCCAGGCCTTGCTGCTGGTTGATGACGGACACGTGGTCCATCTCTCCCCACCACCCCCATAAGTAGAAGCAGTGCCTACATGGCCTGTGGCTGGGCCCAGTGGAGACCAGAAAAACTCCCCAGGCAGAGCTTGGCTTAAACAGCCTGATTGCTGAATCATGGGCTAAATGAATTGTGGTTTTAAGTTTGGTTTGCTGTGCAGCATTATTGTGGCAATAAATAACTGATCCTCTGGGTACCTACTGTATACTACTGCTGTGCTAGAGTTTGGAGCCACAGAGAATCAGAGATACAGAGGTGGATAATGCATAGTTCTGGCCCTTGAGGAGCTCACAGTCTGTGGAGGCAGACAGCCCAACAAACATGCCATTCTAATGGGAAGTGACAACGGGAACAATTTTTCTTGAACATTATCTATGTGCTGGACATGATGCCAGGCATTTTATCTACATTATCATCCCACTTAGTCTTTGCTGTAAGGCTATGAAGCAGACACTATTATTGGCACATTTTATAGGCAAGAATACTGAGAACCATGGAGGTTAAGGCAGGACCTGATTCCAATCAGCCCCTGGTTTCTGCCAGCCCCTGATGCCCCTCTGTAACAGGTATAAAGCATTAAGGAGTCAGAGGAAGGGGAAGCTGGCACTCAGGGGGTAGGGGCAAAAGCTTCACTGGGACCTGGCCAGTGGGGGAGACTGGAAGCCTGAGGTCATGGGCTCCCAAATCAATCCAGGGGTGAGCTGTTGTGATCTTGAGCTGAAGAAGCTGATAGGATACATTTGGATGGAGACTCTGCTGGGGAACCTGGAAATAGCACCAGCTATTTTTGGGGTGCAGGCTGAAAAAGACAGGACATAATCCTCAGGAACTAGGGTGCATAAGGACAGGAGGAATTTTGTGTTCCCCATGACAAGCAGCATTTCTCTACTGCAGAGTATTCAACACCAGACAATGCCTGATTGGGAATTTCCGCATGGATTGTATTTTTAAAAAAACACATCATAATTAATAGGAAATTCAGTTTTTTTCCTCCATTGCTTTATCTGCAATGCCCTTTTAAGATGTTTGTTTTTAAATGGGTTATCTAGCTTCCTTCTGATGGCTCGTCTGGCTGAAGTGATTCCACACGATGCTGCGACCTGTGTGATGGGTCAGTCCCGGGAGCTACGCTCCACTCTAACCGACATCTCCTTCCCTCCTTCCACATAGAGGGGCATGGAACAGACAAAAAGCGGGTCTTGACATTTGCGGGGGCGACTTTCAACTGTGAGCTCCTTAAAGGTAGCACTCACCTCTGTTATAGTTATCACTCCCTTACTGTGAGTGAAAGTCAGATGCAATACAAACAGCTAGCATGTAGGGAACATGGTGTCCGGGCATTGTTGTGGTTCTGTGTGTTAATTCACAGAAACACAGACACTATTATTGTCCTAGTTTTACAGATGAGGAAGCAGGCAGGCAGGGAGAGCTGTGTCTAAGGCCTCACAGTGGGAAGGAGCACAGCATGGGTTTAAACTGGGCCTTTTGCATCTGGAGCCCGGGATCTTAAACACTCCCCTCTGCTCCAGTTGTCTGGAAATGAAGCCCTGGGGTCAACGACCTGGGTGAGGTGAGGCTGCGGGGCTGGGCGGGTGTTTCACTTTTTACTTCATGCACTTCTGTCATTGACTGAGGTGATCATGTGATAAATATGCAAATCTGGGGTGGTGGAAGGAAGAAAAAAATACCTTAAAATATATTTTTTTTAAACATGGAATGTTAGAGCTGAAAGTGGCCTTGGAGCAGATCTAGCCCAAGGAGGAAGTGGTCTTGAAGGTGAAGCGATTGCCCCAGGCTCTATAGCTAGGTGGTAATGACAAAACCTGGCTCTCTGGACTCTCCTTGTTCCTTCCTCTCAGCTGCCTAGAGGACAGTGGCGGTGCTAGCGCGCGGTGGGGGTGGAAATATGGTCTGAGGCTGGCGCTCCTTCACCTGCCTTTCACACCCCTCCTTCCCTCTCACTGTGTCTCCTGGGCTTGCCCAAGTGCCCGGGGCTCTCGTGCTGGCCCCAGCCTGATCACAGTAACTTTTGGGGGCCCCTCTTGGGCCAGCTGTTTTGGACATGCTCCATGTTCTCCTGACCTCTCTCCCAGTCAAATCAGTCTTATGTCCAGGAATCAGTCTTATGTTGGATTCTTTAAGCCTATCTGGTCAAGCTGGAAAAACTAATCCAAGCTAAAGAGTGAACAATGGGTGCTATTTTCCCTCCTGCAGGTTGTAGCTAGATTTTAACAGTGGCCTTCAATGACTTAAAGCAAAAGACTCCTATTGCCATTGCAGCAGCCAGGCTTGGCTAGTGGGGGAAATATTTTAAGAATTTAATGCTTCAGTTAATGTCTTTAGCAGCAAGAAGAATTGTTAAGTGGGAAGGAAGAACTAATTGCAGGGCCAAAATAAATTCCATTTTCTGGCAAGGCCAGTCAGATCAGTGATGTCAACCATAAAATCCCTTGTTCTCTCAGTTCTTCCCTTTCCAAAGAATTGCCCTCCTCTGTGGCCATTTGCAGAGAAAAGGGAGGCTGTGCTATAACCATGGAGGCAGAGAAATGTAATCCTTCAGACAGGAGCTCTTTTCTGGGATGAATGTTTCGTTTTTACAGCATCATCCCTTAGCTCATTTTATTCAATGACCTTGCCCTCATGCTGAACCTTCCTCAAAATAAGAGTGGTCATTTCCTTTTCCCCATTCCCTGAAGGCGACATGGCAGACAAGTCACTATTGTGTAGTTCTGAGGGGGAGGCGGGGGCATGCCGCTTGGAGTTTATGTTTACTGGAATCATTTCTTCCCAGTAAATCCACTTTCTGAAGTCCCAGCCACTTCCTCTCTCAAGTCACACAGTGGGCTGTGATGGCTGCAGAGGAAGTGAGGGCCAGGGAGCAATTCTGAGCCTCATCCTGTATTTAGGATTCTAGCTTCCCCTCACTTCCCTGGAGGCTTTGTTCTGGAAAACAGCACTTGTTTTCCATGGAACAAAGGTTTCTGGAAAGCAAGAAGGCCATCCTGGAAGAGCCCTGTATGGGACAGTGAGCAGGCAGCCATGTTCTGGAAGCCCCTTGGGGTTATTTATTATTATTATTATTTTTTGCTAGGGAGGCCAAGCTAGGATTCAGGGCCCAGGGTCCTGGAGGGCAGGCACAGGAGGTCAGACTGCACCTGCTTCTGGCAGGGTCGGGCTCCAGGCTAGAATCACAGGAGCTCAGTAATTATGGAGGGCCCTGTAGCCCAAAGGCTGCAGTTCTAGATCTGGCTCTTCAACGAATATACTTTTATTTCTCTGAGCCTCTGTCACCTGCAACATGGAGATAGTAATACTTTTCCCTCTTACCTGGTAGAGGTTGGTGTAGACTTAAAGAAAAAAATAAAGGCACAGAGGTTATTGGAGTTGGAGGATGCAAAGGATTACTATGTTCTCCCCACCACTCTCCTCTGCATGTTCTGTCAAGACAGAATGACCTTTGATCATTTTGTGGACCTGGGGGCACAGCACACACAGTAAGATGCCAGTCCCCTCCCTTGTGAAGGGTGGGTCCTGAGATAACTCCCCAGATTATATGGCTCAGTGGACACTATTTCCAAAGTGGACAGGTATAGGATATTGTAAGTACGCCGGGAAAGCATGTTTCCTGCTTAGCTGAATTTGGGAAACACTGGATTAAAAAAATTCACTACATTCAGATCTTCTCAGAGTATTTAATATGCTAACTTCATCAAGAATTCCGAAGTGAGGGGGCATAAAATGCAACCTTTCCCAGATGTTTTTGATCACAGAGAAGTATTTTTCTCATGGAACAACTATTCGTGTGTCTCAGAACAGGGTGGTAAGTGCTGATGTTCATTCTTATGCCTTTGGCTATACAAAATATCTATAGTCTTTATTGATTTTGACTAAACAACATCATGCTGTTCTTGAAATCAGCCTCATTAGAAAAAAAAATCTACTGCTAAAAACCATTCTCTTGGACTTGTACTTTTGGGAAGATGGAATAAACATACTTTCCCCTATTCTTCCTACAACTTAAAGCCATTAGTATTATATATAAAACAAACACATAAAGACTCTGAAAGGTAGAGGGAAGAAGGCAAGTGGTTAGGACCTTGGGACCCAAGGAATGACACAGTGATGAGTTCTCTGGGTTTTCTTTTTGCCTCATACCTCCCAGACTTGCAGCTGAAGAAGCCGGAAACCTGGAAACAGCAACAAGCGCAGGCAAAAAAGTGCCCATAAAAGCTAGCTCTCTCTAGCCAAAGTACCAGGAAAGGGGCAGCCTAGCAAGACAGAACCCTTCCAGACAATGACAGCTCTACTGCAGCCAGACACCATGGAAAAACTTTGGCCCACTTCCACCCTCACAAGTGAAAGCCAAGTGGGGAGCCCAGATGTCTGTCCTCATTACGCCATGATGCGCGGAGCCCTAACGCCCCCAAAGAGTGGGATTAGAGAAGGCCAAGCAGAGAGCCAACTTTTGTCCCTGCTGGCCAGTCATGATGCACACCTCTCCCCACCATGTCTGTGGAAACCACAAAGGGAGCTTGGACTTCCCTCCCCACCTGAGAGTATGACATGCACCTCCATCCTCGGCTGGGGTGGTGTTAGAGGAGACCTAGTGGAGAGTCAGGACTTCTACAATTGCCCAGCAATAATGAGGCCACTTCCACAATGGCGTCAGTGGAGACCACATTGGAAGCCAAAACTCCCACCCACCAGCAACAGCAACGCACACTCCCCTCCCCTATGTCAATGGAGACTGAGTGGAGAAACTGGTATTCTACCTCCATGTGTCAATAATGAGGCAGCAAGCTCCCTCTTCCCCTGCATTGTCAAAGAAAGCCAGCTAAACCAGAAAATAATATGAAGATGTCCAGGTTTCTCTTCAATTGTCATCATACTTAAAAAGACAATTGATAGATGGCAACACTGAAATGACAGATGGTAGAATCATTTGATGAAGGTTTTTAATGCAGCTGTGGTAAAAAAGCTTCAACAAGCAATTATGAACACGATAGAAACAAATAGAAAAATAGAAAGCGTCAGTGAAAAAAGAAACTCTCAACTATGAAATTGATAATATAAAGCAGAACCAAATAAAATGTAAGAAATAAAAAACACAATCAGCAAAATTTTAAAACCTAATTGATGGACTCAACAAGAGAATGGAGGGGACAGAGGAAAGGATTGGAGAACTGGAAGATAGAAAAATAGAAATTATCCATTCTGAGCAACAGAGAGAAAACAAACTGGAAAGAAAAACCCCAAACAAACAAATAGAGCTTTAGGTGCTGATGGGACCATAGCAAAAGATCTAACATTTGCATCATTGGAGTCTCAGAAGAAGAGAAAGAGGAAAGGAATTTTAAAATATTTGAAGAAACAATCACTGGCAAGTTTCCAAGCTAAGCAAGAGATATACAATTACAGACTTCTGAAGCTGAGCAAATACCAAAGAGAATAGACTCAAAGAAATCCACACCAAGACATGATAATTTAGTTTCTGAAAGCTAAAGACAAACAAAAAATCTTGAAAGTGGCCAGACAAAAATGAAACCTTATGTACAAGAAAAAAAAAAATTTTAATGAAGGTGGATTTTTTCATCAGAAACCATGGAAAACAGAAGGAAGCAGCATGATAATTTTTAAGTACTGAAAGGAAAGAATGGTTAGAATTCTATAGCTAGCTAAAATATCCTTCAGGAATAAAGAGAAAATCAAGACATTTTGAGATGAAGGAAGATGAACAGAATTTGTTGCAAGTAGACCAACCCTAAAGGAAGTTCTCCACACATAAGGAAAAGAAAAAAAGAAGAAGGAACTTGGAATAATTAGGAAGGAAGAAAGAAAGAGTTAAGCAAAAATATGAGCTATTATAATAGGCTTTACGAGAGTTTTCTAAATTATGATTGATGGTTGAAGCAAACATTAAAACACTTTCTAATGTGGTTCTGAATATATCTAGAGGAAATATTTAAGGCAGTAATAAAAACAGGAGTGTAATATAATATAAAGGAAGGTGAGGTTTTTATATTTATTCAAACTGGTAAAATGTCAACACCAGTAGACTGTGATAAATTATGTACATATAAGGCAATACCTACAGCAACCACTAAAAAGCCATGCAAAGATGGCTGGGCACAGTGGCTCACGCCTGTAATCCCAGCACTTTGGAAGGCAGAGGTGGGCAGATCACTTGAGACCAGGAGTTTGAGACCAGCCTGGCCAACATGGCAAAACTCTGTCTCTACTGGGAAAAAAAAAAAAAATAGCCGGGCATGGTGGCACATGCTTGTAATCCCAGCTATTCAGGAGGCTGAGGCATGAGAATAGTTTGAACCTGGGAGCTGGAGGTTGCAGTGTGCTGAGATCCTGTCACTGCACTCCAGCCTGGGCAACAGAGCAAGACTCTGTAAAAAAAAAAAAAAAAAAAAACAACTCTGCAAAGAGATAAACCAAAAAATTATAGAAAAATCCTAATGGAATTCTACAAAATATTTAAGCAACCCACTAGAAAGTGAGAAAAGGAAAAAGTAACTGAAAACAAAAGAAATAAAATGGCAGAGATAAGCCCTAATATATTAATAATCACTTAAACTGTAAATGGTCTAAAAACACCAACTAAAAGGCAGACATTGCCTAAGTGGATCAAAACACATAACTCTACTGTATGCTGTATATGAGAAACTTGCTGCAAATATAATGATAAAGGCAGGTTAAAAGCAAAAGATGGAAGCACTCCACACCCATTAGGATGGTTATTATTAAAGATACACATAAATACACACACACACACAACAGAAAATAACAAGTGTTGGCAAGAATGTGGGGAATTTGGAACACTTGTGTGCTGCTGGTAGTAATGCAAAATGCTGAAGTCACTATAGAAAACAACATGGTGACTCCTCAAAAAATCAACATAAAATTATTATATGGTCCAGCAATTTTACTTTTGGGTATGTATCCGAAAGAAATGAAAGTAATGACTTGAAAAGATATTTGTATACCAATGTTTATATCAGATTTATTAACAATAGCCAAAAGGTGGAAGAAACTTATGTGTCTCCTAATGGATGAATGGATTACAAAAATGTGATATATACATACAATGAAATACTATTCAGCTTTAAAAAGGAAAAAACTTGACATATGCTACAACATAGACGAATCTTGAATACACTCTGTACTAAGTGAAATAAGCCAGTCACAAAAGGACAAATACTGTATAATTTCACTTCTATGAGGTACCTACAATAGTCAAATTCATAGAACTAGAAAGTAGCATGTTGATTTCCAGGGGCTGAGGAGAGGGGGAAATGGGGAATTATTGTTTAATGAGTATAGAGTTTTAGTTTGGGAACATTAAAAAAGTTCTAGAGCTGTATGATGGTGATGGTTGTTCAACAATGTGAATGTAGTTAACACCACTAAACTGTACACTACAAATGGCTAAAGTGGTTAAAAAAGTAAAAGGCTAGAAAATGATACGTTATGCAAACATTAATAAAAGGAAAGCAAGATTGGTTATATTAATATTAAAGTAAATATCAAAGCAAAGAAAATTACCAGAGACAGAGGAGGATGTTATGTCATGATAAAGGGTCAATTGCCAAGAAAAAAGTGGCAATTCTAACTGCATAGGCACCAAACAACAGAGCTGCAAATATGGATAGCAAAAACTCACAGAATAGACAGGAGAAATAGGAAAATCCACAACTGTATTTAGAAAGCACAACACGCCTCTCTCAAAAATTGACGTAGACCAGGCACGGTGGCTCATGCCTGTAATCCCAGCACTTTGTGAGACCAAGGCATGCAGATTGCTTGATCCCAGAACTTTGAGACCAACCTCCACAACATGCCAAAACCCCATCTCTACCAAAAAAAAAGAAACAACAACAAAAAAACCCCCAAATTAGCCAGGTGTGGTGGCGCACGCCTACAGTCTTAGCTACTCAAGAGGCTGAGCTGGGAGATTACTTGATCCTGGGAGGAAGAGGCTGCAGTAAGCTGAGATCGTGCCACTGCACTCCAGCCTGTGTGACAGAGCAAATCCCTGTCTCGAATAAATAAATAAATAATTGATGAAAAGCTAAACAGAAAATCAGCAAGGATAGAAGAACTCAGCAAATATTAATCAACAGAATCTTATCAACATTTATAGAAAACTCCATTCAAGGCCAGGCGCAGTGGCTCATACCTGTAATACCAGCACTTTGGGAGGTCAAGGCAGATCATTTGAGGTCAGGGGTTTGAGACCAGCCTGACCAACATGGTGAAGCCCTGTATCTACTAAAAAAAAAAAAAAAAAAAAAAAAAAAAAAAAAATTAGTCGGGTATAGTGGCGGGCATCTGTAATCCCAGCTACTTGTGAGGCTGAGGCAGGAGAATCGCTTGAACCCAGGAGGTGGAGGTTACAGTGAGCTGAGATTGTGCCACTGCACTCCAGCCTGGGCAACAGAGCAAGACTCTATCTCAAAAAAAAAAAAGAAAAAAAGAAAAGAAAACTCCATTCAGTAACAATAGAACACACGTTGTTTTCAAGGGCCCACAGAACATTATACCAAGATAGACCATATCCTGTACCATAAAACAGACCTTAAGAAATTTAAAAGAATTGAAAACATACAGAGTATGTTCTCTGACCCAGTGAAATCAAACTAGAAATCAATAACAGAAAGATAAATGGAAAATCTCCAAGCACTTGGAAACTAAACAGCACACTTCAAAATAATCCATGGGTCAAAGAGGAGGGCTCAAGGAAACTAAAAACTACCCTGAAGTAAATAAAATGAAAATACAACATCTTGGCATTTTGTGGGGCACTGCTAAAACAGTGCCAAGAAGGGAATGTATAGAACAAAATGCTTACATTAGAAAAGAAGGAAAGTCTGAAATCAATAACAGAAGCTTCCACCTCAAGAACTTAGAAAAGCTCAAACCCAAAGCAAACAGAATGAAGGAAATAATAAAGGTAATATCTGAAATCTATGAAATTGAAAATAGAAACACAAGAGAAAATTGATGAAACAAAGAGTTTTTTTTTTGAAAAGGTCTATAAAATAGTCAGTTTTAAAAGTAGAACTGACAAAAACAGAGAGAAAACACAAACTATCAATATCAGGAATGAAAGAGGGGCTATCACTACAGACCCTGCAGTTATCAAAAGGATAATAATAAAGGACTGTTATGAACAAGTCTATATACATAGTTTGACAGCTTAGGCTGAATGAACCACTCCCTCAGAAAAACACAAATTACCACAACTCACCCAACATGAAATATATAATTTGAGTAGACCCTATAATAATTAGGAAATTTAGGCCAGGCACAGTGGCTCATGCTTGTAATTCTGGCACTTTGGGAGGCCGAGGCAGATCACCTGGGGTCAAGGGTTCGAGACCAGCCAGGCCAACATGGCAAAACCCCATCTCTACTAAAAATACAAAATTAGTGGGGTGTGGTAGCACGTGCCTGTAATCCCAGCTACTTGGGAGGCTGAGGCATGAGAATCGCTTGAACCAGGGAGGCAGAGGTTGCAATGAGCTGAGATCCTGCCACTGCACTCCAGCTTGGGGGATAGAGTGAGACTCTGTTTCCAAAAAAAAAAAAAAAAAAAAAAAAAGAAAAGAAAATTAGGAAATTTAATTTCTAATTTAAAAACTCTCAGAAAAAAAATCTCCAGGCCAGATGGTTTCACTGGAGAATTCTACCAAATGTTTAAAGAATAATTAACACCCGTTCTACACTATCTCTTCCAGAAAGTAGAAGAAAAGGAAATATTTACTAATTCATTATATGAAGCTAGTATTACCCTGATATCAAACCACAGTGAGATACACCCTTATAAGAATGGCTAACATAAAAAATAGTGACAACATTATAGGTTAGAGAGGATGTGGAGGAACTGATCACTTCTAGATTGCTGGTGGGAATGTAAAATGGCATAATCATCGTGGAAAGCAGTTTGAAAGTTTCTTTAGAAAAAAAAAGAAAGAAACATGCAATTACCATCTAACCTAGCAATTGCACCCTTGGTCATTTATTACAGAGGAATGAAGACCTATGTTCACACAGAAACCTATACGTGGGCTGGGTGTGGTGGCTCATGCCTGTAATCCCAGCACTTTGGGAGGCCGAGGAAGGAAGATCCCTTGAGCTTAAGAGTTTGAGACCAGCCTGGTGAAACCCGATCTCTACAAAAAAAAAAAAAAAAAAAAAAAAAAAAAAAAAAAAAAAAAAAAAAAAAAAAAAATTAGCCGGGCATGGTAGCATGTCACTGTAGCCCCAGCTACTTGGGAGGCTGAGGGGGGAGGATAACCTGAGCCCTGGAGGTCAAGGCTGCAGTGGGCTGAAATTGCACCACTGCATTCTAGCCTGGGTGACAGAGACCCTGTCTGAAACAAAACAAAACAACAACAACAAAACCCTATACATGAATGTTTATAGCAGTTTTTTGTAATAGTCCCAATCTGGAAACAACCTAGATGTCCTTCAATAGGTGAATAGCTAAGCACGCTGGTACATCTATACCACAGGATACTACTCAGCAATCAAAAGGAATGGACTATTAGTACAGTAACAACCTGGATGAGTCCCCAGAGATCAATATAAAAAGACAATCCCAAAAGGCTACGGACTCTATGATCCCATTTATATAACATTCTTGAAGTAATAAAATTATAGAAATGGAGAACAGGTTAGTGAATGTCAGGAGTTTTGAGGGAATCTAGTGATGATAAAAATGTTCTGTACCTTGACTATCAATGTCAATATCCTGGTTGTGATACTGTATTATAGTTTTATAAGTTTTACCTTTGGAGGAACTAGGTAAAGGATACCTGAGATGTATTATTTCTTACAACTACATGTTACAGAATTGTAGTTGTTACAGAATTGTAGTTATTTCTTACAACTATGATTATTGCAAAATTAAAAGTTTAATTTTAAAAATTCTACATGGGTAGAAAAGCAGATGAAATTAAAATTCCCTTTCACATGCTTGGCAGGATTGGCATTCATCCAGCACAGGTGCTTGTCTGAAAGGCAACTTGCAGAGTGAACCAAGGTGTTGCAGATGTCTCAGGAGAAGGGGCACAGTGTAGTAGAAGAGTGCTGTATTTACAGCTGAAGACCTGGGTGTGAGCCTCAGTTTCCTAACTTACTAGAATGTGACCATTGGTACGTTATGAGTCCCAGTGTCAAAATTGGCCAAATGGAGATAACTATACCATAAAGGGATGCTGTGAGAAGCAGACAGCACCTTGTGAGTGAAAGCCTCACACACAGATATCCTCCAGCAGTTGGTCTAGAAGTCACAGATTCAGGCTGGGACTCCAAACGCTGGCGTCGGTTGAGATTTATCTAGAAACCCCTGCTGCATGTGTACAGCGTACTGTACTATGCCTACTGCGGTGTGAAGTTAAGTCATTTAGTATAATTCAGCACTGAAAGTTTAGTTTGTAATGGAGAAGGAATATATCCCTCTAAATCAGGGGTCCCCAACCCCTGGGCTGAGGCCTGTTAGGAACCGGGCCACACAGCAGCTGAGCAGTGGGCTAGGGAGCATTAAGGCCTGAGCTCGCTGTGATTTTTTTGTTAAGCCAAACATGATGCATTGGGTAAAAGAACATGAGGAAAACAGGTATTTAGTAATGTAGTGGCAGGATATTGGGGAGAGGAATGTTCTATAGTCCTATGATTAGCCTCAGTGTTCTAGTGAGTCTGTACCCCTGGTCTATGACCCCCACAAGTGTGTCTCTGCCAGGGGCAGAGCCTTAGGTGGGACAGGAAGTCTAGAGGGGCCTGGACTTGGGTATTTCCCTTTCCCCAGGAAGGTTTGGCTCTGATAAAACTCCAGCAGGTTAGGGTCTAGTAAAATAGTTTCTCCTGAGGTCAGGCCCTGTTAAGAATAGAATACTTTGATATATTGCAAAATAGTTCTTGTGTGTGTGTGTGTGTGCAAAAGCTACAAGGGGATATTTCTCTTATCTTTGCTGTCAGAACCTCTTTGGGCTCCTAGAGGTAGAACCCACAAAAGTGTTGAGGTCCCCTAGAGTTTTTAATCCTCAGACTTATCCACATTGAGCTTCCAGAAATTGAGCAATTACAGTTTAGGGGCTAGGAGACCCTAAACTGGTTCCCATGGGGGTCTCTGCTCATAGGTTTCTGCTCCAGTAAGTTGTGGTTCTCTGTATCCTCCTGTCTGTTTCTGCAGTTTTGGGGGCAGAAATTTGCTCTAAGACCTCACTTCCATGCTAGATCTAAGAAGAGCTGTTGAGTTTCAGTTTTTTCGGCTTTTTACTTGTTAGGATGGAGTGGCAACTTCCAAGCTCCTTACCTGCTGAACCAGAAACCACAAGTCTAAAGGGTTGTTTAAAAGAAATATAAAGTTGTTTCTTCAATTTTCTATTTTACAATTGGCATGGTAAGCAAGCTACTTTAATTTTTTTTCTGGACAAACTGATGTCAGGGTATATGAAGGAAAAGCCCCAGGAAGCGTAGGACCCTTGGAGGGGCGGAGGAGTTTTGTAGCAGCCAGTGAGCATAGCATTTATTTTCTGCCTAGAAACCCTACGGTTTGTCCATTGTCAGCCTGCTTTCCCACAAAGGATAGACTTGGAAATCAGGACCCTGTCCCTTGCAAGATCTCTGACTGTCAAGAAGGATATTTGTCATAAGCTTTAAGGGAAACATCCACGTAAGGGAACCAAATGAACATTGGTTGTGCCATCTTGGCAAAGCATGGCCAGGGATGCTTTGATACAATTAATCCTTCCTGTGATGCTGTGCCCCTTTCAATAGTGTCCTAACGAAACTGCCTTTACAAAATTATAACCGAGACAAGTGTAAGAGATCTGACCTAACCAACTCCATCTTGCTTTCAACCTCCAAGTTGTCCTTGTTCATTCCTAGGCACAGGCTGAACTAACTTTGAGACAAATTTAGTTTATAGTTTAAAACAAAGATCATAACAGCCCTTTCCTAAAACAAACCCGCTTCTTGCCTGGGTACTAGACTGCCTTTGTAGGACTAACAAATTAGCCAAAAGATTAGAAATTATGATTTAGGAGTCATGCAGCTGGAGGCTACAATATTCTGACCCTTCCCAAACTGCTCTTGGGATTAACATCACTATTGTAAAGCCCAGCATCAGTGCTTGAGATATTTTGCAGATCCCTGCATTTGATGGGTCGGCTGGCACCACCCAGATAGATAAACTGGCTCATCTGCTCTTGTGGCCATGACCCAGGAACTGACTCTTGAGGCCTTGACCCAGGCACAAGAGGACAATTCGACTCCCTATGATTTCATCTCTGACCTGACCAATCAGTGCTCCTGACTCATTGGTGTCCCACCCACCAAATTATCCATAAAAACTCTGATCTATGAATGCTTGGGGAGACTGATTTGAGTAACAATAAAACTCCAGTCTCACACCCTGCTGGCTCTGTGTGAATTACTCTTTCTCTATTGCAATTCCCCTGTTGTGATAAATTGGCAAGGTGAAACTGTTGGGTGGTTACATTAATTTAGTTTTCTCAAGAACACAAACTTCTAGAAAATTTGTATGGTCTTTGTATGAAGATTATTTAGGTGACTATCTAGACAAGCTGTGCTCAAAGGCAAGACAGCATAAAGGCTTGGAGCAAGGTCCCCAGAGTCCGATGGAACTCCACTACCTGCACTACCTGCACTACTTAACTTTATGAACCAAGGTTTCCTTGTTTCCAAATCAGGGAGAATAATACCCACTTTTTTGGGCAGTTGTGAATATACACGGGAGAATGCATGTCAAGCATTCAGCACAGTGCTCACGACATGGAGGGGGTAAATAAGTGCTGCAATGACCTCATTCTTTTTCCTCCTGTGGAGCTGTTTGCTAATATAGAGGCCCAGAGACAGGGAAGGAGGAGAGCCACAAAAAATATGAGGAACTGGATATCTGTATTTGTCTGTTTTCACACTGCTATAAAGAATTGCCCAAGACTGGGTAATTTACAAAGGAAAGAGGCTTAATTGACTCACAGTTCAGCATAGTTGGGGAGGCCTCCGGGAATTTACAATCATGGTGGCAGGTGAAGGGGAAGCAAGGCACCTTCTCCACAAGGCGGCAGGAAGGAGAAGTGCTGAGTGAAGGGGGAAGAGCCCCTTATAAAACCATCAGGTCTCATGAGAACTCACTCACTATCATGAGAACAGCATGGACTTGTAGTCATAGACTTGCAGAACACATGGATGATACAAAAAGAAGAGGATCTGCAGGGTGACCTAATGATTCAATTACCTCCACCTGGTCTCTCCCTTGACATGTGGGGATTATGGGGATTACAATTCAAGATGAGACTTGGGTGGGGACACAAAGCCAAACCATATCAATATCTGACAAAGGCCCTCCCTGGGTGAAAATGGAGTTGGAGACTTTCAATTGTCTATTGTTGTGTAACAAACCCCCTCAAACTTCATGTTTTAAAACAGCAATCATTTAATAAAGCCAATGGCTCAGGAATTTGGACAGGTGACAGTAGGAACGGCTTGTCTCTGCTCTGTGATATTTGGGGCATCAACTGGAAGACTGAAGGCTGGGAGGTGGAATCTTCTGGAAGTTTCTTCACTCAGAGGTCTACCACCAGGGTTGGCATTATTTGAGCTGGGGGCAGGGGGCTCATGAGTCATTTCTTTTTCTCTTTCTCTCTCTACGTGTGGTCTCTCCATCGTAGTGGCCTCAGGATGGTTGGATTCCTTACCTAGTGTTCCAGTGAACCATGTGGGACTCTTACAGCCATCTACAACCCAGTCTTGAAAGTTTTTGCATCATTTTCACCGTACTCTGTTGGTTGAGGTAGACACAGGCTCACCCAGATACAAGGACAGGGGACATGGGTTTTGCCTTTCAATAGGAGTGCCAAAGAAGCTGGGGCCATGCTTTAAAACTGCCACCAATACCACAGACTCCACACAGGCCCTGGTGTTCCTCTGGGCTTCATTTTTCTGTCCTATGTTGTGGAAAGAAAGGAAAAAGGAAAAATGCAGGAAGGGAATAAACCTGCCTTTTTGGCGTCTAAAATTGGTGGTAGAAGGCTGGGAAATGCCAGATTCACCTTCTTTATTTTCACTTCTCTGTAGCTGCAACCTGGGTATTTAGGAGTTAAAGGTAGGCAGTGGATTTTTTGTTTTGTTTTGTTTTTTAACATCGACTGCCCTGCTGTTACTTCTGGCTAAAAGGTAATTTTTCTCTAGGGTGTGGTGGGTTAAATAGTGTCCTCCTAAAATTTGTATCAACCTGGAACTTCAGAATGTGACCTTACTTGGAAATATGGTTTTTACAGATGTAATTGGTGAAGGATCTTGAGAAGAAATCATCCTGGTTTTAGGGTTGTCCTAAATCCGATGACTAAGGTTCTTTTTTTTTTCCATGATAAGCAATACTTTATTATTTTCAGTTCTTCTATGTACATAAAAGAAACACAACATTTCTATTTTTAAAAAATCTGAAAATTCCACCTTTGCCCTTAAAAATCAGCCTTTTGACCCCAATTTAGCAAACTTACTTTGTAAAACTCAAGATAACCAGGAAGGGCAAACATTTCAAAAACAGTAACAAGAGGGAAAAAATAATTAAAGCAAATTACCCATGTGTAACAAATTGGGCACATTTATCCTCTGTATTTCCTATGAAGGCAACAAACATTGTGGAACCCTCCAAAATACTATCACTTTTTGTGTCATCATCTTCTAGTCCAGAGTCAAAATCCATCTCTGAGTCTTCCACTGTTGATGAACACAAGGAAATATAGATGTCGTCTAAGTTTGGAAGGTCATCCAAAACCCTGGTGAATATTATTCCAGAAGCGTACGCCAAGGGGCCAATAAGAAAACCAGAATCTCTTTCTAAATTTTTTTTTTTTTTTGAGACGGAGTCTCGCTCTGTCGCCCAGGCTGGAGTGCAGTGGTGCAATCTCGGCTCACTGCAAGCTCCGCCTCCCGGGTTCACGCCATTCTCCTGCCTCAGCCTCCCGAGTAGCTGGGACTACAGGCGCCCGCCACTGCGCCCGGCTAATTTTTTGTATTTTTAGTAGAGATGGGGTTTCACCGTGGTCTCGATCTCCTGACCTTGTGATCCGCCCACCTCGGCCTCCCAAAGTGCTGGGATTACAGGCGTGAGCCACCGCGCCCGGCCACTCTTTCTAAATTTTTATCATGTATCCAGGTCATCTTCTAAGTCCAAACAAGCTGGCATTTTTAGGGCTTGGATTTCAAGGTAGCAGCCAAATCAAAATTCTGTTGAAGAACTCTCTGACCACTCTCAGGAAAGTTAGTTAGTAGGACCTCCCTCCATTCTTCCCAGTACCTGAGCCCTGCCCTAGCCCTCCGGGGAGGGCCTTGAGTGCCAGCCCGGGCCCTGCATGCCTGCTGCCCTCCATGTGTGCACATGTTCTTGTGTGCACCCGCCTGTCTGTTTGGCTGCTCACAGTTGGCCTCATGGAGCCAGCGGGAAGGGGGAATGGGCTGGTCCAGGCCTGACTAGGGTTCTTATAAGAAGAGGAGAAGACAGAGAGGTTCACAGGGAGGAAGGCCATGTGAAGACGGAGGCAGAGATTGCAGTTTTGCTGCCACAAGTCAAGAAACGCCTGAGGCCCTCAGAAGCTGTAAGAGGAAAGAAAGGATCCCCGTCAGAGCCTTTGAAGAGAGCATGGTCCTGGTGACAATTTGATTTTGGACTTCTAGCCCTCTAGAGCTGTGAGAGAATAAATTTCTGTTGCCCAATTTATTATGGCAGTCCAGGAAACTGATACATAGGCTAAATCCATGGGTGGACTTTGGATCCACAGAAACATTAGAGCAAGATTTGTAACCCTGGCAGTATTGATGTTTTGGGCCAGATAATAATACCAATATTATATTATTATTATTATTATTATTGCAAAAGGGTGGGCTGTCCTACGAGATGTTAAGCAATGTCCCTGGCTTCTACTGGCCAGTAGCACTTCAGCCCAGTTGTCACACCAAAAACTTCTCTAGCATTGCCAAATGCCCTCCTTTGAGAATCACTGCATTAGACAGAGAAGCTTGTGACCCATGAAGATGACTGCTCTGAAGAATTGGAAGCAAATAAACACTTGGGGTTTTGCCTTTGATATGGTTTGGCTTGGGGTCCCCACCCAAATCTCATCTCGAATTGTAATCCTTATAATCCCCATATGTTGAGGGAGGAACCTAGTGGGAGGTTATTGGATAATCGGGGCAGTTTTCTCCATGCTGTTCTTGTGATAGTGAGTGAGTTCTTGTGAGATCTGATGGTTTTCTAAGTGTTTGATGGTTCCTCCTTCACACATGTTCTCTCACCCGCCATCATGTAAAATGTATCTGCTTCCCCTTCCACCATGATTGTAAGTTTCCTGAGGCCTTCCCAGCCATGTGAAACTGTGAGTCAATTAAACCTCTTTTCTTTATAAATTATCAAGTCATGGGCAGTACTTTCTAGTAGTGTGAGAACAGACTAATACAGCCTTCTGGTTTCCCTGAAGGCTGACAGAAGACAGGTAATAAAATTGATTTGACAATGCTATTGGTTGTCTCTTCTCTGCTTGATTTATCTCTCGGCCTGGACACATTCTATAACTCATCATCTTGAAAGGAGAGACAGAGATAGGGAGAGAGGAAGAGAGAGAGAAAGGAGGAGAGAGAGAGGGAGGGAGGGAGAGGAGAGAGAGAGAGAGAGAGAGAGAGAAACAGGTGGTTGCAGAACCCGACACCCAACCACCCAACACAGGTCTTTACCCTGGTCTCAGCAGGGGCCTTCCTAGAAGGTCACATTGGAACATTAGAATCAGGGTCATAGTTTCTGTGGCTGTGACAGGGAGTCCTATACCCTGGCCTAATTTGGCTCCTTGGAGAATGGCTCCGGAGGACAGGCAGACAGGAGACAGGAACGGTGAGTGTAAGTCCAGCCAATTCCTCTGAGGCCTTAGTGCTTCAGAGGAAGACAGCCTGGTTAAAACAGGATTTACACATCTATTGATTTTTTTCCCATTTAATCTTGACATCATTCGTTTTCTTTCCTAAAGAGTCAACTCATTAATCGTTCAGGTGCAGCTGACTTTTTCTTATTCGTAGTGACAGGAGTTACTGATGTGTAGCTAATGGGAACCACAGATAATCCCAACCTTCACTGGAGTTCCTCAACATGGCTTTGACATTTCATTGAGAGCCTGGGAGAGGAGAGACACCCAAAGACAGACCACTAGGGGAGGGAAGCAAAACATCTGGGAGATCCACAAAAATAACCAGAACATGGCTGTTTGAGTTGATTTTCTTTTTTGTTGGTTTGTTTTTCTTTTTTTTCTGCCTTGGTTCTTTGGGTGGGGAAGCCATACTTCAAAACGAGTCAGCAGAGTGTGACAGCGCAATACCCTCAATGCCCCTCCTCCCACCCCATGTCTGGCAGGACAATAGCCTCCCCACGAATCTGTGAAGAATACATTCCAACAAGCCCCATGGGTGCCTGAAACCTTGGATAGTACCTAACCCTGTGTGTGCTATGTTTTTTACTATCCAGTAAGTCCTCATTTAATGTCATCAGTGGGTTCATGGAAACTGGGACGTTAGCAAAATATAATGAAACCAATATAGTAAAACCAATTTTACCATAGAGCTAATTGACATAAACAAGGGTTAAATTCCTAGGGCAGATTTCTGGTTACAAAAACATCACCAAACTTCTCAATAAAGACCAAAATGCTTCTAACATTAAACATTGAAATAAATGTGAGCTATACATACATTTAATAAAGTAATAAAAACAAACTAATGATTTACCTAATTTTTGATGAGTCAGTGAGTGACAGCCGTTGTAGTCATGGTGGGTTAAATCAAGGAATAAATATTTACAAAGAGAAAATTTTAAGGAATACCCCATACCACCACACAGTTCAGAAGCAATCATAAATACTGCAGGCTTGCTGAGTCCTTTCATTTTGCATAGTTTATCATCATGCATTTGTACGATTATTGTCTACTTTAAAAAAATTTTACAATAGTTTGTATTCATTCACTCATTCTTTTACCAACCCATTTATTTATGGGTGGCTGAAGCCTGTTTCTGAAGCTCAGGACGTAAAGTGGGAACCAGCCCCGGCCAGGACAACATCCCATCGCAGGGCACACTCACACACACCCTCACACTCACTCACACTGGGACAATGTAGACATGCCAATGAACCTAAGGTGCATATATTTGGGGTGTGGGAGAAAACCAGAGTACCCAGAGAAAACCTACACAGACGTGGAGAGTATGTGTGACTCCATACAGACAGTGGCCCCGGCACTGAATCAATTTTTTTTCTCATCAGCTTTACAATGAAACAACGTTGAATAAAATGATGTTATTTGAGGACCTGCTGTACTACATACCTATGATAAAGTTTAACTCATAAGTTAGGAGAGGTAAGAAATTAACAACTACTACTAAAATAGAACAATTACAACAATATGCTATAATAAAAGTTATGTGAATGTGGTCTCCCTTATTCTCTCCTAAAAGTATCTCAATATTTTTGGACAGTTGTTGACTGTAACTGAAATCATAGAAGTCAAAACCATGGAAAAGAAGGGACTGCTGTATTTGGTCCATCTCTACAACAATGAAGCACCCTCTCACACTCGGCGGGAGAACTCACCAAGGCCCTTTACAGTCCTCACCTTAGACCTGGTCGAAGAAAGGGGTTCCTGCTCCCGGCCTCACACGTCACACACACACACACATAACACACACATGCACACACAGCATTTATTAAAGAACACATGAGAGCTTCAGTCACTCAGGACTCATAACTCTCAACGACTGCTGTCCAGACACACTGCGCATGCCTCAGGGAGGAACTTCTTCCCATCTCGTGCCACAGAAGCTCAAAACCCAATGCTATTGAGACTGAAGGCCTTGAAGGTGTGGGTAGAACTGAGGCCTAGGTCAGAGATAGAGTGCTTCAGAGCGCAGGAAGAATTTCGGTAGTGAAAATGCCAAGGACAGAGAAAAGAAATAAAAGGAATCCATCACAATCATGCTTCCCTCCGATAGCATGAATGTGATGGATTCCTGCATCACACAGTGTCAGATCCCCATGGACAGGAATTCACTGCCTGCTTCTTTTCAAGTTGTTGTTGTTCTCCTTTCTTCTCCTCCCTCCTCCCTCCTCCCCCTCCTTCTTCCTCCTCCTCCTCATCCTGTCCTTCTCTTCTTCTTTGGATACGTCTGCATTTTATTCTGGAATAATCATTATAGTCTAACACAAGTATGGTTCTGAAAGGTAGCGGTGAAGGGAAATCCTCCTGGAGGCAGAACTTAGCTCATAAATCTGGTTTTCCACATTTTACAGGAGAGATGGCCTGAAATATACATCTATCCTATGCTCAACTTTATTTCAGGTTATTGTCTAGTCTCTTGAATTATTAATTTATATATTTTGCCTTTTTACCTTCTCTGTGCTGCAATGGCCTGAATTGTTTTCCATTGTCTGTGTATACCACAATTTATCCACTCACTAGTTTTTGACAGTTATGGATAAAGGCGCTAGAAACATCCACGTGCAGGTTTTTGTGCGGACAGTAGTTTTTAGTTCCTTTGAGTAAATACCAAGAGGTGCAACTAGATTGTATGACAAGACTATGTTTAGTTTTATAAGAAATTGCCAAACTGTCTTCCAAAGTAACTGTATCATTTTGTATTCCCACCAGCAATGAGTAAGAGTTCATTGTGGAACAACAGCTCCACATCCTAATCAGCATTTTGTGTCAAGGTTTTGGATTTTGGCCATTCTAATAGGCATTGTTTTAATTTGCATTTCCCTAATGACATATGATGTTAACATCTTTTCATATACTTACTTATCATCTGCATATCTTATTTGGTGAGATGTTTGTTCAAGGTTTTTGCCCATTTTTAAAAAATTAAATTAATTAATTTTTTTACTTTAAGTTCCGGAATACGTGTGCAGAAAGTGTAGGTTTGTTACATAGATATATGTGTGCCATGGTGGTTTGCTGCACCTATCAACCTGTCATCTAGGTTTTAAGCCCAGTATGCAGGAGCTATTTGTCCTAATGGTCTCCGTCCTCTTCTTCCCCACCCCTTGACTGGCCCTGGTGTGTCCATGACAAAGGGGCAAGAGCCCCTCCCTGTGTCCATGTGTTCTCATTGTTCAACTCCACTTACGAATGAGAACATGTGGTGTTTGGTTTTCTGTTCCTGTGTTAGTTTGCTGAGGATGATGGCTTCAAGCTTCATCCATGTCCCTGCAAAGGACGTGATCTCATTCCTTTTTATGGCTGCATAATAATCCATGGTGTACATGTACCACATTTTCTTTATCCAGTCTATCATTAATGGTTTTTGCCCATTTTTAATTGGGTTGTTTTCTTATTGTTGAGTTTTAAGAATTTTTTCATATATTTTTGGATAACAGTCCTTTATCAGATGCCTCTTTTGCAAATATTTTCTCCCAGTTTATGGCTTGTCTTCTCATTCTCTTGACCTTGTCTTTTGCAGAGCAGGTTTTTAATTTGAATGAAGTATAGTTTCTCAATTAGTTCTTTCATGGATTATGTCTTTGGTGCTGTATCTAAAAAGTTATTTCCATACTCCAAATTATTTTCTCCTCTGTTTTCTAGTTTTTCTGTTTTCAGGTTTTTTTTTTAGAATGTCTTGCTGTGTTGCCCAGGCTGGAGTGCAATGTTGCAATAAAGGCTCACAGCAGCTGCAACCTCCTAGGCTCAAGCGATCCTTCTAGGAATTTTATAGTTTTGCATTTTATTTAGTTCTATGATCCATTTTAAATCAATTATCATAAACAGTGTAAGATCTGTGTTTAGTTCATCTTTTTGCCTGTGGATAGTCTGTCATTCCAGCACCATTTTATTTAAGATGATCTTTGCCCTATTGTATTGCTCTTGCCCCTTTGTCAAAGATTAGTAAAACATATTTATGTGGGTCTATTTGTGAGTTCTCTCCTCTATTCCATTGATTTGTCTATCCTTTTATCAATATCACATTGTCTTAATTACTGTAGCTTTGATAGTAAGTGTTGAAGTTGGGGAGTGTCACTCTTCGAATTTTGTTCTCCTTCAATATTGAGTTGGCTATTCTGGGTCTTTTGCATCTCTGTATAAATTTTAGATTCAGTTTGTTAATATCTACAAAGTAACCTGCTGAGATTTTGATTGGGGCTCCATTGAATCTATAGATCAAGTTGGGAAGAATTGACATCTTGACAATCTCATGGACTATCTCTCTGTTTATTTCTTCTATTTCTCTCATCAGAGTTTTGTGGTTTTCCTCATATAGATCTTGCACATACTTTGCTAGACTCATACCTAAGAATTTTTTTGGGAGGTGTGCTAATATAAATGGCAATGTATCTTAAATTCCAAAATCCACTTAATCATCACAGGTATAAAGGAAAGCAAATGATTTTTGTTTGTTTAATTTTGTACTCTTCAACTTGGCTATAATCACTTAGTTCTGGGAGGGCTTTTGGTGTGAGTTATTTTGGATTTTCTACGTAAATGTTCATGGCATCTGTGAAAAAAAAAGTTTTCTTTATTTCTTCCCAATCCATGTACTTTTGATTTCCTTTTCTTGTCTTATTGCTTTAACTAGGACTTCCAGTACAATGTTGAAAATCAGTGGTGAGAGGAGACATCCTTGCCTTATTCCTGACCTTAGTGGGAAATCTTAGATTTTCTTACCATTGATGTTAGCTGTAGGATTTTTGTAGATGTTCTTCAGCAAGTTGAGGAAGTTCACCGTTACTTCTATTTTACTGAGATCATTTTATTTTTATATTTCTCAATGTGTATCTTTTTGGCAATATATATAGTGTTTTTTCCAAATCCCAAAGGGTTGACTACTGACTGACCATAACTATTTAGAGGAAAAAATTAGATATATACTGTTTTTTAAAATTGTGGTAAAAAACACATAATGTAAAATTTATTTACCATTTTAAGTGTACAGTTCAATATGTTAAATATATTCACATTGTTGTGAAACAGATCTCCAGAACTTTTTCATTTTGCAAATCTGAAACTCAATACCTGTTAAATAACAACTTCCCTTTCTTCTTGCCCTCAGTCCCTGGTAATCACCATTCTACTTTCTTTTTTTTTTTTTTAAATAAATTCAACTACTTTAGAAACTTATATAATTAGACAGCATTTGTCTTTTTGTGACTGGCTTATTTTACTTAGCATAATGTCCTCAAGGTTCATCCATGCTGTAGCACGTGACAGGATTTTTTTTTTTTGAGATGAGGTCTCAATCTGTCACCCAGGCTGGAATGCAGTGGTGCGATCCTGGCTCACAGTAACCTCTGCCTCCTGAACTCAACTGATCCTCTTGCTTCAGGCTCCCGAATAGCTGGAATTACAGGCATGTGCCACCAGGCCTGGCTAATTTTTGTATTTTTTGTAGAGACGGGGTTTCGCCGTGTTGCCCAGGTTGGTCTCCAACTCCTGAGCTCAAGCAATCCTCCTGCCTTGGCCTCCCAAATTGCTGGGAATACAGGCATGAGCAACTGTGCCTGGCCTCCTTCCTTTTTAAAGATGAATAATATTCCATTGTATGTGTATACCACATTTTGTTCATGCATTCATCCATTGATAGACATTTGGGTCACTTCTACCTCTTGGCTATTGTGACTACTGGTGCTGTAAGCAGGGGTGTGCAAATATCTTCTTGAGATCCTGCTTTAAATCCTTTTGGATGTATACCCAGAAGTGAGATTGCTGGATCATATGGTAGTTCTATTTTTAATTTTTGAGGAAGCTGTTTTTCATAATGGTTGCACCATTTTATAGTCCCACTAACAGTCCACAATGGTTCCAATTTCTCTACCTCCTTCCCAACACTTCTGCTTTTATTTTATTTTACTTTTTACATTGGCAATCCTAATGGGTGTGAGGTGATATCTCATTGTGGTTCTGATTTGCATTTCTCTGATGATTAGTAATGTTGGGCATATTTGCAAATGCTTGTTAGCTATTTATATATCATCTTTGGAGAAATGTCTAATCAACTTCTTTGCCCATTTTTAAATTGGTTGATTTTTGTTGTCGTCTCTTCAAGTTCTAATGTGTGGTTCCCACAGTAGTAAATAAGGAGCACTGTATACACAACAGTTGCACATGGTGATTGAGGAACACGTGCAGTATTAATTCATGTTACTTTAAATTTTAATACATGACAGTCTAAAAGTAACATGCACGAAACATGAAAATGATTATTCTGGTACTAGGTAGATATACATGCTAGAATTATGAAAAGTTTCGTATTTGTCAAAATAGGTGAAATATTTAATTGAAAATTTAAAAGTTAAATTAATGGCAGCTTTATTTAAATTATTTGATTTAAAATTTTATATTAATACATTAAAATTTATAATTTGCCTTATCATCTTGAATATATTCAAAGCAAAATGATATTTTGGAAACATATGAAAAGTAATTTTGGCTGGGGGTGGTGGCTCATGCCTGTAATTCCAGCACTTTGGGAGGCTGAGGTGGGCGCATCATGAGGCCAGGAGTTGGATGGCCAACATGGTGAAACCCCGTCTCTACTACAAAATACAAAAATTAGCTGGGCTTGGTGGCGGGCACCTGTAATCCTAGCTACTTGGGAGGCTGAGGCAGAAGAATTGTTTGAACCTGGGAGGTGGAGGTTACAGTGAGTCAAGATCGTACCATTGCACTCCAGCCTGGGTGACAGGGTGAGACTCCATCTCAAAAATAAAAATAAAAGAAAAGTAATTTTATGTTTTTGACTTTTACGTATACTTTACACCTTGATAAAAATCTATTTCTACTTTTTGAATATACAACAATTTAAATATAATTACATTTTATTTTCTAATTTAAATGTTAATAGAACAAAAAGTATGTAAAAATATTGACCATAAATCATCAGTGACTTTGCCAAAATAAAGGGAGGAAGTGTTTTATGAAATATTTATAATAATAAATTGTGTTTGTATTTATTACTCATCCAAATAATGCTTTCCCTGAATGAGATATATGCAATAATAAAATTCAATCATATTTTACATTTTGCAAACTTTTAGTCATATAAAAAAATCATACCTTCATGGATACTTTAAAAATTTTTTTGTTATGAAAAAATAATTAAGATAAACATATGAGATACAGTTTATGTAACAGTTTGTTAGCAGATATATCTTTAAAATATCTATATATCTATACGGTGTCCAGAATTATGTTTGTATTGCACTGAGCTCTGCAAACATTATGGCTGGGCCTGCACTTTTACTTCTCTAATCATGTTAGAAGGTGAGCGGGAGTATGGAATACTGGTCAGCGTTTATTGAGATGTTAGAAGGTGAGCGGGAGTATGGGACACTGGCCAGCATTTATTGAGATGTTAGAAGGTGAGCAGGAGTATGGAATACTGGCTAGCATTTAGTGAGTGCTTATTGTAGGCACCATGGTAAGTGCTTTACATGCATGATCTCAGCCAATCCTACAATAACCCATTTTACAGATGATGAAACTGAGACTCAGAAGGGCCATGTACTTTGCTCAAGGTCACCCCAGTAGTTAGTGGCTAATGGGATCTATATCCTAGCCATTTAACTCCAAAATCAGACCTTCCAATCTGAGCTTCATAAATGCAGGTTCTTGCCTGTGGGAACAAGGGTGTCGCTACTGCCATGGTACAAGAGGGATCCCCAGGCCTTCCTTTTCTCTCATTTTGGCCCAAAGCAGAAAATTTGTTAGTTGTGTCTGACTGTTCACCTGCGGCCTCTACAGAATGAGGACCAACCCAGGCCTTATTCTTCTAGACCCGTCTCTCACTCCATCTTAGGAAGTTGGCCCAAGGGAGGGGGCCCCTGCCTCGGGGTGTGTGGGTGCCAACAGCATGTGGCCTTTATGCTCAGATCTGCTGAGGCTGGTGTCTTCCTTTCTCTCTGTCCCTTTTCTGTCTAGTCTAAAAACCTCCCCAGGGCAAAGATGAAACACTGTTTCATCTTGTTCTATGTGTGAAGAAGAACAAAAGATAGATCTTGGCTTGCTCATATCATAGACCCACTGACACCCTGTAGAACAGAGCATGGATTATAGATAAAACTTAAATCCATTTTTGCAGGAATTAGGCAGCTTACAAATGAAGGCAATATCTGTGTTTGGACAATGACTACCTCAGGGCCCTATGGCTTTAATGAAATTCTATACATCAAAGCCCTTTAAAAACCTCTGAGTCAAGATCATGCAAAGTGAACCCTATTCCTCTGGGCCCAGGAACCATGGTGAGAAGTGGTGGGGAGGGGACAGAAAAAGGCATCAGCCTGGCTGGGCCATAGTGGATGATGGCACAGGCTGACTTCTAGGTAGCCCCACCCCAGGGTTCTCTGAGAGGTGGCCCCATTCCGGGTTGTGAACCTGTTAATCTCAGGAGCCACGGAGACGCATCCATCCCTTCACCCCTCTCATGGGTATGCAGAGTAAGGAGGCACTGGGTCACTTAGCCCAAGCAGTGGTTCTTGAAGTGTGGTATGGGGACCCCAGGGGTCTTAGAGACTCTTTTTTGGGGTAGGCCACAAGATCAAAACTATTATCATCATGATGCTAACATGTCAATTTCCCTTTTCACTCTTACTCTCTCATGAGTGTAGACTGGTGTGTTCTGGAGGCTACATGATGTGTGATGTCGTAACAGTTTGAGTGCAGAAGCAGGTATGAGAATCCAGCTGTCTTCTCTTATGCCAGACAGGAAAGAGACTTGCAAACATGTAAAATGCTGTCATTATGCTTCCTGATTTTTTGAAAAATAGTTATTTTTCATAAAATATATAATTTATGTTAGCATATAATGAACTTATTTTTAAAAATGTATTATTAGGTAGTTTTAAAATTTCCAATAACCCCCATAAACTAAAGTTTGCTGGATTTTTCAGTATTTTCTAAGAATGTAAAGGAATTCTGAGACCAAAAATTTGAGAACTACTGACATTACTGAGTCTATAGAGCACCCCACATCATGTGGCATCAGGGGATCTGGGCCACATTATATGCTCACTCTTGACCTTTACAGAATGAGCAAATGGGTCTGGATTTGAATTAGGCTATTTTGAATTTAAGGGGACCTTACAGTCAAGAAGATATATTTTAATTATAAATGTATAGATTATGTAAGAAAAAAAGCACCTTCAGCTATGAGTAGGGAAAAATAACTTTTATGTACTCTCTTATTTCAGAGATACTGGATTTCTGAATCCAATATTTACTGTAAGTCTTCCCTGAGCCTTCAGTATGAACATTAGAAGTATTGTGAATCTCCCAGAGAAATACACTACGCTGTATTTTCCAGACTTATTTGATCATAAACTTTTTTAGGGATGACTTGCAGAGCTAATGTTCCAAGGAACGCACTTTGGGAAAATGCTTTACTCAGCAAAAGGATGAACTGCTCCAAAGACCTGAGAGCTGCTCAATGACTACAAGCCCAACTGCTTACTCCAGTGCGAGAACAGGGAGGGCTGGCTGTGCCCTGTACTCTGGGGGTGCAGGGGTGGTTCTGGTGGGGGGTGGAGTGGGCCAGGAAGCATTCAGCCCTACATTGATGGTGAACAATGTAGCAGAGGGGAGAGAGAGGTGATTCTGGAGCCCAGGGCTGGCCTGGGTAGAGAGCAGAAATAGAATAGAAGCTTTCTAGATCTCGTGAGAATGTGGGATACTGGGGATGGGAGGGGAAGAGCAGCGCAGAGATGGGACAATGATGCTGTAAGAGATGGGAAGCCCAGGGCAGGTCTCACCTGCCTTACCCACCCAGTCACAGTGCAGGGAGTTGGAATGGAATGAGAGCTAGTCCATAAACCATCATTCTCAGCAAACTAACACAAGAACAGAAAACCAAACATTGCATGTTCTCACTTATAAGTGGGAGTTGAACAATGAATGAGAACACATCACACACCAGGGCCTGTCGGGGGGTGGGGGGCTAGGGGAGGGATAGCATTAGGAGAAATACCTAATGTAGATGACAGGTTGATGGGTGCAGCAAACAACTATGGCACGTGTATACCTATGTAACAAACCTGCACGTTCTGCACATGAATCCCAGAACTTAAAGTATAAGAAAAAAACAAACAAAAGAATAGGGCATCCATGCTTACTCTCCCAAGAGACAAGGCTGCCAAGAGGAGCTCCTGTCCCTCTTTCCCTGTGCTCCCCAGCAGAGGGCCATTGCTGATTTGATAGGTGACAGCCTGACACTGCACTGTCACTTGGGGTGGGCTTTCTAACCTCCCTTTACTGGGTTTCCTCACCTGAAGAATGGAGTTGACAATAGCGCTTTCCTCTTTACCTCCCAGTGAGGTCATTTGCCAGAGGATCTTGCTCAGTGCTTGAGGTGGAAGCATGGACAGCTGATGGTGGTGGTGGTATTTCTTGGGCCATGTTTCATCCCTGGGCACTGGGCTGAAGGCTGGCCACCCTCTTGGGTTTTGTTCCCATGTGTAAGCACATGACTGGGTGGGGAGGTTAGCTCACACCTCACTGGATTTGGCCGTCCGAAGTTCCATCTGGGGAAGGGAGGGGAGAAGTGGGAAAACCAACTTCAACCTCAGGTTCAGCCATGTTCTCCAAAGAACTTGCTTGAAGCTTTGTCCCTTGGGGTGATGGGTGCTGGCCCAGGCTAACCTGGTGGGACTTCTGCCCTCAGTGTGTGCTAGCCCTGAGGCACTGGTGACAGCCCCTTCTTATCTACTCCAGTGAAAGAGTCCTGTTTCACATATTGAGATTCAGTTTGGTCCAGAAGTCTGGATGTGCTGGGGTTTCTGAAGGCCCAGACATACCTTAGGGCTGAGACCAGAACAGTGGAGGAATACACCCAGGGGTCACGCGGATTAGAACACTATCAGCTTTCTCACTCCTGAGGTGGATTTGGGAACTATAGCTTGAACCAGAACAAAAATCAGTCTTCTATAGATACTTGGGTTAACTGAACTCACCCAACCAAAACTTGAGGCCTCCATGTAGTGCAGCACCAGCCAGGATAGTCTGCCCTGCGAGGGAGGCTGGATGCTCCGGCCCTTTGCTGGGCAGCTGGGCTCCCTGAGCTTACTTTGTTTCTCCTAGTCTCATCAGATGATCCCTCCTTTGCCCTTGAAGAAGAGTGAGGAGTGAAGAGTGAAGATAAAGATATAAGGTTTCATTCCACATCTTCCAGAATGTCTGTGCCTCCCTTTTTATAGACTTGCAGGGCTATGAGTGAGTCCTTATTGGAGATGGTCTTTGGTGGGAGGGCCCTTCCCTCCCTTTGAGGCAACAGCCCTTTCCCAGCTGAACTGCCTGGCCTCCTGCCCCTGCTCCTGCCCAGCAGAGTTGCTCCTTGAGGCTAAGCGAGGTTGGAGGGGTGGGGAGGGGCAGTGGGATTGGCCCGTGCAGGGGAGGGCCTCTCTTCTGGGTTCTTTTGATTCCATGAAGTGTTTAGTCACAGGTCTGAACTCGGAGCATATTTTGTGAACAGGCCATTTGATAGTTTTCTTTTCGAAGGCATCAACTTTGATTTGCGCCAACATGCTATTTTCCTAGTAATCTTTGCTAAGGCAATGTTAAAATGGATTTGTATTATTTGAGCCTAATTTGGCTGGGAAGCTGGTAGGAAGCTGGAGGGGGATTCCTGGCTGGGAGAGGGTTTGTCACAAGGGTTGACGTTAGCATAAACATCAAGGCTGGAGGGGACAGCTGTTCTGCTTCCTTAGGGAGGCAGGAACAGCTAATGGGGTCTCTGGAATCCAACAGATTCATCTGGCAATCCCCAATTGATGTGACCTTGGGCCACTTTATAGTTCTGAGGACAGTTTTCTCTTGTACATTGTTTTAGGGTTGTTATGAAGATTAAATGGGATAATGTGGTTAAAGCATACAGTACTGTCCTTGATATCTTACATCCTAGCAAATACTCACCAAAAGATTATTGTTTTTAGGAGTGATCAAAAGGCTGAGATTTCTTTCATCTTCACCCCAAACCGCTGAGAGAAACTCGTTTTTTTGTTTGTTTGTTTTGGTTTTGTTTTGTTTTTTTGTCTCTTCCTCTTGACTTTCTTCCTGTACTCAACGTTCCCTGGTTTTCTCTGTAGTCTGCATCCCACCATTCTTATGTATTTCCTTTGTTTAAAGTTAACCCAAAGTTTAGCTTGAGTCCCTCTTGTTCTATCGGGCTTTCCTTGACAGCTCAACCCAGACTTGGTAGCTGCTAACTGCTCCAATGGACTCAGGAATGTTACAAATTCTTGGGGGCAATGACAGACGTGTCAGCCCCAGATTACCCCACAGTGCCCAGAACATTGAAGGAAGATTGCCACAGACATACAGTGAGTCGCAGCAGCTCTCATCTGGGTGGCTGAGGGAGGCAGCTGCTGCCTCAGCCTACATGGCTTGCCAGTCAGGAGCACACAGAGCCGTCTCTAGGGAGCTGCTTTTTAAGGTCAGGTGTTGGCCATACATGGTTTATCATTATTTTTGTTTTTAGCTATATAACCTTTGCTAAAATGATCTCAGGTGGACATGGAATATAGAAAGCAGCACACAGTGGGCTGCTCTTGGTGCAGTGGGGAGAGGCACCTGGCGTCCCTCCCCTTGACTCTTGCATTTCTGTGGACTCCCCATGGCTCTACCCCACGGAGATTGGAAGCTACCAGGAGGGTGGGGCTTCTGACCATAGATTGCTGATGGTTACTGGCTTTCCGTGGTTAACTTTTACACTATGACATGGAGCCTGACTGCTGAGGACTCCTACCTCTAGGACAACTTGAGCTTGAGAAGTTTCATCCAGCCTTACTTATCTTTCATGCCTAGGAGCCCTGGGTACTATGGCTTCTGCCCAAGCATGGGAATAATACAACACAGGTCTCCAGCTTGGAGCATACATTCATAGGAACCGAAGAAATAAAAGTGCAGAGGTCATCTATCATCTTGGGCAGAGACTGAGAGTGACTTCCTCCTATCCACCCCCTCCTTTTCCTTACTAACAGAACCTACATGAGTAGAGGTGGCAATAGGACCTGGTAAAGATTCCTTTTCCAAGTGTCTCTTATAGATAGGAATGGCCAATGAGATGTATGGGCAGGGATTTAAGGAAAGCTTTTTTAGGGGTTTTGACTCAATCGACAAGCTCCACTTTCCCAACTCCTTTCTCTTTGTTGAGGAATGAGGATGTGATGGTTGGAGCTCCAGCAGCTAGCCAGGAAGCCATGAGGATGAGGGTCCTACCCAAAGAGTAGGATAAAGCTTACTTTATGCCATGAGGGCATTTGTGGAACCCCATACTAGGAAGACAGACATTAGACTTTCTGTGGTCATCTCTTTATGTGGTAGAGGAAAAAACTACAAATAAAACCTCTTAAAACTTGTCTTGTTGAAGCCTCAATTTTGGAATTTTTTTTTTACTGCCAGCCAAATGCAGTTTCTTGGTGATGATATATCATCACCACACTCACTGATGTGGCCTCAGAGGACAATATTTGTAGCTTCAGGTAGTTTAGCATCAGCTTTTCTCCAATTAAGATGTTATATATTGACAGACCTGATTTCAATACCACTCCACCTCTCCTCTGATAGCCTTTTCCAAAGCAGTGTTAATTTTCAAAGAAGTGATTAAAAGGTTACGCAGAGATGAGAGGAAAATGAAAAACGAGAACCTCACCATTTGCAAGCTGAATAAACACACCATTATCTTTTGACCACGGTGAGAGACAAGAAGGAGACTGCTGGTCACTGTGGCCAGCCATAATCACAGTGATTTTGGTGGACACATATTTCATCCAGCCTTACTTATCTTTCATGTCTAGGAGCCATGGGAATAATACAACACAGGTCTCCAGCTTGGAGCACACTTTCATAGGAACCGAAGAAATAAAAGTGCAGAGGTCATCATTCAGTGATAGAACCTCCTGGTTTTTGTTTTTGTGAAGGCTCAAAATGCATCCCTCATAGCACAACACAACCATTTCTACGATGGCCAGGACCCCTCCTGTGATCGTCATTTCTAACCTGGAACCCATGAGGATTGAATCCTTTCCTCTGGTCCCCAGGAAACTGGGCACACCTCACTATGCTCATTCTCACCCCTGGAAAGGAGAGAGCTGCCCTGGGTTGTGCTGGCACAACCACTGACTCTGGAGATCCGAAATAAAGACCCTAGAGGGGTTTCGTCCTCCCTGAAGTCATTTTATTAGATTATTACTCAGTGGGTGGCAGCTCCTCAAGGCCTTGGAAGCCAAACACATTACATTTCATTGCCAGCAAATAAAGGCACATTTCAGGGGGCTTCTGGGGAGTGAATTAATAGTTATAAGGGATTTCTGAAGGAAGAATTGGATATGTTCCCACTGATCTCAGAATTACACCTTTGACCCAGCATAAGTTGTGTTTTATTTTCTAAGACAATGCATTGGTCAGCTCTGGAATCACTGGATGTGAATAGAGGGTGAAATAGCTCATCATATCATTAAGTCTTTATCAAAATTACCCCAAGCATTGGATGGGGCTTTAATAATGAAAGAGCTAGTTATGGCTCATGCAAACGATTATGACAGCACAAAATGCTTTTTAGCGATTTCGTTAGAATTAGGCAATAGCGATAGGCACAAACAGCCACTTGAGGGACATGCCAGCTGCTTCCAGCGAAGCTGCTGACATGAAAACAGGGAAAGGCACTAAAACAGGCACAATCCAAGTCATAATCTGTTTGCTAATAATTTCCTTTTTGTGTCTGCAGCCTTTAAGGATTGTCCTGAATAAGGGTATTCATAAGGACAGAGAGTTAAGTCAAGCCATTACGCTGGGGCACAGCAAACTGCTATCACGAGGATGAATAAGGCTGGAGACCAAAGACAAGACTGATTAAAGGGTGGCGGAACTGATGAGTCCCAGCTGAGAAGCGTTCCTCTGTGTGGGTGGCAGCCCGTGCTGCACATGGTCTCTGACGCCCAGTCCAGTTCTTGGCACAGGCCAGCAAAGGGCAGCTGTGTATCAGTGGTGGAAGCTGCCCCATGGAATTCCAAACATCATTTGTATCTTTGCTGCCCGCTAACTCCCTTCCCAGTTGCACACTAATTAAAGACTGTTTGGTTCCTCCACAGCAAAGATGCCTTTTACCTGTCACAAAGTTCTCCTTTGAATTCAAAGTCTGCCCTGCATTTGTAACATTAAAAAAACCCCATTAGCTGCTCTGCCTCTGATTTCACTGACCTGTTTGTTTTTCTGCTGACATCTTTCTGGTGCTTTGATGAAGGGGCTTCGCTCCCACACTCCGTCCTGTGGCTTGGGAAGTACTGAGATGGGTGAGGTGCTTATTTACACAACTCTTTGGATCGTTAGGTAAAAGGGGTGACACACTTCTCACTCTCAGCAACATGTTGAGACAGGTGCCTGAGTGTTGCTTCTTAACTTACCTTCTTGTCAGCACACACCTGAATCTGTACAAGCATAGCTCATCCAAAAGGACACCCCCTGTAGTGCTTTCCAAGTGTATATTTTCCAGAATTCTGTTTAAACTTAACTTGGTAGGCTGTGTATAGAACTACAAAGGCATTTTGTGCTCAAACCTTTTGTGTAAGAAACTATGTTTTCTAGGCCAGGCATAGTGGCTTACACCTGTAATCCCAGCACTTTGGGAGGCCGAGGCAGGCGGATCACCTGAGGTTGGGAGTTTGAGACCAGCCTGGCCAACATGGCGAAACCCCGTCACTACTAAAAATACAAAAATTAGCCAGACGTGGTGGCAGGTGCCAGTAATTCCAGCTACTCGGGATGCTGAGGCAGGAGAATCACTTGAACCTGGGAGGTTGGAGGCTGCAGTAAGCCCAGATTGCGCCACTGCACTCCAGCCTGGGCAACAGAGTGAGACTCCATCTCAATGGGAAAAAAAAAAAAAAAAAGAAATTATGTTTTGTTTATTTTTCTTAACTCATGGGAGACTAATAATCAAAATTTTGATTCTAGTTCATAAAACTAAGTCTCAGACAATGTTGTGTATTTCCTTACTGATTTTTGAAGAAAGTTTTTTTTATTGAGGCAAATTGTATATACAATGAAATGAAGATCTTATGTGTACATTTTGATTTTTTTTTTTTTTTTTTTTTGAGAGAGTTTTGCTCTTGTTGCCTAGGCTACAGAGCAATGGTGCGATCTCGGCTCACTGCAACCTCCGCCTCCCAGGTTCAAGCAATTCTCCTGCCTCAGCCTCCCGAGTAGCTGGGATTACAGGCATCTGCCACTACACCCAGCTAATTTTTGTATTTTTAGTAGAGATGGGGTTTCGCCATGTTGGCCAGGCTGGTCTCAAACTCCGGACCTCAGGTGATCCACCCACCCGGCCTCCCAAAGTGCTGGGATTACAGGTGTCAGCCACCATGCCCAGCCTATTTTGATGAGTTTTGATCAAGGTATACCCCTGTGTAACTGCCACCCCAACCTAGATATAGAACACTTCCATCGCTTAGCTCTCTAGTCAATACCTAGCCCCATGGGCAACCATGATTCTGACTTCTACCACCATAATTTTTCCTCTTCTTGAATCAGTCATGCTTTATGTTCTCTTTTCTGCAACTTTCTCCTGCGTTTGAGCAGCATATTTTTGAGATTCATCCATGTCTCTGTACTGTGGCTCATTCTTTTTATTGTAGATTAGTATTCTATTACATGAATATACCATAATTTTATCTATTCTTGGATATAACTTTTGTTTATCCATTCTTCTGTTGGAGATTTGGGTTGTTTCTAGTTTTTGGCAATTATGAATAACGCTGTTAAAAACAATGGTATTTTAAAAATGTAATAAGTGAATAGCAATGGCCAAGTTTTCAAATGTCTTTTCCTTGCAAGCCAGTTTGATCATGGAAATAAAACCACCATCCAATAGGTTTGGATAAGTGTTCCATCAAATGTACTGCTGGGGCCCCCAAATGGGAGGGTTGCCTAGTGACAGATTTTTAGTGGCTTATATTAATAGGCATAGCTCACAGCATTCTTTTGGGGGAGTTATCAGCCAAACCTAAATCATCACACACATCAGAATAATCAGAACTCAAGTTTCCCAAAATGAGGTTCATGTAACACCAGTGGTGGTAGACAAGATAAATTTTGGTGGTATGTAGGCATTTTTTTTTTTTTTGAGATGGGGTCTCCCTCTGTCACCCAGGCTGAAGTGCAGTGGTGCAATCATAGCTCACTGCAGCCTTGACTTCTTGTGCTCAAGTGATCCTCCCGCCTCAGCCTCCTGAGTAGCTGGGATTACAAGTGCATGCCACCATGCCCAGCTAATTAAAAACAATTTGATTTTTTTTATGTTTAATAGTTAATTGTTCATTTTTATGGTTACTAAAAAAGTATATGAGAAAACCATCACTTGCCCAAAGTTTATGGCAAGTGATGGTTTTCTCCTTTTAGAGTAGTAATAGAAAGTCCTTTGGCAAATTTAAAGCAATGATGAAAAACACTTCGTAGAAGTTCAGCTGAAACTCGAATTATTAAATATGAAAACCACTGGCAATGTGGTTGAGTGTAATGCTAATGGCCCCTTACCAGCTGTATGATCTTCAGCAAGTTAGTCTTCCAAGTTTGCTTCAGGATATGTTAAATGGGCTGTTAGTACAGATGTCACACATGTGCTGTGAGGGTTAGATGATAATGTATATGGTACTCTGAGCACATAGTCAGCAGTCAATAAAGTGACCTGTTGGTATTTCAGTGCAAGAATCAGCATCAGGTGGACAACCGAACACTGGCCAGGGATTAATGATTGGAACAGTTACGGGACTGTGTGGTCATCACTTCTGATACTCATGGACTTCAAAGGACATAACCTTAAACAAGTGTGCGCAGGCAAAAGACATACTCTGGCAAAAAGAAAAACCTCACATCTGACTTTCCAAGTTTAAGATCTCAATGGTAACACTCCAAATCTATCCCTCTCTTCTAGGCAAACTCCGCACCCTAAACCCCAGCTGCTAAATTTTCAGGTCGTGTGGCAGCAAGGGATGGAGGGAGAATGGGGAGTAGTACCAAGTGGCTCTCACTTGACTGTATGCTGCAATCACCCAGGGAGCTTTTCAAGAATATTGATGTCTGGACACCACCTCTGTGGTTTTGAGTGGTCAGGGTGGGGTCCAGGTGACTCTTAATGTGCAATCAGGGTAAGGAAACCCTTGTTTAGCTCACTGACATTGGCTCAGTTCAGCCCTGACCCTCTGGAACAGGGTGAAAGTGGGCTGAATTCTATATGCTACTTAGTGACGTAAGGACAGCAATAAAAAGTCAATTTTGTTTTAGCAGAGCTTGTTTATTCCCACACCTTGAAGGAATAGTAGGCTTTGTTTTTTCATCAATGATGCACTTTTGTATCATTCAGGCTGTGTCTGCAGTTTCTTTTCTCTGGTCTCAAGGGAGGAGTCTTAAACGGCATTAGATCTTCTGCCCAGTCCCCGTGTACAGGCCTCTTTCTGGCTCTTGTTAGGTCTGATTGGAGACCCAGGTGAGTTATTTTCAACCCAAATTTGGATCCGTTTTTGAAATGCTGCCTGTTACAGCATTACCCCAAACTAATGCAGCCACTAAAAGAAAGTTATTGTCAGTTGGCTTGGGCTGGCTCCGATTCCCTTGTTTTCCTGATTCCCCAACTGAGAGCCTTCAGCTTCAACCCAGATCTGAAGATACCAGGTTCAGGGAAGTCAGTGATTGGAAACTGAAGTGGTTACGTCCCAGAAGTCCTGATGCCAGTTCCTCAGGAACATCTGGCGACCTCTGCCGTCTAACAAGGGCTGTCTGCTGAGCTCCGCCAGGTATGAGGCAGCCAGGGATCAGTAGCTGGGCAGTCGACTCCGCAAGCTGGCTCGGGTGTTCTTCGGAAGGCACCCCAGAAGGGCTCCCGGCTTGCAGATCTTAGGAACCTTCATGCTCGCACTGGTATTTCCATTTCACTTTGGATGCTCATCTTGGGCTGCTGTCCATTCGGCAAGAAAACGCAGCTTTCTCTTGGGTGTCTTTCCATATACTCACAAATATAAGTACAAATGTTTTAATTTGTGATTTGTATTACACTTGCAGGGTATATTGAGCTAAGACAACACTTCTGGGTTTGACTTGCCGTGGGGGTTAGTTCCTAGTTTTCCTAGTACAGCTACAGGTAAACTAGTTCCTAGTTTTCCACGATGGCACTTAACCAATGTGGCATTTCCATATTTACACCACCAAAGATCCAGGAGCTAGGGCTGAAGGGTGGAAACTGCAAGACCTGAGAAGGCCTCAGACTTTGGGCCTGGTGTCCCTCATTGTCTCCACAGATGGAGAAAAGCTCCCAAGTAATGCTGTGTGGTGCTATGGGGACCTCTGCCTACCCTACTGTGGGGCTTCTTTCCCCTACCCCATTCCTAATCCAGGAATTACTCAACAAGATCATAATTTAGAATTTGTTTTATTATATTGGTGCCAACCAAATAAATGCCCAACCACTGTTCTTATGAAGTTACTGAGTTCTTAAAAATGATGCCTAAAAAAGGTATCAATTTAGTTATATCAATTTAGTTATGGCCAGGCTGCCATATATAACTTGTCTTAGGTGAAGAGTGATGATATGTACATATGGGTCTGAGAAAAACATGAAAGAACTGTGAAGGGTACTAGATTTAAAATAGATTCCAAGAAATAAAAATACCTAGATTGTCAGAGAAGGAAAGTTCATAGCTTAATTCTTTGGTCCATCTCACAAAGTATATATAAAACTAGGAAAAGTCCAAAATAGTTGGGATATATTTAAGCTGTTTCCAACATGCAGTTAGATTTGTGTTTATTAAATCTGCTTTTCCATATACATACAGAAAATTTAAAAAGAATAGAGAACGCATTTCCAAGGATGAAATTTCCACATTTATTTTTCTTTTATGTGAATAGAAAATGGCAGTGAAGTGTCCTATGAACGAGGCGAGGAATGGGCATGGCGCTGCGGTACCAGCCTGGACGTTGTGCTTCCAAAGTACACTATGCGTGGTGGAGACAAAGGGTGTCGCGGTTTGCTTTTAATTGCTCACAGTTCCTTGGGCTTCTCATTTGTTTTTGAAGTTGTCAGTTTCTTCAAATCTCTTTTCAAGTCACACATTGCATTACAAATGATGGCACTTAACCAATGTGGCATTTCCATATTTACACCAACAAAAGAAATTTACAAGACATAATAGCATACAATCTTGACATTTAGTAACAGCAATAAAACATGGGCATCCATTTTATTTTTTCTGTACAAACTATCAGAACATAACTTTATTCACATTAAAAAAATCATCTTTAATTTGATTTGACCTACACATCCCCCATTTCATTTCACCCATTTCTCAAACCTCTCATCACGTCACCCACACCTTCACCAGACTACAAAATCTATAAGTAATTAGATCTAACACCTAAATAGAGCTTAGAAAGTCCTCTCCCAAACGTTTCCTCACTTCCCTGATAATTCCTCAAAAAAGAAAAAAAACACACACTTCACTCATTCCTTCCACTTCACTTTCACATTTCAATCATCAAATCAGCAAGATGGACTTTTCACCTCAATCCAAACAAGGTTAGAAAGAGAGAGTTCCTCTGTTGGGCATCTTGATGCTACACCCATGAGTCTGGGGACCCTGGGTACTGTTCTGCTCTATAAGAAGGTCGTTTAGTGGAATAAAAGTCTACATAATTTGTGGTCGATTTCAGTCCGTACTGTGTTGAGTAATCAGTAGAAGCTGGAAAGTGAACTCGGTCATCAAAATAAGGATCTTCATAGCTATGAGGAGACTGCAAATACAGTCTGTATGCATCAAAGTTCTTTCTGTTGGATTCATCTTGACTATAATACAGCTGTTGATGCTGTTGACAAAATGAAAAGGCAAATAAATAAAAGCAATTTTTTAAAAAGACATGTGTTAGGAAAATTAATGTGGGCTTCCTGCTTCATATTTTTAAAGCAATATTCAATATTTGCAGTTTAAGGTTAAAAGCTGTTTCTGGTGCACACTATGTGTTTACTATTGGACTCTAAGGATTTTAAGCTGCATTCTCAGGCAGGCTGCTGAGTTTCCTGTCCTAAGACCTCTAGAGAAGCAGGTGCCTCAAGAAAGCCTGAGATCTCAGGGCAGGTGGCCCCAGAAACCTCCCCTCCTTACTGGAGGCCCTGCTGTGTGCTCAGCTGTGGAGGCACCTGTTACCTGGGCATGCCGAATGAGAGGATGGTCTTGATATTTGGTTTGACACAGGGGAATTATTAGCACATCACTAATTTAGTCAAGGATTGGGTTTCTGGGCCTTGGATAATTGTATAATTACCGAACCATCTTTTAGAACATTTACTTCAGATATGGAGTCCACCCCTACATTTTAAAAGATGTATGTGGCTAGGTGAACAACAGTCACACTTTGGAAACTCTGCTGTAAGTTGTAATATTAAAGGAATAAGCAATCTCAAGGCAGAAGAATAGTAAAATTAGGAGACACACGTGAGCAAATATGGTTCTAGAGGAAAAGGCTTCCCCAAGCCAGGGCTAAGTCCATCTGTAAGTGGGCAAGGCCAGGCACACGTGGGCACCCACACAGGGCACACTGCTCTCCATTTCCTTTTGTTCAGTCTTAGCTTTGACCTCACACTAATTTCTTCAAATTGTGATGGTTATTATGTCTATGTTCTTGATTATGCCCAAATCCCCCTACTTAGTAAGATGTAACAAATTTACCACATAGAAACCAATGTCATGTCCTGGAACTCAATGCATTCTAACATTATAAGGATTTCAGAGCTAAATTCTCCTTTCAAGCCAGAGTTATAATTCTGGTCTATTTTTCCTGACTAAAAAACTATAGCATAAATTATGAATAACTTGGAAAGTTCTTTTTCTTCCACCTACAGAGAAAATATGACGAGAAGGAGAGGTCTTAGAACACATCCTTATCTGAAGGACAGGATACAGTCTTGTTTTAGGAAACTCCAGCTGCTCTGTGTCATTGAAAGGGAAGAGGAGAGACCAGATGGTCCAAGTTCGCCATGGCACTGGGAAGGACCTGAGACTGACTGCAGGCCCTTCATGAAAGCAAAGCCTGGGTGTGTTATAACCGCCAGTCCCACTCTCCCACAGTGAGGTCCATCCCGGCAGGGGCTGAGTCCACCTTGACCACTGAGACAAACAGACCTGGTGATGGACTCAGTGTTTTTAAATTGTGGAGCTTGGACAGGGAGGGGCGAGATGGAGAACGAGGTATACGCAAAAGAGAACAATGTGATGAGGGCATGAAGTGTGCTTACCAACCTTCCCTCACCCAGAGGCTGGAAGAGATTTTAGAGCTTAACAGAAAAAGAGTGGGAAAAGGACACTGCTGGGCAAAAGACATGAACTAAAGACTTCTCGGCTGTCCCCATCAGTGGCACGGTGGTCTCAGCAGTACCGATGTGGATACTCAAGAACGTGAGGCTACCATGGAAATGCTTTGCTTAAACCACACGTGAGTTTCCAAGGAGTGAAGATCCCCAGGGAAAGCATCTAGGACCCTGCCGTGTTGGCCCAGCTCTGGGAAGTCAATCGACGTGGACCCCTTACTGTGTTAACTGCTAATCAGCCTTCTGTAAAAATGATATTGCAAATTCACCTGTAGCCGTCTATTTTGTTCTCTTGCTGGTGAGGAATAGGAACTGATGTAAATTGGTGAAGGTTTGCTGGAGCCTGTAAGAAAATATTTTATGAAATTAAAACTAGTGCTTATTACTCTGGTCCATTAGGCTGGGTGGTCTCCCCTGCACTAGGGCTAGCACTGTCCCCGACAGGGCCTGTCTTCCCCAGTGCCGATGCAGGCTGGGAGAGGTAGCAGCTCAGGGCCCCTGGATCTGGCCTGGCTGCTGCTTACCTCAGGGCTGGTGGGGGCTAATAGCAAAACTATGGCAAAAACAGGCCGCGTGTGTTTCCCCAAAAAGCAATGCCAGTGCAGAGCCCATGCGCAAAGGTTCCTGCTCAAGCTCTGCTCATATGTGGGAGGGTTTCTCCAGCTGGCTTTGGACAGCAGCACGGGATCCTGAGCTGAGGAACACTCCTTTTTCAGGGCTCTGAGCTACAGCAGTGGGTCAGAGAGGAGAAGCGAAACACAATATTCGAACAAGCCCCATGCCTTCCAAACAACTGGGATTCAAAATATCAGGTCAAGGAAGGAGCAACAATGGAGGCACAGTCTTGTACCTGGCATATTTAAGTATGTTTTAATACAAAAGGAACTTGGTAATAATGAGATAATTGTCTTCAAAAGTCCATAGTAGACTCCTGATGATGTTACCCTTCCATTATTGTTAAGGCTAGCAAAGATTTTTATTTTTTTAATGAGGAAAATGAAACATACTTGAGGCAAATTAGTTTATTGAAGCAAGCGAAGAAGATACAGAAGGGCATGCATGCTAAAGAGGCGATCTGTAAGATAAAGCAGGCTGCTGCAAATCGGAAGCAACCATGCACTTCAGTTGGTATGTGCATTTCCTTTTGCACAGAGCTTGGTGTTGAAATGTAGCATCTGCAATTTTCTGAGCTATTAATTGCCATAGTAACAACAGTCGATTAGTAAATAGTCCTGTGAAATCACAATTTCAAAGACAACAGTACAATGGAGACTGCCCCCCCAGCAGGAGTAAAGCTGCCACCAGCTTTTATTTATTTTTAATAGACAGGTTTGAGAAAAGAGTACTTTTTGTGGGGTAGCTCACACTGACTTATTTGGAATATCTAAAGTAGTTATAATCGCCAGACGGTTGAGAATGGGAACAGTATGAAATCTTAGTAACCCTTTGGGCTGGTATCCTTTAAATAAATTGTATGCACAGCTTTCTGAATAGGATATAAAAATACTAACACTATGTAACATTATTTTTGTTATTCTTAAAAAATAATCACTTTGAGAAGAATCACATTATACCTTTTGCTATTTATTCAAACTCTTCTCCATGAAAATGTAAATGAAATTGATCTCCATTCTCTGGTTTGAATTTAAGAGATGAGCCAGTCTAGAAGATGTGGCCCCTGCAAAGTGACACTGGGCTGACGGTTCTGACGCATGTGGAAAACACAGAGACTGCTCGAGCCAGGAGGGGACGGAGCAAAGGGACTGTGCCAGTGAGCAGCCAGAAATGATTTATTTGGATACAGCCCTCTTTTTATTTGTGCCCACCGTACAACTACATACATACATACATACAAACAAGTACATGCTTGTTTTACTTTAAACAAGCAGAAAAGGCAACAATCCCCAAAGTAGGAAAGGGAATGACTGGAACATGGTTTGCTGCTGGGGGACTGTCTCAATACAAGCACAGGCTACTTCCCAGGCCACTGGCCAAGTGCCTGGAAATGCGGCTTTTCAAGAGACTGTATCACACACCCAACTGGCGTCTTACCAGGGTACAGGCCTTTATGTGTGGCATCCCCTTGGCTATTGTAATACTGCATAGGTGGCTGGGTCCTATCGTATTCAGAGCGAGGGTCTCTGATTCCTAACAGTGCTGGTGAGGAAGAGGTGCTGCCGACTGAAGGGAGAGGCAAAGGAGGAGAGAAAGAGGGGAAGAGAAATCAGCATCAGTATCTGTGGAAAATCCTCTCCAGAAACACAAAGGTCAGTAACTAGAAATGACACACAGCTGGTGCTGAAAATATCTCAGAGGTGCTGGGAGTGGAAGAGCAGCTAGACCCAAGTACTGCAAGTGCTACCTGCATGCAGGCCTGCCACTGCACAAATCAGCAAAGTCAACACCGGGGCTCACTCTCAAGCTGGAGGGCAAGCTGCCCGGCTAAAGAGGCACAGTGTAGAGATCATGCAGCTTTCCCCACTAGTCTGTCTCAATGTCTTGACTAGGCGTTTGAAACTGAGTGATAATAACTTACTAGCCATGCAAGAGTTATACTTGTTATTTTATGATCCCAGTTCAGTTGCTTGCAAAATACCCACCTATTATCCTTTATGTATAGCTCTTCAGCCAACAGAAGTTTTATGGCATGTTTTGATTTCTAATTATTTCCAAAATATCCACATTTCTAAACATGTTTGAATAAAAGCACCCATTCTGTAAAATTTATAATTCTTTTTATGGTGATCAAGGAAACAATTTAAACCCAGTAAGCCTGGCTCATTAGGAAGCGCACATGGTGCTAAGCCCTGACCTCAGAAAGGCCCAGAGGACTGTTTTACCCCAGCTTCAGCCAACATCTAATAACACCGTATCTATCCTTAGGACTCTTTTTGGACACTGTGGCACAGAAGGAAGAGAGAAACATTTCACATTTTTTCTTTTTCTTATTAAAAAAATCATCTTGCTTCCCCTAAAGTTAATTTCAAATTAGAGTGGCCACTTATTCACTTGATACACTCGAAAGCAACAGCCCCCCCAAACCTTGACACCAGTGGTTTTGCATAAATTGATGCTTTCAGAGGAAGACTGACAATGAAATACTTTTCCTAAAAAGTCACCTCACTGACATAGGATTGCTCAGTGTTAAACATGTAAGCATGTATGGACAATGTCTATGTGCTGCTCACCTTGCTTACTTTCCAGAAGGTAGTAGGACAGAAAGCATACCCGCCTGCCTCCAATGACATTAGCAAGGCATAAGACATGCCCGGAAGCAGATTCCACACTAGTGTGAAGGGATGCATTATCAGCCCTTAGAATAACTGGAGAAGCAGAAGTGGAGTATTCCCTACCACTGACTAGAATCCCAAAAGGCACCTAGGAATTTGAATGGGGCTAGCCAACACTGTCCAGCAGGTATATTTAAGGGGTCCTGAAAACAAGGTCACTATTCAGTAACTATGTGCTAATGATCCAGGGGTGTGCAATCTTTTGGCTTCCTTGGGCCACATTGAAGATTAATAATTATCTTGGGCCACACATAAAATACACTAACATTGACAATAACTGAGGAACTAAAAAAAAAAAAAATCACCAAAAAAATCTCATAATGTTTTAAGAAAATTTACAAATTTGTGTTGGGCCGCAAAGCCATCCTGGGACGCATAAAACCCATGGGCCGCAGATTGGACAAGCTCGTACTAATCTAAAATTATCCTTTGCTTGTCTATGTGCCTTTTGTTATAGAGCCACACATCTTAATTTCCCTGGCACCTCTATTCCCAAGACCCTAAAAGGTTCTGAGCATTTTTCTAAAAGAAAGCAGTTCAGGTTATACCTGGGAGCTTAGCAAGGATGTTAAAAACCAGACACGTAGGTTTCTTTCAAGAAAGCAACCCATAATTTAAAAACTAAGATATATACCATATACAACAAGCACAGACAATTAAAAAAAATTCTAGTTCAAGTGGGGACATCCAATTATGTGGCAAAAACCACTGGCCATGTATATTCGTCTTTTTGGCCACATTTGTCCACATGAGAAATAAGACTGCCAGCAGTAGCACTGCTGAATAAAATAGATAATATTTAACAGTCCAAATGGGTGACTTAAAGCCAAATAAAAATAAGATACTTATTATTTTTCCTTTCTCATTTTGGAAAGAATTAGATTTATAGGACTGATTGGCTTGGCAGTAATAATCTGCCCTTACATGTAAAAAAATTTAGTCTGAATCTCAAAACATTCTTTCCATCAAGTTAAACATTACAAAGAAGTAGGTAGTATGGTTGCCAGGATTCCCAACTTAAAAATCAAAAGGAATTCCTACAGACCCACACTGTAAGGCCTGCTTCCATTAGCAGCAGATGCTGGGGGTCTGCAGAGGAAGGAGGTTTAACTGGAAAGCAGGCAGCTCTCCCAGGTTGCGGATCTGAAGACCTTAAAGGTCCTCTGTTAAAGGACCCTGCTTCTAAAAGGTTTCACTAAGAAAACTGAAAAAAATTCACTTTGGAGGAGATTCCAACCTTATGGCCAGCTGGCATACAGGGCAGCCACTTTCAGGCATAACCCAGTGTGTCTCGAAGTGTGGCCCTCCACTCTCAGGCACCCCGATCTCCTGTCCAGTCTGTCAACTGCAGGTTTCAGGGCCCCTTCTCACACTTAGTGAGGCAGACTTGAGGGCAGGGCCTGGGGCGCTGTTGCTGATGTAAAATTGTATACACTTTTAAAAAGGAAGGAAGAAAGTGGGCTTGTGGTTTATAATGGTGTGTGATTCCTACAGAAGGTTCTCTGCTGCATGGGTAGTGTTGGAGATGACAGGCTTAACCAGCTTATGTTTGATCTCTGGCTGGGGAACAATGTTCTGTCACACAAAGGTTCTCGCCAAGGAGTGGCATTTTCCCACTGACCTGACTGAATGATGGGTGACATCTGTTGGTTGGTGGTAGACAAGGAAGGATGTGATTTGAATCGGTCTCGCTCCAATGTCGACACAGGTGTAATAAAATGGTTCTGATTCCACCCATCCTGCAGAGTTAAGAGAAAAAGAAACCTCTCAAAATGAATAATGACATTTCATTACAATAAATGATTATGAGTGTGTGCTCTGATGAATGCTAATTATGCCAGAGCTATTCTTGTAGGTTACCTTTTTATAAATGCTCCGGAGGTCCCGATATTGCCATAATGTATTCAAGACCTGGGCTGCTGCCTTCACCACTTTCAGAGATGATCTAGGTAGAGAGCAAGGATATTAATGAATGTGGGTGACACAGCCTCAGCCCCACTCAGAGGGGTGCAGGATGAAAATCAGTGGCCAACAGGCCATCGCTCTCAGGGCCACAGGGATGGAGGCTACTGCAGGACACACCACAAAGGGACCAGGTGTGCCTGGGAGTCGATCAGGTTCGGAACTGGCAAGAGGTGGCAAGAACTGAAGTGAGGCCATCAGGCAGTGAGCTCTGTGGAGCAGCTGTGGCCGGGACGAACCTGAGCTGAGGATCTCTGTAGGTGTCAATCCCAATCTCCCTCCGTATCTTTACTGAGGGCCACTGATCTCACTGGGGCTCTGGGATTCATGCAACCATGACTCTACATTCTGAGTGTCTGGAGACCCTCCCAAGTGAGTATATTTTATCCCTCCTTCTTTATTAAGCCTTCATCTAAATACCTCCATTGCCTTATCATTCATACCTCTAAGTAGACTAATGTGCGTTCTAATGTTGAATTTGGAAAACATGGTCACGGATATTATTTCCCCTCTCTGAGGACATTTTGCAAATGCTGGTGCTCTGCTTAAGCATAGCCGACCACGAGTCACTGGATTCACCTTGGGAGCTGCTGCTGTAAGTCAGTGGCCTCACCAGTAACTGAAGAGGGGACTTCCTGCCTCAGCTAAGGCCCTCAGATCTCTACATTTGGGTGGTACTCATGGACCAGTGCTTGCAGAGTTAGCCCTAAGGACAACTGAACACTTCAATCTTAAGACTCCATTGACAGTTTGACTTCAAATGTATATACCCGATCTAAAATCTAGTTTTCTCTTCTACTCCTTATCTTCCCAATTAAACTCTCATGAAGTGGAGGAGGACAAGAGAGGGGAGTAGGTGGTGAGCTACTTCCTCAGCCCCTAACAACAGAACATGGGTTGCTAATGATTCTGAGGGTTTAGGTGAGCAGAGCCAGGTAAAGCCAACCCACTCAAAGCCTTTCTAACCTTTTTATTTCCAAATTGGACTATGGAACAGGCAATAGCTAAATACCCCAAAGAAATAAACACAGATGAAATTTCAGGCACCCAAGACAGCCTCTGGAAGACAGATTTGGGGGAGCAGGGCACTTGCCCCACATAGCCACCCTGTTCTCAGCTGGGCCCGGCCATTGCTGCTTTGTTCACCCGTCTGTCTTTAAGTGCTAGGCAGCAGGATGAGGCTCAAAAGGCAGATTCCGCAGCTGCCTGGGAGGATGACAACTGAAACACTCGACCAGGCAGGACCGTGCCCAGGATATGCCTTGACAAAAACAGACTACATATTTTCAGACACAAATTCCATGAGTGGAAACCTGACCCATAAGAAAAGCAAGGAAGATTCTTTGCTCTCCTTTGCAGCAAAACTCCTTGAAAGAGTTATGTACTTGCATCTCTAATTTCCACCATCCCATCTTCTCTTAAATATAGGACCTCCATATTGTTACATCCGAAGGTCAAGTTGCAGTCCTCATCCTGAGTCACTGTATTTCACCTTGGGAGCCGCTGCTCTAAGTCAGTAGCTTCACGGTTAAGTGCAGAGGGGATGCGGTGCCCTGCCTTGGCTAAGGCCGTCAGATCACCACGCTGGGGTGGGCCTCCTATACCCCTCACTGGCTCTGCTCCAGCCCCACCGGCTTCCCTCTGTTCCTCAAGCACACGAGGTCCTCTAGCTTCTCAGGGCTCTCTCACTTGATGTCCCCCTCTAACCGAAATGCTCTTCCCCCAGGGAGCTGCACTGTTCCTTCCCTGCCTCCTCCAGCTCTGTGCTCAAAAGGCACTGTCTCTGCAAGGCCTTCATTGACTAGCATTCCTCTCCCCAGCATGGCCCACCACCCACCCTGACATTATTATGCGCCCTGCCCCTCAGCACCACCCACCACGCTCCACGCGTTTCTGTTCGTTTGGCACCTTGTCCGCGTCTACCTCGCCCATGGAACGTAAGCTACCTCGGGTGGGGCTGTCACGCGACCTGTCTGCTGCTGCAAGCCCAGCATAGAGAACAGCGTCTGGCACACAGCAGGCAGGCAGTAAGTACTTGTGAAAGAAGTTAAGTGTGTGGAGCTAGGAGACAATTTGATTTTGTCCAGGACTTTCCGAATCTCTGGTTTTGAAAAACAGATTAGACTGGGTAGCAATTTTCTTAATATGCAAAGGTTCTGGCACTGGCTCAGCATCTCAGCCTCTTCTTATGCTGCTCACAAGTGCAGGCTGTCCAGCGACATTTTAAGAGCATAAGTGATTATGGTTCCACTCACTCCCCTTCCCAGCCCTCCCCACCCCCTATAACCATTTATTACTAATTAAATAGAAAAAAATACATTTAAAAAAAGGACTGAAAGGAAATATTACTGCTGATAGGTGTGGTTTCTGGGAGATGAGAATATGGTTTTAGATTATTCTTATATTTTAGAAACTCCTTCAAAAGTATAAAGATGAGATGTGAGTTCCAGCACTGTCATTTGGCCAATTAATAAATATTCACCAAACACCTGTTATGAGCAGGCCAGGCTTATTCTAGATGCCAAGGATATAGCAGTGAACCAAAATAAAAATCTCTGCAATGGAAGAGTCAGGTATAAGAGGAAGACATAAGTTCCATAGCAAGGGGAAATCAGCGCTATGGAGAGAGCAAAGCAGGGGGTTTGGAGGAGAGGGCTGCCATGCTACTGTGGCTCAGGGAGGTCGCTGTCCTGCTGTTCTGAGATGGCACCAGGCATCCTACTTACCATTTCTCTGATCTGATACTAAGGCAAACTGATAGTCACCGCTACAGCTCCATGACAAGCAGCCTTCAATTTTTACCACTGATTCTCTAGTCCTTCCTTCGTGCTTCATCAGTGAGGTGTCATGCAGAAGCAAAGGGAAATGCGCCATCCAAGCCTGGGGCACATCCTGAGGCCACACAGCAGCCCTGCTGCAGAGCAGTAATTTTAATACTTTCTGGGTATGTGGCAGAAAACTCAATTCCAGAACTGGGGATTCAAGAAGACGTTCCTGCAGAACAGGCACTCAGGCCTGGAGCAGAGAGACAAGGGCACAAGGGAAATGGTGCCCCCTAGATTTTTCTCATCCTGGCATTTCCAATTCTTCCAGGAGTTGGCACGACCAGTTGTGGCTTTAGGGACTGCTATGGTCTGAAAGTCTGTGTCCCTTCCAAAGTTCATATGTTGAAATTCCAACCCCCAAGGTGATGGTATTAGGAGGTGGAGCCTTTGAGAGGTGATTAGATCATGTGGGTAGAGCTCTCATGAATGGCATTAGCACCCTTATAAAAACAGGCCTGAGACCTCTCCCTCCTTCTACCATGCAAGGACAGCTGAAAGGCACCATCTATCAACCAGAATCGGGGCCCTCACCAGACACCAAATCTGTTGGTTCCCTGATCTTGGATTTCCCGGCCTCTAGAACTGTGAGAAATAAATTTCTGTTGTTTATAAGCCACCCAGTTCACAACATTTTGTTACAGCAGAACAAACAGACTAAGACAGAGACAAATACCAATGTAGGAGTGAGGGTGTTACAATATAGTGAAAACCAAAAAAAGGCCCCATAACAGAAAACACTTCTCCCAGCATAGCAGGTTGTAAGTGCTGGAGACTGCTTAGCTTATCGGCATGTAAGAAATGCAAAAATAAATCCTTTCCAATAGGAAAGGTATCCTCAACAAAGGCCTCATCACAGGACAATCTCAGGAATAAGAGCACTACTTGCACCTCCTTGCCGCAGACTTGCCTGTCGCCCCTGCCTTTGGTTATGTTCACCAGCTTCTCTATGCCTCCTGAGTCGGCCAGGGCTTTTGCGTTCTCCATGTTTTTGCTGGTGACCTCGTGCAGAGCACAGCAGATGGCTGCCATGGTCTCATCAGACAAGACACTGGGGCCATTGCCGCCGGGGAGCCGGTTGACCAGGTCTCGCATGGCGTATTTGCCTGCCAACGGCAAAAGAGTAAATTCTACTTCCAGAAGGTACTAGGTTTTTGTTATTGTTGTTCAGATTCTGGTGGCATGCAATCTCTTAAAAATAAAACCCCCAAAGAGACAATAATAGGGGAAAAAATCAAAACCCACGGCAAAGAAGAAAAGGACAAATGTCATTATAAGGGGAAAGCTAACATTTATTGCAACGTCACTTGCAGAAATGATTCATCTATAAAACATTACTGTCAATTGCTGAAAGCAAATGTAAATCAATGCGTAAAATTGGGTAGACAAATCAAGTTGCTTTCGTTCAAGTATTTTCAGTAACACTGAGTAATGAAGGAATTATAATAGTAAATTTTATTCTCAATGGAATTCCTATGCATCACAAATACCTCAATTTCCTCTTAGAGCTTTTTAAAACTTACCTTTGAATCTGGACCAAGTCAGGCTGCCAAACAATACTTTTCGTTAGATCTTTCTGGATCTTAATGTATGAACTGGGTACAGTTACACATTTTTGTGTATAGAGCTGAGGTGTACAGCAACTCATCTGACAACGGTGGCAACATGTTAGTTTCTTTAAAAGATGACACAAGTAAAAGTTCTGGTATTAAAATTATAGGTATGTTATCTCCCAGGAATAATGCAATAATAATGAAATTCTTGCTAAGACAAGGCAAGGGGAGTTTCACAGTTATTGAGGTATTTATTTATAGATACTGAATTTTTCTTATTCCTCTCCAAAAAGAGATTACCTCTAGCTTTTTCAACTTCGATTACCAACTGACAAACTGTAAGTGCACTACAAACAAAAGAAATGAACTAAAGTGCAAGTAAACATCTTCTTAGTTTTCCGCTATGCTAATAATTGAGTGGATGTGAAATGGGTTTTTATAAAGGCCTGTTTATTTACAGTGGTAAGCAGAAGAAGACAGGTCTCAGCTACATGCTGTGTGATATACAGCACATCGGAGGGAAGGCTCTGGCTTGCTCACAACAAACACTGCTATGAAGAGTGGAAAAACAGTGCTGACACTGTAAGGCCACAAGATAAATGTAGTTTTCAGAGCAGATGATAAGTTAGCTCTGGTGATTTTGAATACTCATGAATGACCAAAAGGCCCATGACATGTAATTTGTCATTTTGCTAAGGCATAACTTTAAATTGCACTCCTGGGGGTTAGGCCGAGGCAGCTCGCTCTACCTATGAATGAGTGAGCCTGGCGGTCCCCTCAGGACTTGCAGCTCCAGACAGCAGGGTGGGTCCCACTCAGTTGAGTATGTAGTAACTTTTATGAAGTGATAAAACTTTGCTTCTTTGTGAAAAATGGCTCTGAAAAGAAAGTCCTTTGCTAGTGCTGATGATGAATGTGAAAAAAGAGGGAAGAGGTCAGAGAAGGGGAAGGTTCCTAGGAACTGAAGTACTGGGTAAATTAGAGCCAAATACTGAATCCAAGAGTGAGGCAGATCTCACAGGAAGACGGGAATAGGGAAACAAAAAAAAAAAACAGATTGATGGAACAGTTCAAGAGTGCTCCAGCCAGGTTAAAAAAAAAACAAAAAAAAAAACGCTCATCACTGGAGAGGCAGAAGGCCAGTGGAAGTTAAAAAGGGTTATTCACAGAAAACACAGAAATGCACTGAGAGGAAGTCAAGACTTGGAACACACATTCCTCTTGCCAAAGGTCTTAGCACTTCACAGTACCAGCTCAAGGCCTCCTGTCTACCTGTGTCTTTGTGTTGTGAAATATGACAGGCCACAGGATATACGTGTCAACCATTTATTTTTTAGCATTAAAAATGCCCAAATTATACATGCTTCTTATAAGAAATCCAAACAATACAGACATAAGAAAAATAAGTTTAAAGAATATCTCTCTTTAGGGACCTGAAGGATTTCTGTAAAGGAAGTGTGGGAACTGAGAGATATGGCACATCTACAAGAATCAGGCATGAGCTGGACCATGAACAAGGTGAGGAGGAACTTCCTTTCCTCTCCGTAGGGGGATGATTTGGCTTAAAGGAATGGTGTGTTAAGAGCAGGTTAATCTGGGCAACAATTCAAAATAGCAATTCTGTCAGGCACTGTGTGAAGGGCTTCCATTGTAAGTCATCACATTTAATCCTTACAGCAATTCTTTATGGTAAACATCATCGCCCTTGTTTCTCTCTCCTTCTCTCATGGCAGGTGTATTTTAAGTTTACTATAGATTCACATGAATCCACATAAGATTTTGTCCCATTTCCCCTCCTTCTCCCCTGACCTGTCACCAGCTTGGGACTTGGCATGGAGCTCTCTCATTTCCTCTTTACAGCAAATCCACAGTTAGGACAGCAGGCATCAACAGCTCCCCTTCAGAGATGAGGAGTTTCCTTTCATTTCCAATCTAGATAGAATTATGGAGGCTGAACGGGGTTATATAGGATACCCCAGGTTGCATGGCCAGTGAGCAGCACATCCTGGGAACGAAGCTCAGGTTTATGGGGGTCCCCTGATGTCTTCTTTAGCCCGCATCCTGCCTAGGATGTGGCAATGCCGCAGAGGCAAGCAAGCTGCCTGGGGTGCGGAGCGTACAGAGGTCCTCACTGGTTTGTGCATGTGCCAACCCTACCTTGTACAAACCTGAGAGTAAAGGCCTCCTAAAATGTTGTGCCTTTGGGGCCTTGCTTAGCTCACCCTAGTCCTGCCCCTGCCCAGGGTGGAAATGATGTTGGGACAGTGGTTCTTCTCTGGGATAAAGATTTATACCAATGTGAGAGGGGAAAGCTACAAAACATTCATGTGATTTTTTATTTAGAGTATGGTAGTGTTGGTGAATTAGCAGGTATCAGTCCAAAAATTGGAAAGGGAGATTAAGATTTTTTGTTGCTCAGGATATAGAAATGTGCTCTCTTAGAAATGAGAGACACTAACCCTACTAGTGTGTAAGGTACAACTAAAATTGCTGGCCCTTCTGAAAATTTACCTTCCCTAATCAATGATTAATTAATGAGCTTGCCTCCTGCTGAAAAAGAGTGGTCACAAAACAGGAGTACTCAAATATGCCAAGAAACTGGAGACTAGGGCTCAGCTGTTAATGATAAGGATTACGAGCCATATATTTATTAATCAAAAGAAGAGTTTCATGAATTTTGTAGCTGCTCTCACATTTACAGCTCATCTTGTCACCAGAACATACCTATGAGCTCCTTGTTGCGAACATCTAGTGCCATATTCCTCAAGGCAGTTGCCACGGAAGAAACAACTCTATCGTTATCCATTCTCAGAAGCTCCACAAGGATGGGGAGCCCCTTTTCTTTTCGGACGGCCGCCCGGATATATGCTGCAAACTAGTGAGAAAAATAAGGCAGGAAGTAACATAAAACAGAGTTCCACTCTCATATGTTACTGTCACCTAAAAAAGATGTTTCCAAAAGATGAACTAATAGATTAAATGGTTTCTTTCCAATTGAAGATCAAATCTGTGGTGTCAGTGAAGAGAAAACCAAAGTTGGGGAGAAAGATAGGCTGGAATGACTGATTTAAAAAGAAATCCCAAAGCCTGAAAATCTCAAACCACCATCTGCCAGATATTTTTGTGCAGAAAAGAGAAGGCAGTGATTACTTTCTATCTCAGATACATAAACATGATTAAGGAAGGATCGTGTGTTTTCTTTGCAGTTGGTCCCCCGCCAAACCCAGAGGCTATAAATAGGATGGCAGAGACAGTAACCCATCAGCACACATAAAAGGAGAACCTGTCTCCATCAAGTCATTTTTTTTTCTATATTCCCTGCAACAATATTTCGAGTTCAGTAACCTGTCAAAGAGATTAGTTGGAAAAATCCCTTGCCTCAGAAGAAAGGGAATTCTCCAGAAACATCCAGCATCATAATTCATACAGCCTGGTGAAAAAGTAAGTATATTTGTGTGCAAAATGCATTCTCACTCAAGATTAGTTAGCTGCTGATGCTGTTTTTTAAAAATCCATAGTCAAGAAATTTTTCTGTGACTATGAAGCAACTCTGTACTGTGAGTCAGTCTGTATATCTTATAAAATGGAAATGAGCGCTAAGTCATCAGTGAAACAACCAAAAAGAGTAACGTTAGAAAACGGTTCTTTAATCTTGTTTCCAGCTTTGAGCTTTAATTAACTTTTTCAACCAATGCAACTCATCTTTCAAATTTTAGGGTAATTGAAAGATGCTGCTCATAAAACATATACTTTCCTGCTGTGACCAAGACAGTAGGACAGAGATCTACCAGCCCTTTGTATTATTTCGAACATTAAAATATGTGATTGACCATCCAGTTTCTTGAATACCAACAGAATATTTTAATAATACAAATAAGAGGGAAAGATGCATTTCAAAGATCCTATTTATATTCTGCATATGAAATGCATACTCCTATTTTTCAAATCACATGAAATCTACGGGGGGAAAATGAAGTATATGACTCGTTACTAGGCAAAGCACTCAGGCAGTTTTATGAACTTCTCTCTCTGAAACCTGCAACAACAGAACCATCTCCTTCTGTCTCACTTGGAGACCTACCAGCCCAGCCCAGCCCAGCCCGTCTCCCTTCTGGAGAACTACAGTCATCACTGCTCCTGAAATAGCTTCTTACTTGATAACATCTGTGGCCACGATTATCTCATTTTCTTAGTGAAGGTCCAATATTTTAACTCACTATTGAAATCGCTTAGATATAATGTTTATATTTTAAATGAGCTTTGCCATCTAACTCTCTCACTAAATGATCCCAGACATGAACTTCTAAATAAGTCAAATCACATCGATTTCAATTACTGTCTTTTTTATTATCATCAAATGATCCTCTGGTCACAGAAGCTGAAGGTGAACGCTGTTCTACACCATAAATGTTTATAAATACTTATGTGCTGGGAGTATCTCACTAAATCCTCATAACCATTTTATAAGGCAGGTATTAATATTCACTTTATTTTAGGGAGGTGGAAACTGTGGGCAGAGCCCCTAGGCTGCCAGACGGTAAGCAGAGTGGCCTGGATTCAGAGCCAGCACTTACACACTCAGTCACTGGCACTTTAACTAGGAGCCACAACAAAATAACCACACCGGCTTAGCACTAGACCATAGTTATCGCTCTATATTCAACATAGTGGCCACTTGCACGAAACAAACCATACCTAGGCTTATCAATGCTTTTCACTATCTTGAACACACCATCACCAAAAGATTCTCATTTTGGGGGGTTAAGGTGGGGGAAGAAGCCCACAACAAGCATTGTAGTAACTCTACTAAAATACACCTGTCAAGAAATTACTAGACGTTGAAAATGTCTCAGACAAGGACTGTCTGGGAAGTTGCTGGGGGACATTTAGAAAGTTCTGAGAACTTGCTTACAGTGGTAACAAGAGGAAACTGTCTTCAGTTTTCATAGTCATACATTTGCAAAAAGATGCAGAAACCTTAGACACAGGCATGTCTGTAATGGTCTGAGAGGAAGAGAGGTCCTCTATCCCTCCCCACAGTGCTGCCCAACCTGTGTTCTGTCCTGCCACTCAAGATTTCTCACCTTTGTATTGCTGCACTGGCTCCCAAATCCAATCCCTGCTTCTAACTCTCCCTTCCTCGAATCCACCTTTTGCACTGCCATGGAAGTGGGTGAGCAGTGATGATGTTAGTCCGCCTCTGTCACTCATCTGCCCAGACTCTTTCGGTAGCCCCTCCTGTGTGTAGGTTAGGATTCAGCTCCTGAAGTTTGGCCTTCAGGCCTATCCATGATGCCTGGCTCCATGGTGGGCCCCAGTGGGCAGCCAGTAGTCCTGGCCCACACTGTCTTCTCTGCATCACAAGACTGTCCTCCTCCTGTTGTCCCTGTTATCTGGATGGCTCCTTCCACACCACAGCCTCAGCCTCTACAGGCTTACTTTCACTCATTTTCAGAGATTCTGCCAGGCAGCATCCCCTTCAGGAAATCTCCTCCACATCCTTACTCCGCTCTTTTCCTGACCTTCCCTTACATTGTGTGGCTGGGTTAGATGTCTTCTTTCAGGACCCCACAGCACATACATCCTGTGGCTTCTACACTGTGCTGGCACCATCTGTTTTTCTCACTAGCCTTCTGTTTCTCATAGTGAGGGACTTGTATTTATCTTTGTATCCCCAGAGCAACTGCTTGTCTCCCTTTTCTCCCTTTAACCCCTTCACAGACAAACTAAGTAACTGTGACCCTTTCACCATCAGGGCTGATCTGACTGAGGCAGAGCATATATATATAACATTTCAAGTTAGTTTGCAAAGATGGAAAGAAGTGTAGATAAGTGGAAGTCATCCTACCTTCCAGTTGCCAGCAGAGAGGTTCTGGAGAGACCCGGCAGAGCCTTCCAAGGTGGCTGGGTTGGAACTTTCTGCTAGAAGAGTCAGATATGGTTTTACCACCGATGGGTGCCACAGCATCTCAACCCCTTTGGGGGACTTCGACAGTCCTGGGATAGGACCAACTCCATCCCACTGAAAGACAAACAGCACACGTTAAATGGAGGCAGAATGAACATGATCTCCAATACTTGAAAACATTCACCTTTGCGGGACTCAGCTATAGCTATGCAGAAAATTTATTTTCTTGCCAAATATGTGATTCCTCACTCCCAGAAAAATTAAACTTGAGAGTCTCATATCAAATAAAATGCTAACTTGATCTTCTTGCGGAGTCCTCTTTTTCTTTTTTTTCTTCTTCCCCCAGCAACTTGGCTCAGAGTCTTTGCTGGGAGACTCTTTTCCTAGTAAGTCATCCAATTCGTTCAGTCCCAGTAACCGGGCCTGGGGCACCTCCAGCTCCAGCCGATAGGACAGGTTCCTCAGGGTGCACACGCAGTTCTCCACCGTCTGAAACCCAGCATGGCGTATAATTAAAAACAACTCGGCACATTAGAGCAAAACACTTCTGTACTGAACACTACAGACAGGAAATAAATGGGAAATATGAAAGAACTACTTTTTATTTATGAGAACTTGAAACAATCTGAAGAGAGAATTATGATTCTAGAGTGTTTGTGGAATACCCTGATGACAGGATGCAGAGCCCTTCTCAGTCCTGCTGAGGATTTGACTTCATGCCGACCGAAATGCTTGAGGCTCCGGCCCAGTGTTTCTCCTCAGGGCTGCTGCCATGCAGACTGCACCCATGATGCTTGAGCCTCACTTCTCACTACTGCAGATCCTTGTTGTGACAACAGATGCCCCAACTCCCTCCCTGGGGACAACCATATCCCCAAGTCCCATGTCTGCCTCCTTCTCAATCTCCCAACTCCACCCTCCTTTTGAGCCATGTTCAGCGGTGTCTTTCCCTGCTGACATTTGCCTTCTGTACATGGTCTTTTGTTCCCTAAAAGACTGCATCACACCTCTGATTGGGAGGCCAACTGTCATTTAACTGAGTGTTTAACTGAGTGTCTAAAACTAAGTTCAGCATTTGCCTATCTAGCAAGCTTCCCTTTCCAACTTACTTACTCCTCTCAATTTCATCTGCAGATCTCCCGGTTCAATAAGGCTCAAAAACTGGCTGTTCCCTTGCATTCCTCTCTCTTCTCCCAGGCACTCTTCATCCTTTTTTCTCTCAGGCTCACCCTTACAATCCAACACCTTCCAATGGCCTCTCCTAGTCCAGTCCATCCTGACACCAAGTAACTGTCCCGCTTTGGAAGTCCTGACACTTTCAGTCCCTCTTTCCTGTTCTTTCCACTTTCCTCGGCCCCCAGGAGGATCCTGGATGGTCATCACAGCTGACAAATGATGAGCATAATGCCCTGTACTCGGGCACAGGAGGGAGAGGGTAAGGGGCTCATGCTGGGGACAGACCAACCACAGGGCGGCAGCAGCAGGAGTGGGTGTAGAGAGGTGCAACAACAGTTAGTGCTGGGGGTGGGGACTGTGGACTGCACTGCAGCCAGGAGGGCAGAGAGTTTGGGGGGATTACAGTGCCTCAACCAGGAACTTTTAGTCAGTAGATACTTAAATACTGATGGCTCTGATTCTAGTGCGGATACAGAATTGGAGGAAATAGCAGCATGGGCACCACCCTGAGAACGAGCCTAGGGGAACCAGAGAGAAAGCCTTTACCACACCAAGCCACTCTGTTCTCACGGTTCTCAGGATATTTTCTTAAGTTGCCACGTCCTTGCCCCTGTAACTTTGGAGACTTGCCCTTTGATCTGGAGAGTGGCCTCCTGAGGAGGACAGGATCCGCAGGTCAGAAAGAACCAATGGCATGCAAATAGTGGCACCAGGCATCATGGTCACCTGCCACCACGCCCTCCTGCAGCCAGGCCGGCACTGACCTTGCTGTCGTAATCGGATGTGTTCACACACGTGTGGATCACATACAACAGTGAGTCTACCAGCCCCTCGCAGGACCGCATTTGCTTCCGAGCTTCTTCCCCCGCGGAGCTGAGGTTCCTAAAGCGGTGGAGACAGGAGGAGCTGCTGAGATGAACCATACACTCATCAGCCACGTGGACTTAACCTTAAGGATCTGAGAGAGCCAACAACAGGTGGCAGCCACTTAGAGGTCGGAGGAGGCACTGGGGGCTTGCATGGTAACATCCTGAAGCTCACAATGATGGCCCACTCCCCATTATCCACACATGGAAGGGAACCTGCACATTTGGACTGTATCTCTCTCATGACGTGTCACTTTCTAACTCCCTCATATAATTCTTTAGGGGCCTATTCTCCTGAGCTTCTTCATATGTAAAAGGGGGAAAATAACAGTAACTACCTCACAGGGTTGCTGTGAAGAAGAAACGAGTTGCTGCATAGAAAGCAATTAGAAAAGTGCCTCCTTCCCAGAAGGTGGCCTGCTGTCAGTCATGGTGGTGGCTACTACTAGACATGCTTCACCTCCCTTGTTAGGCCAGAAGCTACTTGCAGTCCCCTGGGCCTATTATAATATTTTGCGTGCAGTAAGTAGGTGGTCATTAAATGTTTTTTGGATGAACAGAGGAAACATATAATTTCTTGTATTATAAACATTTCAAGTTAAATATAGATATTTGCTTATGCTAAAACTTTTCTGATCTTTTCAATTATAAAACACCCAGAAAACGGTTTTGTGTCTAAATTTTTTTATATGAATTTGCCTTCATAAATTGATACCAAATAAGGATCTATTTTATGTCCCATTAACAATGGTTCTAGGCTAACTGTAAAATTATGCAAATTGAGAATCTGCAAAACTGCGACTAGATGAGGGGGCGGTGGAATGGCGGCTCTCATCTGCCCTGCCTCTCCGCAGCACTTTCCTTTTCTCCACCAGCTTCTGGGACCCCACCTGGCTTCTCTCTTATCTTGCTACTTCTCAGACTCATCTGCCCATGGGCACCTCCAGGAGTGCCCCAGGTCCTGTCTTGTCTTCATCTTTGCACTCTCCAAGGTGCCTTCTGCTCCTTGTCTTTAATACAACCTATGGACGCATGGCCATAGGTTGGCACACATCTGCCTTTAGCCCTGACTGCTCTCTAGAATTGCAGACTCTTTTCTCCAATGCTTTCTTGACACTGGCACGTAGACAGCTAATTAGACTTCTCAAACTGGACATTGTCAAAATTCTGAGCTGCTCACCCTTCCAAGCATTCTTCTCCCTTCCCCCCATCAACAGCACTTCTGTGCTTGCAGCTGATCCAGCCAAAGATCTAGGTGTATCCTTATTTCCCCCCTTTCCTCACTCTTAATATTTGATCTATTAGCAAGCCTTGTCAGGTCTTCCTCCACAAAATAACCCAAATCTGCCTACCTCACCCCAGCACCTGGTTTAGGCCACTCTCACTGTTTGCCTGGATCTCTGCAACAGTCTGATGTTCCTGTCTCTACTTCTGCCTGTACTCACTCCTCCACACTGCAGCCAGAAATGAGGCCCATTACTCCACTGCTTAGAACACTCTGATGGTTTCCCATGGCACTTGGAATAAAATGCAAACCCCGTCTGACTTACAAAATCCTATATAATCTGGTACCACTCTGCCCTTTGCTCAGTAGGCTATGGCTGCAAGCTCATTTCTGCTCCAGAACCTTTACCTTAACCATTTCCTTGACTGGCCTATGACTCTTGTCTTCCCCAACCCCACCCTCTAGTGAGTTACTCCTTGTGGTATTTCAGATGTAGGCTTAAATTTAAACTCCTTGAGAGACCCCCTGACCACCAAAGTAACCATTCAATAACCCTCACATCACCCTATTTATTTTTATGGCACCTACTGTTATTTTCTTGTTTCCTTGTTTGTCTGTCTTCCTGGTAGAATGTGGTTCCATCAGAGCAGGGATCTAGTCTGTTTTATTCGTCACTGGTTTCACACAGAGGGCATTCACCAAATGTTTCTATCCCTGACCCACTGGGGGAGCTACAGTGAGTCCTGCCCCAGGCTCTCCCTGAAGCCTAGCTGGCTGGCTGAGGAGTAATCCTAGCTCCCTGGATGATTGCTAGGCCATGAGACCCACCCTGAGATGTGGGCATCTGAATTAGGAGGAGCTGGCCTGCATTCTGGGATCCTGACTCTTGTTACCTCCCCACCAACACTGCCCCCTGACCAGGGCCGATAGCCACCTGTCGCAATGCTGGAAGGCTGCAGACCAGCCACACAAGCTTTGCTCTCTTTCAGGCTGTCTGTCCTGGTGATACTAGATGTTAAACAGCACTCACTGAGTGCTCATGCAATGACACTGTGCTAAGCACCTTCCACAAGTACCTGCTGACCCCTCAGAGCTCTAAGGTGGTATTATCATCCCTATTCTACAGATGAGGAAACGGAGGCTCAAAGGGGTCCTGGAAGCCAGGTGGTCTGAGACCAGAGCCCACTCTCTCTGTCCCTGTGCCACTCTGCCCTAAGGCTTGCTTCCAGTTCCCAGGGTACTGTAAGGCTGGGAAATAGGGTCAAAATGGAGCTGATGAGTGTTAACGGCAAATAATGAACTCTACTGTGCACACTTGAAAGAGGCTTTATATATAGATTTTAACTGTAAAAGATAATGACTAAAAAAGTATTTGGGCTCATTTTCACTTATTTATAAAACTTGAAACTGATTGTTTAAATCACACACCTCTTTAAAAGCAAAATGGTTTTAACCATCACATTTTGAATTTAAACAAACAGCAGGCTGCAAACACATTAGCAATCAGAATGCGATTACCAGAAAAACGCTGTTAAAGTGGAAAACACTGGAATTTTGGCAGTAATCTTAGACTGAAAGGGCCTTTCTGAGTAAGTCACAGAAGAGTCATTTACAAGATAACTTCTTTAAGGCCACAAGTCTGTGCTCACGATGTTTTTCTCCCAGAATAACAAAGTCCAGTGGCCTAAATTTTGAAATAAAAACTGGAAACTTAGATAGATGTTAATAAAGTAAGTCCTCCTAAAATCAATTTACCTATGACACATATTTAATCACAGAACTAATTGGAAAGAATAAATAAAGAATTTACCTCAGGCAACCTGTCGTGTTACGCAGAACTAGTGAAGTCTGAAATTTAATTTTATGATCATCATCAAAAGAAGAGTTATTCCATCCAGAATGTGGAACAATCACAGTGTTTGTTAAGGTTGAGAGAGCATCTCGAATGATTGTCATTTTTACAGCATCACATGAGGATAAATTCCAAAGAACTCCTAAAAAAGGAGATTTAAAAAATCAAACAAATAGAGATCCTGTGGCTTTAGAAATAAAATAAACGTATTAGCTCTAATTAATATGAAGTCAGTCTGTTCCAAACCTAATCTATGGCCTATATTTGCAACCAGGGTGGGAATAGACCTCTAATGAGTTTTGAGTGAATGTATGAGCCTCCGACAACATATTACAAATTCTTAATATTCACCCTCTTGGATTTTAGAGGGTGAATATTATACACCCTCTGTATCTATTAGGCAAGGTGACTGTGGATTTTGCAAAGCAAATTAGTTACTCTGCAAAGGGAGAGGGAAATCCAAGCAGGGGTCTTGAATATAATGCATCTGTGATTTTTACAAAACCGCTATTCATTGCATTGTATTTTACATTTAATGTCTGTGTGACAAACCATTTTTAGAATTTAGTACTTGGAAAAATATTTCTTTTTCTTGAAACACTGGCATGTTTTTCTTCATCTGCTTCCTTTTCTTACTTTTGCTATCAGAAAGCTCAAGCTTCAATAAAGCACTTGCCGTAACTTTCCTGGCACGGATGTTTGTTATATTTGCTTCATCCACCTTACTTAGATAACACTTCTATCTCAATTTTAAGAGTTTTATTATCATGTGCTTTAGAAATACACGTTACTGTCATTCCTTTTTGGAAATAGGTGAAACTAACAATAAATTAAGAATCGCCTGTATTGTAATTCATATCAAGATTTCAGGATAACAGATCTTAAATGGAGCTTATTAGAGTTCTGTTTAATGATATTAGAGGGCCTTAATTTTTGCACCAAGTATGAGGTAGCTAAAATTATTATCATAGCACAGGTTTTCCAATAATTGCTCTCATAGACATTGGAGCACATTTGAGAAGATACCTACCCTAATGTCATTTTCACATCAGTGCATCTTCCTAAGAGGAAAGTAGGTGGAGAAGAGATGGTGCAGCTGGTTTTTCTCTGCATTCAAGTCCCCCCCAGAGTCCTACACTCCTGACATACCCTTGGCAAGTTGCTCGAGTCTGTACAGTGCTTTCACAACTACCAACACACAAAAACGTTTGTGGCCTTGCAGAGGGAGGGGTGGCAAAATCTGCCCATGTCTATGGGAGCGTGTCAGGCTTGTGAACATGACTGATCAAGAGCGTGGCCTGGAGACAAGACCTAGCACTGCTGCTCCAGCTGTCACGGCCCAAGAAGCCAGCCTGGACACCACCTGCTCAGCCTTCTCTGGGTGCCCCCTGTAAAAGAGGGTGGTATGGGGAGGAAGACAGGAGCTCCTTCCTTTGTGGAGGAAGGGGAGGTAGAAGCCAAGGGCTAGAAGTGAAGAGAGTGAAACAATCTTCTGACTCTAAACTGCGTGAGGACTGCCCCTTCCCAGGCCTGTCCACGTGCTGTGGAGGGAATGGTCGGACTGGAACCTGATGCTTGTGCTCTGGCCTCCTCTTGTGTTCTGCTCTGCACCTGTGCCCACGACTCTCCTCTTTCACTTGGCTTTGACTTCTGGACCTTGCTGATTTGGTTTCCCTTGTTCCCCAAGGACTTTTACCCCTTTTCTACTCCTATTCCACCATAACTACAGCCTTCGGGACACAGGATGGGCGGTAGACTTAAGACAGTTCTGAATCAGACAAGTAAAGACCTTGCTTTACTTCCGAAAGCTTGCTCTGTTCTTCTTTTCTTCTGTTCATGATAGACCTTTGCTTATATAATTATCTTGGGGTACACAAAAGCTAGGGTCCCGGTTAGAAGGCAGCACGCATTATGGGTGCTTATGAAAAGAACTTAAATTCTACAGTTGGAGCTATTTCTCCACGGATTCTTAGAAAATTGGCCATGCTTCTATATAAAGTGCTTTTGGGCAATGGTTTTAAACTGTGCTCCCTGGATCCTGGGGGTTTTGCTGGCCTCCCATAGGGGCAGCCATGTGAGGAATTGAGGAAGAATTGGTCGTAAGGCTCCAGGTCCCCACCCCAATTGACTCAGAGCAGCTTCATATTATCTATGCTCAATTTTGGGCTTAATTGGGTTTCTGTTTCAAATCTAAAAGACATTTGATAAGCCTGACGACCACAGAAAGGACCCGGGAGCTAAGGATGAGAAACACTTTTTTTGGCAGTCTGTCCTGACCAAATAACAGGGCAAGGGAGTGAAAACAGAAGACAGAGTTGGGTCAAGGCATAGCAGGGGAGGACAACAGACTCTGTCACTAACATGGGCTTTAACATTTCCTGCTAGGGAGGCCAACCATAGTCACCCTGGGCCCTGATGGGGCCTCCAGGAGCATAAGCCAGCCACAGTGGCAGCATGCAGCCCAGAAGTCATCAGTGGGAAAAGGGTGACTCCCTAACCTCCCCTGCTGACAGTTTCATAACATGTGATTCCTAATGCCATTGGCACAAATTTTCTGTCACAGCTTTCGAATTCCTCAATGCATGGCGGAGAGCTGCATTTTTCAATAGGATATTTTCAACTTCACAGAATAAATGCATTCCACTAAAGTTAGCTGCAAGGCAAGGTTTATGGAAAGTAAAGTCTATCATACTATAATATTGGATATATATACAGAAAATTAAACAACCTGTGTCACAAACTTCAGGTGAAAACATGACTAAGAAGAAGAGTAGTTTTTCAGCATATTGGATCCTGGAGTTGATGCCTAGAAATTCTCTGATTGCAGTCAGAAAAACCCATTTTTTTGTTGTTTCTGTCTCTACTCCCGGCTACTTCTAACACCTACTTCTGGCAAGAGAATATTTCTCTGATTTGAGAATTTCCCTGATTTTCATGCTGGTGGTAGAATTTTGTCCTGCTCTGTCTTTTTCTTCCCAGGCATTCAGAATGACTGATGGAGTTGTATGTCATTCTACAGCTTAGTATTAGCCAGTATATATACTTGGGATTGGACATAGCGTAAACATTCATAAATCAATGTAAACAATGGTAGCATCACCATTTACTGTGGCTTTACTCTGTGCCAGGCATTATGTGCTTTACATATAATACCTTAAAGAGCCAAGTTGTCCACAATTAATTAACTTTCCCTTTTAAATATTTTTATAGGTTTGAAATTCTACATGTTGATTTTTTTTAAAAAAAGATGAACATTTATATGCTGAAATTAAATTTTAATTTCATTAGGCAAATATTATATAATGAGGAAGAAATACCCTATCATTATCCATCCTTTTATATATATGTTGTGTGACACATATGCAGGACACATAGTAGGTGGTCAAAAATATTTGTGATGGATCTATTTTTATATCCTGTATTTGTTTTTAGATTTCTCTTTTATTTCCTACCTATCGGACTTGGCTTATAAGTATTATTATTATTACCTCCCCTTTGTGCCTTTTTGTAAAACTGAGTATTCAGGAGTGTCCTTTAAGTTTGCAACTGGGGGAGAGGATCTCTAACAAAATTTGTCAGCATAGTTTTGCCTGCCTTTCACATTGAGACCAAAACAGATGGTTGCTGAGACCACCATCTTAGTTACGGGGATAGGAGAATCCAGTTGCCATTCTATCTCCCAGAATCGGAAAAGTCACACCAACATGCCAGAATCCCCATCCCTCAAAGTGCAAAATAGAAAGGAACAGTGCTGCCAAATTATAAAATATAAAGTTGTTAAAAAATATGTTACCCTTCAGTAGACAAGTTGACTATGCTATCTTTTAGTCAACTAAAATGACTTATTGATCATAACACTAGCCTACTATAGAAATTCAGGCTTTCATTTCTGCAACTTCCAAAAAAAAATGTTTACAGTTATTCTTGATCAGAAAAAAAGGAAAGGTTCTATTTTTGCTAAGTATGTGGTGTTCAAGGGACCCACCAAAAGGCAGCTTTATCACCCTGCATTGTGTGTTATATTATCCTCTAATCCTGCACTTCACCATGTAACACAAAGAGTTGCAACCTTCAGTATGGATTTAACTCGCCATTTTGACTGGTTCTTCTTCCTCACTTTCTATTCCAAAACTAAGGTTATATAAAGCCAAAACAACCAGCTCTAGTCAATAAATAATGGATGAAAAAGATTTAATTCAACTTAAAAGCCTTAGATATGAAATGATTAATTTGGCTTTTTTGCTCAAAGTAAAAAGCACCTCTCTTAAGACCGGCTAATAACACCTGTGTGTGCTCAACCTCACTAAAACAATGTTCTCTCCACTTTGTCTAGGGCTTCATTTAATGGGTCAGGAAGAATCTTGCTAGGGCAGTAAGTAATGAATAGAGAATACACCAACTCCCAGATGTAGTAAGACTGATGAGAAAATGAAGAGCTGTAGGATTAGCCTTCTCCATCAACATGATAACCTCTAACTCCAACATCCTAATGCAAAATTTGCTTCAAAAATATTTATCGCCATACTCCATTATCTCCTGGTTCTCAAAGGGAAAGTTAAAAATAAACTAGAATTTGGTTGAGGAAGCTTGAGGTTTTATTTAATTTAAAGCAATTAGCTATTTGTTGTGAGGACTAAGAATATAAATATACAAACTAATTTAGAAAATATTAGGGAGTTTCATGCATATTATTGTAGAAAACGCTCCTTATTCCCTGTCACAGGAACAAGTACATATAATTATGAGTAACCAATAATCACAATGAAATACTGCCATGAGAGATGAAAATTCATTTTCCTCACAAAGAATGAATAAAGTAATTAAAATACCATTTCACATAAATCCTATGCTGCACAATTTTGAAAGAGCTCACATTTAAAACTAACTTTATAGCTATTCTAATGGTGAACTGATAATTTTATAGTCAAATTAGAAGCTGATTTTACTGATTAATTAAAATAATAGCAACTATTTGAAAAATGTACTTCTTAAAGGATATTAAAAAACAAAAAAACATTTGGAAAATGCGATTTCTCTGGTGGCAGATACGCATGGCAGCCTATACAACTGTTTTTCTTTTTGATATGAAAGACAATCTTAAACCACTCATTTTTAGACAGCATTCAATTTATGCCATGTTTCCTAATTATACTAAAAAGAGCCCAAGTGTTTGTAGACATTGCCAAAAGCAAAAAAGCAACAGCCATAAAGGTGCCAGTGTGCTTCAAACATCATCACTGGACAGGCCCCTGCATTTTCCTTCTTGAGTGAACCTCGCTCTGAGTGCTCTGGTTTTAGTCGTGCTCTTTCACAAGACGTTCATGATGGAGGCAGGTAAAACTACACAGGCTCAGGGTGTGAGGAACCATCAAGGAGATAATGGATGCTAAGGTCTTGTGCACACTCAACCCCCACTCCATTCCCAGTACAAAGCAAGTGTCATGACCAGTGGCTAACAGGACTGTGCATTCCCGTTGAAGCTCTGGGGAACACTGCCCCGTATGTAATCCTCCCCACCTCCTGCCCCAGCTCCTGGCTATTCTGCATCTATGGGCTCACTGGAACCACCCTGCAAACATTCTTGAAAAATGGGGGTAGAAATATTAGATTAATAGCACAAACATAATAATATCAGGGCTGCAGATTGTATCACGGCCCTTGCCTGCTTCTCCTAGCACATGCCTCCATTATCATTCCCTATACAGTCTCTGGCTGAAACACTCAGGATCTAGCAAACACACATCTTCATTTCTTTCTCTATGCAGCTGCCCTTGTTGAAGTTCTCCCCTTAGCCCAATGGGTTTTTATAAACTTCTGCGGCTTTTTCTTGGGACGAGAGTAATGCCAAGATGCTACGGCACCTACATCCTGCTACAATATGGCCTCCCGCCAGCCTTAAAGTCACACACCTCATACCTTTGACATTTACGTTACCTCTACCCAAATGCAGTATAGACCTGTACTGCCCCATACGGTGGCCATCAGCCACATGTGGCTACTTGAAATATGGCTAGTCCAAATTGAGATGCACTGTTGAGTAAAAAATAGATTATGAAGACTTGGTACGAAGAAGTGAACACAAAATATTAATAATTTTTATATTTCTTAGAAGTTGAAATACTTTGAAACTATTAGGCCAAATAAAATATATTACTAAAATAGATTTCCCATGGCTGCTAGAAAATGTAGAAAATATGCAGCTCATATTATTCTCCTATTGAACAGCGCTGGCAGAGATGCTTGCTTGCTTCATGCCAGACTCCGAGGGAGACACACAGGGGAGCCATCTGTTCTCAGGGGGGCCTTACCACAAACAGTTACACCACCAGGCAGTTGTGACAAAGGGCAGGAAGAGCAACAGGTATGGCTTGAATATCCTGTGTGCCAGGAGCTCAACACACATCATCACAAAAACACCAAGCAGCAGGTAATGTGTCATTGCCGGGGACACTGGGGTTTGACAGTGGTGATGTGTCTGGAGCCACAGAGCTGGAAGGAAACAAGTCAACCTGGCTCCAAAGCTCACACTCACTCGAGACCATGCCGCTTCTCCCTGGATGTTTTTCAAAGTGTGTGAACTTGTGTTTGATAGGAGGATGGGAGACCACATTTGAGTTGCAGTGTCAAGGACAGAGGCCAGAAAGAAGCAGGTTTGGGGTGCAGAGCTCTTCAGGCCAACTATAGCCTGGGAAATAAGCAGAAGAGGTGACGGCACATGCTGGAGCTGGCTGGCAGGAGGTCACAGAAGCTACTGATTTGGACAGGCAGGTGGGAAAACCTGAGCTGCAGGCACAGGTGTTATCCCAGGGAGGGGGGTGAGGCCAATGGGCTAGGAGGGGCAGAGCCTATTTCACAGGACAGGATGGAGGAGGGAGGAGGCCAAAAGGGAAGGGAAGTGCCTGTAGTGAGAATTTGGAGCCAGATGCAAACTGAGGGTGGTGTCACAGGTAAGCCAGGAGTTTGAATACGTGTGAAAATATGGCGCTGTTAACAGAAATGAGGAAGTCAAGGGGGTGGTGGGGAGAATCAGTGCCATAAAACTGTCTGCTGGGCTAATCAATTGCCCAAGCTTTCTAACAGGGCTGAAGGCTGTCAACAAATTACGAAATCTAAGTGAAACTGAAATAATGGGAAAACAATTACGAGACAGGGATAAAACTACTATCCTCAGTTATAGAAAAATACCTTTCTCTGGAAAATTCTGAGGAAAACAAGTTGTGGTGGTATATAGCCATTCCCAGAGTTTCTAAGATGCCACTATCTGAGCAGAGTTCCTGAAACCTGTGCAGTGACCCCTCCATGCAGTGAGGCTCCTGGTCTATAGGTGTGGCTTGAGGCTTTCTCCTTCCTGCCCCAAAGCATGAGAGGCCAGCTGCTGCACTCCCTGCTGCCTGGCACAGAGCACTGCAGGTGGTGGACAGGCCTGCCTTGCTCACCCCTGTGTTCTCTGGGATTTCCTGCACAGCAGACGCATAATCCTCATGGGGCATGGGGGAGCTCACTCAGGTCCAGCTGTGCTCGGAACACCACCATCTCAGCTTTCAGCGCAGTGGGAAGTGGGTGCTCAGGTGGTCTGAGGGCAAGATGCTTCCTAGGAGGGAGCCGTGTGGAAGTAAGGAACTGGGCTGGCCACAGAGGCTGCACACAGGGGGCCCAGCCTGCATATTCCAGTTGAAGGTGATCATTCCTGCTGTTGAAATTTATCCCCAGTTGGGACAAGATAGATCTTTAGTGCCTTTAGAGAATATAAGGGTTAGCCCGAGTCTCTGCGATTTTGCAGGCATAAAGATGGATCACAGCACCTTTGAAAAGATCTACCAATTTTTAGAGATCCATTTACAGAATCACATTTGCATTTTAATGTATTCTTCCTTATTCTAGGTAATTTTACCACTTCATGGATATGTTTTGAGGATTAATGACATAATGTAGTTATACAGTTCTATGTTCCCTGGAAAGGCATTTCTACAGAAAATAAATAAGCTTACAATTCAGAAATGCTGACTGAGAATTGCCCATATGGGACACACAGAGTGGCTCCTTCTGTTGAAGCAGAGCTAATAAAAGGGAACAGGTCACATGAAAGGAAATTAGAGAATCCTTCTGGGGCAGAAACGGCAGTGGGGGCAGCAGCCCTGGCCACCCTTGTTCTGCAGGTTATTTCAGTGTGACACAGAATTAGGTCATTTATACTGTCACAGTTACACTATCATAGAGATTTGCCCAAGAAACTGTCACTGAAGTCATATAGTCCGCAGCTGACCTACATGTTCCAGGAACACACTTGCTCATCTGTAACTGCACTAGATCTTCAACCCAGTTGTCTGGTGCTGGCAGAAGCTTAGAGACAAAGGTGCCTCCAGCTGTAAGCTATAGAGCATCATACTCAGAAACTGCAAAGCATTTGCAGGACCTGGTCTGGGGTCTCCATATTCCCACCTTTCTTGCATTTGTAGGACGTCTAGTCAACTGAGGGAGCATGTTATTACAGGGCCTCTCTTTTGCTGAGAAGTTCCACTCTTGACTGATGTTTGAATACCCAAGTCTTATAAGTGACCTTCTGAGACTCCCTACTTGACTGCCTCCTTGTGCTTGGCACTCGGAAGCCTACACTCAAAATACAGGGTCATATTCCACTTAGAGGGTTGAATCTTTTCATACTCAAAACTATAAATCTTGAAATAGTCGCAAGACCTAAAATCACGTTTCATAGGTTTCCTAAGCAAACTGAAGCTTTATGATTATACTTGATCACTAGTTTGATATTATAGTGCTAGTGGTGAAATTCAGGGATATTTCTCTATGGTCCTGGGTAAAATTCAGAGAGTAAAGTTTATTGTGGGGCTTTTTTTCTTTTCCCTTTTTGGTGGTAATCTTAAAGAACAAGGGAAATAACATTTGTACCCTCCAGATTTAGCTCCTGTTCAGCCCTTCTCAGTGGCCAGGGTAGGCAGGGGAAGGGTCAGGGAAGAAACACCTCCAGCCTGGACATCAGGAACTCAGCCTGGAGACTTGCCTGCTCAACCTTCCTGGACTTCGGTTTCTAATCTGTAATAACAGGGGTAGACAGGAGATTTCTTTAGGGTTCTTTCCAGTTCAAAGTTCTCTACCAATTGAGAATTGGTCTATTCACAATAGACATTTTTTGTCTTCTTAGTAATTAAACTTTTAAAAATTTGTCATTTCTCATTACACATTTTCAGGGTTTGAAATGTTCAGTGAATAAGGGAATCTGTTTCTGTTGTTATTGTTTCATTTATTTTTTTGAGACAGAGTCTCTGTCGCCCAGGCTGGAGTGCAGTGGCACGATGTCGACTCGCTGCAACCTCCGCCTTTCAGGCTCAAGCGATTCTCCTGCCTCAGACTCTCTAGTAGCTGGATTACAGGCATGTGCCACCACACCCGGCTAATTTTTGTATTTTTAGTAGAGATGGAGTTTCACCATGTTGGCCTGGCTGGTCTTGAACTCCTGACCTTGAGTGATTTGCCTTCCTTGGCCTCCCAAAGTGTGGGGATTACAGGTGTGAGCCACTGCACCCAGCTATGTTTTATAAAGTGGACCAAGGGACATGGATCCTTACTGATTTGGGCTGGGAATTGGGAGGAGATGTTGCTAGATTTCTAAAAATGACCCACATAGCTTCTAACAGCCCTAGTGGCCCATAACAGTAGGACTGACTCCTCTCTGGACCAGAGCATAAATGACCTGTTTTGAAGGCATATTAGTTAGGCTAAGGGGAATGCTTCGTAAATTGTTTTCATCCTGTAACGGCAAGTAATTGTCCAAAAGGCATGTCCACTAAGCTCCTGCTTTTTATAGTATATAAGACTAATTCTTGCCAGACTGTTCTGCCCTTTGTTAAACCTTAGCCTGGCCCATCTACCCTTCCTTAGTTACAACTATTATTTTCTTATTAATTTATCATCGAATTAGAAATATGGAGCTAATGATCAGGAAAACAATACACTTCATTTCATGTTCTGTAGTGTCTGGAATCCATTGCTGGCATCCAAACATTTCACAATAAACAGTGGAAATATTTTACTTAGCTATATGGATGAATAATCACTTACTAAATTGGAAGAAATGTACATGTAGCAGTCATATGAACAAAGTCTATTATTACTGAAGAACAAAGGCTACTTTTTGGTATTTAAGAGGGTAATAGAAGTGTGACAGTTTGGGACATCTGGTACGTACATTAAAAAGCAGGCCTCCAGATTTGCGCAATATCTTCAATGTCTATAGTTTTAAAAAACGATGTTTTCAGGATGCTCAATAACTTGAAATTCATGTTTCCTAGCTTAGAAACACTATTTAATTATTTTGAACAAATGAGTTCAACATATCTTTTTTAGTGACAAGATGTTCCCATCTGTCCTCCATACTTTGTGGCCTAGCAGACATTCATTTTATAACCAAACTGGGGAACAACCATACTTCATCCAGCTTTCAAGTTTAAGTACAACAACAGCAAAAAATACTTTTGGAATAAAAGAAAAATTACCCTAAGCACTCACATATATCAGCACTTACTAAAAGAAAAGCTCATTAGGTTTCAACTGGAAAATGTTCAACACAATGAGGAAAACACAAGAATCATGTTACATACTAGAGAACCATTTTAATTAACAATGACAGCCATATTGTCTTGGGAAAATACATTTGAAGAAAAGTCCTTTTTTCCCTCTGAAAATAAAGATGTGGCCAAAAATATAGGCCCTGGGCAGTTACTGTGTTTAAAGCAAAGGCAAGGCATCTTTATAAAATACAGCTAAAATTTCTCCACTTAAGTACAGTAAAAACTGCCAAACTGAAACAAAGGGAACTAGAAAAAAAAGACTGGATTAATAACTGGGTTGAATTACTTAATATTAAGAATCAAAGAATTCCTAGTTTCAAGGGCATAGTAGTTTCTTCAAATTATATAATATTTGGAACACAATGGTTCACTGTATTTTAACATTTCATGATCCTAAGTTGACTATAATTTTCACTTAGGAATGTGTGGACCGTACCTACAAAGGCCAAGCACCGTGCAAGGCTAGCCATGGTATTTGTGAATGATACTAGCAGAACACTAAAATCTAAGGCTAATGTTCTGTTTATAGGAGATGGGCACCTGATGGGGAATGCTGGGTGACACGGTCACACAGCACCTTACAGCCTGAGTTCAGAGCAGACGTGCTTTAACGACAGTTCAGATTAGGGGCTTACTTCCTTGGTTAGGAGTGCTGGTGGCTTGATCTAGGGCGGAACTGGTCTTTTTGTAGGGCCATTCCTATGCAAAAATGACCTCCTGAGGGTCTGTATTTTTTGCCTTTTCAAGTTATATCAGATATCTTCTTGCTGCTTTCTGGATAACCTTGTTGTCCAGACTTAACCCCACCAGGTAATGAGCTTCCTGTGCTGTGGGTTCATGCATGTGATGGCAGCTACTTTGTATGGAAACTGTACAGGAGATTCATGCACTGGATGGATGACTGAACAAAATGAGTTCTGAGGTCTCCCCCAACCCTGTGGTTCTACCGTTAAAGACGGCTTGAGCATTTGATGTGAGGAAGAGTCAATGAAAGAAGAAAGAAGAGTTCAAGCATCTTTTGATGTTTTCATGCTTTAATATGTATCAAGGATCAATCACCCTTAAAATATTACTGAACATCAGTTAAGGTTGGTACCACTAAATTGTAGGACTGGGAAATGTGAGCAATTTTGCTGTCTCTATAAAGCTTAGACTATAAATACATGTACACACACAAAAAAAGCAACTATGCTAGATTTATATTGTGACTTGTTTCATGTTAGACAATGTTTAGGTATAAATCAAACACAGCTGCCATTTGGCTTTTTGAACTGGAAACTCATTTCTGAAGTCTTCTGGTCCAACCTACTTTACTTATGGCAATTGCATGAAGTGTTTACCCACTGACCACTCTCATTTCAATGTTTTGAAGAAAACATTTGATAATCAGTCCACATGTCAAAATAAATGATTAGTGGTAACAGTATATAGTTATAAAGCAATTCTTAATGTCTCCTACTCTATAAGTATGGCAAAAAATTGTTTCTTATAGCCTAAAAGCTACCGGCAGATATTTTCAAGAGAAATATCAGAGGTACTTCTTAGTTTTACATTAGAAGTGATATGATCTATTAGGAAAATAGCTCTTTTTGAATTAGAAAACACTTATATCCTCTTTTCAAGGCCAAGGTCCATGTCTTAAAACATCTTATGTTCTCTATAAAATAAGGAGGAAATAATCTAAACTAGCACTCACTTCCAGAGTGTGCTCCAGGTAACCTAGTACATAAAAGCCCTTGGTAGTAAAGTCGGGCTCTACTTAAAGTAATTTTGACTTATTTTTAAATGTAAACAAAAAAAGAGCACACAATCATGTACTTTTCTTCCTGTTTAACACTAAATCTTACAAATTCCTTGAGCTCAGCTCAGGAAAGGCACTGTAATAGTCTCTCCCAAGGAAAAAACTCAAACAGAAATTCAGAAAAGACTCATTCCTCCTATGAGAGGACAGAAGAGCAGGAAAAAGCTTCACATTAAGGATGTAAGGATCAAGTCATGATGAATCTGGCTAGTTAAATTTGAGGAGAAGCTGTGTTTTCCATGTCATTTGTCCCTGGGTCGCCACTGCTCTCTCAGGGAGTAGCGCACACGATCGACTGCAGCCCTCCTGGCTGCACGGTGTTACTATGGGAAGGCAACTGGACATGACACAGGAAGTTCAAAGTGATGGGAAGAGAAACATCAGACAAAGCAGGAAAGCACTCATGTACTGCAAATGATTCTGTCTCCTCTATGCCTCCCTAACAGTAGGCTCAGGGTAAATTTGTGGGCGTAATCACAGTGACTGTGTTGACTTCTAGGATGAACATAGCTACATTTTTATTTTTTCTTAATTCTGTTTAGCTTGCTCTAATTTTCATTTTATATCTACATGTACACGTAAACAAAAATAATTATAATTTGTTTTTTGGTGAGATGCCTCAAAAGCATTTTAGAAAGTGGGAGTACTAATTTAGAAGCGCTAAAGCATTAATAGTCAAAATACATTAAGGCAGATAGTCCATTCCAGATTTATGATTACTTGTAATGTATATTCTACTTTTGGTATTTTATTTAGAGCACAAGGGAATATTAATGTTGTATTTTGAACATTAATATCTTATGAGAAAGTTGATTCCCCTTAAATATTGGATGCAGGATAGTTTATTCATTCCCAAGTGTTATAGAAACTACAACTCTGATTTCATAGTGGAAACCTGGGGGGAATGAAATTAATTTTGAAGAAATGTTGTTTTAAAATTTTAAATTAAATATCTCAAGCATGAAAAAAGGCAAAGAAAATATAAAACAAACACCCAGGTATGCCAGCTTTGTCAAATATTAACATTTTGTCTTATGTATTTCAGAGTTCTCTAAAGAAACAGAGGTGGAATACAACCCCCAGTCCCATTTTCCTCCTTCCTCTTCACAGAGGTAACCCCTATCCTGAATCTATTTTTATTATTCCAATTAGAAATTTTAACTTTATTGCATGTGCATATATCCATATCAATCTACATATTTAAAAACTTTATTCAAATAGTATTACTCTGTAGTTATCATTCTGCAAGTATTTCTAAAGCTGCATGTATCTATGTTATGTGTAGTCTAATGTGCTTATTTTAACTGCTGTATGTGGTTTCACTGTGTGAGAGTACTGCCATTGATGTAACCATTCTTTTGTCAATGAACTCTTAGTATTTTCCCTGAATTATCTATTACAAGCAATGCTGTCATCAATGTGTCCTCCTGCAGAACCATTCTTCCAGCTCAATCTCAAGTATCCTTGAATCCAGCCACTAGCACTGCAACATCCAGGCATTACTCACTTCTCCCTCTCTCTCACTCCGCACTTCTGACCATCATGCCCAGACCACAAAATATTTCTCTGACTGCTCCACCCCACTCTTCCTTCTCATCATTAAAATAGTTCAAGCTGTTATCAGTAGACTGTTGGTCTGTTCATAGGCCTCCCAGGCTCTCCCACTTCATATCAATCCTCTACCCTGCTGCCTGCTGGAAGAACGCATTTAAAGGCCTAAACTGGCCATGCCATACCCCAGTGTCCCTACTGCATGTGGGACACAATTAAGTTCCTTATCAAAGTTCCCTAAATGGGCGGGGTGCAGTGGCTCACACCTGTAATCTCAGCACTTTGAGAGGCTGAGGCGGGCGGATCACCTGAGGTCAGAAGTTGGAGACCAGTCTGGCCAACATGGTGAGACTCCATCTCTACTAAAAATACAAAAATTAGCTGGGTTTGGTGGCGCGTGTGTGTAATCCCAGTTACTCAGGAGGCTGAGGCGAGAGAATCGCTTGAACCCGGGAGGCAGAGGCTGCAGTGAGTTCAAATCATGCCATTGCATCCCAGCCTGGGTGACAGAGCAAGACTCCGTCTAAAAAAAAAGTTCCCTAAATGAAGACTCTCTCTCTCTCTGGCCTTGTTTTCTTTTTTTTTTTTTGACACAGGGCCTCACTTGTTATCCAGGCTGGAGTGCAGTGGTGTGATCATGGCTCACTGCAGCCTCAACCTCCTGGGCTTAAGTGATCCCCCTACTTCAGACTCCCAAGTACCTGGAACCACAGGCATGTGCCACCACATCCAGCTACTTATTTTTATTTTTTGTAGAGATGTGGTCTCCCTGTGTTGCCCAGGTTGGTCTTGGACTCCTGGCCTCAAGTGACCCTCTTGCCTCGGTCTCCCAAAGTGTTGTGATTACAGGTGTGAGCTACCACACTTGGCCCTCACTAGGTTTTAACACAGCAGCCCCCTCTTGCTGGTAGCTCCAGAACTATATCCCATGCTGTTTCGGAGCTTGTAACTAGAAAGACCTCTGCCTATCCAGCCAATGCTTCCTCATCCTTTAGGCCAACTTCAGTTTCATGTCACCCAGGGAACTTCGTTACCCATCCTCTGCGCCCAGTGCAACCTCTGTTGAGTGAGACTTGCCACATTTCCCTGATGCTCACAAAACCACCTGTGTTCCTCACCAATCTGAGGGTGACTTAAGCGCAGGCACTGGGTTTTATTCATCTTTCTATCCCTGGGGCCTAGTAAAGTACGTGGGAATACAAACAGGCACTCAGACACCAGCTGAACTAACGTAAAAGACTGCCAATCCATTAAGTATATTTTACTTTCATAATATAGGATAGTCTATTTAATACAACTAGATTTACTATGAAATACATGTAAAAAATGTCATATTTAGTCCTCCATGAAAAAGACATCTGTTAGCTGATATTTACAAATTAATAAGTACAATAACTTATACTAATAGAGATGACCGCATTCTAAACGGTTTCTGCCTCATTAGACTAAATAATTCTCAGCCTTCACAGTTGTGAGCACTATATATATCTCATTATCTATTACCTGGAACCTCCAACTCTTCCATAGTGCCACTATACAAGGGCACAGTCCAGACTGTTTTCAACATTTCCTCTAGGACAAGATCACATTCTATACCTACCTGTAACAAGCTCCCTTACTTCTGCATCAATAGATTTTCTCAACAGTCGCAACAAGGCAGGTATCCCACCAACATTCTTCATTGCTATTTTATTTTCATCTGTAGACTTGCCAAAAACGAGGTTTCGAAGGGCACCACAAGCATTCTTCTGAACTTCCAAAACTCTGTGGTCCAGAAGGTCAACCAGATGCTTGATTCCCCCTAACCTACACACCTAGAATGAAAAATATTAGGTACCAGGCCTAAGTAACATGCAATTAATCAGTGATCAAACAGAAGTCTGTTATGGAGAGATCACAGGATGTGGATATCTCTAGACCATTTCAAAGGTTACTTTTTATTCCAAATAAGACAACTTTTATAAATTCTAAGGAGAGGCCAGGTGCGGTGGCTCATGCCTGTAATCTCAGCACATTGGGAGGCCAAGAAGGGCGGATCACTTGAGGTCAGGAGTTCAAGACCAGCCTGGCCAACATGATGAAACCCCGTCTCTACTAAAAATAGAGAAAACTTAGCTGGGTGTCGAGGCACACGCCTGTAATCCCAACTACTTGGAAGGCTGAGGCACAAGAATCGCTTGAACCTGGGAGGTGGAGGTTGCAGTGAGCCAAGATTGCACCACTGCACTCCAGCCTGGGCAACAGAGTGAGACTCTGTGCCCCCCCACCCCAAAAAAATAGAATTCTAAGGACACTCTTGTAGATGATACTTTTCCTGGGTTCACGGCTTCAAAAAGAGATAGGAGATCTAAATGGTTTAATGTCCATCGGCAGGCAGCACAGTCCTCCTCCAACCCTCAGAACACACATCAAGAATTGTGCTTTCACTCCAGCAGTGCAATGTGCAAATACACAAACATAGTAAAGCTATCTGCAGGGCTTGAGGCAATATAGGAAATAATTTTTGACTTAAGTTACTTAGTTTCTAGAATGAGTTCTCTACGCTACTCTCCTTAAATTTTCTTCCATTTGTCAATTCATTAGTACATTATTTGAGTATTTCTGGGCTTTATTTACTACATTCACTTTTAGGTCTGGAGCTGGTATGCTGTTTTGCACATTAAAATGATGAAAAACACTTCAGTTTTATATAACACAGTGGGTCAGAAGAAGGCTTGAAATGTTAAAGGAAGAATCTATATGTTATATAGAATTATAGCCAATAACCAGTAACTTGCTATGTTTCTATAAATACCAAAAAAACCTTGAAATAAAATATTCATGTATGTTCAGCATTAGTGATGGTTATAATCCTCTATAACTTATTTATAGTTGGCACCAATCTGACTAGAATCCCATAAAACACATTGGCTCACTAGTTCAATGAATACTATAATTTTTACCTAATAATTTTTTTTTTTTTTTGAGACAGAGTCTCGCTCCTAGGCTGTAGTGCAGTGGCTTGATCTCGGCTCACTGCAACCTCCTTCTCCCAGGTTCAAGTGATTCTCCCGCCTCAGCCTTCTGAGTAGCGGGGATTACAGGCCATGCACCACCATGTCCAGCTAATTTTTGTGTTTTTAGTAGAGACGGGGTTTCACCATGTTGGCCAGGCTGGTCTTGAATTCCTGACCTCAGGTGATCTGCCAGCCTCTGTCTCCCAAAGTGCTGAGATTATAGGCATGAGCCACTGTGCCTGGCCTAAAATATTTTTAAAATGCAAGTTAAATTGATTTTTGCTTCATGGTTTTATAAATAAGCTAATGAAGCAGACATACGATTTGAAAATGCTGAAAGCACTCCAAGAAATATATGTATCCTAGTTTTTCCTGAGAGATACTGAAATGCATAGTTAAGTGAAAGAGTATCTGGTATCAAAATACCCCTTTAAAAAGACTCTTGAATTACACTGGGTAATTTCTTAAATACAGAAGCACGTGGCTGTTAAATGCAAAGGCATTATTTTCCCCAGTCATCCCAGGCACCATGTCCTGTACCTCCATCTTCACTTTGTTGTCACCAAAGCACAGGTGCTGCAGGTAGGCCGCTGCATTTGCCTGAACAGATGGGAACTGGTGCTGAAGCATGTGAATGACCTCAGGCAACTCAGGATCACGCCAGGCAAACTCCCTACATGAGAAAAACATGGCTTCAGAAAGGAATGCCCATGTTGTAAAAATACACTGAACAAAAACACTTGTTATAAGGAAAAAAAGCTCAGCTGAGACAAAAATGGGAAGTTACAAAAATCCTAAAAAATACATACCTAAATAATTTTTCCCCCTGATGAACATATGCAGAGGCCCAGATGCTTATGATCTTAAAGAAATCATGACGCACAGATGCACAGAAAGAGATTCCGGGGAACAAAGAAAATTCTTAATATAAGTAACTTCCACTCTCATGTTCCTCCTCCTCATTCTAATTTTATGTCTTTCTACCTATGTAAGAAATCTGCAGGTGCAAGGCTCAGGTAAACACGTGCACTGTAGCGAAGTGAGATGTCATGCCTGAAGGGAGAGGAAGGGCTGGTGGGAACAGACAGGGCTGGCATCAGCCTAGAAATCACAAACATTGTGGGCCTGAGGATTTTTAAGAAACAATGTTTATGGTTGCTCTTGAGTATAACACAGAAACACAGAAAACTATAAACAAGTATTTGACCAGTCATCCTATATTCAGGATTACTGCTGACATTTCCTGTTTTTCTATGTATGTGTGCAAATGTGCACACATGTGTGGGTTTGGAATTTTTTCCATAAAACTGGATTATTAAATAGTAGTTAATATTTCATAAACCCCTATCCTGTGTCAGGCACTATTCCAGGCATTTTATATATATTTATTAATTTATTCTTACGGCAACCTTAGAGAAACGGAAGTTGAGCCAGAAAGGCCATGCGCCTGGCCACGTGGCTGTAAACTGCGAAGCGGTACCATGCCTTCAGAGTCTGTGCCCTCCAACACTATGCTATACCATTTTTTTGAACAATGAATATATAATCATGCTATGTATATATACTTTTATACTTTCCTTTTTTTCAGCTAACATCCATTTTCAGGATTTTCTAATGTCATCTGACTGGTGTACTGTTTGGAATTCTTGTTAAATGTGAGTTTGTGCTTATATTATGTGAAAAGCAGACTGTTAGAAAATGGCTCACAGAACAACAAATATGCAGACTCTGATTACAGGATAAAGTTAGTTGTTTATTAAAAAAAAGAATTCATACTGAGTAAACCTTTAAAATTATCTTTAAAATTAACGACCGAGTGATAATTCTCCTGCCTGGTTTTTCAAGCCTTAGAGTCTCTCTTGATCTGGGAAGGCTCCATGTATTAACTTGTTAGACCCCTGCAAAGGGGCATGTCATCCCACACCTGTGTGCACACACGCAAACACACATGCATGCACACACACACACACACACACCTCATGCATTCAGTTAGTGAATTCTTACTGTGCTATGGTGCCGGAGATACAAATATTGGTAAGATACGATTCTATTTACAGGGTCTTCTATGCCAAAGTAAAAAGTTTAGTCTTAATACCAATAACAGGAGTTATCCTTTATTGAGTTTACTTATATCAGGCTTTGTGCCAAGAACTTTACCTTCATTATCTCATTTACCTTTACTGTTGCCTCATGAGGTAAGCACTATTAAAATAACATTAGATACAGATAAGGAACTCAGGATTAGTAATTAGTGATGGAGGTTAGTGAAACCCAGGTGGTCTATGTGTGTGCCTACACATAAGGAATGAAGGCTGTGAAGCAGGAGAGTAAGAGGATGTGACATGGTCACATTTATACAGATGATAACTCTAGTGGCCAAGGAAAGAATGCCCTAGAATACAAAAAGATGGGTGTCATGCAGATTACCCACTATCTGCACAGGAATCTATACATCTGCTTGAAACGAAATAGGCTTCTCTTTGATTCCTCTCTTTTCCTCATCTTCCCTCATGGAATCCATCAGCAAGTTCTGTTGACTATCTACAAAATATTTAACATATACCAAATCCATTCATTTTCTCCATTTTGCCCAGAACAGTCTAACAGTTTCCTACATGTTCTCTCTGCTTCTAATATTATCCCCTCACCCCACCTGCACCCCCAATCCATTCTTCATACAGCAGCCAGATGATCTAAAAACTGAAGTCAGGTGTGAGATGGAGTTTCTGGCTTGGTGAACAGGCTGGATGGTGATGTCATTAACAGCCATTAAGAATACAGCAAATGCCAAGGGAGGCAGGATAATAGCAGAAAAAGCACAGAATATGGAGTTAGATTGCCTGGGTTTCAGTCTTGGGTCCTTCCATTTCTGTGTGATTTTGAAAACCAATTAATTATTTGGAGCTTCAGTTTCCTCAACTGTAAAACAAGATCAATGAAACTAATATTTCAATCTTCACTGGTTGGTTGTGATGATTAAATATGATGATGAATACTAAAATATTTTATATATTTTTACTTCTGACACAGATGTTTTATTAATATTCATCATCCCTAAAAAATGAGCTATTCTAAATAGATGAATTCCTGGTAACAAATAGTGTTCCTTTTATATATGGAAACTGTATCAATCGTTTCTCAGAAAATCTGTCTAAAGCCTATTATGTAAATCTCTGTTGTAATTAACAGAGTGCAAGGAGTGTGATTTACTCTTTCTTTGATTGCTCACAATCATTACAAATACACATTTTTGTCCTCTTTAAATGGGACACTGAGGGTCAAGATTTCCTGACATCCCCGGTGCCATGAGGGCCAGACAGCCCCGAGGGTGGGCTCCTGCCAGAGCTGGGCAATTAGGCTTGCTTGGCTTCAATTCCAACCTTGATGAAAATTCAGTAGAAATTTACCCTGGAAAAACTGCTATCAATTTGTAGGCTGGCTGGATGGCATCAATGCCTGCCAGGATTTGCTTCAGTATAACCTAAGCCCAGACTTCTGTTTCCAGCCATGATAGACTAACTCGTACTGGATTTCGCCCTCCCACCATAAACAATTATAAAAGTGAATTTAGCTAAATGTAGGAGAAAACTGTTTTTAGACCCTCGAAAACAGGCAACACAAGAATATAATCCTTGAGAGGAGGGAAACATCAACGAGTCCCATGTTTACCTGGCTTTCTGCCTGGGGGCACTTTCTGGACCAAGACACAGGAAGCTGAGGCCAAGTAGTATGTGACGGATTTAGTGAGCTGAGGCAGGGAGCGAGTGGAATTTGTGGGTGCCAAAGTGGTTAGAATGTGCAAGGCAGAGTACTGGAGACAAGGGAGCTAAGCAGAGGTGATTCTCCGGGTTTGCGTGTGGACTATCCGAAGTCCTTAGTTGTACCCTGAGCCGTAGGGCACATGCACAGGTCTGGTGGAGAGTGGCTGCTGCACGACTCAATGCTGAACAGGTACCAGGTGATGTGGACTCCCAGCCTAGTCAGAGTGCAGACCTCACTGAACACCTTGGGAATTTAGTCAAGACTCCACAAAGGCCAAGTTTTAGGGGTAAGGATCATGTTCTAAGGCTTCAAAGAAATATGAACTAGACCTAACAATGAACAAAACCAATCTTGATGGGATTGAAAGGATCTGCCAGCAATTTAGTTCTCTGCCACAACAAAACTCAGCACCCTAACAGGAGACAACTTAATCCAGATTCCCTATAATGTATCATCTACAACCGTCAGTATATAATTTAAAATGACTAAACATGAGAAGAAACAGAAACATATGACTTATAAACATGTAAAAAAGGCAACCAATAGAAACAGACCCAGACTCACCCCAGATGTTGAACTTATCAGAGGAAATATTTTAAATGGTTATGATAAATGTGTTCAAAGACTTAAAGAAAAAGATGTATATAAGGAGTGAAGAGATGGAGAATCTCATAGGAACATGGAATATATAAAAGGAACCAAATTCAAGGATTGGAAATAAAAACAAATTTGCAAGGGCTTCACAATAGATTGTAGTCTATAGGACAAAGAACACTCAATTTGAAGGCATTAATAAAAATTTTTGATTACAAGAATATGGGAAAAAAGATTTAAAAAATGAAGACCGATTCAGTAATCTGCAAAATAATAAAGTGATCCTATGTGTTTAACTCAAGTCCTAGAATGAGAAAAGAGAGTTTGGGGCAGAAAAAAAAACTTAAAGAATTAATGGCTGAAAATTTCCCAATTTTGACAAAAACATCAACCCACATTCCAAGAATCTCAGTGAACCCTAAGCAGGTTAAATGCAGAGAAAATTATACTTAGGCTCACCAGAATAAAACAGCTGAAAGCTAGAGAAAAATCTGAAAAGCAGCCAAAGAAAAGACACATTACATAATGAGAAGAATGCACATGATGTCTGCCTTATCAACAGAAACAACGGAGGTCTGAAGACAATGAATGACATCTTTTAAAATACAGAAAGAAAAAAATGCACACCTGTAAATCCTGAATTATATATCTAGCAAAAAAAAAATCCTTTAAAAAAACAAGTGAAATATTTTCAGATAAACTAAAGCTGAGAGAATTTGTTACAAGCAGAGATGCAAGACAAGAAAGGCTAAAGGAAGTTCTTTAGGCCAAAGGGAAATGAGTTGAGATGGAAACATGAATACACAGGAAGTCTTTTACGCTACTCCTTTCAGAAGCATCATTGATGTTATTAATAAATATGGTTTCCAAACAGACAACTATAAAAAAACTCACAGATTTCCTTTTATACAGTAAAGATCAATAACTTCCTCAGTCTTAAAGAGAATTTTTCAGGCCAACTGTAATGTAGCATTTATAATAAAGGCTTACAAGTGAATAAAACTATTACTTCAAATTGCTATTTTCAAAACTAAAAATTAACAGTTGTCATGAGCTTTTAATTTTGGTTTAAATATTCAAACTTCAAAGTCACCTGAATTCCAGTTTCAGCTAGAATAAATGCACCTACCAAATAATCACTTATTCACCTTACAAAATGCATTATCAGTAAAGTTTCACATAATCAAAGCTAGCCATCAGTTTTATGCATTAGACTATGAAATTATCACACTATGAATAGCTGAGGTATATTATCATACATGAAGTCCTTGTTTACAGAGAATCAACTCATATTAGAGGTCAAAACTGAAGTCTTCAGGGACACACATTAAACTCAAAGTTCTCATCACACTTCACTGCCTTTCTAGGTAGCTATTATTTTCTCTTCAGGTCCAGCCAAGGGATGGTCTAAATTACCTACAATTCAAAACTCTTTTGGGAATTTCTGCATCTATTTGGGTGCCTTAGGCCTTTGTCATTTTGAGGATTTGAAAAAACAAAATCAGTAAGAGTATCTCTGACAAGCTGTAGGTGTTATTAGACAAGTTATTTTTGAAACTCCTTAAAAATGACAAAAAGGTGGCAAACCAGGAGTAGCAGAACCAAATGCATTTATATAGCTTAAAGAATTTCAGGAATAGAAGTGAATAAGTGAAGCGGTTTTAGTGAAGCAGTGGATTTCCCACTCAACTTTAAAGTATCTTTAGTCATTTTGTTTTAATGACCAAAACCTCACTCATCATTTTAATTCACATTCATTAAAACAAGTTGGTAGGCTGCTAAAAATGAATTGATAATTATAACAATTTTCCAGTGAAGCAACTATTTGTGGGCGAAGAGTGAATGAAATCTTGCATACACGCCTTAAAATAACACTAAAGCTGCTTAAAATTTAGCAACAATTTCACTCTTTCAGAAATGAAAATTCTTTTAGTTTCAAAATATCTTTATTTCCTGAATATTTTAAATGGCTTTAAGGACAAGGTCAGTTTTTCAAAATCAATCAAGTATTAAATGACTCATATTATCTTAATAAAAAATGCTGTCTACAGGGCCAAACAAAATCAGAAGGAGGAAACGTCTATGATTTGCCAAACACTTTTTGCTTATTAGACAGAATTTCTTATAAAGACTGTCTTCTCCTAAATGTCAGAAAGTGTTTTCAAAGGACCTGGTTAATAACAGCGTTATATATTGTTGACCACTATGATTGAAAACATATATAACACGGGTCTTTCTCTAGTTTGTAATAACCAAATCCATTTTTTGAAGCTGTTACCGAAGAAGTCGGTCAGGATAAGGGCAAAGGGAAAACTGATCTTTCAAAGCCTTGTTTAATTCTAAGAGGCTATTCCAGGTCGTTGTCTTGATGAAATATTTCAGTGATGAATGCTGCAGATATTCCCACGGATCTGTGCCTTCTCTAACTTATTATGAAAGGATGGAAAGAAGGAATCTATCTTTAAAATGAAATTAACCTCAATGACCTATATAGCTGGAATACAACTGGAAGTATTAATATATATGGAATTAATGATAGTATAATGATAGTATAATAGACTTAGCAACTTAAAAAAGTCAAAATGGAGGAACTGGCTGACTCCTGCAATACTGTAGCCTTCTAGAGACTCCTAACTGGTACTCGCCTGGGGTCCTTCTGAATGCTGTCTATCGATGGGGATCTTGTGGTGCCATCATCAGCCGGCACTGCATGCTGAAGCCTGTTATAATTGCACTCTTGCACTCGGTATTGTATCGGCCTGTAGGGCTCCGCGTAGGTAGCTGTTGTGTTCAGAGCATAATTATTTCTTTGGTATGTAAGGGTACTTCGTTGGCTGGATGTCCTTTGTAGATTTCCAATACCTACTAGAAAGTCAACATTTTGAAAAAGATTAGTATGTTCTCCATGAGATCACACTTTAATTAAAGGTAAAACATTTTTAATTTTAAGGACTATATTTTTTGGCAATTATATAAATCGCTTACTTTTAGATTTTAAAACTCTACCTTATTAGTGCTAAAAAGGGTACCTAAGTTTTTAACGTACATAAATATTTTGTTAATTTTTTAGCAAGAAACAGCAAAAGTGAAACTACAAATCTGCTTATATAGTATGTTCATTGAGGTTCAGTAACAAAACTGAGAGAAATACAAGAATCTTAGAGATAAATGATAAAATAGCAAAATTTATTAATTTCATTCTAGTGGTAAAAACAAGATGTTTATTCAAATTTGTAAGTAATTAAAACCATCAAAATTTTAACACTTCGTGTACCCAGGTTACTTATTTTATTCTACAGTAGTCCATCCTTATCTTTTGGTTTTGCTTTCCATGGTTTCAGTTACCCGTGGTCAATTATCCAAAAATATCAAATGGAAAATTCCAGAAATAAGTAATTCATAAGTTTTAAATTGCACACCATTCTGAGTAACATGATGAAATCTGTGCCATTCAGCTGTGATCCCACTGGGACGTGAATAATCCCTTTGTCCAGTGTACCCCTGCTAAAGATGCTACTAGTCTGTTAGTCACTTAGCAGCTGTCTTGACTATTAGATCTACTGTCTCAGTACTGCAGTGCTTGTGTTTAAACAATCCTTATTTTACTTAATTGTTCTATTTCATTCTTTGTTATTGTTGTTAATCTCTTACTGTGCCTGATTTATAAATTAAAGTTTATCACATGAATGAATGTATAGGAAAATACATAGTATATACAGGGTTCAGTACCATCTGCCATTTCAGGCATCCACTGATGGTTTTGGAACGTATTCCCCATGGATATAGAGAGACTATTATACATTTTATTTCTAGACCTGTGGATTGTAATAACACTGGAAAATCTACTTCACAAGAGGGAAAGAAGACTGATATATCAAATGATTCTACAGCTACTCCCCTAAATTACCGTATGATGCTATTATAAAGATACTCTACACTGTATTTAAAATGACTTTACTAATTATTTCAGTGGGTATCCCTCCAGTAACTGTGTACATATCTTCCTGCAATTAAAAAGATTTTAAACAATATCTATTTCTTAGTCTTATTAAAGGAATTCCTCAATTTACAGACATAAGGAAAAGCGAAATATTTCTTTATTAACGTCTATTAGAAATGGTACATTTTATTAGAAGATAAATCCCTCAGTGGATCAAACTGTCAGTTTCCTGCAAAGAACAAATTCAGATACAGTCTTCCCCACTCTGGTGTTCTAGAGTTGTACCTTTGAGGGGTTATTATTGCTACCTAGGGTTCATTTGTAAGCATGTTAATAAATTTGTGATACTTACTAAAAAAAAAAAGTAGTCTTGAGACTCCATGAGCTAGCCGTGCAGCACAACCTGGCAGCTCACACCACCATGGGCTACAGCATCTGCTGTATGAGCCTTGATGGTATGGCATAAACATGAGGACTGGTGGTACAAGGGTGTGATGCTCCAGCTCCCTGCTTTTATAAATGTCGCTATTGAATCCTGTACCAGTTTGAGTCCATTGCAAGGGGTATCTATTTCACATTCTACATTTAACTATTCAGAGAACATCCAACATTAAAAAAGGAGTAATGCCAAATACACTTGGGCTTCATGCTTGCTAAATCAAAGATGGCCAAGTAACTCATGTATGGATTTTCTCCAAAAACTTGTTCGGCAAAAGAATTACAAAGAAATATTCCAACAAGGCTTTCCTTTTGATACTGAATATGCATCTAACCCGAGGAGAGTCAGATTTACAGTTTTACAAACTTATTCCTGAATTAACAGTATAATCACTATGTTCATTGATTAGAATGTACTAAGGTAAAAATATATCACCTATAAATAGGTACTAAATGAACCTGTTTTATTGCTTATTGATCTGCTGTCACAGCTGCTTATCTGACAACCAAATGGGCAACATGATTTCCTTCTAACAGGGAACCCAATCTCAATAAAACGCTTCTACTGTGGGGCCTATGAAATCAGGAAACCAGTAAACAGAGTTGATGCCCACCTGAACCTGTGCGATACAACGCCGTCTGCGATCCTTGGAGCTCCACAGTTCCATGGTTTGGGCTGCGGTACACTGGGCTGTAATAGGTCCTCCCCTCATATATAGGAGTAATGTGCAAGTCGGGAGACACGGCAGAACGAAGGTCTTGCCCAAGCTGACTATGCTGACTAGCATAGGAACTCCGTAAGCCTAGAGGCACAAAAATTACATCGTTAAGAACTGAGACAATCACAGTGAGGTTAAAAACATAAACCCTAATTAAATTCCTAACCCCTGTAATCCCAGCACTTTGGGAGACAGAGGTGGGAGAATGGCTTGAGCCCAGGAATTTGAGACCAGTCTGGGAACAGAGTGAGACCCCATCTCCACAAAAAATAATTAAAAAAAAAATTAGTTGGGTGTGGTGGTGTATGTCTGTGATCCCAGCTACTCAGGAGGCTGAAACTGGAAGATTGCTTGAACCCAGAATGTCAAGGCTGCAGTGAGCCATGATCACACCACTGCACTCCAGCCTGGGTGACCAGGTAAGGCCCTGTCTCAAAATAAATAAATACACATATACATACATAGATATATACTAAGAAAATCCTAACCAATAGGACCAAGTGTTAAGTCTAAACACTAAAACTAGTAAGTTTTACCAAAGAGAAATGCCACACGTGAAAAGGACTGCATATATATATTTTAAATACAACTTTCTCTGCCGGGCGCGGTGGCTCATGCCTGTAATCCCAGCACTTTGGGAAGCCGAGGAGGGTGGATCACGAGGTCAGGAGATCGAGATCAACCTGGCTAACATGGTGAAACCCCGTCTCTACTAAAAATACAAAAAAAAAAATTAGCCAGGCGTGGTGGCGGGAGACTGTAGTCCCAGCTACTCGGGAGGCTGAGGCAGGAGAATGGCGTGAACCCGGAAGGCGGAGCTTGCAGTGAGCCAAGATCGCGCCACTGCACTCCAGCCTGGGCAACAGAGCGAGACTCCGTCTCAAAAACAAACAAACAAACAAACAAACAAACAAACAAACAAACAAAAACACTTTCTCTTGGCAGCAGGATGAAAGTAGGTTTTCTAAGAAAAATAACAAAAAATTAAATGATTTGATACACTGAGATTCATCCTCCAGTAAGCTATTTTATGATGCTGATCAAACAGAGAATGACTTATTATTATATCATTTTCACTTTAAAAGCTTTATATGAGCAGTGGTTCATGCTGCTCTCTTCCTATCCTGCGGACCTGCCAGTCTCATTCAGTGGACAATCAGTTGCTCTCTGGGCACAAAGCCCACCATCTCGCACCTCTTTGAATCCCAACATCTAAGAGAACGCCTATATAATGTACTTGGTAAAGGCTGATGTTTAAAAGCTGTTTTGAAATGTCAATTAACTCACATATAATTTTTACAGAAAAACACTGGAAGTTTTGTGCTATAAGTTTTGTAATATTATCAGTGAACTAACATTATTATGAAATACTATTTATCATTGTTTTTCCTTTCTTTTAAAAAAAATCAAACCCAAAAACTGAAAAACTGTTTTTATAAGAACTCACATACCAGATTCTTGTTTACTTTCTTTCTAGTATAAAGAAAAAGTACAAAGTTAGTAGTACATGAACATTAAATCATTTTAAATATTTTGATTCAAACTGCTAATAACTAATGTTTACACATGGGACTCATGATAAAAAGGTATACTTCAAACCCAAACATTTCAATTTCTTAAAAAGACTGAATATTTTCTATATTATGATGCTCAGAAGTTTGTGACTTCCATTATTGGTAAGTAAAGTCTGTGACTTGTAAAAATATCAATTAAGGGTATATCCCAAATATAAGAGAAAGCATAAACATATATGAAGCCAGTCAGCATATATTTGCTTTTAACAAAATGGCAAATCATTAACAAAGTAAGTAATTATAAAAAGGTAAGATTGGCCAGGCACGGTGGCGCATGCCTGTAATTCCAGCACTTTGGGAGGCTGAGGCACGTAGATCACGAGGTCAGGAGTTCAAGACAAGCCTGGCCAAGGTGGTGAAACCCTGACTCTACTAAAAACACAAAAATTAGCTGGGCATGGTGGCAGGCTCCTGTAATCCCAGCTGAGGCTGGGCAGAGAATTGCTTGAACCTGGGAGGCTGAGGCACAGAACTGCTTCAATCTGGGGGCGGGAGGTTGCAGTGAGCCGAGATCACGCCACTGCACGTCAGCCTGGGCAACAGAGTGAGAGTCTGTCTCCAAAAAAAAAAAAAAAAAAAAAAAAGATTGCTCCCATCCTGTTAGTTCAGTTAATCAAATCACAACTAAAAGCAAATGGGCCTGAATAAGAGTGCTAATTACATGTTGCTTAGTGAGGAGAGGCAAGAAAGTTAACACATGCATAAAGCTTCTAAAGTGAATGATTATTACCTACCCTGGACAGCAATGTGACATGGAAAGAAACTAAACGAATCAATGTGGGTTTTAGCTACTGGCTCCCCTCTTGCTATAATGAAGACGACAGGTTTATACGATCTCATAACTGGGAGATTATCCAGCCAAACCTCATTTCAAAACCGAGGAAACAGAGTCCAAAAGGAAATGTGATTCGCCCCCATTAGAGAGCTACTTCCTTGCCGAGCTGACAGGAAAGCACAGGTCAGTGTTCTGTCATTATACACCCGATACTGGACACAGCTATCCCTCATGGAGCAATGGCACATGGTGAGGAAAAGTCTGAACTCCACAGAGCCCTCCACAAACACCAGGTTAAAGAGGAAGGTAAGCACACCAAGGAGGGGGCCATGGAAACCAACTTTAAAGATGACACTGTGATTGCTATTGCAAAATTCCCTTTTGAGGATTTCAGCTTTTTAGGCACTGGCCAATTTCTCATTATTATTATCATTTTTAGCAGAGTCTAAGCTCTATTTCTTTATGGAGCCCATGAATACCTTAGACAAAAGTGCACAGTTTTTGTTAACAGTGACATAAAGCAGACAGGTGAATGTACCTAGTCCTCGATAATCTTATCATTATGAGGTGCTATTGTAACACCCAACAGAGCCACACACACTCACGACTCAGTGCAAGACACTGAGGATCATTTACACTTGGACAGAGCCAAGCCGAAGACTGGATGCTTCTGACATCGGTTGAGTCCTCATGTTTCCACTACTGCACAGGGATGTGAAATAAGACAAAGCATTCTGCATCACGATTACAATGTTATATTCTCATTTTACAAGTATCTGGCTGGATTCGTCACTGGAATCCATGCAATCTGAAAGGTTTTGTAAGCACAGACTATGATTTCATGAGAAAGGTAACAAAATGAGCTTTTTGCATTTAGAAATATAAAAAATAACCAGTAGATGTTCACTCGTTATAGGATCATTAGTAAATTGGAATTACTATTATGTGATAGGCTATAATGGGAAATAAAAGACTTAGAACTTTAGTGGGATGTAGCACTTTCTTGACATTAAGAATCCTTCTGAATGACATAATAAACAGTAGTAAACTATTTTTGTTTACCCGCTCGTGTGTTTAAAAACACAAGTACACAGTCCTATAGATTAGCATTTTAAAAAATTACAGTAAATAGCCTCTGTAGATTAAGTAAAATGAATATGTGTAGACAGCTCACTATAATTTACTATTATTGAAACTGGAATTCAAATAATTATGTTCTATAATTGGTATTAGAAATAATTTTTTCAGGGCTGGGTGTGGTGGCTCACACCCGTAATCCCAGCACTTTGGGAGGCTGAGGCGGGCAGATCACGAGGTCAAGAGATCGAGAACATCCTGGCCAACATGGTGAAAACCCGTCTCTACTAAAAATACAAAAATTAGCCGTGCATGGTGGCAGGCGCCTGTAGTCCCAGCTACTCGGGAGGCTGAGGCAGAAGAATCGCTTGAAGCCGGGAGGCGGAAGTTGCAGTGAGCCAAGAGCGTGCCACTGTACTCCAGCCTGGTGACAGAGCAAAACTCCGTCTCAAAAAAAATAAAAAAATAAAAATAAATAAAAAATAATTTTTTCAGAAGCATTTCCACTGATTAATTTTTAATAACATTACTTCCCCTTCCAAATAATGGAAAACACTGATACGCCACTGCATTATTTATCCAACCAATACTTTCTATTTGCAATTCCACAAACATATTAGTTTAGCTATTATTACAGTGATTCCATGTGATTAAAAATCTTTATATTCATGGCATTAGAAATAAACATAAATTTATCTTTCAAAGATCGATTCTTTATCTCCTCAAAAGTTTTCTTTACATGCCATGATTATTCTGAAATGAACATTTTAGAGTATATATATATATTTCTGTAGTTTGTATCATTTAAATTATGATCACCAAATACCCAAGTCCCTGAATGTAGTACAAAACATTGCTTATCAATTAGCAGGCTATTAGTCCTTTGAAATCAAGAACACTTTGCTTCTTGAGAACACTGCAGTATTTCTAGAAAAAAATCACTGAGAGTCTAGGCCTAAAAAATAGACATTATATATATTTCCCCCCCAAGACATAAAGTCTAATTTTACCTGCATTGTCAGAGAAACAGACTGTTTAAACCAGAGGAAATGAGTCCTCTTAGGGTTAAATATGGAGACAATAATTTATGTGCTGGCTTCCTTCCTCCAGTCTCCTCTTTACTCTCTTACAAGCAGAGATTTCTGCATAGCTGTTCTATACACACGGGGGAATATGGAAGTCCTCAGAACTATTTATTTTCTAAGATTTCCTTGGGAGGTAGAATTTCATAAATGATTCCTACATCATTTTGCTGCATACTTTTCAGAGGCATTTCAGAAAATATCTAAGTCAAGCACACTTCTTGGATAGATGAATGAAAAAGAGGTGGTTTCTCCACTAAGAATTTCTTTGAGCTCAAAAACCAAGTTCAATATAAATTCTCCAGGCAAAATTATTCAATCACAAAAATCTCAAAAAGGCTTAAATTTTCTTAGAAGACATAAAAAAGATACTAATTTTACTATGTAAGAATGTTAAACAGTTTTGTAAATTAAAAAAAACCAAAATGAAATAAAAAGAAGTGACAAAATGGAAAAAATACTTGAGAAGCATATTACGAGGTGCTAGCTTATCTCTAGTAAAAAAAAGCTTTCACGAATTATAAAAATAGACAAAAGACTTGAACTTGTAGTTTCACAAAATGAAATAAAGTCGTTGATGAACAGATTAAATCTTCAACCTCAGTCATAACTCAATAGAAGCCCTTAAAAACAATGAGGTACAGCTTTTTACCTATCAGATTGGCAAAGATGAAAAACTTGGAATATGCAGCACTAGTGCAGTGTAGACAAGGTATAGACAAACAGGCACTCAAACTACTGGCAGAAATATAAATCCGTGTGTAACCTTCTTAGAAGGCAATTCTAAGTAATATCTCTCAAAGTAAAAATACACACATATTTTGATGCAGCAATTGTACTGGATCCCAGTTACCCTAGTACTTATGTGAAATATGCAGGAAGAACAATGTATATACTACATCATCTCTAATAGCTAAACATAACAAACAACCTAACTGTCCATTAGTAGGAAAATGACAAATAAATTATGATATATCTATAAAAAATGGGTCCCATGCATCTATTAAGAATGAGGTAGAGCTCTTAAGACATAGTTAGTGAAAAGAACAAAGTATAGAAGATCCATATGATAGAATTCCATCAGTAGAAAACACAATGTGTGTGCAGATTTGCATGGATTGCATATATTTGTAAATGCAAAGAAACATTCTAAAAGTCACATCAACTGTGATGGGACTGGGTGAGGGTAAAAGGCTTTCACTTATTTCAATATTTTCCCATATAGTTTTAATTTTTACCATTCTGTACATGTTACTTTTAAAATATAATTTAAAACACTAAAGTTAAATTGCATTTTATTTAAAATAACCAAATCTTTACACCATGTAGGAAACCCTCCACGAAAAACCCTGAAGTTGGAACAGCTGTATTAGGGACCCGGTGCCTTTCTGCTTTAATAGGAGTGGCATGTAAAAGTGATTTATAAGCGCTTTGTGCATTCACCGTTAAAATGCCAAAATCAAGTAGGGGATAAAATTCATAGTCTAGTCTATACTACCAAAGCATTTCTAAAGAAAAAATTTAAACATTTAAACAGATATTCTGATACCACATTTTAACATAACTTTAGGGTATGTTTAGGGGTAGGCCTGGCTGGTAAAAAATATTTCATTAAAAAAAATTAGTCAACTGCTTAGAATTCCAACTAATACTTATGAAATGCAAAAAAAGCACATTTTAAACCCTAATATTTAGTGGGAAAATATTACAAAAGAGTTATATCCATGGCAAAAGGATTCTATTGATATAAATGTATATAATTGCATGTATTAAGAATTACAGAACCTGAAAGACAAGTTAACCTTAAGTTTATAGTTTAAATTCTGAGATTAAAAACATGAATGAGCCTTTTCCACCTTTTCATTCTTTGTTTCAACTTAAGTTACACAGAAGATTTCCTCACTGGGTTTTATGTAGCACTGTCACCTTGTACGCACCTGTCAGGCTGTCTGGCCTGGGTGGAACCATCCTCTCATAAATGTCATACTGCTGCTGTCCGAATTGCTCCATGTCATGAACAGTCCTTTGCAGTGAAGGTCCCAGATGCTGTGGTACGGCGGTCATCCCTGAGCGTTTGGGGGATGACGACCCCACCTGGCCTTGGGATGGGGAAGCTACTCGAGTCTGTGCATCCGTCAGGGTCAGTGGGGACCCCACTCTGGCGGTGGTTTGGTACTGAGGGGTTGGTCCGTTGGGATTGGAGGTCTGCCGGGAGGTGACTGACCCAATCCGCCGTATAGCTGTTGGGGAGGCGGGTCTCTGTGAGTACGGAGAGGCTGCCCGCGCAGCAGGTAATGTGGTGGAGGAATATGCACTGGGGTTCAGAGGTCTGGGGTCGGTCACTGATGGAGAGCCAAATCCACTACCCAGAGAAGTTCTCAGCGACCCCCTTGAAGGAGACACGCCTGTGCTGATAACATAAGAAGGAGACTGTGCTCTAGATGGAACTGAACTAACTCTTCTCATGGCCCGATTGGCTACTGATGGCTGATGAAAGGGGGGGAAAAAAGAGAATGGGTTTATCCAGGGTTTTGTGTTCATTGCCATTACAAAAGAAATACACATAGCTCACTACAGAATGTGAATCCACTATTTTAGGCATCTAAGATTCTTTTCCTTTTTATGCTTTGAGCCAGACATTAATTTTTCCTCACGGTGCTTTAGTTGTTTTACTTTTTTTTTTTTTTTGGTGGTTTAAACCAAATGCTAAAATTAACCTGTAAAAAGAGATCTGAAGACATTTAATACTCCTTTTTTATCTTTACATTTTTAACTATTGCCTATGCGTTTTTCACAGCACATAAAATGTTTTCTTCTAAGTGTTACATGTAATTCATGAGCGTGAAGGGGCACCAGAACAATGTACTTACTTCATTCCCTATGAGGCAAAGTTTGGCCAAGGCAATGCATTTATGTAAAACAAAAATTTGAATATAATTTGAATATATCAGTCTAAATGTAGCTAGTGGAATATTTATCATTGTTTTTCTTTATGGGTTGGTCCCATTAACAAAAGGAACATGTTCTTTCATTGTGGAATAAATGAACATTTGGATCAAGTGTGGGTCTGGCGCTCTCCACTGTGAATTTACTTCGGGGAACAGCTTGGCTACACAGGTGCTCTAGGCAAATTTGTTGATTCCTTTAGATCAAGCATAGCTTCTCTTTAGATCAAGCATAGCTTCTCACTTTAGCCATTTCTTTTTACCTCTTCTGATCTATGAGTTCTTAGCTTTAGTTGGTGGATTTAAAGAGATGCAAAAAAAAGGCACCCCCAAATCTATTCCAGCAGGAGGAATGGTCAAAGCCTCTTTTGGGTTCTTGGCCTAGACAGCTGGAAAAGACCAGGATGGAAAGTGAACATTTCTGCCATTGCTGATCCTACTCTGAATCTGTTGATTCCTGCAATTACAGCAGGTGCTGGACACTGTTTTTCATGCTGTGCAACAATAAAAAGGAATGGTTAGGCTGGAGAAGGGGCCCAAGGGGAACATGTATGGGAAAAAGGAGAGCCAACTGAGAAATAAAGACATTAGGGCTCCAGGTTAGAAGATTAGGACCAGGCTGCTCTGTTACCTCCTTAGTGGCTGCTAGAGTCTAGTTGTCATCAACCCACATCCACTTTTAGCTGGGGAGGTAAGGAAAGAAGCAGGGATCAGATGAGGGCTTTGTATACCCTTAGAGGTCATATGAGGATGTCTGCTCTGCCTCCAGGTGTCGCATGCAACTGGGCTGGCTGAAACACTTGCAGTGAGAACTCACTGTGTGTTCAAGTTCAACAATTTTGGGAAGGCAATAGCAGTGGAGAAGACATGGGGAGGAAAGAGGATGGTAAACAAACAACAAGGCAAAAAAGATGGGGTTTAAAAATTAGTAGACAGCTGGAAAGTTAACAAGCATGATTAGGGCTGGGTGTGGTGGCTGACACCTATAATCCCTACACATTGGGAGACTGAGGAGGGAGGATTGCTTGAGGCCAGGAGCTTGACACCAGCCAGGGCAACATAGTGAGGCCCAGCCTCTACAAAAAACAAACAAACAAAAAAATTAGCTGGGCATGGTGGCATGTGCCTGCAGTCTTAGCTACTCCAGGAGGCTGAGTCAGGAAGATCGCTTGAGCCCAGGGGATTGAGGCTATAGTGAGCTATGATTTTGCCATACTGTACTCCAGCCTGGGTGACAGAGTGAGACCTTGTCTCTATTAATTAAGAACAACAACAAAAAAAGCATGATTGGGTGGTAATAGTGGCAACAAAATGCAAAGAAAATCCCACATGACTTGCAACTACCAAAATGAAGTGATAAGTTGGTCCAGACAACTAGAAAATGTGTTGCCTAGACTACATGCAAATTAAGTCTCAGATGCCCCCTTGCAAACAATTCTTTAGCTCTAGTGAGAAAATCAACTTACTCTTAAAGAAAAAAGTGTTTACATGATCATTACTAAGGGCAATAAAATTTATACAGATATAAGGTAACTGCTGTTGAAAAGTGTGATTTCAGACCTGCTGACACAGAAATTCACCTAAGCGGATGAACTCCCATTAGCATTTAGTCCAGAGCTTCTCAAACTTTTCCACCAAAGCATCCCCAACAGCAAAAGAATAAATATATAATCTGAGGACTTGGGGTGCAGCCTGAAGTTGCTTGCCACATGCACAAGATTTCCCATTTTAGCTTGAAAAATTCATATGTTATATTTGTGTTTAATACAAACATGTTTTAAATGACTCTGAAATTTCTCCTGAATTGCTGAGCAAAAGTGCCAAAGTTGTATTATGTTTCTCTGTGGGCGTTGGGAACCGTGACCCATTGCTGTGTACCTGTAGAGCTTCCTGTATTGCAGTATAAGCAGCACAGTGTCCTCCTAACTTATTTGATTATCTTGCTACTTTTCAGCTCCAAAGAAAGCATTGGGGTTTTGGGGTCCTGGCACAGATAGTTATCCTCACTGGTAACCACCATGCAGGACTCCTATTGCCTCTCTGAATCCTGGGACATGCTGGTGGACTGATGTGAATACAGTGGTAATGAGAAAGGAGCTGAAGAGTTTTTATAAATATACATGCAATATATATTTTTTGCTATCAAGTTAGAGAACCCTAACTTAACAGAATGGATATGTTTCTATACAATAACTTTCTTTAAGCAGGAATAGCTGTATTCTATCTAGTAAAAGAAAAGAAATGTAGTTTTAGAGAATAATTCCAGTGATGATGGTAATAACATTTGGTTAGAATGGGCAAATCCCATTTTATGCAGGTGTGGGTATAGCACCCTGCCCTCTAGAGCTTTTTATAGCATATTTTAGCCCTAGTATTTTTAGGAACTCATAACCCCTCAGGGACCAAAACATTCCATTCAACTCTCTTATATTCCCCTTAGACTCTTCTCCTCATGCCAAACTTGTTGTTTCCAGAAGAATTACTCTACTGTATCCAGGAACTCATCAGAATTCATCAATGGGAGCTAACTCATAGAAACAAACATATTTAACATTGTATCTCAAATAGAATAAAATGATTTTACTATTTTACCCATTCTATAAAAATTGTACACATTGATTTCTAATAAGAAATACCTATAACAGATATTCAACTAGGAGTGTGTTTCTTTTTTTTTCCTTTTTTTGTTTTTTGTTTTGAGACGGAGTCTCGCTCTGTCGCCCAGGCTGGAGTGCAGTGGTGCGATCTTGGCTCACCGCAAGCTCTGCCTCCTGGGCTCAAGTGATTCTCCTGCCTCAGCCTCCCGAGTTGCTGAGATTACAGGCGCCCGCCACCACGCCCGGCTAATTTTTGTATTTTTAGTAGAGACGGGGTTTCACCATGTTGGGCAGGCTGGTCTTGAACTCCTGACCTCAGGTGATCCACCTGCCTCGGCCTCCCAAAATGCTGGGATTACAGGCATGAGCCACTGTGCCCGGCCGGAAGGTATTTCTTTGCAGAGATCTTGATGTGTTTGGCTTACCTGAACCAGTGTTTGTCCTTCAGCTCTTGAATTCCTCACCACATGGTTGTTAGTTGATCCTATGAATGAATGCTGCTGTCTGTTGTCTGCCTTGCTCACGTTCTGGCTGTTGTGGAAACTCCCTGCTTCCTGGTATCCACTGTCAGAATAAGAATTCATTTGTGTTGAACTTCTTGAGTTACCCAATGATCCTGTAAGAATGAAACCAAGAAATATCTTTATTATACACACTTCTGACACTCACTTTCAAGAATAAAATCTTAAAAGCAAATCCAGTACTTAAAAGATAACACAACAGACCCTCACTTTCATGGAGAGATGTCTGTTCTGGTGAATAGAGGGTTCCTTGTTCTGGCTCTGTCCTGATGAGATAGTTGTTGGGCTGGACAGCGTCAGAAACTCTAGGTTTGCTTACACCAGTATTTGGCACATCTGTAAAAAGAAAAGTTTAATCAGCTAAATATAATAACATTACATAAAAACTTGCTAAAAAAGGTTCAGATGTTTGTCAACAGCATCTTAGAATCTATATGCTAATACAAGGCTATTATTTTCAGCTTACACAGCACATCTGACTCTTAACTATATGAATGTGTTCCATATACTTATACTTCATTAATATATTTTGCTGAATTTCATAAATGTTGTTTGTTGTGATTGTAAGTCTCAATATTAAATCGAAATCTGAAAACTGATCCTGTTCCCCTTGGAAAACTGACCTCTCAGACACCTTCCTCCAAGGGATTAAAAGACTGAGAATGGAGACCAAGTATTTCAAGAAGGGTCCTCCATCTTCCAAACAATTAAAAATGAAAACTTAAACAACGTTCATATTATTGAGCTTGGTGATGAAGCCTCTGAAGGTAGAACACATTTTATGTTATATTTCATGTCACTTACAGTCAAAGGAACTCTATACAAAGTTTTAGAATTGCAAGCAATGAAAATTTTCTTGTTCATCTGCTTATTTTATTCCTTTAGCCTTTTTTAAAGGAATATGGGCAAGTCTAACCTAATCATTGTTTCTTCCAGCCAAACTCATCTCTTCCATTATCTGCTTTAATTTAACAGTACCATTTGCCATCCTGGACTTGAAAAAAACAAACCCCATTCAAACTTCTGTTTTTTATGCCGTAAACTTAGGTGGTGTAGATCATGCTGCCTTTTCCCAATTCCATTCCCGTATGTCCTTCTTTCTCTAATATCTTCAAAATGTATTTTCCCATTTTCTGATGGACTTCAATACAAGCCATTCCTTCCTCACATTTAACCCTTATATTATTAACAAACTTTTTTTCAGAAATGCTACTTCACTCTCACTTCAAAGATAATTAAGTTCTTATCACATCCTGAGTTTAACATACAATCCTAAGGATTTAAATGTCTACCTCCTTTCCTCCCTCCCCGTCTCCCTCTGGGCCCTATTACATGCCAGGCCCTATGCAGTTATGAGAGAAGGTAAGGGGTGTGCGTGTGCGTGTGTGTGTCTGTCTGGGGGAATGGAGCTTAGGAAAATCTTCCTAAAGGAAGTAACATCTAAGTAGCATCCATTTACCACAGGAGGCCAGCTTTCTCTTTCTGTATAGCACTTATCACCATTTCTCCCCACTAGAATATAAGCTCCACGAGAACAGACAGACTTTTATCTGGTTTGTTATATCCTCAGTGTCTAGGATGGTGCAGAGTACTCAGTAGGTGCTCAGTAAATATTTGTTGAACAAGCAAATTCCCAGTAACAACAGCAGCTTCCTTTTACTGAGTGCTGACTCATGCTTGGCATTGCATTGTGGCTTTACCTTACTGTGTTCAATGAAGTTTGGCTATGTAAAGCAAACTTCTTAGGGACTGCTGATTAAGCTGCTTTAGAAGGTGAATACAAGGTTTAAGGGAGAAGTGGGAAATCCCACTGCATTCTAAACCTTTAACTTGATGTCAGATTCAATTCAAGGTTTTGTTTCCTAGCCTCTGGAAAGATTAGCTGACATTCTTAGTATAGGTTTTTAACGACCTGTCTCCTGTTATATTATTTGACAGAATGCTTCTGCATGGTAGAATTCTGTGACAGTTCTGATTGCTTCAGTTTGGAATTTCAACAAAGATTAAAGATTGTATATGGTTTCCCTGGTACATGTTGAAACATGAGCTGAGTCACTGTCAGGCTGACAATACCAGAAAGTGCTCTGCTTCACTTGTACATCTTCTATCATGAGTTTTCCAGAGTTCTAAACATTCTTATACAGTAATTCTCAAAGGAGTTTTGCTAAGGACTAAGTAAAATACCAAGGAATTGGAATAGCTGGGAATAGCTGCACAGGTGCTGGCCTGAAATCAGAGCTATGCAGCAGTCAACCTTTGTTCCATCAGGGACGGAAACCCTGGGAAAGCAAATACGAACTAGCAAGAAACTACAGATAAAAAGTACCACTGTGGTAGCCTCAAGGCTTCACATACATGGAAAAATGTTCTGTCTTGGAAAAGAAAAAGATGTTCAGATAGTTCTCAGCTTTAGTTAAATATAAGGTAAAATCTAGGACACCAATATATTAAAGCTTTTGGCTTAGAAACACTAGGTGGCATGTAGTGTCAGGGTCTCAACATTTTTCACCATGGAAACCAAAACCATTAGAATTTTATGTAAGCTGCCCACCCACTTTTTAAAAAAAGCTATTCAGAGCTTAAAAAAAAAAAAACAGAAAAAGAGAAACATACCCTAAAAATTGTAGCTCAGCAATTGTGTCTTTTCACTCAATGAAACATATTCTCAGAAACCATGTAACAATCTTGCTCATTTAAACTCTTCCTTATGAGAAGCTATTTAAAATAAATAACCTTAGAGAAAGCACAAATCATGAGATATGTGATTCCATACTGGTTGCCCTAATAAAACTTCACAAAATTAGTATCTCAAACAATACAAAATTATTCCAAAAGTAATATAACAGCCATATTCCTTTTAAATATTATGACCTGTGTTTCATATATTTTTTAATGCAACGCCCTAGAAAACAGAATCTAGAAAAGGACACTGAGATGCTAACTAGAACACTAAAATACAAAATTCTCAGGTACCCAGGATCTAATTTGAAAATCTAAGTAACTGGGTTTAAAGGATAGGACTTAGGTTTTGTGACCTATCTTTAAGTAAATATAAAACTAAGAGTTAATAAAAGATTTATTTAATATGAACTTCAGTATAAAGCAATCAACTTCTATACTATAAATAAGGTCTTCAGTTATTTTTTCTTTTTTTTGAGACAGAGTCTCTACAGGCTGGAATGCAGTGGCATGATCTTGGCTCACTGCAATCTCTGCCTCCTGGGCTCAAGTGATTCTCGTGCCTCAGCCTCCTGAGTAGCTGGGATTACAGATGTGTTCCACCATGCCTGGCTAATTTCTGTATTTTTAGTAAAGATGGGGTTTCACCATGTTGGCCAGGCTGGCCTCAAACTCCTGACCCTAAGTGATCCGCCCATCTTGGCCTCCCAAAGTGCTGGGATTACAGGCGTGAGCCATTGTGCTCGGCCATTCAGTTATTTTTCTGTTTCCTTAGTAGAGACCAATGATAATGAAGAATAGCTGCAGAGATCAAAGTATCCTGAAATCTATTCTGATTTATGAAAAGAAATTTAAATGGTTTTCAAAATAGTTTTGCTATTTTCTTTGAAAACTTGTGATCCACAAATTATATACATGCATAAACCTATATATGCACAGACATCTTATCTCAGGTAAACAGAAGACACATCTAATTTTACTGGATAAAGTATTCCTCACTGTAGTACGGTAAGGTTCACATTTACCAATTATGTATTATTTAAACAATCTTACTTTAAGATGAATGAATTTTAAAAACCTCTGCTATGTGGAATGAAAGATACTAGTCAAATTCACTACAGAAGAGGTATATAGTGTGCAAATAACCATTTCATGATGAATGCTGTAACCTATAAAAAGTTGGAATATTAAAATTTAGCACAATTAGAATAAGAAATCAAGAGACATTTTTATAAGTAAAAATGGCAAACAGCATGTGAATGTTACTTCTTTAATCAGTGTACTGAAGAACATGCGTTCGTTTAAAAAAAAAATTCACAAACATGTTTTCTGGGACACCAGAAATATACTATGGGGAACTTTCAAACATCAAATTAGCATCTTTGAAAATGTATGTCTAAAAATACAGAAATTGAACAAGCTTCAAGGTAGAATGAAATCTCCATTTGTGCCTAAGACTGCAAAATTATTGGAATCATGGACTTTCTTGTCTATTACATTTCATTTGAGTGCTCTAATATTTAAAACTATAGAAAAAGTGTTACATTGCATCTATAAAAAATACTAGTGGGTAAGGGCTATGAAAATCTGGTATATTATCCACCTCATTAAGCTCATGGTAAAAGATGGAATACAAAGTGAGATATTTTATCTTTTTTATAATGTACATCCCCAAATATACAGTGTGTGCATGAAGATATGCTTAGTAAAAGAGTCTAAGGCCTCTTTAATGAACCTGAAATTATTAAAATGGTTCTGCTTTGTTAGTCTATGTCTTGCTGTACGAAACAGGGTCTGTAGTGTGTGTAAAATCACCATGGAAACAGGAACCCAGAGATCAGTAAGGAGATTTTTAGTATAGACAACCCTGTGACTAGTCTTTCCTAGTCCAGCACACTGGAACCTCATGACAGGTTCTCCTTGTTTGAGTCTGTTCTGAGTTGCTATGGTGTTTAGGGGTTTGCCCTTACATAAAAGACAGTGTAGTGTGAGTTTTGGCAGGACTCTTGGGACAGCAATAGCACCCGAGATTAAGGCAGATGATACTCTCCTTGAAGGTTTCTTCCAACTCTCTGGCTTGTGAGCTGAGGTTAGGCTGTCATACCCAGAGGGGCAACATTTTGTGGAAAAAATGAGTAGAAACTGTTGTGTTACATGGACTCAACTTCCTCTCTGGTCATGGGGCTCTCCTTTCCTGTAGGATCACAGGCTTACGAACGAGTCTACTTTCCACAGAGGTGCAGAAATCGTCCAGTGCCTCCTACGGCAAAAAAGCAAAGCCAAATTCTGGAAGAGAACATAGGTGGTGGCACCAAAAAGATTTCTCCTCTTTAGTACCTTCTGTGACATACAAGATTTATTTCTACAGCAGGTATGCTTATCATCAGAGGGAATGAGGTCACTGGGAAACGTTGTTTCAGAGTGAGAAATGTTGTTTCGGGGTGACGGAAACATGAAGCACCAACAGTATTCCTTCCTCCACAGGAGAAAATACAAGTTGACAGATATTTTAAGAATATTACACATACTTGGAGTTTGTTGATTCAGATATAAGCTACTATATACATAGGACATCATTTAAAAGTTCGATTTCAATGGAAGTAAAGACATAAGGAAAGGCAGAAAGACCATGTTTCTTGAAACGATTTCTGGTCTGGTTCTTGAGGGTTTCTAGATTCTTGGGTCTTGTGCATATTTATATTATCTTATCAATATTAATCAGGCAATGGCTCTAAAAATTTTACCTGTCTAAAAAGTGTTGTATAAAAAGGCCTTGGAAAATGGAAACCATTAATGAAGTATCTTCTACTTCACTTTAAACTCTGCTTTAAGCATCAACTAGTCTGTCTTGAAATTCACTGTAAAGCTTGACTGCCTGGATTCGAATCTATAGTATAAGCAAATTTTGTGAATGCATAAACTGGTATCGTAGTGATTTCCACAATGACTAAACTAAAAGAGATCTCCTGGTCATATATAAATTCTGTCCAAGAATATAAAACCATTAAAAATAAATTTTACAAAAAATAAACTGAAGACAAATTTCCACAAATAGTCATATAAAAATGAGTGTTAAGTATTTTTAGTATGGATACTAATTAAAATACAGATGTCACAGCTACCATAAAAATTTATACTTTATACCTATAAAAGGAAAACAAGAAAAAAACCAAGAAATTAAGAATTATAAATACAAAATGAAATGAACAAGACATAAATTGCCCAATACTGAGTTTAACAGGCTTCATAAATGGCTGAGGGGCTCTTGCTTCCTATCTAGGAAAGCTGAAAAAGGGATAAGTAAGGGATTTGTTGTGATGTAAAAAGTCAGCTTATGGAAAATACAATTAAGTGCTCAAAAATCACTCTAAAATATTTTTCAAAGACACTTTTTATTCTCTTTGGGAAAAAAAATTACCAAATATAGAAATGGGAATATCTGTCAGTGGGAGATACAAAATAAGATTCCTTTTGTTAAAAACCAAAAAAACCTTCTTAAAAACACAAACCTATAAAGGATGATATTCACTATCAAAAAGAAAGACACGATTCTTTTGAAATAAGATCTTCTATATTTTTCCACTAGTTAATTATTATTTTTTTTTTTTGGTAAAATATACTAAGATAAAGCCACATGCAGACTAACTTTGTCATAAGAATGAAATGTGAAATTATAGAGGGTGGCTTTCAGATGTTTCCCAAAGCAACAGTCGTAAATTGAGGATCGAAGGCTCTGTGTTTTGAGGCGGTGGTAATAGAAAAAGAAGGGTTTTCAGACTTGACAATTTCTATTTTATTTTAGATAGTAGCACATTTCTTCACATATCACTAAAAGCATGAGAAAGTTTAAATATTTGGCATGTTTATATCAAACATAAAATATTAAAGGCTAAAACTGGATTCTTGATTTTCATATAATGTGCTTCTGGGGATCTGTTCATATATCATGCATAAGTGGCTTTGGAATATTTAGATGTTATGTTTGCTAGGGCAAAATCTAATATTCTTATTTGGTGGTGGCCCATGATAAACATATTGAGACATCTATCGTTCTAAACTTGAAAGGCTGATCTTCTGTATAATATAGGTAATTTGTTCGATAAAAATTCATTTAATAAAATCCCAAATATGTGGAAACTACAAATTAAGTAATATCCACTGGCTGGGAAACTCATGCATCCATTTCATAGTTGGTTTCTTCATATCATTTATGTCAGGGCTGACCTTCAGAATATGGTCAAAATTTTGCTGGCTTTACCATGTCACTCCAGCACACCATTTTTGCCTTGATATTTCAAAACTTTTGTTTAAAGCATTTGTATTTAATTTTTTTGTAATTAAAGTTTTAAACATATATAAAAGTTCTACTTTATGCATACTTTTTTTCCATTATCTTTTTCCTTTGTTATAGAATTTCAAAACAAATCTCTCACATCGGATCATTTCAACTCTAAATACTTCCATTTGTATCTCTATAAAATAAGGACTTCATAAAACCATAATTATTCCATAATGCCATATAGTGTGTTCAAATTCAAATTTTTCAGATGTCTTGGAAATGTGTTTCTTCAGTTGGCTTGTACTCGTCAAGCTGAAATAAGGTTTCCTGATTGCATTTGAGTATAACTGATTTAAGTCCCTCAATTTAGAAAGGGGCACCCATTCCTTCATTTTCATGTTTTTGATGAACTGAGGAAACTGCAGCAATACACTTTTAAGTTGTTCCACATCCTGAATTTATCTGATGGTTTTCTCATGTCATTTACTTATTCCTCTAAATACACTATTTCTTTAAGCAGAAGGTTATAGCTAAAAGCTTTCAGGTCAAGCCTTTGTGGGTAGCATACTTTATGAATGGTGCCATGTACATCACACCTTTCACGTTACAACTTTCGGGGTTGCTAAGATCTATCAGGCAATGCAGGTAGTGGCAGCCTAATCCTCTGTCAAGTTTACCACCAATCTGTCTCCTAATGCGATGGTTCTCAACCTTGGTTGTACAATGCAATCACCTGGGTTGAAAATTGGGTGGAATTTTAACACTATTGCTGTCCAAGTCCCACACTCAGAGATTCCAATTCAATCAGTCTAAGCTGTATTCTGAATAATGGAATTTTAAAAAACTCCCAGGGTGATTCTACTGTGCAGCTAGGGTTGGGAACTTAAGAGGTCTTAGCATCCATTGACAATCTTTGCTTGAATTATTTCATTAGGGCTTGCAAACTAGTGATTTTTCTAATTTTGTTATTCTTTCTACATTTATCAGCAGGAATTCTTTTGGAATATTTTACATAATAGCTAGGATTATTTACTTATCCTGAAATATGAACAGGACAGGCAGGATAAAATTTTAATTCTTCTCTTTAATGACTAGGTTTTAGAATAAAGCAGTGGTTCTCAAACTGTGCACACTGGAGTCACCTGGGGACTCGTTAAACCCCACTGACGCCTGGTTCCCAACTCAGACTTTCGAACTAAATTGTGTGGGGGTGATGCCTGGGCGTCAAGATTTTAGTAGCTCCGCAGGTGACTCTGAAGTACAGCAGTGTGTAGGAACCTCTGGAGTGAGATGTTGGCACCCACAATTATATCCAGGGGTGATTTTTTAAAAGTTTGTTTTTTGCTTGATTTGGTAGTGGTTGTTGCATTTTTCATGATAGAAAAATGTATCTGATCATTTTGAGCCGGCTATGAAGACAGAAGAAAGCCAAGCTGACAGGAAACAGTATGATACTTTTACTATATTCTAAGGTCATGCTGATCTCCAATCTCCATGAGAACGAGTTAATTAGCATGATGGTCCGGGGTATGCTCAAGTTTCCATGGAGTGTTATGATTTAATGAATAGTTAATAATGATATTTAAAAATTATCTTACTTTGTTCAATCTGTTCCTGTTTTATGATATAGAGAAATTTGAAACAAATGTTTTTGTTAAAGCCTAGTAACTTATTAAAATTTTAAATAATCATGAAGATTTACATTCCTGTACTCTGGTAACATAGTAAGTGTAGATAGGACTACCAGGTGCCATCAGTAGGAGCATACATTGTTAAGCTTTCTGGTGGGCAAACTGACAATATTTGTCAAAATTAAAATGTATATACCCTTGTCCAGGAAGTTTCAGTTACAGAAATCCTATCAGAGACACTCATATATGTGCAGAAAGAATCTTCCCATTGTCTGTCAAAGTACAAAACTGGAAAAAAACAAAATGTTCACTGATAAGAAACTGGTTATATAAATTTTCAAATGATGAATACTATTTAGCCATTAAAAAGAAATAGGGCTTTATATACTGACATAGAAACACATCCATTACTTTGTAATGTTAGGGGAAAAACTTAAAAGTCACAGAATAACATAGAGTGTATCTTCATTTGTGTTAAACCAAAACAAACAACTCAAATGTGTGTGGATACTTAGACATACATACAAACACAGTTAACAGTCTGGGGTGTTTCATTATTCCAGATTTTTTCCTATACGTTATGTGTGTGTGTGTGCAGTTGTGTAGGTGTGTTGGTCATGGTATGGGAACATGTTGGAATGAAGGAAATTTCTACCTTTCACTCAGATTCTTCCAGACTGTTTTTTTTTTTTAAAGAAGCGTATCTTATTTTCATCTTAAAACAGTAAGTTAAGAAGAGCTTTTATAGTGGCAATCAGGAAGCTATAGCACTGCAGTTGGTAAGAAGGCAGTCATGACTGTGTGGCTAAATGGGCCTGTAGAAAATAAGGGAGAGAAACTTGTACTCTACAGCTGATTTTAAAAGAAATTCTTATCATCCTTATATTTAGATGAAACAGGAAGAAATATATGATAAAGTTTTGTCATTTGTAAAGTTTATGGCTATAATAAATGACGGCATCCAAAATCCTCAATAATAGTCCTTTATACATGATTGCTGATCTAATATTTTGTTTATGAACATGTACAATACAACACTCACTTCCTACTGTATCTCCTTTATAAATTCAGTACCTTTCTACTGAGGCATAAAGTGTTTCAATTTAAGTCAACTTCTTATCTCATGATGTGCTGATGAATTTTTGTGTTGTAAATTACTTGCACCAGATGGAGGAAAAGAGAAAAGATAAATTGACTTAGGACTACTTTCTCATTTATCTTCGGTATTGATGTTTTATTTTTATTTTTTAAAGCTCATCCCAGTGGAAGAAACTTGTATCTATACATTTTAGAAACAAAATTTAAATACATAAACAAAATGCACAGCCTAGCTCCTACAGTCTTAAATCTAGTAGTAAACATTAACTAATGCCAGTATTTCACACAGTAATGATTTAAATGAATAGTATGTTAAAATCATACCACTTCAATACCTGTTATACAATAAATGAATGTAGCACTGTGAAGTTATAGAATCAGTTTTAAACTTCCTATTTTACTATGGTCTTTTTTCTTCCCTTCCATATTTACTGTCAAACATCAAAACTCCTAACTGCACAGAATTGTTACTATTTTCTCTCCTGTTCATCCGAATCTATTAACCCCTCAGTGCCTTCTGAGTCAACCAGAAAATTTCTCTCACTTGTTGTTTTGGTAGAGATTCCAATCTTTTTTGGCCTCTAATTTCTTACCCATGAGCACCAATTCTTTATCACCTACGTAACATCCATCAATTTCTCGAACACTTTCTTTTTCTAGGAACACAGCAGTGTTAAAAAGAATGAGCTTGGCTGGCTGGCTGGTGGGGACAGAGCAGCACATTCCAGCCCTGTAAGATGGACTGCTCCTGGTCTAATGTGCTATGAAGAGCTGGGGCGGAGGGAGGCTGGATTCTGAGGCCGATTCTCCTCCCCTGCATTTTACACAGATCTACTCAAGTTGGCAACCACCTAAACTCTAGTCATTTTTTTTTCTCGCAAACAGAAAAACTGTGATATTGTGACTTGCAGCAAAATTCACTTCATGGAATGTGACTGGGGGACCTAAGTAACAATCAATGACTGTTTTGACAAAAAAACTTCAATCCATGGCTTCAACCTATAGATTCTTTCTGATGGGTAGCATATACTGTGTGTAGCTATTTTTATTATTGAGTTGGTGTTTTTCTTTAAAAAGAGGTACATTCAAAGGATTTAAAGAAAAAGATTCTGTATAGCATTTTCGCTCATGAAGAATTATGATTATATATGCTTCTCACTTTCATCACCCTTTACCTATTATTCTAGTATATATTTTCTGTTATTTTGATGTTTATTTTTTATTGTATTATATATGTTCTTACAAGTTACCTCAAATTTTGATGGCACACAGAGATTGTATATTTTGAGATGTGAAGCAGTGAACAATGGAAAAACTGACACACTAATATTATGGAAACAGAAGGGAGCGCTAACATAACATTCCCTCGGAAATGTTTCAGCAGAGTACACAAGGTTATAAGACATGCAAGAAAAGACAAAGCTGAAACATAAATAAACTGCTCCTCATAAAAAAACACAAAAGATGTGCATTTATATTTTTAGAATGCAAATATGTAACACTGGTAAGCTAGAGGGTACAGAATAATGAAGAGAAAGGGCAAAAGTCAAGGTAATAATAAAGCATAAATGCTCCAAAACAACTTTATTACTTCTAGGGAAGAAGTTTAAAGACCTGAGAAGATAAAAATGTTTGGCAGAATGGGCAGCTCTTCCTTGTTCTTTGGGTAGTATCTCTCTCAGCTCCCATACTTCAGAAACTTGGGCTTTTTGTTTTCAAATGTCCTACCCTCCTTAACTTCTGCCTCCCGCCCCTCAACAATAAACACACAAACAAGCAAGCTAGAGTCTCCTGAATCGAATGAAATGAAAGTGAAATGAAAATCTCTTCTGCCTAGGGCATCCTAAGCTCTTCCTTAGAAAATGATGCTGCAGTAGGTTAGCTATTTAAAAATCCAATTCAAACGCTGGTTCCAGTTTACCACATTTCAACAGAATATAACATCCTGAAAACACCTGAGTAGGCAGGGATCGCTCCTAAGCAGTGATCAAACCATTGCAGCTCTAACAATCCACCTATTGCTGAAAGGCTTTTAAAGAGCTAAGCTTTTCAAGTCAAATTTGTAAAACTTAAGAAAACAGGTAGAGAAAGTGTCTGCAAGTAAACATGCAAAGTATAAAAATAAATGAGGATAAATGAGGACCTTCAATCCTAAATCCTTTTGTGAAATTTTGTATAGGAAACCAAAAAACGAATAAAGAGGTTGCTTTTGTCAAGACCCAGCCAAAGACTAAGTGGACTGACGGTCTTTTAAATATTTTTCACATTTAAGCCACTCCTCGTTTATTCTGAGTAGGACTGCCTAATTCTAAGATAGATGATTTTCATATTATCTTCAGTATCTTTGCAGTCAAAGCAGCAAAGAAAAAAAACAATTGTCAAAATTTATAGAAAAAGCAGCAGCAACACTGCTGTTTTATCCCAATTATTAATATATACTCAAAGTTATAAATAGCATCTACAGTTACTAGAAAAGGAAATATGGGCCAGCACAGTGGCTCATGCCTGTAATCCCAGCACTTTGGAAGGCAGAGTTGGGCGGATCACCTGAGGTTAGGAGTTCAAGACCAGCCTGGCCAATATGTCAAAACCCTGTCTGTAATTTAAAAAAAACAAAAATTAGCTGGGCGTGGTGGTGCACGCTTATAATCCCAGCTACTCAGGAGGCAGAGACAGGAGAATCTCTTGAACCCAGGAGGTGGCTGTTGCAGTGAGCCAAAATGGCGCCACCGAACTTCGGCTATGGCAACAGAGCAAGACTCCGTCTCAAAAAAAAAAAAAAAGAAAAGAAAATAAGATTTTACTATTTTATTCATAAATTTTCAATTTGCTACTCTTCTAACTATAGCCTATTGCCATGGTTACAATTTAAATGTCATAAATATGGCTGAAAAGTGGGTAAACTTAAGAAAAACCACAACATTATACAGTTAAAATATTAGAAAGTAAATACCAGTTGTGACTGCTGTGTTTAGAAGTTAATACCTTTCCTCCTTCCCCTCAAAGGAAAAAAACATTAGTAAATGTTAACTACTAGGCTTGAATATGAGTTTTAGGCAAGAGTGTGCTCTGAGAAAAATAAGGAACTATGCAGTTATTAAGTGTGAATTATGGACACACCTGTGGCGAGGGGAGATTAGCCACTGAATTAGTATCTGCCTAACACTAAAGTACTTGAGTACTTGAGGAGCTATTTGGACAACATTTAATTATTATGTATTCAATTTAAATCATTTAATACATTTGTGTACCATATATATTTTTATATTTAGCAGCTGACTGCACAGCCTACTAGAAAAGTAAAAAAAAGATTTGAAAACTTTAATTTAAAGGAAAATACTAAGCACATAATAGTATATATGGGTTTCTCTTAATTTTTTAATTTTAAATTTTTGTGGGTACAGTGAAGGTATATATGTTTATAAGGTATATTAAGTGTTTTGATACAGGCATGTAATGCATAATAATCACATCATGGAAAATAGTGTATCTATCCCCTTAAGCATTTATCCTTTGCATTATAAATCATCTAATCATACTTTTGTTATTTTGAAATGTACAATTAAATTATTGACTATAGTCACCCTGTTATGCTATCAAACAGTAGGTCTTATTGTTTTTTTCTATTTTTTTTTGTACTCTTATATTTGTTACTTGGCCATGATAAAAACCCTGAAGATGGCAGTCAAATGACTTAAGCAATGGGGAAGGGGTAGAAAGGATGCCAAGGCCATAGGTATTTCATCCACTATAATGTGTCTTCATAATCTAAACTCATTCTCTCTAAACTGTAAATCAACACATGATTATATGCAGTGTCTGCTTGGCTTTTGGTAATTAAAAATCCACAACTGCCCTCTCCAGCTCAGTTCAGCCAGTGTATAGACTGGTGAGGGTTAGGAGAAAAATTGCATGGGGAAATCAGGGTATTTCTCTGGCTCTATTTTAAACAACATTTCTGGCACGGGTGGCATCTCCTTCCTGGTTCCACCTAATGCTGGAAATCTCCACATCTGAAGCCCCTCCCACTGCTCCAGCTCTAGGACACTGACAAAACCATCTACCTACCCCTTTGCCTCTGCAGTCCTAGGGATGATAGCAGCTTTCTGGTATCATTATCTCTTGGGTGCTTCATCATCCTGTTTAATCACTCAAATCTTCCAACCCACACTTTCGTAACTACATTTTCTGTATCAAATTCCGTACGTTGAACCACCTGGCATGGGTTCTGTTTTCCCAGCTGAACCCTGGCTAATAAATACACCTATTATCCTTGGGTTACAAAGAACTCTTATCCGTCAAACACTAATTCTCCAATAGAAAAGAAAAGGGCAATCTATATTGTACTTCTATATTCTCTAGATAATTAGAAATATAAATGATGACACTAATGTGGCAATATGAGAAGATCAATCCAATCCTATACACCTGGAGGGAGCGAAAATTAATACAATCTTTCAGGAAAGCAACTTGGTTACATATAGCAAAAGCATTAAAATATTCACGTACTTTAAATAATTTTCTTCCTGAAATTCCAGCCTAAGGCAAATCAAAGGTACCGATACAATTTTATATACAGAGATGGTTACCACACTGTTATTTAAAATAGTAAAAAATAAGAAAAAACCTGAATGTCCGATACTAGAGATATGGGTAAATACGTATAAACTTATGATTTTCCCTTATAGAATTCCCAACTGTAACTGAATATAGTTATACATCTCCACTACAGCTCACCTTCATTAAACCTGAAGTTCTTAAGAGGGCAAGGATGTTTGCTTTAAACATTGACAATTACATGCTAGAAAAGTGTTTATTTATTTCAGAAATAAATTAATTATGCAGTCTTAAAGATGAATTTGAAGAATTTTATATTACATGAAAAAAACTGGCAAATGTAACTGCATATACAGTATGTTCCCCATTTCTCTCAAAAGGTAAAAAAACTGTATATAACACACAAATGCACAGAAAGGCTAAGTGATAAGCTTGATTATAAGTAATTTTATCCACTTTTTGTACTTTTTAAATATTTTCCAAATATCTTTTGATGAGTATATATTACATTTAGAATCAGGAGAAAAATTATATTTACAAAGTAAAGAAGAAAGTCGAGATGAAGGCAGTTGGTAAGGTTAAAATACAACAAGCTCTGTATTATTCACCACTACCTGAATAACTAAAACTAAAAATTAACTTCCTCTTCCCCCAAAAAAGGAGTATTAGCTGTCAGGGAAATTTAACTCAAAACCACAATGAGATATTACTTCACACCCACTAGGACGGCTATAATAAAAAGGATAATAACATGTGTTTGAGAGGATGTGGAGAAATCAGAACTGTTATTTTATTATTATTATTATTTTGAGAAGGAGTCTCACTCTGTCGCCCAGGCTGGAGTGCAGTGGTGCTATCTCCGCTCATTGCAGGCTCCGCCTCTCGGGTTCACACCATTCTCCTGTAGAACTGTTATTTTTAACTAGTGGAAATGTTAAATGGTACAGCCACTCTGGAAAATAATCTGGTAGTTGCTTAACGGGTTAAACACAGAGTTACCACGTGACCTAGCAATTCCACTAATAGGTTTATACTTAAGAGAATTGAAAACATATATTCAAAACTTTTATACAAATGGTCATAAAAGCATTATTCATAACAGACAAAAGTAGTAAGACCTAAATGTCCATCAACTGATGAATGAATAAATATTATTCAGCCATAAAAAGGAATAAACTACTGTTACATGCTACGATAAGGATGAACCTTGAAAAAATCATGCCAAGTGAAAGGAACCAGCCACAAAGACCACATGTATGATTCTATTCAACTGAAATGTCTAGAATAGGCAAATCCGTAAGGAAAGAAAGTACAACAGATTAGTGGTTGCCTAAGACTGGTAAGTTTGGGGGTAAAATGGCGTGACAGCTAACTGGCACATGGTTTCTTTTAGGGGTGATGAAAATGTTCAAAATTGTGGTGATAGATGCACAACTCAGAATATACTAAAAAAAATTTAAGAGTATTCTTAAAATGGGTAAACTATATAGTATGAATTATCTCTCAATAAAGCTATTATAATAAAGAAATTTGTATATTATACATAAAGAAAGAAAAGGCTGTTAAGAGAAACAACAAAAAAAAATTAAGTTCACATGCATGTGTGCCAAATTTGCCATAAAAAAAACAAACCTGCAATACTGTACTAACGTCCTGTTAGGCTATAAAGGTTTTAAGGCATTGTGAGTCAAGTTATGAATCAAAAATAGTTCTTGTCACTTTTAAAAACATAACTTCCTTGTGTATATATTTTTTCAAAATACAGATTTTGTTACTAAATGAAAATATTCACCTCATTTACTCATTAGGTATACTTTTAATACCTTCTAAAGGTTGGGCATTTTCTAGGCATGAAGTAGGAGAGAAAAAAGAGACACTTTGCAAGAGCTTAGAGTTTGGTTGTGAAGCTAATATATGCACACGAAATATTCCTAGGACATGTAAAGCAGCATTTACTATTCGTTCATGTATGCAGTATTCATTCGCTCAGGTGGTGAATCACCTAGGGTCTACCATCCACAAGGCCCTTGGAATACTTTGTTGAACAGAGCAGACATGGCTCCCACTCTCAGTAACGACCTTAAATGCTGTGACAAAGTGGGGGAAATAACACCGCATCTCACCTGACTCCCTCTGTCCGCCTTGGTCAGATTTCAGATCATTCTCTCATTACCTCCCAAGAATGAGAAGCAGCAGCTTTCTCCTGGCATAGGCTGCTCTCCTAGGTTTCAGGCATGCTTTCTCTAACTCAGTTGTCCCTTATCCACAGCACTCTGGCCCACATGTCTGAACCACATAATAAAGTATTAATATGCATGGACCTATCGGTTTAACAGAAGTGTTTTCTTCACATTTGAATAAAGGCTTTCTTTAGTAATCACATTTCTAAATGCTTACTGAGTGGTGTCACTTGCTGCCCTTTAATCATCTCAAATCCAACACATCTCACACTGTGGTCCAGAGCACCCCCACCAAAACTGGCTCTCCATTTTGACACTCCTAATTGTTTTAACTGTACCATCCTCCCAAACGCAAAACCTCACAGTTATTGCCTACCCACCTGACCGCCACACCAGCCTCTAAATCCTTATGGATTGCCTAGATGATCTCACACACCAAATTCTGCAGTAAGCTTTCAATTGGTCTATCTTGTCACTAATTTTTCCTCCCACCAGTTCACACCTCTGCTGTTTCTTCTGAGAAATGTTTAAATAATATGACATTTTGCTTCAAGGATTTTCAGTGTCTCCCCATAATCACGGAGAGAGTATAAAGTCCCTGGAACTTACAGATCTCTGTAATTTCAGCCAATTCAGCCTTCTAGCCTTTGCATGTCTTATCACCTCCCAAACCAGTTTTAAATGTTCCCTTCCCGTGACACTTGTGTTGTCTCTTCTTTTGCCCAGTGACAATGCCCTCTCCAGAGCCGCCCATCAAGCCCAAGGCTGCAGGACCATCTCCTCTGCCATCTCAGATGTGGGCTGTCCACTTATATCAGTATTTCCCACATAATACTTACTTGGCAGTTAACCACATATTATTTCATGGTGTGACTTGCCTTGTGTTAAACTGTTGTTTAGAAGTCTTATTGTTAGGTAGCTTTTCACATTTCTGCCTCATCAACAGTTTGAGTTAACACTATTTTTCTGGGGGAAAGAACTTCTTTGTATGACAGCCAAGTGCCTTGTATGCACTATCAGGAACACCAGAATCCTGGCACCAGGTTTAGATAAACTCAGATACTGGGCATTTGGTTATCTAAGTCTTCCTCAATTCAAGTCTTGTTTGAAAAGGGCCAAAGTATTTACACATCAATGCCTATTCCAGCATTACAACATTGTTCACATTACTGATTACAATGTAAGCTCCATGGGGGAAGGGGACAGGGACAAGTGTGTGTTATGCCCATCACTCTGCCCAGCAATGTGCACAGCACCGGGTAGATTATGTGAATACTCAATAAACATTTATTGAGTGAAGGCTGAGTATGAAGACATCAACGATTTGTGTAAGTGGCAGACAGTCTCCTTAATGTAATTCATCCTTCCTATGTGGTGAATTTAGGTTAAAAAGAAAAGATAGAGAGACTACATGGAAAGCTACCACACTATGCTAGAAGCTACTAGATATTCTACATGTGGATACATTAAAAAAATGAAAACTTCAAGCGACTTTTCTCTGAGTATGATAAACACAGTGAAAGACCCAACTTGTATAATTAGCAGCTTTCTTGATTATGTAATAACTTTTTTTGAAGTCAGCCCTGTGTTTTCTTATGATGGAAATGGAAACTTTCAGATATGGGGTTGATATTAAAAATGCTGCTGTTCAATGCTTTTTCATTACAGTTGACATACACAAATTTACTCAATTATACTAAAAACTTAAGCATATTAAGAACTACTATTCCAAAGCAATGTAGCGCAATATTGTCACTATTAAAGGCTTTGCTTGGCTTATTTCACCAAGAGATAGTAAGTTAAGAGAGTAGGCTATGTAATTTGTGTTTATCAAACATAACTTTTATATAATAAAAAACATACCTGTTGATCTCCAAGGAAATGACTTCTCAGTTGAGCTAAAGAAAAAGAAAAAAATGAAACATTTATTTATTTTGTCATAAAATTTAGCTTAGGACCTGTTTTGCATATTAACATTTAATTTCCACATTAAATTATACAAGAGCACAAAAACCTTAAATAAAATTTAAACTTATCTAAGTTAATTTTTAGATAGTATTTAAAATTGGGACAAAAATTGTTTCTATTTGGAAATTAAGGCAAATTATAAAATGACATAAAATTCTACTTGAAGAAGACAAAACAGCACAACTGTATGATATTCACAGTACTTACATGATGTACTACAGTTTTTTCGTGATAATATGAAAACCACATACGTATCATATATATGAAAAAGAACCAAAAAGGCTGTTAAACAGTTTATGTATTTTCAAAAGCAGCAATTAGAACAGAGACAAAAATTACTGAGGCCACTTTTGAATTGAATATTGCCTTATAAAGTTTAAAACGCAGAACTTCATATCAAAAATATAAGGTCCTATAAGCCAGGATAAAGTGACAGCTATGTATTTTCCTTGGTTATTAGAGTGTGCATTTAAAAAATTTGTGAATAAAAACATATCAGTGCCTCCCTGCTTGCCACCTCTCTTGCCCCAATCAATACAAGAAATCATGGTGTTACAGGGACAGTGTAGCAGAATACAGGAACAACAGAATGGATTATTAAGCATTTATTAAATGCTAGATTAAGCATTTCACATATGATCTCCTTTATGTTATTTATCACAATCTTGTGAATAGGTACACCCTTATTGTTATCTTACAGACAAAGAAACATGCTGGTAACTCGAAGAGCTGGAACCACACCCAGGACTCCTGGTCAGATTCCAAACTCGTGCACCTTATCACTGTGCTACCTGGCAGAACAGCTTGTGATCCCATTTTTGCATTAAACACATACAGACACATAGACAATATGACTAGAAGTCTAGAAAAATAAAAATGAATGTGCTAGCAGTTATATCCATGAGTACAGCCATTACATTTTTTTCTTTTTAATCATTTGTACCTTTTTTCCTTTTAAAAAACCAGAAAAAGGACATATATTCATGGTATTTTTTTGAGTGCCTATTAAATTTATAGAAAAAGGAGTGTGACTCTGGGCTTAAGGAAACATTCTGCCAAATAAAGCACTTGGAGCGGGGGAAGAACCGTCCTTTTAGTGCTATAGTTCTGAGATTTTAAGTTCTTATTACCCCCTTGATACTTTCCCCAAGTCATTATGTGGTTATGAAACTTGCTGGTTGAAAACCCTAGATTCCATAGAAACTCCCTAAACTTCAATTTTGTGTGTGATTTGCCTTTTCTCCATCACAGGTGCAGTAGTTCACATTCCAGGACCATTGAACGAACTGCAAGCAGGGTGACCTTCTCCCAGCAAGTGGAGTCAATCAGTTAATGCTAATCTCCTCCAGGGCTCTGTGATGTTCCTTTATCTGAAACACTCTTAGCTGATTTCAAAATGGACTGATAGGAAAAAGTGAAAACTTGGTCAAGTATCAGTAATGAGACATTTGTCTTGCTCCTAAGGGTAGGCCATCACTGTCTTGTGACTCCAAAAGTGGTTCTGCACACTGAATTTCAATTTCTCCTCAATCTGTTTTTGTTATTTAATTCTATTATCTAAATTAGTTTCTAAGCACTGAGATTGGTATTACCCAACTCTGTTTCCTCAAAAGGATCATATTTTATGTCAATATTAAAATACATGGTAAATCAAACTGCCATCCAGAAATGTTTAGTATACCTCAAGTTTCTCGGGAATATTAAGAAAGTTTTATCTTCTGAGTTTGAAACTTATATCAACTTTAATGAAATACAAGACTTTTTATCCTCATAACTGTAGGTCACAGAATATAATTCCAGCTAATTGCTCAAATGGGGCAAGGGCTGTGGTTATTTTGCTCATCTCTTTATACCAAGTGCCTAGCATTTGCCAGGCACACAGCAGATACTTAATTAAATTGTGAAAAAATCAAGTTCTTTAATGTTTTGAAAGGTCAGGATTATATAAATTACCAGGTATTACCTAGTATAAGCAGGTCAACTTATTCTCCCTGAGTCTAGGTAGGAAGCTCCAGCAACCTCGTTGTGTAACAATCAAGCAAACAGCATTTTTGCTGCTGAAAGGACCTTTGGTTACCAAAATATAATAGGTATTCCTAGATGAAGGCAATGGGAAGCCTCAATAATATTCCCTCCTCCATTTAAGGTACCATATATAAATCATTAGAAAAACAAGCTAATAATGAAATTAAAAATAAATAAATAGTTCCATGGTATACTCTGAAGATCATCTATTCAGCCCAACTACTTTCACACAAACTTCTATAATTCTAAGAAATAACTGGTCATTATATGTTATTCATAACAGCCTATTTTCTTTTTGAATTACTCACTTCAAATGACTCTCAAATTGTTCACTACTTTGGGACTCAGGGATTGGACAACAAAACAGATGGAATTTTGAAATGCTGTTTTAAACCACCAAAGGCAATTGTTCTAATAAACCCATGTTTATTACAACAATCACAGGCAGCTTCATGTTAGACACACAGGCTTATTTCCTCCTTCTCTCCCTCCAACCATCTATTCCTAGAAACACTTCCCCAACTTTTATTGAATGTCTACAATGTGTCTGTAGGCACTGTGCCCACAAATGACTCCATCCCGGTTCCCTTTCACTTCTCTTCTGAAGATGCCAAGCAGCTTGCGTTCTAGGAGCTTCCACTGGAATGTGAAACACATTTTAAAATACACACAGGAACTGAGTCACCCATGATAACTTTGTTTCAATGGGAAGATATATTCATAATTTAATACGTTAATAACTTAATCATTTAGAATGAAATCCACTAATAACCTTGGGGCTGTCCAGTCAGATGGTGAACATCAATCAAAAGCAAATTTATTACCAAATTAACGAAACAGTTCATTTTAATATGAAAAATCAGTTTTGTTCACAGGAAAACAATGTGCCTTCATCATATTACGTGAAAATATGTTGTAGATCACTATAAAATTCTACACACTCCTGAAATTAATTTTTTTCATTCAGATGCAAATGGAGGCAAAAATATCTTTGTTGGACATTGACGGCTGTGCAATATCTTTGAAAACTCTCCTTATTTTGCTGTTTCCCATATTAGGAGTCAGAAAATTACCTGCTCATAATCCCCTCCAGCCAGAGGGCAAGCCAGTGAGTGAAGTTCACAAGAAGCCACATGTGGAGATAGGGTGATCCTGAGCATTTGTGGTGGATACAGTGGTGGCAGTAGGCACTGCTCCTTGAAACCCAGATTCAGATTCTGGCTCCCTGGCCTTCCTAGAGACTCCATGAGTTGATATCCAATAGCTCCTAAAAAGTTGCTTTTCTGCTTACATAAGCCAGAGAAGATTCTATTGTTTGCAACCAAAAATCCTGACTGATGTTATCCTAAAACTAACAAAGACAAAGTAGCCCTCTGAAAAGGGCCCAAGACTCATAACTGTAGACTATTTCCAACTGCATACTGGATATATAACACAGCTCAGATCCAACGTATTGAAATTATTTCCCTCTAAACTGACTCCTGTTTAGTGATTCCCACCTTCAGTCACTCAAACTGAAGAGCAGGGAGTAATTTCACTGTTTGTTCTTCCCACTAGTGTGTAACCTCCATGAGGGTATGGCAGGCGGCCTTGTTTACAGACAATGGCCAGAGCCTAAGGCAGTATCTGACACATGGCTATCACTCATTTTGAATTCATCTCTACTACCACTGACACTGTTCTGGCCTTTATCCTCTTATCCTCTTTTGGCTGGGTCATTCTTTCAGTCTCTCTCCTAACTGATCTTCCTGGCTTTCATTTCTCATCCTGCCAGGCTCTCTTCCACGCTGCTACTACTGCGATTTTTTTCAAACACTCACCTCTGATGTCATTCTTCTGCTGCTAATGCACAACAGATCCATACAGGATAAAATGCAAACATCTCAGATGGCACAGAAGGCCCTGCACCACCTGGCTCCTCCTAGTGTGCCCTTTCCCACACAAACCTACATTTGAAGCATTTCTAACTGCTTGCAGTTGCCTCACACACCATACTGTTTCACACTTCCACTGCTATTTTTAGGGTAGAACATGCAGGAATAGAGTCTGGAAATTCTTTCAGAATTACTCAAATTCTAGAATGGCACATGCAGGTACCATATAACTTGTTTATATACCCATGAAACAGAATGCTCTAAAGTTTACCTTCACTTTGTATCACGTTCTATAATAACAGGAATATTTTTATTTTTTTTGAGATGGAGTCTTGCTCTCGCCCAGGCTGGAGTGCAGTGGCGCAATCTTGCCTCACTGCAAGCTCCGCCTCCCAGGTTCACGCCATTCTCCTCCCTCAGCCTCCCAAGTAGCTGGGACTACAGGCGCCCGCTACCATGCCCGGCTAATTTTTTGTATTTTTTTAGTAGAGGCGGGGTTTCACTGTGTTAGCCAGGATGGTCTCGATCTCGTGACCTCGTGATCCGCCCGCCTCAGCCTCCCAAAGTGCAGGATTACAGGCGTGAGCCACCACGCCGGGCAATAACAGGAATATTTTTAAAAAATGTTTTACTTAAGTTGGTACCCAATTTTCTCCTGGTTCCTCCGTCTGATGTGAGCAAGACTGCTTTAGTGGATACCAGTAGGTAAACGCTAGGAGAGGGGACAGTAGAGAACTGGATGGAGCCACATGGTAATTCTGCCATGCCATTTCCCTCACCTTCTTTCAGGTAGGGCTCATTTTATCACAAGTATACACAAGCTACTGTTACTAGTCTCTTAGCAAGACATATTGAATTAGGACAAGATCCAAGGGTTACTCCTTTCTGAAAAAGAAACAGTTCTTAGCCTGAAATCAGAATACAGTCAAATTGCAAAATTTACTGCTTTATTTAAAAAAATCAGGCTTGGCACAGTGGCTCACGCCTATAATCCACCACTCTGGGAGGCTAAGGTGGGAGGATTGCTTAGCCCAGATGTTTGAGACCAGCTGGGGCAACAAAGTGAGACCCTATCTCTACAAAAAAGTTTAAAAAAAAAAAATTGCCGGGCATGGTGACATGTGCCTTTAGTCTCAGCTACTTGGGAGGCTGAGGTGAGAAGATTGCTTGAGCCTGAGAGCAAGGCTCAAGGCAAGCAAGGCTGCAGTGAGCTGTGATCATGCCACCACACTCCAGCCTGGGCAACACAGTGAGACCCTGTTTCAAAAAAATAAACAAAAATAATTGTGTCAAGAAATTTTACACATACATGTATATTTATATATGAATATAACTCATTAATAGCTGAAAAAATAAACCATAGCCAATAACAAATTAAATTTTACTCAGTATTAATTAGAAGGGATAACTCAAATTATCCTAGAAATTGTTTTATTTATGAATGGAGCATGGGTGTGTCCCACTGTCTAGACTATGTACCATCTATAGCCTTCTCTCTGGTGACCAACAATCATCCTTCCAGAATTACCTTGAGGAGAGTTGGTCACCTCCTCCTTTTTACCGTGAATGTACCCAATAATTTATCTCTATTTTTGCACTTTTCACATTGTAACCACAGTATTTGTTTACCTACCTGTTCTACTGGCAGACTGCAGCCTTCTTGAGAGTAAAGATAGTATATTAATTCTACCTGCATCTAACCAGGAACTGGCATTGAGTAGGATGCTTAAATAGATGATAGCTGATCTTCACTCTTTGGGTTGTTGTTTTAAAGATTAATGCTACATAATTTTAGAAACTGTTTCAATCATTCTGCAAAAGAGACAGATTCCTCTCGATTCGGGCTCTTTGTATCTTATAGAAAAGATGTTTACTGCATATATCATATGGATTCATTCAACAAATATCTGTTGATCATTTATTGAGCACCAGCCATTGTTAGAGGCTGGGAATACACGGTGAGAAGAGCATTCTACAAGAGAGGACTCTGATGTCAATGTCACAGGGCCCAGCACTATGCCGACTAAAGAGACATTCACATATCTATCACAAACAAAAGTGTGAAGCAACTTTTAAAAACAAAAACGAAGACCTAACTCTCCTTATACTCATCTATGAAAAGAAGGTCAACTGGTACTGGGAGCACCCAGGTAGGAAGTTGAACATGAAGTCTCCAGTGAGACAGGTATGGAACAATATGAACTATATGCCATAGTCTAGACTGCACCTTGATTTCCACAGCTCAAAAACCGTAAGGGGTTGGGAATAAGCCAGTTTGGGAGACCACCAAAATAATACGCTGCATGTGTAAGAAATCTGACATTTCTCCCCCTCTGTGTCATGACAGATGATCTCTTTAATGGCTGTTTAAACCATCTCAAATGAGTAGCGTTACATGATCTACTTTCACTGTCACATCATAGTTTTTTACAATATTACAATATTCTTTTCTTTTTTTTTTTAAAGAGACAAGGTCTCATTTCATTGCCCAGGCTGGGATTACAGGCATGAGCCACTGTGCCTGGTACACAATATTCTCTAAATTATTCTTAAGTGTTCTTCTATTAAATAGATGTAATTAATACATGAATCAGATGTATATTAATCTTTACTATGAAAAATTTTTAAAATACATTTGTACATTGTGGCCTTTCCTTGATGTTTCACTCCTCAATTTTCTCTCAGTTTTACCATTTTGAGCTCTGATCCTAAGTTCCACACAAGTCTGTATTTCTGTACATATTAATTATTGAATTAGAGTTTAAAAACGCCCACGTTTACAGATGAAATCTCAGTGGCTTCAGGACATAAGTTCCAAACTGCATTTCTCTCTTTCTCCACCAATTCTTTATTATCTTACTTTCAATTTGTGATTTGCTCATTTTATAACGTATGTTTCACCTTTTATTGTGCCACTGGTGGGCTTTATTTTTCCACTAATCAAAATTACTCCATTAGCAAATGTATAGGCTTTCTGGATTCTAAATCTATTGTGAGAAGTTCTAGCTAAGTCTACTTTTTAGTCAATTCCAAGGTCTATTTCTAAGTTAAAAAAAAAAAAAGGTAAACTCATTTTGTGTTTTTATTTTTTGGCAATGAGTTCACATTGCAATTACTTAACACCTCGTTATCCTCTAGGCATTACAAATTGCTTTTTAAAGAATTATTCCAGAATCCTCTTAGTTATGTGAACTGGGCTCCATAGTTCCCTGTCACTCTGTATTTCCCATTATGCATCTGGGATTTTTTTTCCCCTCCCCAAGGAAATATGGCAAAATAACTACTAATGATTCTTAAGTTTGTCTCTACTTAAGAATGTTACAGGATAAATTTAAAACAAACTACCTTAGCTAAGTTTAACACATTCTGTCAAACACTTAAATTTCTATATCGTCATTAATTATAATTAAATGAAATCTTCAATTATGATCAGGAGATACAACATACTTTAAGATTTTTATTTCTATCTAACATTGCTTTGGCTTCTGTTTTAATTAGTACATTTAAAACTTTACTCCGTCTATCTCTTAATGCATTTGTAAAATATTCCATTAGTTTCTTGTGAATTCTTAGCTAGGTTAAATGCATTCTTTGCTTTAGCTTTCTTGAGTGCTCGTGAATTTATGCTGAGAATACCGCTTTTTGAATATAATTCCTATGGAAGTCCCTGGTCTTATTAAGACCAGGCATTCACCTGTGGGCAGGTCAGATTTCTCCTTACCCTGACCCTCAAGAAGAATGTCCGTGAGCTCATTTTATATTTACAATAAGCATGGTGAGAAGTAGGATCTAGAAGACTAAGATGGAATAGAGGGTTCTCTAATGCTATAACCTGTCTTCTGATGTTCTGAAAATTCATACCACTTACTAATAGGTAACTGTCAGGTTACAACCAGTTCTGTTTTTCCTGTTTGGGAAACAGGGCCTTTATCTGTTGCTCTTAGTCAGGTAAGGATTGCCCAGGAAATAAATTCTTTACACTAGAGACTTATGCTCTCTGTCTTAACGTCAGAACAAATAGAGCAGTTACACAAATTAAACAATATATCATGATTATTCTTCCCAAAACAAGTTTGGATAGCTCTTCATCATTGCACTAAGCTAGTTCAGTAAGGTGAAGACAGGAAGGTCAACACGTGAAGACAGTGAAAGTGAACTGCTTTGCCCAGCTGAAGGACGAGAGAGTTGGAAGGCAAACAAATATCTCCACCACCACATTCACTACCACCTTGGAGGGGCTCTCAGGACCCTAGTTTGAAAAATCACGAATCCAGGCAGTAATGATTTCTTAGCAAAAATACTCTGAAAGCAATCCTCCTTAGTATTTAACTATATTTTTTGAAATCCCTTCCAAATTTACTTAGTGTCCATTCACAATCAATCTCAATGAAAACAAAAACAAAACAAAACCTCTTCCTCCAAATTCCTGGTTTTTTACTGACCAAGTCTCTCTTTACCATGCTGTCAGATCCTGGGCAATTCTCTGTTGGATGGAGACTGATTTCTTTCTTCCCAAGAAAGGGCCACTAATTAATTCTTCCTGGCTTTTCATCAGAATGGCCGTTAGTCCCCTCTCTTCCTAAGGCTATTCCCAAGATCTCAGCAGCCAGGAAAAGTGAAAATGTGACAACAGGTGCCTAACTGTAGTTTAGTTATTTTTATGTGTTATGACCTTGCTCCTGAAAATGGTACATGCCTATAGTTTGAACTAAGCAAGGCATAACAAATGAGACAGGGCAAAGGGCTTCTTTTCATAATTATTTATATGATCTGAGGGTGATATCGAGGTTACAGAAAAGCAAGAGCGCTTGAATTAAAAATGACACCCTTCATGTAGGCTATAGCTGTTCCTGACCCATCAGCAACAGGACATGAGGCTTGAGTTGCCTTCCACCAGTGAGGCTCTGCGTCAATCCATCTCCACTCCAAACCCAACCACTGGTGTGACCAACAGAATGAGCAAACAAGATGGCTACAGAAAGGCAGACCTGATACCTCATGGAAGGCAGAAAAGGTCAAGGGCCTAGAGTCAGACTCATATTTCCCTCAGTGATACTTTACCTGAAAAACTTGGCCATGCTCAGAATGTGCTTTTACAATTTTAGTCTTTACAAAATCATGAGCAACAGGGACAGCAAAATGTGGGAAAAAAGTCCACTCTTGGTTTACATTGGCTGCTAGCAAGTTTGAGTAAAATGTATGCCCAGCTACTGTGGTGAACATGTTTGGTCTTATTCACGGCCCTATTTTGTCTTCATACTTGTTTTCTCAGTTCTTCATTCTACTTTTCCTTTGTGCTACTCTACTGTATATTTTTGGATCCCTATAACAGCTGTCTAAAACGCATTCCAGGGAAAGTTAAGATTTAAATAAACAATATCATGACCAGCCTCCTGAAGGCGAAAATTGCTTATTTGATGCACAGCAAAAACATGAAAGGAACAGGAAATACAGTTCAAGTAACCTTCATAGGGACTAGAGGTGAACAAATTTCAAAAGATGTTAAATATTCTTTGACAAAAGCATTTTGTGTTAGTGCCTTGAATCTATGAATAAAAGAGTCAGAAGACCATATGGGAAAGGGAAGATCAAAAAGGACGTAGTACTAGACAAAAATGAGATAAACAGTTCCCTCTGGTATCCCTACAAATTATACAGGAAACATGACTTCTGTTTATGCCCATCCCACAACAGGTGTTCCAACTAGTCAAAGTAGAAATCAGAAAAGGAAGGTTTTCTAATATTTCAAGTGACATTTGAAAGAATGAAAGCAACTGAGATGAAAAGAGTAAAATGGCTAAACACAACAACAGACTCTCTTCCTAAATATCCTGCCACAAACCTAGGATTCTATTTGGGCAAAGATTTGGCCTTGAAACAGAGGGGCTACTGGGAACTATTTGTGTCCATGGTCTACAAAATGCTGTTGCCTTCCTCATTTCTATTCTTCTAAAACCTTCCAAAGGTGAAGAAATAGAAAGGAAATTTAAAAAAATTTAAAATAAAGAAGAAAGGGCATATAAACATACTATTTTCTGCTAGAACTGCATAAAAGCATCTATATGTTATACTTATAAATAAAGCAGATGCTGGTAAGGAACAAGAAAAGGGCCCTGTTTTTCTATTTGTTCTATGTGAGACTGGGCACAGCATTAACATGGGACTAAGCTGTAGCAGTCTACAGTAAGAGACACGCTGGGATACCAAATCCTTGAAATTCATAATTACAAATAGTTTTATTTGATGCATACAATTTAATTTCGTACATTATTTCATATTTTAAGTGCTTTGAAAAGCCTATGTAAAAATTTACTTAAAAGGAATTTTAAGCCTAAATTTGTAATTAAACATTTATTCCCCCAATCATTTACACAGAGAATTCTTTGCTACTCATGTAAAGGTACCATTAAATCTGGTGTGTGTCTAAAGAATGATATTCACTTTCTGTCTACTAATTATCCAGAGTAAAGATTTTTAATTTTTATAAACAGTAAAAATTTCATTAATAAATTTAATTATAAGTGTGAAAAGAGAGAGCATAATACACTTGTTAAATTTCTGCCTTGCTTTTTGAAAAAGAAAGGTTTCTCTCTGTAACAGCATTTTCAGCTCTTGATTCATGGACAAGAAACATGAATAGCTGTTTTAGTGCAGAAGGAGGAATGAATTCACATGTGGGACAGTCCACAGACCCAGGATTATTAATAACTATCCTGGAAAAAGAGTGGACCCATAAGGAAACAGTCAATATTCTACATAGCATATACTATGTTTCTATGTAGTAAGACATCTGGATCCTAGAAAAGTGGTTCTAGAATGTTTTAAATCCCTCTGAAAACTCACATGGATCCCTAATTCGTCCCATATCCCCTTACCCACCACTCTGGTTTCCTACTCTTCTCTATCACCCACATGTTCCTAACTACTGCTGTAGGGGAATGAAGCAGAAAAAAGCCTAACAGGATGAATAAGAAGGAATGATGATAATGATAATGGAGAGACAGGGTAAAGTCTCTTAAAACAGCATTCTTGATAAACTGTGTGTGATCCATAAACACTGATCAGGAGTTGAACAGGTACCCTTCAAGGCAAACAGAAAAGGTAAGTGGTTGGTCAAGACTGCCTTAAATTTCTAGCTTTAATGTCCAGGTTTCTTTTAAGAAACATGAATCCAAAAAGAAATGACAATTTACAACATAACAGAGGAGAGGCTGACGAACTTAATCTTTCTTTCCCTCTTTTTTCTCCCTGTCCCATTCATTGCCATGAGTGAACATCATTGATAGGAAAGGTATTACATGGTATGTGGAACATATTATGTAAATTTATAATCTCTAAATTGTAAAAGTTAGAGCTAATAAATGATATTTAAATTTTCAAAAAGAATATTTATCACTCAGATTGTAAGAAATATAACCATACTAATCTTATAAACATTGAAATTATGGTTAATTTTTAAAATGCAATTTCAGTCAGAAAATTAATATCTGAATCACCTAACATTTTAAAAACTGTTATGCTACATTTAAAATATATACAATAAAAAACAGTATAACAAACACTCGTTGTATTTATTACCCAGCTTCAACAAGAAAGTGAACATGTGGCCAAACTTATTTCATTGACATCTTTATTCTACATTATATTCTCTACATTACTGGATTATTTTGAAGCAAACTCAAGACATCTTATTACTTCAGTAATAAATACTTGAAATGTATCTCTAAATATAGATACTTTAAAAAATAACATAACCACAATATTATTACACCAAAAATTAACAGTAAAATTTTTAGTATCAACAAGTATCTAGTCAGTATTCATATTCCCTGTTTCAATTTAAAAACAGTTGGGTGGTTTAAATCAGGACCAAAACAAGGTCCATATGTTACATTTGGTTGCTATGTCTCTAAAAATCTTCTGATATATAGTTTTACCTCCCCCTCTCTTCTTTTTCCTATTTGAAATAATTTCATTTGCTCTGTAGAATTTTAGCCTGGTTCTAATGAATGTGTCAGTACAGTATCAACTGACATGTTCCTCTGTCTCCTGTATTCCCCATAAACTGATATTAATATCTAGATGCTTAAATAATTTTAGGGCAAGAACATGTCATGGGTGATGTTACATACTTCTCATTGTATCATATCAGGTGACTGTGATTTCTGGCTGTCTCCCTTTCTGTGATATTAACATAAGATAGATAAGTGGGTTCATGTCCTGTCAGCCTGATCCATTCATTGTAAAACTTCTCACTACCTTTCCAGCTGATGATTTTAGTAGTCATCGGTGATCATTGGTTTGTCACTATTTTGTTAGTGGTTGCGAAGTTCTACCAAGTTAACTTCTAGACTTATTCTGATTAAACTACTTCATTCAGTAATATAATTTCTCCCTTTGTTTCATGTTCATTTATGATATAATACTATTTCAGTTGTCATTTACAAATGTCTTTACTGAAAGACATTTGCTAATGTTGTTCAGAAAACAGATACACTTTTGCATTTTGTACTTTGTAAGCATTAGTTCTTGTATTATGGTTGATAATTTTACTTGAATTTTCTCTGTGGCTGAAATAGCCCCATTATTGATAATGTAACTAAATCTGGGAAGTAGATCAATCTTTAATTGACTTGGACTGAAGCAAAGACTACACATCATAGGATCCTAAAATAACTGGCTATTATTTTTCTCCAAAAAAAAAAAAAAAGTCTAGAAGAAATACACAATACACACACACACACACACACACACACACTCAAGACATTCCTCCTTGGATTATAAGCAGTCTATTAATGCAAATCAAACATTTGACAGTGGCTAAAATGTGTAGGTATTTAATGGGAGTTTTTTTAGCTGTGAAAATCTGTAGTCTACACACTTTTTCCTGCTTCAGTTTTAGAGTGTTTTTCTCCTATTTAATTGTGGAGTAACACAACAGCAGCATAGAAAAATCTATGCAAAAACAGATTATATTGATTTATTATTAAATACATTGTGAAGCCTCAGGGAAGATAACTATAATAACAATTCAGACAATATAAAGTCTGGCAAACTTGTCATGTTTGTCCCCCACCCCCATCCCTAGGCAGACATGCCATGTACATTTTTACGACAAGCTGATTAACTGCTGAAAACGCACTAGTGGATGGCCCTCACTTTTAGGTAGATAATCACATTTTCAGTTTCCTTTCCCATACATCACTGGATTAGAGCTGTCTAGGGTAGTTCTTTGAAGGGTTAAGGAAACATCACACATATTGCTCTTGTTGCTCTATGTCCTTAACCTGCCAAATGGTAATGAGAATGAGAGTTTACTACCAACCTTCCTTTATTTCATCATGAATACTGAAGTGATTAGATGAAGGAATTACAAAAAATTTCCCCCTAAAATAATTAACTGCGCTAAGTACATTAGTGGCAACAGGCAATATATTTTTAAAGGTTGTTTCCTAGAGTTGTTGAATTAACATTTATATGACCTCTTGTAACATGTTTGTGAAAGACCAGGAATAGAAATATCAAGCGCTTCAGAGTTTCCAGATAGGAGAGACAAAATAGTGGTAGTGGAGGTGGGGCTGGAGATGAGGACTCTCACAGATGCCTCTGTACAGCCAACACAACTTTTACCTAGCATGTGTTTGGAGGGGTGCAGTGGCAAGAAGGAGGTAAATGGAGTACTGAAGTCTTCCCACCCCCTTGACACTCCAACGGTAAAGCAAGAGAAAAACACTATCTTTAGGGGGAAATGTCAGCCTCATGTTAGATTCAGGTGTACAATAAATAAAACCAAATCAAAGCAAAACACACCACCACCGCCAAGACCAAAAATGAAATGCTACTGAAGAGTAAGAGGATAACATGCACGAGACATTTACTATCAAACTGCAAATTACATAATAGGTGTTCAACTGCTGCTGTTCTCTTTCCTACACTATAATTATGGAAAGGGATTTTTACTTAAAGATATGATAATCAAAGATACCAAGGTAAGGCATCCTGGGACAGAGCTAGGAGAACCAGTGCAACCTCATCAACAGCATTCTTCACAAAACTAAAAATAATAAAATACAGGCATACATTTTATGCTGCTAGGAAGACACTTCATCATCTGGTTTAGTTACGCACAATGGTCCCTTGCTGATAGACGGCAAATTTCTAAGCTTGTATCTTTGCAGCTCTAGAAAACAGGAAAAGCTAAGTATTTAGTGAATGAATTTAGAAAAGACATCATAAATATTTGCAGAAAAAAATAAATGCAGAGTCACTAAAGAAAATGTGGAAATAGAAACTGAAAGTAATATTAGTTGGGCCTTCACCTACCCTAAGTGGCAGGTTTGGATAATTTGAGATTTATTATTATATTATATGTAGAAAGAAAGTTATTTCTTCCACATATGTGTCACTGTACTAAAATGTTCATATTCTTAAAATAGATCAATATGGTGTACTTTGTTCTACAATGTACTAGGATCTGTACTATTTTAAGAAATATATCCCAGAGTTATTTTAGCTTTAAAAAACTAATGATAGAACCAAAAATAACAAGCCAAATTACTCATTAGAAAAATGGGCAAACAACATCAATAGCCGGAGGACACTCAAATGGACCATAGCATATGAAAACATATTCAACCCCAACAGTAATTGAGCAAATGCAAAGTTAAATGAGATAACGTTAGTTTGGCAAAAATTAAAGAGCCTGTTCAATATTAAATATTGGCAGAAAGAAAGAAGGAAAGCAAGCAAGCAAGCAAGAGAAAATGAACCGGGAACTTTTTTACACTGCTCAAGGGGGTGGCAACTGTTGAGCTACTTCAGAAAGCTGCTTCAAACCAGCAAGATCTAGAAAAATTAAAAATGTACATTCATTATGATCCAAATAGTCTACTTCTCATTATATATTTTCCAGAATCTTACACATGTGAACCAGGATATATGTTCAAAAATGTTCACTTACAATATTGTAAAACTTCAACAATGGAATGGCTAAACAGTTTAATGTCTATGATATAAATATACAAGAGCAGTTAAAAGAATGAACTAGATTTACACATTTCAATGTGGCTGGATCTCAAATGGAAAAAATCAAGGTGTACAATGGCACATAAACTACACCTACCATCTTTGATGTAAAAAAAAAAAAGCAACACAAAATATTGGTTACACAGGTGTTAATATATATGTATATAATATATAAGTACTGTATATGTATTGACATAAAAGTATACAAAGTAAATTGAAACATTACATACTAGTGGTTAGCTATGGGGAAGAGAAAATGTGGCAAAGGGGACTTGAATTTTATGTTCAATATTTTTTATAAAAAATGAATTTTTAATAATTTTTAATTACAGGATGTGAGTACTTAACATTTTCATTTTATTCTCTGCATTTACAATTTTTAACATTTCTCAAAATAAAGATTTTAAAACACAGATAAGGGGAAAATAATAATAGTAATAAGAAAATACAGGATTTAAGAGCATTGTTGCTTTTATGAGATGGTAAATGTAATTACTAACTCCTATAAAGCAGCGAAGGCAAATCTGTTCAAGCATGTTGAAATATCCTGTATAACCTATTAAAGTACTTTATCAATATGTACACACAATTTCAAAAACTCTAATGATGACGGGTAAGGGCTAATATGATAATTCTTATTTTGATTCAATAATTCAATATTGTTAAGTAATTTAATAATTACGGAAAGCAAACTATGAAAAATCACAGAAAATGAAATACTGTTTTAACTAAAATTGTTCTTTAAAAGATGATTAAATAATGGCATGATATACATATTTTAGATGTATGGGCCTCTGAATTTTTAAAAGTATTAGAAAAATTAATACAGCTGAGGTGCCTCCATTTTAACCACATATATTAAAATAGTCTTAAAATAATCTGAAACATTTATGCTATTAACCTGATCTTTTCTGTGGTTCTTCCTAACTGCATTATCCATTTAACATTTAAAATGCTCAGTCTAAGAGACAGGTAATTTATTTTGGAATACTTATTTGCTGTGATTAAAACATTTTGTAGTAAAACATTCTAGGTTCAAAAAAGATTCTATTACTCATAAAAGATATCTTGTTTAAAATTCTTCATGGTGACATTTTTAGCTTAAAATATGTTAGCTTACTGCAATACTGGTTGAAATACCTTGGGGTCACATGTCCTAGGCAAGACTCAGTTATACTAGTTTAATTCACATGTGTAGAGATACTTGTCATTTGGATTTGTATGTCCCAGTTGAAACTGGCTTGTGACTGGAATGGCAAAGAGATATCATAATTAAAAATGCCTTCTGGAAGAACTGTGGTTGAGCAAACTGCTCTAGATAAACAACTTCTGTAGAGCTGCAGGTCAGCTTTGACTCATTTGGTATCTTTCAGATGTGGAACTCTTTACTGTGTTTACAATAGGAATTGCATCACAAAAATGCAGTGTTACCAAATTTGCTCATAAGAGCATCAATTTAATAAATATTCACCATAGAGATCCCGAGGGTTTCCGGTAATTATATTCAGATATTAAACAGTTTATTCTTCATTTAGTCTGAATTAGAAATGAAGTTAGGGAGCTTTAGAATATTTGACCATTAAGAGAGTCACTAGTGACCAAATACACTAAAAAATTAAAACTAAATCATTACAGACAACCAGCCCACCAATAAACAAGCATTTATTAAAACAAGAAGCAAAGGAGAAAGGAAAGGAGGCAAGCCCACATGACAGACTGGGAGGATGGGTGGACAGGCCAAGGGGAATCTCCCTTTGCTCCCACCTCTCCCAACTTAAGAATGTCTAGAGCAAAGCTCTTGATATTTTTCCCTCTTAAAATTCAATACCCAGCAGCACTATTCATAAGAGCCAAAAAGTGAAAACAACCCAAATGTACAACTGATGCCTAATAAATAAAATGTGGTATATCTACATGATGGAATATTATTTGGAAATAAAAAAAGATGAAGTACCAATACATGCCACAACATGGAGGAACCTTGAAAATTTCATGCAAAGTGAAAAATGCCAGACACAAAAGACCACAAATAGTAATGATATAATTTATTAGAAATGTTGAGAATAGGCAAATCCATAGATACAGAGTGTAGATTAGTGTGGTTCTCTGAGGACAGGGAAAAGGAAAAAAGGGGGAGGCTAGAGGGTTTTTTTTTTTTTTTTTGGAATGATAAAAATGTTTTAAAATTAAGTAGTGGTGATGGTTGCACAACTCGGAATATACTTAAAAACACTGAATTGTACACTTCAAAAGTATGGATTTTATGGTATGTGAAATGTATCCCAATAAAATAGTTATTTTATAAAAAGCACTCTCAGGTTTTGCCTGGTGAGAGCACTGAAGGTCAAAGGGACAGAACTTTCTCAAACATCCTCCTGAAGTGGTACATTAAATAAGTAATAAACTGTTAAAGCACAAACATTCAATCTATTCAAAGATTCTTCATTTTCTAAAGAATACATTATTTGAAGAGGTTGATTTCTCAATGACTTACAAATATTCACTGAAGAAAAGATTTGAACTACAAAAAGGTCTTTTATGCTGCTGTCAGCTCTAAAACATTTTTAGGATTTTTAGTAATATCAATTGAAACCTGATGGGCATCTGCAGATGACCCGATCAAGTGTAAAAAACAAAAAATCTGAATGGCAGTGGGGAATCAAATCTTTTCATTAAAATAAACCAGTTCTTTTCTTAAGTGGTAGTAAGATCACTATTTGTCAAAACTGTATGACCTTTTTGAAATCAGAAAGAATTCTATTTTAGCAGGGCTTTAAACTAACTGAAAAAGGGGAGATAATCTTGGGAAGACTTTGAAGTTATTTAGCTTCAACATTGCCACCCATTTTCCTAATACCAGCAGCAGCCAGCCAAAGAATGAACAATGTGAAGGGACCAAATGCTTCTGAACAGGATAATCAAATTTCAAAATCATTTGCAAAAAGCAAAAATGAAAATCTAAACTGTGCTTTACTTCCAAAAGTTGCCATTAATGTTTTCTACAATTATTAAAAGGCCCAATTTTTAAATATATTATTTTTTACTTCAATATAAATCAAAACTTAGGGCTTTGTTTTAGTCAGGAGACAAACTACGATTTGTAAAATCAAATACTTGGAACCAATTTATGATGTACAAAGAAATAAACTTTCTCTTTCACTGTTTACAATTTATCAAGAAGTAAATAAAAAACAAAGAATAGATAACCAAGATGAGTTTCTGGGAAACAGTAACATTCCAAGTCTGTTGTCAAGAATAGTTATAGTTTTGAAATTCTTTACTATAAAATTTCAGGGATAGTTTCTAGAATTCTAAGATGATCATATTTCATTTATGAAATCTTCAATTCTAACTATACACTTTTAATCCTTCTAGTTTTTATTGTTTAAATTTTTTGTAGAGACAGCGTCTCACTATGTTGGCCAGGCTAGTTTCAAACTCCTGGCCTCAAGTGATCCTCCTGCTTCGGACTCCCAAAGTGCTAGGACTAAAGGCATGAGCCACTGTGCCTGGCCTATCCTTCCAGTTTTGCTACACAAGAAGCTGAACCACTAGTGTAACTTCTCTGCTTGCGTGAAATGTGAACACAGATCGTACAATGCCTACTGGAACGGTGAATTTATCTTGCAGTATTTCTCCTGGCCGAGTCTTCCACTAGAATGCACTTGCCATTGGAAGGCTGCACTGGTCCCTAACCTACTAAGTTAGCATCCCTAGGCCCCAAGCTATTCAGCACTTGGGAATTCCGCTGGCACGTGGAAACCATTAAATTTGGTGTACGTGCTTGGCTGAGGAGCCAATGGGGCAAAACTGCCATCTGTGGGATTATGACTGAACACCTCTAAGTCAGAATCCCGCCCAGGCAGAACCATACAGCAGGGCCACAGACCCTCAGTTGGCCTCGGAGCCGGAGCCTCAGTTGGCCTCGAATCACTGGGTCCCCGCCAGCAGGCCACTTGGACGTGCGCTGGGACCCCAGTGCAGAGAGCTCCTGGTCCTGGGAAACGGAATGCGGCCAGAAAGGCGACTTCCCCCTTACCCGTCATGTAACGCTTGTTGGGAACCTGGCGCTAAACCATTTGTAGACGACCTGTTTCTGGGTTGGATTTCGTATGTAGCGGAGCAGCTCCCTCGCTGTGATCTATTGAAAGTCTGCCCTCGACACAAAGGTTTATTAAAAAAAATCAGAAAATATAAAAATATAAGAAACAAACAAACAAACAAAACATTAAAAAAAGATTGTTTAAAGAATACCCTGGCATAACAAAGTGGGACTTTAGTAACAAGATAAAAAGTCACCTGTGGGGAATTACCTCAAAATTAAATTAAAAAATAAATTTTTTTAAGAGAAAGAAATACAGCAAACTTTTAAAAGTGGTTGCCTCTTTTTGGGGGGGTTCATGAAAATGTTCTATATGTCAGTTGTAGTGGTGGTGGTCGTCACACAACTGTATACCAAAAGTGCTAGTAAAGGATTGTAAAACTACACTACAAAGGGTTGAATTTTACGGTAAGTGAATCACACTTCAATAAAGTTGACTTAAAATGTATAGTGGTTATCTCTGAATGGTAGATTCAGGAATTTTTCTCTTTATACTTTCCTGAACTTTACAACTTGTCTAAAAGGAATGTCATTTAACTCCACAATCAATAAAATACAGAGTAAGAATACGGTCTTATCTACACCATTGCCTGCTTCAGTGTCCTTGGAGTGCAGGCATAAGGGGAAGTCCTAGGGAGGAGTAGATGGGTACAGAATCCAAGTGGGCCCTGCAATGTGGGCTATTGGACCCTTTTACTCTCACTGTATCCAGTGAAATCTCAACCCAACTAATGTGAAAATGATACCCCATCAATGATATTGCAGGGAATAAAAGAACAAGTCCCATGCTCATCAAAAGTTGGATTTGAAGGATGTTGCTTAGCCCGTGGGAGACATGAGACTTAAAGGACATATTTCCCTCTGAAGATTCTATGCTGTGAGATTTCCTGAGATGAGCTGTACATACCCCAGCATCCCCTGGGAGTCATTTCTGTTGCTAAAATGTATACACTATGCACCTGCACAATGACAAGCAACACAAGCCATCTCACATCTCAGCACTCATTGCCATCCATGACTCTAAAAGGCTCTACAGACAGAAATAGTCATGGTAGGCTGCCTGCTTAGTGGACCTAAAATTGATTCATCCATCTACATATGCTAAGTATTATCCTGGAGCCAAGCTGTAGTGTCAGACTTGGCCCCGTGGAGAATTACTTTTAGTTAAGGTGCTATTCCACCCATTTATATTCCATTTAACAATGGAAGAAAGAGCCCTATGAGCTTGTTTTTGTAATGTACTGGAAAGAGACCACTGAGGACACTGCTTGCCTCATCATACAGCAGTATGTTAATGGGGACACACGGGAGAAACCAGTTAAGCCTCAGCCCCAGGAATGGTGGATCCTCCTGAGCAACCTAGTTTGTTTTTCTCTTACAGACACATGAATTGTGGAATTCATTAGCGTTTTTGTCTTTACCATGGCTATTAGGTCACTCAGAGTGAATGTGGCATGGAAGGTTACAACATACATTTTGTGTACTAGTTTAAACTTGGCTTCATCTTATTTTTCTAAATTTTATCTTCTTTTTGCCCTAATTTCCCAACTTTTAATTTTTGTATTTTGAAAGATGTTTCAAATACTTTTGGATGAGGTGAAATATTGAATGCATAAGTAACTATAGCATATTCAGAACAAATGCAGAAAAGTTTTTTCTTCCGTATTAACTGGTTCCTTTCAATGAGGTGAAATATAACTATACACTACTCAATATAAATGCAGACAAACCATAACTTCTTTATTAATTCATTCCAAAACCAAACTTCAATGAGTAAAATATTAAATACACAGATAATATTACCTGCATAGATAACTTTAGTGTACTTGGTACAAATGAAGAAAGGCTACAATTGCTCTATTAAATGAGGCCATAACCCACCTTCAGGGCTTTTCAAGGTTGCAGCGATTATTTCTGGTCTGATATATCATATCTTGATACAGACTTCATCAACTCCAGATGAAAGTTCATTATAATATATTGATAGTGCTAGTTTTATTAATTTTTAAGAAGTAAATAAAACCAATGGAAAAGTCATCAGAAATGAGGTTTTTACCTTGTTTGGAAGACTACTAATTCTAAAGAGTCATTAATAGAAAAACTAAGGAATTTTATCCTAAGATTTTCAAAATGTTCTCAAGAAGGCATACTGCAAATAAACTGCCAATGATTATTATGCAGTTCACCTTTTGGGGACATTTCCTGATAGGTGCAAATATATGCAGAGGACTAGTTTCTACCTATAAAATGGAAACATCTTCTGGCATGGGTTAAAAATGAATCTTTGATCCTACAAGTGTGAGGGAACCGAACTACTCACTATTAGAGCACCCATTCGGGGAAGAGGATTCCACAGTTTGTTTATCACAGCATAAGCGTCATTAAACAGGTATTAAACAGAACCTCATGCCACTGCCGCATCCTTCTTCACAGGGTGAGGCCAATAATGACAAAAATTTTGGATGGGTGAAAAGGTAAATAAAAACAAATGCTTTTCGTTTTCCTTTGAGTCATTAGTGTCATCTTTGGACCAGGAAAAGTAAGAAAATCTTACAGATCACCTTACCAACTCTGCCACAGGATCCAAATCAAACACTATGAAAGGTAACTGGTGATCAAATCCCCCAGTTTGCTGATTAAACTCATTTCATGCAAGAACGAACTGAATCAAACAGAAGCTTGATGGCCCAAAGCAACAATTCCACTTTTAATTGTTATTTTTTAGCAAATCGGAAATGGCATACAGGAAAGGGGGCCCGGGTCTAAGAGCTAATTTCTGTTCTTCTCTGTATCGCTTAGATTCTGGTTCCAAGACTGACAATTGAAACACACTGGAGATGCAAGGGGGATCTCTCAAGTGACACAATAAAAAACCTTAGCTCCCCTAATGGCAAAGCACCTTTACATGATGTGCCCGAAGCATCCTGGACTTAAGGTTCATTATCCATTTAATGATCATTTGGCTGGGTGTCCACTTGCTGAGCGCCAGGCTCTGTGCCAGGGCCATGGGGGTGGAATGGGCCTTACTACCTGTTGAGCAGCTAACATGCACAGGGAAACAGTGATGGGAATTCAGATGAGGGAGGTGACTTTTCCTGAGAAACTTGAGAAAGGTTGTAAAGAAGGGTAAGCATTTACTGGGGACATCAAGAATACATGGGAATTCAACATGAGAAGAAAGTAGGGCAATCCAAGTAGATCAATTACCATTCCAACCACAGCTCAGAGATCACTGAATGAAGAAACCCACCTTACTCATAACCCTTAAAATTTCATAATAGATTCCTATCTGGCTGCCTGGCCTCTTTATTCTGTTTTACACACTGCACTCTCAAAAAAGGAAAACTTCTAATCACCATCACCACCACCAATAACAACTTTCAGTTGGTCTCCTTTAAAGATCTAATAAAGTTCTTCACAATTAAATGCCAGCTTCACCTTTCCAATTTCATAAGCCAGTAGGTCCTTTTAGGACATATCCTAGACACTGAGCCTCTTACTGCTCGGGACAACTGTTTGTGGGGCCATATATGCATTTGTGCACATTTTCCTCCTTTCCCTGGTCAACCCCACTCCCATTTCTGCATGACCCATTCATTCACCCGACATTCATTGGTGGCGCCACAGTCACTTGCCAGGCACAAATGCCAGGCACTGAGAACCAGACAGGAACACCAAAAAAAGTCACTGACAGAAACTACTACCCACAATATGTACTTTACTTAGAGATTTTAAAAAAACATATGGAACTAGCCAATGAACGATATAGCCTTAAAATTATTTAACATTTTAAAATTCACAAGTCCAGAACATAATCTAATCGCCATGCATATATCAACCACTCCCTCATTTAACAGTTGTTAACATTTTGTTATATTTGCTCCAGATGGCTCTTGAATAAAATGCTACAGATTCTGCAAAAGCCTAATTCCTAGTATCGTCCTCCTTTCTTCCTTTCTAGAGGTTCTACTATCTTAAATTGGTGTCATTCCAAAATATTTTATAATTTTACTCCACATGCACACACTGACAAACAATACGAAGTACTACTTAATTATTATGCAGTATTGCTATATATATAGCAATATATATATAGCTATATATATTTTTTAAATTGCTCATAGATTATATCCTCCTACAGCTATTCTTCTGCAACTTACAGCTTTTCAAGTCTGTTTTGCAAACATGTCCATGTTGATACATGTAGATCTAGTTATTTCATTTTAACTGCTCTAGAGTTTCATTTTAACTGCTTTAGAGTGTACCTATTAACAGTTTATTTTCCATTTCCATTCTAATGAATAAGTATGTTCTTTGTAATTTTTTACTTTTGCAAATGATGCTGCAATGAGCATGCTTTGTATCTGTTTTACTGTGCACACCTGTCAGACTTCCTCCAATGGTATCCAGTTCTTGGAGTGTGAAACCCTACACTTTTGCTCACTGATTCTCTCACTCATGGTCAAGTTTTTTTATGATATGTATTTCAATGCTGCTTTTTTTTTTTTTTTTTTTTTTACAAAATCAGAACTAATTCGGAAATACATGATGAACAAAGCACAGTGTGAAACTGTCCTTCCTACCCTCTTCAATACATCTTTTCTTATTTCTGTGCTACACTCAGGTGCTGTAATCTCTCGTCTGGATTCCTTAGCTCTAGTGAAGGTATTTGTGTGTGTGAATGGTTGTTCAAACTGAAGTTTCTGTGAGAGGATGGGCACTGACAAGTCCTATTCTGTCATCTTGCTGATGTCACTCATAAATTTGTGTTTTATACTATCTCACTGTGAGCTCATCTTTAGTGGTCCCATTTTCTCACTGGGGACTCCTGAGCAATGTGGATAGTTACATTTGGGCTCCAAACCCACGTATGATAGAAGCCTGGGGTTTGCTAATCATGGGGTCCTTTAAACGACATGGCTTAGTGCAGTGATGTTAAGTTCAAACATACCATCTTGAGCACACACAAAACTTCACTCTTTGGCTTCTATATGGGTATAAAATCCACCTCTAGTGCTTACTTTGAGGTTTGACAACTGTTCTCACATCTCCTACAGAGGTAGCTCAAGCTTCTGGCTCTGGTTTTCAGTGCTCTTTCTAGTTTCAATATCTGGGGATTTTCCCTCCTCTTGTGCCATTTCCTTTAGGTATTGGTCTTTATTATTGACATACCAAGTATTACTAGGAGTTTATCAAGAGAATTTCTATTTTAATTTAGTTAGTAATATTGCCAGAATAAGAAGTACTAACAGAATTCTGTTAAATGTTGAATTACTTTTCTATTAAAATATAATTCTGGTTAGAAAAACAAAACCAGTTGGTTCATACCTTTTAGAAATATATAATACCATATTATTGAGTTTGTGAGTTGTTCTTTTTGGTGCTAAAGATACGGATAATTTCTAAAAAATATTATAGAGAATTAAAGCTAATTTTTATTTTCACAGTTTTAACTTCCTTAACGAATTATTTCATTGGGTATTGCAAAGTCTGAGTTAGAAATTTCTAATTTATTATTTTATACCTTGCTTATAATTCTCTTTCTATAAAAACCTTCCTGGATATTTATAAAATAATTACATAATCTTATATTTGTTTTGTAAAAGTTTTGACGACCTTTATATACTTTATGCCTTACCAAACATATCAATATACACAACTGTTAAGAGAGATGAAAAATTCATATTACTACAACTTACCAGCCCAATAGTTTAATGTTCATACCAACAATCAGAAACAACAGACAGCATTCATTCACTAAGAAGTTTTTTTGCCCATGAGTAACACAAGATACTGAAAAGTAGAATAATTATGAGGTTAGAAATAACTGAGAGAAAAGTTATTGCAGGCATGTCTACCTAAGTGTAAGCAGATCAAACTTAAAACTGCAAGCAATGAAAGCATTTTACAGTAGGCTTTACAGAAATATGTAATTATTAAGAAAGAAATCTATAGATAGGATAAGCAGTGATTTAACTATTTGGAACATGTAATTTTTACAGGAATGATGCTTTTAAATAGCATAAGAGGTACCTAAATAAAAAATAACAATCATGATTATGTTTTTACAGTAATGCACTCATTTAGTATTTACTATATGTGAGTACAGTAAATTATTCCATATAGTAATTAGTTTGTGTGGTAGATTCATAGAGTTCTAGAAAAACCCAAAGTAAATTGAAGACATTTTTAAAGTTAATGCAATCTTACTTAGAAATATTTCTTAGTTTTAAAAAAATCAATACCAGGTATTCAAAGCACCAGCCAATTAGCTTTACCAAATAATTAGCAATTAATCACGACAACACCCATTAACTGTGTGTACATATGAGGAATCTGAAGGCAGCACAGTAGCTTTTGCTACAGAAGCTTGCCAATGCTATAGAAAACATTTCAAGCACAGGACTGAGGGATTGCAAGAGGCTTCTCAAAATTAGAATAAATGGACATTTTTGGTTTCAAATTCTGGAAGGCAAGTTAACAGTAACAACACTAACAGAATCTTTTGCTGCATAGAGAACAACCTAGTAAGGCATGTAACTTGAGTGTGCATAAAGATGGAGCCATTGGCCCTGTACCTGGTGCTGGCGATGCTTGGTGATTCTGCTCCAAGCCTACATCTTTCTAGCTGACTGGCAACAATCTGCCTTTCCACTTCCAGCTCTCGGGTGAGTCGTTGAAACTGAAGCTCCTGTGATTCAAGAAAATAAAAGGCATATAAGGCGCCAAGGTATGCTGCTCAGGCAGATACATGAATTAATCTATGTCACAGGAAACATAGGAACGTACCCATAACATAAAGCTATGGTGTGGCTTTGTGAAATGCAATTTTTGGATGAAATAAATGACCTATTGATTCCTAGCTTTTTCAAATCTAAAGGCAATAGAATATCAGCCTTTGTTTGGCATAAAAAACACATAGATCTTTATTTGCCTTTTCTGATTTTGGTTCCGAGGTCTTTAAACAGTACTTCTGCTACAGTGCCTTATTAAAGTTAAGGCTTCCAGAGACCTTACTTAATGTATCTACATCAGAGGCACAGCAAACAATGGCTAGTTTTTATATTTCTTATACTATATGTCAGCATAGTTTAAAAAAATATAAATCCCCGTGATCAGAATCACTTTACCACGTTTGATATACAGTCTTTTAATTAAGAAAAAAAATGATTCCAATGCCACAGAAAAAGTCTTGCCATATTTATCTATAATATAACCAACAAAAATTAGCTGTGTCCAAAAGCAATCATGTGCCACTGTGCAAAGGAGAGAAGGAACACAAGAAGTGAAAAAGACTAAGCCATAACACAGAATTTAAAATATATTCAAAAGCTGGAAGATAGTCTACAGAAATTATATTCTTGAATCTATGCTGCAAAGTGAAGGCAAACAAGTTCTATGAAAGGAGAGGATGTTTTAACTTTATTTGTATTTCTCTCATTGTTAGCTTGATGGGATTTTAATAAGTAGAAAACATGTCATGTTATAAAATATCTAAAGATCAAGTACATTCCAAAGGTTTTAAGCCACAAACAGCATCTCAAGCTCCCCTGTGCCATATTGTCTCCTCACAAGTCTATTCAAAGCAAATGCTGAACTGTAAGTAGTTTAATTTGATGACTGCTAGTTCAAAATACCAGACATGAGTATTAAATCTAGAAACTATTCAGAAATAAAACCTAAAATATTATTAATGATTATATGTATACATTTGTTTGCCATTAAAAATTTTAATTGAAAAGTATATGAACTCCCTGTGAAATCAGGCAAACATGTAATTGCTTGACAGTACTGGCTCTGCAAATTCCACAAGCTATTCTTGGAATAATTTTTAAGAAACAGTCCCTAAACTCCTTACCACCTTCTGATACTGAGAATCCTTTCCTAATGATCCCAATTGGTGTGGCAGTATTGGACAGGGCCTAGATGAATAATAGCTGGCTCAGTAATGCTGTACAATATGATCATAATCGGTAAGTGGGACAATGCCTGCCTCTGCCTAACAATTCCTAGGCCCTTAATAAATGTTCAGTAACAAAAGACTAGATAGACATAAATTGTTCAGCATTCAGTACCAGGCTAAGATAACCAATTTGAAAATACTATTATGCTTACCTCACACTTACTCTTTCTTTGCTCTTAAACAGCATCATTTTATTTTTTTGTTATAGACTTCTATTCGTTCACTTCATTTACTCACTTGTCATTATATGCATCTTTTCCCACAAGACTGCCTGGTTGTATCAAGCTGGGCCAGGAAAGGACTACTCAGGAATCCCAAAATATTCCCCAAGCCATCACAATACCTTCCTCCTCTGAGTTCAGTGGCTACTAGGGATTGAGGGCTAGAGTACTGTCCTCATTTTGGGATGGCCAAAAGTTACCATATCAGGTATAGTATGGTATGAAGATACATTGCAAATAAGAACATTAGAAAAAAAATTCCATTCATAGAAACAAATTCCATTGTACAGGGATGAATTTTTATCATGTTTGTGGCTGCCTGTGACCTTGTAAACAACCTTTCAAGGAAATGGCTGGGAAAGTTCCTGCTTGAAGGCAGAAGTTGGAATTTCTCATAATTCCTTCCCTCAAAAGCAGAACAGGTGACTTTGGCTCTGCCAAGAAGGTACACTCATGCCAGGTTGTGACGCAGGTGCTGACATTGAGACTCTGACTCCAGCAAAGAGGACACTCGTTTTCTCTCTCTATTGCCTTCTTGCTGTGCTTCCTGCATTAGGTCTCAAGGTCAAGTTCCTGACATGGAAACAACCTCCATACACAACTCTGTGTGTTTGGTGGCTATAACAATAGTTTCTTTATCTGATCAACATTGTGGCACAAATTTGGACACCGTTCCTGGAATCTTAGTCTCAAGTCTTGTTCTCCAGTACCTGTAACAAATGTGGGAATTCACTAATAATCCCTTAATGAATTCCTTTTCTGCTTAATTAGCCATGTTAGTTTCTGTATCTTACAACTAGAAACTTTGATTGACGTACCCACAGAAACAATTTACAGTTCTTGAGTTGCTAGGAAAGCCTATACATGCATGATGTAGCTACACTTTTTATTTAAAAGTAGGGCAATTCCTTTAACATTCTTATGGACTGAATTAAGTCCACATTATATCCCTACTGGATGCAGAGCCCATAATACTGAACATCGCTGGCTACTTCTATCAAAACCATTCAACCTATTACGTGCCCACAACTTCTCACAAGTAGTACTTCATTAAAGTGCCAAAAGCAGAATATCAAGAAGCTATAAAGCATTGAATTTGTAAAAGTGACTTAATACCTGTAAATGTTTACAAAGAAAAAATATGCTTTCTTGCAAAACTATTACTATTCCTCCTAAGAATACAAGTTGAACACACACGCACATGTGAATGGCACCAAGATGTATGAGCGGGATATCAATATTTGATAATTCAGTCTCTACTGGCCTCTCTGACTGACTGATGAGGACAGTATTATGCCGTCATATGAAAACACATCTAATAATTTCCAAAATAACACTCATTAAGATGATGATGCAGAGACATCATCTATGAAGTTAAAAATTCTTATATTTTATCCTCTAAACAAAAAATGTGAAGAATGGTTCTTAAATCAGTATCCCAAATTGGGAATCTTAATTATAGGGGGAGCTTATATTTGTTCTTTTGTGAGGAGAAAAAAGTTAATGTTAAAAGCACTTGTCAGTGATTTAGTGTATGAAAATTTCCTCGTAGAGCCTAGCAAACAATACCACACGACTTTAGAAAGTCAAGGCTACTAATATACTATGAAAATGGAATCTGTTCACCTGTGTTACAAAGCTTTTCTTTGTATTTACTTCCTTCCTCTCAAGTTAAGTATACTGATAAATATTCTTTGAGAGAGAGTTAAGGGAATAGACGAAAATAAAGCTGCACTTTCAGATGAGCCATATTTGGTAGACAGAGCTACACTGCCCAAGGAAGCCCAAGGAAAGGCTGGCTGTCCCATCTGCCAGCAGGTGGCCTGTGGTCATCAGCTCCTTCAGGGGCGTCTCGGCTGCAGACAGTCCCCTTGCCCATGGGCACACCCTCTGAGAAGCTTGCATTCAGGCACTGATCAAGATAAGAAAATAAAGACCAGGCCCAGATTTGCTCCCTTTGGCCTTGGCCAAGGCTTTGTCAGCCTGATTTGGAATTCTCCCTTGCCTAATCCTGCTTTCCCTTCCCCTCTCCTCCACAGGTGTTGATCCCTGAAAAATATTCTGCATGTAAAACTCCATCTCAGTGAGAATTCAATCTGAAACAGTCTTTTTTTTTTTGGCTTCCATTTCTATGATAGATTTCTCTCTCCCAATTTAAAAATATTGTGAGACACTTCAAAAATACAGAAAATTATAGACAATAACACAATAAACTTCTGTGAATCTGACCAAGGTATAGCAAATCTTAATATTTTGCTACATTTGCTTCAGATGTTTTATGAAGTAAAATATTACAATTTTATTTTAAAATACAATAAAATCCCTTGGTTTCTCTTTCCTAGATCCTATTCTTCTCTTTTCTTCCCTCCCTAGAAGGAATCATTACCCTAAATTTGGTGCTTAATATTCACATGAGTATTTTATATTACTACTACCTATTTAGAGAGCCATAAATGGCAACAGATATAGCATTGTTTTGTATGTCCACACAATTTATGCAATTGGTATATTGTACAGTTTTTGCAGATTGCTTTTACTGCAACATGATTTTGAGATTTATTAACATCAATACATGTAGATCTAGCTAATCTATTTTCACTGCCCAATAGTATTCCATTGCACGGCTATCACATAATGTCTTTATATGTTCTCATCATGAACCTTGGGTTGTTCCCAACTTTATGTAATCATAAACATTCTGTAAAATAAGCTTTCTTGTATAAACCATCTTGTGCACATGAATCATACTTCTCCAGAGCAAAGAGACCTAGAAGTGGAATTGCTTGGTCGAAAGGTACACACATCTTCAGTTTTGCTTGATAATGATTGTCAGGTTACTTTTCAAAGTAGTTGTACTAATTTATGTTCCAGCCAGTAATAAATGAGAGTTTCAGCTTCTCCACATTCTCACTGACATCAGCTGGCATTTTGGGCCTTAAATTTCTCTTTTTTTTGGTCGTCTGATAGGCATAGAATGCTATTTTGCTTGTGTTTTATTTTGTATTTCCCTGATAACAAACACCTTTTTCCTATGTTTATTGACCATTTAAGTTTTTGAATCTCATAGGTATCATAACTATCGGGGGAAAATGTCTTCCTCCTGCCAGCACCCAGGCCTGTCCTCTTCTGTGGGACAGATTTCTTACCAGTTTTAGCTAATGTTGTAGTTTTGGCAAGTTCCAGCTTTGGGCAAAGGATCTAATTTGAACCCTCACCTTAGGCTGTCCTCAAATGCCTGTGGCATGGAGCTGTCAAATAGCATGTTCAAGATGACCTAGATTTGCCAGATATCTTCAGGGTAAAAGCCAGGTTTATTGCTTAGGATTCTCATTTGCATTTTGGTTTTAGTTTTTGTGAATTATTTCTTTTCTTTCTAGCTTAGCCTTGCTTTTAAAAAGACAATTCAAATATTTTATTTAGTATGTTTAGTTTCTTTCAGGGGAAAGACTGGTTAGAATACCGAATCTACAGTATAGCGCTTTCATATTTTCTCTTAATTTCTTTGAGCTGTAGTCAGGGAGAATTTCTCAGCACTGCCTTCAATTCACTATTTCTCTATGTGTCTTGTTTATGGTTTATCTCATCTACTGAGCTTTTTTTTCAAAGACAGTATTTTACATTTCTGAGACTTCTTATTAGTTCTTTTTCATGTCTGTTCCTGCATGGTCATTGGGTGTGAAATCTCTTTCTTCTTTTGTTTTCTCTTCCTGTTTAGGTTGATGTCTACTTCAACTCCCAAGTTACTCAGTTCTAAATAAGCCCTTAAAATTGGTGATTACTGTGTTTCTTTCAAACAGAAATATTAGGATACTGCACGTCTAGTCACAAGGATACCATCTTCCTTCTGGCTTTCAGAAACCCTAGGTAGCTTTCAGAATTAGGTCTCTGCACTCCCACTCCTTTGATGAACAGGAAGAGCTCCACTCCAGTTCAAGGCTCAGTCCCTTGAACCATTTTCACGTAACACTGAAAGCAGGTCATACTTCATCCTCCTGTGGCCTCCTAGTCTCTTACCCTCATTAAGTCCTCACTGATGGCCATAGTGACATATCTCCTGACCCTTTCCAACTGTGCCCTGTGGAAGCCTCATTCCAGTTTACAAACTCTCTCTTTACAAACTCTTTATCTTTTAATCAGAATGTTCTCCACCTCTGAGTTACTAAGAATACTCTCCACTTCCAGGCTTTAATTGAAATATAGTTCTTTCTTGAAAATACTGCATTTTCCTACAACCCTCTCTGGTGAAGACTATGTATTCCTCCACACCCCAAACCCAAGGTGCCTCAAAGAAGGGAGAGGAGAGATGGTGTGCTCCTGGCTCCTTACTACCTCTAATTATTAGCATAAAGTAGTTCATAATATTCTTTGCTGTCAGTATATGTTATATAATTGTCCTCATTGTCAGCAGGATCCGCAATCATAGCCCCCTTACATTCTTGATATTAGTAAATCATGTTTTCCTTTTCTTCCTAATCAGTAAAGACCATTATGCTTCCAAATATGTGCAAAAGCTCATTGTCTTTTGAGCCTCGAGCCATCTAGCTCAGTTGTCAATTTGCATCATTACATGGATTTACTTCAAGTTAGTCCAGCTGACTAATTCAGGAGTAGCTGCAATAGCTACTACAATTATGATGACGACAATTAAGAAACAGCAGTAGGCGCTCATTTCAGGCCATCAGCTTGACAACTCAACTCCTGCCCCCACATTCACACTAATCCTTAGTTCTCTTCCAGGCTTAGTGGAGGAAGTGTCCCTTTCTCATCCAAGGCTGGTCTCTGCATGCTCTCCTGCCTTATCCAGAGCCTTGCTTCTCTCTGGAATCCTCTGTTTCATTTTAGTCTAATGCTCAAGTTTTTCTCATCTGAGAACATATCTTGTTGATTATAGGACTCCTCAGTCTCTGTTTCTTTCTCCTCTGACCTATATTATCTCTTTCATTGAGTATTTTTCTTTGAACTGACTCCTTTATCATTCCAGGCATTGAAGTCATTGAAATCCTGGTTTCCAATGCTTGTATATTTTTAATATAAAATACATAGTAATTTTTAGAATGTTTATCTGCGTGACAAAAATCATCTCATGCTAGCAGTATAACACACCAAGAGGCAACATACCTTTCCATGACTATGTATCTCAGCAGGAAAGTACTTAGCTCCAGTTATATTGAAAGAAGAAAACAGACGGTCCTTATGTGATGGAATTACTGGTTAAGAAAGCAAGCATTTTTATTTCAACTGTTGTTGGTTGAAAATCTTTCGAAAAAATCTACTTTCTGCCTTAGTATACTGAGAGTTTTATATTATTAAAATACTAATTATCACTGACTAGATTTTTAAGATAGAGGGGATTGGGCAGGATTATGACCTGTTCCCAGGACATGCTATAGCATTTTTCCCCATTTCCCACATCGAAAAGATGAGTCAATTATGGTCATGATCATATCTTTGGGCCAAGTTTAGGAAACTATTTTAAAAACAAATATTTAAGAACTACCAAGAAATCCCCCAAAAACATCCTAAATATTGTCCTGTAACCTAGGCTGGTGCAAAAACCAAAGTAGTCATATTTACAAAGGTCCTTGAACTTCTCATCCTTAAGACAACCAGCAAATTTGACAGAGGTAATCAAATGTCCTGACCATCTACCACGATTTACTTAATAACTGATAAACCATTATTATGTCTACTTGGTAGTCCCTAAATCAATGTATAATTAATTATAGAAATGCTGGGCATATGATGTCAATCACCATTGTACTGGCTAGCTTCCTTTGTTAAAAGGAAATTAAGAATCAAAGATAAATAACATTATGTTTCTCAAACTGAGAACACCAGTGTCCTACAGGATGTTAACAGATACTCCCTTAAAGGAAGGGTTCCGGGTCAAGTAGATTTGGGAAATGCTGCCCAGGAAATTCTAAATCTTGGAGAGTCACAGCAACCCTACCATATTAAAAGTTCTGAGAAGTCTACCAGTAGGAAGTAAGCTTACCTTTGTTTAACCCAGCACTTCTTTGATTTATTGAACACTAAGCACACTTTTTCTTTTGCAAAGAACAACTATTAACATCTCAAGGAACTATCATTTTGAGAACACAACTTAGGCAACACTGAAAAAAAAGTTTATTTGTTGTATTTAGGGAAGGCTGAATTAAGAGGTACTATACTATAGTCTATATTTAAAATATTTTTTACAAATTGGAAAACAAAATTTTAATTACCTTTGTCAAGACTGAATACTTACATAGGGAAGGGCACTACAAAGGGTTAGCCTTCAAATGGAAACTGCTGACATTGCATCACTTTGAAGACATGAAGGATATACATTATTAGGACAGCTCTGTGGGATTCGTTGCCCTATGCTATGCCCATTGCCTGTTACCTTGAGATCTCAGGATCAAAGAAAAGTGCAACATACAGCTACCCATCTAATTTCTTGCCTTACTAGCTAATATTCTAACAGGAGATGAACAATATTAAGATCTTTGTTGTTTTATCCTACCACCAAAACAGGAATAAACCAAGTTCTAGTTGACATCTTTCCTCCAGTTTTAATGAAGCAGAGAGAAAATAGTAAAGTTTACCAGATGCTTGAAGTTTATATTCTAAGACTCAGGCTCTCATCTGTAACTTAGCTCCTCTATTAGGAAACCAAAATAAAGGAGGAGAGGTTTGGGGGTACATTAAAAATACACAAGAAAAGCTTTTTACTTGGAACCATGTGTGGATGAAAACTTCAAAGAAGACAGGTAGAGTCTCATGCTTTTCCTACGTACCCCACCCACACGGATGGCTTTTTTTTGGAGAAAGATTCTCACTCTGTCGCCCAGGCTGGAGTGTAGTGGCATGATCTTGGCTCACTGCAACCTCTGCCTCCGGGGTTCAAGCGATTATTGTGCCTCAGCCTCCTGAGTAGTTGGGATTACAGGTATGTGCCACCAAGCCTGGCTAATTTTTGTATTTTTAGTAGAGACGGGGTTTCACTATGTTGGCCAGGCTGGTCCTGAACTCCAGACCTCAGGTGATCCACCTGCCTCAGCCTCCCAAAGTGCTGGGATTACAGGTGTGAACCGATGGCTTCTTAAAAGACTGTCTACTCAACAGTGACTCACTGAGTAACTTGCCCTTGGCTCTTCAGCCTCTCACTTGACAATATGACCATCACACGGGTCCATGTACAGTGGTAATGTCCAAATTCACTATCTCTAATTGAATTTTCAGTGGTCTGCTATGTAGCTACACCTAAATGATGGATAAACCATGGCCTTACCCAGACACACCTCTCTCCTCTCCCATACTTCCCCACCTACTGTGTTTTCTATTTCTGCACGGAGTAGTTCTCAAAGTGTGGTCCCTGAACCAGCAACATCAGCACCACCTGGGAACTTCTTAAAGTCAGAGGGGTGGGGTTTAGAAACCTGTGTTTTTCTTTCTTTCGTAGATGGAGTTTAGCTCTTGTTGCCCAGGCTGGAGTGCAATAGCACGATCTCAGCTCACTGCAACCTCTGCCTCCCGGGTTCAAGCGATTCTCCTGCCTCAGCTTCCCAAGTAGCTGGGATTACAGGTGTGTGCCACCACACTCAGCTATATTTTTTTTGTATTTTTAGTAGAGAAGGGGTTTCGCCATGTTGGCCAGGCTGGTCTTGAACTCCTGACCTCAGGTGATCTGCTGCCTCGGCCTCCCAAAATGCTGGGATTACAGACATAAGCCACCATGCCCAGCCAGAAACCTGTTTAAACAAGTCCTCCAGGAGATTCTCATGCACACGGAAGGTTGAAAACCACTGTCCTAATGGAACCACCATCCCTCTTTTATTCAGGCTCAAACTGTAAGTGTCCTCATCCTTTTGTCATTTCCTCCCTTTCTCTTATCCCATTCCTTGCACATTAAGTGATTTCCCAAATCCTGTCCGTTCACATCTTTAGCATAGGCTGAATCCATTTCCTTCCTCACTATTCCTTCAGGTTCACATTAATTTAGACTACTGCAAAAACTCATTAAGTCTTCTCCCTGCCATGGTGGTGTGGGGTCCTGCTTCCACTGCTTACATTTTTTCCTGATATATTTGCCAACGTTCAATACTACTCACCAATAATCTCTACGTTTTACAAAAGGTTTACTGGGCTCCAGGCTCTACGCTGTGCCAAGTATTTCTTCATGAACTCCACATAATCAGCCTGTGAGGGAGTCAGAGTCAGCCTCATTTCATAGAGAACTGACTTGCCTACGGTCACCCAAAACCAAGATTTGAAATCATCTCAATTTGTCCTAACCCCATGGGTTAACCACTGCACACCACGCTCTACCCAACCCAACCCATAAAACTACTTATAAAAAGCCAACTCAGCCTTGTTTTAAGACCTTCTGTATAGTCTGGCCCCCAAATATCTTTTTGTGGTCTCCTATCACTTCCCTTCACTCACCTACACAGAATTATTTATGGCTTCCTATACACACCACTCAAGGCTTTTCCTCATTTGTTCCATCCACTTGAAACACTCTCCCATAAACACCTACAGTTCTTTATCCAGCCCTAGGGTATAGTGTTCTGTGACATCTTCTCAATTTACTAAACAGGACTCCTCTTAAAGAAGAGTGGAATCTATATTTCACTCATCTTAGTATCTCTCCAGCTCTTTGCAAAAACAACAACAACAACAAACCCAGAAAACTCTGGTAAGTAATTCTGGGTGATTTTATGATTTACTCCCTTATTACAGCCTCCCCTTCCTCCCTGACTTCTTGATCTCTCAGACATCACGTCCTGCATATCAAAAAACCAGGAGTTTCCAGCCTTAGCATGCCACTTTTGAAAACTCATTGAACAGACTACTGACATTTAATTGTTGAACTGGGAATGGCATTTATTTTCATTTACTTTTTCTCCTAAAATGTAGAATGTATAGATAGGATGTATAGATATGTGTGCTGTGTGTGTGTGTGTAGATATAAATAATTCTAGTTCAGTCTTGTAGTTGAGGTTTTATTAATTTATGTTTAAAATTCCTTACATTTGGGAAAGCCCTAGTAGTCAAATAAATATTGAGGAAAAGAGATATCACAAGGAAAATGGATAGTTGGAGGAGTGTAAGCTGTAGTTGTCAATGACAACCATTGCTATCATTTTCCAACAAGGTAGTTATTTGGTAGAATTAATGTCAAAAACACGGTGAGATTTTCTTTAAAATGTAATGCCTTGAATATTTGATTAGCTTTAAACCTTAAGAAATTACAAAAACTAGTAATGACTTAACATGAACAATTTGGGTTTTATATATAAATATATATATATATATTTCAAAATTATTAAGACCAATGATGCATATCACCTAATGTTAGATGCTTATTTGGGGGTTAATTGACTACACAGTATATGATAACAGTCCACATAAATCATTATTTGCTGAAATGGAAAACCAAAAGAATAAATGACCAATTTTCTCCTTCCTCTACGTAGACTAGTTAATGAAAACACAGTAAAAAATATAAAAATGATAAGAGAAACAACAAGGCTAAATAAACTTAACCTTCTATTCCTCAGTAGATGTAATAAATTGCACTACAGAATAGGAGACTTATTTTAAAAATTACTAATTTAAGGTTTGGCTAGCAAGTTAATGAAATCTAATGAGAATGAAAACAAATACCACCTAACACAGGAAGATTTTTTCTTAAGATTATACTAGGTTTACTTTTACAATTGTCCGCAGATATTCTGTGGCTTAATGTGTGTGTGGGTGGCAGGGGTACTAGAATTAGAAAACATATTTATTAGTTATGCCCTAGTCAATTAAATGGTTCCTTGGGAATGCTGGGTAGCTGGCTCAAGAGGTACAAGTGTTCAAAATTTTTGTCTTAACTTTTTTCATGTTATCTGTATGGTTTCAATAATATCATCATTCCTTTCTAAACTTCCAGAAATTATCGTGGGCTTCTTGGGAAAGAAGGTTAAGAAAGATCAATGTATTATTGATAACCATAAGCCATAGCTAACCTATAAGGAATATTAAAGCTGTAGGAGAGCTCAGGCACATCTAGCTACAGGCTGAGTCCAACCTCAGCGCATACACATCCAGAATAAAGCCCTGATTTCAGTCTTTGGGTCCACAAGTGCTCTGTTCCTTGTGCTTCCATATTTGATGTCCCTGTTTTTCTCTGACTCTCCTGCTTTCTCCCTAACATTTGGCTCCTTCCACCTATATATAAAAGCAATTTTATTTTTCGTTATCCTTATTGAATATCTGCATACTCCCTGTTTACCAAAAAAAAAGCAGACAAGTAATGTTACTTCTTACTTGTGTTAGATCTATAGGGCAGAAAAGGAAAAAAAAAAAAAAAGGAAAAAAGAAGAAGAAAAAGAAGTTCCAGATTTGAATATATACGTTGTTCAGACTAATTTATTTGACCAAAAGAATCTTTAAATTGCCATATTGAGAATTATTTTTCTCTTGCATAAAATACATCCTCCCTTATGAAGAAATATATTTGCTTATGTTTGGAATGGGCACAATTTAATATCAAATGTCTAACTTTCCTTTTAAGTCATAACAAAAATAATTTCAGGCAGTACTGAATGAATGCCATCTGTGGGTCGGGCACTCTATTTATATTTTCTCTAATCCTTAAAAAGCAACACAGTTTTGAATTGAGCAATCCTAAAATGGGAGGGGCAAAGTAAATGACTTGCCCAAGGTCACACGAATTAGTAAGTGAAGAGTTGGACTGAAATTCTAAATTCTTGCTCTTTCCATTATAGGAAGCTGAAAAATTAAGGTTATGTCATTTTCTGTTGCTAAAGGTTATGTTTAGAACTGTAATTGACTTTATTACTTCAAAACATTCTTCTCAAATCAAATAAAACCCTGCAATTTAATAAGAATTAAAGAGCCAGATGCAAGTATACGTGGGAACTTAACTAATGACAAAGGGGAAATTTCATTCAATGGGAAAAGAACTGCTGTTGTTAAGTAGAGAAAACAAAGCTAGATTACCACCTCTAACTATACACACACATGCACACACTGCTCACTTTCATTAGTAAGGAAACAGAAAATCAAATAACAATGAGATGTCATTTTTTATCATACTGGCAAACATTTAAAAAAGCGGTTAACAGCCAGGGCTGGTGAGGAACTGGGGGGAAATGGGCACTTACACGTACTGTTCATGGGAGTGGGATCTGCTATAACACTTTGAGGAAACAATCTGGTAATACCTATTAAAATTAAAAAGCCATATTCCTCATTCCCTGCCATCCCCACTTGGAAATCTAGTCTACAGAAATAAAAGCAATGGTATATATTAAACAGTAATTGCAGCATCATTTGAAACAATTTGAATGTCCATCCACATAGCAATATTGTAACAAACGATGGCATCTCCATTCTACAGCATACTATATGTCCTTATTCAAAAGAATGAGTTGGACTCTTATCTGTTGCTTCAGAAGGACCATTATATATGATTATGTTAAAAAGTCAACTGAAGAACTGAGTAAAACACAACAAAATTTAAAAACCCAAAGCCTACATAGGTTTGTTTGAACACAGACACAACTGTGAATGAGACACAGCAGATCAGTATGATTGGTCACCGCAGAAGGGTGACCAATCTATTTATACTTTTATATTACATTATTATATTATTTTATATTTACAATTATTTACACTTTTATATTATCTCTTTTAATTGTATCACTTGTTACAACACAATTTCTGTAATTAAAATTGAATTCAGAAAATTAAGCAGAAAGAAAAGAAAAGACACGAAGTATTATTTGCATGTACCAGGACAGACCTGCTGAGGAAACTGTCAATTCCTCGAACGCGGTATTCTGATTGAGTGGACAACTGATATTTTTGCTTTTCTGAAGCCATTAAAGTATGCTAACAGTGTTCAATAATATTCCAATAACCTATTATGGCCTATTCTAACAATTGGAAACAACACATCAGATTCGAAAGTACATAGCATTGGTGACGCTATGAAGAAATGGTGTAGCAGGAATGTAAACTAGTATAAACTCTTGGTGGGGCAATTTAACAATACCAAAAAAAAGGTAAATATTACATACCTACCTGTTGTCCCATTAGTTCCAATGCTGAGGTTGTGATATACTTGGAAAAGTACACAAAACCAACCAATCAAATAAAACTGGAAACAACCCAATAATCATCAAAATGGGAATAGCTAAATATATACATACATCTACATAATAGGATTCCATGCAATTGCTAGAAACGATTGAAGTAAATCCAAATGTGCTGATACAGAATATGTTTAAGAAAGATTATGCAGGAAAATAAAGCCAGGCAGTTGTTTTTAAAACGACATCTATGCTAGAATATGCAGAAATAAATTTTTTCTTGATGTATACTCAAAAAACTTAACTTTAGAGGAAGTTTTAACCTTTGGGAAATGGGACTGGATGCCTGTAGGGTGGCCTACTTTTCATTTTATACTTCTGAGTATTTAATTCCCTCTACCTTGGGCATTTATTTTTGTTATTAATTTTTGTAAATAAAATAGAGTAAGAGTTGTTTGCTTACGTAAAACCACACTACAATCCCAATTTTTACTAATAGTTAAATGTTCCAATTCTGACCTATCAAAGAAAATATTTTAAGAATTAATTTTCATGAAGGGCATGAAATATATAACATCTTAAATATATATGCTGTAAAATGAACTGTTTGCTTTAATAGATTCTACTGTATGTATTTCTCTGGAAACTCCACAGGATTTAATAAAGAACTGGTATCTTTAGAAAGATGCTTTTTGGCTTACTCTATGGTTTTAATTAATTTCTTCCATAAATTGCTAATCAGTAAGGAAGGAAAGAGCAATTGATAATCAACCGTAATCTTATATCTACCTAATCATTCTTAAAAATTTTATATAAATATGCTTTGAAAATAAAACATGCAAGAGGACCCAATTAAATTTTGAATCATGTTAGGGCTGAATCACTTAGATACCATGTATCACATGGTAAATTTTTCATTTGATAAACAAATAGTTTGAAAGAGTAATCATTCTTTTGTAATACATAATTTTGATTAGGTATTCAAAGTAGACATGATGTTTTAAACAGGTGATGATATATGTATATATTTTTACTGTGACAAAATATATGCTAACAAAATGTAACACTTTAACCATTTTTAATTGTACAGGGCTTTAAGTATATTCACATTGTTGTGCAACCATCACCATCATCCATCTCCAGAACTTTTTCATCATCCCAAACTGAAAAAACAACTCCCAGTTACCTCTTCTACCCAGCCTCTGGCAACCACCACTGTGCTTTCTGTCTCTATGAATTCGACTACTCTAGGCACCTTGTACAAATGAAATTATGTATATACTATTTGTCTTTTTGTGATTGGCATTATTTCACTTAGCATAATGTCCTCAAGGTTTACAGAATTTACTTCCTTTTTAAGGATAAATATTCCATCGCAATATATATGCCACATTTTGTTTATCCATTCATCTGTCAATGGACTGTCAATAGAAACAACTTGTCATTAAAAACAACTTGGGTTATTTTTATGTATTTTTTTGAAGTCCCAAAAGTCTATACAAAACTTAAGCTAAATTCTGCAACAAAACATATCTTAAAATTCATATTTATATTTTCTCCTCCCCTGGCTTCTTTTCCCGTCAAGAAACTACTGACTTTCACAAAATTCAATAGTGAAAGGTCTTATCTCCCAGGATGAAAACAGTTCTATGACTTTTTGTTCTGTAATTTAAACGACTGACTTGATTATGAGAACACTTGGACACAGGGTGGGGAGCATCACACACCGGGGCCTGTCGGGGGGTGGGGGGCTGGGGGGAGGGATGGCATTGGGAGAAATACCTAATGTTGATGGATGCAGCAAACCAACATGTCATATGTATACCTATGTAACAAACCAGCATGTTGTGCACATGTACCCTAAAACTTAAATTAAAAAAAAAAAAGACTGATTTGATTATACATTCATTTGTTTAAACACTGCAATGGGTAGAGAGAAAGAGGGAAAGGCAGAGGCAACACCAGTGCCTGCGCTCCACAATCATAACAAAGTGCGACGAGCACTCATGTAACCTGGGAAGTCAGCCTGGGGCCACAGAGCAGAGGTGGTCTAAATTAGATATGAAGTTTCTCTTCAAGGAAGTCGGGGAATTGGATTAAAACATTCAAGCTGAAGGGTCAAAACAAATCCCTGTTTTAAGATGCCAAATAAAAGTAGGCACCTAGAAAGTCAGTGAACATGAACAAACTGCGTGGTGCTGATGAGACCACAGGGCTTGGCATCCATTCCCCATTAGTTCAACAAGGCAACACCATCTGCATTGCTGGCTGCTGAAATGATCAAAAGACCTAAGGTGTGTGAGAGCTTTAACAAGCTTTCGGGCCCCATACAAAACTTCTTACCACAGATTTTTGTTCTAATATCCTAGAGCAGCAGTAGGCAAACTTTTTCTAGAAAAGGCCAGATACACAGTAAATATTTTAGGCTTTGTGGACCATAGCACAGGTCTGTGTCACAACTACTCACCTTTGACCTGGGAGTGCAAAAGCAGTCATAAACATAAATGACGAGTGTGGCTGTGTTCCAGTAAGATTTTATAATATATATGGAAACCGAAATTTGATTTCATCTAATTTTCAGGCGTCATCAAATATTCTGCCTTTGATTATTTTTTAACCATTAAAAATTGTATAAAACATTCTTAGCTTGCAGGCTATAAAAAACAGGCGAGGGTCAGATTCAGCCGGTAGGCCACCTGTCCTGTAGTTTAACAACTTGTAAGCCTCTTTAAAGGCATACGATTTGACAAAGATTAGAACAAATATGGAAGGATTATAGGATTTTGGTATCAACTTGGATCTGATGCTAGGCTCTGTCACTTACTAGCTATATAATATTAGACAAGTCACTTAAACATCTGTAAACCCCAGTTTAATCACTTGTAAAATGGGAGTAACAACCACATCAGGAGTTGGATGTGAAGTACATGAACAAAATGCTAAATGCTGTGAGCTATTTTTTAAAGAGTTAGGCATGATAAAGTAAAAAATAAAATTTTATTTTTTTAATATACCACGTTCTTTCCTAAGAGGTTCACTTGCCAAAAATTTGGAAATATATTTTCATTTCCTAAGTAGAGAAAAAAAAATGAAGTAATTTCTGCCATAGACAGATGCCTTGGATTCCATTTTTACTAAGCTCTTAGCATTGTACAATGTTATCATGACACTTAGTTAATAATTTACCTCTTTTATCTTCTGATCATATTCTGTTCTCAATAACCCTTTTTTGTTCTCAATGTTATTTTTTGTTCTTTCCTCTTAAACTTCATATACAGAAGATCCATTTTTTTTTTACATAAAATCACAAGAAGGAAGTAGTGGCTGAAGCACCACTCATGACAAATGAGTGAGAAAAATAGTGGTTCCTTTTTGCTACAGCCATAATGCTCTATTTATTTAATTTCAAAGCAAGAAATTTACACAAATTAGGCACTCTTACAACCCTTACAAAATTAAAATGCATGATTTCTTTATATAGCCAGCCTGCAGATAGCAAAATATCAATGCCAGCCAGGCACGGTGGCTCACGCCTGTAATCCTAGCACTTTGGGAGGCTGAGGCGGGCAGATCACTTGAGGTCAGGAGTTCAAGACCACCCTGGCCAACATGGTAAAACCCTTTCTCTACTAAAAATACAAAAATTAGCCAGGCGTGGTGGTGCATGACTGTAATCCCAGCTACTCGGGACGCTGAGGCAGGAGAATCACTTGAATCCAGGAGGTGGAGGTTGCAGTGAGCCAAGATCGCGCTACTGCACTCCAGCCTGGGAGAAAGAGTGAGAGTCTGCCTCAAAAAAAAAAAAGGGCCAGTACAGGGATGGTGGGTACATTTGTGTTGCTCTTTAATATTCAGATACTGATTTAAAGCAACCCAAAGTCTTAATTCAGTATTTCCCATCATATTACTCTTAAGAAATTCCTTTCCTTTGTCTATTTTATGAAAATACTAAAAAACAAAAAAAACTGTGCCCTTGTTTTCTGAAGGTACTCTGGGCAGTTTTCATGGTAACAATTCCCTATCTCCAGTTAATACACAGGAAAAGATCAAGCTTACTTCCATAACTGTCTTCTGTCCTTCCAGAAGCAGGAAGCCGCAATTGCAAGAGAATGCCATCTCTAAACTGAATGCTTGGTGTAAGTCCTCTGCAGAGTGCCAGGCTAGGTCAGGGCTCCTGCGTAGGGCTTGAGGCTCCTGTAAGCAGAGGCCAGCACACTGGCCCATACCCTCCCCAGGGATATCATCAACCTTAATGCCTGGGACAGTGCCTGCCTGCCTCCCTCAGGCATGTGTGTTAACAGGGTTAGAAGACTGGGTCCCTTTGGAAAGAAAGGACAACACAGTCTACCACCGAGACCCACAACCTTCTGAATTCATCAGCAAAGTGAATAAAGGGGCTGTAGAAAGGATCACCACAGAGCAAGCTATGGGTTGATCCCAATTCTCTTGGGCCTAGTGGTGAGAAAAGTGGATCTGTGAACAGGGCAAGGAACCATAAAGGAATCAATACTTCACTGGGCAATTTTTGCTCTTCACAAGAAATATCCTAGGATCCTTACAACTCACACTGGAGCCTGAAATCTAAAAACAGACAAGGCCTTCCATTCACGAGAGTCTGCGGTTTCCCACAAAAGATAAAGAGAAAAAACTAACCCAACATCCTACATACCAGGTGAGACTTTTCTCTGAAGTACCACCAATGTAGCTGTGGCCAGCTTTTTCCAAAGTCCTCCCATTCACTCAGGAGGCACCATGGTTTCCAAAGGGAAACCTTCTACTGAAGCACTGACCCTGATCCTCCCTTACTCATTTTGCTTGGGGACCTCCTAAACTACTCAGAACTTCCGCAGCCTGCAAGAGTACCCACTCCCTGTACCCATGACACCTTCACCTTCTCCTCCTCTTTATGTATTTCCACATTCAGCCTGACCATCGCATCACTCTCTTGACAGCACCCCAATTCCCCAGTCCTTTACTTCAGACAGTTCCTGTTTCCCTTTCCAGACACACTTATTTCAAGGGCTCTCCGCTTATTCAGGTCTCATTTTCTCTTCAACTCTGTCATCTGGCTGCTGCTCTAAACTCTGTACCAACTGTTCTCTCCAAGGTTACTAACCATTTCTTGGTGGCTACATCCAAAAGGCACTTTTCCGTTCTCCATCTATCTACCCTGACCTTTCTGCATCCTTCAAAATCACTGATGACTTCCTCCTTGACATTCATCCTTCCTTTGGCTTCACAGATATCACCTTCTATTTTTTGCCCACCCTGCCTCCTCTGGCTATACTGTCTCCTTCATAGAATCCTGTTCCTTCCCCACCTCTTGTAAATACTGCTTTTTCCAGTTTTCTACTTGCTCTAGACATTTTCCCTAGGTGAGTCCCTCAATAATAATAGTGATAGTAGAATCAGCCGAAATGTACTAAAAGCATGTACTATGTGCTGTTATTCTAAGCCTTTAAATCAAATTGATTGAAAGGCAATGATATCTCTGTAATTGTGCCTATGAAGTAGGAACTGTTAACTTATTATTCAGAGGAGATAGAGCCACAGTCATATGGTGCACAGGGGAAAGAATGGGGACTAGATTCCCTGAGGATCACCCTAGGGCCTGTGTTCTTCATGCCTCTGCTGCTCCCATGGCTTCAAGTAACAACTATGTGGTTGTGGATCTCATATCGACAACTTTGACCTAGATCTTCCTGACCAAGGTCCAAGTCCATGCGTCCAGCTATCTAATGGGTCTCTTCTTGGGGATGATCCACAATCACCTCAAGGTACACACATGCAGAACATCAGTTTACTCTCACAAATTCTAGCAATCTGTAACCAGCTGCCTTCTTCAAACCCAAGCATCCTCTTAGATAGCTCCATCACCTTCCACACACAAACGTAAACAGGTCCTTTTCCATCTCTCATTCTCCTTGGATCTAAACCTAAGTTATCACTTTACTATACATCTGTGACACTTATCTTTTAAAATGAACTAAAGCATTACAATAAAAACAAAGCATTTTAATAGTATTATGTTACGAATGACATAAATATCAAACAACAGGTAAAAATACAGGATCTGGCAAAACTTGGCATTTTCTCAGCAGCACACATTAAGTTCACTTGAAAAACACTGTGTTTTAAAATAGCATGTACTTAGCTGGATTTAAGAACAGCAATATTTTCACTGCAAAGGCTTCTAGGATGACTTTAGTCCCAGAAACCTTGCATGTATATAATTCAGGACAGTATATAGAATGACTTGATGTTTTCTGGTTCACTACCCCAGCTCATTCATTCATACAACTACAATTTATGATAAAGTCAAATTTTAGCCATTCCCTTACATTTCCTCCTGTGTTTTCAGTAAGTCTACATCTGACACAGACTCATGTAAGGTATCATGATAATAGTATTACTGGCTATTATTTATTAAGTGCATACAATGAGCCACATACTATATACTAAGGCTTTCTATGCATATCAAAAGTGTGAATATAACCAATACCCAATGAATAATTTCTATGGGATAGGCATCTTTTATTTAAATTCTACAATAACCCCACGAGGAATATATTACTATTAATCTCATTTTACAGGTGTAGATCATGAATGTCTAAGGTTACACCAAGTAGATGACATGACAGGGATATGCAGTTAGAAGGTGTGACTCCAGAGTTGATGCTCTTTATCACTCTGTCTTTCAGCCCCATGCCATGATCTTCAGGGTGTGGAAATGAAATTGATTTCAAGGTGGAGGGGGCAAGATAATAATCTCTTAAAAACAATATAAGCCTAAGTAATCCAACAGAGGTCTCACTACCTGGCTTTACTCTGAAGTGATCATCTCCTTCAATTTAATAACTGACTCATAAGCCTTTCTTTGACATTATCTAAATACAATGGCAGTACCAAACAGGGATGGTCTGCAACAATTATCACAGCTGCCAAAGTTCCAGGGAAGTAGCTGTGGGTGCAGAAAATCTAGTTTGCAGGGTTTTAGAGATTATCATCTTCACAGTTTCTCATCTGATAAACAGTGCCTTCTATGACATCCAGCATCCGTTACAGTGAGAAAGTAATATCTTTGGCATATCTTAAGACTCCTGGGATCAGAAACAAGAATTGGTAAGTACAAGTTAAAAAAAAAAAAAAAAAGAGAGAAAGAGCCACAATGCTTCATTTATCTATCCGTATTTCTCCATTCTGGATTTTCTATGAGTTCTGTTTTTAAGCTCATTTTTGTCAATATATCTGATTGAGAAAGATACCAAACAAGTCCCAGGTGAGACTGCACCATAGCAACAGGCTTGCCAGGAAATTCTTTGGGGAGCAGAATCTCAGAAAAGTATTTGATTGCCTCTTCACACTCTTGATTACAACACACCGAGCTGTTAAACTAAATTGTAAGCCCTTAGTGCACTGAATGAACTTTAAAAACTAAACTACCCGATATGAAGATATTTTTCACACATACAATCACACTGAGATGTGTTTAATTGTTTGTAGCCCATTTCCCTCTTATTTAGAAAATAAGGCAGACATCTTTAAGCTATTTCAAAACTTGCCAATGTCACAGTGTAATAATGTGATAAATAAGACATTGCCCTTTATCACTAGTAAATATTGAATCTTGGCTCTAATTCATAAATGTCTTTAATCGTTCACTGTTAATTATGACAGAATATAAATGCCCTGTCTTTAGAATTTGATCAAGAGTTTTAAAGTATCTTGAGTTAGACCAGCAGTGGCCAAAATAAGCAAGCTATGGAAAAAACCAAGCTCAGTCTCAGTGTAGATTATACTTGGACTTGGCCTATTAGCTCAGCTGGGATGGTATTTTGAGAACAAACAAAAAAACAGGCCACAGAAGAAAAAACCAGTTTATGTCTGTGGGTTGTACAACTCAAACTGTCAGCCACCCTACGAATTATATCATGATTAAAAGTGAGACCAGGTGAGGATACAGGTGGCATGGACAAAACCCATGACAATCAGAAAATCAACCAAAGGCAAATCCAGATGAGTGTGAAGTACTATTACCATCCATCTTCACATCCAAATACAAGACATTTAACAAACATTTCCCACACTTGGGTATAAATTGTGTTGCACGCAGTAAAACATTTCAGAAATATTTAAATCAAAGAACAGAGAAGCATTTATGTAAGGCTATTTTTATACAACCAATTCTTAGTTATTGATGCTAATAGAGCTATCCAGTGGTGTGTGTCTACTCCAAATTATTTACACTTATATTTGTAGTGCAGAGTATGATGTTTCTGTAGCAGATCTAATTACATTTTGCTTTATTATTAAGATGAGCTAACATTTCTTTAATATACACATGTATGGGAAAGGTGGTGTCCCTAAAGCCTGCTAGGCAGGAGAATAGCTGGCTCACAATTACAAAGACACCACAGACAGGCTTCAGAGAAAAAGAACGGACTGAACAACTCAAACCTTAATTACTTTATAAGCACTCATAATTTACATAAGACTGGTACAGGTCACTAGGTATTGGTACAGATCATTTTTGCTGATGTTGCATGTCGCCTTCTTAGGAGCCTGGGAAGCTTCCTCAACTACCTGGAGAACAATTAGAAAATATCATTTCACTAAATAAAACATGTACTAATGTTTAAACATGGCTTTTAAGAAGAGATATATTCTTTGGAAGCTATTCATATTAAAATATTCAGGATTATTTATTTTAAATAAGTAAATAGCAAATAATCATAATAGAAACATGCACTGTGCAAGTATTATGTAGTGGACCCCTGTTGTTCTTGCTACCTAACATCTTTGTACCTTTCTTCTAGGTGTGGCATTTTGATTTTTATCTAAAGAAACTACCTTCCCTATTCTTGGGCCGTAAGAGTTTGGTATATTAAGAGTAGGGTTGCTCGAGGTATAGAGAAAGTGGCAAGACCAATGGATAGCAATTTTTGATGAAGAATCATTTCTGGCAGGGCGCAGTGGCTCACGCCTGCAATCCCAGCACTTTGGGAGGCTGACGCAGGTGGATCACGAGGTCAGGAGATCGAGACCATCCTGGCTAACACGGTGAAACCCCGTCTTTACTAAAAATACAAAAAATTAGCCGGGCATGGTGGCGGGCGCCTGTAGTGCCAGCTACTCGGGAGGCTGAGACAGGAGAATGGCGTGAACCTGGAAGGCGGAGCTTGCAGTGAGCCAAGATTGCACCACTGCACTCCAGCCTGGGCAACAGAGCTAGACTCCGTCTCAAAAAAAAAAAAAAAAAAAAAAAAGAATTATTTCTGAGTGAATACTAAGAAAGTGAACTGAAGGACAGGAGTTTGTGGCCTAAGAATATAATGTCTAAAGGAAATGCAAGATGAGAAAGCCAAGGGACTGCCCTACCAGAGACTGGATGGGCTGTCTAGGTAGATACTGAAGTCACCTGGAGACCCACAGCAGGAGGTGAACTGGAGAAGGCGGCCATGAGCTAAATCTTCAGCGAATGACAGTGAGTGCCAGAAGGCTACTGAATGTCAGGAGAGAGGAGGAACCATGGTAAAGCCAGGCATGGAAGTCTCAAAGGAGCCAGGGACGTGTAAAGGCAGGCAACAACCGGGGGGCAAGGAGAATGCTGACCCCACCTACTTAGCTTGAGAACACAGAGGGCAGGAGAATAACCAGATGTTAAAGAAATAAATTCATGTCTGTCCCATGTCCCAAATATATGCAACCCATTCCAACATCTCCAAAAGTCTCAAACCATTACAGCATCAACTAGAAGGGTCAAATCTCACATAAATTTCATCACTCAAAAATCCCAAATCTCATCATCTAAACATCCAAATCAGGTACACGGGAGACTTGAGTATAATACATCCTGGAGCAAAATTCTTCTCCAACTATTGATTCTGTGAAGCTAAAAGATAAGTTATCTGCTTCCAAAATACAGTGGTGGGATAGACACAGGATAATAGTTATGACACTCCCATTCCAAAAGGAAAAAAAAATGGAAAGAATAAAGGAGTCACCTTTCCCAAATAATTTCAAAACCCAGCGGGACAAGGTTTAAAGTCTGAGACTATGACTCTAGGCCAAAGCTGTATCCTTGAAGTCATTTTTCCTTTTCTTTAAGGGTACCACATATTTGCAACTGAGCACTGTTCTGACAATCCTGTACAGTTTGGGAAGTCTAACAGCTTTCCTATATTTCAACCTGTCTCTGTCCTTTTCAGTTCAAGCTGGCAGCATTTTTGCTGATACAACATTTTCAAAAAACTTGTGGGTTTCCTGTGTATTTGTGCCATTAAACAAGTGGGTCCTCCACAGATCTTCCCTGGAAAATTTCATCTCCACTCCTGATTTCTGCTGAGTCACATGCCTGATATCTTCAGCACTAGTCAAAGGTTATCTAGTTACATCCTTGGCGTTCTCTCTGGAGCACTTTCCTAAAAGTGAATCTCCTAATTTTACCATTTTTTTGCAACCTGGATAGGCTGAGAATTTTCCAAATTATCAAACTGTGATTCATTTTTGCTTGAGAGGTTTCCCCTTGATTTGTTTTTCCTCTCACATTTTGTTATTAGCAGCAAGAAGAAACCAGGCTGTACCTTCTACGCTCTGCTTGGAAATCTCTTTACCTAAATATCCTAGTCCATCATTTACATGCTTTCTACAGGACTGGGAGAGACAATTCAGCTAAGTTTTCTACCAGTATTGGCATATCTTGTTTCACTGCACTTCGCTTCATTACTCTCTGTGGCTATCGCATCTTTTACAAATTGAAGGTCTGTGGAAACCCTGAGTTGAGCAAGTCTACTGGCACATTTTTTTCCAACAATATGTGCTTATTTCACTAGCATTTTTAGCAATACAGTTTTAAATTAAGGCATGTACATTGGTTTTTAGACATAAGGCATGTACATTGGTTTTTAGACATAAGGTAATAGACTACAGTATAGTGTAAACATAACTTTTATGTGCACTGGGAAACCAAAAAAATTTATGTCTCACTTTATTGGAATATTAGCTTTATTGCGGTGGTCTGGTACTGAACCAGTATCACCAAGGTATGCCTGTAAATATTAAGAATCACCTTTCTTTCCTCTAGTTTCCAATTACGTATTCCTCATTTCCTTCTGAGCTCTCACCAGAACCACCTTTAATACCCACATTTCTACCAACGTTTTGTTTAAAGCAATCTAGGCTTTCCCTATCATGGGGCTAAAAATTATTCCAGACTCTACCCATTATCCAATTCCACAGCAATTCCACATTTTTAGGTATTTGTTACAGCAGACTCCCCTTCCTGATGCCAAACTCTGTAGTAGCATCCTACGGCTGCTATAACGAATCACCACAAACCTGGTGGAATAGAACAACAAAAATTTATTCTCACAGTTCTAGAAACTAGAAATCAGAAATCAGTTTCACTGGGCTGAAATCAAGGTGTAAGCTGGGACGTACTCATTCCAGAGGCTGTAGGGAAAAACCTCTTCTTTGCCCCTTACAGGCTCTGGGGACAGCTGGCATTCCCTGGCTTGCAGCCACATCACTCCAATCCCTGCCTCCACCTTCACAGAGCCTTCTCGTGTGTGTGTCCCTCTCTGCCTCTCTCATAGACAGATACTTGTGATGGCATTTAGAACTCACCTGGATAATCCAGGATAATCTCCCCATCTCATGATTTTTTAACTTATTTACACCCATAAAGTTTTGAAATAAGGTAACGTTTATAGGCTCCAAGCGTTGGGATAATAAATCTCTGGGGAGGAGAGCATTATTCTGCCTCCCACAATCACAGTTTAGAGAGACAGCATATTAATTTATAATAAGACTATCCTGTCTATAAAAAAGTTATAGTTGTTTCAAAATTACTACTTAATATCACAAAAGCTGCAAAATTACTTTTCTGAAGCTAATATGTAAATGTGAGATACTTATTTTGATTTTTTCACTTACGAATAAGTATAATTAACTTTTAAACATAATTTTAAAAATGAGGTTGATGGTACAGCTAAGTAGAATAAGTACTGGTAAATTAGCAAATATAAATAGTTGCAAAGATTTAAAAAATACTTCTGCATAAAGTAAAAATATTTTAGAAACAGATATGCCTTTATTTTAGAAATTACTCCTTAGGAAAATATTATTTTCCCTTAGGAGTTAGAGTAAATAAATGGCTGTTATCTCTTTTAACTCTTGGTTATGTTTCAGTCTTTAGGTTGAGGAAGGGCGAGGGTGATTGAATACCAGAAGGGAGAATGCTGACTGAGATGGTTTTAGTAGAGCAACAGGCAGCTAAGTTTCTGTCAATATGATCAATTACCTTGGGAATCGCTTCACAGTCTAGCAATTGGCGCCCCCACTTGCACTGTCCACTACAGGGAAGAGGGAAGATTCAGAGAGGCAATGGTAATGCTAATTAATGTTTTTTTCTCTAACAACCTAGAAGCAAACAGTTTGGGGTTTTCTGTCTAGAGCTTTAATGGCCAAATAAAACTGTGTGCCTATTTAATAGCTCTAATTACTTTTATAAAGTTGACCCAAAGACCACAGGTCTGATAGGATTCTTATTATTCTTTTCCACGTAAGCCTAAAAGCAAATCAGAGTTACATTACAGAATAATAATTAATACTTAATAGTGAAAATAATAATGACAACTAAGTAACTGTATTTGTAAAATCTTATTCTAAAAATGGTGATTCATGCATAGTAATTTGAATATATGGTCACATATTTTATATTAAAAAACATAAATAACACAGCAAGGCAATGTAGTCTTCTTTCTCTGTTATGTGTATCTTTAAAAGGCCAGGTTGCCTAGGTTGTAAATTCCCAGAAGGGCACCACATTTGTTTCCCAGACATTTATAAGCTTTCTCTCAAATTATTCATTTTGTAATTCTAAACTAACAATAAATATTACTTCGTAAATGTACCTAAATCAATAAATGTCCAATCCTGCACAAATGTAAAATCCACAATTTGAGAACTTGAGTGATAAAAAAGTTTCAAACACTGTTTCTCACTGGGACACAGAATTGCAGGAATTCTCCATTAAGTCTGAGAAGCAGACAGGCCCCACCAGTCTATCAGAACAGACAGTGTCTTACATTAACATGATCCCAAGTTGCCACCTTTGCTGAGAGTGCAGCCAAACAGCAGGACTAGAAATCACACCCCATTAGGGAGTCAGCCCTGGTGGCAAAGTGCTTGTTGGGTCACACTGTGTTTGTCCAAGGACTCACAACCACCGTTTGAAAACTGCTTTACAGAACATTTTCTGGGGTGATGAAAATGTTGTATATATTGATTATGGTTACATGACTACATTCATTTGTCAAAACTCATTAAATTTTATTTTACATAAATTATACCTCAGTAAGCTTGCCTTTAAAAACATTAACACACATGTCCATATTTTCTTTTTATTAAGTTATGACTTTGTAAGCTATAAGTGACATTCTTACAACTCTGGCAAAATACTGCTATAGATTCATTCATGAATCCACTTTGATACACATTACAAATAGACTTCTGTGTTTGAAGCAACATTTTTCCACATTAATAGATTGTTTAACTTCTTCTTGGCAGAAAAATAATGTTTTATTCTGAGAGATCTATAAATGTAACCTTCTTTAGAGAGCAGAGCCATAGATGGAGCCTCAGGAGAGTGAGATTTTGATCTTCCATCTGTGCCTGACCCTCCTATGTTGGACAATACTACTCCCATTAGTGACACTGCTATGAGATAAAATATTACTTACATTAGGTTGAATAATTTTAAAACCACAACCATGCATTTATTAGGCATAATCTTAAGTAGTTTTCACAACCTAAATGTTTTGTTTCTGTAAATTCACAGAATTTAAGCAATAATGGAAAAAAAACATGTTTTATGAAAATAAACTACTATCCCTTCAATAAAATCATCGGAATTAAATCAAGAAAACTTTTTAAACTTTTGTGAATAAATGCAAAATATGAGTGTTGGAATATTAATGACCCTTTCCATACTGGTCAACACGGAAGATTAAAATACTGGGCTATTCAGTTGAATCAATCTTTACCTCCTCCCTCTGCTTATTAAAATATTGTAAGAAAAAAAGTTCTCTGTTTTGAATTCCAAGCAGAGAGGCAATGGCACCTAACCACCTGCAGGCCCAGCAGCCCTTAGTGTGTGGAACAGCAAAGGGTGGGGAAAGAGGTCTAACTCTAGGGGTGGCGGTGGGGAGGAACATATTCAACCAAAGCACTCGTCCCTCACAGGGGCGTAGGTGAAGGGCCACTAAACGATTTCCCAAAAACTCTGAAAAATATTGTAAATAAAATTTAAAAGGATTAAAAAGCAGACTAAACTGACTCAAGCCTATTTTTTAGACATGAAATAAAATATGATCCACCCCTGTAAAAGTACCATTCTGATAATACTGAAAACTTAATTTATTTTTGGAAGGAGAATTTTTATTATTTTTATGTGCAGAAAACTCAACCGTGTACATTTAACCCAGTTTAGTGGCAAGTCCTTTAGCGTTTGCCCTCTCCAGTTTGGCAAAGCAAGCCACAGACTTGGAACCCAGGACACTGCCTCCCCAGTGATGGTGGATCTCATCATATCTATCATTGTAATTGGTCCTGATAGTTTCCACCAGCTAACCGAAGCTCCTTTGTCTTCCAAGTTAACCTGTGTGAAGGCAACAGTGGTGCAGGGTCTTCCTATGCACAGACATCCCAGGCTTGCCTTCCCCTTGATAATGCAGTCAAGGACCCCCATTTTAGGACATAAGGCAAGCAGGAAGACAACTGGCTCAATGGGATCCATGTCATGTGCGATCACCACCAGCTGAGCCTTCTTGTTCTCCAAAGGTGGTGACAATGTTAACCCCTACTCGAAGGACAGGTGGTCTCTTAATGGGGATGTTCCCTTTGCCGGCAGCTTTCTTCTCAGCCCAGGCCAAGTCTCTGCTTCTTCGCTTGCTTTGCCTCTGGTCAGTACTTATGGGCCAGCTTAAGCAGCTGAGTAGCTGCTTGGCGGTCCACGGCCGGGGTGAACTGGTTAATCGCAAGAGGCACTTTCAGCTCTGGATAGAGGACAGCTCTTTGCTGCTGCAACCTGATGTAGCAGGGGCATTTGACAAAGTGGGTTAAGATCCCATTTGGGCTAGATGTCCTATCCAATGCCAAAATTCTCAGGTCTTTTCTCAAACAGGGGATCCATCACTTTCTTGGCCTCCTGCTTCTCTGCAACAACAGGGGCCAGGGCCACCTTCTTCCCCTTGGCCTTCTTTCCTTTTGGCATCTTGGGTGGCTGGAGGAGTGAAACTTAACATTTATGGAGTTGAATAATCTAAAGGAATTTCTTCAGGGTTAACATAAAGAAGCCAAATAAAAATATTAAATTTTTTCCACAGGGTTAAAATTTTGCTTATGCACAAATTTTGTTTTTTCATAAATATGAGTATAACTGTTCCAATCTTAAAATACTCTTGAAGCATAAGATGTTATTTCCATAATCCTGGTCCTCAAACAGATGAGTCAGGCTTGATTTTATTAAAACTACCAATACAGGCTCCTTATGTTATTTCAGTAAAATTGTTTCCTGTACAGAGTACTCCACAGGCAGTTAATTGTCTGAATCCCTGTCTGCCATTCAAAAGGCTTTATCTGTAATTCTAGTCATAGTGGATTACATCGCATATATTTTTCTCCAATAGAAAAATAAATGTTAAGATGAACAAACCTAAAACAAAATTTTTATATCCAACAGCTTCACCCAGCCTCAGCACAGACTTGAACTCCGGTCTTGAGCCTTGTTGGCCGACTTCACGGAGCTTCACTCCTCAACGCTCAGCCTAATGTGTGGTCTTGTTTCTTTCACTCAGGTGTCTGCTCAAAAATATTTTATGGGTGCCCAATATTAAGCTGCATACTGGAGTTTTGTAAAACAGTGTCTATCCAAGAGTCTGTGCTCTATGGAAGCTGATAATCTAGTTTAAGCCAGGGTCTTACTGTGATTCTTAAAAACATGTTAATGTGTTTTAAAAAGTCAACTTTATTGAGATATAACTTACATGCAATAAAATGCACCCATTTTAAAGGCACAGCGTTAGGGGTTTTACTAAATGTACACAACAACGAGCCACAGCTCCAATTAGATTCAGAATATTTTGGTCATGCCACCACCCCGCAAAATTGCCTTAGCTCCTTTGCAGTACTGCCCCTCCCTTTGTTCCCCAGCAATCATGGACTTGCTTTCTGTTGTTACAGACTAATTCTGCCTGCTCTAAAATTTCTATCAATGGAGTAAATCAGTACGTACTCTTTTATGTTTGGCTTACTTCCTTCATTCAGCATATTTTTGAGATTCATCCATGGTGCATGTATCAATGGTTGGGTTCTTTTTTCTTGTTGTACGTTATGAATATAATTTATTAATTCACCCAGTGACAGACAATTAAGTGGTTTCTAGTTTGGTGGGTATTTGTGAATAACAGTGCTATGAACATTCTAGACAAGTTTTTGTGTGGACATACTTTTTCTTTTATTCTTAGGTGTGACCCAGGAGAACTGCTGGGCCATAGGGTAAATGTGTTTAACTTTACAAAAAATTGTCAAATTGTTTTCCAACATGGTTGTGCCATCTTACACTTACCACTGCCCCCCCATGGCCCAAAAATGTAAAAGTCATCTTAGGTCATAGGTGATACAAAAATAGGTGGTAGACTGAATTTAGACTGTAGGCTATAGTTTGCTCCTTCCTGCTTAAGAATTTTCTATATATACAATAATATCCTTTGTGAAAAACAGAGTTTCACTTTTCCTTTCCAGTGTGTGTACCTTCTACTTCTTATCTTACTGCATAAAAAAGAGGCCTTTTTACTTACTGTAGCCTCTCTGTGAATCCAATCCTCTGACCTTTTCTTCTCTCAACTTTGAGATTTCAGCATTTCTGCAATGCACCAGGCCTGGTTTCGTACTGTCTCTATGTCTGTAAATCACATCCCCTTGTTCTTTATCCTTAACCTGTGCCCACCTCAAAGATCCCATGCTGTTTTTCTATGCTTATCTTCTATCCTCTGAGCTGCACTGTCTGAGAGGAAATCTTGTTCTCAAAAGTGAAATTAGTTTGAATTTGACACCTCTCTTGGGCTGCCTACTGCTACATTTTTTGGCTCATGCCCTATGGTGCTACTTCTCTCAACCAAAATTTCACGTTTCTTTCCTGTGTACTGAGAAGGACAACCAAACTCCCAAATATCTCGTGATTACTTAAAAAAAGAAGATTTCAAAAGCATCAGGTTTAAATATGCAGTGCTTACTATTTGTGCCATCTAACCATCTTTACCTGGGCATTTCCTGTTTGCAGGCTTCACTCTGAAAGCAGTTACAGAAGAGACAGTTTTCATAATCTTGCAAAGAGAGTAAAGCAAAAATCTGAAGAAAAATGACGTTTGAACAAATGGAAACTATATGACAAAATAAACTGGGAAAAGAACATATGGCAAAAGACTCTAAAAAGATTAATATTTGAAATCAGTCTTTTTCATTTTATTTAATACCACTTAAAGTATACTAAAATTCTTTACTTAACTAAAATTCAGTTCAAATAAAACCCAGAACAGACACACAAATTCAGAATACATTTCAGACAGTCAAATACAAAGAATTTAATGGGCAGTATCCAAATGTCAAAAACATATTCTGGGTACTAAAGAGATACCAATTTAATCTGAATTTACATTTCATTTTCTTCAAGATTCAAACCAGCAAGAATAATTCAGTATCTACTACAACCAAAAATATGCTTCCAATTTTGAAATATTTTTAAAAGGCACTGTATATAAACCTTCCTTAAGAGAGGAACTATATGCAAGAGAAATTGAGTCTTAGAAATTACATAACAAAAGTAATCATAATTCTTGGCATTTATGAAAATATTTTACCTTCAAAGAATTTTTACAAACACTAAACTAATTAAATTATGCAATACACATGTGAAATCTCATCATCAGTTTACAATTAGGAATAACTATGGTACCAGGTTTAAATCAAGCATAAACCTAGGGGGTAAATATGCAGTTATATATGGATATAAGAATGAGTAGCTGCAATTATTCATGGATATGATGAAAAGTGACTAGAAACAGGTTTAAATAAGTGTGAAGATTATGAATTGAATGCAAGTATTATTAGGAAAATCCTAACCTCTGCAACTGCTTAGACTCCCTAATAGCTATGCTCTGTTATATCAACAGTATTAGGCTCATGAGATTTTATTAGTGCTCAACAATATTTAACAAGGGCACCTGACCTTCAGCGGTTTATGACTTAAAAGAACAGATTTATTCATTTCTCAAAATTTTAAAACTTCTCCACCTCCCTTTCTTTCTCGTCCTTATTTCCAAACAAAAGGGAACACTGCTGCTGGTGGGATTACAGAAAGTGCAAAAAGGACAAAGCTAAGGGAACAGGAAAAGGAAACCTTTGTCAAAGAAGGGAGTACAGAGGGAGAGAGTGAAGGCCCAGAATGCCTGGTGAGGAAGCTGAGCCCCCAAAGGGGAAAGTGATGAAAGGCTTCCTCCTGAGCTAACAAAAGCAAATCAAAAGGAATACCCAACTGCCTTGTGCCCAGTGGCTCAGAAAAAAAAAAAAAAAGTGAAAGACTTAGGTTAGGCCTGCTCTCTTTTACACTTTGGACTCAAAAATACAAGTGCTGGATCTCTGGGTGCCCAATGGCACTGTACATTCAGAGGATGGAACCAAATCCTAGTCCTGTGAATGAGAGGCCTTGGAGAATACATAGCTCTAGGTGGGACAGGGGACTTTCATTCATTAAGCTCTAGCTTCCTTAAATATCACTTCATGGCTACTGCTCTGTTTCCACCTGCAGTTAAAAAAGGGCCCTCTTGACACAGTGTTTGTCTTCTGCAGCTCCAACAGATGAGGAACATGAACTCATCCAACACATATGGATAACAGATAAGTTGGAGTAGTGGCAGAGAAACACTCTGCATTTACCGGGTTGAAGAGACAACTGAATGACAGCACAGGATCTTCTGGCTCCTGGTGGGATGTTCAATTCATACCATATTCACCGATCAGTGTAAGAAGCAAATTCATTACCCTTGCTGTCTTTTTTGTGCAGCCTACATATCATCAGAATGAAATTAATACAATATAACGAGGACTTTTCTTGTTGAGCTGGGGGAGGGGAAGATAAGAGAATACTTACGGTGGGGAAAACCAAATTAAAATTTCTAATTTGACAATATTTAGGCCTAAATTACTCTAAGTCTTATTTCTTAGTGCATAATGTTATATAATACTTCCCAAAAGGAAGTAAGTGTATTTTTACTTTGCTGACTTAAGGATATCCATAACAATGCTTTATAACAGTCCTTTTTACAAAATTGTTTTTGGATTTCTAAGAATCTTTATTCTCATGAGTCTTACAATGCCCCTATGCAATAGGCAGTCAACTAATTGCTCTTATCCCCACTGTCTAACAGGCAGACTGAGGCTTGGAAACACTACCTGGCTGGCTGCCCTGGAGCCACAAAGCTAGGAAGTGATTTTGCTTCACTTAAGCATGGCTCTAGTAAGCCCTGACAAGAGCACAAGCTCTGTGAGTGGTGGTGGACTAGGGGTGGGGAGGAGAATTCAGGCTGATTGATTATGAATTGTGTGTGACTATCAACAGCTTTAGCAATCAATTTACACCTCAGTTTCCTCTCATTTCAAATGAGATAATCCTCATAATTCCTGAACTGCAAAGTGATGAGAAATTAAATGAGGTACACATGTCATCACCTGCACAGTGATACCCATAGTAAGTGCTCAGTGAACACTAATTATTATTCTAACAACAAAATTCTACCTTGCCTTTCTGGGTAAGAGTAACCACGTACGGAGAACGACCCTGGTCTCTCAGTGCTCTTCTCCCAAGGGAGTTACGACCTTTTAATGCATTACATTTGAAAACTGGCTACCTTGATCCTTTGCATTACTTAATAATTTTTCATTTCTCTCATCTTTGAGTAAAGAGCTGTTCTGCAGGATTATAATTTCTGGATATCCAAAGTTTATCCTTCAAATGCCAATTTATTTTCTGATTTCAAATACTACTCTAGTATTATTACTTATTTTCTGACTTATTAACCAGAATATGCAGAACACACACTTTTCTTGATGACTGAAAGCACCACTATGAACATTCACAACTGCATGGAGACACCATTAGCCTCTGGACCTATCTTGCAGTTGTTCTGTCTCTTCCCCCGACATAAGACCATCAGCTGTTGCTGTCACTGTTCCCCTAATTTTGATCTTGTGTTTTCTATTTCTTGTTCTTTGGTCCCTTCTCCTCTTTTTAGCCTCCACCACTAATGTAACCAAATGTGCACATCTAAAACACATTCCACAAAAATACAAAGATAACCAAATATATACCTGTTGAGCATTCCTAACCAGAAAACTCAAAATTCAAAATGCTCCAACATTCAGATATTTTGGACTAGAGATGCTCGATTTGTAAGTATATTTTGCAAATATTCCAAAAATTTAAAAAAATCTGAACTCAAACACTTCTGGTCCCATGCATTTCAGATAAGGGAAACTCAACCTATATTTCAAACTACAGCAAATAAGGTTGAGTGTGAGGGCCTAAAGAGCAAAATACAGGCTCTTTCTTATGCAGAGACGTTCAAGTATAATTTTAGCATGTTTCGAAGAGCTGCAGTTGCCACAGCCTAATGCCACAGGAACACATATGTGTACGTATGCATCTTGTCCATACACAAGGGTGTGCTTAAGTGTATGTGTGTGGGTGCTGTATGGGAATGTATTGAGTATCAGGAGGCAGTTACTACAGTCAAAATATTTTAAGTACTTTAATAGTTTTGAGCATAGAGGTTACAAATCGGAATTTTTTTTTAATTTACAAATTTAAATATGATTTAGTCAACAAATATTTGAGTACTACACTTATCACGACAGCCACTCTACAAGGTACTGAGAATAAAACGTTGAACAAGATAAATAATTATTCTACTCTTAAAAAATCAAAAATTTTATGTTTGAGGGCATAACACTTTTGTCTCCTTAAAAAAGAAATGTTTTTTGTTGTTGTTGAGATTATACTTCGAGTTTTGCTCATTTCCAATTATAAACTGTAAAGAAAAAAGCTTTTCTGGCAATGGGGGAAAAAATCTGTGTTCAATAGCCTTACAAATATTAACTTGAGATTTTGAGTTCTCCAGAGAGAAAATTGGTGGTATTATAAAAATAAACCAATATTAAAACCCTGGAGTAGCACAACAATTTTTCCAAATGCAGGAAAGTAAGGAAAAAGAAAGTAAGGAAATAGAAACACAACATTTAGGGTAACAGAACAACATTAATTACTCATATTGGGCATATTTAGTGATTTCCATTACTATTTATAAGAGGGCAATAGCATGAAAAGTTCAATACAAGGATTTATTTTTTAAATTTAAACAATACTTACAGGATTTCAAAAACCAGACTATTAAGGCTTAAAAGGAAAATGAACTTAAAAATATTTTAAAATAAAAATGTATTTCGAACTCAAGAAAATAAAATTATATCCTATCTTCCATAGTACTTATTACAAATATTAAACAGTGAAACAAAATCATCTTCTAAAAAAATGTAAGAATCAGAATAATGCTTCTGGCTCTTTATTGACCACTGTGGAACATCCAGAACAGTCCAGTGCATCCCAGCCTGGCCTGACCCTAATCAAAAGGAGGATACAGTAAAGCAGGTAGAAAAGAGAGCAGAGGAGCAACCAGGCTCAGGTGCCAGGGCACCCATACTCTTCCAAAGTAGACTGTGGCAGAAACTGCTAGTTGTTTAGGGTCATTTTAGCTTAGCATATGCTGCTCTTTGGAGCCTGCAATTCCCAGCTTCTGGGGAAGCTTGCAGCCATGAGACCGAGTTCTAGCATGTGAGGAACAAGCCTGTTTTAGACCGTACTTTTCCAAAGGAATGCATCTGCTCCCATAGTTTTTCATCCCTACCTGCTGGCCTGGGACCTGATGAGAGCTGGGAGCTGCCTCAGGCCCAGAGATGGCAAACTTGCAGCAAAGCTGCCCTAGATAGCTCTGGACCACTGCTCTCTGGACTGTATCCTAAGAAATATATTATCATCTTGTTTAAGCCAAGGTAATTTGATGCCTCGTTGTTACAGCTGCAAAACTTGAGGCCCGCTTAACACACAGTTTTACAACAGACCTGACCATTTAGTGTCTAGCTGCCTCAACTCCTGTCCTAAAGCTCAGAACCACCTGGTAAGTGATGTTCCTCAACAAAGCACATTCTGAGCACCTTTACTGGGTTGTAAGCATCTTCAGGGGATTATGCATCTGGAGGGCTGGGACTATGTCTTCTATACCCTTTTATTTCTCTGAAACGGCCTAATACAGAGCTGACTGAGGGAAGGAAGAGTAGGAAAAGTAAGTTTAAGCTGTAGGCTTCAGGGTCAGACAGCCCCCTGGAATTGAATTCCTTGGCAGTTCCTGGGCTTTAACCAGATGTTCAAAATATCAACTGAATGTTCCATTCTAGAAACCAAGGTTTGTTCTCACTGCAACCTCCGCCTCCCAGGTTAAAGCGATTCTCCTGCCTGAGCCTCCCAAGTAGCTGGGATTACAGGCGCCCACCACCACACCCGGCTAATTTTTGTATTTTTAGTGGAGACGGGGTTTCACCATGTTGGCCAGGATAGTCTCAATCTCTTGACCTTGTGATCCGCCTGCCTCAGCCTCCCAAAGTGCTGGGATTACAGGCGTGAGCCACCTCGCCCGGCCTGTTATTATAATTTTAAAGAGGAAACAGGCTATGAGAAGTTAAGGGGCTTGCCCAATAGAATAAAGTCATTTGTAGGAGTCTGGATTTGAATCCATGTCTGTTTGATATCAATGCCTGCATTCTTCTCACTATATCAAGATGCATTTAAAAACTCTACTAAGTTCTTCAGAAGAGTACAGTGAAACACTGTAAGAGTTTACTGATGAGTCAGAATTATTCAATTATCACTCTAAGTAATAGTAAGCCTAACACCTAAAAATATTCTTTGTGGTATAATATCCCAGGACATACTGAAGCCCCTGGGGTCCATGCACCTCTTCCAGAGGGTCCTGGGGGCTGGCTGGTAGTGAGAATGCCCTGGTTGATCAGCCTACCCAGTAGCACCCTCCAGAATGCTCAGCTGAAGGAACTGGGAGACAGCTCAGTTTTCCTTGTTGGTAGCCTCCTCTGACTGGCTCTCAGTAACCATTTGACATTTATTTTTCTGAGCGTCCAGGGGGCTAGTGCTTCCAGCTTGCCAATGCTCATCTGCTATGGGAATCAAAACTCACTGTACTGGTTGACATGGTAAAACCTTATTTAGCGCTTACTTTGGATAGTCGAAATGCTAACTAAACAGTCACAAAATAGCAAGATCTTGTGCTTTGCAATATTTTGTGGCCAATCTACTCTATTGTGCATTTCTAGTCAGCCTGAATAAAGGACTATGAAGCTGGGACGTATTTTTTTTTAACATGCAAGAATTGTATTGGAAATGGCTCCATATTTTTTACATAGTGCTAGTCATAAAATAAGACAGTTCTAATTACTACATTTACCTTCTTCTGTGTAGGAATATATCACAAGGAACATGTAGAGGGTACCAACGTGAGCTCTGCCAGTTCAAGTAAATCAGTCAGAGTGATTAAAGTTGACTTTGGATTGCATCCAGGTTATGGAAGGCAAGAACAGATTAGAGGTATGTGCCATCAGAGCAGGGACAAACTCTTGACTTTGTAAAAGCCCCAGTATTTCTTCAGGCTTAGACATGACTTACTAGGGCTACATTTTCAATGAAATATTGCTGGAAGCATTTAAAAGCTGGAAAATACAATCTTGTCAGAGATGCTCCCCCAGTTCCCCAAAAGATGTGTGACATCATTTTAAAATACAATCTGCTGTCACCAGTATGCTGGGTTAGAGGGGGCAGAGTCTACACAAGTAGAAGCAGCACAAGTTTGGTGTGGTCCTATAGTCAAGATTCAGGGACCACCACTTCACTTTAGAAACAAAAAAGATTCACATTGGAACAAATCTGTTTTGGCTGCTAATTTTGTGCAGAATTGACTTAATAGAAAGGAAAAAAAGTACTGGGTATAAATTATAGTATACACGTCGTGAGAAAACTTTTCTTTTTCTGAGACAGGGTCTTGCTTGGTCATCCAGGCTGGAGTACAGAAGTGCGATCCTAGCTCATTGCGGCCTTGAACTCCTTGGCGCAAGCTATTCTCCTGCTTCAGCCTTCCATGTGGCTGGAACTCCAGGCACGTGGTGATTTGGAGTAGGTGGGACTACAGGCATTTGTCACCATGCCCAGCTAAATAAATAAATAAATATATATATATATATACACACACAACACACACACACACACACACACACACACACACACACAGAGAGAGAGAGAGAGAGAGAGAGAGAGCACGCGTGCGTCTCGAACTCCTGGCTTCAAGAGGTCCTCCTGCCTCAGCCTCCCAAAATATTGAGATTACAGGTATGAGCCACTGGGCCTAGCTGAGGAAACTTCTGGGTTTTCCTTTGGATAGCTCCTCCCCACCAGTATACTGTCTTGACAGGAGGGGCTTTCTACTTCCTCCCTCACCTCTCCTAGATAATATGAATGTGAATTTGATATCCATTAGTATATTTGTGTTTAGTTTCATGAAAACCAACATTTTTAACAAACATGTACTCAACAAGTACTGAACACTAACTAGCACCAGAGTCCATTCTAATCTCTGAAATATAGTGGAAAACATGTTTGGACTTTCACACTGGAACATGGAAAACATGTTTGGACTTTATATACTGAAGTGGGAGAGTCCAGAAAATGGAGGCTAGGCACAGTGGCTCACATCTGTAATCCCAGCACTTTAGGAGGCTGAGGTGGGTGGATCACTTAAGGTTAGGAGACCAGCCTGTCAACATGGTGAAACCTCATCTCTACTAAAAACACAAAAATTAGCTGGGCGTGGTGGCAGGTGCCTGTAATCCCAACTACTCGGGAGGCTGAGGCAGGAGAACCGCTGGTACCCAGGAAGCCAAGGTTGTGGTGAGTGGAGATCGCATCAATCACTGCACTCCAGGCTGGGCGACAGAGCGAAACGCCATCTCAAAAAAAAAAAAAAAAAAAAAGAGGTCAGGTGCGGTGGCTCACGCCTGTAATGCCAGCACTTTGGGAGCCCACGGTGGGTGGATCACGAGGTCAGGAATTCAAGATCAGCCTGGCCAACATAGTGAAACCCTGTCTCTACCAAAAATACAAAAAATTAGCTGGGCATGGTGGTGGGCACCTGTAATCTCAGCTACTTGGAAGGCTGAGGCAGGAGAATTACTTGAACCCAGGAGGCAGAGGTTGCATTGAGCCGAGACTGTGCCACTGCACTCCAGCCTGGGCGACAGAGCGAGACTCTGTCTCAAACAAAAAAAAAAAGAAAGGAAAAGAAAATGGGGTATTTTATATACTTGTGTGTAACTTCCTTCTCTTACTTAACATACTTTGTGGAATTCCCTCCGAGGCAACAGGTAAAGATATATGTGAGCAATCTCTTAATGAGATTTCTGAATGTATTCTATAACTGTCTGGAAAGAGTTGGATTTGCAGGATTATTTTAGGATGACACAACCCATATCTCCATGAGTCCAGACAGACACTAACCTTTTCCATCAGCTTCTGAGACATCTTGACCACTTAAGACTGAGGCATGTGACTAAACTTCTGCCTTGCCCTTTGGCTAGAATCCCTACCATGGGGCCAAGTCAGCCTGAGCCTTCTATCTATGAGTATTCCTCAGTCTGGATCCATGTCCCTCATAAGTGGCCCCGGGCTAGAACATGCTGTTTCCACTACCATTCTACATATCATTTCAAGGATAACAACTGCAGAATGTTTACTGAACACTTATTCCTAGCAGGATTGGAACCATTACCCTCATTTTACAAATAAGGACACCGGAGGCTCCACCCAAAGTAACCTGCTCAAAGTCACACAACTTAGCAGGTATGAAGGTGGGAGTTCCTGCTTTTAACACCTGTTCTATGACACTTTTCTGGATCTGTGGTCATACTAAACATTCCATTTATTTTTTAAGCAAGACAATCCAGTTTCTCAATCATGATTCATTTGACAAGTTTTCCACATCTTGCAACCTATACAAACTTACTTGTTTTCTTTCTGTCAACCTTCGCCTATAGTAACCTTTTATTATTGTTATTTTTGTGAAAATAAAAATGCCATTTTTATCATCTTTTATTCTAAATTGCCATTTTATTTTGTGGCTTTAGAATTTTTATGAAATACTCTATGCTTTTCATAAGCAATTTGCAAAATATAGGGGCAAACTTATCCAAAGACATCTATTCAACATTTACGAGCATCTCCTTCTATTTTATCAGTGAGTGCATGTGTGTTTGGATACACACATGAATGTGTATTTCTATAGCAAAACTGGATCATTCCATAATCATTTTTAAGACCTTTACTACAGATCATTACTTTGCAAAATGGTTGTGCCACTGTACTGGCACCAATACCACATGAAATTGCCCTGCCCACATCAGTACACCCACACTATTTTACCTTTAATTTTGTTGTGGCCAGTGTGAAAAGCAGATATATTCTCATTATGTTAATGTCTATTTCTGTGATTACTAGTGAGGTAGAACATTATTTCACATGAATATTAGTTATTAACACTTCTTTTCACAATTGTTAGTTGATGTCAAATACTCCCTTTTCACTAGGTGGTCACTGTTTTGCCTTATTGATTTGTAAGTAAGGCAAATCAGTACTGATTTATTCTGTACCGACTGCATTCATTTATTCACTCATTTGACAGGTACCTGCCAAACCCCTGTTGTTTACTTCCTCCTTTGCTTAGGACACAATTCTTATCCCGTGTAGTCAAAAACACCTTTGAGGATTGCCTTACAAAAGACTTTTTCAAGTAAGTACATATATTAACATAACTAAGATCCCATTACCAATACTGATATTTTAAGCACAATTAAAACAGTACTCATGGGTCCAAGAAAGATGATAACATGTATAGGAATCTGATCTCAGCTTAAACCTCAGGGTTTGTCTTTGCAAATTCAATAAGCCAACAACCTATAACATAATTTATTACATAAAGTCTATCAACCTGAACTACTTGAAAGAATATATAGCTTATGGATCGTGAAAAGCAGGAAAGCAGAGGACTTCAACATCTAATTGACTAACACCCAATAACCCTTGACTCTTGGTTTGGAACCTTAACTAAGAGAAGATCCACTAGTAATTGAATACTATGAATTTCTAATTTTTGAGTCTTAAATTTAATTCCTCCCTAAAGGGAACAAATCCTTAATTATCAAAAAGGGTAAACGGGGGAAAAAGAGTAAACACATTTCATGAATCCTTGAATGTCTGAGAATATCTTTTCAATCCTTCACATATTAAAGACAACTGAGCTGGGTATAAATTCTTGGATTACAAGCACTTTCCCTCAAGACTCTATACACATTGCTCTAATGTTCTCTGGAATTTTGTGTTTCACTGAAGCCTGATTTTATCTTTTGTAGATAAACTGTTTCTTTTATCTGAATTGCAAAGGTTTTTCTTCCTTCTCTTTGTAAATATAAAATTTTATAAAAGTAATTCCGAGACAGGTCTTTGTTCCACAGGTGGTGGCTGGAATATGATGATTGCTTTAAATCTATACACTCAGGGCTTTATTTTCTGCTCGGAAAAATTGTTTCTAAATTAAACTTAATACTGCTTCTAACTACTCTAAAATCCTTCTCAAGAAAACCCACTATGTTTTCATTAGATCTACTTTCTATGGCTTCCATGTCTAGGAGAATTTATTACAACATTTTTGTTCTTTTTTTCTATATTCCAGTATAAGGTCTCACATGCTTGTCACCATCAATGTTCAGTTTTCCTCTGTATGTGTTCTTCTCTTTATTGACTCTACTGCAGATTTTAATTGTTTAGTATGCATATCTGGCATAAGACTGCCAGGATATGCATCTCATATTCCCTATTTATTAACTATAAAAGTTTGAGCAAGTTACTTAACTTTTCTGAGCTTAGTTTCCCCATCTGTAAATAGTGGTAATAATGATACTGACCTGTATAATCAGGGTTTTTAATTACAAGCACCAGAAAACACTCTGGGTAACTTAAGGATAAAAATATTTACTGAAAGGATATTGTACAGTTCAAGACTATATATTGCCTCACAAAGTTGAAAAAGGTACGAAAACTCATGGAACAAAGAAATTGAGATGAAATGTTCAGTGGCCAAAATAACCTGAAAGACTTTTTACTACATTAACCCCAAAATTTGTGATAAGGAACATAGAAAATCTACCACTTATAGAATTAAGTACAATGTCTGATACATAGTAAGTACTCAATAAATGTTAGCTGTTAGTCTCCTATTGGATTTCTATTCCATAGAGATCACTGATTCTCATATCTTACTCACAATTACAATTTTTCTAGATTTGTCATTTGTTTCCTGTTGTGGTAGCAGCAGAAGCAGTAGTAATAGTGGTAGTGGTGGTGGTGGTAGTAGTAGTAAGGAGAACAGAGATAGCAATCTAGCTGCATCAAAAAGCAGCAGGCCCAGTAAAGCAATGAAGGGTCTTTTTTCGCACAATGGCAGACCTGTCAGAGATGATCCATTCTTTGCATTTCTGATCTACTGGTTTTAAAGTAAGAAGAGCACTCTCCAACTCTGACAAAGGTTTTCAGTGGGAAACTGAAGTTTCATCCTGGGTTAAAAAGTTTGCTTTTAAAAAAAAACTATTCAACTAGATAAATTATTCCACATCAATAAAACACATTTGCCCAGTTCTGTAGTGCAGATCAAATGAGCGAAATGCAACAGCATTCTGTTCAGTACCCATAAATACACAAATATTTTTCATAATCTTACCTACAGGCCTTCAAATCTTCTAATCAATCAGCTTAGAATGTCAACAGCAGCAATCACTAAGATATATTTTTTCACATAATAGTTAAAAAATTTGCTTTTTCCTTATTCTTTGCTAACTGAAATAAAAATCCTGCTGTTAAGAGCTTACATTATAGAAAAATAATATTACTTATCTTATTAAGGAACAAATGAGAAAGTGGGACAATGGGAAATCTCCAGTAAGCATCGTCCCTTCCAATAGTCCTAGACTTAAACCACGGAGCGTATAAGGCAGCTAAGGTTATGAATGAAAAACGGTGTTACTTGACTCTTCAGTTGGGCATAAAGGGCTTACTTTAAAAATAATTAACAGAAGTATTTTCAAAAGAAGAGAAATCATAGCTCATGTCAACTTTGTGATGGAAAGGCATTTCTAAAGGAATACCAGAATACAGAAATACTACATATGGATGAAATAGTAAGAGTTATTAATTCTGCCAGAATAGTTTATTAGAAGGCCATAAGCAGTGGTTAAGACCTTAATCTTGGTTTAGGCTCTTAGAATGATTTGGGGAAAATTTTTAAATGAGATATATGCCTATTAGGGTAGATGATAACTCACGATGAACACTTCACTGATGCTGCGTTGCTTTATAGGAATTTTCATAAGAAAAAGACTACAAGTTAAAACACTAAACAGTCTATAAATTGAAATGTTTTGAACTCCAATTTTTAAAGGAAAAATTAAATTTTCTTTCAAGAGCCACAGAGATTGAAATTCTAAGTATACTTTTAATTTATGATAGCTATTTTCATATTTGAAATATAATTATATAGAATATAATTGCATAGGATGTTATTTGTCTTCAAGTTTCAATAATGTGTTATTTCAGTTTGCTTGCAGACTGTTTCTACTTTGTGTAACTCCTACATTATTAAGGTTTGGGTACATAAAAACTCTTAAGATTCTATAAGCTAAGACATAGATTTGTCTTTGAACTACTTGAAAAGAACTTTACATTTTAAATGATCTTTCTTACGAATGCCTGAAATAAAATAGCCATAACCCAAATTACTTTGCTGAGGTACACGCAGATCTGATCACTTTGGGAACAATACATTCATAAAATATAAACAGATGAAGTGAGACCATATGGACACATTTTTGCAAAGTAACAAAAATGGCAATTTAGAAATTGGGAGCCCCTAAACATGAAGATAGGCACTGGATAGGCTATGTTTTGCAATAGCTACGGAATAACTTTAGGGTTATACCTGAAGGGAAAAACACGTTTCCGAAATATTTTTCTCTCCAGAAGTGATTCTAAAAAGAAAAACGATCATGCAAAGCAGAGAATTCAATGCTGAATAATCCTCTCATCCATTTAATCTCATCAACTCAGCAGTCACTTATTTCAAATTTAACAGCATAAAGTTTGCATATACAGGGGGAAATTATTCCATATATTCATAATTTAACTCTGAAAAGAATTGTAAACTGGATTATTCAACTGAAAAGGAAATTATAATTTTAAAGGTGCAAAGTCATGGTTGGCTTTAAGTGTTAACAAAGAAAAATATTCTATCATTTTCAAATGTAAACGAAACAATGCTAATTCAATGGTAAAAATTAAACAAAAATATTCTATTACTTTCAAATGTAAATAAAAGCTAATGGTAATTCAGTGGTAAAAATTAAACCTAAAAATGCCTAAGTTAACAAACTTACATAAAACTGACATAATACATACTGATAGCCTGTTTAAACTAAAAGGGGGCAAAAGTACACACATTCTTGTCTCTTATGCATCAATTAATGAATATTCATAATGTGTCAATTACTCTATATTGAAGTATAAATACGGTTTGTGCCTCTGCATTCTTCTGAGAGTAGAAACTATATGAAATAGATCATCTTTATATGTCTGCTTATCCCCCTCAACCCATTCCTTGACAAAGTGCTTTGCTCAGAGTAGTCTTTGAATAAACATTTTTTAATTAATTAAAAGCAAGCTTAATCTAAGTATGGAGGCACTGTAAACATGTTTACATTTTTAGTTCATTAACTAATAAATATTTTGGGCACCTACTATGTTTTCCATGTTTGAATGTGTGATCCAGTTATGTGTGAACAGCCACATGGAGTCTGTTCAAGTTCATAGAACAGTCTTTCAAACAAACCCCTCAGTGTCAATACAACCTAAAATGATGCTTCCAATGAAATCAAAGAGAACAAATACTAAGTTATTCTGAATATATAGTTGAGGACATATAAGACTGGAAGCTTTGCTAGCAGTTCCATTCTGATCATTCATCAGACTACTGGAAAATGCAGGCAGGTAGCCAAGTGCATATGCTTGTTGTTAGCTACCTCTTGGCAGTCTAATTTTTTGATGTTGAGAAGGACAACTTCTTTGAGGAGTGGGCAGTACTCAAATACTGAATAAACCTGTTGGCCATACTCTGTAGTATTCTTTAATCACAGGGACGCTTGAGGTGGAGGACACCCTGCATCGTTAACAAAATGAAGGGAAATGTTAAATTCTGACCATGGTACATGCAACTTAAGAGGACTGATCTCCTGAGAGCCATTTTAGAGTTCAGAATTCTTGAATACAAGCCAAACAGTGTCACAAGGCTCTGCCATTTGTCCTTATTTTGAACCTCATTTTTATAATATTATGGAGATAAAGCTGTAAAATTTGATGATCCCTCAAAAACCACTGAGATCCAATCTTATCTTGGGTTAGATGCTGCAGTTCAGGCACTGAAAACTTCACCGTAGGTTACACGGTAACAATAACTGCCAGGATAATTTAGTTACCAATTGGAAAAATAACTAAGTTGCCAATTGGAAAAATCAGAAGTTTCAGGCATTGTACTTACAGCACAAGACTTCTAGTTAAGTGACAAACTATGCTTGTTTACAGCTGAAATAAAAATTCTCTCTTCTACATGTGGCTGAGGTGTGTCAGAGAGGACTATTTCATTGAAAATAAGCATAGGGGCCAAACAAAAGGAAGTTACAAAGGCAGGTGTGTAACAGCTGAGTTGTTTCAGTTCCAGAGGAATAAAGTAAATAATTGTACTGGAATTTGTTCACTTCTGGGCATTCTGCCATACAGGAAGGGTGTGTAATTACTGAAGCTAAGATATCTATGTAAAAATGAAGTAACATCAAAAGGACACAGTTGGGCTTCAGATTTTCTTATTTTATCTTCAGAAAATTAAGGATCTCTGGCTCTCATTTCATTCTTTGATATTTAAATATCACTTAAGTTAATATGGACATACTGAAGATAGAATGGTTATTTTCACAAAAGCCAGAAAATATATTGAAATTGGTATTCTCTTTAAGAGCCACACAGATGAGGAACATTGCAATTTTCACTCATCAAAGATAACAAAAGAAGCATACACTATCTAACTTGAGACCTCACCAGAGTAAAAAGAGTGCATATAAAATTAGCATATTTTACCAAATCTATTCTTTGCTTACCAGTTCATGCTATCTGGATTGGTCTCAACCTTAAATCTAGATTCTAAGCTTCTGAAATCATTAACCAAAAATATAAGAATGTGGTTTGTGGGCCAGGTGTGGTGGCTCACACCTGTAATCCCAGCACTTTGGGAGGCCAAGGTGGGCAGATCACCTGAGGTCAGGAGTTTGAGACCAGTCTGGCCAACATGGAGAAACCTCGTCTCTACTAAAAACACAAAAATTAACTGGGTGTGGTGGCAGACACCTGTAATCTCAGCTACTCTTGGGAGGCTGAGGCAGAAGAGTTGCTTGAACCCAGAAGGCGGAGGTTGCAGTGAGCCAAGATCGCACCACTGCACTCCAGCCTGGATGACAGAGCGAGAGTCTGTCTCAAAAAAAAAAAAAAAAAAAAAAAAATGTGGTTAGAGAGCCTGAAAAGTATGACCAAGTTCAAATAGAGATCTCAATTATTCAAGCAACTTTATGACAGAAGATGAACAACTCTAATGAATATTACATGTGCAATTCTACAAAACCAGAAATCAACTTGCAAAGATACTTGTGAAAGATACTCGCAAATCCTAGCCATGATTGGCCATATTGTTCTCTTTTAAAGAGTGTTTCTAAAACCAAGAGATCATATTGGAATCATTGTAAAACTACAATGTATTCTACCACTTGATAATAATACCCTGCACATGATGCTTGGCTCGCTGTTTCCTTGTGCCTGTGAGTGAGCATTCTGACACATCTAAGTAAGTTGCAGAGAGCAGCAGCAAGGCTCTGGATAAGCAGCGAATGTCTTATCAAATTCCAATTCCTCTGCATCCAAGGGTGTGCTGTGCATTTCAATGACAAATCAATCAGTTTAATCTAAGGTTTCCACAGGAAGAGGCAGGATCCTTTGAGGGCACCACATTTTTCTTTCTTTTTTTGGAGACAGGTTCTTGCTCTGTCACCCAGGCTGGAGTGCAGTGGCATGATCACGGCTTACTGCAGCCTTGACCTCCCAGACTCAAGTGATTCTCCTGAGTAGCTGGGACCACAGGCGCACACCATCACACCTGGCCAATTTTTTGTATTTTTTGTAGAGACAGGGTTTTTGTCATGTTGCCCAGGCTGGCCTTGAACTCCTGAGCTCAAGCCATCTACCCACCTCAGCCTCCCAAAGTGCTAGGATTACAGGCATGAACCACCATGCCCAGCGCTGTATTTATCTAGTTATTACATCTAAGAGAGTAAGCTAGGCACTAACCAGTATCAAGTTTGTCAGACATTTTTGAAAACTATTAGGAGATTCCTCCTTTCCTACATCTGTATTCATCATGGACTCCTGGATTCTTATTAGGAGTTGAGTTGAACAGTAGAATCTACTAAAGGATGATCCTAATTACAGCCAGCTGGTGGCTGAAGTTCTGACACTTCCTGTAATTTCAGAATCACATTACTTTGTTATTCCCATGGATTGACTTTTTATTTCTCTTAAAGCATAATTCTTAACATTTCTTTAGTAGTTACCCGTATCACCTGATACACATAACACTGGTGGATATTTTGTGACATCACCAAGATAACCACATCCTTTTATTCCCTAAACTTAACTTTCGACTAAATTGGACAGATGGGAGATGAAAGTTATGACACCTATGTCATTATTTGACCACAGATATGAAATGAAATTTTATTTTGTACTATGCAGAGATTGGATTTAAATCCTGTATCAATATGGATATAGTGCAATTCAAATTGTCTTAAGAAGAAGGTTCAGCTGAGTGACAAGTTTTCTAGGTGCTGTGAGACTCTTGCTCACAATGTTTCTGTGAATGTGGCTACAGGTTCTGTTATCTTAATAAAACCGCAAGTTGGTGACAAAGTAATCGACAGTAAGTATTATCTATTCATTCCCTGCTCGAACAACCATTTATTGCAGGTCTAATATATCCAAGGTGCTGGGAGAGGAGCAACCTGTAACACAGGTATAAAACAAGGCCTAAAACATGGCTCTATCCTCAGCTAGCTGATTACATAAATCCAAAGAAGCATACTATTAAGAGTCATGGCAGTAGTATAAAGTGCTAAAAGAGATCAGGAGAGAGATTTGACTTCAGGCTGGGTATGTTTCATCAAAAAGGCAGCGTTTGAACAGAAGTAGCAAGGATTCTTTCTGTCAAGGAGCAAGGATTTTTCTGTACCTTCGCAGGTACTCATCCACATGACTGATATCGCTGTGAGAGGTTATCACTTCATAAAAGACATTGTAAATTCTAGCATTATGCCAAAGAACAAGGAACAGCTAGCTTCTGGCACTGGAGGATTCTAGGGAACGCATAGCCCAGTGAAGAAAGATTTCACTGTTTTATGACACTCTATGTCCAATTTCAGATATTTAATAGACTAACGGTTTGTTAACAAGACTGCTATTGGTTGCTTGCCATTTCCTTTCCTACCACTTACCATGAATTGCCCAAGGGGAGTACGTGTGAGGTATTTTACTGGCTTAGATATACTTTACTGAAGAACCCAGACTTTTCCTCTCAAAATTCAGGTTAATTTTATAAGATACTACTTTGCAATTCCTTAACCAAGTGCCTTGACATTATGTTTGGGGTTGCAATAAATTAGCATGTTCATAAAATTTATTTTTATATGCTCTTTCTCATAACATATACATAAAATTGTATGTTTATGTATACAGTTTTTGTGAGATCAATATGAAGTTTTTAAAGTTTAGTGTCTGCATAAGTAAACTACTGTCACAGCATAAACAGTGCTCAATATTCAAAGTTTGTCTTCTGCTATCAATGTCCAAAAAAAGGGCTCACTGAATCTTTAGTGTGGTTACAAGTAGAACCACTAGCTCCTCCTAAGAGGAGCCTTTTCTTCTTATGCAGAAATGATGATGACAATCGTAATGTTAGCCCTTACTAAGTGCTAGGTACTGTTGTAAGCATTTTACCTATGTTAATTTAAGGTCCTCACTATTATTATCTGCATCTTATAAATGAGCAAACTGAGAACAGAAAGGTTAAGAAATCTTTCCAAGATCACATGGTTAGCAGAGAAAACAGAATTTTATGTACCCAGTTGCATTGATAGGGTCCCTTCCTTTTGTGACCTAAGGAAATATCATTCCTAAGACACAGCTACCACTAAGCAAGTTCTGTTATTTGAGATCACAGAGTGGATACCATTATGGCATGGCAGTGACGCTTTTTTTAAAAATAATAATTATGGGCCAGGTACAGTGGCTCACACTTATAATCCTCACACTTTAGAGAGGCTGAGGCAGGAGGACTGCATGCGGCCAGGAGTTCAAGACCAGTCTAGGCAAGGTAGTGAGACCCCCATCTCTACAAAAAAAATTAAAAACTAAAAATTAGCTGGGCACAGTAGCACACACCTGTAGTCCTAGCTACTAGGGAGGCTGAGGTGGGAGGATTGCTTGAGCCCAGGAGTTTGAAGCTGCAGTGAGCTAAGAAGGTGACACTGTACTCCATCCTGGGCAACAGAGCAAGACCCCAGCTCTAAAAAGTAATAATAATTATGCATCCCATTTAAGAATATTGCTCTTTTGGATATAAAACATGACCAACATTTATTGCAATTGCATGTAACAGTGGGCTAAGAGTGTCACACTCTGACCAGTAAATTTTAAAATCAAACATATAAGGTGAATGGTAATTAGTTTTCTTACTCGGATCTAACTTTTCTGTGCTCTATCCCATTGGGTAGATGATAGGAAGTGACATATTTCAGGAGAGTCTTAAGAAATTTTTATTCCAACTATATTTTGCCTGGTGCCACAAAAATTGCAGGGGAGCTATTTAAAACCAGGAGAGTATCTTGGAAAAAGACACAGATGTGGTATCCTGGGTTAAACAACTGAAATGCTAAGTACTTACAATTTTTAAAAGAAATTATGTATGAAACGGCAAATATATATTAATGAACTCCAATTTCTCAGGATAGGAACAGAACCAAAGACTAGAGTATAGCATCCCACTAACTAAACAATTATATATAATAACTGTTTTAATGAATAAGATGAATACATTTTTGGCTGCCTTGAGAAGCTGAACTCTTCTTAGCACTTCCCACAAAATACTTATTCAGAACACTATTTACTGCCAGAAGACAAAATTTTGAAGTCATTTGAGGCCATCAAGGAATTCTAGTGTCAAAATCTTAACAAGTTTCCTTATTTTCTTACATGTAGGGTATATGGTCTCAAGGTACAAACAGACATTCCCATTGCTATGTTTACTGCATGCAGTTAATAGTTTTAAGTCATTTCTAAACATTTTGATAAATTTACCACGTTTCACCAAAACACAGTATATACTAAGAGCCCCAAATAAATCTGAGGCTTCTCATCTTAACAGCTCCGTGGGTCAAATCTTGACAACTATGAAGTGCTATCGAAGAGTCCTTTTTTCTCTCCTAAAGATAACAGAAGCTTAGACACTTTATAGTTTGGTGGAAGATGAAAATTGTACTGACTATATCTTGCACCTTCTCAAACTCTTTGTGGAAAGTTTAAAAACTTCAAATTTCATTGAGGAATAAAAAAAATGTTGACATCTTGTTACTAGAATAAACTGAAATAATTTTTCTTGAAAACACAGTTCTAACGTCAGACATGTGTCACGGTTATAGAGCAATCTTTCATGCCACATTCCAAGTTACGGCAAATAGTACAACAATAAGGTAATAAATGTTTCCTCAATCTTCATCATCATTAGTCATTTGAGTTACTGATACTGACTTTCAAAGGAATATCCCAGCAAATACAACATTACCTATCTTGAGAAAAAAACATCTAGTGGCTTAATTATAAGATGTTTTAAAAAAACTTAATCTTAGATTATTTCAACAAAATAACCCTCACAGGGGACACATAATGTTGTTTTGGAGAGAAGCAGGGAAAAAAAAACAAAAAAAACCATCTCTGGAGCTTTAAATTTACATTTACCTTATTAAGCTTTTAAATCTTAAGAAATTAAAATCGCAGAATTCCAATTTCTCTAAGCACAACTGATAAGACCTAATATAGAAGGTTACTTGAGTTTGAAGGATAAAGAGTATTAATGCCTTAAAAAAATCAACATAAACATGACATTGAAGCAAACTGGCACAGTTCGACAAGTTTTAGAACATTAGCTCACAAAATGAATATACTTAAATTTAGACAAACACACAAATACAGCCTTTATCCAAAAATCACAGAGACAACCCTATATACTACCTATGTTAAAATGTTCAAAATACCTAACGCTATTACAGGCCTCAGGTTGCCAGAGTCCTGATAGAAAAGTCAGCACTGAGAACTATGCTTTACACAGCTTTGCGTGCATGCACACACTCTGCAATGTGGGAGAGACAGAGACACCGATCACCATCGAGATTGTCCTTACTTGCAGACGCACAAGTATCCTGCATGTTCCGATTCTGACTGGCACCTGGAGCGGCTCTACATGCCAGTCATCCCAATGTACTCAGGGATGTAAACACCTTATAATTAGAAAACGTGAAGGCGTCAAGGACGTTACACAAATTTAAAACATATCCAAAGATTAATTTTTTAAAGGCATTAAAGAAATAATTCACTGCAACTTTCAATACGAGGATGTACCTGCTCCTTCACGGATGCTAGAATAGTGGTGGCTGTGGTCTCGGGTTCCATGCCTGGGCCAGTGGAGGCAGCTTCCTGGCGGGTCTGTGGTTGCCCCTCCTCCACCAATGAGGCCTGCTCAGGAGCTGGCATTCCTCCTGCAATCAAGCAGGCAAAGGGTTAACACTTTCTTCTGGGCTCCCTTGCAGGAACCAAGGCTTTACAGATGGCTCCTAGCAACTACAGTAGACTACAGTCTACACACCATGATCAAAAACTTGTGAAATTGCTAAATTTTCTAAACAGGTAACCAATAAGTAAATATGACTAACTTATCAAGAAACTAAATAATAAACATTCTAGATTGCTATAGGGGTCTGTTTTCAAAGTAATATGCACACAAAAAGACATCTACAAATGTTAACTGACATGAGAAGAATGTTTTACCAATTGCAGAAGAGGTTTTTGCAACAGAAAAGAAAAAAAGAGTTTAAAACCTAAAGAAGGCTTAAAAATAAAAGTCTGCTTATTTAAAAGAAATATAACATATTAATAACTAGCAACAAGGTCACCCTTGGTGGAGTCTTATAGCTAGCTTGGTTTCTTTAGAAGAATCTGATTATTCAAAGATAACAATAACTAGGAATGTGGTGTTGAAAAGAAAATCTATTTTTTAGGCCCACAGCTTATGATAGAAGAATAGGTTCTTGGCAGCAGATAGAATGCCTTTCCTAAGACAACACATAGTGAGAGCAGTGTGTTTGTCAAAAGACTTACTGACCTGATATGGACTTTCTACAGTTTTGGAAAATAGGGGGAAACGATGATTAGCATAAAATGTTATTAAAATTTTAATAACTCATTTACATGTCAGTCTCTCTGTCTTCTAGTGAGTACAGTCTTTATCATACCATGAAACTAGCCTAGTGCCTGGCACATTAAATGGTATTCAATTAATGTTTGCTAAATAAATGAATACACGAATGAAGGATGATATATTTTCACTGTCTCATTCCAGTCATTAGGCAAATCCCCCCAAGTCTTAAGATGCCCGAGAGACCCTATCTGTTTAGATGTGTCACTCTGTATATTCAAATAGGGACATCTGAGACTATAAATATTTTTCTCAACATTCTTCAGTTTTCTCTTGCAAACTACTCTACTATTATGTATTCATTTATAATCAATTAACTTCCACAGTCTTCAATTCTATAGCTTGATCTGGGACTTGTTACCCCATTCCCTCAAATTTCAGTATCAGTCTTCTGTTTCCAAAATAATAATCCGTAAGTAAAAGGGGAGATGTACATACCCTCTGAGATCCCATCTTCTTCCCTACTCTCCTGGCTTAAATGTTAGTGGAGAGGGTCTAAGTTTCAGGTTTCTGCTGGTGGTTGTTTTATTCTTGCCATATTAATAGGCATAAATGGACAGTGGGTCTGATTAGTTTATCTGTGCATTTCCCCAGCCTCATGAGTTCTCTTGCCTGCTCTATCTAGCAAGTGAATTCTCAATCTCTCATTTTCATGGCACATAAGGCCTAGATAGACTTTGAACTGCAGGCAGGATCTTCTCAAGTATGAACAGAAGGATCCTGAGACATGAGATGAGTAGGATCAAAACCTAAGTGCCCTGGGGGGAGTTTCTACCTTGCTGAGCCTCACTTCCTCACTGATAAAAATGGCTAGTTCTTTATACAATCTAATAATTTTATGACAATCTATATTTTTTAGTGTATGTGGAATGCTTATTGAGATGTAAAACAAAATATTATCAACTAAATAAAATTTCTTCTTTCTGTATCAAGTGCTCATTAAAGAGAAGATCTAAGGTCTATAAAGGAAAAAAATGCTACACAAAGATCCTAGATTAGCATTTAAGGCAAGTAAAGATATAAAAGTATTCCAGCCACTGAAAAATTACACACCTTAAAATAAGCAGATGGTTGCAAAGAACAAAAATGTTACTATGCAACAGTGAAACAAATAATGCCAAGAACCAAAAATTTTAAATGTCAAGAGTATAATATGAACCAACCAATGTGTAAGAAGAAAAAGAAGGAAAAATTCAGTGAACAAAGATAATTTGAGAAAAGGAGAAACAGAAATGTCATTGGGGAAGTAATTATTTATTAATATAGAAGGAGTCTTACTGTTAACAAGACATAGAATTATATTATGGTAATTGTATTACATCACTGTGAGGATATCATACTTAATTTCACAGTATTTATCTTGCTGACCCTGCTTCCCAGGACCAATGAACCCAGAGGAGCACTTTCTGAGTACCACTCTCCCAGGGACATTGACCATTAGGGGGCTCATCACCTAGCTGATGCAGCAACATAGGATCAAGGCAGAGTGCAGTAAGATGTAAATGCAAACGAGTAATGCTACAGTCAAGAGGAGGAGGGTCAGAGAGCTTGTAAGTGTGTAAAAGAAACTAATATAATGCTGAGAAGCTTGGCAGGAGAGGAAATTTTCATAGACATGGATGATATCTATTCTGATTCCTCAAAGGTTAGGACACATCACAGGCAACCATGAACAGTCATTAGATGAGGAGCAAAGCCAATGGTACCTGTCGTTACTAAGGGTGAGACACTTCCCTACCCCTTATCTCCGAAGCAATCTCAATATGCCACAACCAACATGGGGCAGGGGAGGGATACCACTGTGCTGACAAGTTATAAACCTGTGAAGGTTTCCTATCCATTTTCTTGTAGTTTTCATAATTGTAAGATCATTTAATGAATTAGAAAGTATCAAGCTAAGACTGGAGTCACAGAATAATGATATTGCTCCATTCCACTGGCAAAAAAAAAAAAAAAGAAAGAGTACTTCTATCGTAAAGAGACTGTGAGAAATTAGGCCTCAGACTTCCCTCAGTGACCTCAATTTGCTTGATTTGACTGATCACATTCAGGAGACCTGGGAAAGCTTACAGATAGGTTGCTGAACCATTTTTGAGGGTTCTACAGAGAATGAAGGCATGCCAGAAAACTGGAAGGAGGAAAATGCCATGGCTGTTTTTGGAAAAAGGGAAGGTAGACTCTTCACATTACAAACTACAGAGCTAGACACAGATCTTGGGTGAGATTCTTTAAAGGATTTTATCCAAGAGGTGATTTGTGAGAACTAAAATGGGGCACCACAGAAAAGTCATGTTAAGCTGGCCTAATGTCTGTGGCAGTGTAACCATGGAAATGCAGTGTTGCCCAAACTCTAGTGGGGCGTGTATGATATTAGAAGTCCTCCATGACATTGTCATTAACATAGATATGTGGCTGGAATAAGGGCAACTGCTGACTTCAACAATCTGTAAACAGCTGAATGAAATACATCAACCTATAGAGGTTTCTAACGTAATGCCAGAGGTCTGACCTTGACCCAACCCTACCAAATGTTTTAGCCATGATATCAATACAAGTCATACACAAGTTCTTCAATGACTAAGAAGAATATGGAATTTGGCAGAGGGAGATAAAATTAAAATACAAAAAATATACTGCTACACTGCAGTAATGAGCTGCCTCTAATGAGACTAAAAACAATAGGAATAAATACAAGGTCCTGTATTTAGGTTAGCTCAGCAGCATATTGGGAAAGAAATGTAGGCATTTCAGGTTCAAGAGCAAAATGAGTGAATCATAAGTGAAACAAGACTGCCCAAACCTAAGTGGTCTTATGCTGTGTTGATGTAAGTCACTAGGATGATAGGAAGGGCGTTTAAGTGAGCTTACAATTTTCCTTCAGGCTCCCTGGGACATAACTACTTCCAGATAAGGGCAGCACATTAACAGGAATGCACACACTGTATCCATTCAAGAGATGATGAGTGGGGTGTTAAAGGGATCCAGTCATTATTTCCAGGCAAGGGGACAGGGAGGATGTGAATGACACAGCTCCTGTTTTTTATGAGCTCAAAGCTCACTGGGAGACATGAGAGTGGTAGTTAATGGAACAAGAAAAGAAAGTTTGACCTGAAGAAGAGAAATCCAATGTTGACAAGCAGATGCCTATAAGCCTCTGAAGGAGGCTTTTTAGGCTATAATCCCAAGAGCCAGACTAAAAGCTAATGGTTTTTGTAACAAATGTGTATTAACCTATATTATTACTGTCTTTATATTTGGAATCAAAATTAAAGGTTGGAGCAATAACGGAGGCCTTTCCTTTTGGAGCTAATGGTCAAATGCTTAAAATTTCAAGAACTGATTGCCTCTGAAGGTAGCACACTCCCATGATGAGAGATCTTTAATCAGAGTCTGGATGATGATTGCAGGAGGGATAGTGTAGAAGGGATGCTGCACTGTGTATGGCAGAAACACGAAACTCTAAACCTTGAGGCCAACACTAAGATTAAACAAGTTCTACATTCTAAACAGATGTGAATGTTCCTCAAGAGTTTTCAGAATGTTGTCTACTGTATAACACTGTCTCTGTATCAGCCACCTGAAAGCCAGGACCTGGGCTTTTCCTGAGGGAATGCTGGATGATATTGGAAATTGTAGCATTAGCTTGTTTTCTCTTTGGCTATACAAAGCTCAGAGATGAATCTGTGACCAACTCTTACATGTGTGGGTATGCATATCTGTGTTCTCATTTTATCCCAGCCTTTACTTAATGAATGTTTTCTTTGCCCAGGTCTCTTTTTTTAAATCATACCATTAGACTGAATTCTTTTGAGGCTTCTAAAACATGTTTTAGAGGAGGGTTCACTATGGACAGCTGTGCATTTTCATCATAATCTTTATTGAACACAAAGAGGCTCATATGTGAAACTGGCAGTATAATTGTGTGTGTATGCATGTATGTATCTTAATCTTATATTCAACTATCAGTGATTAACAGGCAATTTTTCTGCTCAAGGCTGCAGACCACATATATTCTAGTATGACTTCTGAAGGTTTTCTTGGCATATTATAGATGTAATATATAGGTGTAACCTATTATTCAATATATATATAATCTCTTTTACCACAGCTGATAATAGTCCACAAAATCATCTGTCTTAAATCTTCCAGAGATGGCAAATCAACTAAATACTGGATTTTTCTCTACTTAATTCCCTTCTACTCGCCTTACTAATAATTTTTGGTGAAAGCATACCAAGTACACTTTATTTCATCTTTTTAGTAAAATAAGTTGGACTCCAGTTATTTTTCCTTTCTTGAGTTAGCTGTCTGGAATATAACATATAGTTGTCATTATGAACACTCAGAAAAATGTTGATGAGAAACACAATTTCAAAACTGATATGACAAAATAATGATGCCTAAGAACAAATTAATAAAAAAAGGTTAAAGAAAGTGTGAATATTTAAATTTGATTCAAAATATAAAGATACTAATGTCAGATAAAAGTGTAGAAAATAAGCATTAGATGAACAAAATATTTTAACAGTAATAAGTAGAAAAAATTGCTAAGAGTATCATCATATAGCAAATGTAAGTTCCTCTTTGTTTTACTTATAATGAAACTGGAACAGATATTGCAGAAGAATGAAGTACTAGGAAATTAAGAATTTGCCTGAAAAGTTAAACATCTTCAGGAGCATATGGTATCGAGTCTAGAATTCTAAAAGGAGGATCAGATAAACTTTTTGCAGTTATATTTTTAAAATATCCTAGAAATAGAAACATAACCAAAAGCTGCAACTCTTTAGGAGGATTAGAGGTAGTTGCATACTAACCTTCTAATCAGGCGGTTCATAAAATAATTCAAATTTCTTGGCAAGAATTTGTTTAGAAGAGAGCTCTGTGCCAAACAGCATAGTAGTTCAAGAGAATAATCTATGCATAGTAGTTAAATGTTCTTGATTATGAATTTATTTTTCACTAGAAATATCACTGCAAGATAATCTGGTAAAAAAAAATTAAGCAAAAGGTTTGTACGAAGAGGAGAAAATCTAGATGACCAATAATGAAGTTCTCAACCTTATTAGTAATGAGAAAAATGAATATTAATACTGCAATGAGTAGTCAATACACAAGCACCAGAATGGCAAAACAGTATCAAATTTTGGTAAGAACCTGGAACAATGGTAACTATCCCATGCTGCTGATGACAGTGTAAATGGGAACCACTCCTTGGAATCCATTTTGGCATTATCTAGTGCAGCTGATGACATGTACATTCTGTAGTCCTGTAATTCCATTCCTGATTAAGTAGAGACACTCTTGTACATAGGCATCTGGAGAGTTACAGAAATATGTTCACGCCAGCACTCTTTGTGAAGGCGATAGGTTGCTAACAACTCAAGTGACTATTAACAGAAGAATGGGTAAATACAATGTAATATATTCATTCAATGTATTTCACTTTCAGCAATAAATGAATGAACCAAAGCTCTATAAAACAAGGATGACTGTCAACCGTAATACTGAATAAAAGAAGCAAGCTGCAAAAGAACACAAACAGTGGGATTCCATTCATGTAAACTTCAACAATAGGCAAAATAAAACTCTGCTTACTAAGAACGCATGCATAGGTAGCAAGGAAATGACCATCACCAAAGTCAGAGGAGTGGCTACCTCTGTGGAGAGAGTGGGCTGTGATCTCAGAGGGGCACATGAAGAACTTCTAAAGTGCTAGCCCGACATGGGCGGCACTTACATAGATGTGCTTGCTTTTCAATATTTTTAATTGTATGTATATTTTCTGTACTTTCATAGTTTTCTCATAGAATGGAAAAAGAATAATACAGTGGAATAAACATGATATAGTATTAGACGAAGTTTATAAATCAAATAATTTAGAATATTTCAATGATGATAAATAGAATAGTATTTAGTAACTTAAATACTAAAGATTATTCACTTTTAATAGAATTAAACTACTTCTGGTTTTAAAACTAGACTAAATATAATTTTACGATGTATAAATGCCTAGAAGGAATCCACTTCAATAATAAGAGGTTAAAGTTGCAAAATATAATGCCCTCAGCCCTGTATAACATTCAATAACGATTTTTGAAAATAAAACACACGGTTAACGTATAACACCAGAGTCAACACTGTGTGCACCCTGGGCTGCTCACACTGTGTCTTATGTGAGCAGTGCTCCTCTGGCCTTAGGGGCAAGCATTGACTTGCCCCTATAACGCAAGGAAAGCACCGCAAAATGGTTAATGAAAACTGGAAGTTCTATCTTGATAAACATGAATTACACATGGGCATTTTCAACATTTCCCCAAAATATCCTACTTCTTATAGAGAGGAAAGAAGGAAAAAAGGAAAATCTTTTTGAAAAGTACTACAGGTTCATTTTTTTTTTCTTTCTGAGGATTCAGGATCCTTTATAGCACCATAGATGCTAGGAGGAGACGAAATGAAAATCATGACAAATTCAGAGTTATACCTGGAATGTTAAAGGGTATACAAAGATAGGATGGAGGTAATCAATAGAGTTAAGAATGTAATTAAAACTCTGACGGAGGGGAACTGGATCAAGAGGCAAGATGAGCACAAATTTCAACTTTTCTCCAACTCACAACTCCATGAAATAATAGAAAAGGCATTTTCTCATTTTTAAGATAAGAAAATTAGTCAGTCTAGAAATTTTAAAAATGTCATCAGCATGCCACAATGTCAGAAAGATAACTGCTATAGACCTTTGGTAAGGCAACCAGAGGAAACCATAACACAAAGAGGCAAAGGCTGGCTTTAGAGGATGGAGCATTGGGTGAGAGAGCTCGAGGTTCAGAGTATGGTATATCCCAGACTTGAGGCTCTCAGGCCTGGGGCCAATGTCAGGATAATCAAGGGGAGAGAGAGTGCAGCTGGGTGGTCAGCACCTACCCTGCAAGTGCCCAAGCATTTTGTCACTGGCAGAGAAGAGATTCAGACAGAGCAGGCCTCAGACACTGACACCCAGGGGGGACCAAATTCCCCAAACAGAAGAAAGTAAAGTGGAACAGGTAGAACTAATATCCTTAGTGTTAAAACTGAAAACTGTAAGTAGGAAAGAGAAACAGCCAGAAACCTTGAAGAAAAAGCTACAGGATAAAAAAGAAATCTTAATCGTGAGATGAATAGCAAAATGAATTTTTAAAAACAGAGTATTTCATAAGAGTGACCTAAAATAATTCTCTCAGAAACAACAATAAAAAAAAAGAGAGATTTTACAAAAAGATCAAAGAACAGTTTGGTGACTAGAGCTTAGATGCAGGAATGACATCTGTTTACTCCAAGTTCTTGGAAAAGAGAAAAAAGAAGAAATACTACAAGAAGAAATGAAAATTCCCAGAGCTGAAAACAAATCACTTAAAATGAGACAATAAGTGAATAAAATGAATGAAACAAACTACATCTGGACCAAGCCATTGAAATTTCTAGGTTCCAAGGATAAAGAAAAAATTATATATGTTACTATAGTGGAAAAGCAAATAAAATCAAATTAGCATCAGATACCTTCTCAATTATAGATTCATCAGTAGCTTCCAAGTAGTGACCAAAAATTATGATTCAAATATGAAGGCAAAATGAAGGGTATTTTAGGACATACCAGGACTCAGAGAATTTGTTTCAACAAAAGGAAGTTCTGTAACCAAAATCACCCAACCATAATGCTGAATAAAAGGAAATTCTGCAGCAAAACAACAAATATGGCAGAGGAAGGTTTAGGACACAAGAAACAGTGCAAAGCCAATGATTTAGGAAAACTGAGGATTAAACCTACATACCTTCTGTGTAGTCTCAACATGAGAGGAGTGAGGAGCTGATAAAAGTGAAATGACACTAGTGCTCTCATTTATCTCAGGGGGAAGAAATATGTAGACAGTAACTCCAGGTGACTGCAATTTTGCTGCTCTCAAAATTGCAGGAGGAGGGAGCATCTACTGCCCCACCCCTGGAATCTGGGACTGGCCATGTGACTTGCTTTGATCACAGAATGTGGCAGATGTGATCTTGTGCAACATCTGAAGCTAAATCTTAAGAGGACTAACAGCTTCTTTTGAAACCTTGAGATCACTAAGCTGTGACGTAACTTGGGATTAAAAGACGCTATGGACACACAGCCCAGCAATCACAGCCATTCCAGCCAAGACCTCAGAATATGTAAGACAGGCCTTCTTAGTCTTGCCCTGACCTAGTCACCAGCTGACCCCAGGCACCTGACTGAGCCTAGGCCAGACCAGAAGAACCTCCTTGCCAACTTAAAAACTCATTGTTGTTTGAGCCACTGAGATTTAGGATGGCTTGTTACACACTGAACAAGTCAATACTACCTGAAATAACCATCAAGATAGATGACGGGGATACAGAAAAAAATTTTAAACTTATTTTCTCAGTATAATATTTGATGTACAACATTATCTTATTTTCTTTTGTTTTTTTTTGAGACAGGGTCTCGCTCTGTCACCCCAGCTGGAATGCAGGGGTGGGATCTTAGCTCATTGCAGCCTTGACCTCTCAGGCTCAGGCAATCCTCAGCTCAGCTTCTTGAGGAGCTGGGACTACAGGGGCACGACACCACTGAGCTAATTTTCATTTTTTTTTTTGTAGAGTTGGGGTGTCATCATGTTGCCCAGGGTTGGTCTCAAACCCCCAGACTCAACCTATCTACCCGCCTGGGCCTCTCAAAGTGCTGGGAGTATAGGTATGTGCAAGTAGCACAGGGATGTGCTACTACCCAGGATTATCTTATAACAATATTATTTATTTAATGTATTATTGATCTACTTATGTATCAACCACACTATAAACCAGGTGTAAAAGTACAAAGATAAATAAGACCCTGAACTCCCATCCAACTTACAATCTAAAAGGCACAAGACAAATTAACAAACTACAATAAAATGCAGTGTGAGATAAATGAGGAAATAAGAGCTGAAACACAGATGGCAGGGGCTCAAAAGAGTTTCAACAGGAATGCATAAATGAAGACACTATTCTAGGTGGGGCAGAAGAACCCAGGTGGGAAAAAGCCCATCTATAATATAGTAATTAATTTTATTCAGCTTTTTTATTTTAAAATTTGCTTTAGGTTCAATAGATTTCTAAAAACCTCCCTAGACTGCTGTTTTATGTCATTTGTAATTACGGTATGGTAAACCATATCAAATCTCAATCTGTTTAAATAAAAGATTTGTTTTCATCATTAGTTTTTCATATCAAATGCTAGTGTTAACAAAGATTAAAGACTAACGAAATCACTAGCAGAGCACATATGGGGATTTAGAAATATGGCAATTTATATGTGAATTACTAGAGGCAATAAAAACAAAGTAAATTTGTTTAAAGACTTGAATATTTAACAATATTTATAAGGTCTATTAAAAAATAAGAAAAGTAGGCCGGGCACAGTGGCTCATGCCTGTACTCTCAGCACTTTGGGAGGCTGAGGCAGGCGGATCATGAGGTCAGAAGTTCGAGACCAGCCTGGCCAACACGGTGAAATCCCATCTCTATTAAAAATACAAAAAATTAGCCAGGCATGGTGGCAAGTGCCTGTAATCCCCCAGCTGCTCGGGAGGCTGAGGCAGGAGAATCGCTTGAACCCAGAAGGCAGAGGTTGTGGTGAGCCGAGACTGTGCCACTGCACTCCAGCCTGGGCAACAAGAGCGGAACTCTGTCTTAAAAAAAAAAAAAAAAAAAAGAGAAGTATATAATCCAGTGTACTTGCTATCTTACCTAGTGGTTGTCTTTTTAGCCCATACTGGTTTTTCTTTCTACATGAACTAGCTAAATGATTTTTTCAGTGTCTTGGGATTTACACGGGGCTGTTCGGCCAATCATAACCTAGAAGATCTGCATGAGATTTCTATTTAAATTATACATTAATTCATTTGTAATTTTAAAGATTCAATTTAAAATTCTCAAAGTGTGCTCCACGGACAACTTCCAGCATCTCAAAATGAGGTTCCTATGGTTAGCAAGTCTGGGAAATGTGGCAGAACATGGTTCCTCTTAAAAAATCCCTAAGAATCTTGTTACTTAAAGTGTGATCTGTGTGCCAGTTGTGCAGGCTGCACTTTGGAACTTGTAAGAAATGCAGAATTTCAGGCCTGTCCCAGACCAAAGAAATCAGACTTTACATGTGGGTCAGATCCCCAGTGTTTCGTATACACATTCAGCTTTGAGAAGCACTGGTGTGGAGCATCATAAAGACTCCGAGAAATCATGAAAAAAAGAACCTGTTTAATCTCACCTAACCCTACATCTCAACATTTATTAACCAGAGACCCTCATGTGTATATATATAAAAAAAAAAAAAAAAAAAAAAAGATGGATTCTCACTCTGTCACCCAGGCTGGAGTACAGTGGCACAATCATAGCTCACTACAGCCTTGAACTCCTAGGTCACACGATCCTGCCACCTCAGCCTCTCTAATAGGTAGGACTATAGGCACACACTATCATGCCCAGCCCATTTTTAAATTTTCTGTACAGACAGGGTCTCAGTATGTTAGCCAGGCTGGTCTTGAATTCCTGGCCTCAAGCAATCTTCCCACCTCAGACTCTCAAAGTGTTAGGATTACAGGTGTGCACCACCAGGCCAGCCAACCCCCATTTTTTTTGAGGATCATCTATTAACATTCTGAGGAACATACTTTGGGAAATCCCACAGTATGATAATCATTATCATTCATGAGCAAATGTAGATGGAAAGAGACATTGTTCCATCCTTCACAATTTGGCTTTCCTCAGCTTTTCCAATGATGTTTATCTATTAAGGAAAAACATTAATTTAATACTTTTAAGAAATGGTACAGAAAAATTAAAGCTCTTTTCAATAAAGATTCCTGCCACCAAAAACATGAAATTCTGTTTTTGCTGAAGGCTGAGTACCAATTATTTTCTTTTCCTTTTTTTTCAAGAGATAGGATCTTGCTATGTTGCCCAGGCTGGACTCAAACTCCTGGGCTCAAATAATTTTTGAGCCCTCAGACTCTCAAGTAGGCTGGGACTACAGATGCACATCACCATACCTGGCTTAAATTTCTTGACAACTTAGCTTGAAAGTAAATGAATAAATGATTTTCCAGAAAAAAAGCCCAGCCTACTCCAGGCCAGGTGCAAGTTTTAGCTGTTTTTTCATGCTTATTTCATGAACACTCACATGGAAATGACCTTGGTATACTGTACACTCTGGTACTTTGGTTGCACAGATAAATTCCCCCATCTGGGTTATACAACAATTAGCCTAAAACATGTCCAGTTTAGGACAGACATTAATTTATAAGTTACTTTACTGAAAGCACAGGCAATAAAAGCAAAGTCAACAGTTTTGAATTATAACATCAGAAAAATTGATTTTATACATGTTTAAAGTCTCTGAATAATGCTTATTTAAGCAATGATGCATTGAGTAATTTGCAATTTTTTTTTTTTGAGACAGTGTCTCACTCTGTCATCCAGGCTGGAGTGCAATGGCACGATCTTGGCTCACTGCAACCTCTGCTTCCTGGGTTTAAGTAATTCTCCTGCCTCAGCCTCCTGAGTAGCTGGGATTACAGATGTATGACACCACGCCCGGCTAATTTTTGTGTTTATAGTAGAGATGGGGTTTCACCATGTTGGCCAGGCTGGTCTTGAACTCCTGATCTCAGGTGATCCACCCGCCTCGACCTCCCAAGGTGCTGGGATTACAGGCGTGAGCCACCACACCCGGGCTAATTTGCAATTTTTTTAAGTAGCTCTTTAGAGTAAAAGAAAAAAAACCTCTTGATTTTAAAAGATATTTTTTAAAAAGTACCATAGATTCTCAGTTGTGATAACATCCTTTCTTTCTGTCTGGTCTTCAGCAGGATAGAGGAATGATGGTTATCTCTCAGTCTCCTTTATTCCATTTAGAATCTGTGTGCTTAATACTATATTTCGTTTTCAAGGAGACAAATTTTCACACTTAACATCTCCAAACAGCTTTTTGAAGAAAATACAAGAAAAAATAACAACCACTATAAAGTTTCTAGAGTTCTGTTGATCACAGATGGAGAACGCAATGGACTGGATGATAACTTATTTACTTTTCTGCAATCTAAACGTATGCTCTTGGTTCAGTAATGGCAGGGATTCTTTTCATCTGGATTGCCACTGCATTCTCAGCAGATCCAGAAAGTGCCTGAAACACAGTAGGTATTCAAAAGTGTTTGTTCAATGGGAGCATGAAACAAACTGAGGGAAGATATGACAACATATCTGTGTTTTCAATGAAAACACATTTATACACCAGATGGTGTTAGGTTTTGTGGCCATTATGATGCTGAAAGAGCTGTCTAGCAGGAACAAAGGAGTAAAAATAGTGTGATAAATGCAAGAGTAAACAAGCATAAAATCTACCACCACAGAAGTGAGGGGAGCTCAACTTCGCATGGGAGAGCGGGGTCGTCAGGGAAGATGAGACTTACTACAAAGACAGAGAGGCATAAAACACCACAGCGTGCTGTGTTCAGAGAATGCCAACAGTCTAATATTGGGGTGGAAGTGGGGTGGGGGAGAAAAAGAGAAAGAAAACTCTGGAGATGAGAAGACGAAGGAACACTAATAAGTGCAAGTAAAGACATGGATTGTCTCCACAGCCTTTAAATTTGCCTAAGATGACGGTGAAAGTTGAGGCAAAGAGTCAAACTGAATGAGGTGTCACTGGTCCCAGTGAAGGTGGTAATGTGACCTGGAGTCAGGAGGGTAAAAGTTAGATGGTGTCAACTTAGGAGTACTGGGGAAATGTCTGGAAGGCCCGGTGAGGAGCTAGGAAGCAACTGTGAGGAACAGAAGACTTTAAAGACATCAAAAAGAAGAAATCTCCAACATCTGCAAAAGAAAAGAATGATTCTTCTCTCCTTCATGTGCCAAATCCCTGGGGGATACAATCATGAAATCGAATCCTAGGAAACCTTGTCCTTCCTTGTCCAAGTGGGCTACTTAAGGACACTAGGAAGATGTACTCGGGTATTGCCATCCTGCTCGCCTCAGTATCCTCACAGGCAGATGCATCAGGGAGCTGCTCCTCAAAACCTCAAGAGAAAGGAAACAAGGCTGCTTCTAAGAGAAGAAAATCAGAAAAATCAATAAAATGAGGATAAGACTGGAAATGGGTGGACGTAAACTAAGAATCAGTAAAAGTATCCCCCCAAGAACTCTAACCTATCATCAAGGAACAGACTCTTAACACGTAGACCAAAATCAGATTATAACTTATCACATGTGATTGCTGTCATAATTGGAGAAGAGGATAGTTAGTATGAAACACAGAAAAGGAAAACCCAGATTCCTGCCCTCCCCAGAGAAGTAAAAACAAGTGAGATTACAAGAAGGATCTTTGCTCTCAGGGACAGAGATGGTCCTGAGATGAACTCTTCTTGCAAACGCATCTTCACCTTTGACAAGATTCTAAGTTCACAATGGCAACAGTCACCTGATCCTAGAAAGGAGAAGTGTACTTGGCAAATATGGACATTTTGATAATTATGAATTAATACATTTGTGTTCTGGTTTATATATTACTCCAGGTTCTGAGAACTGTAAAACTGAGGACAGGCTCAGGACTGCAGTGACTTCAAAGCTCTGTGACGTGACTTTAGGGAGGTCTTGTCAGTACTGGTGGTTGTTCTCCACAGACAATAAGCTAGCCGATTATTCCAATTCAAAAATTTAAGAAAGGGTTAATATCAACCTATACAAATCAAAAGGTTGGTCATGATGGATAATATACGTCTATTAGTCACTTTAGAACATGATGAAAACAGTTACATGTTGATTCACAAGTGTACAGTGGGACAGCTGTTGGAGTAAGTGTTCCACGCCACATGGGCACACCACAGTTTGTCAGTGAGAATCTGCTCTAATTGACAGAGCTGGCTGAGAATGTTGCAAATGCCAACCGTTCCACAAATCTCTACCACTGCTGTGCAATGGCTGTCCTCATGCACTGTATCACCACCACAAGCATGTTAATCTCTCTTCTTTCAATATTCATGGGTTTAAATCACCTTTTCCAAAACAATGCCTTAATTCTGAGATATTGTCTATGTCTAATAATCTGTTTACAGATTTTGTTTTCATGGCAGTTTATTTCCATTTCACCTAAAGTGCAATTTCAAATCCAAGAACCAAGATATACAAGTTTAGTATTCCATATGATATATAGAAATGACTTAGGCAATTATTCCAATTTTGTATATTTTAAAATAAAGCCTGCCTCATTAAAATAATAATAGTTTGTGTGTTTCTAGTCCAGTAATCCCAAGAGCACAGCTGCATCCAAATGCATATGTAATAGAATTATCTTCAAATATGCTCTAAGCAACCAGAAATACTCTCTAGACAAGATATACCATAACATTTTAAAAAACTGAGTTATGATTCATGCCATACCATTCTTGCTGGCTTTAATACTACTCATTTTGAGGACAATATGGTTTACTCAGCATTTTTTTTTCTTAAACACCCAATGGGCTGATTCAGAGTAGGGTATCTTTCATGACTAGCTTGTGTTTGCATGTGCTTCTACTTCATGTGTAAAATTTAAATGCCATTTCATAGAGGAAGGTAAATAATCATGTTCTACATGAAAGCTTGTACAAAAATAAAATTGCAAATCAAAAATATTTAATTTTGAAAATTTATTCCTAATTGGTTGGCGGGGCTCTCCCTTTCTCTCTCTGATAAATACAATTTGTCACTGTTTTCTAGAAGGAAATTAAGTCATGTGACAGTTAATTGAGCAAATATAGTACATCAGATAAATACTAGATTAAATTTTTCAAAGTTAAAGAAAATTCTCCCATTTACTAATTTCTTCCAAAGGATAGAACATTTGTTTTGTAGTAATGGTAAATTATAGGATTCAAATAAAATTGTTTAACCAAAATCACACTTTTGATACATAATACACTATGTACAGAAAATAAAGAGCACCAACTTAACTTTTTTTTTTGAGACAGAATCTCACTCTCCCCCCGAGGCTGGAGTACAGTGGCGCAATCTTGGCTCACTGCAACCTCTGCCTCCTGGGTTAAAGTGATTCTCCTACCTCAGCCTCCCAAGTAGCTGGGATTACAGGTGTGTGCCACCACGCCCAGCTAATTTTTGTATTTTTAGTAGATATGGGGTTTTGCCATGTTGGCCAGCTGGTCTTGAGCTCCTGACCTCAGGTGATCCGCTCGCCTCGGTCTCCCAAAGTGCTGAGATTTCAGGTGTGAGCTACCGCGCTCAGCCCCTGACGTGGGTTTTGGCAGAGCTCTGCATGCTCCCTCCTGCCCAGCTCTCTCCAGGGTTCCTCCTTCACCATACTCAGGCTCACAGAGGCCTTCCCCTACCACTCTGTGGTCTGGCACAACAGGAATTGAGCTGCACTTTGAAGAATGAGGAATGGTGACAGAAAAGTAGAGCAGATGCAGTGGTAGAGATCAATCACTAAAGAAATCTCGGGCAAAAGCTAGGTGTAAATTTGGAAGGGGTCCCTCTGCATCTGCTTGTCCCCAAATGGGGGCCACAGTGGGCATTCTTCCTGAAAGCAGTTCCCTTTCAACACAGCTGCCCTAGAATAGGTCTATTCTCATGCCTTCCATCAGCTGCCTGGGCAGGGGAAGTGGACTCACCCCACCCCACCAGCCCAGTCCGGCCCAGCTCTCCTGGAACTCCAGCCCTGCTCTTCCTATCATTTCAAAGCCCACAAGCAAGTGTCAAACAACTTCACTACCACTTGAATCACCAAATCATTTCTTCCTTTGACACACAGGCACTTTGCAAGTGCCTCATCCTTAAGAAGACATTCATTAATGTGTTCTGAAATTGCCTTTTTTCGATGACTCACTCCTCTAGTCCAACCAATCTAGTTCAAGTCTTAGCAACACGCAATGCTCATTTTCACGCACTTGTATTTGCTCTTTAAAATGCTCCCACATCTTTTTAGATTTAAGTTTAATAAGACCAAGATCCCTGTCTTCTATGTCTGTATTTTCTACGATGTCTAACACATGTTCTGAGGCATTTAATAAAATGCCTGCTGACAGAACTGATTTTACTATTTGAGGAGCTGAAAATAGAAACTGGCACTATACTGCTACATTTACAGAAAAATGTTTAATATATTAGATCAGTCATATTCAGACACAAAGAACCACTGAACAACCTGCTTCCTTAATGAAGTCTTTTGTTCATTAGTTGGCAGTAAAAATGTCAGAAAGAATCAGATTTCATTTTCAATCTTCCTATTTGGGTAACTTCTTTCCTTTTAGATGAGGGTTTTGAATTTCTTAAAGGAAGAATTTTGGGAGATAACCACAAGTCAAGGAAGCTACATTCCATTAGCAGGAAATAACACAACCTATGTTACAATGTGGTCACACTGGTATTTCTTTTTTTTTTTTTTTTTTTTTTTGAGACGGAGTTTCGCTCTTGTTGCCCAGGCTGGAGTGCAGTGGTGTGATCTCGGCTCACCGCAACCTCCACGTCCTGGGTTCAAGCGATTCTCCTCCCTCAGCCTCCCAAGTAGCTGGGATTACAGGCATGTGCCACCACGCCTGGCTAATTTTGTATTTTTAGTAGAGACAGGGTTTCTCCATGTTGGTCAGGCTGGTCTCAAACTCCCGACCTCAGGTGATCCACTCGCCTCAGCCTCCTAAAGTGCTGGGATTACAGCCGTGAGCCACCGCGCCCGGCCCACACTAGTATTTCTATATCATCACCTCCAGACCTAGTGTACACAAAGGTGTACTTTTAATGTGACCCTATAAATCAGAGCTATAATTCTACCAATAATCTAGAAAGCCGTTAACAAAGTCTTGATTGTCTTATGTCTCAAAAAGTCTTGATTGTCTTATGTCTCAATATACTGAAACATCACCTGTTCAGATTAAATGAGCAAGAAAATGAAAGACTGGATTGTTTCATTTCCTCACAGACTGTTTTTATTGTTGCCAATAAAAATATAGATATCTGTTCCGATTTGATGAAAAGATCAAAGCAGCATTTGATAATTCTAAAAGTGAGTGGTAAAATACCTCAAAGATTTTAACTGTGTTTATATCTCTTAAAATATTGTTACTCTTAAAATTTTGCTTGATACTTCATTTATTCAGAGTGCAAAGATAATTTCAGTATACAAAATTGAACTGATTACAAATTCATAATCTATCAGAATCTAAGTCATATGTGATATAATCAAATCTCAAAAAATTAGTATTCTCAGTTTAAAATATTGTGATGTTCCCAAGATGCATTTTTGTGTCATTTTAATTTTTGGTGGGGGTGGGAACTTGCTTTTCATTAATCTGAAGACCATAAACTATAATTTGAAATTCACTGATAGGTAGATATTTCTCTTAGATACTAAAGAATATCTAATGACCTCCCAAAGATGGTACATTCACCAATAAAGTATGGCATTACAGAGTATAAATAATGATTAATAAATATTTGGAACCCCAGCAGTGCAAAGAAAGAGAACACATGTTAGATGACTTTCCACAGTCACCCCAGAACCTCTCTACAATTAAGGTAATGGTAGAAATATAAAATTTTGATGTCCAGCCTACTAGGATTATAAAGCCTGTGTCAACAGTACCATCTGTTTACGTAGAAGAATGTATGCTCACAATTCATAAGAATTACAGCAACACATGTAATTTTGAACATCAGAGGTATCATGATAAATAAGACATTTAATCTAATGTTTAGCAAAGATGGAGCAAGCTGGCACTTTGATGCAGTAGAAAAAGAAAGTGAAAAGGCAATCTGCTCATTTTACAGTACAATTCTCTACTCTTTCTGAGTTACTACCAGTACTCTAGGAGCAGCTGGGTTTCTTGGTATCAATTTTCTACCTATATGTCAATTATAAACTATTATAAAACCCATGCTAGAATTGTCCATGGGAGTTAAGAACTGCTTAGGACACGCAGTGGTTTCTAACTTTCCTTCACTGGCATCTTCTTTTTTTTTTTTTTTTTTTTTTTTTTTTTTTTTTTTGAGACGGAGTTTTGCTCTTGTTGCCCAGGCTGGAGTGCAATGGCGTGATCTTGGCTCACTGCATCCTCTGCCCCCCAGGTTCAAGCAATTCTCCTGCCTCAGCCTCCCAAGTAACTGGGATTACAGGTGCCTGCCACCATGCCCAGCTAATTTTTTGTATATTTTTTTTTTTAATAGAGACGGGGTTTCACCATGTTGGCCAGGCTGGTCTTGAACTCCTGACCTCAGGTGATCCGCCCACCTTGGCCTCCCAAAGTGCTGGGATTACAGGCGTGAGCCACCGTGCCTGGCCTTGTTTCTATTTTCAATGTCCTGGGTAGAATGTCTAAGGGATGAAATGGTCTTTGAGTGGGGGAAAATGAACATACCTTATTAAAGGAGAAAGGCAGCAGCCACCCTGTGGCAGAGCAGAGGTAAAGGAAGTCCACTCCTGGCAATGAATCCAGGAATATTTCAATTATGGAAAGCTCACCACGGAGAGCAACAGGGTCACTTCACTCTACATTCAGCCAGCAGAAAAAATTTAGAGAGCTTTTCCTACACAGCAATCCACACTCAAGGAAATTCTGTGGACCCGGAGACCCCCCCAAACTACCTTCTTATCAGACTGCTCAATTCAATGTATTAACTCGGTTCTTTTGAAATGTGTGAGAGAAAAAAAATAAGTTTGAGCAAGACATCAATGTTAACTTCAGTAATGTGATGGTCACAAAAGAACTGAAATTCTTTTTTAAATTTAAAAAAACAAACCAAGAAGTCAAGAGTCCAAGCCTCTGTCAAGACCTGTAATCCATTCTCCTTCCAAAAGCAGAGTTTTCCAAATGGGGAAAGGTAAGCAAGGGACTGAACTGGGAAAGTGCCAGATGAAACACATTAGAAAGAGTTAGCTAGAACAGTCTCAGGTTGCCATGACCGAGTCCTGGTTTCACGGTACTCTGTTGATCTTCACCACTGTGATATCTAAACCATCTGACTTTGAATTTACCTTCGACTAACAGCTGCCATGGGCAGCTACTGAAATTACATCACAACAAAGCTACCCCATTAGCGGCATAAACTCATCTTTATACCTTCACAGTGGTGAGTCACATAGTGAAAAACACCGAGAAACAATTCTCTCTAGAGTTGAATGCATGTACCTTGATTCAGTATGTAATACCAATCATTTATGGATCAATATATCTGCACCACTGCAAAATATATGGAGCAAGAGAGAGGTATAGAACATAAAAACATCCAAGTAATGGACATGTCATCTAGGCCTTCAAAGCAAAAGAAAGAACAAAATAGTCAGTGGCTGGATGGAACAGGCTTTATGCTGACCAGGAGAATCACACGACTATTCTCCCAACCTTTCTTTCTATAATTCCATACTGTTATTTAGAAGAGACAAATAGTAGCAGCAACCTAACAAGAACACATCCTCTAAAGTGAGTGCAACCATGAATAACCAGAAACTAAATATGATCCTTTTAGACCCATCCATCCTAAAAGTGATATTGCCTCTACAGGAACTTCTTGGCAAAATGTCGTATGAACACTCTAGTCTGAGGGAATCGGGTAAAAGTTCCATTCTAACAATCCGTTCATATTCTCTTCAGAATTTTAGAATATTCCAAATTATTTCAGGATTTTAGAATATTCCAATTCATAAAGTTTTCCTAAAAGGTTAAAAGTAGGCATAAGTATAAATATCAAAGAGATTTATTGTGTCAATTCTTGATCAGATTTCAAAAATAACAGAACAGTATTTAAAGAGAGTAGAAACTATCACCAAGGAAGCCCTTGTACCAAATACACAATCAGTCAAGAAGCACTTCTGTCAGGAAGCCCTGAGGTCTTTGATACATATCTAAACGTTTTTGTGGCCAAATTATATGGTAGCAACATATACTTAAGGACTAATGAAAACAGCAGCTTCAAATAACTTTAGAAATGAGAAGGACCTTGGTGATCATCTAAGTGAGCTGTCTGCCAAATTCTTAATTTTGTTAATACCTTTACTTAAATACCCTTCGGAGGGAGCACTGATACAAAAAATTATAAAAACAGGAGCTGCTCCTCTTAGGCCTTCTTCATCTCCTCAACCACAACCTGCACTGAGGGTTCCTAAAGCTTGGAGGAAGGCCACTTAACATCAAGGACTGCACTGCAGAGCAAGGTGACTGGAGGCTCAAAGCCAGGGCATAACTTGTCCACAGTCTTGCTTCTGGGATCTTTCAATTGCCATGTTCAAGCAAAGCAACACAATTCTGAAGGAAACACAGTCTGATCATCTAATTTGAAAGTACTTTCTTCATATTTAACAACCATTCTTTTTAAAATTCACATTTCACAGTATAGCTTGGAAGGAAAAAGTTCAGGCTTATTATTTTACAAATGTTTTACTTAAGGTTTCAAAACAGGGCTGTTGAAGCTCACAGTTGAGGGATGAGCCTCCTATGTACTTATGGTCTTCTTCACCAGATCTGCTGGTGGAAAGGTGGGCACATTTCAGACCCCACCTCCTCCACACCTGTACTTCCAGGGACAGCAGCACTCTACCCCTCCCTGCAACTACCTCTACACTTGCAGTTCCAGGCCCTGGCATGCCATCTCCCCAGCTTTGTCTCTTCCTTCATTCTGCTGAGTCACCTCACCTAAGAAGCCTTTCTTGACCTGACTCTGATCCTGATGAACCCCCTTCCCTGCCACTCCAAAACCCTCACTTCTCCTATCACCCACCCTGCTTCTTTTCTCACCTTAATGCTTATCACCACCCCCTAATACATTACTAATCCTCCCTACCCCAATCTCAAGGAGAAAGCTACATGAGTACAGAAGAGACTTTGTTCACTGGTTTATCAACTGCAACAGCTGTCAGCAGGCAGCACAGTACAGGAGGAAAAACCTGGGCCTCAGAAAAGCCCTGGACAAATGACTAGGGTTCAATCTCCCGATTCCCCCTAAGCTCCAAGAGCTCCTTAGTGGTTGTCTTTGGTTTTCCTGATAGGCATACATTTGGCAGGTGGGTAGAATCTTAATACTCTGGTGATCACTTCTAGGCTACCCACTAAAAATTTTATTCTGGGTGCCTGAGCTCAGTTTTGATTTCATGTCTCCCAGTCATCAACAGGGTTTCCTCCCAGATATTCAGCATGCCTATGGTGGAACTCATACTCTTCCTATACCTGTATGGCTAACAAAGTACCTTTCCTATCAGTGCCTTAAGCCACTCAAAATAGTTATTAAATTAACTCTTACAACATCCTCATGAAGTAAGCAGGAGCAGAACAGAATTATTCCATAGCATGCTATCAGTGCCAGAACAGGAACAGAACTCTTAATTTCCACCTGAAAACACTATTAAGCTCTTCTGTCCATTTTCTCCTTTGGAAGAAGCATCTTTGTGAAGACTGATACAAACAGATGGCTTGGCAATCTACCGTAACTCTTATCCATTATCTAATCACAGGACAGCCATCAAAAACAGACAAAACATGATTGAAATTGCACTGAAATAGTTGGAAAATGAAGCACTAAAGAGATTTCAACATATTCAGTATCTTCAGAACTCTCATAATAAACTTTGTTAGAATGCAGTAACAGAGTATTGGAAATTCCTGTGAATTTGCAAGAAGGATATAAAAGTAGTATCTGATTTGCGATACATTTATATTCCAGATTAGGTAATAAAGTTGGTTTTTTTTTTTAAGGATATTTAGAAGATCATAAGGCCAGCTTGAATAAATGAACCTGAATCAACCCTCAAAGAACTTTTAAGTTAATACTACCTATTCTAGTAAATAATTAAGTACTACTAACAAGAGAAAAGTGAAAACTTAGTTTTATGTTTAACTTGTCTCCTCTCTTCCTAATAGAAGGGCTAAATTGCCAGTGAGACAACCATCCTCAGGACTACAAGAATGAGAAGCAAAGAAATAGTAAAGATCAATAAATCAGATAATTCTCAGATATTCAAAGTTGGATCAATCAAGTTTTCAAAGAGTAACTATTACACTGCGGGGGAGTAGGACAATTGTTCATTTGTTCATTCCAGCATTTACTCAGTGTCCACTATGTGTCAGGCCCTGGGCCATGTACTTCATAGGAACTTGTTTATATTGACTTCCTAATAACGCAATGTTGACAATATAAAAGTCATTGGAATGCTCCCTTCATGACCTCTCAAATTATTAAAGTAGCAAATGTACATTGGTCATTTATCAAGTAATACAAGTCACATTGTCAGCACTAAATATATTTAAATCAAAGTAAGAAAAATGCAATATTATGAGAACAACAAGAAAGGGAAGTTAAAAAGGAACTTTAAATTTTGTGAACTATAAAATCTATGGCAAACCTTTCCTATGTTTTCTTATATCTCAAACTCATTACTCAAAAAAAAAAAAAAAAAAAAAAAAGCCAGAATTTACCAGAAATCCTAAAACAGTAGTTCTCAAAGTATGGTCCAGCACCATCAGCAATGCTCCAGACCTACTGAATCAGAAACTCTGGGTATAGAGCCCAGCAACCTGTTTTTAGCAATCTATCCAGGTGATTGTGGTATAAATTCAAGGTTGACAAGCACTGTCCTAAAGTAACACATCGTGAGGTAATATAACTGAACAAAGTGCTTTCAGAATTGTGTATACAATTAAAAGACAAAAAGGCAGTTTGGGTGGTGGGGTTAAAATAATTCTAAGCATATGAATGATACAAACTTTGCTCAGCTGCTAAAATTTCCAATAAAAAAGAAGTTGTTTAAAATACTTGGAATGTCCAAAATTTTAACATAAAATTTCAATGAGAAATGGAAGATCTTAAGTTTCGAAAGCACAATTAAAAATTACAAGTGTATCCCCACTTTAAAATAGGATTTGATAAAATATGAGTTTATATATGAGAATATAACTTCATTTTACAAAAATATTATTTGCCCTCTTATTCATGGGACTTGCTTTGAGTAGCAAGTTTCCTTAGCCATGGAAGTATTTGTTTATAAATTATCAAAATATTTTTTAATCTTAGGTGAGGGAGGAAATTAGAGGCAAAAGGAGAGTCAAGGGACTCTGCACTGAAGCGTTAGAGCCAGCCACCAAGTAAATATGGATTGAATGAAAGATAATGCATTACTGGAATTCCTTTTGACATATCTTCTACATGAGTTGATATACATCTATGAAATAGCAGAAGCATAGTTAAGTACAGCTAACAAATTGGATATTGCTTACATCATCTGACAAATGTTGCTTCCAAGAGCTTTTCCAATTCCTTCACATGTGTTATGGCTCAAACTTTTAATCAGGCTGAAGAATTCCTCCAAGGGGAGGTTCCTAGCTGGAATTATGCAAAACACATGTGGATAGCAAAGCTAAGAGAGGTATATTACAGGCCTAAAGTCTTTAACACTTCTTAGCAAGAATTCCCACAGCATTCTTAATATATAAATAGACGACCACAGAGCAGAAAGTATCGAGGATTTGTGCCAAAAGTTTATTTTAAAACAGAGAGAACTTACTATTCTTTGCTTTTACGAATGTCTACTTCTATTCTTACAAAAACCATCTCTAACACACTGTAAAAGTTGTACTAAATGTAAACAAATATTCTGCATCACCATTAACTCCTATCAGCATGCGGGTTAACCCAACTTTTGAACCACCTTTTGTGTCCATCTGCACCAACTGCAATTGGGCAGTTCCCTAAAGGTGACTTGGAAAATTTATGTTTTACAGACTAGTTGTGCTACAGGACTGGAAAGAAGTCAGGTGGTAGCAGAGATTTCAACTAGAAGTGACTGCAGCGATCCACATGGAAGGGGACTGGGAAGAAGGTGAGGGGTGATGAGAAGACACTTCACTTGGAGACAAGTATGTGTTAGAGAACTCAAGGTGAGGCCTTCTGTCACTGAAATTCAAAGCTCAAATGGATTTGAGAGACAATTTAAGCTAAAATTTCCAGCCCAGGGCACTAATTTGGGAATGAGGGCTCTAACTTCTTTGGAAACTTTTTGGGGATCCCTCCCCTACTGCGACTAGGAAGACTTCAATCTCAGAAAGACCAGAACCAGAATTCTTATGGACCCTAAGCTGCAAATGGAACTAGAGGTCACTTCTGTGTCCAGTGGTTTATTTCCAGGAACCATCATCAAGAACAGTTCCTAAAATATGACTGGCTCATTTGTTCTCACTAACATCTTGGGATTTCATGATCATGAAAAAAAATAATTTCATGATTTTTAAAAAATCCAAGTGGATGGTCTACTCTTCAGCATGAATGCAATAAAGCAAAGTCAATTAACCGGATTTCATAATACTCTATTTTACTTAGATAAGAGCTTCCAGCCCTCAGAAAACCTTCAATAATGTTGTAAGCATCATCAAACATGCTTTATAAATACTGTTCAGACACTGCCTGATGCCAACCACCATGCTCCTGAGGCACACATTCAGGAAAGCTGCTGAGGTCTTACACATGATCCTGAAAACTTAATGATACCAAGGACTGAAAAGTAGGAAGATCAAGGCCACCTGCCTTAAACAGGAAAACCTTACCTAGCCAAACATCTGCATGGTGATACTGTGGATGTGCAGACAGAAGACAGTATAAGAGTGAATCAAAATAGGCACACAATAGAGACTGAAATAATAATCATGCACCTTTCACAGATCTGTGAAATTTGGTGTGCCCTCACTGAGGCGTTTAAATCTCCCTCTTCAACAAAACACTTAACATCAGATGGCATGGCAGGGGAGGCAAAGTCCTGGAGCACAGCCAGTTCACTGGCACTACAGCCACACTCACTGCAGTTGAGTTCAGTTGGCTGGGCATGTGCTGTGGATGGATGTCAGCAGGGCATGTAGGCAGCTGCTAGATGAGAACCTCAGGTAGGGAGGCTGTGCAGGGTAGGGAGGGAGAAATCTGTGAAGATGCACAAAAGCACAGCTTTGAGTAATGTGGCATCTGTGGAATGCTGAGAAACAGACACATATAAACCAACCTGGCATGTAGCAATTAGAAATAAAATGGTTCATTTTAAATGATGTCAGTGGCTATCCAGAGAGGCCAAAAAGGCAGAGTTGTAAGGCAACAATAAATGTTGGGGTATATTGTTTTGTTTTTGTTAAGTGAGCGGTTACCATTGGTAATATTAGTCTTCTTGTTAATACATCTCAGAAGTCAAATGGACCACTGGAGGCTACAACCCAGAGAGTATTAAGGCCTGGTACAGCAAAATAGAGATGCCTGCCTGAAGGGAATATGGTGTTTGCAGTGTTGTTGATCTGGACCCTTCCTTAGGGAGTTTCCAAGATGCCTGTTGTCCCTGCCAAGTCTAATCTAAAATCCATCTGTGCCCAGGTCTAGCAGTCATGATAAATTTTTCTGGGTTTCTCAGGCCTCAGACAAAGTAACTGCTCTATAAGAATGGCTCCTTCATTAGAGGCAGTATCAAGCAGCAGAGTAAAAGCAGGGAGGCTGGGCATCAAGATTCTGGGTCTTTCCTGCCCCTCTGCTATTCATTCTGCCCAAAACAAAGCTGCTAAGAGACGAGATAGCTTCGAAAGGCAAAACTGTCATAGGAGCTCAGAATATGAGGACTTTCTCACGAGTTCATGCCCTCTCCCAGATACTTGCATCTCTGAATTTACTTCCCATGCTCAAACCCCAAAGTGGACAACTTTGCAAAGGTAGCTCCATAGCTGTAGGCCAACAATGTAAGAGGGCTGACTCAATCTTATCCATGCTGTTGTGCGCTCTGTGGCTGAAGGAAGGCACGGGCTCTGAATTGGAGGAAGCTTGTGGAAGAAAAATAGAGGCCATTGCCATCTGCAGGCTTATATTTTTACAAGGCATTGCTGCTAAGTTAAATAAGCACTGCATTTTCTGTTGCTCAGGGAAACAAAATATCTATAAACAGAGCAGGCTTTGTGTCTTTTCTTTATGGAACTTAGGTTTAATGAGGATGGGTTATCTTTATTTTTTGCTATTATACATGTTTATGAAAGAACAAAAATGTATTTGTGAGTCAAAAATGAAAATTTCTGCACACTTAATAATAAACCTTGACTGGTACAGTCAACAAGGTTGTCATTACCAGCAGTTATCAGGGTGACTGCTTTCTCTACAGAAACACTGGGGCCCTCATTTGCTACTGTTCTGTGGGTGTATGTGATGCACTGTGGTTAGGACATTCCAACTTCTTGCAGGAGAAAGAGAAATGATGGGAGTAGTAAAAATAGAGTAATTAGAAACAAATACGCAAGATTAACCTGCCTTGATTATTCATGAATGTAAAATACACTAAATTACCTTATATACTGTCCATAAAAGTGCCAGCAACTTTGTATTGAGGATGACTTTCATGGCTGCTTTCTCTAGCATCAGTACACTAATTAAAACTTTCTAACATTTCTGGGAAATTATCTCACTTTCTGATACATGCTGTTGTGCATAACAGAATCAGAAGTTGCAAATACAAGTCTGGAGAGGTGAGACTTTGTTTAATTCATGCATCCTGTTCTCTAAACTCTGTCTATATTCTGTATGTCCCAGCATCATTCATTTTATTCAAGAAGTCTAAGACAAATCTACAGGCAGGTGCAGTTTTTTTATTTAGTCCAAGTATTACCAATTTTTTTTTCAGGAATAATTGACCTCATTTCTAACCGAGTGAATGAAGACTAAGTAAAATGGCATGACTTAGAACACGCTGCCATTGAAGCAAGGCCACTGTGCTTTCCAATGGCAGGAGGGATCAGTGGTGCTCTGCTTGGCCACTCACACAAATATGTGTTCCTCCAGGCCAGTGGACACAGGCCCAATTATCCTTCAGGATTATCAGTACTCTGATCTCTGCTATTCTAACTCAAATGCAGACATGTGTTAAAAATGTTATCCAGCTAAAACCCAGTGGTGTTACAGTTTCTCTATAGCTGGAAACACAACTGGGTCACAAGGAACTAACTTCTCTTAAGAACAAGTGAGGAAACTGAGCAAGGTGGGTCAAAGGTGGTACTTCACTAACAGGTACTACATGGGGCAGGCTGTTGGGACTGCTCTGGGTTCAGGGTTGGGGGGATGCTGAACCCACTTTTGTTGGCTGATGTGCACCCTCAGGTAATGTATCCATCTTCAGTTTTGATATGAAAGGGGCCCATTTTTTAATTAAAAAAAAAATCAGTGGGTCATTTTATCTTATGTATTTAACATTAATCTTCACCAAGCCTTTCCCCTTACCACCATAGTATAATAAACTGCTCAGATTGTGGAGAATCTGAAGTAACTGCCATTTTGGACCACTGAAGGCACCCCTACCGCAGGCTCTTTCATGGAGGGTATTTTACCGTTCTTCCTGAACATATTCTACAACTGTTTTGAATCCAGGAGCACTGAGCTAATGCACCAGCCCCATGGGCTTAATCCTTAGGTGAGCACAGGAGTTCTGTTCTCTTCTGTGGCCACAGGCTGTGCTGTCACCACCATCAGCTGTGCTGCAGAAAGCTGTGCCTGGTTAGCAGAGGCAGATTTGAATGATCACCAAAAATCTCTCACCCTTGAAGGAAAAAAAAAAACAAAACACTCACAACCCACCTAATGCAGGCACTGGGTCAACAGTATTATATGAACAAACTGAGCAGGAGTTTATCAGAGCAGAGCACAGAGGAGTCAAGGTTCTAGAACAGGCCAAGACTGTTTGCCCTATCAACCTATCTCCACTGTTTAACACTGCAGCATCCACAGACATTTAGAAGAAATATCCTGGGGAAGATGGCTATAAGGCCAACATCAGCAGAGTGCATGAGATTCCCAATCATCACTACTACAAAACGAATGCTGAAGAGAAAACTGAAGCCCAAGAAACAAAATTACATTTCACAACACAGTTAACCTTTTTGGAAAACTATATAAAACTGATAACATGATAAAATGTTAACATTTTTAAAGTATCTCACAACAAAAAATCTGAAACAAAGTACAGAATCCATCATGAGAATGTAGTGGACTATAAAAATGCTTTTTATCTGGATAGGTTTTGATTTTCCCCATTCTCAGTCACCTAACAATTGTAATTTGATATTTACATTGACTAAAAAATGTGTGGAAAAGCTGGGCCTGGTAGTACATGCCTGTATTCCCAGCTACTTGGCAGGCTGAGGTGGGAGGATCCCTTGAGCTCAGGAATTCAAAGCCTGGGCAACATAGTAAGACCCCATCTCAAAAAAATAAAAATAAAAATAACAAAAAATAAAAATGTGTCAAAAGCTGCACAATTTAAAATCTGCCCATCCTCACATTGCCTCAGTGCAGTCATCCAATCTCCTTTTTCTAAAAAAATTTAGTCAGAAACAAGACTTGAGTTTTTCCCTTCCTCCATTATCCTCTCTTCATTCTTTTTCTACCACACTCCATATCTAAGCTCATACTTACGAAACACCAGATGCACCTGTGTCCCACCCTACACTTCTGTTTTGTGGATTTGTTTTGGGGGATTTTGACTGTATACTGAACAGGCAACATTTACTGGGATTTTTAAAGTTACAATGATATTTGAAATAAGATGTCTGGCCTCTACCTTCATCTCTGAAAAGTTAATGCTATAATAGCAACATCAGCAACCACCTATTGAATACTATGACTCATACAGTGCTAAGCACTTTAAAACATTATATCATTTAATCTTTAAGGCAAAACTGAGTTACACATTATCTCTGTTTCACAACTGAGTACACAGAGCCAGAGAAGTGAAATAACTTGCCTAAGGTTAAGCAGCTAGTGACACAGTTTAAATTCAAGCCTGGGTCTACCTGACTCCTAAGCTGTTCACCACCACTCTGTGAGTTTCCAGAATAACTGACAGACTGTTTTTTAAAGCCAGATTTTAGAGAATTAAAAGAAAACAATTTAAGAGAATATAACTCCTAAATCAGTATCTATTTTCTCTGTGTGATTCTTATCTAGCATTGGGCAAGTGAACTAAAGAGAAAAAGCAGGAAAGAGGGAAGGTACCTTGAAGATAAAAACCAGGCAAAGAACCAAGAGGAAAAGGCAGGCCACTCAAAAATATACAAATGCAAATACTGCGTAACACTGAAAGTATTGTTAGAATATCACTCTAGTCATTTAAAAATACATAGAAGCTTCCCGATAGTTGAATGCATGGAGGTTCCTGCAGGGTGGAAGCTCTGTTCCCCTTCCCTGACACCTGGCCCTGTGGATCTTTTCATCTCTAGGTGAGGCACTGTCCAGTGGATAGCCTAAAGAACCTGATTCATCTTTAACCAAGCTGAATTGCTTCAAGTTCCCAGAGCTGAAGAATCCTGGCACACCTGTATAATACCAAATTATTCTTTTAAGGAGATCAACATATCACTAAAAATGCATAGAAAAAAATCTGTTAGTGGGACTTCAGACCATTAATTTTTTTCAAGATATAATGAAAAAGGCAACTTATCAAGAGTGCAGGAACCTAAATGTCTTTTTACAGGAAGAATTCATAATAGGTTATTTGAGAGTTTCCTTCATCAAGAACCACCTACCCAGGAGGATAAAGAAGAGACAGAGACAGAGAGAGTGAGACACACAGACACACAGACACACACACACACACACACACACGGAGAGAGAAGGCGAGAGAGAGTGAGAGCGAAAGAGAGACACTGACTGAGACTCTCAAATTTCTCAGTCAGCTTGCTTTGTTCTGAAATAAGAACATTTTGGGGACACATGTAAACATGTGAAGGCTGAATTCTGGAGAGACAAAAGACAAGATTCTGGTTAAAAGCAAGAAATGAAAATCTTCTGAACTTGCACAGGTGAAAATGAAAAATGAGACAGATATTTCAGACCAGAGGACAGATGGATGTGGACCATGAGGAAGAAGAATGTTTACAGGAGACTGATCTACCACCACTTTTGATTTTTAGTACACTCTCAAGAGGGGTGCACCAACAAATTCACAGAATAGATAAATTCAATCCTCAAAGCCAAGGCCTTCAATTTAAATGAATATACACTGCTAAAAAAGAAAATATAACATGGCATTTATTAGGTAAACTATCAAATGTTTATTTAAATTTCTATTTAAAATATTTTTGGGCCAGGTGCAGTGGCTCAAGCCTGTAATCCCGGCATTTTGGGAGGCTGAAGCAGGTGGATCACTTGAAGCCAGGAGTTCCAGACCAGCCTGACCAACATGGCGAAACCCTGTCTCTACTAAAAATACAAAAAATTAGCTGGGCGTGGTGGCACGTGCCTGTAGTCCCAGCTACTCAGGAGGCTGAGGTGGGAGAACTGTGTGAACCCAGGAGGCGGAGCTTGCAGTCAGCTGAGATTGCGCCACTACATTCCAGCCTGGGTGACAGAGTGAGACTCCATCTCAAATAAAATAAAATAAAATATTTTCAAGTAAAAATGTATACAAAAAAGAAAATATATGTTAAAACTGATATTGATTCACCATAATGAAAGGTTAAAAATATATACATATATACCCCTCTTATTTATTTATTTATTTAGAGACAGAGTCTTGCTCTGTCGCCCAGGCTGGAGTGCAGAGGTGCGATCTCAGCTCACTGCAACCTCCGCCTCCTGGGTTCACACAATTACCCTGCCTCAGCCTCCTGAGTAGTTGGGATTACAGGCACCCGCTACCACGCCCAGCTAATTTTTGTATTTTCAGTAGAGTCGAGGTTTCACCATGTTGGCCAGGCTGGTCTCGAACTCCTGACCTCAAGTCAGGACCTCCTTGGCCTCCCAAAGTGCTGGGATTACAGGTGTGAGCCACGGCACCCGGACACTTTTTTTTTAAACATAGTTATTACTAACGGCTACAAAAAAATTCATTGTCTGATTTACTAATATTTAGAATTTTTGAGAGTATAAACGACTCAGCAGAAAACAGTTTTTGTCCACTTGTCTGATTATTTCCTTATATAGCACATTAGAAGTGATGAGCCAAGTGAACTTTCTGGGCTTTGTTTTGTTTTTTTTTTTTTTTAACTCCCCAGAAGAATTGTAGCAATGTGAGTCCAACTTGCCAACGCTCATCCACATGAGGTTTTATCATTCTTTCCAGTGTCTGTCGGCCTAATCTGTGAAAAAAATGGTACTTCATTTTTATTATTTTTTTGAGACGGAGTCTTGCACTGTCACCTGGGCTGCAATGCAATGGTGCAATCTCGGCTCACTGCAACCTCCGCCTCCTGGGTTCAAGTGATTCTCCTGCCTCAGCCTCCTGAGTAGGTAGGATTACAGATGCCCGCCACCGTGCCCGGCTAATTTTTTGTATTTTTAGTAGAGATGGGGTTTCACTATGTTGGCCAGGCTGCTCTCGAACTCCTGACCTCATGATCCGCCTGCCTCGGCCTCCCGAAGTGCTGAGATTACAGATGTGAGCCACCGCGCCCGGCCACCTCATTGATTTAATAGTTTTCCTGACTACTAAAAATGCAGAACTTTAAAAAAAAAAAATAGAGCAATGATCATTTATTTCATCTCATTAAAGTTTTTGCAAAACCTCTAGAGGTAGGCACGATCCTCACTTCACTGATTAGGACATAGGTTCAAAACAGTTTAAATATCTGCCCAAAGTTAAAGAGCAAGCAAATAGCAAAACTAAAATCTCTATTTGGTTATAAAAAATCATTTGCTGTTTGCTTAAAAATTAAAAGAACCATTAAGTGCACTTTATTTATAATGGGGATATTTAGTACTTTGAAAAAGTCTTTGCAATTGGTCTAGAAAATTCCATATTAAAAACCTAAATAACTGAATAATGAAAGTAATCTACTACCATATTTTAAAGTGCTTTACTATCCATGATTACCTAGTTTAAATATGTTATTACAAAACAAATCATCCTTAATGGTATTAATCATCACTTCAGACATATCAGGTTCATAATTCGCTCATCTACTTTCAAATAACTAACATATTTTATTTATTCATACCATTGCAAATAACGCTGTAGTTTACAAATATATTTTTTGGCACAATTGATATTTCAACTAACTTCAAGTAAGATTATATAAAGGTCACATTTTTTAGGGCTGTTTCTTGTTTTATACAGAACCCATTTTCCCCTCCATAAGTAAAAAAAAAAGTACATAATATAAATATATACTCTGCCATCCTAGAGTAGTAGAAACATAGTGAGATGCCTAAATTGGTGTAATGGATGTGCTTCTTAGTTGAAGTCCAATAAGCAGTATGCTAAGTACAAATAGCTTTTCCCTTCTCATCAGTGTTTACCTTTTAAGGTTCCTAAACTGTATTAAAAAAGATCCAACTTTTATTATGACAAGAATCTGCCTCCCTCCTGATAAGACTGAAATGAAAATGTCAGCTTCATTTTAAATGAATTTTGCACCCCTGGACTCCATTCATTTCTTCCCCAAAGACCAAGACATATTAGTAGTGCAATCAATAATCACACTGGAGAATGAAAGAAGACTGAAAAAAGGGGTCCACAAGGGTGGGGAAAGGGGGAGAGTGAGGGAAGAGGAGAGAAAGGCAACAGTAAGACCTAGATTAGCAGGAAAAGCTCACCAGTCCTGAAACCTCAAGGAGGAAAGCATGTTGCCAAGTGAGCAGCACTCACAAAACAGAAGCCCAGGCCAAATGCTGCTCAATACCCTCATGCAGCAGTGCTAGACACCTACAGGGACTAGAAGCCTCTTGAGACCTTCTCAAATCTCTCAATTTGCTAACGTCACTGTGTCACCGACTTCAGTTTTGGAAGAGGGCTACTTAGGCATTAATGACACTGTGCAGCAGGCCTAGAGAACAACCAGTCCAGCCTGGAAAAGGAGGACAGGCGGCTGGTCCCAAATGTGAGGGTTAAATGGGATTCACTGATGAGCTGCTAGGGTAACCACATGGAAAATGGCACTAAGAGGCTAAAGGAGGGTGTGAGAAGATTTGGCTGTAGATCAAAACGAAGTTAAGGAAATGGAAAAATGAGGCAGGTATTTCCATTGGTGGAAAAAACACTTGTACTTAAAAAACGATGAGAAACTATTTGGCTCACTGGTGAATGATATATATAGTCAAAATAATGGAAACAATAAATAGTAATTTAATAAAAAATTATGATCTGTCATTATTAGGAAAACGGGAAGACAGCAAAGGGGTATAAGGCAGAGATTCTCATCTATGTATTATTAATAATAGATAATATCTAAAATTAATGATTTAAAAAATAATGTTATTTAGAAATAAGGAAATGAATATCAGAAGAAATAGACAAAGTAACTGAAAGTATATACTTCTGGCAAAAAGAATGAGACAAGGGGGTCAAAGGACTGTTATAATTTGTTATAAGGCTTTCAATATTTTAATTTAAAATAAAAAACTAAAACCAACATTAAAAATAAAGTTTAGAAAATAAATATTATTAGGTAGGGAGGAAATAAAGGTTATGTATAAAGACTATGCCTATGAAGCATAATCCCCTTTTCTTAAAGAAACAAAACCAAAAAGCTATCCTAAATGATGAAATTATGGGTAGTCCATCTTTTGGTTAGTCTGCATTTTCTACTGTAAACACGTATAACACTTCTGTAAGAAGAAGAAAATAGTAATGTTAAAAGGTACGCAGGAGGAAAGTGGTCAGCTGGAAACAGAACTTAAGTAGTTAAGAGTCAGAAAGACAAAAGGAGACAGAAAAAAATACTATTGTAACAGGCAAAGAAGGAAAGCAATTTTCCCATGGAGTGGGTAGTCAAGTGTTGATGGGCAAGACAGATGAAGAGTATCCTCAGGAGCAAAGCCCGGGCAGGGTGGCAGGAGGGGAAGCAGGGTGGCGGAAGCCAAAGGGAAACGGGGTTGGGGTTGGTGTGGGGGAGAGGGGGTGCCAGTACAGCTCTCTGGAAGTGAAGGCAGGTTGCTGGCTGTTGTTAAAATCTGAGGAGACAGACGATACTTAAGGAGAAGCAACCAGTGGAGAGGAAGCAACTGAGATTAAGACAAAGATGATTCCTCAGCTAAAAAAAAATTAACTTTGCATAACTTGCTTTTTCGGTTTCTTATTTTTATAAGAATATGGGAATATCTGAACAGGGGGAAGGTGTGAGATAGATTCTGAGGAGCTTCCTATTCCCTGTGATGCCTTGTTTCACTCTGTGGGCAACTGAGGCCATTAGGTTTTTTTTTCAATCAGGGCAGTGACACAACGTAGACTCCAGGTGCAAGAGAGCCAAATTGTATAAAGTAAAACTATAAAGTTAAAAAAAGGGGCCCGGTGCAGTGGGTCAAGCCTGTAATCCCAGCACTTTGGGAGACTGTGGCAGGAGGACTATTTCAGCCTAGAGGTTTGAGACCAGCCCTGCCAAGATAGCGAGACATCATCTCTACAAAACATTTAAAAATTACTCCAGCATGGTGATGCGCACCTGTGCTCCATCTACTTCACCTCTAGCTACTAGGGTGGCTGACATGAGGGGATTGCTTGAGCCTGGGAGGTCAAAGCTGCAGTGAGCCATACTTGCTTCACTGTACTCCAGCCTGGGTGACAGAGTGAGATCCTGTCTCAAAAATAAAAAATAAAAATAAAAAAGAAAGCACGAAGAATACCTTAAGAACTAGGGCTAGAGAAGGATTTGAACAAAACCTTCAAGCTATATGGCTGGGGTGGGGGGTGAAGGGAGAACAAATGATGATTTTGATAGCACATTTAATGATTTCTGTTCAATAAAGTTTACAGACAAGTGGGATATTAAAGATTTTTGTAACGCCATAATAAGGGATATATATCCAGAATATAATGATGTCCCTCAAATCAACATAAGATTAGAACCCCCAGTAGAAAACTGGGCAAAAGGTATGGACAAAAAATTTACAGAAGAGGATACCCAAAAAAAGATAACAAGCAGATGAAGACATTATCAAGTTCATAAGTAGTCAGAGAAATACAAACTGAAAATGAGTTGATTTACACCTGGCAGACTGAACCACGCTAAGTGTTGGGTTGTGGAGACATATAGATGGATGCAGCCATTCTAGAGAGTATCAGCACCGCACAGCTCAGGCAAAGTAAGAGTACTCATAGTCTATGATGCAGCAATTCTGGTGCTAGGCATATTTCCCAAAGAAACTGTCACACAGGTCCCAAGGGATCACGCACCCCTTTTTACGATGGTGAGGAGGTGAATGCAATCTAAATAACCATCACAGAAGGAGGGGAGAGATAAAACTGGATGGATATATATCATGAAATACTCAACTGCAGTCAGAATCAACAAGCTAACACAGACACCACCCAGGGACACATCTTTAAAATAAACTAAGTGAAAAATATTAACGGAATGAGAATAACAACATTTATGTAATGATTTACATAATGCAAAATACATATTATACAAGAGTACACACAAACAAAAACACTAAACACATTAGAAATGCCTATGGCCGTGGGAGGTAGATGTTCAAGATGGGGATAAAGAAATAAAACACTGACCTGGTCCTGACAAATGCCATCAATGGAGATACATGAACAGCTCAACCCTCCCTAACATCCAACTAAAGAATTTCTCCAAAATAAAGACCAGCAATGTGAACACAAAAGAGAGAATCCAGAGCCAAGGAGAATAAACAGGAGGTGGTCAGATCAGTCTTCCAGGGGATTTGCTACTGTAAACCTACAGAGACTCATGCCCTCCTTAAGACAGATTAAATCAATGTTTAAAATTATTGTCCACATTGACTCCTGAGGAACCCTATTTGTACTTCTTCCTCCAGAAAAATGCCTGCTTATCCCAACTTGCTATTTCCCATTTCTAAACTTCAATCCTCTATGACAAATTAGCTATTCTTACCATTTACAACTCAACAGCATTCTTTTAAAAATAACAAGTGGAAATTCGTTACAAGCTTTTTGAAAATCTAAGAAAAATCCATCTACTTTACTTATGCATCTTTTAACCCCCTAAAATATTCTAAGTATTTTTTTTTCTTGTAAATATCACATTTGTTTGCCGTCTTTTTTTTTTTTTTAAATCAATTTGGTGACCAGGTCTGTTATCAGGGAGGTACCAGAGCTTAGCAGGAAAGATGGACAACAAAAGCTCTACATCCTCTTGCATCGACACGTTCAATTTGCACTGACCAATCTGTTGGCACAGTAACTGTTTATAAGCTAAATTTGTACATTTTGGCTACAAGTACCCCAAATCCACCTTTTAAAAAATCCTAGGTAGATGCCATCTGGTGTTAATGATTTGCACACCCCTTAAATTGAAAATATTTTAAATAAATCTCACGGTTTTATATAGTATCATTAATGTGTCTATTTTAAAATGACAATCTGAGAATAACACTTCCCCTAATTGTTGTCTTCATAATGACCAAGAGCTGAAGAAAAATGATTCACACTGTTAGTTGTTTTGTTGTTTTGCTCACGGGGGAAGGGGGTGAAGTAACTGGCTGCGCCTGGGTTTTGAAGCTCATTAGCACTAGGGCCACACTTGAGGAATCCAGACTCCTCTCACCTTAAGGTTTTCCTACTATAGACTGTGAGAGTTTCGCTGGACATAATTATGTTTTTTAAAATGTATACTTTTGTCTTGCTTGATAAACACAGCTTAAATTGATTTGCAAATGATTCCAAAAGGAAAGAACATTTTGTAAATGACATGAATAACATAAGGCTTAAATGCAGCAAGTGAGTAGAATTTCATTTCTGATACTGTAACACTGAAAAGAAAGGGTTAATAAATCTTTAGACCAGCGTGGGAAGAGCCTCAGCAAAAACCCTGCATCCAGCTAAGGCAGCTGCATGGGGCAGAGTCATCAGGGAAGCCCCAAATCAGCATTCTGAGTGCTGCGATGGGTAGCTGGAACATTTTAGGTACAGAAGATGATTTCAGGGATGACATACCAACTCCACTGGAGGAACAAAAGACAAGCAGCCAATCATTTTCTTCTAGCAAGGAATTCTGAGAAGGGTTATTGATAGGTTTTAGCGTCAGAAATCTCTTTCACTTGTCAGGGACACAAACTCGAAATGATTAAGATAGTGTGGCCTCATTAAAACTCCATAACTATAAAAAGCAAAACCCTAGAAAGTTACTATAAATAGCAGTTCAAAAAAGAGAAGCCCAGATATGCTAACACCCAGAGAAATAATATCAAAAGATTTTAGATGTTATATAAATTTCACACCTACAATAATGATTTCTGAAGGAAAAAAAATGACTCTACTGTATGTGGATGAACTTTGTTTTAAATAAAATCTTATCAAAATGTAAAATATTGGATTTCTGGATGTAGAGAACGTGAATTGAAAAGATTTATCAAAACAATCATCATCAAGTTCAACTCCATTGTACAGATGAGGAAATAATGGCTCCGAAAGATGTAATGCCTTCCCCAAGGTTGTTAAAATAGTTGATGCAAATGAAGACACATCTTTTGAAGACACACTGCCTTGCACACCTGTTCCTATCTGATTCCAGCCACTCCTTGGACAGCTCTCTTTTACACACCCATAGACTTCATTCTTTCCCTGACTCAGGAGTGAATTCTAAGCTCTTTCTCCTGAACACCATCAAGAATCACTGATAATCCTTGATAACACTGAGATATTGTTAACACTGCTATTATTGGAAGTGATATACAATCACCCAAATAAATAGTCTATTCATTAGAAATGAATAATAAATTCAGGCATGCTCAAGGGACAGAGATTACACTAAGGCATGGATTCCAGGAGGTGGGATCACTGGAGGCTATCTTAAAGCTGCCTACCATAAACCTACTGGTGAAAGGATACCTGGATATAAGTGAGACAGTGAGTGTCAAACAGAATCAAAACAGGGTTGGCAATGATCTCTCTTCTCTGTGACTGCTTCCCCACATTATTTAGAGGTAGTGGGACAATACAAGGGGCATAATAAACATAAAAAAAGAGCACATGGTATATATGGGAATTTAGCAAGGCACCATTTCTGGAAAAGCTTCAACAGTCAGAATAAAAACAAATGAAGAGTCATCTCAGAAGGAAATGCGGAAAAGTGTTGATGAGAAGCTGAAGGAACTTTAGTCAGGGTATGGCGCTTAGGAGGTGTTAAAGAGGATGCCCCAGCACATAGTAGGCTCAACAAATACTTGTTAAACTTTCATACACTACCTAGATCTTTCACCCCTTGCCTCCAATTTTTTTTATAATTTGGTTTCATGACAATGTGAAACTTACTTAGCAACACATGTATACAAAAATCAGATCATACAATGGTTATAAATAATTTAGTAGGTGGCAGTAATAAATTTGTGGATATAGGTGGAACAGATTGAAAAACATAAAGGGTCTACCTAGAATATAGCTTGATCCTGTACAAAGAAATCAGAAATGAATAATTCCACAACTGAAGAAACGAATCAATATTTTCATTTATGATTTAGGCATATCTCCATAGTTTTCTACTAAACTTATTTTACATGGTATGTTTCAAGACTATATTTATTCCCCAAAGAGCTTCTCTTAAAAAACACATTCCCTTGTCAAATCTTTTTCCTTCCTCCCTTCCTTCCTCCCTCCCTCCCCCTTCTCTCTCTTCTCTCTCTCTTTCTCTTTCTTTCACCATCAAGTCTCTATAAGCCAGAACTATGCTGGGCAATAGTCCAGTACAATGTCCTTACTCAGCATTCAAAGTGGTATAAAGAAAAAGTGTGGAATAGTATTTGCAGAAACTATTTTTACCTTCGAGTTCTTTCAGCGTGTGTTTATTTAAATTTAACTTGAATAATTATATAAACATTTTACTTGAACAAACCAAAACTTTAAACTCATGGGTACTTTATGCATATGACACCTCCCATATTAACTCATAGCAACAGTATGATCCAACCAGAGGCCTTTTCTTTATACATCAGAAAATTAAAGTTTGGATTCTGATTGAATTACTCACAAGTTGCAGGATCCTAGGGCAAATCATGGATTTCTCTTACTGTTTTCTCATGTGTAAAACACACATAATGATTATAAGATTATGCACTTCCAAAGATTATGGTGAAGACAACCAGTAAATGAGAAACTATATAGAAACACTGGTTTATACAAATGTGCTTTTTTTTTAAAAAAAGGCTTTGTGCCAGTTAAAAATTCCTATTTATGGCCTTAAGGCTCTACTATGTCACTTGCAAATTGTTTTTAACTATCGCACAAAGCTGACAGGCAGTGTGAAAATCACTCCCACGGGCTGAATCATAGTGTGACAAACTCCATTCTCTGGCCACTACTTCTCTGTCCCACCCCAGTTTATAGGTATGCTTTATATAAGGATGCTGATGTAACGTTTCATATGGAATATATCACAGGGCTGGGAATAGGTACGGAACTATGAAGCTGACATGGAAGATAGTCTCCTTTGTATTTAAAATGTTACTGTAATTCTGACTGTAATCATTCTGTGAATGCATTACAACTAAAATGGCTAGTACACAAATACTCTTACTCAACCTACAAAGACTGTCATTGGACTCACGTTTTATTGTCTACAATTCAGCCTCAAGCTGCTCATGCTTAAGACAGACCATCCCAAGCAAGGGAGAATGACTTTCAGTCACCATTATTCCATACCATGACAATGGCCTGCTGCTGGCATTACACATCAGTACATTTTTCAAGTATCTTTCTAGACTGCTTCCCAAAATCAGTTTGCCATGTGGCAGTCCTAACTTATTATGCCTTACTTAGTCTATTCTCTGCCTTATAGTTCAGAAGAGTTGTATTTGGAATGCAGGTCACTGTGTTCTGAACACCCCTTGCCTCACCACCACACATTACCTTCCACACTCTTAGTAAACTAGAATACTGCTCAGAAAGCTGAATAATATCTGTAGGTCTTATGGGTCTCAAAGTCCTTCAAAGTTTCGTCCTTTAAATACTCAGTTTTACCGAAAACTCAGTTCTATACTGCTACCAAACTATAGGTTTTCCCAAAACCCATTAAATTTGATACAGTGGAAAATATTCAGTCATATGCTGTGTAAATTTCTTCACTTCAACATGATTTATTACTGTAGTAACAATCTCAAAGGAAAACAATTCTACTTTGCAAGATACAATTAATATTGTCTCTATACCTCATACAATATAATACAATTTTCTCCTTATATCATATCCACATATATTCACATAGGAAACAACTAGTTTAATTATAGCCTATCATAAAAGTAAGAATTTTAAAAAGTTGAGCTGCCAAGTATCTTCAAAATAATGCTATGATTACAAATTTAATGTTATAAAATCCAATTTTCCTTATAAAATTTCATTTTTGTAATTCTTTTACTTTGAACTCCACTATTAATAATTACATAGATTTAATTAGAAATAAAAAAAATTTAATGTGGCCAAAATTAGAATGTGTATTTTTGTTTGGTAACAACTGCTATTTAAAAGGTTTTCAATAAAATAATAATTTACTGTAAATATAACCTTAATTAGATTACATATGCCAATGTATTTTAATTATTGACATTAAGGATGGGTGTTACTGAACATAAACTAATTAATGTCTATTCTTATACTTGAGATAAAAACAAAACTACAAAAACAAATCTTCAGCCATTATGAAGTTACACTTTTTTTTGTATTAGAATCCAATAGGCATACAGAAATTTCAGTATCATTCTCCCATTTTACAAATGACAATGAACTAAAGGGTTAAATGTTTTGTTTATAAAAGAGACCCTATTCTCATGTTTAAGCTCAGTGATACATCACATCAAATCATTTTCATTCATTCAACAAATACACACTGACCACCCAGTACACTTCAGGTGCTTGTAACGGGCTCTAAACATGCACGGTTCATGCAGCTTAGAGTCTTGGGGAGGCTTCAAATAATTCCACAAATATTAAATTATGAACAGTGGTGTTATAGGTTACATGGAGAGCCTATCTCATCTCAGATAGTAACGTGGGTCTAGGGTTAAGTGGGTTGGATGAGATTCCGGAACTGCCATTTCCTATGTACTTCTGAATGACTTAACTGTTACGTGTTTCCATGTTTTCGTCTGTAAAACAGGGCTAATAATAATTGGCTTGTAGAGTTGTTGTGATTAAACCAGTTAATTCACATAAAATGTGTGGAATAGTGCCTGCCATACAGTAAGTGCTTAATAAACAATGACTATTGTTTTAAGAGTAGTTGCAAATCTGGCCTTGTATATAGGCCAGGCTGTCATTTGGGACATTCTAATTATAGAGACGGGTGGGCCACAAAAGGCCTTGTAGACCACGGTGAGGCTTGCAGTCTATCACAGAGCAACAGTTAAGTCATTCAGATAGGAAAGTGACCTAATCAAAAGGTTTTCTTTTTCTTTTTAAAGATCTGGCACTTGGGGAGAACTGAGTGAGGTATACTGAGGTGAGACATGAGTATACTAGGTTGGATGGCTTACAGTAACAAAATCCTGTACCATTTATTCTGATTGTCACCTGCAAAGCTTTTCCTACTGGAAGTACTCCCTTCTAACAAGTCCATATGGGGCTGTGCTTGCACCCCACTTATGAGCAGTTTTCAGCATTTACAGAACCATGCAATCTTCTATTTACCACACTCTGTTACCACATCTTAAAAGAATAGTTTCATGGCTAACAACCCATTTATAAGGGAAGATAATCCACTTACTGCAACTCTATAAAATGCCACTTGGTATAAAGGCTGATTGTCATCATCTTTATCACAGAAAATATGCCAGAGGCCTCTTAGGTAAGGCCCTCTTTGAGAAAGTCATCTAAGTGTATATTCAACAGGAACCAGGCATTTTAGTCATTAAAAGTTCAGAGTATGCAAACAAAGGAGAAATACTTCCTAAGAATAGACAACAACATGCATATTAAGGAGAAATGCTAACCTGGAACCATAAACATCTCTAACACATTCACCAAATCAGGACAGCAACGGACACTTGCAACAGCAGAACCTCAATGCTTCAGTTCTCAAGGACAAGTAGAAATGATGCTGAGTTAGCACGGATTCAAGAGGCTTTGAAAAAATGTGCAACTGTGCACGTTCTTGTTATGCTCACTTTTAATGTACACACACACACAAAGAAATTCATTAGTCAGGCTGACAATAGATGAAAAAAGGAAAATCAACTCAGCTGACCATGGTTTCTGCTGGCAGTTTTAACAATACTTTGGTAGAACGATGATGAAAAACAATACCTTTCAAATTATTTGTTAATTATCTGTTAATCTCCTAATTTTATCTACACATTTCCTTAGAGCAGAACATAATTCCAAATTCAATTGGTTCTAATAAGATGTTAATAATAAATTCAAGAGTAAACTTTAGTGAAAATTATGTCCCTTAGTATTTTTCTTAATGTTAGGGGCTTTAAAAACTTTCAAAATGGCATTAAAAAAAAAAATCACTACAATGACTTTTCCAGATAGTAGATCCCCCCAAACACCATTTAATACACAAAAAGCTACCTGCTTTCCAACCTGCCACACTGATGGTCTCTATGATGCTATATTACATATTTTGTCATTAATATGTAGCTAGAGTTAATTAATGACCAGTTGTCAATTCATGACTCATGAAACTTACATAAGATGATCAAAGTTTAGAAACAGCAAGTTGGAGATCCAAACCTCAATAATAAAAGCAGAGAATGAGAAGACAAAATGATAAAAAAAAAAAAAAACAAAACACAGAGCACTGAAGAGCAATCTGTTTATACACAGAAAAGAAAAATTACAGAAAGATCAAACATTCCCAGAAAAGCATTAGAAATTGGGGAGTCTTTGAATAAAATGCGTTAACAATGAATAGAACAAATAATTGAGGAAAAAAATTCCACCATGAGAAATGGATAAACAAAAAAGAAAAAGAAAACCAATCACAGCTTCCTAATCCTTATCTCAATTTTCTAAAAGATACAACTTCCCCAACTCAAAACACTGATTTTTTTAAGGACACACTAATGAACAGACAGCTAACTGCTCATGACTTAGAGATGAACCAATGACTACTCTTGAGGTCTAAATTTCAGGACCTAGCCATAAATATTCAGTATTTCCATACTGGATGGATAAAAGCTACTTAAAAAATAACCAATTGGCCTGTGTGTAGGCTAACAAACACTGTATCACAAACTTTAATAATACATACATGTATACTTCCATTCTGTGCAATGACCTGCATGTTCTCTAAATTCCTTCCTCCCTTCCCCCCTCCTTTTTTTTTTTTTTGAAACAAGGTCTTGCTTTTTCTGGAGAGAAGTGGCATGATCATGACTCACTGCAGCCTCAACCTCCCAGGCCCAAGCAATCCTACCACCTCAGCCTCCTGAATAGCTGGAACTACAGGCAAAAGCCACCACACCCAGTTAATTTTCTTATTTTTTGTAGAGATAGGGTCTCCCTGTGTTGCCCAGACTGGTGTTAAATTCCTGGGTTCAAGCGATCCTCCCACCTTGGCCTCCAAAAGTGCTGGGATTATAGGCATGAGCCACCGTACTCGGCCTATATGCTCAATTTCAAATGGTAAGGTTTTCAGATAACGTGGGTTAAAACATAAATGAAATAAAACTTTCACTGACATTTTCCTTAGAGTAAGAAACTTCATAATAAACCAGGTGCGGTGGTATGTGCCTATAATTCCAACTACAATGGAGGCTGAAGCAGGAGGATCACTTGGGTCCAGGAGTTTGAGTCCAGCCTGGGCAACATAGCAAGACCATGTCTTGGAAAGGAAGGAAGGAAGGAAGGAAGGGAAAGAATGGAGGCAGGGAGGAAGAAAGTAAAGAGAGAATTTCAGGATATAGCACATCTAGCTTAGCAGTACTTGACTGAACTTCCTGTGATGATGTGGAAATGTGTATTTGCAGTGTCCTGCATAGTAGGCATTAGCTATACGTGGCTACTGAACACTTGAAATGTGGCCAGTATGACCAAGTAACTGAACTCTTTATTTTAATTAATTTAAATGTAAATAGCTACATGTGACTAGTGGATATATTTTAGACAGCACAGGTACGTAATTATGGCATGAGCGATCACAACTGAAAACTCTATAAACTTTACCAACATTATTCCAAGTAGAATACAGTAAAATATCACTAACAACAGTTTTTAAAATCAGACACTAAAGTTATAAAATAATTTGGCACCATTTCAATAATACAAGTAGGTGAATACTGTTCACTTGTATAAACCAGTTTTGCTTATTTTTATGTCTTATGTGGCAGTCAACTCTCCACGTACATTTTACTTATATATTATCATTCAATTCTACAAAATTCTCTCCCTAAAAGTAATCATAGTACTTATAATAGCACTTGAAATACGTCAATTTTAAAAAGGGCAAAGGATTTAAATAAATATTTCTCCAAAGAAGACATACAAATGGTCAAGAAGCACATGAAAAGATACTCAAATGTATCTAGTCATTAGGGAAATGTAAATCAAAACTACTATGAGGTATCACTTAACACCCACTAGGAAAGCTATAATTGAAGACAGACAATAACACGCGTTGGTGAGAATGTGGAGGAGTGGAACCCTCATACTCTGCTAGTGGGAAAGTAAAAACTGTGCAGCTGCTTTGGAAACAGTTTGGGAGTTTCTCAAAAAGTTAAACATAGAGCTTCCATATGACCCAGCAACTCCTCTCCTAGGTATATACCTAGAAGAACTAAAAACATATGTTCACACAAAAATGTACACAAATGTTTATAGTATCATGATTCATGACAGCCAAAAACATGGAAACAATCCAAATGCCCATAGCTGATGAATGGATAAACAAATGTGGCATAGCCATGTGATAGAATATTATTCACACATAAAAAGAAATGAGGCCAGGTGTGGTGGCTCACACCTGTAATCACAGCACTTTGGAAGGCTGAGGTGGGAGGATTGCTTGAGCTCAGGAGTTCGAGACCAGACTAGGCAACATAGTGAGACCTCATTTCAATATTTAAAAACAAAAAGTATAATATCACTTTTAAAAAGAAATTAATTTAAAAAGAAACACTGATTTATGCTACAATATAGATGAATCTTGAAAACATGCTAAGTAAAAAAAGTGAGACACAAAAGGACATGTACTACATGATTCTATTTACATGAAATCATGAAATGTCCAGAAGAGGCGAATCCATAAAGACAGAAAGATTAGTGGTTCCCAGGTACTGAGGGGAGAGGGAAATGGTAAATGACTGCTTAATGAGTACGGGGTTTATTTTTGGGGTGATAAAAATGTTCTGGAATTAGATAGGGATGGTGATTGTCCAACTTTGTGAATGTACTAAAAATCACCGAACTGTATCCTTTATAGGAGTGAATTTATGGTATGAGAATACATCTCAATTGTAATATGCACTTCAGTTCTTAGTTTTAAAATTCTATTAATTTCCTATTTATATAATTTTTCATTAAATATCTCAGGTATGGTTTTTATTTCCTCTTAAAGAAATGCTGGCCATTTTAATAAATCATTTTTCTGTAAGTAGAAACAACTGGAAAAAAAAAAAAAAGAATCCCAGAGGCCGGGCGCGGTGGCTCATACCTGTAATCCAGCTACTTTGGGAGGCCAAGGTAGGTGAATCACTTGAGGTCAGTAGTTTAAGACCAGCCTGGCGAACATGGTGAAACCTTGTCTCCACTAAAAATACAAAAACTAGCTGGGCGTGGTGGTGGGTGCCTGTAATCCCAGCTACTTGGGAGGCTATGGCAGGAGAATCACTTGAACCCAGGAGGCAGAGGTTGCAGTGAGCCGAGATCGCACTATTGCACTCCAGCCTGGGCTACAAGGTAAGACTCTGTCTCAATAAAATAAAATAAAATAAAAATAACTAAATAAATAAACTCCATATAGGAGGCAAATTTTGAGTTGCTAGATACTTAAAATTAAGACAAAAGGAACTATTTAACAGAAATCTTTAAAACCTGTGAGTTGGCACTGACTTATGGGTAGAAAAAGACAGGCGTGTACTCCTGACCTAGGGATATGGGACAGATCTGCAATTTGGTGCTCTTTGTAAAGCAGTAGCAGTTCAGAATCAACGTCTAAGAAGATGAGTCTCCCCTCTTTCTGATATCCTCCTCAGCTGACGAAGGATACAAACATTTAAGCCACATGAGCAGCCCTGGTTGTAGCTAGGGCAGAAGCAAAACTGTGGAACCAGTTTATGGGCAAGACCTAGATTTCAATATTAAGTCAAGTAAACAGAGGAATCATAAATGCTTTAGATACACATTTCCATGCCATGACTTGGAAAAAGGATTGCTTGTCTGGGTCATATAGTAAACCAGAGACTAAAGAATAAATCAAGAGTTATTAATGCTTTTTATTCACCTGCCATCAATGACGGAATATAAAGCTTTTTTTTCCTTAATACAGTTGCTATTAGTTGAACTCTTTTCCAAATTGATAAAGACATCACCATGATTCTCATTTTAAGTACAAAAGTGACAATCTGCCTATAGAAGCTTAATAAGACTATATTAAGGAAAAATAAAATTAAAAAATTTTAAATTACAAAATAAAAAATTAATTTTAAAAATTGGGCTGGGCAGTGGCTCACGCCTGTAATCCCAGCACTTTGGGAGGCTAAGAGGCTAAGGCGGGCGGATCGCTTGAGTCCAGGATTTCAAGACCAGCCTGGGCAACATGGCAAAACCCCGTCTCTACAAAAAATACAAAAATTAACCGGGCATGGTGGCATGTGCCTGTTGTTCCAGCTACTCGAGAGGCTTAGGTGGAAGCATCGCTTAATCCCGGGAGGCGGAGGCTGCAGTGAGCCAAGATTGTGCCACTGCACTCCAACCTGAGGGAGACCCTGTATCAAAAAAAGACAAAAAATAAATAATAATAAAAAAATAAATTTAAAAATTAAATGCTGAATTTAAAAGTTAGCTAATGTTTAATATCTAAATTGTTTGAGAATTAAAAAGGTTTAAAAAACAATACTGCTTAGGTAACTCCTACTAATGGAAAAATAAAAAGAATAGAAACCTCCTTGAGAATGCTGGCTTGGCAGCCTAGCCTAGAAACGAATAGAAACAAGTCTCTCCATGGAAGTACTTAGTGGGTGGGATTTACTAATTCCAATACTGGGGAAAATGTGACAGGAAATCATAACTGTAACAAAGATTTTCCACATCTAAAAGCCCATGTTTATGGAGATACAGATACGTAGTAAAAATAAAAACATAACGAAGAGGATAAACACCAACTTCAGAATCCTTAAGCAAACTTGGCAAACAAGATTTTAAAAATATGAATAATAGTTTCATGGGCACTCCATACATTATTCTCTGTACTGTCCCATATTTAAAATGTGCCATACAAGCCCTAAGCAAAAAGTTTAATTATCATTAGTGATCATCAGTTTCATTTACAATAAAAGTTCAAATTATGTTTTTTAACAGTTACCAAAATACTATGTGGATAATTCACATTTTGCTTGTGCTTTATCACAATGAATTAAGGTTTAAGCCATCACTGATAACTTAGGCGATCTATCCAAATATTTAGAAAACTACTTAACAAAAAAAGATGAGCTATTGCCAAGGCAGAGAGCGGTGGGCAGACCACAGGCTTGCTGATGATTCCATTTATCTTGATTAGGACAGCACTTAGTACTACTCATCTACAACATGTTAATGTCTTTAAACACAAGAATGTAAAAAACACTACTATCGGCATAGTCCAAAGGATTTACTATGAAAATCAAAACCACAGCACGTCATCTGCTTGTGAAAACCCCATTTTACAACATTCTAACTCACTGAATGGGAGAAACAAAACATACAACTTAATACAATTACTTCTAAGGTTCAGAAGTAATTTTTCTGAATGCTTCCCTAATCATAAAAAAAATCTAAATAATAATGTCTTTAAAATCTGGGATAAAGCTATAAGCTCCTATTCAACAGCCTTACATCTTATAGCTAACATGAGGTTAACATTAAGCTTCAAACCACACGCTTTCAAAACAAAACTGCAAATTTAAGATCTCTAACCTTTGCCAGTCTATTTTAGGACACTGAAAACATTTTTTAGCCAGAACTAGAAATTTCTCTTAGAACATAAGAACTGAGGGAATAAACCTTGTCCCTGGCTTATCAGTTATATATATGAAACATCAGTACAGTCATCAGTTTATTTATTGGCATACCTCAGAAGGTGGTCTATAGCTCAGTTAGCATGAGGCTTTGGACTTTGGGTTTTTTTTTGAGAGATGGGTGTCTTGCTATGTTGCTCAGGCTGCAGTGCAGTGGCTATTCACAGGTAGGATCACAGTGTACTGCAGCCTCGATCTCCTGAGTTCAAGTAATACTCCTGCCTCAGCCTCCCAAGTAGCGTTGATTACAGGCATGTGCCATCATGCCCCGATTTAACCATTTTTTAAACCAGGATATTGTTGCCAGGAAATTGGACTTCAGCCTAATCCCAGTTGATCAATATGACAGCAGAATTTCAGGAAACCTTACTTTAAGACTGATACTTCTTTCTTCTTTACGGGGTCTATCCCCTGATGCTTGACTTCCTGAGGTATCATGCCATAATTACTAACTCAACGGTACAGGAGCTGATACTTTTGCTTCAGTTAAGTAGTTCATTCATTTTGGCATGGTTTCCTTCTAATCTCTTATTTGTAAAAAGCACACCTCCAGCTGAGTTGGCTAGATCATTTCCTGTTTTTTCAATTAGTAGGGGAGAGGAGGAGCAAAGTCTGATATTTCCGGCTAGATAAGCTGATGGGAAACAAGGTACCTAGCCCAGGCCTTCTGATACAGGTATGCATGTTGACCTCAGGGACCATGTCTCCAGATCTCAGGCTCTTCCCCTGTAAAAGGAAAGAACTGCATATGGTGATCTCTAACATCTTTCCTTGGTCTAAAAGCTTGCGATTCTACAAGCACTAACCTCAGTGTCACCTTCAAATAAATGTGGTCATATCTGTGGCTTAACTTCAAGGCAGTCATAAACTAGAAGTAGAACTTCATTATTTATAAAAGCAAAAAAAAAATTGTCCAATTTTAAGGGATGAATTAACATTAACAAAGAATTCTATTATACAGGTGTTCACAGAACAAAGAATATAATTCTTTGTAAATGTTTTAAATATTTGTATTAGAAGAGCATTTAATGGAGTAAGAATATGACGATTATTAATTCCAATTCTTTTAGATATGTACATGCAGAGGCTTAGAAAATAAAAACCTCCTGGAAGCATATAAAACAAAATGACAGCAGTGGTCACCTGTGAATGCAGCTAAACTATACTTGGGTTTTACTTTCTTCTTTTTTGCTGCTCTGTATTCAAAGAGTTTTCTGCAAATGCATGGATTTCATTTACAATCAGAAAAAAAAAACGATTTTAAAAGTGAGATCGCCTAAACTTGAAACAGCAGGTCTCTAATCTGAGACTATTTTATTTCAAATAAAATCTTCAGGGGCTGAGTACAGTGGCTCACACCTATAATCTCAACACGGTGGGAGGATCACTTGAGGTCAGATTCAAGACTAACCTTGGCAACACAGCAAAATTCTGTCTCTAGAAAAAAATAAAAAATTAGCCAGGCAGGGTGGTGTATGCCTGTAGTCCCAGCTACTTGGGAGGCTGAGACGAGATGATCACTTGAACCCAGGAGGTCAAGGTTGCAGTGAGCTATACTCACACCACTGCACTCTGGACTGGGCAAGAGTGAGACTGGTCTCTAAAAAAATAAAATAAAGCTTAAAAATCATCAGAGGATGAGCCCCCAATTCAAAAGTGCAGGAAAGGAATCATATGACATCCCAGCACATTTTTCGCTGTGCATGTGGATGATAACCAATAACATGAATATAAAAGTAAAATCCTATTTTTGAAATTCAGTTACTAAGATACAATCGCACGTGTACCTACAACACACCCCAATGATTTCCTGATTGCATCTAAAAAAATTCAGTGTACTGGTCCTCTAAAAGGAAAATAGCTGCTTTAATATTCTAAGTTAAAAAGATAAGGATGTTTCTTTGTCTTTATTGCAATGAAAACGAATTCTATGAGAGGAAGGGAGAGACAAGAACTATTTGAAAATCTGATGAAAGCTATAATTGCCCTCAAAAGGCTCCTTGATTTTGTGGACTGTCCCTATTAGAGAAAACTATTCTAAATACCTGAAAATTTATGTGAATTATAACGGTCTGTATTGGGTTGTGATTCTTCCAGAATCAGAGCCCAAGACAAGAACTTCAGTGCATGTAGTTTATCTGGTAGGTGGATATGGGAGATAGGCCAGGGAAGTCCATATGGGGTGCACTGAGTCAGTTTTCACAGTGAACAAATGGGTCTTACTTCCACTGGGCACTTCTGCCAGCCTACAAAGAACACACCTCAAAGATATCCCAACTAAGGGGTGAAGATGCTGAGCTACTGACTGAGGGTTGCTCCTGCAGGGATAACCCACTGGCACTTCTTACCTGCACCAACACAGGTAGGTGGCAGAGAAGTCTTCTGGCTAAAAATTCTAGAATATTGCAGTAGAAAGTTGTCAGGTCATTGCAAGTGCCACAGGATGTGGACAGAGCACAGACAGAATCTGCTGCCAGGTTGTTCTTACCTACTGAGAACAATAAGAAAGTAAAAATGCCCTTACTGAGATTAAAATGCAAACCTCTGTGTCTAAAACACTGGGCACCTACTTTATGCCAGGTACTCTGCTGGGTGCTGAAGACAAAAAAAAAAAAAAGAATGAATCAGTTTCATGACTTTTAAAGTCCACAATCTAGTGAGGAGACAGCATATAGATATGTTATCAAAAAATAATAAAACTCTAATAAAAAGATTTAAAAAGTGGCACCAGGGGTCCTTGGCATTTCAAACGGAAAGGTGAACTTCCTTAAGACAGCTATAAAAGTATCTAACTTTTCTTCTAGTAGAAAGAGCAGAGATCTTACCCTGGTGACAACAAGAACAAAAAACACGACACAATCGCTAATTCATGATTTTCTTCAACCCATCAGAGAGCTGATAGCTCAGTATAACTAACTAGCCTGAAATCTAAGGAAGGAAAGGCATCTCCAAGGTTGGACTTGCTTACCTGGGACAGATGATGCTGGACACTAGTAAGAAGAACTGAGTTAAAAATGTTTAGCAAATTGCTAAATGTTGAATGTGGGTAGGCAAGAGAATACAGAACCCCACAAGGCATCAGTCAGGTGGTGAATTCATACCCCTTGAGGGCTCTTCTACATGGACCTCCCCTGATGCTAATTTTAAAAAGATTGGCCAGAGTCCTGAGAAGGCCTCCCACTGAGTGCGGGCCTGGGGAGGTGAGCAGCAGCCAGTGTGGGAGAGGCAAGAAATCCTGCCTGGATCCTCCTCTCCTATCTCTACTACGGAACAGCCTTACACTGCTGAGGGAAAGGCAAAAAATCCCAGTCTTCCTTAGGGCACTGGTGAAAAACCATTGCAAATGGGAAACAGGCAGTAAATTTTCATTTCCAAAATGAATTATGGAAAACATTTTATGCACAAGCAGTTGTCAAATTATTCTTGCCTTCACTTAAAATCTCATGGTTTTCTTTTTTAAAAAGTTTTTATTGGGCTTAACTTTGACACTTCCAATGTAATTCTGTGAATTCTCATCCATAACTGATTTCTGAGGCCCAATGCTAGGAGTGGGCAGGGGTTCAGTAATCAACACGGCCTAGATCTTTTGGTTCTAATAGCTTTGGTATTATAATGTCTTAGAAGTGATATCGTTAACAGCAAGTGAGCCTCAGGGATCCCAAAATGTCATTACTGATTACAGAAAGACACGATTGTTTTCACCTATGTGGCAGCTTCAAGTCAGCCAGAGTCTTGTACTTTCGGAGCTTCGCTTCCCTCTGTCTTTGCTCAGAAACCTAGGGGCAGCAAACGTGTAAAACGCAGAATATCTGTCCTCAAGTAGCTTCTGTTAAAACTTGTTAATGACTATGAGGATGAAAGAAGGAAAACTATTGTTCTGGTCATCTTTGAGTTGTAGTTTTACTTTGGGAATTAAAATGAAGAAATACCCATTAAACACAGAAATTTTATTATGTAATGCATAAATAATAATTCATTTAGTATCACCTTGCTTCATAACCACTGAAAAATCAGAGTCCTCCCCTTTCCTTAGGTTTTTTAATGCTGACCTTGTAAGCCACACAAATTTTACCCGATTTTAAAATTTCATAAGCTAGCTTCAAAGCAAAAAATAAGCTAAGATACAATCTGAATTGCTTTAAATGGATATATATGTATTTTAAACTTTTAGGTTCAGGGGTACATGTGAAGGTTACGTAGGTAAACTTATATCACTGGGGTATGTTGTACATATTATTTCATCACCCAGGAATTAAGTCCAATACCCCATAGTTACCTTTTCTGCCCCCTCTCTCCTCCCACCCTCTACCCTCAAGTAGACCCAAGGGTTGTTTCCTTCTTTGTGTCTGTGACTTCTCATCATTTAGCTCCCACTTGTAAGTGAGAATATACGGTATTTGGTTTCTGTTCCTGAGTTAGTTTCCTGAGGATAATAGCCTCCAGCTCCATCCATGTTCTTGCAAAAGACCGGATCTTGTTATTTTTATGGCTGCATAGTATTCCACGGTGTATATGTACCACATTTTCTTTATCCAATCTGCCACTGATGGGCATTTAGGTTGATTCCATGTCTTTGTTACTATGAATAGTGCTGCAGTGAACATTTGTGTGCATGTGTCTTTATAGCAGAATGCTTTATATTCCTCTGGGTATATACCCAGTAATGGGATTGCTGGGTCCAATGGTAGTTCTGCTTTCAGCTCTTTGAGGAATCACCATACTGCTTTCCACAATGGTTGAACTAATATACACTCTCACCAACCGTATATAAGTGTTCTCTTTTTTCTGCAACCTCACCAGCATCTGTTATTTACTGACTTTTTACTAACAGTCATTCTGACTGTTGTGAAATGGTATCTCATTGTGGTTTTGATTTGCATTTGTCTAATGATCAGTGATATTGAGCTTTTTTTTACGTGCTTGTTGACCACATGGATGTCCTTTTTTGAAAAGTGTCTGTTCATGTCCTTTGCCCACTTTTAAATAGGATTGTTTTTCTCTTGTAAATTTAAGTTCCTTATAGATGCTGGATATTAGACCTTTGTCAGATTCATAGTTTGCAAATATTTTCTCCCATTCTGTACGTTGTCTGTTTACTCTGTTGTAAATGGATATATTTTAACATTTCATGCTTGTAACATTTAACATAAATCTATGCTATAGTCTGTAGCCTTTTTTTCACTGCTTTTAAAAAATTAGATGACTGGCTTCTTCACAGGAAAAGCATAGGTTGTAATGAGTATGCAGATCTTTCCCTTTTCTCTATCTGACCCAATTTGGTTGAAAAGACATAAAAACTGATATGGTCAGCCTGAAGATAGTTTTTAATTCTTTCTTTCTTTTTTTTTTTTTAAGATGGAGCCTCGCTCTGTGTCCCAGGCTGGAGTGCAGTGGCTTGATCTCTGCTCACTGCAAGCTCCACCTCCCAGGTTCCCGCCATTCTCCTGCCTCAGCCTCCCGAGTAGCTGGGATTACAGGCGCCTGCCACTGCCCCCGGCCAATTTTTTGTGTATTTTTTTAGTAGAGACGGGGTTTCATCGTGTTAGCCAGGATGGTCTCGATCTCCTGACCTCATGATCTGCCCGCCTCGGCCTCCCAATGTGTTGGGATTACAGGCGTGAGCCACCACGCCCGGCCTAATTCTACTTTCTAAAATTCATTTTGATTTCAAATTTTTTAGAAACTAAAAGATAAAATTGTATGTATTTATTGTGTACAGCACGATGTTGAAGTATACATACATGTGGAATGTTAAATCCAGCTTATTAACAAATGCATTACTTAACATAGCTATCATTTTTGTGGTGAGAACCCCTAACATCCACTCTCAGCATATTTCAAAAATATATTATCATTAACGATATTCACCATGCTGCGCAATAGATTCCTTGATCTCATTCTTTCAATCTAACTAATTATATATTCTTTAACCAACATCTTCCTATTGATTCACTTTCAGTTCTGTGCTAAGCTTCCTAGATAGCGCTTTTTGGTACAGAAAAAGAGCTGAGGAAGAATGCATTTTTACTCTATACCTTTCAGAAACCACTTGATAAGCTATATTTAAATTTTGGCTATGAGTAGAATGAGACCAAATAATTTAGGCATGTTTAATTTTTCAATAATCAGAAGTGTTTAAATGCCATTGTTAAGTTTAATGAGGTATCTAAAAAACGAATTACTTTTCAATGACTAGTTCTTTTTTCTTTGAAATAATGCTTAGTTCAATAAATGGCATTTCATAGAAGAAATAAATTGTCCTGATTTTGTAACTATGAATAAGATTGGAGAAATATTAAAACAGGCATTCACTGATATTTAGTTGGATGATACTGCTTATGTCAAATCAACTAGAAGAGATGAATCTTACTTCCAGTATGTCTTCTCTCATGTGTGATGAGCCTCTGCTACTGCAGTGATGTGCACAATTTGAAATAAAGCACAATTCTTCATGTCAGCACTTGAAGGCTTTTTTGACAATGAGCAAAATGTTAGACATTTCAGTGTGAATAGATCTCATGATCCAGAAAATACGAGCAGACAATCTAATTGTTCTTGACTGTAAAAATTAAATCTGATACTAAATTTAATCCAGGAATCTATTCATGTAGGGTTTTTCCCCCATTTTAAACAAAAATTAAACTTGCATGCCTAAGCATCTACATTGATGAAACATTCTGGAAGAAAATTCATGCTATGTGATTTACAACCTATCCTCCTTACTCCCTGATTTCTTTTAATTCTATTCTTTGGCTTTCCTCACTCCATCCATTACCATGCTTAAGTCCACTCTATCTTAAAACTTTTTCAACCAAAACCTTGTCTTGGGCCATCATTCTCTCTCCTTCACCTCCAAGGCTCTGAGAGATTCCTCTGCTCATGGTGGGTGCAGAGTGTTTGCTGAGGAGCTAGTTTGGTGGCTGGGGTGAAGGGGCATTGAAGCTGTGTTTGTAGCAAGCATGCTGTTTTTAAATTGGGATGGCTTAACAATACTCTCAGAAATTTTCATTCTCAATGGTTTTCACCAGTGCCCTAAGGAAGACTGGGGTTTTCTGCCTTTCCATCCTCGGGTTGCTGCTCCCCTCCCCATCCCCGCACTCAGTGGGAGGCCTTCTCAGGACTCTGGCCAATCTTTTTAAAATTAGCATCAGGGGAGGTCCATGTAGAAGAGCCCTCAAGGGGTATGAATTCACCACCTGACTGATGCCTTGTGGGGTTCTGTATTCTCTTGCCTGCCCACATTCAACATTTAGCAATTTGCTAAACATTTTTAACTCAGTTCTTCTTACTAGTGTCCAGCATCATCTGTCCCAGGTAAGCAAGTCCAACCTTGGAGATGCCTTTCCTTCCTTAGATTTCAGGTTAGTTGTTTATGATATTTCAGCTCTCTGATGGGTTGAAGAAAATAATGAATTAGATTGTGTTGTGTTTTTTGTTCTTGTTGTCATCAGAGTAGGATCTCTGCGCTTTCTTTCTTTCTACCACAAAAAAGTTACACAGTATCTATTTGAACTAGGTCTTGAAGGACTTTGAAGATGTGAACCTAGAGTGGAGGGAGACAGAGAACAATGAGTAGAGACTAGTCTTGCTGATGTGGAGGGTTCAGGAAGGAGAGTAAGGTTTGACTGTAACGGGCCTTATATGGTAGGTCGCTGGGGAATGTGAATATGATCCTGCAGGGTAAACAATGGGGAGCCACTGAAGGTTAGAAGAGAAGGGGATAACTAAGGTTGTAAACAAAGTATTTAATTATTCATTCACTCAAAGAAAGCATCGTTGCTTACTATATGTTAGGAATACTGCTACATGAGAGAATTACAGTGATGGCTATGACACAGTTCTAACCTGCTGAGAGCTCATATGGCCAAGAAACAGACACAGAAACTATTCACAATGTGACAAGTGTTCAAAGCAGAGTTATGTGCAAAGTGATGACAAGCACAGGTGGGAAGGTCGAAATCTGGAGTTGGGCAGAGCGAAGGGCCAGGGAAGGCTTCATTAAAGAGGGGTCACTGAGTTAGACCCTGAAGAAGAAAAACAAGGGCTCACCAGGCAGAGAAGGACATAACAGGTAATCACAGAAAAACCTTCAGGAAATACACAACTTATTGGGAGGATCATATTTCTGCGAAAATAAATAGTGCTGAGGTTATATCATTCAAATACAGAAAATGGATCAAATCCTTAAAAGCACCATATTAAAAATGAATGTTACTGTATAGCTATATTTTAGGACTGATTGTACAGTCAACACTTACCTTCTCAGCTAGGATTCTCGAAGACTGAAGTATTGATAATAAAAATATTAGAATGAACATAAAAGTAATACTGAACAAAGTATAAAGCTTGTTAAGTAATCTGATGGTATTTTAAACTATGAAAATAAAGATTTGACCTTCAAGGTAGAAAAGACATTAATAAAAACTAACCAAAGTATCAATCACGAAGACTTCATTTAGCCAGATGCAATTTCAACATATTTCTCTGGCAGAGGTATGTACAACGGTCACACAAAAAGCACGGTGGGAAGGAGGGGATAAGAAAATCACTTTAGAAAATGTCTTTTCTGGCCGGGTGTGGTGGTTCACGCCTGTAATCTCAGCACTTTGGGAGGCCAAAGCAGGCAGATCACCTGAGGTCAGGAGTTCGAGACCAGCCTGGCCAACATGGCAAAACCTCATCTCTACTAAAAACACAAAAATTAGCTGGGCATGGTGGTGTGCACCTGTAATCCCAGCCACTCGGGGGGCTGAGACAGGAAAATAGCTTGAACCCAGGAGGCAGAGGTTGCAGTGAGCCGAGATCACCCCACTGCCCTCCAGCCTGGGCAATAGAGCAAGACTCCATCTCAAAAAAAAAAAAAAAAGTATTTTCTGGCTAGGTATGGTGGTTCATGCCTATAATCCCAGCACTTTGGGATGCTGAGGCAGGAAGATTGCTTGTGGCCAGGAGTTCGAGACCAGTCTGGGCAACATGGCCAGATCGCCCCTACAAAAAACAAAAACAAAAAAATTAGTCGGGCATGGTAGCATGTGCCTGTAGTCCCAGGTACTCAGGAGGCTGAGGCGAGTGGGTCCCTTGAGCTCAGGAATTTGAGGCTGCAGTGAGTTATAATAGTACCGCCACTGCACTCCAGCCTGGGTGACAGAGTGAGACCCTGTTTCAAAAAAAAAAAGAAGAAGAAGAAGAAAAGAAAATGTCTAATTTCTTTTCTTCTAGGAATGAAACAATCCTCACCTTTTAAAGTATCAGGTATGCTTACTGGCTTCAACCTAACGACTGGATTAATTCCAATCACATAGGAGAATACTGTCTTCATCTTACATCCTCACCTTGCCTGTTAACATGGTGCACTATCAACATTTTTTTGCAAGAATATTACCTATGATCATATATAGGTGAAATTCTGAAAGAGCCAACATTCATGATTACATTTTAAAATATAATATTGTTATAGAAAATTAAATGTGCCTGCTATCTAAAGAAAAAAATATAACAAAACCAAACAAATCCCGAAGCCAAGCTACAAAGCAACTTCATGAATTCTACTTAAAATCAATGGGGTTTTCCTAAAAAATAAGGTAAACTTATGGGAAGTACTATTTGTAAAACAGTAACAAAAGATAAAAGACTTGATTTTATAGACAAGTTTTTGTAATTTACCAAAGCTATAAATCTACCTTACAAAATTCTTTATTTTAATTCACCAACACATTGATAAAGATGGCTGGATTACTGAGGTCTCATATAATTCAGTGCGTAATTTAGAAAGAAAGTTTTAAAAATTATGATTCGATGCAGCAATTGTATTCCTGGGCATTTCCCCCAGAGAAAAGTATACTTATGCTAAACTGTACATACGTATTCATAGCAACTCTATTTGTAATAGCTGTAAGTTGGAAACAACAGGTGAATGGTTAAGCAAACTATGGTACATCCATATTATGGAATATTACTTGGCTATAAAACAGAACAGACTATCAATACACGTAGCAACCTGGAATAATCTCCAAAGAATTATGCAAAATGGGAAAAAATATCCCAAATCACATACTTTATAAATCTATTTATATAATATTCTTTTTTTATTTTTGGAGATAAGAGTTTCACTCTATTGCCCAGGTTGGAGTGCAGTGGCACTATCATAACTCACTGTAGCCTCAACCTCCTGGGCTCAAGCAATCCTTCTACCTCAGCTTCCCAATTATCTGAGACTACAGGCACATGCCATCGCATGCAGCTAATTTTTAAAATTTTTTTTAGAGACAGCGTCTGGCTATGTTGCTCAGGCTGGTCTTGAACTCTTGGCCTCAAGTAATCTTCATATCTTAGCCTCTGACAGTGCTCAGATTACAGGAGCGAGCCACTGTGCCCACATTTTTTTTTTTTTTTTTTGAGACAAGGTCTCACTCTCTCACCCAGGATGGAGTGCAGTGGTGAGATCATGGCTCACTGCAGTCTTGCCCTCCCAGGCTCAAGTCATCCTCCCAACTCAGCTTCCTCAGTAGCTGTAACTACACGTGTAGGCCACTAGCATTCTTAAAATGACAAAACTATAGTTGTGATGAAAAATGAATGGTTGCCAGAGATTTAGGAGGCGATGAGAGTAGGAGAGATGAGCTTTGTAGTGATGGAAATGTTGTGTATCTTGATTACATCAATGTTAATAGCCTGGTTGTGACATTGTAATATAGTTTTCAAGATGTTACCACTGGGGAAAACAATATAAAGGGTACACAGGATCTTACCTTCTGTAAATTTTATTACAGTGATTATGTGAGGTTGGGAAAGGGACAACCAAAATGTATAAGAATATTTCTATCTACTATATTAAGACCAAACAAAGGTTTACTTACTATACCAACTAGGTCAAAACAAGCTACGAAATTTTGTTTCATTACTCTTAACATTTATGTAATTTTATAGTACCAATAACCCTTAGCATTTTTGTAACATTTCCCCTTTGAAAAACTTCACGTGCTTTAAATTATATCTACTTCTGTCTTAACTCTTCAACTGAGTATACAAAGATATTACTGATTCACAAAAGGTACAGATACAGAAAGTTTGCTCAATATCACACTTTCAAAGCTTAGCTTAGTCTTGGTACTTGATTGGTGCCTATTAGTAGTATGATAAAGAGCATTATGAAAACTCATCTCACTATGGTTATAATCCAGGCAATTAAGTTTAAAATGAATATGAACCAATCTGTTTAAAATCTTCTAATTAATTTCTTTTCTTTTTTTTTTTGAAATGGAGTTTCGCTCTGTCACCCAGGCTGGAGTGCAGTGGTGCAATCCTGCCCACTGCAACCTCTGCCTCACGGGTTCACGTGATTCTCCCACCTCAGCCTCCCAAGTAGCTGGGACTACAGGCGCCCGCCACCACGCCTGGCTAATTTTTTTTTTTTTTTTTGTATTTTTAGTAGAGACGGGGTTTCACCATGTTGTCCAGGCTGGTCTTGAACTCCTAATCTCAAGTGATCCACCTGCCTCAGCCTCCCAAAGTGCTGGGATTACAGGCGTGAGCCACTGCACCCAGCCGTTAATTTCTTTACTAAGGAATTTGGTATAATGAATTATTTATCTAGCAAGTTGTATTAGAAAAGCATTTTTTTAAAGTCTAAATAGTTTTTTCCTTTGAAACATGCAGGATAAATGGTATCAGGGTCTCAGACCAGTTTACAAAAGGACAGAGGATAGGTACTAGGCACAAACAGACACAATTATCCAAGAGTAGCAGGTGAAGGTGTTCAAAACTAGAATTCAAACTCATTCATTCACTTAAGGTATGTAGAACCACTTGAGGTCAAGATTAAGTCCTGTAGAAAGATAAAGTCCCTGCTGTTGAGTAGCTTAGAGCAGGACTATTTTCCCATGGAACTGATATACTATAGTTACACTACAGGATGGGAGATTTATGGATTAATGTTGCTTCTGTGAAAAATTATATTCACAGTTCTAAATAATATTTTGGAAGACTGACACTTGCCAATATACTATCCGAAGATTTCAGACTGACACTTATTTTTCATCTGTTGACAGTCTGAATTAGACCTTTAACATCTGAGTTGTTTATCACAGGTCTCAGACTAATAGTATTAATAGTTCTTGTGAAGTCCAGTTGGATTTTGTGATTCCTTAGTCAGTGCCTTTTTTAAACAGACTTACTGCTTATGTAGTTGTCAACAAAATGACAGTAAGTGAAAAATTCCCATCAGTGCATCATTCTGAGATTCAAAGTAAGATTCAATGAGACCATTTATTCTAGCATACATCACGAGAGATTTTGAAACATTCTGTTTATTCATAACAATGGGAGGGAATATTTTCAACAGTAAGTTTGGGCTTATAAAGGCACACAAATTACATAGAGAATAAAAGAAAAGCACAAAACACAATAAACGAAAATACTGCTGCATGAAAAATAAAAATAACAATGTAATAAAATGACAGGTCTTATGGCATAAATTATGGTTTCTCATAAATCATGTATTGTCATTATGATTATTTCACATAGGCTATATGGTAAAGTGTTTCAAGAGATACAGCCAAAATAATCAAGTTCATGATTAAAACTTATTTTGAAATCACTATTTATCTTTGGTGCAGACTTTTCCCAAAGAAAGCTAATGAGAGTGGTTAGTGCATATCTCTAGAATCCGGTAATTTATCATGTAATACACAACTAAGCAAGTAGAAGTATAAGCTACAACCTAGTTATTTTATAGCTCATCCTTAATACTTATGAAACAACGTTACATGTTTATTTATATACCAACATTTCTAGGACAATCTTCTCTACCTCATGTGTCTTATCTTTCCCAACCAGATTGAAAAATGTATCATGGATTCCTTAAAGACCGAGACTCCCATTACTGAATCTAACATAGACAGTAAGTATCCCTGGAGGAAGTCATCTTTTTGGCCATAAGGCCTATCAGTCTGATATGGAGCAGGGGACTAAAAAATGTTGGTTAAAATGAACTAAAATGAATCATTTCAAATAAGTAGTACTGTTTTAAATAAGTATGCAAAATGAAACACAATACCGCACACACAGCAGGACTCCAACAAATATCTAAAGTACTAATTGTCTACAGTCCCCTCACTTGCACCCCTAGTGGTATACAGGAATAAAGTTACCTTTAATTCATCAAACAGTCCCTGTTTCCCACTCAACTCAGGGTACAGGTGTCAGAACACATGATCCATTTCACTGCAAAGTGGTAAATAATGGTTTCTATTTTACATGAGTGTTTACAATTCTCATGAAGGTATGGGAACAACAGCCTGTTCTTCAAGGGTTTACTTTGATCGTGACATTGACAATTCATTTAATACTGCATACAATAGTAGTATAATTAATGCTTCCCTTTGCAAATAATGTCCTTATTGCATTAGCAAAGGGGAAGAGCTAACCTCAATATTTTTAAACAATTGTTTTATAGATAAATACATACTAGAGTTCTATACGGATTTTTTTTCTCCACAAAGGAAGAGAACAGGGTCTAGGAGAAACTTTCATCACTGAATTTTTAAATTACTTTTTATAGAAGAGCACAAATCCAAGTAAAAAATTCTCCTCATGAAATCTGCCACAATTTCTGAACACTGGTAGATTGTCTATATGTAAAAATTAGACTTGAATGAAAAGTACCTATATTCTATGAGATATGGATTGATGAGTTCCCTATGAACCTAAAGTATTCATACAAAATGTTTTCAGAGGAGCAACTCTGTCAGTTGTTTAACTTCTCTGAGGACAAATCAAACCATCTGAGCAAGTAAGAAGTGGATCTTTCTCACTGTAACAAGACTAGTCCCTTCTAACCACCATGCTAAATCCCCTTTCTTGTTTCTATCCAACTTCTGAAAAATGTAGTCTCAATCAGAGGTGAAGCCTCCAATGCGCACAGGGGACTGGTTGTAGACAAGTAAGTCCCAGAAGTCAGGGCTGTGACAAACTGCAGATGTGCAGCTCCATAAAGGCTCACTGCTCAGCTCCTGCCCCGAGGGGCCCCAGGGATCCTCATTCCTGGAGCACTTCACACCACTACCACACAAGACACGGAGCCACTGACTCAGCCACAGAAGGGTCACAGGTTTGTCTGGCTGCGACACATATTTTCAGGAGCTGAGAATTTCAAGCATACAACTTCAATTTTCCCTCCTTATCCCAGAGGGTAAATTGTCATAAATCCTTGGGAAGACAGCATATTCTTGCTGAGGAAAAAATGTAATGGCTTGATGTTCTAAGAGTTGCAAAATGTAAGTACTAGAGGGACTCTAGAGAGCATCTAGACCAACTCCCTCATTTTATAGACAAGAAAACTAAAGCCCACGAGGGTTACATGATGTGCTCATGGGACACACACCTGCATAGTGGCAAAGCCAGGACTAGAACTAGAGCCTCTTGATATCTATTTAACCACTGTCTGTTGATTTATATCATGTATATTCCAAACCCCCTCCTCTTTTCTAGCCTTTCTTGATTTGGGAGTCTCCTGCTGATTTCAAATATCCTTTTTTTTTTTTTTCAACTGTGATCACTTTCAGACAGAAAAGCCAGCTTAAAGAGTTAATTTACAAGCTGCATTTGGGCAAATGGTGTTAAATGATGAACACTTTCTAACGCTTTATTCATGTACTGACTAGCAAAGACATTTTATAAAATGACTACTACCTGGGATTACAAACGCAATAATTGTATACATTCTCCTATACTTGTTGGCTAGCGGTGGTTAATGCCTCTCTAAGTATTGCCTACCGCAAGAAGCTACAACTTCCCTACTTAAAAAGGCCCTTAATTACTGTGCTGGATTCTCTTTTCTACAATGTCCTGCAAACTATCAAGCTCACAATGGTTTCTGTTCAGCAGTTTATTTCTTCCCTGAAATATCCTGTTGAAATTCATAATCATTTTGACAAAACCCACACAGAAAGCAAGCCAATAATTTCCCTGGCATTTGGTAAATGCTGCAGAAACCATCATAAAAGCACCACAACGTAAAAATAATTATTTCAATGTATTAAGCGCTGGCTCTGAACCAGCTCCTGTTGTAAGCACTTTACATGTATTAATTCATTTAATCTCCCCAACAACCATATGAAGTGGGTACTTTTATCACTCCATCCTACAGATGAGCAAAACGAGGACCATAGAGATTATATAATCTGCCAGGTTACACAGCTAGCAAGTTGCAGTGCCAGAATTGGACCCTGACAGTAAGGCTGCTAACCATGACACCTCACCACCTTAATGACACTTCATGAGCCTCACTGAGTATGAAGGTGAAATCCCAAGCACTTTCCCTGGCCAAAACTACCATATGTAATCTTGGACTAGGGTAGAGGCAGACAGCAAGACTTTGAAAACATGTGCTTCATCCCTTCCCCTCACTTCCCAAAATGATATTGTTTTAAAACAAAACAAAACAATTAAAAATGAATGTGAAGAAGGTTCAAAAGTCTCAAAAGAGAAATTCAACTTCCTTGTTGCCATGATTTGAGGTACAAGGGGAAACAGGGCTGATTATGCATATTCAAGCTTGGAAAAGTTTTTTGTTCTTTTTTTTTTTTCTTAAGAAAAATTTTTAAAAACCACTGTGAACTTCAGGAATCTTGAGCTAAAATATAACTTAGATCAATATAATCCAAATTGTATTTTTAAAAGGAGGAAGCTATCATCCAAACATTAAATGGTTTGTCAAGGTAATAAGGTTTAATGGCAGATCTCCTAATTTCTGATTTGGGATGCTTTTTACTTCCCTCATGCTTGCAATTCAGACACAGCTTGCAATGGGCCAAAACTTCAGATACCACCTAGCCAGTGTTTCAAAAGTCTATTTGTAAACTGATTGTGGGTTTCTATGAAAAACTGCATTCCAAGTTTCGGGCCAGGCCCCAAAAGCCTGCATAGTACCCTGATAGCCTCATTTCAAATACATATTTTACCTAACCTTCATATACAGTATCATTTTTGTGTCAAACCCCATACCTGTTTTAAATTCAACCTGGAATACAGGACACCAATGTCTACATTTTATGTACATGGTCTCAGGCCATAAGGAGCTTCCTCTGCCTTGCCAAGCTCACAGATGTGGTGATGGCATAGTGTGTGTGTGTGTGTTGTGGCAGGGTGGTGGGGGCAGTGCAGGGGCACAGATGAAGGAAGAGCAGTACTAACACCATTAAATATTTGCAACTCACCCAATTTATATTTAGTGGAGAGGAAACTATAGAAGTCAAACATGCCTCAGATGTCAAAGAAAGGTGCTTCCCCTGGCCCCCTCCCTCCCTACCCTACATTGTGAGTTCTGGATTTTGTGAAGACTGTATTATTCTATATCTAGCTACCTGGATTGGCACCCACCCAGTCACCAGGCATTATTCCATTCAGGAAAAATGCTTTGCAATCACATGACTTACAATAACTCAGACACTTCCACATTTTAATTTATATATTTGGTAGTAATAAAATCTCACAATACAATCCCTAACAACATTTTATCAGCTGCAATGAATCATTATATATGAGTCATAATAAACTATAATGTTATCAAGACTATGAATAATAAAATGATCAGTGATATAGCCAACATTTATTGGTATATCAAATAAATCTAAATTATGAAAAAGAAAAACAACAGGTCAATGATGAAGAAAATGTCTGCAACATTCCTAAGTTTAATTGAAGATCACCATCATGTAACATCCCCAATTTAGTAATGGTAACATAGCACACTAAATTAAGATAATTCCACTGAATTATTAAAGTGACAAGGTAAGAAATATTTGAATGTTATGCAACTTCTGAACTGAAACCAGCAAGTACATGAATTACTGTTCTTGGCAACTTAGGGCCTGATTACCTTACCTTGAAATAACCCTGTTATTTCTTATCACTGAGCATCGAACTGACCTGCTGACTGCTATCATCACCTCCACTGATGTAAGAATGAAAGCTTACATCCATGTATCTTAAAAGTTTTCCTTCTTTTCTCTATTTGCAGCTGTCTGTAGTGTTGTCTGGCTGTGAAATAGTTATTTAATTCTCCAAACATACCTAGTCCTCTGGTGTTATGTTTCAGATTCTTCTTCCCCCTTCAGTGCAGGAAGGGCACTACAGAATCATTTCACACATTGAAGGAGTAACTATCTCCCTGTACACTTGAAGGCGTGAAGGCAAACTTCCCAAACTGACATACAATACCATAGGCATTTATGCCCTAAAATAACCCTATAGTAACCTCTATTTTACCTTCCATTTAAGAATGAAGATATGATGTCCATTTTAGAATTAAGCAAGGTAGGGAATTACTGCTCAATTGAAACAGAAAGAAAAACACATTAGATTACAGAGCATTCTCAAAATACCTTAATATTTCAAAAGAGTCAGGTAAGAGACTAGACTTACCTGATGGTTGGCATCATCCAGGGTATGAATATTATTTAAATTGATCCCTGGGTAACAGCATGGAAATTACTAAGGTCAAAAATTGCCAATAATTGCATTTTCAAAAATTAAAGCGAGTTTCAAATTTTTACATTAAATTTACTTTGCCTATTTACAAGAAAAGGAAGAAAACTGCGATTCTAATTTAAACCTAATCCAAATACTCAAGGTCATATAAGTGCTAAAATTTTTATTAAACTGAATTTGGTAGTAGTTTCTTTAAATTCATATTATGTCAGAACTAGTCACAAAATTAGATTTGATTTATTCAGCTTATAAATGCATTACTGCTGCAATAATGTATATAATTTTACTTTCTGGCTGAATACTAGCTGCCCCTAGTTTCTTCTTCCCTTGTTTTCCATCAATACTCTGCTCCCTTATCTCCCTCCAAAAACAATACAGGTAAAAATTAAAATAATTGGATATTTAGCTTTCCCAACTTAGACTCTTCAGTATAATACATAAGACACCAGATGCAGCACCCTCTCCTTACATAATAGTAGGGGGTGGGGAGGGAATGCACTTTGGTCAAAATACAATTTCGGTTATTTTCAATTGTGTAGGATCACTAGTTGAAAAACTTCCACTCTTTGAATATCTGTAACAAATAGAAAGCATTTCTAACTGAAAGGTTACCTTTACCTGAAGCAGGCAAAACTATCTGCACAGCCAATCGTGTGTGTGTGTGTCGTGTGTGTGTGTGTGATCCATACATCTGAACAGGGTTTTCAATTTCTAATGCGGCAGGGAAACTAAATTTGCTCTTACTTCCTAATCTTGACATCAAGTCAAATAAGCACGGGTTAAGTATGGGTTAAACACTGCTGTAATATGATATTGTTACATAATAAAAGTTTCCTGTTGGCATTTACAAACACCTCCCAATATCCTCCACAGTGTTACTGGACACAAATTAAACCTCTAAATTAGAAGATTCACTGATTATGCACATAGCTGAAAAACAACGTAGCAACCAAAACATAAACCTTTCTGAGTGCAAAATATTTTTTTCTATTTTTTTTTCCTTTCTGTTGAGTCCTTAACTAAAGGTTCCTATTTAATAGTTTTCAATGTCCTTGATCTACACAAAGTAGGTGTTGGAAGAAAGCTGATTGGTCAGACAACTGACTTATTATTTTACTGAATCTGACATAAAATAACCAGGTGCAAAGAGGTTTATCATAAATGCAAACTGCAAAGCAAATTGTGTCAAATAAAAACACACATATGATGCTTTTCAACATCCAGAAACACTTATTTCAGACATTAGGTGTTCTCGTTTTCATGTTGCCATTTTCCATAACTGTTTCACAGGCACCAAAACGAAGATACTCCTACAGCAATATACTGCATTCAAGAAGAGAAGCATTCTTCTAGTTTCTCTTTAAAAATAAAAAGAATCTAAGCTCAATTCTAGCGAACCATTTTCTGTCAAAATTTTGCTCTCCCGTATTAAGGAAAACAAAATTTGACCAAAAATGCATACTAGCCATCATTGATTTCACACTTAAATAATTACCGTTCTTTAAAAGTTGTAGGGCAGCATTTATTTTTTTTTCAGTCAAACTCAGTAACAAAGAGAAAAAACAGACCTCCACTAATAAATTACATCTTGAAATATACATGATTGTGGTGTCCCCGTGTTACTGTCAATGGTAACTGACACGTCCCGAATTTAACTGTACCAGACAGTTCTATCTGTCCCATCGCTGACCGAACAGTGCTTCTCTGTTTCTATTCATTATGTATTATACGAGGTCTAAACACAGCCCAGTATGACGAGGGAAAAAAATTACACTTCTTAGGATACCAAAGTGATGCATTCAAGATCTCTCTTGCAGTACATGCCCGTGAGCACTAACAGGCATTTTTTGATAGAGCTAAAATATGTTGGCTGCAAGCTCATTACTCTAACAACCTTCAGGCCCCCCGTTTCTGCTGGTTTTCAGAAAACCCTGGTGAAAACCAGGCACTATCCAAACCTTGCACACCAAACTTGCAAACAGCCCTGTGCAATGATCAATAACCTTGGCTACACAGTCATCGGCCCCAAATTCACGGTCCCGAAGACCAATGCAGCAAAAACCCAGACGAAAGGCTAGCTGGAGCCCCAAAGAATTACCGCGCTTCCCCTCTGCCGCATGGAGGGAAGCTACGGGAGGAGAGGAGTGGAATGAGGCTCACCAGCTCCGAAGATGCTCCGGTGACCTCTGGCTGCGCGGCGAGAGCTGGGGAGGGAAGGCGCTAGGGCAGCCGCGGCGGGCTGTGTGGACTCTGCCCCTGGTGCATTCCTCGCATTCCTGCACAATCTGTCGCCAGCCCAGGAGCCGGCAGCGCGCGTCCCCCGCTGTACACACACACCTGACTACCGCTGCGCCCCGAGCGGCCACGGCCGCCGCGGCGCCTCCACTGCCCGCGCTCGCGGTGTGTCGCACTCGGCCAACACGCAGCCAAATCCCGGCCCCGCCGCTCGCTCTCCGGGTAGCGGTCCAGGGGAGAGGGCCGGCAGCCTCGGCAGCGGGCGGGGATACCAGATCCGCCAGGGAGGTGCCGCAGCTCCGCTTCAACTCCTGGCAAGGAGAGGAGGAAGCGGCGGCGCAGGAGGGCAGCGGCGAGGCTTGGGGCTGGGGAGCCGGGAGGGGTGGAGCGTGAGGATCCGCGGCCGGTAGAGAGGGGCGCACTAGGCAGAGGGGGTGGGCAGGACTGGCAAGGAGTACAGGACTTCGGGGACAAACGCAAGACCACGCGGGCAGCAGGGCCGTGGGAAGACGGGGAGGGGGCCAAGGTGCAGGATCTGGGGCTAGAAGGACAGACAGCCGGCCCCGAGTGCTGAGGAGGGCGGGCGCCCAGTGGTGTCGAGGGCGCCTTGGGGCGCGGGGCGGCAGGCAGCGGGGAAGCCGCCGCGAGGGCGTCCAGCAGGGCTCAGAGCGGCGCTTAAGTTCGGGGCTGGGGGCTCCGAGTCCGAACAGCCCAGCGTGAGCAGAGGTCGTGCGCTGCGCGTACGGGAGACCGGGGAGAGGAATAGCCGGGAAAAGCAAATGGAGGGTGAAACTTGTGCGCCTGCCGGGGGGAGGGGAGCAGCAGGCGAGTGCAGGCAGGAATACGAGGCGGGGCAGGAAAGCTGCGGCGGCCGCGAGGCGCTGGGGACGGGGCAGCGGGAGGGAGGCCCCCGGCCCCCGGCGCGCAGGTCCTGGCCCCGGCGCGTGTTCGGGGCGAGGGCCGAGGGTCTCGTGGGCAGGAGTCTCCGCGCCCTCCCGCGAGCCCACACACTTACTTTCCAGCTTAGGCAGCGGCCGTCGTCGCTCCAGGGATCAGGGACATCGGCGCCGAGGGGTCGCCGCTGCGGCACCCGAAAAAATTAAAAAAGTGCCGCGGCGGCGCGGCTGCCCGCCCCTCCCTCCCCCACCCGCCCCCTCCCCCGGAGCGGCTCTCCCACCACCCCCGGCGGCGGCGGTGGCCAACTTGCCCCTCTACCCCTTGCCCATGGTGCCGCCTCCGCGGCCGGCGTCGACGCGGACTCAGCCCCGGAGCCCCCTCTACTGCCCAGAGGCCGCCGCCGCCGAACGCCCCGCCGCCAGCCCTCCCGCCCGGCCAGCCCCGGGCTCCCGGGAACGTCAGCACGCCGCCGTCCCCGGGCCAGCTCCCGCCACCCCATTGGCGGGAAGGAGAGGGCTGGCCCTCCCCATTGGCCCGGCCCTCGTATTGAACAGGCCAATGGGAGCTGCGGTTTCAGGTCGCCATAGAGACCGATGCTGTTCAGCGCGAGAGGGCCTGGAGAGGGTGGGTGTGAGAGAGAAGGTGTCTCAGGTCTCGGGCGCGGGAGGGGGTGGCGGAGAGGACAGGGAGATTCCCCAGCGCTGGCTCTGAAATCTGGGGCAGGCTTTCCTTGCCTTACTGCCAATCCCAACTGTGCCTGGTAGGGTTTGTCCCTGGCGTCAAAGGCAGGAACAGCTGAGCCCTTAGATGTACCCCTGACGGCGAGAGCCCAGGAGTGGGCGTTTCACTTTTCCTGCGTTTGGGGAGTCCCTGAGGCTATGTCCTTTGACCTTTGACATGTGTGCAGCTTCTGCTTCTCCAGGTGAGTTTGCACCCCATCCCTTCCATCGCTGCTTCCTCCTGACGTCACTGAGCCACCTAAATCCTACTTATGTTTGTTCTCTCCAGCCACTCCCCCTTCCCTGGGGTGGATCTTTCCTCAACGTTTTGGGTCCTCAAACTCATAACCCTTCTCAAAGAAGACTCAAAGAGGATTTCCTTTGAGGATATTTTGGTAAGGGAACGAGGTGGCGGATTGTATGATAGATGCCAAAGCGTCAACACATGAGCTAGCCTGTTCCCTGATTCTCAAAGCAAACCTCTAATCTCCCTGTGGGCAGATATTTATTAAACACATCTGTGTGTACATCCCGCACTATGAGCTTGACAGGTGCATGTTCTTTCACTTGAGAGGTTACAGGCTTGTTAAAGATAGAGGAAACAGAAACAATCCTTCACACCTTGTGATGATTTCACAAAAGAGTAAGGGAAATGGATTACAGTTGATGGATTTTGTTTTCTATTTTCCAGTATCTCTTTAAATTTGATATGGAAATAACCTGAGGCATGAAATCAGTACACGCAAAAATCTTGAGCTTTAATAATGTCTTCTACTTTCATTTAAAATCATTTTGTGCTGGTTTATCAATACTAATTGTTTTTTGTCAATAAATTTTATGTTTAGATATCACCTTCTTAAAGTGAGATTTCATGAACATATTAGGCTTTAAAAGATGATATTGCTCTAGCCTATAGCCACTGATATTCTTACATTCTTTTGGCGATTTTACTTTTTTTTAGACTAATCTCTTTAGTAAGGAGACTATGTTTATGTTACTACCCCTCAAATTGGAGGGACCATATTGTGTGAAAAAGCTGATAGGATTTTGGAAATTACAAATATTTTGTTGAGAGAAACAGGTTAATGTGTGTGCAAGCTGCATATGTCTAAGTATTGTTCTGAATTTTAAGTTGGGTGATATGCTTTGCTACTGGTTTTTATCTTACTATAATTGAAGATTACAAAGATGTAACCTAAGAAATGTTAATATGGTGCCTTGATTGGAAAAAAACTCTCCACATTTGTAGTAAAATGTGAACTCAGTTTACAGTCCTACACAGGATAGGACTGTGGAACAAAACAGGTGAACGTGTGTATGTTCCCCCTAAATATTTTCAGAATTGAGAAGGGATCAGCAGGGGCCAGGAAGTGCTGTGCCATGGCTGGCCATCATGGAAATAGGCTGTTTTTTACTTCTTCCGGCTTTTTAATGTGTGTTTTTGTTTATAGAACAGAAAAAGTAAACCACAAATTGTTATATGAGACACATGTTTAATGAAAAGATACCAGTGATTTTGCTTTTTTTAAATTTCAATAACATCAAATGAATGAAAGTTGTGTCTAATGGAAGGAAAAAATGGGTCTTTCCTTTTCTCTTGCCTTAGGCTAGCATAGAAAGAAGAAAAAAAAGATTATTACTCCAATAATCTTTTTGTGTGGGTGTTTTTCTCAGATGACTATTTTGATATTGTAGATTTCGTGTTTGTCATAATTAAAATGTTACTGAAATCCACCATGAATAATGTCCCCTGAAATAAGTTGCCACTCAACATTAATTTTTTTGTTTATTTTTGTATTTAGTTGAAAGGTTTCTTTTGAACTTGCTCCTGCGCTACTAAGCATTGCTAGACAAGGTTAAATAATCACTTCATTCCACTAAAAGTTCATGCTATTCAGACTTGGCTGTGTCTTCACTGATTCTCAGTTCCTTTCCTCATCAGGAGAATGATTATCTGGAACACTTATCCAGGAACATTATCCAGGCCACTTCCAAACCTGTCCAATGCCTGCTCTCCTGAAGCCCCCACTTTACGTGGTTTTCCTGCACTTCTGCAAATGATCTTGCCTCGTACTCTACTGAAGGATCCACCGTGAGGTTCCTCAACTTAACTTTCTTAAACCTCAGTCCTAGTTTTCACACATCTTCACCTCCTTCAGTCATGGCTGAGAAGGGTGACCACATTTCTCTTCAAGGCTCATACTCCACTTATGCTCCTAAACATGAGCCATCTTCTCTCTACCAGGATTTTGCTCTGTTGATTATAATTTCTCTCTTACATGATGTGTTACACCCTCTCCTCCAAAGATTTTTCCTAAGCCTTCCAAATATCTGGCTTTTGGTAAAACCACCTTCCTTCCACCCTACCACCATCTCTATCTACTGGCCGTTCTTTTCACCAAGAAACTGTCTGAAGGGAATTTCTTGAGGTTTCTACTTTGTTGCCAATGTTTTGGCCCTTGAATACCACTGAAATGATTTTGAAGATTGTGCTCTTTGTCCTCAAAATCCTAGCTTATTTTGCCAATTAAGTTCTCTCCTACAAAAATGTCCTTTGCCTCCAAGTTGGAATGGCCCAATTCCAGATTTCCAGTGAAGGAATGAAACCACTGTTGCCTAGCCTGAGGATCCACAGAAATGCAAATGACTGGCTTGAGAAGAGGATGATTTAAACTGCTAGCCTGGCCACCTTGGGAAAAGTGCTGGGAAGTAGGAGTGGGGAGAGGGCCTGTGCTCAGGCTGACACTGGGGCCCAGGGCAAGGTTAGAATATTAAGAGGTCTGGTGACTCCACCCTCAAGAACAAAAGTAAACAGCAGAAATCCAAACAACGTTTCAATTACCAGCTCAGAAAGAAGTCTACCTGAAACTTTTAAGATTACGAAAACTTTGTAACTTTCCAATGTTTATTTTTTTCGTATTATCCCCTAAAGATTAGTGGTAAATTCCCTAAGAAGCATAGCAGAGGCAGCAAGGAATAGGAGGAAGCAGGAGCACTGAGTCTCTTGTCATACCTGGGTGTCTGTGGAGGAGTGGGGGAGGTGAAGATACAATCTTCAAAAAGTACACCAATACTGATAATTTTGGGGTTTTCTTTTTAAAGAGGAATGTTAAAACAGAGGTGGGTGGCAAAGGAGGGAAAGAGAGTAATGGAATAAGCGGGGCCTGAGAAGGGTTGCTAGGGCTTAATAATAGTTCCGCTCAGGTGGCTCTGATGGTTTCAGGATTGGCTGAGCCCCACCCCATCCCTATCCCCATCCGCATCCTCTGAATATATTATACAAATCCTCCCATGGCTCTGCCTAATGATTACCTGTAAAAACTTTCTGAAAGTTTCCTGGCCTTCCCCCTTCTTGAGAGGGTGAGTTCTTCCTTACTGTATTGTGACCCTTGACACTCTATATCAAATGGTGTGGTTATTTTTGTGTGAGCCTTTTCCCCTAAGGGATAGGATCCACATCATGATCATGATTGTGTCCCTCACTGCCTTAAACTACTGAAGCACCTCCCACACTAAGAAAAGCCAATATTTATTAGTCCTTTGTTTAGTTCTTGGAAGAACTTGACTTTGAACAATAAAAAATTGGAATCAGGATGTTGGGAGAGAATTAGGAAAAGTTGGGATTAGCTGTACAATGTGGAAAAATCAGATAAAGTATGATAGAGCAGAATAGAGGTTTTGAAACTCAGCTTTGCTAAGCAAGTTAAGGGTTACTTTTTTTGGTATGTGAAACTTCTAGGTTGTCCCGTCTCTTGGAAAACAGTGGGGTCATGAGATTTTAACAACTTCATAAAATCAGAATGGCGTCAAACATCTGGTATGTGTAATAGACATGCTTCCTAGTACGTATATCCACAGCCCTTGAAGGAGGCAGCCCTGCACACCTCATAACAATGCACCTGGCAAGGCATCAGCCCCTGTGGGGAGACCTGACCCATGTAGCCAATCCACTGCCTAACCATTGACCCCTAACTGGTAATGATGCCAATCAGATTATTTTCCAGGGAATTTGAAATTAAGAGAACAAGAGAACCAGAGAGAGCAGCTGTCTTGGTCCTGATGTTTTCTGGGTTCCTGTTGAAGGGACCACAATATGCCTACCCCAAAATGTGCCATTTTGGCATAAGGAATATTTTGAGCTGAAAGCAATTGAGAAATAGCAGATACAAGAAAAACTCTTTTTCCCTCCTGCTTTTCTGTCTAAAAGTAGGCCATAAATTTCCATTTATAAAGTTGTCTGCCTCTCTACTACCAGGAAAGGATCTACTTGGAAATATCTCTTGAGGACGCTTATGCATATAACACACCTTACTAGACAACCCTTATTTATCATACATTTCCTAGCACCTTTCCTAACTTCCCCGCTCACCCCTGTTCTCCACAGGTAGCCCCATACCCCCTTTCCTTTGTGTAGCCTCTTCACACTTAATCACTCCTGTTACGATGGTATAGGTCAAAAATTCTAATTGCCTCCTTGAGTCACATTTATTTGTGAAGGCTTTGTGTACATATGTAATTAAATGTTTTTTCTCTTGTCAGTCTGTCTTTTATCAGTTTAATTCTCAGACATTGAAGGTAAGAGGATAGAGGAAAAGTGTTTTTCCTTCTTTACACTATTCTCCTCATAAGGTCATACTTAAATAAACTTCATTTTCTTTTTGTTTTGTGAGATTTTTGTTTCCTGTGATCATCCCTACTCCATTCTTTTCCTTGTTTGCCTTTAGTGAGTCCCTGTTCCTTGCCATCCAAGGCTTCATTTACAAATTATGCAAATATTTTACAACAAAAGAAAACAGATATTATGACTTGATGAACTATGAAGAGTAACAGCCTAAAGTTTTTATTAATAAGTAAATAGTAGAAAATGAATTACCTATCTAGCATCAAATTGTTGCCAACCTGAGTTAGGCAAAAGAATTTTTTTTAGTGCGGTGTCTCTATCCCCTGCTCTCCCATATCAAAGCCCTTTATTCCTCAACAATCTGTTCTCATCCTTTCAAGTTGAAGATAAGAGAAGAACTTTGAGAAAATTAGTGATATAATTGTTTTTTCAGGGTAGAATCATTTTGCCGCATCATTGGTATGGGAAGAAAATATTGGAACTTGTATTTCTATTATACATTTTAGGAATCAGGCTGGAAAATAAAAATAATTTATTAGAGACATCAGTAGTTATACAATGCAGGAGAAATAGACTCTGATGTTTAAGTTCCAGCAATTTAAAAATTTCTCAGGAGGAAAATCAGATGTCATCCAAAATTGCTACAATATTTTATTTAAAATACTGAATTATCAACAAAAATTATGAGACCTGCATAAAAACAGGAACGTGTGACTGAAATTCAGGAAAATAATCAGCCATTAGATACTCTAAGTGGCCCCACTTGTTGGATTTAGTATACAACTAATTCAAAACAGCTAGTATAAGTATGTTTTAAAACTTAAAGATGAAATGACTCAACAAATATGGACTCTAAATAGAGAAATAGAAACTATGAAAAAGAAATGAAAAATTTTAGAGTTGAAAAATATAACAATTTAAAAATCTGCTGTATGGGTTCCATAGCAAATTTGTGATGGCAGAACAAGAAATCAGTGAACTTGAAGACAGACTAATAGAAACTATCCAACCTAAAGAATAGAAGAAAGATTGAAGAAAAATGAACAAAGCTGCTGGGACTTGTGGGACAGAATCAAAGTATACCAATTTATGCTGGGAGCCCCAGGAGGAAAGGAGGGATAGAAGGGTATAGAAAAGATATTTGAAGAAGCAATGTCCTAAAACTTCCCCAATCTGTTTAAAATCTTAATCCACACATCAAAGACACTCAGCAAACACCAAGTAGAATAAACATAAGGAGAGGCACAACTAGATACATCTTAGCCTGCTGAAAGACAAAAATAACAAGAAAATTTTGAGGCAGCAGGAAAATAACAACTCATTTTATACAAGGGAATCACAGTAAAATTAACAGCTGACCTCTCATTATAAACAAAAGAAACTAGAGGATAGTAAAAGGACATATTCAAAATGCTGAAAGAAAAAACCTGTCAATCAAGAATTCTATATCTAGCAAAACTGTTCTTCAAAATGAAGGTGACACTTACCGTAAGTGGACCTATGTTGGAAGTGTGCTAATTACTGCCAGATCCCATACAGCCAGCAGCTTTGTGCAAAGCTCAAAGTAAAAGAAGGTTGTCAGACAGACGCAGGGCACCTGGCAAGTCACCCATCATCTCCAGTTGGAAAGCAGCTCTTTACTCAGTGCTAACACTGGGTCATCAAATGATCACCACAGTAGAGGGCTGTTGTAAAATGCTAGATCTGAAGTTCTTCTAAAATAAATCCTCAGAAAATATGACCTCATTATTTCCTGAACTTCAGAGCTCTTTGTCTGCTTCGTAGAGGTAGAAAGAAGGTTATTAAAGCAGTAGCAGAGAGAAAATGAATCATTCAAAAAATATATGCCCCCACTCTATCCTTCAGCTGTGATGCCTGGCCCTTTACATCCCTGGGCCACTGTTTATTGTTGTTTTCTGTACATCCCTGGGGTTGGATCAGGACAGCAAGACAACAATACCTACTAATACATCATCTTGTCGGGAACTGCCACATTTGTCTGTAGTTAATTTTTAAAATAAAAAAAAAATGAAGATGACAATATGTGCCAGAAAAAGCAATTGACAAGATACAACACCGATTCATGGTAAAATGCTCAACATACTAAGAATAGAAAGGAACTTTGTCGGTGTGATAAAGTGCATCTGTGAATACCAACAGATAACAACATATTTATGGTGAAAGACTCCATGCTTTCCTTCTAAGTCTGAGAATAAAGTATATGGCCATACCACTTTGAACGTACCTGTCTGATCTCAGAAAGTAGGGAGGGGCCAGGCATGGTGGCTCATGCCTATAATCCCAGCACTTTGGGAGGCCAAGGCAGGCAGATCACCTCAGGTCAGGAGTTCAAGACCAGCCTGGCCAACATGGCAAAATGGCATCTCTACTAAAAATACAAAAATTAGCTTGGCATGGTGGTGGGTGCCTATAGTGCCAGCTACTCGAAAGGCTGAGGCAGGGAGAATTGCTTGAACCCAGGAGGTGGGGGCTGCAGTGAGCCGAGATCCTACCACAGCACTCCAGCCTGGGCGACAGAGCGAGACTGTCTCGGAAAAAAAAGAAACCAAGGAGGGCAAGAAGGGACAGAGCTCATTAGTACTTGGATGGGAGAATAAAATAAGGATGTCCATTCTCATCTCTTCTAGTCACCATTTTACTGGAGGTTCTAGCTAGTGTAACAAGGAAAGAAAAATCAAAGTCATATTGATTGGAAAGGAAAAATTAAAGCTGTCTTTATTTACAGATTACTTGACCTTATACATAAAAAATCCTACTAGGACCTAATAAATGAATTTAACAAGGTCACAAAATACAAGATCAATATATAGAAGTCAGTTGTATTTTTATATGCTAGGAACTAGGAATCTGAAAATGAATTTTAAAAAACAGTTCCGGTCAGGCACGGTGGCTCACGCCTGTAATCCCAGCACTTTGGGAGGCTGAGGTGGGCAGATCACAAAGTCAGAAGTTCAAGAGCAGCCTGGCCAACATGGTGAAATGCTGTCTCTACTAAAAATACAAAAATTAGCCAGATGTGGTGGTGGGCACCTGTAATCCCAGCTACTCAGGAGGCTGAGGCTGGAGGATTGCTTGAACTTGGGAGGCGGAGGTTGCAGTGAGCTGAGATTGCGCCACTGCACTCCAGCCTGGGTGACAGAGCAAGACTCCATCTCAGAAAAACAAACAAAAACAACAACAACAACAAAAACCCAGTTCCACTTATAATAACATGAGAAAGAAGACAATATTTAAGAATAAATTTTAGAAAACAAGCATAAGACCTCTAATCTATAGATTAAATGTCATCTCTATCAATATCTTAGCAAGCATTTTTATAGGAATTGAGAAGTCAATTTTAAAATGGAAATACAGGCCGGGTGCAGTGGCTCATGCCTGTGATCCCAGCACTTTGGAAGGCCGAGGGGGGTGGATTGCTTGAGCTCAGGAGTTGAAGACCAGCCTGGGTAACATGGCAAAACCCTATCTCTACCAAAAATACAAAAATTAGGCAGGCATGGTGGCTCACACCTGTGGTCCCAGCTCCTCAGGGGTCTGAGGTGGGAGGATGGCTGGAGCCCAGGAAGTCAAGGCTGCAGTGAGCTGTGATCACACCACTGAACTCCAGCCTGGATAACAGAATGAGACCCCATCTCAAAAATAAATAAAAAAAAAATAAAATGGAAATACATATCAAAAACAATCTTGTTAAAAAAAAGTAAGAGTTATTACAATACTAATTTCAAAACTTATAAAGCTATAATAATAGGATGTAATATTGGCATAATGATAGACACTTAGATCAATGAAATAGAAGGTACAGAAATTAATATATTTACAATCAGTTGGTTTTCAGCAAAGATGACAAGGCAGAGCAATAGTGAAAGGGATTTTTTTTAAAGAAATACTACTGGAATAATTGCATATTCATATGCAAAATACTGAACTTAAATTCTTACCAAACACCATACAGAAAAAAATTTATATATATCACAGACCTACCTGTAAGAGCTAAAATTATATCTGAAAACAGTAGAAAATCTCTGCAACCTTGCTTTTGGAAAGGTTTCTTTAGATACAATACCAAAATTGTGATCCATTAAAGAAGAAATTGATAAATTGCATTTTATAAAAATGAAAAGTTTTGCCCTCCAAAAGATACCAGTAAGAAAGTGAAAAGACAAATAACAGCCTGTGAAAAAATTCCTAGGTCAAATATCTGATAAAGTATTTGTATCTAGAATATATAAAGCATGCTAAATGTCAAAAATAAGATAAGCAATTCAATTAAAAATAAAATGTTTTAATAGAGATTTCACCAAAAAGGTATACAAATGATTAATAAGCACATGAAAAGATGTTCAACATATTAGGGAAATGCAAATTACAACCACAATATGATACCAGTACACTACCAGTAAAATGGTTATAAACAAAAATTGACAATACACAGTGATGACAAAGATGTGAAAAAACTGCAACTCTCATAAATTGCTAAATGTGTAATGGTATACACACTTTTTGGAGTCATTTAGCAACTTATTGAAAACATAAACATAGCCAGACACAATGTTGCATGCATGTAGACCCAGCTTCTCAGATGGCTGAGGCGGGAGGATCCCTGGAGTTCAGGAGTTCTGGGCTATAGTGCACTATGCTGATCAGGTGTCTGTACTGTTATGCATCAATATGGTGACTTCCTGGGAAGAAGGGACCACCACATTGCCTCAGGAGAGGTGAAGCAGCTCAGGTTGGAAACAGGGCAGGTCAAAACTCCTGTGCTGATCAGTAGTGGGATTGCACCTATCGATACCACTGCACGCCCGTCTATGCAATGTAGAGAGGCCTATTCTCTTTAAAAAAGAAAAAGTCATATATATAAATATAAACTTATACCATATGACCCAGCAATCTTACTTCAATAGAAATAAATATGTATGTCCACACAGACTTTTACATGAACGGTAGCAATATTGTTAATAATAGCAAAACATTGGAAATAATCTAAATATCCCCTGATGATTGACAAAACAAAACATGGCATACTTGAATACTATTCATCTCTAAAAATAATGAACTACTGATACATGGTACAATATGGATAAACCTCCAAAATATTATGCCAAGAGAAAAAAAGCCAGACAAGAGGCCTCATTTGTATGATACCATTTATATGAAACTCCCAAAAAGGGAAAAAATATGGAGATAGAAGACAGATCAGTGATTACCTTAGACTGGGATGGGAGGATTTAATACAAGTGGTTATGACTGAATGTTTTCTGATGATGTTAATGTCCTAAAAGTGGATAGTGGTAATGGTTCCACAACAATACATTTATTAAAAATAATACAGTTCTAATGGGTATATTTTATCAATTGTAAATTAGACCCCAGTAAAGCTATTATAAATAAAAATCTTTAAAAATAATGGCATAAACACATCTTAAAACTCCCTTATATGAACACTTAATAAATTTGAAAACATTTTCTAACATGATTAAAAATATTCCTAATGGCATTTCAGTGGCTCAGAACCCAGCTGTTAAACATTAAAAAAAAACTTTGTGAGGAAAACTAGTTGACCTCAGAGAAGCCAGAAATTTACTAGAGAAAAAGACTAAATTACAATCTTTGCATAATTGGTGGATGGAATTGATTTTTTTTTTTTTTTGAGACAAGTTCTTGCCCTGTCAGATAGCTAGAGTGCTGTGGTGTGACCATAGTTCACTGCAGCCTCAAACTCCTGGGGTCAAGCAATCCTGCCTCAGCCTCCTGAGTAGCTGGGACTACAGGCATGGGCCACCATGCCTGGCTAATTTTTACATTGTAGTTTTTTTGTAGAGATGGGGTCTCACTATGTTGCCCAGGCTGGTCTTAAACCCCTAGCCTCAAATGATCCTCCCATTTTGGCCTCCCAAAGTGTTGGGATTACAGGTGTAAGCCATAGCCCCCGGCCCTGGAATTGAAATTTGAGTATCATAGTTGATTACATAAAGCCTATTTTGTACTTCTTCCATATTTTTTCCAGTGTCTATTTTAATGACTATATTCATTAAAGCCAAGTATGGGGGTGAACTGTCCTTAGAGTTTGAATTCTTCTGTGACCAACCATTAAACCAAGATTTTCAAGTAGTGAAGCATAGTCCATCACATAATTTTCACTAACATTTATTCGAATTGTCTATACTACATATGTCCATACTATATATCTTTTTCTTGTACTTATAGGTTTTCTATATTTGTATTTTATAATATACATAATTTAGAACAAGATTACACTAAAAGAATGTAAAATAAATACATTTGGAAATATATCCTCAAAAGTGTTATTTACAGAGATGTGTGAATGAGACCTCAACGTTTTAGTAGAATATCTTTAGATAAAATGTTTATTCTTTCCCTGCCATTTGTGTATTTTGTTGTCGTTTTAGTTTTTTCTCTTCTGTCTACCCCAATTACTGGGAGTAAGTCTTTGAAAGACTATATTTTAATCTTGTTCTTTTGCTTTTTTCTTTGTCTTAAAGATCACTTAAATCATTTAGCTCCAATAAATTTGAATCTCAGACACAGTGATTATCAGAGACAGTGATCATTATTGTGATTCAAACTGAGAAAGGTCAATGAAATCTCCAGTGGTATTGAGAGGAGTAGCCTTTGGACACTTCTAAATGATGTAAAAGTAGGACATAAATAAGAAAAACACAATAGGAAAAAAGACAAGGAAATTCCTATAATGTAGAGAATTTGATAAAAGAAAAATATCTGCCCACACAGAATTAATTCATTTTTATGGTCAATTGAAAACTTGATTTTTAAAATCATAGGCATTTAATGATTTACTGTTGGGCCTTGGAAAAGTCACTTTTTTTTTATTGTCTCTTTCTCACGTCTGTGAAAATGAGGTTTAATGTACTTCTCCATTTCTCACAAACATTATTAACCTTTAAACTTAAAAAAAGTGTGAACTATATAAGCTTCTGAACTGTTTGTTTAAGTATGCTAGTGTTCCTATGCTAGTGTGCATAAACACGGAGGGCTTCTGTATCTAAGAGTTTATATCAGGAAAGAACTCCTTATTTCTACTTTACATTAACTTTTTGTTCCCTCCCTTCTTTCTGTTTGTTAAGATTAGTAAAAATTTCTTTATTAACTAACATAATTTCTAATCCCATAGATAGCATAATCACCAGCATTTTATCAACTTCTTGTAAATCTTTTTTTTTTTTTTTTTTTTTTTTTTCAAGACAGGGTCTCGCTCTGTCACCCAGGCTGGAGTGCAGTGGCTAAATCTCAGCTCCCTGCGGTCTAAACCTCTCCCCAGCTCAAGTGATCCTCCTGCCTCAGCCCTCCTGAGTGGCTGGGACCACAAGCATGTGCCACCATGCCTGGCCAATTTTGTTTATTTTTTATAGAGATGAGGTCTCCCTATGTTGCTCAGGCTGGTCTTGAGCTCCTGGGCTCAAGCAATCCTCCTACCTCAGCCTCCCAAAGTGCTGGGATTACAGACATGAGCCACTGCACCCAGCCTTTTCTCCCTTTTTTGAAACCACTAGAAATAATTTTCTTTAGTTGGTATGTCATAATCTCATTAGTCAAATACTTAAATTTAATATTTTAATCCAATGTTTTTTTCAATTATGAGCTTTCTAAAATTATAGAATTTTAGGGCTAGAGGAATCTTAGAGATTATAAATCAGTATTAATACTGGCCTAATAACTCTCAGCTTAAATCCCTTTCTATTCAACCTTTTGATTTCCCTTATAGAGAAGAAGAAATTAATAAGATTCAGTCATTTCACCATGTTTGCTGTATATATATATGTGTGTGTATGCATGTGACTAAATTTTCCAAGTCTAGAATAATGTAAATTTTGAAAATGTTATGTGGATAAAATATTAGAAGAACAAAAATGTGCAGTTATGCCAAGAATTCTCCTCCTCATATTTAAAAATGACTACTTTATCTGACTATTACTCTAAAATATTATTTGGCTATTGAGAAGGTGATAGCCTGACGTATTTTGTATTTAACCTTCGATATGGGTACACTGTAATTATTTTTTATGTTCTTAAAATTGAATTGCAACCTATTGACTATGGCTTCTGTGTTTTAAAAGCTGATAAATTGTGTTTAATATAGTTGGTGGAAGAGCACTGATCTCAAAGTCAGGAGGTGTGGCTGGCTTGTAGCCTTGCCTGTCCTGCCTGCTTCCTCAAGTCTTGGGCAGGGCATTCAATCTCTATGGCCCTGTGTTTACTGGTCTGTAAAATGACTCAGCTGGGCAGAAATATTTCCTGGGCCTAGGTTAATTTCCATATAAAATGAAATACTACATGATCTCAGTCTATATTTTGATTTTTTTTATTTTGAAAGAAATTTCCCAAATATGTTTATCACATTGCTATAGCCCTTAAGTCTATTTTCATCCCCTTGTTTGTTTTCAGTTTTCCAGAACCTATGTTTGAATAGACTTTTCTCCTGCCTTCACTTTTTTTCCTTTTCTTTTTTTTTTTTTTTTGAGATAGACTTGCTCTGTCGCCCAGGCTGGAGTGCAGTGGCACCATCATGGCTGACTGCAGCCTTGGTCTCCCAGGCTCAAATGATCCCGCCATCTCAGCCTGCTAAGTAGCTGGGACCACAGGCACAGGCCACTACACTTGATCATTTTTGTTATCATTATTGTTATTTGTAGAGATGAGGTCTCACTATATTGCCCAGGTTGGTATCAAACTTCTGGCCAGAATCCTCCCACCCTGGACTCCCAAGAGATCCTCCCACCCCGACTCCCAAAGTGCTGAGATTACAGGTGTAAGCCACTGTGCCTGGGTGACTTTTTTTTTTTTTTTTTTTGTTCAAGATATGCCTTTCCCCTTTACTCCTACTTATATCTTGCCTTCCTGTCCCTAACTCTAGGACCTTACCCCTACCTTAACAAGGGAGCAGCTGTTTATTAAAAAACAAACAAACAAACAAAAACTATGACTGATCTTCTTCTATGCCTGTTGAGGAGCCACTACCTGTAGTCATCTCCCTTTACTGAGAGAGGGTAGAATGGACACCTTTGCAGGCGTTGGAGCCAGACTGCCTGGGTTTGCATCTGGTCTCTCCACTCAGCAGCTGGATGATATCTAACCGCAGTTTCTCCATCTGCAAAATGGGAATAACAGTGTTACTCAAACATTGTTGTGAGTATTTAATGAGTTAAAAGAGCTAAGACTCTTAGAATAGTGTCTGGCACATAGTAATTGCTATTGACCCTCATAAAGTGGTAGTGACTTCAGCGCAGGCTGGAAGAGAGGATAAAGCTGAAGCAGGGGAACAACACTGGATGAGTGGAATGCTGTGTTCTTATAGTTCTGGGCCTTTTGCAATGGCACTCAATTCCTTGCTTCCTGCTCTTTTCCTGCTATCATCCTGGGATGCAAATGTTGGGCAAAAGCCTGATGAGAAGAGGAAGACTGGCATAATTTGTGGGTGATGTTCCTTTCATTTAATTTGAAAGAATGGCTACCTATGGCACCTTTTTCTCCCAGTACATTTCCTGTTTGAAACATGATTTTTTGTTTTCTACCATGCTTCTGAACTGGCATACCATAATTATTATGCTCTAAGACCTTAAGATCTTAGAAAAAAGCCCAAGAATTGTCCTTTCGACAGGCCTATTTATAATATTATTCCAGTTGAAAAACAGCACTGGAAAAACTGTTCTTAGCAAAGAATATTAATTGACATAAACATTTCTTTGCTAAGAATCTGAGGGAAGCAATCTGTTCTTAGCTCTTTCAAACCACAAAATAGATTTAGCCTCTGATGAACAAAAGCCAATTATTTATTTTCAATACTACCTTTAAAAAGCCTTTGTTTTTTATAACAGAGCTCTTTTTCTATTGTCTATCAAAGCAAATTTTTTAAATACAGCAGGTCTTTTTATAAGAAAATGGCAGCCAAATCTAATAACAAGATTCTAGTTTGGGTGTAAAACATATTTTTCCACCTCAATATTGAAGTATGTAGGTTTTTTAAATAAGAGGGTATTTATCCATTTTGATTAAGAAGTACCATTATGCCAAATCTTTGGTAGAGTGAGCATAACAAATATGTCATATGAAAAGAAGGCACATAAAAAGATTTTTGCTGGTAAAAAGTTAAAATTCAATGGTACTTAGAAAATAATATTGCACATTCTTGATGAACACGGAAGATATTAATATTAAATCTGGATAAATCAATGAGTATTTCATTTTTCCTCTCTTCTAAGGTGGAAGTAAAATAATACTAAACAATATTGACAAAAGGCTAATGAGTACATGCACTTTTTCAGATCATAAATACTGTGTTTGAAGCTCAAAAAGAATATGTCAACAAAAGAAAGAATTAAAATTCCTGAGCCATAGGATGTCACATAGCAAAGAATTTGGCCTTTTAATAAAACATCCTCAGCATATTTTTTATTTCAAATATGTTATTAAGAGGAAAACAATCACATATTGCATGGTCATGTCAGAAATCAGTAGACCTTTCTGTATGTAAGTCAACTACATTCTGTACTTATTTTGTAAACTTTTAATTAGATATTTCTGATTTACTTTAAAATTTTTGGTGTGATATTTAGTTAGAAAATATTATTTTAAATACAATTCATTCAGAAATCTTGATTTTGTATCTTGCATATTTTTCATTTAGGGTTTCATAGTTCATTTTGGTAAATTGGCAGCCCTAGAAATAAAAACTCCATTTTTCCAAAGACTCAGAAGAAGAGATGTTGAAATCTCTCTAGTTTGTCCAAACCTGGGACTGTAGCGTGATCCACTCACCCCAGTATTATAATAGTAGTGCAGATTCTCTTTCAAGCTATCTTTCCCTGGAATTGCTAGTCTATTTGTTTATATAGCCTATATAGGGGGTAATTGTCATTGTCAAGTATGGTACTTTTCCTTTCTTTTTTCTTTTTTTAAGAGACAGGGTCTCACTGTGTCACCCAGGCTGGAGTGCAGTGGCTATTTACAGGTGTGATCAGTGTATACTACAGCCTTGAACGCCTGTCAAGCAATGCTCCTCACTCAGCCTCCCAAGTACCTGCTACTTACAGGTGTGCACCACTATGCCTGGCTCATTTTCTTTTTAATAGGCTATTGAACAGCTATCAGACAAAAATACATGAACAGTCTGGAGTATACTAGTAGTCATTCAGTTTGTTCAACATTAGTTCATTCCTTTTTATTGGTGAGTAGTATTCCATTACAGTAGTCTCCCACTTATTCGTGGTTTTACTTTCTGTAGTTTCAGTTACCTGCCAAAAAATTAAGATATTTTGAAAGAGAGACCACATTTACATAATTTTATTACAGTATGTTGCTATAAACCTTCTATTTTATTACTGGTTATTTTGTTAATCTTTTACTGTGCCTAATTTATAAATTAAACTTTATCATAGGTACATAAGTATAAGAAAAAACAGCGTATATAGGTTATGGTACTATTCGAGATTTCAGGTATCCACTGGGGGTCTTGAATGCATCTCCTGAGAATAACGGGGGACTATTGTGCATGTGTTTATTTCTTTATTCATCTACCTGTTGATGGGCATTTGAGTTGTTTCAGTTTTTGGTTATTATGAGTAATGTATGTATATTTATGTACAGTTTTTTTGGAGGTGTACATTGTTTCGCTTGATATTGCTGGGTCCCAAAATAAGTTTGTTTAACTATTTAACAGTTAAGAAACTGCCAAACAGTTTTCCAAAATGGCTATACCATTTTACACTCCTGACAGCAATCTATAACGTTTCAGTTATTCCACATTCTTGTCAACACTTGATATTATCAACATTTAAATTTTAGGCTGGGTGCTATGCCTCACACCTGTAATCTCAGCACTTTTGGAGGCTGACGCAGGAAGATCTCTTGAGCCCGGATGTTCAAGACCAGCCAGGGCAACATAGTGAGACCTCATCTCTACTAAAAGTAATAGTAATTAAAAAAATAGCTGGGTGTGATGGAACATGCCTGTAGTCCTAGCTACTCAGGAGGTAAGGTAGGAAGATGCTTCATCCCAGGAGGTGGAGGCTACATTGAGCCATAATTACACCACTGCACTCCAGCCTGCACAACAGAGAAATACCTTGTATAAAAAAGTAAAGTAATAATAATAAATGTTATCTGCTGTAATGTGTGTGTAGTGGCATCTTATTGTAGTTTAAATTTACATTTTCCTGATGACTAAGGATGTTGAACATTTTTTAATATGCTTATTGAGCATTACTATATCTTCTATTGTGAAGCATATGTTCAAATAGTCTACCCTTTCTTTTTTGGATATCATGTTGCTGGCATATATACATGGCTAATGTCATGTAACTATCCAGACATCTTTTTTTTTCTTTTTATACTTTAACTTCCAGGGTACATGTGCACAACGTACAGGTTTGTTACATATGTACACATGTGCCACGCTGGTATGCTGAACCCATTAACTCATCATTTACATTAGGTATATCTCCTAATGCTATCCCTCCCCCCTGCCCCCACCCCACAACAGGCCTCAGTGTGTGATGTTCCCCACCCTGTGTCCAAGTGTTCTCATTGTTCAATTCCCACATATGAGTGAGAACATGCGGTGTTTGGTTTCCTGTCCCTCCAATAGTTTTCTGAGAATGATGGTTTCCAGCTTCATCCATGTCCCTACAAAGGACATGAGCTCATCCTTTTTTATGGCTGCATAGTATTCCATGGTGTATATGTGCCACATTTTCTTAATCCAGTCTATCATTGTTGGACATTTGGGTTGGTTCCAAGCCTTAGCTCTTGTGAATAGTGCCACAATAAACATATGTGTGCATGTGTCTTTATAGCAGCATGATTTATAATCCTCTGGGTATATACCCAGTAATGGGATGGCTGGGTCAAATGGTATTTCTAGTTCTAGATCCCTGAGGAATCGCCACACTGACTTCCACAATGGTTGAACTAGTTTACAGTCCCACCAGCAGTGTAAAAGTGTTCCTATTTCTCCACATCCTCTCCAACACCTGTTGTTTCCTGACTTTTTAATGATCACCATTCTAACTGGTGTGAGATGGTATCTCATTGTGGTTTTGATTTGCATTTCTCTGATGGCCAGTGATGATGAGCATTTTTTCATGTGTCTGTTGGCTGCATAAATGTCTTCTTTTGAGAAGTGTCTGTTCATATCCTTCGCCCACTTTTTGATGGGGTTGTTTGTTTTTTTCTTGTAAATTTGTTTGAGTTCATTGTAGATTCTGGATATTAGCCCTTTGTCAGATGAGTAGATTGCAAAAATTTTCTCCCATTCTGTAGGTTGCCTGTTCACTCTGATGGTAGTTTCTTTTGCTGTGCAGAAGCACTTTATTTTAATTAGATCCCATTTGTCAATTTTGTCTTTTGTTGCCATTGCTTTTGGTGTTTTGGACGTGAAGTCCTTGCCCATGCCTATGTCCTGAATGGTATTGCCTAGGTTTTCTTCTAGGGTTTTTATGGTTTTAGGTCTAACCTTCAAGTCTTTAATCCATCTTGAATTAATTTTTGTGTAAGGTGTAAAGAAGGGATCCAGTTTCAGCTTTCTACATATGGCTAGCCAGTTTTCCCAGCACCATTTATTAAATAGGGAATCATTTCCCATTTCTTGTTTTTGTCAGGTTTGTCAAAGATCAGATGGTTGTAGATACGCGGCATTATTTCTGAGGGCTCTGTTCTGTTCCATTGATCTATATGTCTGTTTTGGTACCAGTACCATGCTGTTTTGGTTACTGTAGCCTTGTAGTATAGTTTGAAGTCAGGTAACATGATGCCTCCAGCTTTGTTCTTTTGGCTTAGGATTGACTTGGCAACGCGGGCTCTTTTTTGGTTCCACATGAACTTTAACGTAGTTTTTTCCAATTCTGTGAAGAAAGTCATTGGTAGCTTGATGGGGATGGCATTGAATCTATAAGTTACCTTGGGCAATATGGCCATTTTCACGATATTGATTCTTCCTACCCATGGGCATGGAATGTTCTTCCATTTCTTTGTGTCCTCTTTTATTTCATTGAGTAGTGGTTCGTAGTTCTCCTTGAAGAGGTCCTTCACGTCCCCTGTAAGTTGGATTCCTAGGTATTTTATTCTCTTTGAAGCAGTTGTGAATGGGAATTCACTCATGATTTGGCTCTCTGTCTGTTATTGGTACATAAGAATGCTTGTGCTTTTTGCACATTGATGTTGTATCCTGAGACTTTGCTGAAGTTGCTTATCAGCTTAAGGAGATTTTGGGCTGAGACGATGGGGTTTTCTAGATATACAATCATGTCATCTGCAAACAGGGACAATTTGACTTCCTCTTTTCCTAATTGAATGCCCTTTATTTCCTTCTCTTGCCTGATTGCCCTGGTCAGCACTTCCAACACTATGTTGAATAGGAGGGGTAAGAGAGGGCATCCCTGTCTTGTGCCAGTTTTCAAAGGGAATGCTTCCAGTTTTTGCCCATTCAGTATGATATTGGCTGTGGGTTTGTCATAGATAGTTCTTATTATTTTGAGATATGTCCCATCAATACGTAATTTATTAAGAGTTTTCAGCATGAAGTGCTGTTGAATTTTGTCAAAGGCCTTTTCTGCATCTACTGAGATAATCATGTGGTTTTTGTCTTTGGTTCTGTTTATATGATGGATTACATTTATTGATTTGCGTATGTTGAACCAACCTTGCATCCCAGGGATGAAGCCCACTTGATCATGGTGGATAAGCTTTTTGATGTGCTGCTGGATTCGGTTTGCCAGTATTTTATTGAGGATTTTTGCATCAATGTTCATCAAGGATATTGGTCTAAAATTCTCTTTTTTGGTTGTGTCTCTGCCAGGCTTTGGTATCAGGATGATGCTGGCCTCATAAAATGAGTTAGGGAGGATTCCCTCTTTTTCTATTATTTGGAATAGTTTCAGAAGGAATGGTACCAGCTCCTCCTTCTACCTCTGCTAGAATTTGGCTGTGAATCCATCTGGTCCTGGATTTTATTTGGTTTGTAAGCTATTAATTATTGCTTCAATTTCAGAGCCTGTTATTTGTTTATTCAGAGATTCAATTTCTTCCTGGTTTAGTCTTGAGAGGGTGTATGTGTCGAGGAATTTAACCATTTCTTCTAGATTTTCTAGTTTATTTCCGTAGAGGTGTTTATAGCATTTTCTGATGGTGGTTTGTATTTCTGTGGGATCAGTGGTGATATCCCCTTTATCATTTTTTATTGTGTCTATTTGATTCTTCTCTCTTTTCTTTTTATTAGTCTTGCTAGCGGTCTATCAATTTTGTTGGTCTTTTCAACAAACTAGCTCCTGGATTCATTGATTTTTTTGAAGGATTTTTCGTGTCTCTATCTCCTTCCGTTCTGCTCTGATCTTAGTTATTTCTTGCCTTCTGCTAGCTTTTGAATGTGTTTGCTCTTGCTTCTCTAGTTCTTTTAGTTGTGATGTTAGGGTGTCCATTTTAGATCTTTCCTGCTTTCTCTTGTGGGCATTTAGTGCTATAAATTTCCCTCTACACACTGCATTTAAGGTGTCCCAGAGATTCTGGTATGTTGTGTCTTTGTTCTCATTGGTTTCAAAGAACATCTTTATTTCTGCCTTCATTTTGATATGTACCCAGTAGTCATTCAGGAGCAGGTTGTTCAGTTTCCATGTAGTTGTGCGGTTTTGAGTGAGTTTCTGAATCCTGAGTTCTAGTTTGATTGCACTGTGGTCCGAGAGACAGTTCGTTATAATTTCTGTTCTTTGACATTTGCTGAGGAGTGCTTTACTTCTAACTATGTGGTCAATTTTGGAATAAGTGTGATGTGGTGCTGAAAAGAATGTATATTCTGTTGATTTGGGGTGGAAAGTTCTGTAGATGTCTATTAGGTCTGCTTGGTGCAGAGCTGAGTTCAATTCCTGGATATCCTTGTTAACTTTCTGTCTTGTTGATCTGTCTAATGTTGACAGTGAGGTGTTCAAGTCTCCCATTATTATTGTGTGGGGGTCTAAGTCTCTTTGTAGGTCTCTAAGGACTTGCTTTATGAATCTGGGTGCTCCTGTATTGGGTGCATATATATTTAGGATAGTTAGCTCTTCTTGTTGAATTGATCCCTTTACCATTATGTAATGGCCTTCTTTGTCTCTTTTGATCTTTGTTGATTCAAAGTCTGTTTTATCAGAGACTAGGATCGCAACCCCTGCTTTTTTTGTTTTCTATTTGCTTGGTAGATCTTCCTCCATCCCTTTATTTTGAGCTTATGTTTGCCTGTGCATGTGAGATGGGTCTCCTGAATACAGCACACTGATGGGTCTTGACTCTTTATCCAATTTGCCAGTCTGTGTCTTTTAATTGGAGCATTTAGCCTGTTTACATTTAAAGTTAATATTGTTTGTGTGAATTTGATCCTGTCATTATGATGGTAGCTGGTTATTTTGCTTGTTGGTTTATACAGTTTCTTCCTAGCATTGATGGTCTTTACAATTTGGCATGTTTTTACAGTGGCCAGTACCAGTTGTTGCTTTCCATATTTATTACTTCCTTCAGGGGCTCTTGTAAGGCAGGCCTGGTGGTGACAAAATCTCTCAGTATTTGCTTGTCTGTAAAGGATTTTATTTCTCCTTCACTTATGAAGCTTAGTTTGGCTGGATATGAAATTCTGGATTGAAAATTCTTTTCTTTAAGAATGTTGAATATTGGCCCCCACTCTCTTCTGGCTTGGAGAGTTTCTGCCGAGAGATCTGCTATTAGTCTGATGGGCTTCCCTTTGTGGGTAACCCGACCTTTCTCTCTGGCTGCCTTTAACATTTTTTCCTTCATTTGAACTTTGGTGAATCTGACAATTATGTGTCTTGGAGTTGCTCTTCTCGAGGAGTATCTTTGTGGCGTTCTCTGTATTTACTGAATCTGAACGTTGGCCTGCCTTGCTAGATTGGGGAAGTTCTCCTGGATAATATCCTGCAGAGTGTTTTCCAACTTGGTTCCCTTCTCCCCATCACTTTCAGGTACACCAGTCAGACGTAGATTTGGTCTTTTCACATAGTCCCATATTTCTTGGAGGCTTTGCTCATTTCTTTTCATTCTTTTTTCTCTAAACTTCCCTTCTCGCTTCATTTCATTCATTTCATCTTCCATCGCTGATACCCTTTCTTCCAGTTGATCACATCGGCTCCTAAGGCTTCTGCATTCTTCACGTAGTTCTCGAGCCTTGGTTTTCAGCTCCATCAGCTCCTTTAAGCACTTCTCTGTATTGGTTATTCTAGTTATACATTCTTCTAAATTTTTTTCAAAGTTTTCAACTTCTTTGCCTTTGGTTTGAATGTCCTCCCGTAGCTCAGAGTAATTTGATCGTCTGAAGCCTTCTTCTCTCAGCTCGTCAAAGTCATTCTCCATCCAGCTTTGTTCCATTGCTGGTGAGGAACTGCGTTCCTTTGGAGGAGGAGAGGTGCTCTGCGTTTTAGAGTTTCCAGTTTTTCTGTTCTGTTTTTTCCCCATCTTTGTGGTTTTATCTACTTTTGGTCTTTGATGATGGTGACGTACAGATGGGTTTTCGGTGTGGATGTCCTTTCTGTTTGTTAGTTTTCCTTCTAACAGACAGGACCCTCAGCTGCAGGTCTGTTGGAATACCCTGCCGTGTGAGGTGTCAGTGTGCCCCTGCTGGGGGGTGCCTCCCAGTTAGGCTGCTCGGGGGTCAGGGGTCAGGGACCCACTTGAGGAGGCAGTCTGCCCGTTCTCAGATCTCCAGCTGCGTGCTGGGAGAACCACTGCTCTCTTCAAAGCTGTCAGACAGGGACATTTAAGTCTGCAGAGGTTACTGCTGTCTTTTTGTTTGTCTGCGCCCTGCCCCCAGAGGTGGAGCCTACAATGGCAGGCAGGCCTGGTTGAGCTGTGGTGGGCTCCACCCAGTTCGAGCTTCCCGGCTGCTTTGTTTACCTAAGCAAGCCTGGGCAATGGCGGGCGCCCCTCCCCCAGCCTGGCTGCCGCCTTGCATTTTGATCTCAGACTGCTGTGCTAGCAGTCAGCGAGACTCCGTGGGCGTAGGACCGTCCGAGCCAGGTGTGGGATATAATCTCGTGGTGCGCCGTTTTTTAAGCCGGTCTGAAAAGCGCAATATTCGGGTTGGAGTGACCCGATTTTCCAGGTGCGTCCATCACCCCTTTCTTTGACTCGGAACGGGAACTCCCTGACCCCTTGCCCTTCCCAGGTGAGGCAATGCCTCGCCCTGCTTCGGCTCGCGCACGGTGCGCGCACCCACTGGCCTGCGCCCACTGTCTGGCACTCCCTAGTGAGGTGAACCCGGTACCTCAGATGGAAATGCAGAAATCACCCGTCTTCTGCATCGCGCACACTGGGAGCTGTAGACCGGAGCTGTTCCTATTCGGCCATCTTGGCTCCTCCCCAGTGATCACCATTCTAACTGGTGTGAGATGGTATCTCATTGTGGTTTCAAACTTCTATTTCCAGCCTAGCCCTCTCTTACGTGCTCTAAACCCTCCTGCCTGCTTTGACATCTCTAAGGCAACTCAAAGTCAAGTTAATGAAATTGCTATCTTCTCACCTTCCCTGACACCTGCCTCCAAATCTGGCCCTCTTCCAGATTTCAACGAATTATTCCTCCATCCCATCTAGTTGTGCTGTTAAGAAATGAGGAGCAGATCTTGGACAGTTTCCTTTTTCTTATTCCGCTCAATCCCTGACCCTACCTCCTTGTATATTCTCTCCATCAGCAAGTTCTGTAGTTTTACTTCTTTAGTCTTTTGACCCCATTTACGTCTCATCATTGCCACTGAATTAGTTTAAGCTACATATCATCTTTCATCTGATCTACTGTAATAGTCTCCTAAGTGGCCTCTGTGTATCTCCTCTAATCCTCCACCCAAATCTGCTCTCAATACCCCAGGCTAAAGTGACCTTCCAAAGATCAGATCTGAGCATGTCAGCCCCTTCCTTAAGTCTCCTCCATAGATTCTTATTGATTTTAGGATAAAGACTCTAATCCTAAATAAAGCCTAAAAGACTCTCTGTGTTTTGGCCATTGTCTGCTTCTCCTGCTTCTTCTCTACCGCAATGATCTTGACTGTGTTCCCCAACCAACTGGCTTCTTTCAGTTTTTGGAAAATGCCCCACTTCCTTCTTTTTTGTGTGTGTAAAGTCTTACCCTGCCACCCAGTCTAGAGTGCAATGGTGAGATGATGGCTAACTGTAGCCTCGACCTCTTCAGCTCAAGCTGTCTTCCTACCTAAGGCCTCCCGGGTAGCTGAGATTATAGGCATGTGCTACCACACCCACCTAATTTTTGTTTTTTTTTTTAGAGATGGGGTCTCGCCTTGTTGCCGAGGCTGGTCTCGAACTCCTGAGCTCAAGTCATCCTCCAGCCTCAGCCCCCTAAAGTGTTGGGATTATAGGTATGAGCCACCATACCTGGTTCCCTCTTTCCTTCTTGCCATAGTATCTCAGCATATGCAATTCTGTTTGAAATATCCGTTCCTACCTTTAAATCACACTCTGCTCCAGGTTAACTCCTATTTATAATATCTGTAGATTCCAGCTTTGCCACCTCTTCAAGAAAGCCCTTTTTTCCCTTTAAGTACATACTTTGTTTATAATTGTATAAAAGTGGTTATGTCACTGCCACTTTGTCCCCTAGTGAAAATAAGATCCATGTCCTCAGCACTAGGCCCTACATAAATATTTTTGAATGGATAAGTGAATGAATTACTCAATGGTTTCCATTTATTTTTATAGAATCATGAACATAATAAGTCATAAATGAAAATTTGTTAAACACTTTATGAATTGTTGCCTAATGTGCATTATCATTTCATCTGTTCTGAATGACTGTTTATGGCCTTTTAAAACGAGGTTTATATTTTATTGAAATTATAGTATAGACAATTTTAGATAAACTCTCACTGTGAGGTCAAATTATTATTTCTTTATTGTTTTTATTTATTTCAAAAGCCTTTATTCATTTTTGGTCAGAGAAAAGGACAATCTCAAGGTCAACTTTTCACTTAATTATATGTTTGAACTTACAGGATTCACTACCTAGACACTGTGCCTACTGACAACACAAAATGAACTGCCTTCTAGTCCCTAGAGTTGCATGTTGAAAGAATAAGCAGAATCCTTTGCAATAAGCCAACATTGGTACTTATCCTAGGTGTAAGGTGTAATAGAAAAACAGAAGCAAAAATGGACAAGATCATTGTAACTTTATAGCACAACAAGTGCAAATATCACTGGAACAAATAAAGTTACAGGCACCAAATTTTTTTAAAAGGCAGGTTCATAAGCATAAAAAACTTAAATTGGTTGCACAAGATTAACTACTCTGCATGTGGACACGTGTGCCAATCCCAGTAGTTAACCTGGAGACAAACATCCTTAAATCCAATTAACTATACTGAATGCCAAATTCAAAGTTTGTGTTTACCTAGGTCCTCTAAAACCTAGATATGAAATTATTTCTTTTCAATGAACCAGGAAAATCTACTGTAATGACAGGAGTCAGGAACACTTGGATCAACATTAACATATATCTAAGACTTACCTTTTCCACTATTCCTTCCTACATCTGAATATGCAAATGCTTACCTACTCAAGTTTATTCACTAACTACATTAAAATGATATTTACTATCATGACTTTTTCTAAACTCACACGGCATTTGCAGTTAACTGTAATACAGCTTCCTCAGAATGCCCAAATAGAAAATATTTTGTTCAGTGTTGTGATGGCTGTGACATAACACTAACAGAATATAACTAAATCAGTTATTCTGCCACTACTTCAAATTTTAATTGAACTTTTGATCAAACTCTAATGGATAATCTCATACCTATCTGTGAAATTCCTTGTGTTATAATTACTTTCAATACTTTACACTATAGTTCCTACCACAGTTTTACAGTGTTCTTTTCTATATTTATTTGGATTTTTACTAAGAGAATTAACATCATGGTGTTATGATTATAATTGCATATAAAGCTTTTTCTAGCAGACCACTGATTAGCTCTAAAGTCAAAGAAGTAATTAGCAATTCAAAGATGGCTTTCCAGAGACAAGAACAAAGCAAAAGGAGCTACTAATAATCATGTTACAATCCAGAGGACACATGGTCTACTAGAAAGCTTCCAGTGATCACAACACTGTGACTTTGTCTCAGGACAGTGTCTTCAGATATCCAGAGGGGAAAAACATCATCCAAAGATGTGGTGGAAACTTCAGTTAACAGACAGATGAAGCCTTAAGAGCATGGAATATATCTACATATTGGGAAACAGGGTGTCACTGTGGCTGGCTATTTATAAAGGACCACAGTTTCTCCCTATGGATCAATTCTCTCCGCACAACAAACTGTGCCTTAATTATTGCTTATTTAAAATTATATTTTTATGGAGCCATGTGGTACCTGACACAGAAAAATAATCACATAAGGAAGCATTTATTTGAGGTTTAATATAAAATCATACAAATAAAATGTGTATAAACACAAATCCACATTGAGTCATAACATAGATAGCAAAGGACAAAGTAAAAACAAAGAACATGAATTGGCAGCTATATACAGTTAGAACAATTGTGTCTTGTACACTAGAAAGTCTTTTACAAAATAATCATCTTAGATCAACAAAAGACCAGTCTTCAATGTCATCCTGCAAGATGGGTTATTTTAGTATCATCTCCTGTTTTCTCCAATGTCCTCCTTTAGTATGGCTGGTGATTGTTTTGGTGATTGCGACCCCCTGGAGATGCCTTGCGATAAGTGCTCTTTTGGCCACTATAGTCTGCATACACCTGTGCATAGTCATGGTTCCTATAGTTATACCCAGCATGATCACATCTGCCATAGCCACTACAGTTTTGATCACCACCATAGGCACTATTGTAATTCCCATTGCCGCGATCATAGTAGTCACTAGATCATTGATTCCAGTTATGCCTTGACCTTGGTCACGACCCCCTAGGGCCCCCTCATTCACTGGTTGCAGCACCTGTTCTTCCTTTTTGTTTTGGTGTTGCAGCTTCTACATCTCTTTGGGTTGTGCAACTTTGATTTCACACTTCCCAGAACCAATTTGATAATAATCTGCTGTCTAACAATTTCTTTACTGGCTCTTCATCTGTATATATGAGAAAACAAAATCTTCTTTTATTTGTTTTTGTATCCATGGGAATTTCAAAATTTTCAAACTTTCCAAAGGCTCCAATATATTCTTTAATTTGTTTTTCAGAAGTTTCTGGGCTCAATCCACCCACAAAACCCTTTTTGGGGGATTCTTTCCCTTTTTTTAATTATTATACTTTAAGTTCTAGGGTACATATGCATAACGTGCAGGTTTGTTACATAGGTATACATGTGCCATGTTGGTGTGCTGCACCCATTAACTCGTCATTTACATTAGGTATATCTCCTAATGTTATCCCTCCCCACTCCCCCCACCCCATGACAGGCCCTGGTGTGTGATGTTCCCCACCCTGTGTCCAAGTGTTCTCATTGTTCAATTCCCACATATGAGTGAGAACATGCGGTGTTTGGTTTCCCGTCCTTGTGATAGTTTGCTGAGAATGATGGTTTCCAGCTTCATCCATGTCCCTACAAAGGACATGAACTCATCCTTTTTTATGGCTGCATAGTATTCCATGGTGTATATGTGCCACATTTTCTTAATCCAGTGTATCATTGATGGACATTTGGGTTAGTTCCAAGTCTTTTCTATTGTGAATAGTGCCGCGATAAACATACGTGTGCATGTGTCCTTATAGCAGCATGATTTATAATCCTTTGGGTGTATACTCAGTAATGGCATGGCTAGGTCAAATGATATTTCTAGTTCTAGATCCTTGAGGAATCGCCACACTGACTTCCACAATGGTTGAACTAGTTTACAGTCCCACCAACAGTGTGAAAGTGTTCCTATTTCTCCACATCCTCTCCAACACCTGTTGTTTCCTGACTTTTTAATGATCACCATTCTAAATGGTGTGAGATGGTATCTCATTGTGGTTTTGATGTGCATTTCTGTGATGGCCAGCGATGATGAACATTTTTTCATGGTCTGTTGACTGCATAAATGTCTTCTTTTGAGAAGTGTCTGTTCATATCCTTCACCCACTTTTTGATGGGGTTGTTTGATTTTTTCTTGTAAATTTGTTTAAGTTCTTTGTAGATTCTGGATATTAGCCCTTTGTCAGATGGGTAGATTACAAAAATTTTCTCCCATTCTGTAGGTTGCCTGTTCACTCTGACGGTAGTTTCTTTTGCTGTGCAGAAGCTCTTTATTTTAATTAGATCCCATTTGTCAATTTTGTCTTTTGTTGCCATTGCTTTTGGTGTTTTAGTCATGAAGTCCTTGCCCGAGCCTATGTCCTGAATGGTATTGCCTAAGTTTTCTTCTAAGGTTTTTGTGGTTTTAGGTCTAACATTTAAGTCTTTAATCCATCTTGAATTAAGTTTTGTATAAGGTGTAAGGAAGGGATCCAGTTTCAGCTTTCTACATATGGCTAGCCAGTTTTCCCAGCACCATTTATTAAATAGGGATCCTTTCCCCATTGCTCATTTTTGTCAGGTTTGTCAAAGATCAGGTGCTTGTAGATGTGTGGTATTATTTCTATTCCATTGGTCTATATCTCTGTTTTAGTACCAGTACCATGCTGTTTTGGTTACTGTAGCCTTGTAGTATAGTTTGAAGTCAGGTAGCACGATGCCTCCAGCTTTGTTCTTTTGGCTTAGGATTGTCTTGGCAATGTGGGCTCTTTCTTGGTTCCATATGAACTTTAAAGTAGTTTTTTCCAATTCTGTGAAGAAAGTCATTGGTAGCTTGATGGGGATGGCATTGAATGTATAAATTACTTTGGGCAGTGTGGCCATTTTCACGATATTGATTCTTCCTATCCATGAGTATGGAATGTTCTTCCATTTGTTTCGGTCCTCTTTTATTTCATTGAGCAGTGGTTTGTAGTTCTCCTTAAAGAGGTCCTTTATGTCCTTTGTAAGTTGGATTCCTAGGTATTTTATTCTCTTTGAAGCAATTCTGAATGGGAGTTCACTCATGATTTGGCTCTCTGTTTGTTATTGGTGTATAGTACCGCTTGTGATTTTTGCACATTGATTTTGTATCCTGAGACTTTACTGAAGTTGCTTACTAGCTTAAGGAGATTTTGGGCTGAAACCATGGGGTTTTCTAAATATACAGTCATGTCATCTACAAACAGGGACAATTTGACTTCCTCTTTTCCTAACTGAATACCCTTTATTTCTTTCTCCTGCCTGATTGCTCGGGCCAGAACTTCCAATACTATGTTGAATAGGAGTGGTGAGAGAGGGCATCTCTGCCTTGTGCCAGTTTTCAAAGGGAATGCTTCCAGTTTTTGCCCATTCAGTATGATATTGGCTGTGGGTTTGTCATAAATATCTCTTATAATTTTGAGATACGTCCCATCAATACCTAATTTATGGAGAGTTTTTAGCATGAAGGGCTGTTGAATTTTGTCAAAGGCCTTTTCTGCGTCTATTTAGATAATCATGTGGATTTGTCTTTGGTTCTGTTTATATGATGGATTACATTTACTGATTGGCATATGTTGAACCGGCCTTGCATCCCAGGGATGAAGTCCACTTGATCATGGTGAATAAGCTTTTTGATGTGCTGCTGGATTCGGTTTGCCAGTACTTTATTGAGGATTTTTCCTCAATAAAGGAAAGGTTTATTGGTCTAAAATTCTCTTTTTTTGTTGTGTCTCTGCCAGGCTTTGGTATCAGGATGATGCTGGCCTCATAAAATGAGTTAGGGAGGATTCCCTCTTTTTCTATTATTTGGAATAGTTTCAGAAGGAATGGTACTAGCTCCTCCTTCTACCTTCTACCTCTGCTAGAATTTGGCTGTGAATCCATCTGGTCCTGGACTTTTTTTGTTGCTAGGCTATTAATTATTGCCTCAATTTCAGAGCCTGTTATTGGTCTATTCAAGGATTCAACTTCTCCCCGGTGTAGTCTTAGGAGGGTGTATGTGTCGAGGAATTTATCCATTTCTTCTAGATTTTCTAGTTTATTTGCGTAGAGGTGTTTATAGTATTCTCTGATGGTAGTTTGTATTTCTGTGGGATAGGTGGTGATAACCCCTTTATCATTTTTATTGCGTCTATTTGATTCTTCTCTCTTTTCTTCTTTATTAGTCTTGCTAGTGGTCTATCAATTTTGTTGATCTTTTCAACAAACCAGCTCCTGGATTCGTTGATTTTTTGAAGGGTTTTTTGTGTCTCTATCTCCTTCCATTCTGCTCTGATCTTAGTTATTTCTTGCCTTCTGCTAGCTTTTGAATGTGTTTGCTCTTGCTTCTCGAGTTCTTTTAATTGTGATGTTAGGGTGTCCATTTTAAATCTTTCCTGCTTTCTGTTGTGGGCATTTAGTGCTATAAATTTCGCTCTACACACTGCTTTAAATGTGTCCCAGAGGTGGTGGTATGTTGTGTCTTTGTTCTCATTGGTTTCAAAGAACATCTTTATTTCTGCCTTCATTTCGTCATGTACCCAGTAGTCATTCAGGAGCAGGTTGTTCAGTTTCCAAGTAGTTGAGCAGTTTTGAGCGAGTTTCTGAATCCTGAGTTCTAGTTTGATTGCACTGTAGTCTGAGAGACAGTTTGTTATAATTTCTGTTCTTTGACATTTGCTGAGGAGTGCTTTACTTCTAACTATGTGGTCAATTTTGGAATAAGTGTGATGTGGTGCTGAGAAGAATGTATATTCCGTTGATTTGGGGTGGAGAGTTCTGTAGATGTCTATTATGTCTGCTTGGTGCAGAGCTGAGTTCAATTCCTGGATATCCTTGTTAACTTTCTGTCTCGTTGATCTGTCTAATGTTGACAGTGGGGTGTTCAAGTCTCCCATTATTATTGTGTGGGAGTCTAAGTCTCTTTGTAGGTCTCTAAGAACTTGCTTTATGAATCTGGGTGCTCCTGTATTGAGTGCATATATATTTAGGATAGTTAGCTCTTCTTGTTGAATTGATCCCTTTACCATTATATAATGGCCTTCTTTGTCTCTTTTGATCTTTGTTGGTTTAAAGTCTCTTTTGTCAGAGACTAGGATTGCAACCCCTGCTTTTTTTTGTTTTCTATTTGCTTGGTAGATCTTCCTCCATCCCTTTATTTTGAGCCTATGTTTGTCTCTGCACGTGAGATGGGTCTCCTGAATACAGCACACTGATGGGTCTTGACTCTATCCAATTTGCCAGTCTGTGTATTTTAATTGGAGCATTTAGCCCATTTACATTTAAGGTTAATATTGTTATGTGCAAATTTAATCCTGTCATTATGATGTTAGCTGGTTATTTCGCTCATTAGTTGACGCAGTTTCTTCCTAGCATCGATGGTCTTTACAATTTGACATGTTTTTGCAGTGGCTGGTACTGGTTGTTCTTTTCCATGTTTAATGCTTCCTTTGGGAGCTCTTGTAAGGCAGGCCTGGTGGTGACAGAATCTCTCAGTATTTGCTTGTCTGTAAAGGATTTTATTTCTCCTTCACTTATGAAGTTTAGTTTGGGTGGATATGAAATTCTGGGTTGAAAATTCTTTTCTTTAAGAATGTTGAATATTGGCCCCCACTCTCTTCTGCCGAGAGATCTGCTGTTAGTCTGATGGGCTTCCCTTTGTGGGTAACTTGACCTTTCTCCCTGGCTGCCCTTAACATTTTTACATTTGGTGAATCTGATAATTATGTGTCTTGGAGTTCCTTTTCTCGAGGAGTATCTTTGTGGCATTCTCTGTATTTCCTGAATTTGAACGTTGGCCTGACTTGCTAGGTTGGGGAAGGACTCCTGGATAATTTCCTGAAGAGTGTTTTCCAACTTGGTTCCATTCTGCCTGTCACTTTCAGGTACACCAATCAGACGTAGATTTGGTCTTTTCACATAGTCCCATATTTCTTGGAGGCTTTGTTCGTTTCTTTTTACTCTTTTTTCGCCAAAGTTCTCTTCTTCCTTCATTTCATTCGTTTAATCTTCAATCACTGATACCCTTTCTTCCATTTGATCAAATCAGCTACTGAATCTTGTGCATGCATCACGTAGTTCTCATGCCATGGTTTTCAGCTGCGTCAGGTCATTTAAGGACTTCTCTACACTGGTTTTTCTAGTTAGCCATTTGTCTCATCTTTTTTCTAGGTTTTTAGCTTCTTTGTGATGGGCTCAAACATCCTCCTTTAGCTAGGAGAAGTTGGATCATCTGAAGCCTTCTCTCAACTCGTCAAAGTCATTCTCTGTCCAGCTTTGTTTCATTGCTGGTAAGGAGCTGCATTCCTTTGGAGGAGAAGAGGCACTCTGATTTTTAGAATTTTCAGCTTTTCTGCTCTGGTTTCTCCCCATCTTTGTGGTTTTATCTACCTTTGGTCTTTGATGATGGTGACGTACGGATGGGGTTTTGGTGTGGATGTCCTTTCTGTTTGTTAGTTTTCCTTCTAACAGTCAGGACCCTCAGCTGCAGGTCTGTTGGAGTTTGCTGGAGGTCCACTCCAGACCCTGTTTGCCTCGGTATCACCACAGGAGGCCTCAAAACAGCGAATATTGCAGAACAGGAAATGTTCCTGCCTGATCCTTCCTCTGGAAGCTTTGTCTCAGAGGGGCAACTGGCCGTGTGAGGTGTCAGTCGGCCCCTACTGTTGCTTTTCAGACAGTGGGTGCAGGACAGTGTGTGCAGCCCACCGAGCAAGAGCCAATGCAGGGCAAGGCATCACCTCACCCGGGAAGCGCAAGGGTTCAGGGAATTCCCTTTCCTAGCCACGGGAAGCTGTGACAGACGGCACCTGGAAAATCAGGTCACTCCCACCCTAATATACTGCACTTTTCCAACGGTCTTAGCAAATGGCACACCAGGAGATTATATCGCATGCCTTGCTTGGAGGGTCCCAGGCCCAGGGAGCCTTGCTCATTGCTAGCACAGCAGTCTGAGATGGAACTGCAAGGTGGCAGTGAGGCTGGGGGAGGGGTGCCCGCCAGCTGAGGCTTGAATAGGTAAACAAAGCGGCAGGGAAGCTTGAACTGGGTGGAGCCCACCACAGCTCAAGAAGGCCCGCCTGCCTCTGTAGACTCCACCTCTGGGGACAGGGCATAGCTGAACAAAAGGCAGCAGAAAACTTCTCCAGGCTTAAATGTCCCTGGTCTGACAGCTTTGAAGAGAGTAGTGGTTCTCCCAGCATGGAGATGCTTTTCCTTTTAGAGCTTTGGTCCTCTTGGAGTCTATCAATTTTCCATCCAGTTTGTGTTCTTTCAGTTCCAAAGCATTATCAACACTAGCAGCATCTCTGAAAAGCACAAATCCAAATCCTTTTATCTCCCAGTGATTGGGTCTGTGTTAATTGTGCAGTCTACAACTTCCCCAAATTGAGATAAGTTTTCAGTCACGTCTTTTTTGCTTTTATCCCAGCTCAAACCTCCAATACACATTTTACTATCATCTTGCTCATTCTTGCTTGCATTCATCTTGGGTCCCTCTGTGAATTCTGTTGCTGTATTTGTTCATGTCCTCCACAGTGAAGGAGTTGTCAGCAGAGAGGTGCTGGCATGCAGACTAGGTTGCTGCAATAGTGATGGCAGAGCAACTATTTCTGTATTTAATATGGTTAAAAGATTTACTTCCTGGTTCCAGTTTTCCTTTCTAGGGGTGGGAAAATTTTTTCTTTCTAGGGGTGGGGAAAGGCCTACTTTCAAAATATTTCAGCTTTCAACTGTATAGATTGTATATTTTCACAAAGGAGGAGATGGTTATCCAGTTTCTAATGAGGGAAATGGGCTTGTAGAGGTAGTTCTGACATCTATCCCCTTTCTCACACATACTCCTGATTACCATAGACTTAAGTAGTCAATGTATTTTTATTGTTTGGCTTAGCTGCCTTTTATTATCTCATATGTTCCTAGCTCTATGTTTAGTGCTTTAGAGTATTACTAATCTCCAAAACAAGCATACAAACATTACTAATCCTATTTTACAAATTAAAAAATTGAGACCCAGAGAAATTAAGCAAATTGTTCAAAGCCATTGTTAGTAAGTGGCAAGGCCAGGATCTCTGAAGTACCAAAACCAATATATACCCTTCCTACTACTTCTTCATGAGCTAATTCCTGGTTTTATCATGGAAAATTGAGAGCTGACTTCACATTTGGCTGTTTCTTGGTTTTTGTGACGTAAACTTCAATCACAAAATTATCTTGTAAAAAAAGGTTTTTTAAAACTTCAGTGACTCATTCTTAATATAACCTTTCCATAGTATTTAAATTTTCATAGAGCTATTTGATGACTTTTTAAAATTAGGCATTGTGAGTTTTAATTCTTTGGAAGTCAGTAGAATTATTTTGATGCTGCTTGTTTCCAAATATTAAAAGCTGAGTAATTTAAGCCTGTGAGCTCAATTAGTTAGAACATGATCTTAGTGTTGATCATCATACAATTCTATTGATGTCCCACAGGAAAAAACTCAGTCCAAAGCTAAACCTAATGCTACTCCTGGCACACATTTGGGTTATTATCTTCTCTAATTATGAAATACAGCATGCAAAGCCAAGTTTCTGCTTCTATATGACCCTAAAAAATGGAATGGGGATGATTTTTATACTTTCTTTCACTCTTCTAAAAGTTACAATTTTGTTTTCTGTTAGCACGCACGTATTGATTCACTCATTGATTCACTCATTTGTTCATTAAAACACTTTTATTGTATGCTTCCTATGTACCAGGCATTATTCTAAGAGATATATGATAAACAAGACAGAAAACATGTTTGCTCCACAGAGCTTCTATTCTAGTGAGGAAAGACAGACAAGCAACCAAAAAAAAAAAAAATAGTGATAATTGTTTGTAAGATGATATAAGAGAGTGTTCTGAAAAAAATCAGTTGGGGATTGGGGATGTTATTTTGGGCAGGATTGTCACATAAGATCTGGTAGATGTGACTTTTGAAACAAGACCTGAACTATGAGAAGGAACTAGCCATTTGGGAACTACTTCCCAAACAAATGCAACAGACTTGGAGGCAGAAATGAACTTGGGAGATACCAGGAACAGAAAGAAGGTGTTACTAGGATAGTTTTTAAGGCTGGAAGAGGAGGCAGAGGCCAGCCCTTGAGGATTTTAAATACATTTAATTTTTCCTTCAGTTTCTTCTGAAATGACATTACTGATATTATTATATTGGACTTAGAGTTAGTTTTGCCTTCTTGATACTATTAATTATGCCACAGAGAAAACCATATATTATCATAAAATTTTAGAATGGAAAGATTCCTTAGAAATTACCTAGTCCAACCCCTTCATTGTAGAGATATGGCAATTTGAACCCAGAAAAGTTAAGTGATTTGTAGGAGGTTAATCAGCAAGCCTGGGTAAGCTAGGATTTGAGCTCAGGCTTTAGTATTACAGGGTGTGATGTTCTTTCCAGAAAACTAAAAAAAAAAAACACTCAAGGGATTTTTACATTTATGGTGTTTTAATCGTTCTCTTATTACCTATTTGATTTTTTTAAAAATAATAGATTACTGTAATTTAACAAGTATTTAAATATAGTTGTTTTAGATTTGAACCATGCATATTTTTAAAAAATCATTTGCCAAAGTTTTATAAGAGCAGAATGATGCAAAAATTGGCTTAGTATCCATCTTTTAATTACCTTTAATTGTACCACCTGCTGAGGTTCTTAACCTGATGTCTTTATACCTCAGGAGGATCTACAAATGAACTTCAGGGTTCCACTAATCCTTTGAAAAAATGCACAATGTTTTACACACCTGTGATTATCATTTCAGGTCCTCCAAGGAATAGACAACAAGACAGAATTAGACAAGCTTAATTTATGGGGGAGTGCGTGTGGAGGGTAAAGGAGAGGGAGGAGGAATAGAAGGCAAGAGCCTTGAGACCAGAAGGCAGGTCTGGCATCTGTGAAAGGAGAGAGGGAAAGGAGGATTTGATTGGAGGCCTCAGACTGCAGTATAGTTCTAAGAAAATCTCATCCAAGCTAATGTGGAGTCCCCAAGCAAAGTTTGCTTATTGGAAGCATCCTATATTGGGCAGAAAGGTTCAGGCACCATTACCTCTTCCATGCTTATTTATTGGCTCCAAGAAGCCCTAGGGCAAGTGCTATGAGCAGTCATGAATCCAAGGGGTAGTAGCTGGGGCTGTCCATCAGCTCAGCTCCTGGCAGGAGTTCTATGAAGGAGATCTGGGTGGTACACTTCCAGGGCCACCACAGTATGCTTATTTGCACTCCTTTGAGGGAATTATCTGTGGCTGTTGTTACATTTACAAAGTGTTTGGGTTCCAAAGAAAGTTCAGAACAACTGACTATTCAGACACCTTGATGTAGTTTGGATTTGTGTCCCTGCCCAAATCTCATGTTGAATTGTAATCCCCAATGTTGGAGGAGGGAACTGGTAAAAAGTAATTGGGTCATGAGGGTGGAATTCCCCCTTGCTGTTCTTATGATATTGAGTGAGTTCTCATTGTATCTGGTTGTTTAAAAGTGTATAGCACCTCTCCCTTTGCTCTCTTCCTCCTGCTCCAGCCATGTAGAATGTGTCTGCCTCCCCTTCTGCCATGATTGTAAGTTTCTTAAGGCCTTCCTAGCCATGTTTCCTGTACAGCCTGCAGAACCGTGAGCCAATTAAACCTCTTTTCTTTATAAATTACTCAGTCTCCAGTAGTTCTTTATAGCAATGTGAGACTGGACGAATACAGAAAATTGGTACTGAGAAGCGGGGCATTGCTATAAAGATACCTGAAAATGTGGAAGTGACTTTGAAACTGGGTAAAGACAGAGAGGTTGGAAGAGTGCAGAGGGCTCAGAAGAAGACAGAAAGACGAGGAAAAGCTTGGAATTTCATAGAGACTTGTTCAGTTGTTATGACCAAAATGCTGATAGTAATATGGACAATGAGGCTGATGTGGTCTCAGGTGGAGATGAGGAACTTTCAGGGAACTGGAGCAAAGGTCACTGTTGTTAGGCTTTAGCAAATACAGCATTGTGCCCCAGCTCTAAGAATCTGTTGAACTTTGTACTTGAGAGATAGAATTTAGGGTATCTGGCAGAAGAAATTTCTAAGCAGCAAAGCATTCAAGATGTGGCCTGGCTTCTTCTAACAGGATATGCTCATATGTGTGAGCAGAGATGATCTGAAACTGGAACTTCAAGCTGGCTGCAAAAATTTGCCTAAGTAAAGAGGAGCCAAATGTTAATAGCCAAGAAAATAGGGAAAATGCCTTCAAGGCATTTCAGAGACCTCGTGGCAGCCCCTCCCATCACAGCCCTGGAGGCCTAAAAGGGAAGAATGGTTTCCTGGGCTGGGCCCAGGGCCCTGCTGCCCTGTGCAGCCTTGGGACACTGCTCCCTGTGTCCCAGCCACTCCAGCTCCAGCCATGGCTAAAAGGGTCCCAGATAAGTCTCAGGCCACTCCTCCAGAGGGTGTAAGCCGCAAGCCTTGGAAGCTTCCATGTGGTGTTAAGCCTGCAGGTGTGCAGAGGACAAGAGCTGAAGCTTAGGAGCCTATGCTTAGATTTCAGAGGATCTATGGAAACACCTGGATGTGCAGGCAGAAGTCTGCTGAATGGGCAGAGCCCTCATGGAGAACCTCCACTAGGACAGTGTAGAGGGGAAATGTGGAGATGGAGCCCCCACATAGAGTCCCCACTGGGGCACTGCACAGTGGAGCTGTGAGAATAGGGCCATCATCCTCCAGACATCAGTATGGCCTGAATGTGAGACATGGAGTCAAAGGAGGTTATTTTAGAGCTTTAAGATTTAGTGACTGCCCTGCTGGGTTTTGGACTTGTACAGGGCCTGTAGTTCCTTTCTTTTGGCAGATTTCTCTCTTTTGGAAAGGGAGTAATTCCTATATCCCATTGTATTTTGGGAGTAAATAACTTGTTTTAGATTTTACAGGCTCATAGGCAGAAGGGACTTGCCTTGTCTCAGATGAGACTTTGGAATGTGGACTTTTGAGTTAATGCTGAAATTAGTTAAGACTTGGGGGACTGTTGAGAAGGGATGATTGTATTTTGCAATTTGAGAAGGACATGAGATTTGGGAGGGGCCAGGGGAGAATGTTATGGTTTGGATTTGTGTCCCTGCCCAAATCTCATGTTGAATTGTAATCCTTAATGTTAGAGGAGGGGTCCAGTGGGAGGTGATTGGATCAAGGGGGTGCACTTCCCCCTTGCTGTTCTCATGATAGTGAGTGAATTCTTATGAGATCTGGTTGTTTAAAAGTGTATAGCACCTCACCCTTCACTCTCTTCCTCCTGCTCCAGCCATGTAGAATGTGTCTGCTTCCCCTTTGCCTTCTGCCATGATTGTTGAGGACTCCCTAGCCATGCCTCCTGTACAGCCTGTAAAACCATGAGCCAATTAAGCCTCTTTTTTTTTTTTAAATGAATTACTCAGTCTCAGGCAGTTCTTTGTAGCAATGTGAGAATGGACAAATTCACACTTAAATAGTTAAATTATGTCCCCAAACTATGGACTCAAATTTATTACCTTGAGTTTGGTAAGTAATACATACCAAATCATTGCTAATTGTGATATTGTTGCCATTATCTCTTTATGGATGACAGAGACATTTACACTTTTTACATTCATGTCTATCTCAGTGAAAGCAAGGAGTGTCTGACTACTGGCTCTAGGTTTATACCACAGGGTTTGGATGTACCTATTTTTCCTTAGGAGAAATGCCAAAGTTTCAGATCATGGATGATGGAAACCAAATTTCGGGATTTATATCATCATTATGGCACTGACTGGCTGCTTGACCATAGTAAATTACTTCATTCCTCATTCATGCCTCACATACTTCATTCATGCCTCACATTCCTCATTTCTAACATTGCGCATAATCATAATAGTGTCTGCCTTCTGGAATTGTGGGAAGGATTCAATGAGATGAACTCCAGAAAGCTCCTCATATAGTGCCTAGCACACATTATTCTTTATTTTTTTTATACTTTTAAGTTTTAGGGTACATGTGCACAACGTGCAGGTTTGTTACATATGTATACGTGTGCCATGGTGGAGCACACATTATTCTTATGGTGATAGGCTATTGGGCACTGGGCACTGCAGTTTGCCCCACTTGAGCAAATTCAGCACTCTAAAATGTGAACTTTGGGAGTGAATGAATGGATTAAGCTCTGATCCTATCTGATCCTACAAGCTGCAGAAGAATCCTATGAAGACTTGGCTCTTCTAACGTATTTGAAACCTTTTTTAGTAAAACAGTAGTGTTTCTGGTTTGGTAAGATTTGTGGAGATATTTATTTTTTTCTTTGGGCTTATTTGTATTTTTAATTACAAAATTATGCATTATTTGTATAATTAAGCATTTTAGATTTTATGCCTGTTTAACACATCTGTTTTTAAAGCAAGTTAAAGCTATAAAGATGATTTCACATAGAAGTGGATTATTTCATAATATGTTACTATTACGTTGTTACTGTTTAAAAGTTTTCAAATTTCCTCCAGAGAGCTTGACCTTTATTGATGTATCACTTTCTGTTTGGGTGACACTGCCTTTTCTCCTTTAACAACTTCCTTGATTTATCTCAGTCTGTTTTTTCTGTAATTCCTTTTTAAATTTCCTATCTTCTTGGTATATCTACTTTTCACTATTTCTGGTATAAACATTTTAGTAAGGCAGATATGATAAAAATTTGAAAGATTAAATAAGCACTCACGAGTTATTTAGTCCAGTGGTAACAAATTACAGCCCAAGGGACAAATCTGGCCAGCAGCCTATTTTTGTTATTAGAACCATGCTTTAAAAATTACACATTGGCTATACAACTCTCATGCTACACAACTGAGTTGAATAGTTACAACACAGACGGAATGACAAGCAAAGTAGAAAATATTTACTATCTGTCCTTCTACAGAAAAAGTTTGCAAACCCCTGATTTAGTTTTCTCAAAAGAAAAAAAAAAGGCAAGAGAAAAAAATGTTCTAGAGCAAGATAGCTCTTTGAGTGTAGGAAATGTGTCTTACTCGTCACTTTATCCTTAGTAGCTAACCTACAGCTGGGCTTATTTATATGAGATAATAATCAAATATTTGTGGAATTGAGTTGACTATGGCTTTACTTTACATTAATTTTTAAAATTAAATGGCTTAAATTATGAAGAGATTTCCTCCCAGTAGGTTTTTATTAAAATGGCACTGTAGAGTAAACTAGCTGGGATAGCCCACTGAAGTGACCATTATAAATAATCTCTCTGGGGTGATTTGTAATACATTAGAAAAACATTTCTTTTGTGAAAAAAAAAACTATTAGTTTAATGGGATGATATGTTTGAGAGAGACTGCTTGACCACCTGCTGCTGCTTTTAACATTTTGCTTTTTATGCTAAGACTCCTTTACAATTTCTTAATACTTTAGGGATGAAAACTCATCAAATTACTAAACTCAAATGCATTTTCTACAAATACTTTCTGTAAGTTTATTTTAGTACTTTGTTTGGAAAAATTGTTTAGGTAGTAAAACCTTTGTATGTGGCTACGTGTGAATTACAAAACTAATTTTTAATACTTATATTGCTATAGCATTAGGAGATATACCTAATGCTAAATGACGAGTTAATGGGTGCAGCACACCAGCATGGCACACGTATACATATGTAACTAACCTGCACATTGTGCACATGTACCCTAAAACTTAAAGTATAATAATAATAATAATGAATACTTATATTGCTATAAAGGTCAAATGTTTTAAATAATTATAATTTATTAATCATTTGTATTATGCAGAATTTCACAAAGTAACAAACCTAGCCTTAAGTGGATAATTGCTATGTTAAAATTGTTAAAATTAGGGCATAGATTTCTTGTTTTCTGTTTTTAATTCATTTGTTTTTGTTTGATGAACAAGGACATCAATTATTTATAACTTTGGCAATTTTCCATAAAGTGCTTCCTATTGATAGAAATAATCTGAGATATTTCTTTCAAAAAATTCCTATGCCTCTCTCTTTTAAATTCTGATTCAGTATTTGTGGGCTGGAACTGGGGAATTTTCATTTTTAGAATACAAGCACTCTGAGTTATTCAAATCATGAGAGGAATTTAGGAAATGTTGATTTAAAGAATACCTTCATGGGAGTGATGTCAGCAAGATGACCGACTAGGAGTCCCATTCCTCATCTCCTTCAAAAACAATGACTTACTATCCACGGATGAAAATAGCTCTAGGAGAGCTTTAGAGTACAATTTAAAAGCTACAGCAACCCAGGTAGCACAACAGGGGATAGGCACGTAGAAAAGCACCGGAAACATTTTACCTGTGTTATCCCATCACCTAGGCCACCACAACTCAGTGTCAAAAAGAGTCTCCTTGGCTGAAACTTCCTGATGTAGTGGAAAAGGAAAGCAGGAGGACCCCAGTAGTTGTCACCATCAGGACCCTTCACCTTTTCAGCCAAGGATCCCCACAGCCTTTGTCAGTAAAACCCCAGCTGACAGAGCTGCACACAGCCCACAGCACTGCATCACCCCGAGCCAGAACTGCCTCTGTGACCCTTGGAGCTGGAGCCACTGCACTACTCCCAGCCCCAGCAGTGATGTACACCTATGCCCCTGACCTGATTCCACTGTGCACCCATGCACCCAGCACTGCTGCACATCCCACCCAGCTAGTACCCTTGCAGACACTTACAGGTGAAGGTCTCTCCCCACCGAAGCCAGACCATAAAGTATGGAAGAAATAACTCCTTCAAATGCACAGACACCAACACAATACTACAAGGAATGTGAAAAATCAAGGAAACATGATACCATCAAAGGAAGACAATAAATTTTTAGTAATCGACCCCAAAGAAATGGGGATCTACAAATTGCCTGACAAAAAATTTAAAATAATTTGTTTAAAAAAGCTTGATGTGCAACAAGAGAACACAATTAGACAACTTAATGAAATTAGGAAAACAATACATAAACAAAATGAGTTCAACAAAGGAATAGAAATAACAATGAAGAACGAAACAGAAATTCTAGAACTAAACAATGTAATGAATGAAATGCAATAAAGAGTTTCTACAGAAAACTCAATCAAGCAGAAGAAACAATCAGGGAACTTAAATACAAGTTACTTGAAACTATTTAGTCAAAGAAGTAAAAGAAAAAACGAGAAAGAGTGAAATAAGCCTTCAGGATTTATGGGACATTTTCAAGTGAACCAGTATACAAATTATCAGAGTCATAGGGAAGGAGAAGAGAGAGAAAGAATAGGGCAAAAAGCTTACTTAAAGAAATAATAACTGAAAACTTCCCAAATCTGGGATAGGAAATAGATATCCAGATTTTAGAAACCCAAAGGACTCCAAATAGCTTGATCATAAAGAGGTCTACTCTGAGGCACATTATAACTGTAAAAAGTCAAAGACAGACAATTTTGAACGCAAACAGAAAAGGAATCACATATAAAAGAACTCCATAAGTATACCAATAGACTTCTTAGCAGAAACCTTGCAGCTCAGAGAAAAGTGGGATGGTATATTCAAAGTACTAAAAGAAAAAAAATTGCAAACCAAGATGATACCTTGCAAAACTATCCTTTAAAAATAAAGTAGTTAGAATAGTTCTCAGATAGACAAAAACTGAAGGGTTTGTCACCACTAGATTTTCCTTTGAAAAATGCTTAAGGGAGTTCTTCAATTTCAAACCAAAATATGCTGAACAGACACACAAAAGCATATGAAAGCATAAATCTCACTAATAAAGATAAATATATAGACAACAAATAATTTAATACCATAATGGTAGTGTGTAAATTTTAACCCTAATATTAAAGGACAAAATATTTCTTAATGGATACACAATACAAAAAGAAGTAAACTCTGACTGTAAGAACACAACGTGTGTATGTGAGGGGTGATGAAAGTATAGAGATTTTATATGTGATTGAAGTTGTTGATATCAATTTAAAATACATAAATAAATACAAGATATTTTATGCAAGCCTCAAGGTAACCACAAAGAAAAACACCTATAACTGATACACAAAAGATACGAGAGAAGGATCAAACCAAATTACTACAAAAATCATGTCGTAACAAAAAAAAGACATCAAGAAAGCAAGGAAGGTAGAGAGGCAAGTGCAAAACAGGCAGAAAACAACTAACAAAATGACAATAGGAAGTTCTCACTTATCAATAATTACATTAAATATAAATGGATTAAACTTTCTAATAAAAGGCTAGAGTGGCTGAAAGGATTAAAAACAAGATCTAGCAATATCTTGTCTCCAAGAGACTTACTTTATTCTTAAGCACACACATTGGTTGAAAATGAAAGGTTGGAAAAAAATATTCCATGCGAATAGTAACTGAAGAAGAGCAGGGGTGGCTACACTTAAATTAGACAAAATAGACTTCAAATCAAAAACTGTTCTAGAGGAGGTCATTGTATTAGGCTGTTTTCACGCTGTTGATAAAGACATACCTAAGACTAGGGAAAAAATAATTTTAATGGACTCACAGTTTCACATGGCTGGGGATGCCTCACAATCATGGCAGAAAGTGAAAAGCACATCTTACATGGTGTTGGCAACAGAGAATGAGAGCCAAGTGAAAGGGATTTCTTATAAAACCATCAGATCTTGTGAGACTTATTCACTACCACAAGAACAGTATGTTGGAAACTGTCCCCACGATTCGATTATCTCCCACTGGGTCCCTCCCACAATACATGGGAATTATGGGAGTACAATTCAAGATGAGATTTGGGTGGGGACACAGAGCCAAACCATATCATTCTGCCCCTGTCCCCTGCCAAATCTCAGGTCCTCACATTTAAAAACTAATCATGCCTTCCCAACAGTCCCCCAAAGTCTTAACTCATTTCAGCATTAACTCAAAAGTCCACAGTTCAAAGTCTTATCTGAGACAAGGCAAGTCCCTTCCACCTATAAGCCTGTAAAATCAAAAGCAAGCTAGTTACTTCCTAGATACAGTGGGGGTACAAGCATTGGATAAATACAGCCATTTCAAATAGGAGAAATTGGCTAAAACAAAAGGGCTACAGGCCCCATGTAAGTCCAAAATCCAGCGGGGCAGTCAAATCTTAAAGCTCGAAAATGATCTCCTTTGAGTCCATGTCTCACATCCAGGTCACACTGATGCAAGAGGTAGGCTCCAACAACCTTGGGCAGCTCCAACCCTGTGGCTTTGCAGGATATAGCCCCTCTCCTGCCTGCTTTCATGGGCTGTTGTTTAGTGTCTGTTGCTTTTCCAGGCTCATGGTACAAGCTGTCAGTGGATCTACCATTCCGGAGTCTGGAGGATAGTGGCCCTCTTCTCGCAGCTCCACTAGTCAGTTCCCCAGTAGGGACTCTGCGTGGGGGCTCTGACCCCACGTTTCCCTTCTGCACTGCCCTAGCAGAGGTTCTCCATGACAAGGGATAAATAACCAGAAAAAAATTATATATACATATATATATTTCTATATATATAAAATTCAAACAACTCAACTCACTAGCAAAAGCACAAATAATCCTATGAAAAAATGGGCAAAAATCTGAATAGACATTTCTCAAAAGAAGAAACACAAATGGCTGACAAGTATTTGAGAAGTTGCTCAACATTAATAATTATTTGGAAAATGCAAATCCAAACTACAATGAATTATTACCTCACACCAGTTAGAATGGCTATTATCAGAAAGTTGGTGAGGATGTGGAGAAAATAGAACCCTGGACATTATTGGTGGGGATGTAAATTGGTACAGCCATTATGGAAAAAATATATATATAAAATATATATATTCAAAAAATATATGTATTCAAAGGAAATGAAATCAGTTAATTGCAATATTATTCACATAGCCAAGATATGGAAACAATCTAAATGTCCATCAATGGATGAATGCATAAAGAAAATGTGGTATATATGTATGTATATATATGTGTGTCTGTGTATGTGTGTGTGTGTGTTTATGAATATTATCCTTAAAAAAGAAAGACATCCTGTCATTTGTGACTACATGGATGAAACTGGAGGATATTATGCTAAGTGAAATAAGCCAGGTACAGAAAGACAAATGCTTCATGATCTCACTTATATGTGGAATTTAAAATAGTCAAACTCATAGAATTAGAGTGTAGAATGTTGCTTGCCAGGGGTTGGGAGAAGAGGAAATGGGGAAATATTGGTCAAAGGGTACAAAGTTTCAGTTATGCAAGGTGAATAAATTCTGGAGATCTAACGTACAGCAATATGACTATAGTTAATAATACTGTATTGTATATTTGAAATTTGCTAAAAGGGTATATATTAAGTGTTCTCACCACAGAAAAGAAAAAAGAAAATGGTTATGTGAGGTGATAGATACGTTAATTAGATTGTGGTACACATTGTATGTATATATCAAAAGATTTAGTTTTATACCTTAAATATTTATAATTTCATTTGTCAACTATACTCCAATAAAGCAGAAAAATACTTTCACATTTTCTTCATCATATATAAAGTGTTTTGAATGGAACTTGAAAAACTTACTTGGACCCATCATATACTCCCACCAATGAATGGACCATTTTTATATTTATTCAAAGAATTTAGAATTTGTACTTAAAATAGGCTAAATATTAGATAATTGTATCAGTTACTTAGAGTAAGTTTCTTTTAATATTTCGGTAACTGACTCCTTCAATATCTTAACCTTATTTGGGTCACAGATTCCCTCTGAGAAGTTGATGAAATCTGCATGATCTCTCCCCAGGAAAATTAACACATGCAAATTTTGCATATAATTACCAGGCTTCTATGAACCCAGACATATAATAGTGAATTCCAGCCATGGACAAGTTTAAGGTCTATTCTTCAGTTGGGACCCACATTATTTTTAGTTTTGCTCTATACTAAGTATTTTAGCCTTGCCCTTAACTTTTTTTCTTGCCGGATGCTGTACTGCCAAAATTTAATAAACTGGTCCAGGGTTCTGGCTGTATATACCTCTCTTTCCAGTTAAATAGGACATATGTTGCCATTGTACTTCTTTTGCTTAATATGTCAATTTAAAAAATCTCATGTATTTTGGTACAACTCCAGCTTTGGAGAAGCTATGTATAGAAAGAGTAAAAAGTTGACAGTTTATTGGTGGAATAATAGAGGGAAAAATACCTTGAGATAGGGTGACTCCTAATAGACTCCTGATCATGCAATTCAAGAAGGAAGATGCCTGGGGGAAGGAGGTGAGGTGACCAGAAGCCAGCCACAAAAAGCCTAGTGCATACTGGAGTCAAAGGGATGAGTTCAGAGAGCTGGCAGCATATGCCCTTGGTCCCTCCCTTGTTTTAGAAATGAGAATTCAGGGAGGAATGAAAACAGCTTGGGTGGCAGATGGCCACAGAGAAAACTGTTTCAACCCAAATTTGAGGATTGTATCAAAAGCCCAGGCAGAAATAATTTTGTTTTTTTCAAGGTCTTAGAGTTGAGATCCGGCGGTAGAAAGAGAGAAATACTGAGTGGGGAAGAAATGCGAGTAGAGGGGAAAGAAAGAGAGACAGAGGGAGAGAGAAGCTCAGGAAAGAAGCCACACTTGTATTAATCTATACAAAAATAGTCTAATTAATTATCTTGTGGAAATGTAATGTGCCAGGCTGAGCGTGTTGGCTCACACCTGTAATCCCTGCACTTTGAGAGGCAGAGGTGGGAGACTTACTGGAGTTCAGGAGTTGAAGACCAGTGTAGGCAACATGGCAAAACCCTGTCTCTACAAGTAATACAAACATTAGCTGGGCATGGCAGTGCATGCCTCTAGCTCCAGCTACTCGGGAGGCTGAGGTGGGAGGATCACCTGATTCTGAGAGGTCGAGGTTACAGTGAGCTGTGATCATGCCACTGCACTCCAGCCTGGGCAACGGAGGGAGACACTGTCTCAAAAAAAAAAAAAAAAAGAAATTTAATCTGTTTACCTGGCTGTAACCTCAAGAGTGTGCACTTTAAAATTACTTGCCGAAAGTGTATATGTACTACTTTATGCTTCATTGTGAGAAGAGGAATATTACAGAAAACAAAAGGGCCAGCCTCTCCCCTGTATGTCAAATTATGGCTCAGAGCTCACACTAGCCCACAGGACATTTTATTTTGAACTAGAAACATACAGGCCCAGCCCCCCACTAGGACCTGTGGCCTAGCGAGCACCATGTAGTTGGGATATCAATGCCCATTTCTCTCCATTGCCGTCCCTCTGTGTTAACCGTGTTAACCCTGTTAAAAAGAACTGAATTTCTGCTTAGGCTTCAGGCAGCAGAGGGGATGCGGACAGCCTTTGGGTATATGTAAGGACATTCAAGTCTCTTGCAAGCCAGAGCCCCTACAATATTATCATTCATTTCTAGCATTCCAGCTATCCATGTAAATGGGAATCTGGGTAGGAAGGTTACAGAACAGCAATTTGGGAGAGATGCAGGTGGAGAGATCAAAAAGGAAAGAGGTACTGGTTCAGCAAGCCACACAACATAGAGCCACCCTGACGATCAATAAGGAGGCAGATGTTTCAGCCAGTCTGCTCTTCATCCAGAAACTACTTGTAATTTTAATCTTTTCATAAATAATCATAGAAATCATTCCAGAATTATCATATTTGTATGTATTTATACACATACATTTATACATGATTCATATACATTTTTCCTATATTCATGAATGCTAGCCATTCTTTCATGAGTTACTTTAAACTATTACAATATTCAATGAATGTACTATCCAATAAATGCAATTAATGTCAATAATTCATATTATGTCTACTCTAACAAAATATGAAACATGTAAATTAGGTAAATCATTAACTTATATGAGGAATTTTGAAACCACGATCCAATCTTATTGAACTGTTCTTTAATGTTTAATGCTAATTAACCAAACACTTAACACATTTTATTCGCATAAATGATTACGCTAAAAATATTTTACACTTATTTTCAATATCTTCTTTAGCTTTTGCTCTATCTTCTTTTGCAAATTCAGCGAAAATCTGGGTAATAAGATATTGCTGATCAAATGTGATTTGTGTCCATGTCTTTATTTGTATCAGTTTGGATTATCCTCAATTAAGGCTGTTCCATTTCCTTCATTTAGACTTATTGAATGTCACATATTGCCACTAATGAAGCTTATAGTTATAAGAGGTATACAAGCACTGTATCTTCCTTTGTATTTAAACCCTGTATTATTGTTTGCAGGTTCAAGATAATCTGTAGGGCTTTTTATTTCTTAAAATAGGCAGTTTAAAAATTCTGTTAATGTTTTGAATATGTAATACTTGATAATGGTTCAAAATTAAAATGTCAGAATGTATACAAGGAGAAGTCTTGTGACTACTCCTTCCCTGTTCCCCTGTTCCTCCTGGCCCTATAAGGAACCATTTTTTGTAGCTTCTTATTAATCATTTCTGTGTTTCTTAATGAAAATAAAACACAAATATATGTTCTTATTTTTCTCCCTTTCTTTCAAAAACAAGTGATGTTTAAAAATTCTGCCCACAACGCCTTTTAACCTTGCTGCTGACTTATTTTTCTAGTTGGTAACTTACTTCTTTGCAAAGAGAATTCATTAAATCATCTATGTATGCATTCACAAGATCTCTATAAAGTTATCAAAATTAACAGGATGATTTTAAATAATTGTTAATTGATTCCACTCCTATAAGTTTTCAGAATGGATTGGTTGATTTGCTGGAAACACAGTGCTTGAGTTAAGGACATCAGAGAGGGAGTCTGGTCCTCCCTAGTGACTGGAATGTTCTGGCGCACTATGCAGGTTACTGCCTTCCTGGCTTGATGATTTGGATAACTGCTGAGCTATTTTTTTCATATTTTAAAAATTAATTTAATTTCTCGCATAAAATCTCTGCTAAAGGCACCACATAGGAAAGTATATACAGATCTAAAAAATGGTTAAGGATGTTTTATGCTCAATGCAAATTTTAAAAACTTGTAATTTTAAAGTCTTGTAAAAAGTGATGTTTCAAGAGTTTGAACTGTTTAGAATGCTGAAGAGGAGTTTGTGATGCTAACAATTATCTCTTGTGGATCATATCACCAACTAATTACAAAATTGGAAGTTTTTTATTCACTCAAGCACTTCCTCCTTCTCATTGTTAATATTTCCATTCAGGGTGTCTAGGCATCCTCATTTACTAATATGATTTTGTATTTCATGTTGTGTAGCATTAGAACCTTGCTCCCAGTCCTCAGCATTCCATGATACATGACTATGCTGCACAGACCATGGTTAAGGTGCGCTTCCATCCTTGCCATTATATTGCAAATAGAGCCCCCTTTCAACCTCAGGAGTGCCCTGGATTTGGTGTTAAATTCTGTGGTCAATCTGTGAGATCTGTCAATGATAATAATGGCTTTTATTGAGCATTTGCTCTATACCAGGCACTGTGTTAAGGTCTTTGCCTATATTATTTCTTTTATTACTGCACAGAGCATAACTCTTCCATTAGGCAACTGTATTGGAATGCTATTTTACAAAAGGCAATGGCAGCCAAGAGAGGTTAAGTAATTTACCCAAAGTCAAACAGCTAGTAACTGATAAACTGGGACTTGAATTCAGACTTGTTGTATCTGCACAGTAACTGTTTGTGCCTTTGCTGTTTTATAAGAACAAGTCTGTGGCCACCGAGCCCAAGTTAGGTTGGTAACAACTTGTGGTGCTGGGACAACTGAGTTTCTTTTGATTGCCTTAAATTTATTCAGCCCATTCATCTGTCAACTAAATAAATACATTCTTTTTCTTTTTTTTTTTTTAATAAATGACAAGACAAAACACTGTTCCGTGTTTGTGTGTGTTTGTGTGTGTGTGTTTGAGACAGGACCAATAATCTTGGCAGAGTTATGGCTTTTTAAATTTTGTACTAAATGCCAATTTAATTGTTTAGTTTGATGGGTGCATTAGGAACAGTGGATCACTGTTTCACTTTGGAAAAGCTGCTCTCTGTCAGGTTTGTGAACAGCTTTATTGTTTAGTTCATATAAAGGTCAGTAGCTCTAAAAATACACACTTTAATGGGTGATGTAATAGACATTTTATATGTGTTGCGGGTACTTTCCCTCAGTGGTTGAAATGAATGCCTTTTGTGCCTTCTGGAGAAGGTGTCTGTATGTATGGTGTGGGAATATGTGTGTGTCTGTGTATGTGCACATCTTGTTTGAAAGCCCCAGTCTTACAAACTTACAAACTGGATTCTTCAATCTCTTTCTTATGAAATATCAACATCTACTGTGAATCTATCATATATCATTGGAGTTGACAGACATTTTGACTGTTTAACTTGCAAATACAGGCTTTGGGTCAGAAAAAAAAAGAAAAAAATATTTGTTGTAGATTCTGTTTGATTTTAAAAAAATGGAATCAATTGATTCAATTTAGCTTGGCAGCCTAACAAGGGACTTCAACTTCTGCATCTTCAGACCTTTCTCAGCTTTTCCCTTGCCCAAGAAACTCTTTCTTTCTTTTTGTTTCTTTTCATAGCTTGAGGAAGTGTTAAGATTTGTTCATTTCAAAACAGATCATTTAAAAATGAAGAAGCCACATTGTTTAATTCACTGGACTGGGAGCCTTAGAGACATGTTCTATTCTCAGCTCTGGAAAATCTCTTAAAACAAAATCACATGACCTTCAAATAAAGATATTACTCTAGTTTGAGATAGTACACTTTACTTTCTAATCAGCCCTGAAAGCATAGTATTAACTGGAAAGACCTTGGCAAAGTTATACTATCTAAATAGGCAAGTTCCAAATCCTGGCAGAGAATATTCCTTTGAGTTACATTTTTCTACAACTTTTAAAAGTCTCTTCTCAACTATAATCCTTCATTTCCAATAGGATTAATATATCTATTAAAAGAATGAAGATATTTTGGATGAAATTATTATAAATCCCTTATGGAAATATACCACATTATAATCCCCAACTGAAGGCTAGAGTAGTGATGATGGAATTAGGCTTACTCTGATCTGTAGCTGGGACTATTGATGATCCCATACCTGACACCTCAGGAAAACTGATCTCTTTAGCTATGCTGGTCCAGGTTTTGATATACCTTTTTTTTTTTTTTTGACTTTTTTCTCTGTATTTAACAAAGCCAATCTGCATTATGAACAAAGAACAAGCAACACAAACTTCCTTAATCATATAAGGAAAATTATAAAGAAAAAACAAACCAGGAAAGTATGTGGTGAATGATGTGAAATTTCTGAACATAATGCAGTGAATAGTACAAATTATTTGGTTTCTGAAAAATTAAACTCTAGTCCTTACCATTTAACTGATTCTGTACCTTTAAACAATTGACTTAATCTTTTTGTTCTTTACTTTTAAAATAGGAGAATAACACTTCACATGGCTAGTTTAGGATCAAATGATAACTATGAAAGTACTTTGTAAAAGACAGATGTTAGTTGTTGTGTTGATGATACAAGTCGTGCCTATGGGCTATTAGGTACATTAAATACACAACTCAGTTGTTTTTCTTCACTTTGTGGAAGCCCTAAGGAGATAAATTTCAGATTGTGTGCACTCATGCTTCGTGGGATTCTCACTGTCTACATGGCCATCCTTCTCTTCTGGTCTATTCTTTGGTTCTGTAGCTGAGGTCTGGGCTGCTCTGCTCTGGCCACAGTTTGCACTCCATTTCCACTTTGCAACAATTCTGATATGTTCTCCCCGTAATCTTTGCCCTGCCCTCTCCCTCATTCCCAAAGAGAAAGGCTTGTCTTGCTTGAGTCAGAATCAACTTGAGGACATTTCCCTTTTCCCTCTGACATTTTCTAGCTTCAAGTCTTTTTATTATTATTATTATTATTATTATTATTATTATTATTATTATTATACTTTTAAGTTCTAGGGTATGTGAGCACAATGTGCAGGTTTGTTACATAGGTATACATGTGCCATGGTGGTTTGCTGCACCCATCAACTCGTATTTACATTAGGTATTTTCTCCTAATGCTATCCCTCTCCAGTCCCCCACCACCCAACAGGCCCAGTGTGTGATGTTCCTCTCCCTGTGTCCATGTGTTCTCATCGTTCAGCTTATGAGTGAGAATATGTGGTGTTTGGTTTTCTGTCTTTGTGATATTTTGCTGAGAGTGATGGTTTCCAGCTTCATCCATGTCCCTGCAAAGGACATGAACTCATCCTTTTTTATGGCTGCATAGTATTCCATGGTGTATATGTGCCACATTTTCTTTATGCAGTCGATTATTGATGGACATTTGGGTTGGTTCCAAGTCTTTGCTATTGTGAATAGTGCTGCAATAACATACGTGTGCACGTGTCTTTATAGTAGCATGATTTATAATCCTTTGGGTATATACCCAGTAATGGGATTGCTGGGTCAAATGGTATTTCTAGTTCTAGATCCTTCAGGAATTGCCACAGTGTCTTCCACAATGGTTGAATTAATTTACAGTCCTGCCAACAGTGTAAAAGCGTTCCTATTTCTCCACATCCTCTCCAGCATATGTGGTTTCCTGACTTTTTAATGATTGCCATTCTAACTGGTGTGAGATGATATCTCATTGTGGTTTTAATTTGCATTTCTCTGATGACCAGTGATGATGAGCATATTTTCATATGTCTGTTGGCTACATAAATGTCTTCTTTTGAGAAGTGTCTGTTCATATCCTTTTCCCACTTTTTGATGGGGTTTTTTCTTGTAAATTTGTTTAAGTTCTTTGTAGCTTCTGGATATTAGCCCTTTGTCAGATGAGTAGATTGCAAAAATTTTCTCCCATTCTGTAGGTTACCTATTCACTCTAATGATGGTTTCTCTTGCTGTGCAGAAGCTCTTTATTTTAATTAGATCCCATTTGTCAATTTTGGCTTTTGTTGCCATTGCTTTTGGTGTTTTAGTCATGAAGTCTTTCCCCATACCTATGTCCTAAATGGTATTGCCTAGGTTTTCTTCTAGAGTTTTTATGGTTTTAGGTCTAACATTTAAATCTTTAATCCATCTTGAGTTAATTTTTGTATAAGGTGTAAGGAAAGGATCCAGTTTCAGCTTTCTGCATATGGTTAGCCGGTTTTCCCAACACCATTGATTAAATAGGGATCCTTTCTCCATTTCTTGTTTTTGTCAGGTTTGTCAAAGATCAGATGGTTGTAGATGTGTGGCATTATTTCTGAGACCTCTGTTCTGTTCCATTGGTCTATATGTCTGTTTTGGTACCAGTACCATGCTGTTTTGGTTACTGTAGCCTTGTAGTATAGTTTGAAGTCAGGTAGCATGATGCCTCCAGCTTTGTTCTTTTGGCTTAGGATTTTCTTGGCTATGTGGGCTCTTTTTTGGTTTCATATGAACTTTGAAGTAGTTTATTCGAATTCTGTGAAGAAAGTCATTGGTAGCTTGATGAGGATGGCATTGCATCTACAAGTTACCTTGGGTGGTATGGCCATTTTCACGATATTGATTCTTCCTATCCATGGACATGGAATGTTCTTCCGTTTGTTTGTGTCCTTTGTGTCCTCTTTTATTTCCTTGAGCAGTGGTTTGTAGTTCTCCTTGAAGAGGTCCTTCACATCCCTTGTAAGTTGGATTCCTAGGTATTTCATTCTGTTTGTAGTAATTGTGTATAGGAGTTCACTTATGATTTGGCTCTTTGCTTGTATGTTGTGTATAGGAATGCTTGTGATATGATGGGGTTTTGTAAATATACAATCATGTCATCTGCAAACAGAGACAATTTGACTTCCTCTTTTCCTAATCGAATACCCTTTATTTCATTCTCTTGCCTGATTGCCCTGGCCAGAACTTCCAATACTATGTTGAATAGGAGTGGAGAGAGAGGGCATCCTTGTCTTCTGCTGGTTTTCAGAGGGAATGCTTCCTGTTTTTGCCCATTCAGTATGATACTGGCTGTGGGTTTGTCATAAATAGCTCTTATTTTGAGATACATTCCATCAATACCTAGTTTATTGAGAGTTTTTTAGCATGAAAAGCTGTTGAATTTTGTCAAAGGCCTTTTCTGCATCTATTGAGATAATCATGTATTTTTTGTTGTTGGTTCTGTTTATGTGATGGATTACATTTATTGATTTGCATATGTGGAACCAGCCTTGCATCCCAGGGATGAATCCGACTTGATCGTGGTGGATAAGCTTTTTGATGTACTGCTGGATTTGGTTTGCCAGTACTTTATTGAGGATTTTTCCCATCGATGTTCATGAGGTATATTGGCCTAATATTCTCTTTTTGTGTGTGTGTCTCTGCCAGGCTTTTGTATAAGGATGATGCTGGCCTCATAAAATGAGTTAGGGAGGATTCCCTCTTTTTCTATTGATTGGAATAGTTTCAGAAGGAATGGTACCAGCTCTCCTTGTACCTCTGGTAGAATTCGGCTGTGAATCCATCTGGTCCTGGACTTTTTTTGGTTGGTAGGCTATTAACTATTGCCTCAATTTCGGAACCTGTTATTGGTCTATTCAGAGATTCAACTTCTTCCAGGTTTAGTCTTAGGAGGGTGTATGTGTCGAGGAATTTATCCATTTCTTCTAGATTTTCTAGTTTATTTGCGTAGAGGTGTTTATAGTATTCTCTGATGGTAGTTTGTATTTCTGTGGGATCGGTGGTGATATCCCCTTTATCATTTTTTGTTGCGTCTATTTGATTCTTCTCTTTTTTCTTCTTTATTAGTCTTGCTAGTGGTCTATCTATTTTGTTGATCTTTTCAAAAAACCGGCTCCTGGATTCATTGATATTTTTGAAGGGTTTTTTGTGTCTCTGTCTCCTTCACTTCTGCTCTGATCTTAGTTATTTCTTGTCTTCCACTAGCTGTTGAATGTGTTTGCTCTTGCTTCTCTAGTTCTTTTAATTGTGTTGTTATGGTGTCGATTTTAGATCTTTCCTGCTTTCTCTTGTGGGCTTTTAGTGCTATAAATATCCCTCTACACACTGCTTTAAGTGTGTCCCAGAGGTGGTGGTATGTTATGCCTTTGTTCTCATTGGTTTCAAAGAACATCTTTATTTATGCCTTCATTTTGTTATTTACCCAGTAGTCATTCAGGAACAGGTTGTTCAGTTTCCATGTAGTTGTGTGGTTTTGAGTGAGTTTCTTAATCCTGAGTTCTAATTTGATTGCACTGCATTCTAAGAGACAGCTTGTTGTGATATCTGTTATTTTACATTTGCTGAGGAGTGTTTTACTTCCAACTATGTGGTCAATTTTAGAATAAGTGTGATGTGGTGCTGAGAAGAATGTATATTCTGTTGATTTGGGATGAATAGTTCTGTAGATGTCTATTAGGTCTGCTTGGTCCAGAGCTGAGTTCAAGTCCTGAATATCCTTGTTAATTTTCTGTCTTGTTGATCTGTCTAATATTGAGAGTGGGGTGTTAAAGTCTCCCATTATTATTGTGTGGGAGTCTAAGTCTCTTTGTAGGTCTCTAAGAACTTGCTTTATGAATCTGGGTGCTCCTGTATTGGGTGTATATATATTTAGGATAGTTAGCTCTTCTTGTTGAATTGTTCCATTTACCATTATGTAATGGCCTTCTTTGTCTCTTTTGATCTTTGTTGGTTTAAAGTCTGTTTTATCAGAGACCAGGATTGTAATCCTTGCTTTTCTTGTTTGTTTGTTTGGTGGATCTTCCTTCATCCCTTTATTTTGAGCCTATGTGTGTCTTTGCACGTGAGATGGGTCCCTTGAATACAGCACACTGATGGGTCTTGACTCTTTATCCAATTTGCTAGTCTGTGTCTCTTAATTGGGGGCACCTAGCCCATTTACTTTTAAGGTTAATATTGTTATGTGTGAATTTGATCCTGTCATTATGATGTTAGCTGGTTATTTCACCCATTAGTTGATGCAGTTTCTTCATAGTGTCTATGGTCTTTACAATTTGGCATGTTTTTGCAGTGGCTGGTACCGGTTGTTCCTTTCCATGTTTATGGCTTCCTTCAGGAATACTTGTAAGGCAGGTCTGGTGGTGACAAAAATCTCTCAGCATTTGCTTGTATATAAAGGATTTTATTTCTCCTTCACTTATGAAACTTAGCTTGGCTGGATATGAAATTCTGGGTTGAAAATTCTTTTCTTTAAGGATGTTGAATATTGGCCCCCACTCTTTTCTGGCTTGTAGGATTTCTGCAGAGAGATCCGCTGTTAGTCTGATAGGCTTCCCTTTGTGGGTAACCCGACGTTTCTCTCTGGCTGCCCTTAACATTTTTTCCTTCATTTCCATGTTGGTGAATCTGAAAATTAGGTGTCTTGGGGTTACTCTTCTCAAGGAGTATCTTTGTGGTGTTCTCTGTATTTCCTGAATTTGAGTGTTGGCCTGCCTTGTCTAGCTTCAAATCTTTAGAGGTCTTATCCTCCCCATGCCATAGTTCTGTCTCCTGGGTTGGTTTATCTGAAAAATATTTCTTACTGAGATTTTGAGACAGATTCTTGCCTTCCTCACCTGAGCTTAAGTGTGGGTCTGGCTTGCTAGTGGTCTTGCTGCCTGGAGAGTGGGAGTGCTCTCACTTCATTTTGCACCGTACATCCCTGTTCTCAAGGTCAGCAGCAGATAGAAACTGCTCTTTCCCACTTTTGAAAGACTCCATATTCCATAAGAGTTTCCAAATGAATTTCAAGTTCTAGCTTGAGAAAGCAGAAATAAGATTGAGGAAAGCCAATAAGTGTTTTTAACCTTCCCACCTAAGAGTAGTAGTAATTTTGGTAGTGCTACTAGAAGTAATTGTGGTAATAGCAGCAGCAGCAATAATAATAATAGTAGTAGTAGTAGTCATCATCATCTTAGTAGTAGTTAACATTTTTGCCCCTTTTTACAACAAAGTATGATGAAAACTTCTGAACATGCATTATATGATTTAAACCTTCCAATGACCCTGTGAGGTGAGTCTGTCACTATTTCTCTTGTAGAGTTGAAGATGCTGAGGCTCTGCAGGTGAAGCAAATTGCCTGAGTAGTAATATGGAGAATCGGTATTCAAAGCCAGGTTTAATTTCAGAACCTGAGTACACCGTTCCACATTCTGGAATACATTAATTGGCTCTTGGGGCAGAGGCCACTGACTCAAATGCCTATAGGAGCCAGTTCAGAAGTGAAAGTTGGTGGACAGGGCCCAGAATTAGGAAGACAGCAGTGCAAGCTAGATGATAAATGGCAACTGACATTCTTCCTCAGTGTTGGGGTGCTATGAGGCATGGTGGGGACTGGGGTTGTTGGAGAACATATGTCCTATCTAAAAAAATGACAGCTACTACTAAATCCAGCAGTTGTTCTCATAGAGAAATAAACTTTTTAATGCAGAAATTTTAAAAAGATGATGAAAACATGGATTTTATATAATATTTCTCAATTATTAAATATTGGCATTAGATGCAAATGAAAAGCTAAACAAAACACTGTGAGGGTTAAAATAATTATGTCTGGGGACCAAGTTGGGCCTGATGTGTTACCTCTCTCAGGGAAAAATTTTGGAACATTCAAACCATGTCAATGAGTGATGACACAATACAATAAGAGATATAATCTTCCGTATTGGCCAGTAGTTGGACTGTCCTTAGCCATTCCATCAACAATTGCTTTACGGAAGACTCTGGGGAAATCCCAGTTTATTAAATGTTGTATAAAGACTGAAAGAAATCACATAAGTAATAATGATTGTATTCTTAAGCCCCTACTGTGTGCCAAGCACTTTGTATAGCTATTTTATTTAATTCCCATAACATTCCTGTTAGACATGTGAGGATAGATACTTGAGAGGTCAAAAAATAATAGCAGCAACTTGCCAAAAATGTATAGCCCTAGCAAGGGGCAGTATGGGGTGTGAATCCAGATGTGCATGATTCCAGAGCCCTTTGTCTTCCTGCTCAGCTCTGCTGCCTTTACAGTGACATATTGCTGTGAAGTTGGCATTATGCTGGATCTCACATAGGCAGGGAAAGGCTGTCCATGTTGTTCAGCATGACTTTCAGTTTCAACAAGGAGATTCCTCTAATGAAAATTATCTTTGTGCACTACCAGAAATTATTCCCTTTCACATTATCACTCAGGCTGAAATTTGAGCCTTTACAGATTCTTTAGTTTTAACAAGCATACTCCTGTGAAGGTGCCTGTTCAAGCAGTCTTTCCTTCATTCACGTGTTAACATGAAGTTAATCAGATTATATCCTTCAAACAACTAGCTGAGATCATAGGAATTTCCCTGGACAGCAGGGAGGAGGAAGTGGCTCTTCAGAAATATGTGTCATTGATTAGATGGGGTGACCGGGCTGTGGAAGTTGGGATAGGCCCTGTGTACCACGGGCAGGTTTCTGGCTGCTTCAGAAGCAGAAGAGTGGGCACAGAAGTTTGTTAATTATGTTACCTTTTGCCTAGATCTGTCCCCTCAACTAGACAAAACCATATTATTGGCTGGTGTTTTTTATCCTATTATATTTATGGTACAGAAATGTAGCATTTTTTTGGCTGTGAATTAGATTTTGAATATTTTTTGTTTCTAAAATAAAACTATTATCTTTAGAAAATTAATGTTCTTTTTTCCCGATTAAGGAACAGACTCTGTCAATAATTAAAGAGAAAACAAAGCTGAAGAAATAATCACAAAATAGCTCTCTCTAAGGGATAGGATTATGGACTTTCAATGTATTGTTTGAATTTTTTATAATAAGATAACTCATTTTAGAAGGAGAACAAACAATAGAGTTTTGGCGTTGGAGGAGGGTGAATGAAAAATTTCTTAGTTGTCAGGGTGTAGTCAGAATGAGGTGGGCAAGTTTTACTGCCTGTGAGTTAGAATCTGTGATTACCTCAAGGAGAGAGGCCCTACTGAGGGTATGAGGCTCATGAAAGGGAACAGAGGGGCCGACTCTCCAAGTTTTAGTTGGTCTTTCCTTCGCCCTACTTCTGAAGGCCCAAGGAATGTGGGGTTTCTCCACAGTTTTTTTTTTCCTTCTGGAAGTGAGAATGAGAATTTGGAAGAATTCAGGGTGATTCAGTACTCAGAATTCCCTGACATCTGTTAAACCTTAGTACTGACTGTTATTTATTAGACAGCTTTGCCCAAAACAGCCCTAAATGTTTACTATGCCAGCCTTGCTAGAGTTTGCTCATGCCTTCTTGTAACCTGAATCCTACCTCCCAAGTTTTCAGAAGTCTCAGAATAGTTCTATTTTCTTTCCGTTTTTGTTCATTTTAGATATCAGCTATGAAAAATTTTATTCTTTCATTTTGGTTCAGATGCAGCTTGGGATCCTCAACTTATTTCCCTGTTTATTTGTCAATGGAAATTATTGCTTTGCCTTACTATAATATACTGTCTCTCTGCAATTTCTGAATTTTCCAGGAGTAGAAGAATATATGCAAATGTTTTTCATACATTAGTGCATAATAACTAAGCTTTACCCTCTGTAAATAAACTCAAAACTGGTGGACAGTGGTTGTAAGTGGAATGAGTCAGGTGATACTGACTTATCCATTTGAACCTTAAACATACCTCTTTGGTCAGTCCTCAGAGTCCCTTACTGGTATTGAAGAGTAAGAGATCTACAAAGAAGAAGATTAGGATCTAGGAACTCAGAAGGCTCTTTGGTCATTAAAGGCAAAATGGCAATCACATCCTTTAAAATCAAATTTGTTATGTAATTATCCCATTTGTCTATCCCACAGATATCTGGTATAAGGAAAGGCTTTTATGGGTGAAACTGTTCTATTCTTTGTGATACTGTTGGAGAAAAGACCCATTTATTTAGTTCCCAAGAAAAGTTATCTATAGCAATGTCTTTTAATATGACATGTTCCTCAATGATTTCTCTTTAAAAATCCATCCACCTCTGTGATCTGCTCTCTTGTCAGCTCATCTATTTAATTTTGGCTGCCCTTTTCAAAATTGAAGCCATCGGTGTTCTTGGCATCAGCAGATTTCTGTCAATCCTCCTTTTATCAGTTTTTTTCTCTGTCTGTTATCTGAGTCTGTCCACTTGGCCCCCTAACCTGTAGCTACACAGAATTGCTTGCTTGTACTACTTCAAACATATCCCACCCTTGTGGCCCCATCACTCAAATATCTGTGTTTTCTAAGGCCTTCCCTTTCCCTGTAATTGATGAAAGCCCCCTGCTATTAAAGACTCACCTTATACATCACCTGTCCTATCTTTCTCCACCTTGGCCCTCCATCCCAAGCAAAATTAGGCTATCTGCCTTTTGTGCTCCAGTAGCATAGCTACAATATCATGATCTCTGCCTCACTCCACAGACCAGAGTTCCTTCATGTAGAGTACAAGATGATCCAGGCAGAGTTCGACCTATTTTTATTGATTTGAAATCTAAGGCAATACGGTAAGCTTTTCTAATGTTTCATGTATACATCCATCCTGGCACCTTGACTCAGTTCCCCTATTATTCCAGGTTTGCTCTCACACATTTGCTCATATTCAGCATATTATGAAATGTTATAGTTATTTTTATCTGGTTTTAAGAGGATTTACAGATTATGTTAACTTTTTTTTTTAAACTAAAACTACCTTCACAAGATGGACAAGTATCTTAAATATATTCCTACAGAAACACCCTGACTTGTAGATAATATTTGTAATGTAAGCACACAAATGACAGGAAAAAGCCAGAGCTGACTCCTCTATACTGCTACGAACACTGTCAGCAATAGTATGGCATGTGGTTGTGTGCAGTCATATGCAGTGTCTCTGACATCAGGCCCATCACAGCAACAACAACAGTAGCAATCCAATAACATCTTATAGAAGATTTAAAATGACTCAGATAATTTAAAATATAGATTTATATCTGTATTTCACTATTGCTGTCTAGTAACATTATCTTAAGGGTTTATTTTGCCCTGAGAGAGTAGATGAAAGTAATATAGTAATACAAATAATTTATATAGTATATAGTAATGCAAATAATTTATGATAATTGTAATAGTTTACAAATATAGGTTTAGTATCCTTTATCCAAAATGCTTGGGACCAGAAGTGTTCTGGATTTGGGATTTTGGAATGTTTGCATTATGCTTACCAGTTGAACATCTCAAATCCAAAAATCTAAAATCTGAAATACTCCTCCAGTGGACATTTTTTTGAATATCATATTGGTGCTCAAAAGTTTCAAATTTTGGAGCATTTTGGATTTTGGGATTTGGGATGCTCAACCTGTAATAAATATTCATTATTGACAGAACATGCTGAAAAGTACATTAGTAGGCATATGTAATAAAAAAGTTACAGACCACTACTATGAATTTAGAGATGAATGCCCAGAGCTGTTGCAGAATAGAGACTGTATTGTTTTCATCTTTGTAGCTCAAGCGCCTAGCACAATGACTGGACCATATTATATGCTCAGTAAATATTGAATGAGTGAATAAATCAATAGAAGAATGAATATAGGATGGGGAGTGTTATAATCTCAAACTAGAGGTGAGAAACCAAGATGAAAGAACCTGATAACTCAGATGCAGGAAGTGGATTTATGTCTGAGTATGCAATGAAATTATGACCCTACTGCAGCGTGAATTTATCTGGTGAAGTCATCACTTCCTGTCTCATGGGGAAAGGGAGATACTGCCAGTTGGGGAGAATCTGGGACTGTTCTCCTTTTGATTTCACCCTAAAACTGCCTCCTCTTTTTCAGATCCTCCTCCAGGTCTCATCCCCTCACACCACCACTTGTGCCCCTGTTACCAAGGAACCTTTATTGCCTGATATGCTCACCTGAATTACTGAGTGATTTTGCTTATGTCTGTGTAATCACAGTCCCAAAGCTATTTTCTGATAAATGATTACAACTTTACTTACATAATTCTGCAAGCCCATGCCTCATCCTTCAGTATAAGTGAAAAGAATCTAATTCATGTCATGATATTGCAACAAAAATTTCACCTTAGGCCTCGATTGTTTTACTATTTAAGAATTACTTATCCTTGGATGTTGTGGGTTCCTAATAGAGGGATCTGTTAATTATTTTTATTCTTAAATAATAATAAGTGCTGAGGCAAGCAATATGGACTAGCAATATACTTGTGTTTTCAGAAATAAGGAAAGATCATATTTCTAATATTTTAATAGAGCAAAACAATTTCAGCAACTAGTAGTATAAAGTCTCATTACTTGGGTAGCAAATGTTTAATTCATCTGTGTCATCTTGGTTAAATGTTCTCTAAAATTTTATGATAGTTATAAGCTTACCTTGTATGTTTTAGGAGTAGTAATATAGGCAATTCACAAGTAATATTGACCTTTTAATTAAATGTTCATGATAAATATAGAATATCCATTTTGAGCACAAATATTTTTTATTACATTATTGGGAAAGAGTTGCAGCCATCAATAATAAATGGAGCTTGCCCTTCTGTAATTCACGGTTCATCATCACAAGAGGCCACTAGACAGTAAGCACCATGAAAGCAGGAAACATATCCTTTCACTCACTGTTGTAGCCTCCATGCATAGTAGAGTGTCTAGAATGTAATAAGAATACAACAAATATTTTGTCAAATGAATGAATGAAGTATGTGTATGTTCACCCCTGGCACCAGCCATGTATTACACCTTTGCCTGCCCATAAAGATAAGTCTCAAATAACAGCTATTGTATACGGCAGTGGTTTTCCGTCTCTGACCTGGGGAACCTTGGTGCTCTGTGGAGATGCTGAGTGGTTCTGCCAATAGCAAATTGCTTTCTGTCAAACCTTTACACTGCTGGAGTGTTATTTGTCAGGATTCTTAGTTACAATGCAATCTACCTTAAGAAAAAAAAGATTTCTTGGCTTAGAAATGCCGAAAAACGTAGAGCAAAAGACACCAAGGAAAGGCTAGAATGCAGCCTGGTCTCAGAATAAACATCACCTTCATCTCTCAGCATGTTGGCTTCGTGCTCACTGCAGACCTGTTTTTTCAGTGGGAAACATAGCTTATGACAGCTGTTAAGCTTTGGTATGTCTTAGATCTCTAGTCACTGGATAAAGACTGACTTGAGGCTTTCTTTGGCCTCAAGTTTAAAATTTTGGAGAAGGAATTTTGTTTACAAGAGTTTGGCTATTTAAAACGATTTCAGAAATTTCTGCTGCAACAGTTAATTTGCAGCCCCACCACTCTTTTTTGACTCTCCCACTTTTATTCCCATCTGTTCTTTCTCAGCATCATTTCCTTAATTCCAAACTTGGACTCTTGGCCCAGTCTTTCTCACTTCTTAACTCTCTTCCTGGCCTATTTGGCCCTTAGCTTTCCTGTTCTTTGTGTCTTGGTATGTCGTTTGGTCCTTCTATCCCTTTGTCTTGACTGAAGACTGGTTTCTGAGAGAATCCCCTTCCAGCTTTTTGTCTGGGAGGAATTGAGCCATATAATATGTAAGTTTCAAGATTATATAAACCATAGCTGTTTTAAGTCTTCCTTGTACTTTCAAATGGTTTTCACTAAAGGACAAAAGGCAGTTATTTTATATCTACTGTAGTCCTAAGCAGCATATAGGGTAGAAGTTCTTAAAATAACTTCTTTTGTAAAGTGGGACACCTTCAGTCATTAGACTAGAATTTTCTCTGATGCAAGTGCTAAGAAATGACCTTGATCAGTAAAAAGGTACATACATATTGAAGCATGGGAATTACCAATATAATCTTTCTTTTCTGTTTCTGGAAAGGCAATTAAGGCTTCTACTTCTACAGCAGCCAGTGCAAAGCCTGTCCTGAGTCAGATTTGATAATAGCATTTTAAAATGACCAAAGGAAGTGTAAGCCTAATTTAGAGCAGGACATTTCATCTGCACTACTCCACTTAAACTTTTGTGCTGAATTTTTTAAATGTGCAAAAGTTGTCTTGGAAATACATTTTGAATCATGAGGAAATAATTACAAGTAAAGTCAGAGAGCAGGATGAATTCTAGTCAAAGAAGACATCTTTACAAATAAATAGGTAATGTTGTGGTCCTACAGAGCATTTTTCACTTAGCTCTATGGTGAAATGATTTTAAAATGAAGAAAGATGAAGTTTTACTTTAATTAGTTTGTGACGACATGGATAAGTGCTTTTGAAAGAATAATTATCTGGCCCTTCTTTTAAGAGAATGTGAATTGAGAATTGAAATTGATCTGGGATCAGCCCAATTAACTTTATCACAGTTTTGTCATGTTTTGCAGTAAATTAGCATGAATTCCGTCATACATAAACTTCATTTGATTTTGTTTTGTTTCTTTTTCATTCTTGTTTTGTGTTTTGTTTATTTAAAATAGTTGAAAGGAGTTCTGGCTAAAACCAAATTCATTGAAGGACTATTTGGTCTTTTTATATATTTCCTCAAGTCGTAGAGAGAATGAAAAATATATTATGTTATACAAACGTGTTTCTCATATTGGGGATCACCAACATATGCTGTGAGATTTTTAAGTTCTCTATGAGAATTTAAATACTTTGTGTTATTTCAAACGTAATTTTTAAGGAAGAGTATGTGTAGTTTAAATCCATCCATACAATATTGTTGCCTATTTTTGTGTCCGTGGATTTATGACATTAGTGCCAAGAGAGTTACCTATGTGACAGTGTCTACATTTTAATATATTGTTTCTCAAATCAGCCTCTAAGAATCACAGAATCTCTGGACATGTTTTCAGGCATCTGCAACTACCTTTGTAACAACATTAATAACTAATGTTTTCAGATGTTATTAATAACTAATATTATATATTAGTTATTATATATTAGTTAATATATATTAGTTATTATATATAATAACTAATATTATAATATTAATTAATATAATAAATAATATTAATAACTAATATTTTTGACACCAGATGTCTTCTAAGAAGTTTTTATGTATTATCTGCTATAATCCTCACAACTCTAGAAATTATTACCATTTTCTTCATTTTAAACATAGAAAGAGGCCAGTGTGGTGGCTCACACCTGTAATCCCAGCACTTTGGGAAGCCCAGGCAGGTCGATCACCTGAGGTCAGGAGTTCGAGCCCAGCCTGGCCAACATGGTGAAACCCTGTCTCTACTAAAAATACAAAAATTATCCAAGCATGGTGGCAGGCACCTGTAGTCCCAGCTACTTGGGAGGCTGGGGCAGGAGAATCGCTTGAACTCAGGAGGTGGAGGTTGCAGTGAGCCAAGATTGCACCATTGCACTCCAGCCTGGGTGACAAGAGTGAAGCTCCGTCTCAAAATAAATAAATAGATAAAATAAAAATAAAGATAGAAAAACATAAACACAAAGAATTTAAGGAACTTGCCAAGGGTGTTAGAGCTGGATTTGGAACCCCACACTCTAGCTCCAGAGTTCATGCTCTTGAGTACTGTGACCCTTTCCTCCCTGGTGGGGATAATGGGTACTGTTCCCTGCCCTTGTCATTGGTTACCCATAATTATGAGCACTTAAAAAGTAACTGATTTCATTAATTTGATGAATATGGGTTTCAATTTCTTGGAATAACAAGACTTCAGAAAATACTGACTGGCTTCTATTCTAAGGGTATGACTACTTATAGAAGGAATTAATTTGTGTATCAAACATTTTTAGAGTTACCAATAGAAAACTGTTAAGCCATAATAGCAACAAATTAGAGAATTTCTGTTGATGTGCATTATCCATATAGGAAGAAAACAATGTTTCCTCTACCCAGTTTCCTTCTCTTCTTTGTCCCTTCCTGAACTTTCAGTCCTGAATCCTTATAAGGAGCAGAACAGTGCTGGTCTCTACACTGGAAATGGGAGGGAACTGCAGTGGCCCAAACTATAGTGTTGGAGCCCAAAAAGGGGAAAGGAGGGCATTTGTTTAGGAAGGCTGACCTTCACTGGGTCAGAGACCAGTGCGGGTAAGGACCACATTTATGTGTAAGGGCAGCCTGATATGGGTGTCAGAGCACAAGCAAGGTGAGGGTGGAAGAGGTACCATGAATGGGTGACCAGTGCACTGTGTCAGTGCCCAAGCAGAGTGAGAAGAACATCATCATGGAGGGACAGCCTGACATGGGGTTTTGAAACTCAACTGGAGTGGAAAGCATGCTCATGCAATGGGGTGGGGGGCAGAATGGGGAGTCAGAGTGAGGAAGAAGTACATTTGGAAGGGTAGAATCTGCCATGGAATATTGTAGCTCATGTGAGTGAAGGCAGGGGAGCACTAACTGTGGGCTATTGGGACCCAAATGGGATAAGGGAGGCATCTGGGTAGAAGAGAGGTGGTATTAGAGATGAGGGATGAGATTTTATATAGGGAGTTGATCACATAAAAGATAAAAAGTTAATGACAGCTGGACTTCTCACTGTTGGAGAAAGAAGTTACAAATATAGGAGAGGAGAAAACTATAATGAACCCTACACTGTTGTATTGCGGTTGGAGATATCACTGTATATTCATAGATATAGATATAGATATTGATATAAATGTGTGGGCCTGTGTTTTCTAGCTTTGCCTACTGGGTGGGCCTAGAAGTACTGACATCTCAGTGGCCATGAACACATCTAGTGCCCAAAGCTTGCCTTCTAATGCCATTCTCCAAGGAACCAGAGCTCCTTGGAAAAATATTTGATCTAGACTGTGACCAGCAAAGACCCAGAAGAGGCTGGAAAATTATGTTGTGACAGAAAGAAAGGAAACATTCAAAGAAAGATTTCAAAAGAACACAGAACTCCACAGCCATATATGTATTTTTTACAGTCCCATTTTTGTCCCTGCAAAGACACTTGTTATGTGGCTGGAATGTAACCATGAGTTTGAATTGCTTGCCAGAGATTCACTGGCAAAAACTAGAACAAGAATACGGCAGATTGTTGGAGCTAGAAATGAGTGGTAATGAAAGGTGAATGAAGGTGAATGCAGATTGAATAGTTCTGTGCATATGGGGGGAGGTAGAATATGTGGGAAGGAGTATGGGAAGGATGAGGGGGAAATCCCTGAAGGAGAAATGGGCAATTTGGTGACTTCAGGGGCCCCAGCCATTGATTTTTTTAAAAATCAAGAATTGTGTCAGAGAATAGTATGAGGTAGACAAAACTAGCTTGGTTGTTGAATTTATGGAAAGATGATAGTTCCAAGGATTATGGAGTTTGGAGCATCTCTCTTTGGGTTGAGATGATGGGAAAAAAATTATTCAAGCTGAACTTGTGGTACATCTGTTAATTTGAAATTTAAGTTGTGGGAGACTACAGCTGAAAAAAATGTGTAGGAGAAAAATTAATCTGCATTGCAACCACATTGTATATGGTTAATTTGCCTTCATGTACAGGGAAGCACTGCTTACTGCAGTAGGTGTTAAACTAGACTAATTATGAACATTTCTTGGTGAGTTTTTAAAATAAATACACAATCTCAGAAATTAGTAGCAATCACTGGTATGGTAAAAAGGGTGAAACCAGTTGTTTCAAAACATGGTTTCTCCATTTTCTAAATGTGCATCCTTGAACAAGTTGTTTAACCTCTTTGAGCCTCAGTTTTTTCACCTGAAAAATGAGACTAATAGCAGCTATTTTATAATGTTATAATGTATGCAACAGGTGCTCTCTTGGTAATTACCTTCTGCATCAACTCCCCGCACTGCCCCCCAACCGCTGATACATACTTTGTTCTCTAGCATGCTTCATATTGTTGCTAAAACCAAGCAAAAGCCATACTCTAGAATCTTAGCTGAGAGTATAATATAACCAATTTAGTATAAAGGGGACAACACATTAGGAGTGAGAAGCCAGACCCCACTATTTGTTAGGGCTTGGATGAGGCAGTAGCACAGAAAACCAGGGAGACAGTGCAGAGGCTTCCTTCCCAGGATGCCCTTGTTTTGGCAGATAGGCATGACCTAGATGTTACCATAGACAGATGGTAACAGGGTATGCTCTCTTGCTTTTCAAGAGGCCCTATCTTGCCAAAAGCCACCTCACATTCCAGGAAGAAGGCTGGGGCTCCCCAAGAAGTTGCCAGAAGCCTTGTTTGACCTACAGCAGTGTCAGGAGGCTAAGACCTATCATGACATGCCACAGAAGCTTAATTATAATTAATATCTTCTTTTATATGTCTTTGTGTATACCTTTGATTATATCATTAGGATGAATTCCTAGAAATGGAAGTACTGGGATTTCTATATACATTTTAACAAATTGCCAGAAGTTTCTACCAATGTCTATTTCCTTAATGGTTAATTGGAATGTTATTTTGCTATGCCCTTGGCATTGCTGTGGCATTGCTTTTTTAAAGATGTCTGTGAATTTGTTCAATTATACATAATAATACCAGTTCATACATGTATAGTGCTTACTATGTGCTACGTACTGTTTTAGTACTTTGTATGGGTAGTATAATTCTAGGAGGGCCCCAAGATTTCCTGCCCTCTAGCGTATACGTTCTGTGTAATTCCCAGTAGCATGAACTTGTTGAGCTATCTCTGCCATGACTATGTTACATTATATGGCAAGAGATTTAGAGATGTAATTAAGGTTCCTGATAGTTGATCTCAAAATAGGGGAGATTATCCAAGTAAGCCTGATCTTGTCACAAGAGCCCTTTAAATTTAGGTCTAGAGAAAATTAGAGATCCAAACCATGAGAAGGAATTGGCATGAGGGTGACTATCCATGGCTGGCTTTGAAGATAGAGAGGCCCACATGAGGAATGCAAACAACTGTAGTCACTGACAACTGTCCCTGGCTGATGGTGAGCAAGGAAGTGGGGGGACCTTCAGTCCAATAGTTGCAAGTAACTGAATTTGACTGACAATAAGAATGAGCTGGAAAATGGGTTTTCCCTTAAGGTTGGTGATATGCTGGTGAAAATAACTCAGGCTGGTGATACGCTGATTTCAGCTTTATCAAACTCTGAGCAAAGTCATGCCATGCCAGACTTCCAACCTGCAGAACTGTGAGCTAAGAATGGGTATTGTTGTTTAAGGACATAGGGCACAGAAGCCAGCTTGAAGGGGTTTCCACTGGCCAAATTTGGGATAATTTGAGCTTCAAAATAAATAAATATAGTAACAGATTGTAACCCATTTGTTTTGGTCCCTTCTTGCATTGCTATAAAGACCTACTTGAGAGTGGGTAATTTATAAAGAAGAGAGGTTTAATTGACTCACAGTTCCACATGCTGTACAGAAAACATGGCTGGGGCAGCCTCAGGTAACTTACAATCATGGCAGAAGGTGAAGGGAAGGCAGGAATATCCTCATGGCTGGAGAAGGAGGAAGAAAGAATGAACGGGGAGGTGCTACACAGTTTTAAACAAACAGATCTCATGAGAACTCACCCACTATCACAGAACAGCAAGGGAGAAGTCCACCTGATGATTCAATCACCTCCCACCAGACCCCTCCTCCAGCATTGGGGATTACAATTTGACATGAGATTTGGGTAGGGACACAGAACCAAACTGTATCACCATTGAATAAAACAAATCTATGCAGATATGAACAAACAAAAACTTACATGTTTAATGAGAAATTAAACTTTATTAATTTCAAAGTACCTCTCCACAAAATACAAGTAGGAAGAAAGGTACCTTTATAGTGGAGAAACCTGACAGGCACTACCTTAATTAAGCGATCAAAGTCAATAGCATCAGTAATGGACAAAGGGAAATCAGGTAATGCAATGAGAAGAGCACAACATCACTTCTGTGATATTCCTGCTAGATGCATATTCTGGGCCTAATCATGAAGAAACATCAGACAAACCAAAACTGAAGGACATGCTACAAAATAACTGGCATGTAATCTTCAAAAGTGTCAAGATCCTGAAAGTCAAAGACTGAGTAGCAATTCTGGGTTGAAGGGGACTAAGGAGACGTGACAGCGATATGCAATGCTTGGTTCAGAACTGGAGCCTTTTTCTATAAAGGACGTTATTGAAACAGTTGGCAAAACGTGAATGAGATCTGAGGATCAGTTGATAGTAAAGTTATCGATGGTAAATCTCTTGTTGCTGAGAGTTGTCTTGTGGTTATGTAGTAGAATGTCCTTGTTTGTAGGAAAGACACCCTCAAGTATTCAGGAGGGATGGGAAATCAGGGCAACAGTTTCCTCTGAAATGGAACCTTCCTTCAGAAAAATAAACTTCCTTATACTCTACTTGCAACTTTTCTATAAGTCTGTGATTGTTTCTAAACATAAAAACATAACTTAAATTTTAAAAAGAAAAAAATTTTTCTTTCACTGAAAATTTATAAAATACGGAACACAAAGAAGACAATAAAAATAATTCTATTCACATTGATTACTACTACTACATTTTGGTGTATAGCTTTGCAGTCATTTATTAAATATACATCTACACACACATATATATACACTTTTAAAATAAAATTATAATTATTCCTATCTCTTATCTTGCTTTAGAATTTTAATATTATATGTAAGCTATATGTCACTAAATAGTCATCTGTAATTTTTTTTTTTTGAGATGGAGTCTTTCTCTGTCACGCAGGCTTGAGTGCAGTGGTGTGATCTCAGCTCACCACAACCTCCACCTCCCAGGTTCAAGCGATTCTTCTGCCTCAGCCTCCCAAGTAGCTAGAATTATAGACATACGTCACCATGCCCAGCTAATTTTTTTTTTTTTTTTTTTTGCATTTTTAGTAGAGACAGGGTTTCACCATGTTGGCCAGGCTGGTCTTGAACTCCTGACCTCAGGTGATCCATCTGCCTCAGCCTCACAGAATGCTGGGATTACAGGCATGAGCCACTGCACCCAGCCTATGTCATCATTTTTTATGGCAACTTTTTTACATGTAAAACTGTGTTATTGAAATATTCAGATTTTTGTTGTTGTTGTTATTGTGGTTTTTTTTTTGTGAGACGGAGTCTCGCTCTGTCACCCAGGCTGGAGGGCAGTAGTGTGATCTTGGCTCACTGCAACCTCTGTCTCCCGGATTCAAGCGATTCTCCTGCCTCAGACTCCCGAGTAGCTGGGATTACTGGCGTCTGCCACCATGCCCAGCTAATTTTTTTTTTTTTGTATTTTTAGTAGAGACAGGGTGGATTTTACCATGTTGGCCAGGCTGGTCTTGAACTCCTGAC